>NC_138985.1:104754195-106202723 GCF_964341445.2 Mesoplodon mirus
ACCCGGAAGGGGACAGAAGAGGAGAGAAGGGGCAATAGAAACATTTTCCTAGAAAGCTGGGCAAGGTCTGAAGCAAGGGAAGGAAGAGGGTACTTAGGGCCGATGTGTGTCTGTGTGCAGTCCTCGTCGAGAAGAATCTGCTGCCCTGGCATACAGAGCAGACAAGCCGAAGAAAAAGAGTAAGCAAAGCAAGGAGCCACTTTGAAGAGCGTTTAGGTTAGACCTTGGGTGGCCCAACTTTCCCAGAGAAGGAAGCTTCTTCGGTGGGTGTAGGACAGAGGAAGGAAGGAGGGATAGCAATTTGCCCTGCGGAAGAGGAAAGAGAGATTGAGAAGGCTCTGAGTGGCAGGCCATTTACAGACACGAAATGCCTAGCGGTCCCCTTTTAGGCGTCGCTGCACGAAATCTACTTCATTTTCAGCATAAATTTTCTTTCAAGGAAATGCTACGCATAACCTTGGGAAAATCACTTTACCTTTAAGTGTCTGCAATTGCTCATCTATAAAATGATCTCTCAGACTTTATACTATTTACACCAATACTGAATGGTTGTATGCTACTGTGTAATTTATAAAAAAGATTCTAAGATGCCAAGCAACAACAAAAATTGAGAAGATACAGGGGGAGAATGAAATAATAATCCAAAGAAAGGAATTATAATTGGATAATAAATAGTGAGAAGATTATCAGTGTTGCCTACAGAGTCCCCTCACTCTAAGTCACTCTGAGAATCACTTCTCTGGTGCTATCACTGATGAGATGGTGCTGGACGTGTGGACAGACAGATCCAAACCCCTGGTTCTCTGCAGAAACCACCATGCACGCCAAATTTACATCATGAATATTCAGCTTCTTTCTATCAGACTATTAACATCTTTCTATCATATTCATTACCAGCATTTCAAATGTATAATGGAGAAAATGTCAGGACTTTATACAGTAAATAATTGATCTAGTGAGAGGAAAAAACAAGCAGTAGGAAACATGGCTAAGATCATGAGGAAGAAATATTTACAATGTATGTAGAAGTTCGTTCAAATGAGATAGAAACCGACAGTGTCGCTCTGTAACACCATTCTCTTATACATCAGACACTGGAATCCTGAACAGGAATCACTGAACAAGGTTTGGGATAACGCAAAAGGCATGCCTTATTAACTCACGGACAGCTCATTTTTTGGTCATAAATCCTATTAACTTGTATTACCAACTGCCATAAAACTTGAAGATAAAAGATAATTTATGCTCAGTGTACAGAAGCTAATGTTTCTGGACTCCTGAGAAGCACAGGACCAGAAAATGAGAAAGCATGTATGTGAAATCTGGAGCCATTCACACCCTGCATAGTTAGTGTGACAAACACGCTCTGAGCACCTGGCTGTCTTCATGGGGAACACCGCCTAACCCGTCATTGACATCAGTGGGGTTTCATGGCTAAAATGTCTCTCACCATTTTCATAAAATCTCCTGCTCATAAAAGGACATGATGTCTTATTAAGAACACATTTTGGGGGGGTAAAAGAGGGATGATGACTCTTCGGGGAGGGGCTATTAGGCATTCTATTTTTAATTTGTTATTTTAAAATGGCAGTTTGAACATCCCTTCAAAGTAAACGCTATCTACTGAGGTTTTCACTCCTAATGACATCAGACCCGCAGCAAGTGAAATATGCCAAAATACGATCGAAAAGACATTATCTTCTAAAAAGTCAACCAGCTAAAAACTTCCAGTCTTCCAAATTTATATAGACCTGGAAGTACACTATTGCCTTTTTTTTTTAAACATCTTTATTGGAGTATAATTGCTTTACAGTGTTGTGTTAGTTTCTGCTGTATAACAAACTGAATCAGCTATTTGTAATTAACAAAAATGAGTCATAGGAAGTGGACTGAAGAGAGAATTAGGTGAAAGATTTTAGGCTGCAATGATCTACACAACTTTAACTGAATGGCTCTCGACATACAGGCCTGTCCCAAATGACTAACGTACCCTTAATGAATGAAGGATGGTGGCTTATTTACACAACACGGTCTCACGAGAGTCTCGTATGTAGAGAAAGAAACACAGAACATTACAGAAACATTAAGATGAGTTGAGGGTTGAGAGGCTTTTTTTTAGAAAAATCAAGAGAAGCGTATTTTAGTTCCATGGTCCAGGGCTATCCCAGCTACTTAACCGTCATAGAGCAAATACAAGCCCTAAAACATTTATCAGCCAAACACACAGGTCCCATAAGACATCTCACACCTCCTGCTATTATCTTCAATTTCACACAACCTAGAATTATAGAACCAATTCGAGAAGACACTGTCCTCAAAAATAATACTCATAATAATTAACATTTATATTGAATTCTGCCACTTTTGATATATTTTAGCAAAGTTTGATGGCAATCTCATTTTAATCTGTTTAAATAACAAAGATTCTTGTTGTAGGTAGATTTTTTTATAGTTGCGGAAAATGCAGAGTGTTATTTTTGTTTAATTTCAGGGTAAAGCCACAAGGTAGGATATACCCTTAAGGTGCATCGAAGATCAATCTTATTTGAAAAGAATATTGTAGAGAATTTATGTGTGTGTGTGTGTGTGTGTGTGTGTGTGTGTGTGTGTGTGTGTGTGTGTGTGTATAGATATACATATGCATACACCATGGATAATGACCAGCCTGTGGACTGTGACTTGTTTTAAGAGTTTGTCATTTCCATCTCAGCCCATTAATCCCATGAAGAAGGAAATGTAGTGCAGTGGAAAAACTGCTGAGTCAAAACACTGCTGTCTGATTCTTATGATCTGTCCTGCTTGCCTCCCAGGACTGTTATGAAGCTCAAATGATATGCTTCGTGTACAAGTCCCCAAATTATCTCCTTTCTCAAGAAGAGCTATTTGATGACTTTCAATTAAGAAGTACATTTAAAACATTTTGAGAGCATTCTTTATCTGTCACTGAAGCAAACCAGATTGATTTCCTTAGTCTAGCACCAAAATACTTGAAAATGGTTTCAATTTACGTTTATGGTATGTCCATCCTGAGTATGACTACAATAAGCCCTTTTAACAAGGAACAGTATCCTGCAGACATCCGTCCTGAATATGCACACTGCCCAATACAGATGCGTACTTTATACATATGCCACATATAACACAGAGATAAATGAAAATACATCTTACAGAGTCATTTCAGCTCCAACGCTGCATGTTCCATTTCTAGGATATAGGCTGCTTCTGTGCAGTAATCAGCTTTTAATTGATCACATTTCATAAGTGTACAATTAGAACTGCTTAAAAACATGGTAGAGTGTATAAGACTGATTCGTATCTTAAACCCTCAAACATACTCATTTTGGCTTTTGCAGTTGCCCTGGTTGCTAACTACTCTCTCACTAAAAGTGACTGAGAAGCAGAGACCTGGGATGTGACCCCTGGGAAAGACGAGCAGAGCCAACCCTACTGAGCCCCCAGAGGAAAGTCTGTGCTAAACATTCTTACGCCTCTCACGCAATGGAGAGGGTATGGTCTTGCGTGAACTTTCTGCCTCACACTATGTAATACTTACTTGATAGGGTAAGGTAATTTTCTAGTTGTTTCAATAAGATAAAATCAAAATGACCAGAGAGAGATTCTAGAGGACATGGCGTATGCAAGCACACTTACCATGATTACTATGTTTGGGGAACTGGGGATTCTCCTTCAACGATTAAAGTCTGACGTATCATAAATGAAAAAAAAAAAGATGATGATGTTACAGAACATAATTTCTGCCTTTGACAGAGACAATGGTCTTTGCTCAGTCATCTTCCCGGCCCACAGCCTTCCTCTCTTGGACCACCTCATACTGAGCTGGGGCAGTGTAACTGTGTTCCCACCAAAGGTGACACAAGCCACAGCCAGGCCTGGCCTTTAAAAACATGCAGTGCCACTTTTTACAGTAACCTTTTTTCCCCTGCTGACTCAACATGTTCCCAATTGGCTTGGATATAAAATGGAGGATACTGCCCAAACCACACCAGATTTTCCATGAATGAGAAAAAAAATGAAGCTTAATCTCAGTTAAGCCTCTGAGATGTGGGGGTTAATTATCACTGCAACATACAGAGGGTAGATTAGTACCCTGGCCAACTGACAACAATTAAAAAAGCTAGAAAAAAATTAAAGGGAATCTTTCAAAATGCATCAAACATCTTTTTTTTTTTCAAAGAATATTCAAAAGCCAAAAACTAAGTTTTGATTGGAAAAGAACACCAATCTACCTTTCACCTTACAGGCATTTGATTTTTACCAAATCAGATGAACTTGAGTTTCAGTTGCTTAGGCCTCCAAGTATGGAAGGTCATTAAGAGAGCAAGCCTGAGCAACGTAGGAGTGTAAAAGGAGACGGCACCACTTCAGTGGAGATTCTCAGAGAAAAGACGAATACAAAGGATACTCCCACGTGAATGCTAGGAAAACTGTCCAGCCAAACCCTGGTTAAGAAGAGGAACAGGGCCTCCCTGGTGGCGCAGTGGTTGAGAGTCCGCCTGCCGATGCAGGGGATACGGGTTCGTGCCCCGGTCTGGGAGGATCCCATATGCCGCGGAGCGGCTGGGCCCGTGAGCCATGGCCGCTGGGCCTGCGCATCCGGAGCCTGTGCTCCGCAACGGGGGAGGCCACAACAGTGAGAGGCCCGCATACCGCAAAAAAAAAAAAAAAAAAAAAAGAAGAAGAGGAACAAGTCTTCCTTGGGTATCTGTAACTGGAAGTCAAACTCCCAACAGAATTAGCTTCAAAATACATACCACTGAGATGGTCCAAAAAGTCTCAAACAAAAGGTCCTAAGTTATTAGTGCCTATAAATAACTGGGTTGGAAGTCCACTCTAAATTCTCCTTGGACTCACTTTTAACTCCTTCTATAAGTAATTCCCACAGGTAAAGTTCCCAGAAATATGAGGTCATGGCTAAAAATCACAAAATACGGAATGAATCAAGGTTACAAAATAGAAAAGCAAAAGAGAACATAAAAGATAGATGACTTATAAAGACTGCAGATATCAGAATTTTTCTAGACTATAAAGGAAGTAGGACAATTATGTTTTACGAGTTTTTAAAATGTGAGTAAAGGGAAAGCTTGTAAGAGAGATGAATCATGGCAGGAATATAGCCTTTGCTACTGAAAGGATGAGTTTAGTAGCAAAATAGAACAGCTAAAGCAGAAGTGTGAAGTGGATTGCAGAGGTGATGAGGAACTTCAGAATGCAGCCCAGAGAGATTAAGACAGAAAATACAAGAGACAAGTTCTGAGATTATATATGATACAATTAGAGGATCACATATATGCTTAATTGGAGTTGCAGAAGAAGGGAGAAAGAAAATGGGGGATGAGACAATATTTGAAAACATAATGGTTCAGAGTTTTCCAAACTGAGGACAGACAGCAATCTATCGATGGAGGAATTCCAAGAAATCCCAAGCTGAATACATCTTAGGAAGTCTACAATTATACAATGAAGATATAGAATACCACAGATAATGAAAAGATCTTAAGAGCAGAAGTCATTTTTAGATGTGGTTTTTGCTATCAGTTAATCTTCCAATTTTACTTTGCAAAAATCATTGTACTCTGTCTAGTTATCTCTTAGCCAGAGTATTTACATAGAGACAAGTTACAGTTGACTATTTTAGCATTTGCAGCATCATAAAATCATTATAAAATGATAAAGCACAATGCTTCACAACTGTAGAGAGTGTCATGCTTCAGAACCTGTTGGGAAAGTACAGGTATTTAAAAAACATCTAATTAGAAATCTAAGAAGCGTATCTGTGCATGTCAGACTGCTAACTGAAATCTTCTAATGACTTCCCATAGCTTATGGCAAACAAGTTCATACTGTAGTACGTAGAGTTCAGAGCTCTTCAGAGGCAGGATCCAAAGTCTTCTGAGTCTGATCTTTCAATATTTTCCATATGGCTGCTCAGAATTACCTGTAGATGCCACAACATGCCCTTCAGCTCTATCTTTCTTTAGTGGCTCCTTCTAACTGGAATGACTTTCCCATCATCTTCAATAGCAGACATGCACTCATCCTTTGAGATTCTGCTAAAATGTAAGCTCAACACAATCTATGTTCCACGAGAGGAAGGGATTTTTTTTGTTGTCGTTGTTGCTTGCTGCTGTATCCCCAGAAAAGTACCTGACATATAGCAGGTACTCAAGAAATATCTGTTGGGAATTCCCTGGTGGTCCAGTAGTTAGGACTCCAGGCTTTCACTGCCGACGGCCGGGGTTCAATCCCTGCTCAGGGAACTAGGATCCCACAAGCCTCACAGCAGCCAAAAAAAAAAAGAAAAAATTTGTTGTATTAATTAAGTAAATAAAATGTGAGTGCCTCTGTGAAGCATTTCCTTACACACCCATGACCAGATTATATAATCTTTCATCATCTTTATGTACTAACCTTTTGAGCTTGCTTTATGTCTGTTTTATAAATGTCTTCTTCACTAGACATATACTAGAGAGTAAAGAACATATGTTACTGTTTCTGTTTAATCCTCAATTGCCCAGCAGTGCAACACGTAGGTAGCAGGCACTCTGTAACTCTTTGTTGACCAAATAAATGGACACTATGGAGTTTGAAAACCGAATTCTTCAGCTTCCTTTTCGCATCTCACAGCAAGTATTCCAGAAAGCAAAGCCAGGCAATGCAAAGAGCCAGAAAAAATGCACAACTGGCTGAACGGTGGTAAGCATGCATGCCATATTAACAAAACAACAGTTTTTAGGTAATGACAAGCTACAGATGATGAATAGCAGATGGACTGAAAGCAAAGCTATAAGTAGCACATTACAGTGACAGGTAAAAAAAAACCAAACAACTGTCCACTGTCTTTAAAAAATGTTGCCAAACATGGGCTTCCCTGGTGGCACAGTGGTTGAGAGTCCACCTGCCGATGCAGGGGACACGGGTTCGTGCCCCGGTCCGGGAAGATCCCACATGCCGCAGAGCGGCTGGGCCCGTGAGCCATGGCCGCTGAGCCTGCACGTCCGGAGCCTGTGCTCTGCAACGGGAGAGGCCACAACAGTGAGAGGCCCGCGTACCGCAAAAAAAAAAAAAAAAAGTTGCCAAACAATCATTTTTCAAACTGAAATACACTCATCAAGCTCATAAAACATATTTATGTAATAAGAATTCTGTTCTAAGCACTACACTGATAGAAAATTTCCTTGATGTTTATCATTGGAAATGAATGACATCATCATGAGGTGAAATTAACAAGCAAGCAATTTATGAACAGTAAAAGCTCAAGACTTTAAGTGCTTAACAAAATCAAATAGTTTCCAATTATAATGACAACACTGAAAATATACAAGAATTCCATTTGAAATGTTTGCCAAGCTTTGTGCTTTCTCTGCTGAGATTTTTCTCAAGTGGCACTCACATTCAGCTGCTCAAAATGCAAAAATGCTAAATTTAATTCTTAGTCAATTTAATTTAAAAACTTTTTTTTTTTTTGGTTTTGTCTTTCTGAGTACAATGAGGCTCCTCCTCCACCTGTTTCCCATTCAGCCACAAGTAATCAAACACATCAACGTCACTCACAGTTCAAATACATAAACAGGGTAGATGTTTTCTCCTTGTGTACGAAACAGTTACAGGTTTTGTGGAAGCAAAGCGCTGACATTGTATATAATCCTCACTTACCGGTTGGAGCAGGTAGATGAGCGATTCCTCTTGGATTATTATAATTGGCAAAGGAGTGATCTGAGGTGCTTCGAACAAAGTGCTCACTGACGCCATGATCTGGTCAAAACGCCCAGCAAGTCCTCCCAAGGTCACAATCATATCTACCTAAGAAAGCAAAGGAAAACCAGCAGTCATGTATTTAAGGATTTAAAAAATAATAATAAAATAAAATAATTAAGTAACATCAAACACTTCCATAGAGCTTTCAGTACCCTATTTAGATAAGCCATGAAGAAATGGCAGACGTCATTTGTGTTGCTCAGATGAAGGAATTAAGTCACAAGATTGGTGAGTGGCAGTTGGGTTTCAATAGGTTTTCCCATCTGCCTATTCACCTGGAAAACTAGCCAACTCTTCCTTTAAAACTCTGTTCCATGTCCCTTCCATGTGGAAATCTTCCTGATTTCACAATTGGTGCCTCTCCCATCCACTCCTCACGGCATCCCTGTGGGCACTTTGATCACCCAACAGTGAGTGAGCCCCCCCCAGAACCCAGGTATCTTAAGGACCTGTACTGGCTTTTCACCAAACCTAGGAAGTTGCCTAAACTCTCTGTACCTCATTTTTATGTTTACATGTAAAAACTGGATAATAATGACCAATTGAGAGGGTTGTTGGGGGGATTAAATGAGGTAACTAAATGGGTCAATAAGTGCAAAGCATTTAAAACATGTTCACAACACAGTGATTGTTTAAAAAGTGTGGGCTACTCATCTATTGTATTATTTTCAGTATATTACATTTATATTACTATTTTTATTATTGTTACATGTCGTTTGGTATGTTCTTTCTTTTAACACTTTAAGCAAAGCATTTCCTATGACTACAGTATAGTTTATTTAAACGTTCCCCTGTTGTTGAAAATACATTTCCATGATATTTGTATATAAAATTACTGTGATGCTTTCCTGACATATAAGACAATGGTTAAAGAATGGCTGCAGGGCAGTGGAAGGGGGCAGAGTAACAGTCTCCTCCTGCATAAGGCAGTTGGCTGAAGGTCTTAAGGAGAATGAAAAAGAGGCACTGCCTGGTCTCTTTCCTTCTGCTGGTCAGCCTGATCTCGTGATGCATCAGCAGAGTCAAAGCTGGTATACTGATCATGAAAAAGGAAAGGCAGAAGAGCTTAATTAAATTATTATAAGAAAACCTTACATACAATAAAAAGTGACAGTTATAATCACTCTACCTGGAATAAAATAGAAATTATTTAGATAGGAAGTATTTGGCTTTTAGTTTTAAAACAGTACATTTTAAAAGCTCAGATAACATTTAGTCTGAAGAAGGCATGATTTTAGAAGAGTAACATATCACCCAAGCACCGGTATAACCTGTTCAGTCTCTAGAGGAACAGTAAGTGGCCTAAGCTCCATAAAGCCAAAGGCTGTGCTTCTCTGGCCCACAGGTTGTGGCCCTGGTCCTCTGCATAGTGCCTAACATGTACAAGACCTCAAATGTTTGATGAATGAAAACTGAAGACACTGCAAGAAAGAACTAGTCAGCCTAAGGAAGAAAGAGGTTAATTGCCATACTACAGGAATATATAAATCAGAATGGGATTCCATAAAAACATAAAAAAGTAAACTACACAGAAAAATTAAGAAATTTGGAATGAGTTTCCTATTTTTGACCTTTTCAGAGTATAGGGAGAATAGGAATTTTTATTTTGAATAAGATGCTTCAGGTCAAAGCTAGAATATTTTAAGACAAGTATACCACACATCTAGAGGATCTAATATTTTCTTTGGCGATCTTTCTAGAACTCCGAGAATTAGATTTGAGGCAGAGAAAGGCCATGCACTCTAGGAAGAATGTATCACTCCTAATACACAGGTGAAGACTGGGACATCTTAGTCTTCAGAAGAAACTTACAAACCTTCGTTTGGGGTTATCAAGTCCGGTAATTGCTCCTGGTCGTGTTTAGGCAACCTTATTAGTAAAGCCACTCCAGACTGGAGGGGAAAAGGCCCAGAAATTATATAGGACCTCAGAAGAACTAAAGACAATTTGCTTTAAATTGAAGAGAAGATGCTAAAAGAAGTTATATATGAAATATAAAGTAGAGAAAGTTCTAAGGCTCTGGTAAAAAGCACATGGCATAGTCCTATCTACATAATCCTAAATTCATATCAGAACCAAGGCCTGATGATAAAATAGTTGATTCACTATGCAGATTCTGGAATCCTTTTTTTAGGTTCTCAATTTTTCATTACTATACTCCAAGCCTTGAGGGATCCCATAACCTTTAAGGCCGAAACTTAATCCACATCTTCCACGCCAGGATATCATGATGAATCAGCAATATCTGTAAACCAGTCATTGAATTTTTCAGAATAAAGAAGCAGCGAGATTACTTCTCATCACTACTCATTTTCCCTACAGGAAGTGTTTATATCCAGACTGATTAAAAACATTAGAGGATCAATGCAAGCTGCAGCGGGGGCTGGAGCCAGCCCAGGGCTGTTTCTGTAGTTCTTTAGCTCTGGTTAGAAGTAGGACATCTGGGGCTTCCCTGGTGGCGCAGTGGTTGAGAGTCCGCCTGCCGATGCAGGGGACATGGGTTCGTGCCCCGGTCTGGGAAGATCCCACATGCCGCAGAGCGGATGGGCCCATGAGCCATGGCCGCTGAGCCTGCGTGTCCGGAGCCTGTGCTGCGCAACGGGAGAGGCCACAACAGTGAGAGGCCCGCGTACCGCAAAAAAAAAAAGAAAAAAGAAGTAGGACATCTGATATTCACAGAGATAGAAGAAAGAAGACAGACACCAACCCTGTATATTTACATAGGCTTTACAAGCCTAGATTTATGCCTTTAGGACAGCAATGCCCCTGGGAAAGAGTGTTCAATCGAAAGCAGGCTATTTACAGACTGCCAGGATACCGTTTCTATCTGGATCCAAAGCCCTGTGCATTTACTTCTTACATTACCCAGTGTATTGTAAATTTTTAAAACATGATATTTTCTGGATGCCTCAGCATCCCCACAAACAGGCTGTAAGCACCTGGCACAGAGGACCAGGTGCACCAGGGTGATAGTATAGTCTCTGTCACAAGTTCCCCTTTGTGCCCTCCTCTGACTGACCTAGTGACATTCAAACACACCAGTGACAGCCTCTCAAGCTTTTGCTTGTGTCCCCACCCAGACCCCCCAAAAGGCACTTGCTCATTGGTCCTCGTTCTCTCTCTGCTGGCTCCCCGCCTGCCTGGTTAAGCTCACACCCTGTGCCCTCCTCCCATGAGGCCCCTGCATGGCCCACTGCATGCCTTCCTCTCTCGGATCTGTGAGCATTACAGCCCTTTAATTCCATACACCTCTCCTTGGTGCCAACTCCGCATCTACATGTGTCTGCACCAGGCTGATCAACAAAACCCACCAATTATTCACCAAGTTACACCAGGTTACACTTTGTTACGACTGCTGATGTACTTGTATATCTCTCCATCTAGAGGAGGCCTATGAATCACAGATGCCAGCCGCAGCGTGTGCGACAGAGCAGACAGCAAGCATTTACTGAGCTTCCCCGAAGCATAGAAAATCAGGGAAAATTGAATAAATAACCAGAGAGGCAAGAAGCTGATTATTAGGCTGAGGTAACGTCATCTAAATCCTACAAAACAGTACTTCCCTACTTGGCAAGGATTCTAACAGTTAGTAGCTTTTGAAAAGAATAACTTATTTCACATGTGTTACCCCGGGTAGTATTTATCCATCATTTACCATGTGTTAGCTACTATTCTGAACACTTAGGATAGATCAGTAAACAAGACAAAAACTCCTGCCTTCATGGAATTGACATTCAAACGGAGGACAACATACGTATAACTGAATCACTTTGCTGTACACGTGAAACTAACACAACATTGTTGATCAACTATACTCCAATATAAAATAAAAATTAAAAATAAATTAATTTTAAAAACAGATGGAGGACAATATGCAGTTAATAAAAATAGAAAATAAGTATGTTAGTTGGGATGTGAAAAGATGGCGAGTCCTACAGGGGAATGAGAGCAGGAAAAGAGAGATGAAAAATGCTAGGCTGGGAAGAGCTTCCACTTCAAACAAGGTAGCCAGGGCAGGCTCCATCAGAAAGGCAAGAGAGGAGCAGCAAAGACCTGAAGGAGATGAGGGGTCCAGTCAGGTACAGACACCTGGAGCCAGGCCCATCAGAAAACAGACTGCAGTAAGGCCCTGAAGCAGTGACAGGGCCCCAGGCATTTTCAAAGAATGTCAAGAGGCTAGCCGTGAGAAATGAATGAGAAATTAGTAGGAGGAATCATTAAAATCTAAATGCTAGATCTGTATAGAGCCTTGGTAAGCCATTGTAAAGTCCTGACTTTTATTAGCATTAAGTGGAAAGCCATTTTGAGCAGGGGGGTGACACAATGTATATACTTTTAAAAGTCACCACGCTGGGTGCCTGGAGAACAAACTGTGTGGAGGCAAAGAAGAAAACCAGGAGATCGTTAAGAGGTCAGCACAGTAATACATACGAGAGACAACTTTGCCAGCCCCATCACTTCATCAAAAACTATCACCAGTGACATCCTACTGCAAAACCCAATGGTCAGTTCTCAGCTCTGACATTATTCGATCCATCAGCAGCATCTGACAAGTTTATTCTTACCTCCTCCTGAATGAAGTCTCTTCCAGAAAGATGGGCTTCCAGCAAACCATACTGCCTTGATCTCACTGGTTGTGTCTTCTCAGGAACGAACTTAACATCTTTGGAGTGGTCCAGAGCAAGGTCCTTAATTCTATTCTGTCATTACATTCCCTCCCTTGGTGTTCTCAGGCAGCCTTGTAGCTTTAAATACCATCAATGTCAGCACTTCCTAACTGTGTGTATCTTCAGTCCAGACCTCTCTCCTCAATTCCAGACGCATATATTCAGTTGCTTACTTGACATCTGCATTTGGAATCCAATAGAGATCTCCAAGGTTCCATGATCTTTCCCTCAATCACGATCTCCCACTGTCTTCCTCACGTCGGGTGCTCAAGCCAAAACTCCCAGAGTCGTTCTTGACTCCTCTCTCACGCCCCTTATTTATTCTCTCAGGAAATTCCACTGGTTCTAAGTTCAGTATGTATCCAAAATTTCTCCCCTCCTCACTACCTACAACCTCATCACAACCATGGCCACCAAAATCCATCAGAGGATGTGAGCCAACGTTCTGTCTCATGGGAAACACTGCAATAGCCTCCAACAGATCTCTGCTTCTGCCCTTATTTCTCCACAGTCTAGTCTCAATACAGTATCAAAAACAATCCTGTTAAAATGTAAATCAGATTATGACACTCTTCTGTTCAAAATCCTCCAATGGTTTTCTAATGATTTTTCTTAATAAGACATCAAAGCCTGCAATATTGGATATCCAGGTGTCTCTCTGGTCTCACCTATTTCCGTTCTCTTCCTCCTCTCGGCTCCAATAGTAATTCTTTCCTCTTTTCTATCTCTTGTAGACACAAGAGTCCTTTCTATCTCTTGAAGACACAAGAGTCCTTCCTACTTCAAGGACTTTGCGTTTGCTGTTCTTTCTTCCTAGAATACATTATCCTCAGATATTCACATGGCTAGCTTCTTTACTTATTTCATTGACCATCTATCAAAAACTTTCCCCTCGGGTTTCCCTGGTGGCACAGTGGTTGAGAGCCCGCCTACCAATGCAGGGGACACGGGTTCGTGCCCCAGTCGGGGAAGATCCCACATGCCGCGGAGCGGCTGGGCCCGTGAGCCATGGCCGCTGAGCCTGCGCGTCCGGAGCCTGTGCTCCGCAATGGGAGAGGCCACAACAGTGAGAGGCCCGCGTACCTCAAAAAAAAAAAAACTTTCCCCTCTTCCACGCCAACAGATCATATCCCCATTCCCTGATTTAAATTTTCTCCTTAGTACCTCTTGTTATCTAACCCCATGCTAAATCGTTTATTTCTTTAGCTTGTCGTATTATGTGTCACTCTAATTAGACTAAAATTAAATGATGGCAGAGATTCTTCTGTCTCTAGTGTTTAGAATGCAGCATGGCACATTATTATGTACTTGTTGGTACCTCAAATATTTGTTGAATAAATGGAGAAATAAAACAAGGGTTGAAGGATAGTAAAAGAGCACGGTCAATGGATCAGAGTACTGGTGGAGTCGAAGAATTGCTGAAGTCAGGGGCAAGCGGGTGAGTCAAATGGATAAAACAGAGATTATGGAGGGTTTACAAATCTTGGTAGAGACAAGGTCTAGGTATATTCATACAATTAACTGAGGTAAAGAGGCAAACAATATAACTAGAGGGGATAAGTTTAAGGAAACAAGAGATCAGTGTACTGGAAGGTTCATTCAAGTGTGTATGGAATTTACCATGAATTAAAACAGTATTGTTGAAAAAAATTATTGGTGACCTAGATGTTAACTTCATCAAGACAAGCAGGAAAATGACCAGGATTATAACAAATGAAGACTACAGCAATGAGCAATGAGGATGACAGACTCTGATGACATGAGATTCAGAGCTTGAGTTTTTAGGGGAAAAGAAGAAACAAAGAATCAAATAGAACAGCAGTGTCCAATGGGAATACAATAGGAAACACATATCCAATGTAAAATTTTCTAGTGGCTACATTTAAAAAAGTAAAGAGGTAAAATTTTTAAAATGTATATTGTTTAATGTACTATATCTAAAATATCATTTTAACATGTAACCTGTATTAAAAATACTGAGGTGTGGGGAAAACTAGATAATTATATACAGAAGAATAGATCTGAACTCCTATCTCATACCACCCACAAAAATTAATTTGGAATGGATTAAAGACTTAAACCATAAAACTCTTAGGGAAAAAATAGGGAAAAAGGTCCTTGACATTGGTCTTAGCAACAATTTTTTAGATAGGACACCAAAAACACAAGTAAAAAAAAGCACAAATAAATGAGTGGGACTGCATAGATCTAAAAACCTTCTGCAAAGCAAAAGAAACAATTAACAAAATGAAAAGGCAACCTATGGAATGGGAGAAAATATCTGCAACCATCTCTCTGATAAGAAGTTAATATCCAAAATATAAAAGGAACTCATACAGTAGCAAAAAAAACAATCCAATTAAAAAATGGGCAGAGGATGTGAACAGACATTTTTTCAGAGAAGATATACAAATGGCCATTAGGTATATGCAAAGATGTTCAACATCACGAACCATTAGAGAAATGTAAATCAAAACCACAATGAGAAACCACCTCATGCTCGTTAGAATGGCTGTTATCAAAAAGACAAGATCCTACTGTATAGCACAGGGAACTGTATTCAATGTCCTGTGATAAACTGTAACAGAAAAAATATAAAAAAGAATGTGTATATATATATATATATGTATAACTGAGTCACTTGGTTGTACAGTAGATATGACCACAGCATTGTAAATCAACTACACTTCAATAAAATAAAATTTTTTAAAAAGACAAGAGATAACAGGTGTTGATAAGGATATAGAGAAAAGGGAACCCTTGTACACTGTGGTGAGAATGGAAATTGGTGCAGCCACTATGAAAATAGTATAGAAGTCCCTCAAAATGTTAAAATACAACTTCTATATGACCCAGCAATCAAACTCTCTTCTGTTTCTTCTGGGTATATATATACCCAGAAGAAACAGTGTATACACACACACACACACACACACACACACACACACGAGAAGTCAAGATCATCTTCCCATGTTCACGAACATCCTCCCATGTTCATTGCAGCATTATTCACAACAGCCAAGATATGGAAACAACCAGACAACCAAAGTGTCTGTCAACAGATGAATGGGTAAAGAAGATTAAAAAATATGTGAGATATATACATATACATGTATATACATATATATATAACATACTCACACACATAAATACATGTACACGCAATGAAATAGTCTTCAGACACAAGAAAGAAGGAAATCCTGCCATTTGTGACAACATGGATGGACCTGGAGGATTGTGAGATGATGCTAAGTGAGATAAGTGAGATGCTAAGTGAGATAAGTCAGACAGAGAAAGACAAACACTGTATGATCTCCCTTACATGTGAAATCTAAAAAAGCTGAACACAAAGAGAGGATATTGTCAGTTGTCAGCAGTTGTGGGGTGGGGAAAGTAAGGTGATACTGGTCAAAGGATACAAACTTCCAGTTGAAAGATGAGTTAAGTTCCAAAGATCTAAAGGACAGCATGGTGACTATACTTAACAATACTGTACTGTATATTTGAAAGTTGCTAAGAGTAGATCTTAAATGTTCTCATCACCACAACAACAAACAAAGGTAACCATGTGAGGTGATGGCCTTGTTAGCTAACTTTATTACTGTAATCATTCTGCAATATATATGTGTATTAAATCATCACGTTGTACACCTTAAACTTACACAGTGTTATACATCAATTATCTCATTAAAGCTGGAAAAATATTGAGATATTTTGCATTTTTTCCCACTTGGTCTTCAAAATCCTCAGTGTACTTTACAGTAATGGCACATCTCAATTTAGGGTAGCTACACTTCAAGGGCTCAGGTGGCTAGTGGCTAGAGTTTTGGACCACACAGGTCTAGAAATGGCGAAGAGCAGTGAAGACACCCACCCCTAATTCTGGGGCCCATTCTAGAAAAAGCAGCAGGAGAAATGACAGAACAAAACAACAGCACTACCATGGCTGCAGAGAGTTGCTGTCCTCAGAAAAAAGCCCAGTTTCTGTTGGAACTAGATGTAAAGACAGTGTGAATACAGGGGATTTTGAACAAGGATGGACCACGAGTTTCAGAGGGCACTGAGGGACAGAGCACACATATTCTAGGGCAAGTCTATTTATTTTAGAACACATCTACCATTCTCTAAAGAATGTAAGCTACCCTCAGAGACTAACACATTTTCTATCGGTTGTGATCCATCAAAGATGCAGTGTCTGTAACTCTAAAAAGTGTTGTTACAATCCTGTTAGCTCTGCGGATAAAATGTTTTAAATAATATATTTGTGCACACATAACACAGGAACATACCTATGATGCCATATTCTGTAATATAAAAACGTTAAAAATCAATTTCTAATTGATTTTTATACATGTCTTACATTCAGGTCAGGGTATTTTACATGGACCCTTTTTGTTAGCAAAGGGAAGTGCTGGAACAGAGATTGCTTTTGGCTCTTCATCTGCAATCATGTGTAGCAAAAAAAGAACCCTGAAACCCTGGGTTAATACATTAAAGACCTGACTATAGTATGGTATATTCCCTTAATAGCCATGGAGCCACATACATGACTTCCTTGTGACTTAGGTGGCTCATGTATAAAGGTAAGGGATGGACTAAATTCCCTAACCTATTTTTCAAGATCCCTTTCACTTCTAACAGTCCATGTGAGGTTCTCTGGTTTCCACTCTAACAGGTTAAATAATAACTGTGTCTGTTTTGTTTAGAGAATAAATGAAAAACTTGGCTTTGCGTTATTTGCCTTAATAGAATCATGACAAAACTGGCTGAAGGATATATAACACCAAAAGGAGAAGCAATTTCATTTTTCTATTATAGCAGTAAAAACCTTTTGATAAACAAATGACATGTTTTTCTCCATTTGTCCTCAAGAAGACTTAGATACAGCATGCACGAAGTCTACAGCAGGGACAGTGGCTGTCAGAATATTTTAACTGCATTGACTTTCCATAAACTGAATTCTGGAGATGCATAAATGGACAATTTCTTTGTGGCTCTCCCTGATAGGGTGACCATACAATTTAATGTACAAGCTGAGACACTCTTGAAAGTAAAAGGGGGACATTATAAATAATTACACCAAGAATACATGCATAAACCAGGGCTATCCCATGTAAACCAAGACACACGTTTACCCTACTCTTTGAGAATTACAAGTAACATTAATATAGCCAACTTAACAAAATTAAACTCTAGGGTCTCAAAAAATTTAGACATTATTCTTAAGCTTCCCTTAACCTTCAAAGATCTTTACTGTACAAAAGTTAGGCTTAAACAGAAGGTGAAATTCTCTGGTCCAATTGTTTGATGCTCTCATTTAAAGATGGAAGACCCAATGCAGGCCATGAAGGAAATCATGGGATCAAGATAGAGGAAAAACAATAAACGGACAACAACCCAGCAATATCAAAATATGTTTTAATAAGCCTATAAAATAATTCCAGTGATTGATGTGAAATACAATGAAACACCAGAGAAATTAAAGACCTCAGGTTTTATGGTATCAGAATATACTGTACTGACAAACACAGAATATATGTGGCTGGATCTTGGCAGCCTGTGGAAACAATACTACAGGGATCCCATTTAAATTTCAACAAGGCCCAATGAGTCACAGTTTAATGCAAACCTGTTTGGGTGAGAAAGAAATAATGCCTCTTGCAATGGCAAGATAATGAGGCTCCCGATTTTTCTCCAATAATTTGTTCTCTATCCTCCCTGCTGCAGCCTTAATTCAGGCATCATCCTTCTCCCCTGGATAACTCCACTGGCCTCCTGCCTGGCCTTCTATAACCAAGTAGTTTTCTACCTGATTATGAGAGAAAGCTTTCTACATCTCAAATCTGATCATGCCAGTGTTCTGTTTCAGTACTGGCTTTCCAGAACCTACAAGATAAATAAAGTCCAATCTCCTCCTATACTGACTCCTAAGTTACACCTGCCACTCCCACCTCATTTATGTTCTAGAAATACTTTAGTTCTCAGAACACATCACAAGATTTCAAACCTCAGTGTCTGAACTATCCCCTTTCCCCACCCTCCCTTGTAAAGTATTTCCAAAGATGCCTACCTCCACCTCCGAAGAAAAACAAACAAACAAACAAACTTGTTTGGACAGAGCATTTTCATCCAACTTTGTCAAGTTGCAAATACGTTATTAAGAAACGTCATAAACGTGTTTACCACAAAACCTGTTTTTCAACGTGTTATTGAGAGAAAAGCTTAAAAAGTAAAAAAGCAGAGGAAGGGACATATTTATACCTGAAAAGTGAGCAATGTATACAAGCTTGTTTGCATTTGACAGAAAACTGTGAAGGTGATGAAAAGGATCTATACTCAGACTCCTGACTGAAACCATAATCCCCCAGTAAAAGTTTTAGCATAAAAGCTCAGGCAGCTCACTCCCTCACTGCCTGTTAGGAGCTTATAATGTCCCTGTACCTCTCTGGAGAGTTCAGAGAGGTATATATATATTATATATATATGTATATATATATATATGTATGTGTGTATATATATATATATATATATATTATATATATAATATATATATATGGAAATGTGTTATTTTTCCTTCCATGTAAATACACAAAGTGGTGACAAGAGCAGATTTGCATGTATTTACATTTCTCTATTTCAGAAAGTGGGTGCCAAGGAGAATTGAATAGAATAAAACACATACTTGTGTTTTTTTTAACATGATTTTATTCTATTATCTCTGCTGAAAAGAATTCTTTGAAGAGTCAGGAATATATTTAAGAGTAAGTAAAAGTTACATAAAATCATGGTTTGTATAAATAGCATGGATATTATAAATCTACTGGAGGTAATTATGGTCTCCAAACCTCTCATACCATCAGGGGTCTTGAGAAATGGAAGGATGTATTATTTGTGGTTTAGAAATCCCAAAATACCTAGCACAGCATTGTCAACACAGCTGGTATTTAGTGCAAAATTAAAACTCAAAGTATTACCTATACCATATTCAGAAACCACTAGCTATTTGGAAGTAGAGTTTGAAAGGATATTACAGTTTGTGTAAATGTCGTCCATTTGAAGCTAAATGATTGCTTGGTAGATGAATGAAAAAAATTCAAATCTGCATTCCTGATCATCCTGTTGAAAAAGCACCAGATATTTTTCACTCTAAAATTTCTGTAACATACATGATGCCCTTCTAAAGTTGAATATTTGGAAGAGCACTAAGCAGTCATTCCTCCCATTCTGTGAAAAATGGGTTATGAGGTACCAGAACCTGACACCCACATCCTCTTTCATCCCTCATTCATCCTCTTTCATTCCCACCACTGAGCAAGCTGAAAATAGACAATTTTCAAAACCTCTGCCAATTGACTGACTTTTGGTAAGAGATGCTTTGTTCCCAGAATATGAGTACTTCTGTACTTGTGATCATTTTTTAATAGCTATTACCCTATCTTGCATCATCATGATTTGTTTTCTCCAAACAATATTTCTTGCTTTTGCTTCAGCCATAAAATAAGTCTTAGCTGCATATTCTTGTCTAAAATGATAAATGAAACTCTTGGCTTCCATGTCTGGATGGATTGGATTTGGCTATTTGTAGTACTTGGGGCGCATTATTTTCCGAAAGTTTAGTGGTATAAAACTCTCTTCAGTTTTTATTGACCCGTTTATAACAGGTGGCTATTAGGCTTACTGCAGTGCAATTCTTAGATTTTGCAATCTGGTGCAATATAAATAGTTTATGTTAATTAACCCCTTTCCAACTTCTGGGAGAATAGAGACATTTTGATTGCAAATTTCACACTTGGTTATTAACACTATGGTTTCTGAATATGCACTGGACTGTTTTTTTTTTTTTTTTTTTTTTTTGCGGTATGCGGGCCTCTCACTGTTGTGGCCTCTCCCGTTGCAGAGCACAGGCTCCGGACATGCAGGCTCAGCGGCCATGGCTCACGGGCCCAGCCACTCTGCAGCATGTGGGATCTTCCCGGACCAGGGCACGAACCCGTGTCCCCTGCATCGGCAGGTGGACTCTCAACCACTGCGCCACCAGGGAAGCCGCTAAACAATCTGTTTTTTAAGAAGTTGAATCTATCCTGAAAAGGCAAGTCACAGCATCTATGATGGTCTGAATTATTCTCTGGTTACTCATTTATCTGTTTCCTCTATTAGACTGGAGTCTATTCGAGGCCATGCATTTGGTCACCAAATCCTAGCATAATGTCTTAACAGACACATACTACGTAAAAGTTTGTTAAGCTGATCGGAAGATGATCCCCAGTAGCTTCCAGTGTACCTAAGGGGAGAAAGTCTGCCTTTGGAACACTGAAGTGAAGTTTTGACTTTCCTTGGGTAACACATCCCTCAGTGAGCACAAGGCACACAAGGTCCCCCGCAGCATGGGGGAAGCCGGAGCACACCTCTCCTCTTCTCTCTCCATCCAGGCACGAGGCACACAGCGGTCAGCGGGGCTGTGCAACTCACCCTGCTGAGGGATCTCATCACTAAACATATAGATCCCATTCTCACTGGTTCCCTGGGAAAAGGGGACATTGAAGACCTCCCCTAGGAAACACTGCAACATGGGAGGAGCCCTCTGTTTAATTCAAGTGTCTGATATTAAAAGAAATCTTGTAAAATTAGAATACGTCCAAAAGAAACAATGCTAGAATGTAAACTAGACTTATTGTGGTGATGATTTCACAATTTATACAAATATTGAATCATTATGCTCTACACCTGAAAGTAATATAATGTTGTACGTCAATTATACCTGAATTAAAAAAAATTATTTTCACTTAAAAAAACAAGGAAATGATGAGTCCATGAAACTGGGCTATAAACTTTAATTAGTCTGATTCCTAAAAACATTATCTAATTTGAATATCATATTGGTCCATGAAATTTATTATAAAAGCAAAAGATCACTATATATATCTTATAAAAGATCTTATTTATATTTTATTTTTATAAAATAAGTATATTAAGGTAAATGCTTTATAAAATAAATATCATATACTATATTACATATATTTTATAAAATTAAATAGAATATATAAATATATTTTATAAAATATATCTATAAAATACAGTATTTTATATTTTATTTATATAAAATTTATATTTATTTTCTGTAAATATATAAATATATTATGCAAAGGAAATTATGTAAAATGTTATGAGATCATAAGAGCTACGGTGCACAAAAATATATGACTGTTAATACCACACTGCTACTATTGGAATTTTATGAAGGGCTTTACATGTGGCAGGCACTGTAGTAAATGCTTTGCCTCATAACTTGCTGGTACGTGTAGATTATTCTTCTGACTTTTCAGATGAGAAAGATGAGTCTTAAAGAAGTTAAAGAGCTTTCTGTAGTCATGCAGCTGAAAGAATGTCAGCATAACCCAAGCATCTGAGCACCTAACCTCTGATTACAATGTGTTGGAGACTAATTCTTTTCATAATAAGCATATTCATTCCTACAATTGGTACAGACAGCAGGCAATGTAAGGAATGTGGACACATGTCACACGTGTCGTGGGAGAATTAGTAGGAAATGCTAAGGAGATTCTTTCACAGAGGATACATGCCAGCTAAGGCTTGCCAGTATATCCTTTGGAATATGCCTTGATGTTATTGGAAATAAATTTATTCATTGAACAAGTATTTACTGAATAAGTAACTGGGAGAAAAGAAAAGACTTAAAGCAGATGTCCATTTAAGATAGAGGATATAGGGCTTCCCTGGTGGCGCAGTGGTTGAGAGTCCGCCTGCCGATGCAGGGGATGCGGGTTCGTGCCCCAGTCCAGGAAGATCCCACAAGCCACGGAGCGGCTGGGCCCGTGAGCCATGGCCACTGAGCCTGCGCGTCCGGAGCCTGTGCTCCGCAACGGGAGAGGCCACAACAGTAAGAGGCCCGCATACCGCAAAGAAAAAAAAAAAAAGATAGAGGATATAAATTTTAGTAAGGGAATGGAGTGAAGGGGGCAAAGAGAAGGCTAGTAAAATAACCCGGGTAAGAAATGATAAAGGTCTGAACTAACACAGTACCAGTAAGATTGGAAAGAACAAAGTGGGCACAGGAGATACCTGTAGAGTTAAAGCAACTGTGACCAGCCACTGACGGATGGTACAGGGGTAGTAAAATATAAGGCTACTCTCAGGTTTCTGCCAGGTGGATGGATGGTAGTGCCACTGAATGAGACAGAAAAGAAAGAGAAAATGAGATTTTGTGAGAAAGATGATGAATTTTGGTTTACACTGAAATGAAGTTCCTCTGGCCTTCCAGTTAGTGGTTAGAAACAGGGCTTTGGAGTTCAGGATTAGAGATATAAGATATAGAGTTAATGGCACAGAATGATAACTGAAGCCCAGGGAAACAAGATAAAAGCAAAAGGCAGGTATGACAGGATATCAATATAAGAAGAGCCAGGGAGAACATGGAGGTAGGGATGGAGACCACAGGACTTTGACAGGTCAGGAGGGAATGCAGGAATAAGCAGGGCTACCCCTTCTAGACCCAGTCCTGATCAAATCATATCCTTGACTGAGTCCTGCCATACTTTGACCTCTAGGGAAGCTGTGAAAGTTGAGAGGATCTGGCCTGTCATGTAGCTTAAACACCATCAAATTTCTAGTGAAGATTTTCAAGCAGGCATAGATTTCATGTACAATAGTTGCCTAAACATGCAGCAGAGTCTTACAGTTTGAAACTTTTTGAGGAAACATTTTAAAATTGAGAGAGTCCAGAAAAAGTTATTGATTGTAGTACTTGCTTTTTAGTCTATATTACTATAAGTCATGGCACAGAAAGACGACACCATTCCACTGTTAGAGCATATTTGCAACACTGAACATACTTTTTCAGATAAATGTTTTATTTTCAAATAACTTGAGATTTAGTAAAAAGTCGTGAAGATACTTCAGGGAGTACACACTTCACCCAGTTCCCAGTGACGTTAACATCTTATATAAACATGGCACATTTGTCACAACTAAGATTGACACTGGGGCACAACTACTAATGAAACTCTGGACTTTACTCACATTTCACCCCACTGCATTTAGTTTTCATGTCTCTCTCACCTCCTCTGCTCTGTGACCATTTCTCAGTCTTTCCTTGTCTTTCATGACCTTGAAAATAGCGGTCAGGTATTTTGTAGAATGATCTTCAATTTGGGTTTCTCTGATTTTTTTCATAGATTAAACTGAGATTACGGGTTTCAGGGAAGTACAGTGCAAGTGCCCTCCTCACCCTATACCTAGAGAGAGGGGCGTGTACTACTAACATGAATTATCACTGATGATGTTAATTATGATTCCTTGATTAAGGTGGTATCTGCTAGGTTTCTCTAATGTAAAGACAGTATTTATTCCTTTCCAGAACACATGTGTACACACACGACAGATTTATTATGTTTTGCTTTAGATAAGATTGGAATCTTGCCAAAGATACCAGCTCATCAGAGCGGACTTTATTGAAGACATCAGAGTACCCTGGAAAATACTTCTCACAGCACTATCATAGTTCTTCCAGCAACCCTAGGGATATCTTATTATATTGATAAAGTAATGAGTCCAATCAGATACAGTCAGTCTTAAATTTGATGAGCAGCAACAGATATTTAGTATGAACATAAAAAAGCCATTAGTCCATTACAAACCAGTCATGTCCAATACTGATAATCAGTAGATATAAACAGTCTAAAACTCTCCAAGATCAGCAGGTAGGTCTGACCCAGACACCTTTCAAATTACTACTTCTCCCCTGGGTGCCCTTAAGAGTGGAGTCTCTATCTCCCCACTTGGTCCTTTTGGTCTCCTGAAAGTAAGCCCCACTGACCGTTGAAGCCAAAACGCTTGGGGGCTCATCTTCTGGGCACAGGATCCCCGGAATGAGGAGCCCGATGTAGGGCTCAGACCCCTTGCTCCTTGGGGAGAACCTCTGTAGCTGTAATTATTCTCCCACTTGTGGGTCGCCCACCTGGGGGTAAGAGTCTTGACTATACCATGACTCCACCCCTCCTACCCATCTTGTTATGGTTCCTTCTTTATGGCTTTATTGTATAAGGTCTTTTCTGGTAGGTTTCAATCTATTTCTCTGATAGTTGTTCTGTAAATTGTTGTAATTTTCGTGTGCCCCTGAGAGGAGGTGGACTCAAGGTCTTTCTACTCTGTCCTCTTGGGTTAACTGATCAATCCTACAGTCTTTATGTGATATTTAATTTGTAGTCATTAATATTTGTGTGTATAAAACTTACACATTTGCTCTTATTTATATAATACTCAGCATCCTTCATCATTTGATTAAAAAACTGCTTACAAAAAAAATAACACAGGGGCTTCCCTGGTGGCGCAGTGGCTGAGAGTCCGCCTGCTGATGCAGGGGACACGGGTTCGTGCCCCGGTCCGGGAAGATCCCACATGCGGCAGAGCAGCTGAGCCCGTGAGCCATGGCCGCTGAGCCTGCGCGTCCAGAGCCTGTGCTCTGCAATGCGAGAGGCCACAACAGTGAGAGGCCCGCGTACCAGAAAAAAAACAAAAACAAAAACGGTATAAATGGGCTAAAATGTATTGAGGTTTTAGCAAATAAAACTAGTATGAGTTTAAATCTATACAATGTACAGTTTGAAATTAACATCAACTTTTCTGCCCAAATTTTGCCCAACATAAAGTCTGTTTAAAACATCAGAAACTGAAGTAACTGATTCTATTGCCATATAATTCTAGGAAATACCCTAACCTGTATTTTAGGAGACCTATTATTCTTAGGGCCTTATAATCTAGATTTCTTCCTTGATTCATCCTAAACAATGTATATCTTACATTTTTTGAAACTTGGAGCAATAGCTTTTAACGTTTTCCACTGAATTCCTGGGTTTAGATCTCAAACATGTATTACAGCATCAGAATATATATGTGCTCTTTGAAGATTTAGTCATATCGGATGGCATCCTGATAAATTTATTATTCATGACTCAGTCACAGATAAACAATGTAGCGACATAAAAGCAAAGCATTAAAAAGTCACACGTATCAGAGAACCTTTTTGCAGAGGAATAAAAGTGGTGGAGGAGCAGGTTTAAAACAGATAAATAATAAATAAGGTAATTCAGGGAAATCTTTACTTTTATGATTAACCTCATGTTCTAGATAGTAAACTCCTTTAGGATAATGACAGACCCTAATCCAAATTCTGTAAAGTTCTAATATGTTACACAGTATGGTTCCTTAACATATTAAATACTACTTTAATTCATTTATACTATAGTTAATATTTTAAAGTATATGCTAAAAAGATAAGATCTTACTACAAAATATAGACACTTTGAATACAAATTCATATTTATAATTTAATAAGTGGAAAACAAGAAATGTATGATAATTTTGTAAGATTTATTAGGTGGAGACGTATAGAGGATTTTCTGACACAGTTTATGTGTATTTTAGAAAGAAATTTGTAAAAGCCCTCATGATGATCTCACTTGAGGGTAGGAGAATGTGTGGAGGGGAATCTTTTATGATTTTCCTTTCCAATCTTTCTAATCTTGCTTTTCTCCTGCTATTATGTTAACCCAAAGACAATGCTGTGCTCCCAGGTTAAACATAAAGTCAGGTGGAAGCTCACAGAGAGAGTCCTCAGATTTAACATAACCATCTTTTTCAGTCTGAACAAGAGCTAATTTGGATGGTTTGGTTAGTAATGAATTCAGTTGACCTAACCATGTTTCTTCAAACACCAAGTAACCACACTGTTCTCTGTCGTAAAGCTCTTCAAACGATCTGCTGTTGGTTCACTGAAGTGTTAGCCATCTTCTCTGTGGACTGCCATACTTGGCCACCATCTTCTCCCCTTTGCCATCTAACTTCTATCTGTTTCTCATGTCTCAGCCTTCTCTAAAAAACCTCTCCCCTAACTGCATCATCTCCTGCTCTCCTGTGAGTTCCCCGAGCATCTCTCTTTTTTTTTTTTTTTTTTTTTTTTTTTTTTTTTTGCTGTACGCGGGCCTCTCACTGCTGTGGCCTCTCCCGTTGCGGAGCACAGGCTCCGGACACACAGGCTCCGCGGCCATGGCTCACGGGCCCAGCCGCTCCGCGGCATGTGGGATCTTCCGGGATCGGGGCACGAACCCGTGTCCCCTGCATCGGCAGGCGGACTCTCAACCACTGCGCCACCAGGGAAGCCCCCGAGCATCTCTTATACGCACAGGGCTACCGTACAATCGTGAACAAGACAGACCTGATCCCAGCCTAATGGGCTACAGAGTCAAGCTGGGAAGAAAGGCCTTAAGCAAACAATTAGATATACACAATTAACACAATTATTAGAAGTGTTCAGAGTATCGTAAAGGAGAAAAGAGGGAGGCATAGAAATGTAGAGCCGCAGAGCTCTACAGAGCTCTCACCAGAGCTATGGTGGCGGAAAGAGGACGTCCTTGAGGACGTCAGGCATACTCTGCCATCATGGCCTTGGCAAAGACAAGGAAAAATACAAAAAAAAAAAAAGAATCAAAATATATTCACAACATTCTAGAGAGAGGGGGCAACATATATACAAAAAACACCTTAAGGCAAAGGAGAGGAGGGAATCTGGCATATTTTGGGAACAAGGAGAAAGGGGGGACTCAAGATGAGGCTGGAGAATGCACTGGACCCAAAGCATGCCAACCACGGAGGTGCCCAGCTCCCATTCTCTCCACAAGGACCCCGCTACTGGGCTGAGAGGAGGGCAGCTGGCTACCCGGCCCAGCTGCAACCCCTTCATGACACAGCACAGCCTGCCACCAGGGCCATGCACGTCCCTGGCGGCCTCCAGCCTATGACTAAGCACGGTGGGAGCAGGAGGGTGCGGCCCTTTCTGCCCAATGCAGAAGTCCTCTAATAGGTCCTCTCGCACCAGGCCTCCACTGGCTCGGCCAAGACTTTGTCCAATTTGTTTCACAGATTATATACACCTGATTATCCTCCTCCCCTGGTTTGACGGTCTCTCTGGATTTTGGCCTTGTTGAGTTTGAGATACGACGATTTGTTTTGAGATTCAATGACTGAATGCTGTATTAGAGACACTATCAATTAGACACAACAAATGACACTCACATAATTTCATTCCCAGCTTTCAATATACTCAGTGGAAGTACTAGGAAAACTGAAACAGTTGTGAAGATTTAGAATTTTTTTCCAAGGAACTCAACATCAGCTGTGTTGGGATGAAGCAGAGCACTCTCAATAGGTTGTCTTGTGTTTTCCTTAAACAAATACATTATAACTCTCAATAGGCTGTCTTGTGTTTTCCTTAAACAAATACATTATAACTCTCAATAGGTTGTCTTGTGTTTTCCTTACACAAATACATTATAACTCTCAATAGGTTGTCTTGTGTTTTCCTTAAACAAATACATTATAACTCTCAATAGGTTGTCTTGTGTTTTCCTTAAACAAATACATTATAACTCTCAATAGGTTGTCTTGTGTTTTCCTTAAACAAATACATTATAACCGCAATTGACTGCTGGAAGTAGCACATTAGGTACAGCTCAAGCGACAACAGAGATGAGAAATGTTCGTTCAGTTACGTTTATCGAGTTTGCAGGGTGAGCTACTTGTCAATTACAATAGTTGACAAGGCTTTTCCTTCAAAGGGAGAAAAGGATCTACTACCCCAACTTAATAAATATACATGAGAATAAATCTTTCATAACTTCTGCGAAGGAGTGAGCTTTTATTAGGGGTGCGTCTCCACTGCCTAGGCCATCCCGCCACACGTGTACTAGCCCTGTAGTTGGACTGTATGAGACATGTGGATTGACCCCCCATTCCCTGCTCCAGTCCAAGACAATCAGGTTATTCTCATCATCCTTCGCCAAAACCAAGGGGTGGTTAATGGAGAGATTTCAGGACTTAGGTCTCATGACGGTGGGAAGTGACGACCCTGCCCCTCAATCCCTCTAGATGTCACGGTGTAAAAAAAATGGCTACAAGCAGCCATTGCAGACAGTCAGGGGAACCAGACTGAAGAGAAAGCTTACACAGCAGAGCCAAGACAATGGAAGAAGCAGACATGAGATCTGACTGCGCTGTGTCTGAAGTCGGCCCTACCCCGTTCGATTACTGAGGAAAGGCTGAAACACGTCTCCTGTTACTTGTACTGTGAAAACCATCCTAATGTACAGAGGTGTTTTCCTAGTTTTCTTAGTTTAAAAATGACACATTGGATCATGCATCTCAGCTTACCTTCCTGCCCTTCCCAGGAAAATAATGGTCAATTGTCACTCACTGCTTCAGGTTTAATTTCGTGGATCTTCACGGAATACAGACTTTAAAAAGTCTGCATATCATTTCAACAAGTATCAAAAAAATTGTGAAATATAAAAACATACAAATTTGTGCATTAGCTAATTGATGTGATTATACACTTGGGTGCTAGGTGAAAATCACTATTGAACACCTTAAAGAGTCCACATGTGCAAAGCAGCAGACTCTTTTCTCATTGAAAAAAAAAGTCAGTAATATTTTATTTGTTTATATACGAGTTTGCAATGTTGGCCAAATCTAGGCCATAGTTGTTTGTTTGTCTTGCCTACATAATATATAAACACACAAACACACACAGCTCTTCAGGGCAACAACCAACCTGAGATAGAAAGCAGCTACTCCCTTTAGGCTGAGAATGAGCTGCCAGTTTTGTTTGCTTTATACAAGGTCCACTTCACCCATTTTGGGACCTCATCACAGTAAGGTTCTGGAACCTGTGACCTATGATTCAAGTGCTAATGTTTTGACAACTAAGTGCAGATTTATTCATATACTGAAAAAACCTGACAAGGGAATCCAGATAAGCAGCACAAAAGCAAATAATGATTTCAGATAAGTAAAAACAGGATTTTTCACATCCTTGGTGTAAGACTCTTAACCACCAAATAGGCGCCTATCTTACCTGTAGGTCTTTTTCTT
Organism: Mesoplodon mirus; assembly: GCF_964341445.2. Taxonomy (NCBI): domain Eukaryota; kingdom Metazoa; phylum Chordata; class Mammalia; order Artiodactyla; family Ziphiidae; genus Mesoplodon; species Mesoplodon mirus. Next base: position 104,783,580 of record NC_138985.1, read on the forward strand.
CTATCTTATTTCGGAGCACTTCAAGGCACTTGGTAAAGTCAGTATGGTATTGATCAGGAGTTGAAATAATTTCACATCCCTGTGTTAAATAAGATAAAAGGTAGGAATAAGTAATGATGTCAGCCTAGGAACAAGATCAAGAGCTATAAAAGTAAAGAGGAAGTGTCAGACATATCCTGTCATGCCTGTATTATACCTTGATCATTAGAATCATTCTCATTATCTTTATTATTTCACATAACAAGACATCTCAGCAATGATGTTAGACTATCACAATAACGACCTGATTACGACAAGCACTTTACCCAAAAAAGTACAAATTATACTACATTAATGGTCTTTAAAAATCACTGCTGTGATGACATTCAAGATTAGCATAAGGACTCAGGTACAAGTATTATAAAATATATTCACAGCGAAATTACCTGAAATTAAACTATTTCTAAAAAACTTTGAGTTTCTTCGAGCAGACTTCCTAAGTTTACCCACACGACAGAAAAACTAATACTGAACTAATGATAAACTACAACTACATTTTAAGTAAAATCAAGTTAGATGTCCTATAAAATTCCTTTACAGCACCCTATTTTCCTCATGTAAAAAGAAGTAGGAAGAGAGATGCCTGTGTAAATATGTCTCCTGGATTACCTTTTGGACATAATGAAGTGAATTTATAAGTTCTTTGCCTTTTCTACAACAGATAACTAGTGAAAAACACTGAAAAATATTTATAAATATAGTGCCACAAAAGTGCCAGCTTGTTGGCACTAGTGAATTGAGGTGGTGCAAGAAACGATATTTTTGAAATGACACCTTTCTCTCCAATGTCTTACGGAAGCAAAGGTATGTAAAACCAGAGCACGAGGGGACTTCCGACTTCTTAATTCAGGAATAAAACAATGCAAGGTCTCTGACAAACAGCTGAGTAAGTGAAAGTTAAATATAATCTAGTATATAAAGTTGCCATTCGAAGAGTTTTCAAGGATGAGAGAAAGCAAATTAACCAAATTAACGGAGCAAATTAACCAAAGTGGAACAAATTGCGTGCGCACGCGTGTGCGCACACACACACACACGCACACACACAGAGAGGCAAAAATTCATGTCTGGCAAATCCTTGCCTATAGCTTTGGGACCACAGGATCTTCGGGCAAGAGAAGACTCTCTGCTCCTTGACTACAGGGAAACTGACCACTGCATTTCAGTTGCTAAGACAATACCAGCACATACCAAGCAGTCTACAGAAGTTTGATGGATAGATAAATGATGAATGGATTAAAACCATTTCTCTCCTCATGGGACTAATGGTACGTTTCTCTGAAATATTAATGTGGATAAATCAGACTATGAGTCTAACTCAGAAAAGCAACAATGACATTATTTTTTCAGGCATTATGATGCTACCTGCTGCCATTAGAAAACTATGTAACACTTATTTTAATGTATGATTAATCAGGTTCTTAAAATGGTGACAAATATTAGTGCTTCATATGCAATTATATAAACTAAAATTTAACAATACATTAATGTTAACAAAGTGAACATCCAATCAGGTAAAGTGAAATACAAATGTACCACTGGGGCTTAACCAATATAGCAGTATAAAGTACTACATAAATAATTCACAGTATTTTTTAATGAGTCATTATTTCTCAATAGAAAGAAAAATGACAAGGAAACAAACTGATATCAGGAACTTAGTAAAATTTAGCAATAAACAGTTTTCAGAACATGCCCTGGAATGGTAATAGTTCAAGTTAATTTCCAATAGTGCTGGCATCTATAGCTATAGCAAACACAAAAATATATGCTCATAATATATGATCCTAATCTCAGTAAAATCACAAGTCATCTAAAAAGCAAAGGTTTATGTTCAGTGTGGTATATTTTAAAAAGAAAAAAGGTTCAAGTAAGGGTTATGGTAAATGCTCAGATTAACCAAATAATTTTATTATTAGATTAGTTAACCAAATAATTTATTATTTAAATTATTAATAGTCTACCTTACAAATATTACAATATTTTATTAATGACCAAATAACTGTATTATTACATCTACCTTATGACTATTAAAATATTAATCAAAATATTAGCTTTAAGCTGTAAGCTCCATGAAGGTACCCACTATGTCCCTTTGTTCATTATTGCATCTGCATACAAGAACCCAACACAGGACACAGCAAGTGGTAAGCATTCAATAATGAATAAAGTCATTTATAAAAGCCTGAGATAAACTACCACTCTAGACCAGGCATCAGCAAAGTTTTTCTGTAAAGGGCCAGAAAGTAATTCTTTTAGGCTTTGCAGGCCAAAGGGCCTCTGTTCCAACTACTCAGCTCTCCCTCTGTATCATGGAAACATCTACAGACAAAAAAAAAAAATGAGTAGGAATGGCTGTGTTCCAAAAAAACAGAAATGTGAATTTCACGTAATTTTCACGTTATGAAATATTATTATTCTTTTGATTTTTTTTCCAACCATTTAATACTGTAAAAACCATTCTTAGGTTGCCAGCTATACAAAAGCAGACAGCGGATGAGATTTGGCCTGTGGGCTGTAGTTTATCAACCAATCCCCATTCCAAGCCCACAAATAGTTTTTGTGATTTTAACCACCAAACTCTGTACATGTTTGAGGAATTTAATATGAGGGAAAAGTTTCAAGCCTTTAAAAAAAATCTCTGTGAACTCCCTTTTCCTTATCTGTAATGGACCTAGCATGCAAACTAACAGTGCTGTTGAGAGGCCCTGTATAATTCCCAGAAAGCACTGGGCACAGAGATGCACACAAAGCAAATTCTCACCTCAGCACTTCTGAACAATCTCTAGAAACATGGATGCTACAGTCACACCACCTCGCATCAAAGATCACTAAAGTAAGCGAAATATTGCTAATATTCCCCATAGAACTTTGTGTGGAGGCTTATAAAACTATTTTTGAATTCACTGACAACCTGTAAGAAATTATTACAAGACAATGAGTGTCATTAATCAACGTAATTTCAAAAGATCAATGCAAAAGCCATTAGACTGTCATTCTCAATTAATTTTACTGTTTGCCAATAATTCAACTAAAATAGGTTAATGAGTTTTTACATTTAACACACGTAAAACCTATCAGGTTATATTATGCTGACTCCTTTAAAACTCCTTAATTGGAAAGGAAACAAATCCTTTGGAAAAAAAATTATAACAACGTATCAATTGTTATTTCATGCACTCTATCTAGAGAGAGACTTAGCTTCCTTAAAACAAGAGGCAAGTCCAGTGAAAGCATTCCCAAACTTGCTATTTGCTTATTCATTTTAGGATAAGTCATTTAGTGCACATCCATCTAGCTAGGACAAGAAAGGACTTGTGAAAATTATCCTGCAAAAATTTTATGGAGCTCTGAGACTTCTACTGTAACTTTATGGACTGTGTTTATAAGGTTAAAAGTTTAGAAGTGTTATTTCCTTGCAGGTACCATGCACACCAATTCTGAACATTTATTTGGAGTGACTTGCATATAGCTTCTCACCTAGCAGAATTAAATACGTCTGTAGCTACAAAATCTAAAATGCTTTTCAACAGATTATCTTCCTAACAACATATAACTTAATTCTCTGAAAAATCAGATAACCTCAAAAGAATCTTAAAATTAGAATCTTAAAATTGTGATCTGTTGATAATTAACTATCTTCCTCACTAAATCAATAACGATAATAAAAAGTAACATTTGAGTACACATCTTGTTATATGAGATGAGTCACTTTATATGAATTATGTTCTTGAATCTCTAAGACAACCTTATAAGGTTAATGTAATTATCACATTTTAAGATGTGTAAACTGAAGTTTAGAGAGATTAAATAACCTGTCCAAAGTCACACAGCTGCTTTCGGACATAGTATGTCATCTGAAGCCCATACTCGTAACCTACCATGCTTTGTACTCAACCCTGCTTAATTAAACTTTGGGTATTTTGGAATGCTTAAGCAGAAAAACACCTTTATAATTTATACTGAACCTTTATTTAGTTGCTTTTCTCCTGTTTTAAATACCTGAAAATCCTTTAGCTTTTAGACAGACATGACCCCTACCTGACTCCATGCTGATTCTGTTGTAGCCCAAGGCTTGGGACCCTCAGAGCACCCACAGACATCTGAAATGGGCAGTGAGTGCTTAGCTATCCTTCTCATCCCTTTTTTCTGCTTTCCCAACTCATTATATTGTCACTATATTTATCATTTATATTCATGACATAATTCACTTTTTTTGGCTATTAAACATATCGTTCTGATCAATATCTCTGTATAGAAGTGTTTATTTCTGGTTATTTTCTTAGACTTGAATTCTTAAAATGAAATTACTGGGGAAATTATAAGAACATTTTTTTATAACCCTTGGTAGATGTTGCCAGAGTTTCCTGCCTTTCCAGGCAGGCTGTAAATATGAATATTCCTACTGGTGTATGAAGGTGAAAAAAAATTCCTTCTTTTAAAATATAAGTAACAGTAGGAAAGATAATTCATCATGAATTTCTTACTGTGAATTAACTTACTTGCCATACTTCCTTCTTAATCACAAACAGATCAATTTCATTAAGGAAAAGATGACTTTCATTGGAGAGGAAGGGAAAAGAAAGTTAAGATAATTTTGGAATGTGAAGCAGGGTTGAGACTGGAAGTGGTTCACCCAACTGAGGACTAAGGAGCTAAAGGACAGTATGAAAGAAATGGACACTTCTGGGAGGGGAAACAGGTGTCAATCAAGGGTAAAGAAAAGGAGGCAAGAAGATGTCAAAGGCCACCTTTCAAGTTGGCTCTGAAAAGATGAAATACAATTTATTATCCCATCACATTAGAATATTGATACTTTTTTAAAAAAATAAGCAAGGATAGTAAGAGCTTTATGGGGTCTTAAAATTCTAGCTCCCACACACTTTATTTTCCCCTATCCATTGCTGAAGTAGCCTTTCTTCCTGTATGTTAGCATACATTTAAAAATATTTAGGGAGATATACTCGAGTCTTAAAAAAAGTTGAATACATTACACTTTTAATAATGAGGTTCCATAATCTTTTATTAAACTGAATTGACCAGAACTCTGTAATAAGAAACTGCCTGCCAGATTAAGAGCACAGCAGGCATAAAGCAAAATGACTTATACTCTGAATAATCAAAGATAGAGATCTAAAATTAGCCCAAACTTGTTCTCAAATTTGCTAAGAAGGGGAATAGTTACATAAAGCCGATTGAAATCTAAATGATCTATGTTCCTTGACACAGGTATGAAAATTGTCTTTTTACTCTGTAGAGATGTAATCACAAAGTAACCATTTCCCACTTTCCTCTTTATTGTATAAAGCATACTATGGTAGATTACTACTTCCGTTTTATTTACCAGACTCCTAAAAACATCTCTACTTTAAAACTAAAAAGTTTTCTTTAAATTATCAAATGACAGCTGATGAGTAACAATTTCTTCAGCAAGAATGTCACATGATTAAACTCTTAAAAATTCTAAGTAACAAGTTGCCTAATGTAACCCAGTGTTCTTTTTCTGTTTTTCTAGACAGTGTATAAAAGAAGAGAACAAACATAATTTACCTTGTAGCAATTCTCCATTCAATCCCAAACATAGAGACATTCTAATCTGCTATAATCTTCACTGCCCTGGGTGTTGTAAAATAACCTTTCCTTTCAACACAGCACTGAACGAAAACTTTAAGCGTTTGAAACAAGAAAGCCACCACGTCTATTAACAGAAGTCAAAAGTTATTTTAAAACAGCACAGGGTCTCAAAATGATGGCTTCCTTCCTAAAAGCAGAGCCAGAGTTCCCAGTGGAACAGGGTGGGTGTCCAAAAGACTTAACATAGCAGGCTCAAGAATGCTTTTCTAAAGCCTGCTTGCATGGTTGGCCTTCGTACTAACACCTGGAGGACCTGAATGGCAAACAGTTCCCTATACTGATAAACAACTTTCCCCAATAGTGGCTCACTGTGCCTACATTATTTGTACAAACAATGTGGTTTATGCTAAGCACCTGCTTTCTTTTTTTTTTTACATCTTTATTGGAGTATAATTGCTATACCATGGTGTGTTAGTTTCTGCTTTATAACAAAGTGAATCAGTTATACATATACATATGTTCCCATATCTCCTCCCTCTTGCATCTCCCTCCCACCCTCCCTATCCCACCCCTCCAGGCGGTCACAAAGCACTGAGCTGATCTCCCTGTGCTATGCAGCTGCTTCCCACTAGCTACCTATTTTACGTTTGGTAGTGTATATATGTCCATGCCTCTCTCTCACTTTGTCACAGCTTACCCTTCCCTCTCTCCATGTCCTCAAGTCCATTCTCTAGTAGGTCTGTGTCTTTATTCCTGTCTTACCCCTAGGTTCTTCATGACATTTTTTTCCCTTAAATTCCATATATATGTGTTAGCATACGGTATTTGTTTTTTCTTTCTGACTTACTTCACTCTGTATGACAGACTCTAGGTCTATCCACCTCATTACAAATAGCTCAATTTCATTTCTTTTTATGGCTGAGTAATATTCCATTGTATATATGTGCCACATCTTCTTTATCCATTCATCCGATGATGGACACTTAGGTTGTCACCTGCTTTCTTTTTGCCCCCAGTAAAATTTTGGGCATTGGGTCTCGAATGAGCTTCCCTGGTGACAACACATCACACTTGTTACAATTTGATTAAGCACATCCTACATGACTGCACTGGGAAAGGACTCTTGCAACTGGTGACTCATTTCCTCCAGAATTTCCCCCCCAAGTGCCTTTTCCCTTTGCTGATTCTGCTTCCTATACTCACAACTGTGAGTTATTACAGTGAGAGGCTGACTATATGAGTCCCGTGAGTCCTCTAGTGAATTACAGAACATGGAGGTGGTCTTGGGAACCCTCTAAACAAAGAGCTACAGAGATTCTTCCTCTACTAGGATGCTTGTATAAGCTTCTATTCTATAATATTCCTATAAGTATCTAGACGCAGAGATCTGGTCTTGTCCAGGTGCCATTCCTTCACACCCACTACAAATATGCCAAGGATGGACTTGTCCTCCATCAGCGCTCTCTGCCAACTCTCCCTAGAAAAGCAAGGATGTGGTGGGGCAGGAGTGGGAGCGCTGAAGGTAACCGTGGTGGAGGTTATTGTTCGATTACTCAGAACTAAGCAGAACCTGAAAAGGAAAACTGAACGCTCACAAAGAAAAGGAGGCCACAAGATTTCCTCAGCATGTGAAACTGATCCTCACTTCACTTTGAGAAAACTCCCTCCTTTCAACTAGAGGATTATGGCATAATGGCTAGAAAAGAGCACGGATTCTGGGACAAGAATGCCTGTTTGGAGCCTACTTAAACCATTTCCTAGTTGTGTAAGCTTGGGCAAGTTACTCAGCCTCTGTGCTTCCATACTCATCTGTAAAATGTAGGTGACAGTTCCAACCTAATACTTTTTTTTTTTTTTTTTTTGCAGTACGCGGGCCTCTCACTGTTGTGGCCTCTCCCGTTGCAGAGCACAGGCTCCGGACGCACAGGCTCAGCGGCCATGGCTCACGGGCCCAGCCGCTCTGCGGCATGTGGGATCTTCCTGGACCGGGGCACGAACCCACGTCCCCTGCATCGGCAGGCAGACTCAAACACTGCGCCACCAGGGAAGCCCCAACCTAATAAAATTTGATGCAAGGATTAAATGAATTTATAAATGAAAGTACATATAAAAGTGTCTGTCATATTGTGAGCACGTTAAAGCAATTGTCAGCTATTACTCTTTTCAAGGTTATATTGATTATTTCTCTCATCAACTTTTAAAAGTAGAGAAAACCTGAAATAGTACAACAAACTTATAAGCATCCAAATACATTTTAGCCTGTTGGAAACCAATATCTTACTTTAACTGTTAGTGGGTAAAGGGTAGCTTTTCAATGGTGAAACTCACTTGAGAAGTATAACACTAAGGTAAACAAAATTAAAATTTTGGCAGACTTACTTAGAATGATACTGTGCATGCTGAATTTCCAAGAGGGACATAGAGAATGTCAAATTTCACAAACTCATTTGATCACAGACATCTTTTTTATACCAAGTATCTAAAAGAAGGATTAGACACCTGAGTCATATAAACTTTCATGAGAACCTACTAATTCCTAGGGATCCCAGAAGGAATGACCAAGACTTCAGGTTGCAGGAGATCACATATTACATATTAATAGGGATAAGGAGGAAAATTATGATAAAATTGTTTTGATCAAGCTCTACAAGGAAAGAACAAAGGAAGGAATACCCAACGGCTACAGGTGGGGAACCGTGGGGGGAAGACGGATGAGTAGGGGGTTCCATGATCCAAGTAAACGAGGGAAGAGAAACAGTGACAGAGGCCCCAGAGACCACAGAGTTAGAGAAGAGACAGGCTGGGCTGGCCCAGGAGTCACATGTGAGGCACTTGGGAGGGCTTAAAAATTTAAAGGGCATAGGCTCCCCCTTTTTAAATGCCTTAAGTATGTTACACAAATTCAAACAAGACAGACTTTGCAAAATATAGACAATTTGAAAGGACTATGATTGAGGCAAGCCTAAGAATGAAGGTGTATTCAAGAGACAGTTTCACATCATGTCCCCTGCCTGTCTCATCATTCCCTTGCTGAGATACTAAAAGGGTGAGCCTACCAAAGTGGAGAACCTGTCACTCAGCTGTCAGTGGAAACTGCCTGTCTATAATTCCCTTCACAAAGCCTTTATAGCTCAGCATATGTTAATTAGTCTTGATGCTTAAGCCTAAGAATTTATTATTCTCAGGGGATATGTGTGTGTGTGTGTGTGTGTGTGTGTGTGTGTGTGTGTGTGTTTCACTTAAAAAAGTATAACAATAAATGGAGCTAAGCTTTATATAGTCATACAATTTCCTCTTTTTGGCGTAAGAGTCAAACTTGCTAATGTTTTACAATTTCTCACAGTCCTGTTTGCCACTTTCTCTAAATTAATTAACTTTACCATGTCTAAAAGTTGTTGGCATGTGGCTGGGTGGAACTGGGAAAGAGACACAGCTAAAAGGAGAAAATAACAAGATACATGAGATTAGGCAGAGCCACGCAGATGTTTTTAACTGAAGATTAAAAACATCTGTGGAGGGCTTCTCCGGTGGCGCAGTGGTTGAGAGTCCGCCTGCCAATGCAGGGGATACGGGTTCGTGCCCCGGTCTGGGAGGATCCCATATGCCGCAGAGCGGCTGGGCCCGTGAGCCATGGCCGCTGAGCCTGTGCGTCTGGAGCCTGTGCTCCACAACGGGAGAGACCACAACAGTGAGAGGCCCGTGTACTGCAAAAAACAAACAAAAAACAAACAAACAAACAAAAAATCTGTGGAGACTGTTAAATTTAAATAAAACTGAACCCAAGGCACTGTCAAACTCACAAGGATACTATCATTAATTTTGATTATGAATCAAATCTAGGTTCATAAATTGTACACTTATGGAAATAAAATGATTAGAAATCATTTTAAAAGCCATGTTACTGAGGATAGTTATTAAAAAGCTTTCAGTTAACAACTTTACAGAGTAAAACAAAATACTAACACTTTACATTAAAATAGTTCTTTTAGCACTTCGAGAGGTCTCTCACATGTACAACATTATGTGACCATTATTACAAATATATGAAAAAGCCAGGGCTATATAGCATAATTTAATTTGTATGCCTTGGTAAGTCATCCATATATGCAAACTAACAACTCAAAAAATAATCTGCATAGTTAGTTCATGAAAACGTTATTGCTTCATTTATAAAAACTTAAAAACGAAAAGGCACACTACTGATAGCTAAGACTAAGTATTAAGTTATTTGACATCTCTGCCTAAGTAATATGCCTACCTATACCTCCCACCCACACTATTTGAGAATCAGTGTCTTTGTCTATAAATTGGAATTAAAACACAAGCATTTCCTGCTTAACATCAGTAGTCCATTTAAGAAAAATCAGACATCCTATTCAAATGTCAACCAAAAGCCCGTTTCCCATTATTTTGACTGGGAAAAAATATATTCAAACCCAAATACTCAGTCTCCTAAAATGCAACTGAAACACATTTATAGAAGCAACAGACATTATGATGAGATGTAAAATGATGAGAAATTTTCTGCTATTAGATGTAACATTTATGGCATCTTATAATTAACAAAAGGAGCACAGGTTAAAAAAGTTTAGACAGGGCTTCTCCGGTGGTGCGGTGGTTAAGAATCTGCCTGCCAATTCAGGAGACACGGGTTCGAGCCCTGGTCCAGGAAGATCCCACATGCCATGGAGTAACAAAGCCTGCATGCCACAGCTACTGAAGCCCACAAACCTAGAGCCCGTGCTCCACAACAAGAGAAGCCACCACAATGAGAAGCCTGTACACCGCAATGAAGAGTAGCCCCTGCTCTCTGCAACTAGAGAAAACCCATGTGCAACAATGAAGACCCAACACGGCCACAAAAAAAAAAAAAAAAAAAAAAAAAAGTTTAGACAGACTACCTTTGCCCATTGACTGAGTCTGCAGCAATGTGGGTATGGTCATGCCACTGTTAGATGACAATAGGAAAATATCATCAAGAAACACTGATTTAGGGGCTTCCCTGGTGGCACAGTGGTTGAGAGTCTGCCTGCTAATGCAGGGGACACGGGTTCGAGCCCTGGTCTGGGAGGATCCCACATGCTGCGGAGCAACTGTGCCTGTGAGCCACGACTACTGAGCCTGCGCGTCTGGAGCCTGTGCTCCGCAACAAGAGGCCATGATAGTGAGAGGCCCGTGCACTGTGATGAAGAGCGGCCCCCGCTTGCCACAACTAGAGAAAGCCCTCGCACAGGAACGAAGACGCAACACAGCAAAAATAAATAAATTAATTAATAAAAAAACCTCCTACCCCCAACATCTTCTTTAAAAAAACTAAAAAGAAACACTGATTTAATAAAAGATATTCTTTAATAATTCATGTTATTTCTGAAAAATAAAAAAAATCTTATCTTTCCCAATTCTGAAAAAGATACAATGAAAGAACAAGGAGACAATAGTCTGCCTGGATCTCTGTCTCCACTCTTGCAGTTTACAGTGCTGCAGAATTACCAGCTGGCCTAGAATAATCCTGTTATGTCTCTAATAGAAAATTAGTGGCCTAGCATCAACTCAAGGTTACTGCAAGTCTCACTCATCATTTATACTGGGGTTCACTGTATCTCTTCAACCAAGTCTTATCTTTATAACTGCAGGGCTAACAGGGTCTTTGGCCCACACCATGTTCCAATACTCTTGACCATTGTTAGGATACCATACCGAGTTCTTCCAGGATCTGGAAGAATTAACAGAGAAGATAATATCAGAACTAAGATCTAGAGGCCTATTCCTGACTTATGACGAGGGTAGTTTTCACCACCTTGTCGAGAACATGGCCTTGTGTTGACGGCAACAGTTTTCGGAATGCCAAAAGACTCACTTTTGTCATAGCACAAAGACGACGTTCTTATACTTACAGCCTACCCATGCCCTTGCTATCTTTCTGTTACCAAATCACCTTGGTTCTTCAATGTTCTATCTTGGCTCAATTCCATGTCCTATAAATAGATGTTATGTAATGTAATAATTTACCAGTTTGTTTGGTCATTATTGGTCTGGCCCAATTATTGCAGTTCTACTCTTGCCACCCCAGAAATGCAGGTGAAAGGGAGTGACATGATGGAAATGTGAAGGGAGAGTGTTTGGTTCTCACACTGACCATTATCACATTGCTGGTGATACTGGCATTCATTCCCAGGGATGCTAAATACCTTGTGCAAAAATCAACTGTCCTGTCCAATAGACCAAAGACGTAATCTGTTTAAGAGCAGTAGTAGTAACTGAGTCCCAGTTTTAATAAAAAATTTTTATGGAAAACATGGACATTGATACAAGAGCTGTCTCTAGCTAGTTCTACCATTTTCCTTAAGTCATTTAAGCTTTATGAGCTTCAGTTTCCACATCATAAAATTGGGCTTAATAACACTGTTTAATTTTTATAATATTTTGAATTATTTTACATTTTTATCAGTGTATTTACAAAATATTGCTATCTTATATCCTACACAATTACATTTATGGAAAAACCTGTTTTTCGGTGACTTTCTAAGGCATTAATTAAATACTGCAACTAATTCCTTAACCTCCTAAGCATAAGGAAGCATGCTTTAAAACCCCCTTCCTATGTCCAGTAAAAACCCCAAAGACTATATGCAACAGTAAAAGAATATCAGAAGTTACATGAGATACTACAGTTTCTTCAAAGGTCTCAGGAAACTGAAACACATGTGGGCATGACTGACAGAATAACTAAAAAGACGGAAATAGGTGATTTTAACCTTGAATCAAAGAAGCACTGACTGACTCAGAAAGTGAAAAATATAAAGGAAAATAAAATATCAAGGAGAAAATCTGTAGGAGACATTCCTCATTCTGAGTTAACATTAGCGAACGAGGCAGAAACGAACTAAGACAAATGGGCAAAAGGGGAAACACAAAGATGTCACAGCTATCTGAAAAGGAGGCTTTACATAATAAATTAAGAATGGCATACCACCAATAAAATGGACAACCGGGAAGAAATGGACAAATGCTTAGAAAAGCACAACCTTCTGAGACTCAACCAGGAAGAAACAGAAAATATAAACAGACCAATCACAAGCACTGAAATTGAGACTGGGATTAAAAATCTTCCAACGAACAAAAGCCCAGGACCAGACGGCTTCACAGGCAAATTCTACCAAACATTTGGAGAAGAGATACACCTATCCTTCTCAAACTCTTCCAAAATATAGCAGAAGGACAAACACTCCCAAACTCATTCAATGAGGCCACCATCACCATCACTTGGTTCTGATACCAAAATCAGACAAAGAGGTCACAAAGAAAGAAAACTACAGGCCAATATCACTGATGAACATAGATGCAAAAATCCTCAACAAAATACTAGCAAACAGAATCCAACAGCACATTAAAAGGATCATACACCATGATCAAGTGGGGTTTATTCCAGGAATGCAAGGATTCTTCAATATATGCAAATCAATCAATGTGATACATCACAGTAACAAACTGAAGGAGAAAAACCATACGATCCTCTCAATAGATGCAGAAAAAGATTTTCACAAAATTCAACACCCATTTATGATAAAAACCCTCCAGAAAGTAGGCATAGAGGGAACTTACCTCAATATAATAAAGGCCATATATGACAAACCCACAGCCAACATCATTCTCAATGGTGAAAAACTGAAACCATTTCCACTAAGATCAGGAAAAAGACAAGGTTGCCCACTCTCACCACTATTATTCAACATAGTTTTGGAAGTTTTAGCCACAGCAATCAGAGAAGAAAAAGACATAAAAGGATTCCAAACTGGAAAAGAAGAAGTAAAGCCATCATTGTTTGCAGATGACATGATACTATACATACAGAATCCTAAAGATGTTACCAGAAAACTACTAGAGCTAATCAATGAATTTGGTAAAGTTTCAGGATACAAAATTAATGCACAGAAATCTCTTGCATTCCTATACACTAATAATGAAAAATCTGAAAGAGAAATTAAGGAAACACTCCCATTTACCATTGCAACAAAAAGAATAAAATACCTAGGAATAAACCTACCTAAGGAGACAAAAGACCTGTATGCAGAAAATTATAAGACACTGATGAAAGAAATTAAAGATGATACAAACAGATGGAGAGATATACCATGTTCTTGGATTGGAAGAATCAACATTGTGAAAATGACTATACTACTCAAAGCAATCTACAGATTCAATGCAATCCCTATCAAACTACCAGTGGCATTTTCCGCACAACTAGAACAAAAAATTTCACAATCTGTATGGAAACACAAAAGACCCCGGATAGCCAAAGCAATCTTGAGAAAGAAAATTAGAGCTGGAGGAATCAGGCTCCCAGACTTCAGACTGTACTACAAAGCTACAGTCATCAAGACAGTATGGTAGTGGCACAAAACCAGAAAGATAGATCAATGGAACAGGATAGAAAGCCCAGAGATAAACCCACGCACATATGGTCACCTTATTTTTGATAAAGGAGGCAGAATATACAATGCAGAAAAGACAGCCTCTTCAATAAGTGGTGCTGGGAAAACTGGACAGCTATATGTAAAAGAATGAAATGAGAACACTCCCTAACACCATACACAAAAATAAACTCAACATGGATTAAAGACCTAAATGTAAGGCCAGACACTATAAAACTCTTAGAGAAAAACATAGGCAGAACACTCTATGACATAAATCACAGCAAGATCCTTTTTGACCCACCTCCTAGAGAAATGAAAATAAAGACAAAAATAAACACATGGGACCTAATGAAACTTAAAAGCTTTTGCACAGCAAAGGAAACCATAAACAGGACAAAACCACAACCCTCAGGATGGGAGAAAATATTTTCAAACGATTAATCTCCAAAAGGTTAAAAGGAGATTAATGCCCAAAAGGACAAAGGATTAATCTCCAAAGTTTACAAGCAGCTCATGGAGCTCAATATCAAAAAAACAAATAACCCAATCCAAAAATGGGCCAAAGACCTAAATAGACATTTCTCCAAAGAAGATATACAGATGGCCAACAAACATGTGAAAGGATGCTCAACATCTCTAATCATTAGCGAAATGCAAATCAAAACTACAATGAGGTATCACCTCACACTGGTCAGAATGGCCATCATCAAAAAATCTACAAACAGTAAATGCTGGAGAGGCGGGTGGAGAAAAGGGAACCCTCTTGCACTCTTGGTGGGAATGTAAATTGGTACAGCCACTATGGAGAACAGTATGGAGGTTCCTTAAAAAACTAAAAATGGAACTACCATACGCCCCAGGAATCCCACTACTGGGCATATACCCTGAGAAAACCATAATTCAAAAAGAGTCATGTACCACAATGTTCACTGCAGCTCTATTTACAATAGCCAGGACATGGAAGCAACCTAAGTGTCCATCAACAGATGAATGGATAAAGAAGATTGGCACATATATACAATGGAATATTACTCAGCCATAAAAAATGAAATTGAGTTATTTGTAGTGAGGTGGATGGACCTAGAGTCTGTCATACAGAGTGAAGTCAGAAAGAGAAAAACAAATACCGTATGCTAACACATATATATGGAATCTAAAATAAAAAAAAAATGGTTCTGAAGAACCTGGGGGCAGGACAGGAATAAAGACACAGACATAGAGAATGGACTTGAGGACACAGGGAGGGGGAAGGGTAAGCTGGGAAGAAGTGAGAGAGTGGCATGGACACATATACATTACCAAATGTAAAACAGCTAGTGGGAAGCAGCCACATAGCACAGGGAGATCAGTTCAGCACTTTGTGACCACCTAAAGGGGTGGGATATGGAGGGTGGGAGCAAGATGCAAGATGGAGGAGATATGGGGATACATGTATATGTATAGCTGATTCACTTTGTTATAAAGCAGAAATTAACATTCCATTGTAAAGCGATTATACTCCAATAAAGATGTTAAAAAATTAAAAATTAAAAAATTAAAAATATATACTTCTCTATAAGTTAAGAAGAATAAATAACATTGAAAATATTAAATATTTTAAAAATTAAGTCAATGTATAAAAGTCATAAAATAAACTATTTCTTGTTAAAAAAAAGAATGGCATACCATATGCATCAAGGAAGTGTATCACAAGTAGTTGGACTATAACTACATATAATCAACATTTATTGTATCTATATGTTTAATATTAAAACAGGTTACATGGAGCAATCAGCATGGAAAAATACATTGATAGTTACAAGTCACACTGTCCTTCAACTGAAATTTCAAATTACGTCTTTGGCATGAATCCAATGGTACATCATTGCTCTGTAAAATATGCAGTTTTCACACTGCTGCACGTTAACTAACAAGAGGTATAAATTGTATATCTTGGTCATACCCTGTGGACCATATGGAATTAAGCGGTAGACCAGAGCTTGTCCCCCTTCTTGTCCAAAACCCAGAGGAATAGATAACTAAGGGCTGTAGACATAAAGACTAGTGGTTAGGTGGTTGGTATGTAACCTAACTTGAAGCAGGTTATGCATACAGAGACCTAATCGAAGAAAAATCGCTAATGGCTATGTTTTCTTCTTTCCTCTTACATATTACTAATTAAAGACCAAGAATGCATTATGATGATATTAAAACATCTTTCTCATTGCCTAACAATCCAGTTTCTTCAGTACCAGCGCAGATAGCTTGGCAGCCAGCCGCCACATGGTTACCAATGATCCATGTCTCCTGACATTGACACCCTTGTGTAGCCTGATCCCACACTGTACCAGGGCTGGTCTTTGTGACTAATAACAACTGGCAGAAGAGATAGTAAGGTGATATATCACTGATGAAATTAGGTTATAAAAAAGACCACTATTGGGCTTCCCTGGTGGCGCAGTGGTTGAGAGTCCGCCTGCTGATGCAGGGGACACGGGTTCGTGCCCCGGTCTGGGAAGATCCCACATGCCGTGGAACAGCTGGGCCTGTGAGCCACGGCCACTGGGCCCATGCATCTGGAGCCTGTGCTCCGCAACGGGAGAGGCCACAACAGTGAGAGGCCCGCGTACCACAAAAAAAAAAAAAAAAAAAAAAAAAAAAAGGACCACTATTTCTGTCTTGGGCTGGCTCTCTTGCATACATGTTTTCTTTTCCCTCCCTCTTTCCCCGGAAAGCATCCTGCCATGCTGTGAGCAGCCCAATGGCCAGGAACTGATGTCTCCAACCAAGAGCCAGTAAGAAGTAACAGCCAGTAAAACCAACCAAGAACCACAGGAATAATCTTGGAAGAAATTTCTGTAGCCCCAGGGGTGCCTTGAGATGACGGAAAAACCAGGCTACAGTATAACCTCATGAGAAACCTTGAGCCACTACCACCCTATTAAGTGACTCTCGTATTTCTTACCCGGAGTCCCTGTGCAAGAGAAGAACTGTTTGCTGTTTTAAGCTGCTAAATTTTAGGACAATTTGTTACACAGCAATAACTAACGAATACAGATGGCAAGAATTAGGGTATATTCTGTTTAAAAGCTGACAAACCAACTACTTGATATTTCAGCATTTTCAGAAATTAAGCAGGCAAACCAAGTAAAAGTCACGTATAGTCACATAAACCTGGATTTTTCCTATAAGTCAATGATATATCTATTGGGAGAAAAAAGTCGTATGAACCAATGTTGGCTACGAATCGACTTTATGATTTTAACAAAACTTTAGCATTTTAAATTTCTTCCTTATTTTACTTTCTTCAATAGAGCCTCAGTTTCAGCTTCATTGATGATCCAAACCAGGTAGGAAAAAAGTGTATTTTCCACTTTCAGTGGAAATAACCTCCTTTCAATTGTAACAGAGCAGCTTAAAGATTGCTTAAGGTGGAGATAATGGCTTATATGAATTGTGTGTAATGCTGCATTAACTTGTTGTCATTACCATCATTATTAAAACTGCAGCCAAACATTCGCCATGTGCTCTACAGGGCACATTAGCTTATACAAGACATCACTGATACCCTCTAAGAACAGATCCAAAGAGTTCAAAAGCAGTGAGTTCTCATCGATACATGAAAAAAAAAAAAAAAAAAAAACCTAGATTGTACTACATCAACTTAGAAGCACGCAATGTAGGAATTAGAAGATTCGGTTAATCTTATTTTTCAAACAAAATCTTAACAAATAGAAGTTAGCTTTGGAGGTTACAATCAAAAGTGAAGCAGGAAATATAAGGGAAATTCATCTAAAGGTATTAACTCAAAATTTCCCTTCACCCCTGAGCCATTCAGAAACAAAAAAAGCTGGCTTCCCATGCTTTCCTGCTATTTCCTCATCCTGTCAGATTGACACCTGCAGTCTTGGCAAGCTGGCAGCATTCAAGAGAGAGAGAGAAGAGTCACATCTGGCCAGATCTTCAACTGGTTTCTGAGTCTGTTTGTCCCTGCTTCTCCTGCTGTTTCTTCTGCTCCCGAAAATATGATTAATGTCTATGAATTTGCAAGACTCTGCATTGTAAGCAAGGCTGAGGGCTTTCCATCCCAAGGAGGTTGAGGTATGGAGTTAAAGAGAAGTGAGACTGCGGGGAATGAATAGAAACATGCCATTGTTAAAGTAATTGAGCATGAATATCAAACACTGACGTGGGAGCAGTCTTCATTTGCTGATGGAAAGGCTGATCAGCTGGTGGGTAGATGGGGTGTGCACAGATCTGCATTCACTGCTGGCCCCAGAATTTCCATCACAACAGCCTACACTTTATAACCTCGGTAACCTTGTTTCCTCACCTAGATTCATGTTTCCCTTTTTTCTCTTTCTTTTCTTTTTCCTTTTCCCTTCTTTCCTTCTATCCTCCCCTGCCTCCCCCTCCCTCCTTTCTTCCTACAAAAGTTTTCCTCTTTCTTCTTTATGAATTTATCTCATCCATCCCAGAGCCTTATAAAAGAATTTAAAGTTTCTTTCAATAACTGCTGTTCCTTTTAAAAATGCACAATTTACTAATGCCAGTTCAGAATAACACAGATGATGGTGTTGTGGGTTGAAGAACTGCTGAGGCTATAATTTTCATTTTAAAAACCCTGCATTGTCCTCTAAAGCCAGTGAAAGCTTGAATCATTAATTAGTATAAGACACTCCTGTGTCTTTTATCATTCGCAATTAGATCATTTGTATGTTCTTAAGTGGCAAGGATCTTTGGAAGATGTGCACAATAGTGACAAAATGAACACCTTAATAAGCTGTACATTATTATTAATTTCAAGCTGTAATGAATAGTGTTATTCAGAACAGAGTAGTTCTGTTCTGAATAACACTATTATTTCAGTAATAGTTTCAAGAAAACTAATATTAAAAAAAAATAACGTGTTCTAAAATTCTAGGCACACACAATTAGGGATTTTTATAAAAATTCACTTACAAAGATGTTTTTCATTTACAATAAAATGGACAACATTTAAAGTACATCAATTGGGAATTGGTTAAGTAAAATACAATACATTCATTAAATGAAATTTAAAATGATGTGTGAAAAATACATAATTAATGAGGATGTAGACAATGTAGTATATTTTTAATGAGGCATAAAAACTATAAACTCATTTAAAATATCCATGCTTAAAAGACTAAGCATTAATGTTTAACTGATGGTCACAGAAATTCTAAGATAGTGTTCCCACTTGTCATGTTCTAAATTTCCATTTGAATGTGTATGACAATTGCTAGGAAAAAACTTATTAAGTAACAAAGTAACCAAACAATGAGTTTCTCAATCCCTACACATACACCCAGAAAACCAGGGAAAAAACATAGGGAAAGCAATCATATGAGAAAGACCTTAAATATAGAAGTGTTAATGGTTTACCTTAACAGCGTAGTATTCTCTAACTTCAGGTCTAATAGAATCAAAGTCTCCACTGATGAATTCAGGCACAAAGCTGAAAGAAAGAGTTCCAGGTAAGTCAACTATTTAAGGCTACTTCATTGCTAACCTTTAAAACTATGATTATAAGGACCAGAGAGAGAGCTAATGTACTCAAAAGGAAAAAGAAAAAGAGCCTATTTTCAGAGTGAATGGGATGTTATGTCTTATACGCTTAGTTTCTATACAGCATGATTGAGGGCAACTCCACGTATCCAACTAAGGCGTCAACTTAGTCTCACTATCAGTCAATATTTATCTTGTTTAAAAAAACATATAAAGGGGCTTCCCTGGTGTCGCAGTGGTTAAGAATCCACCTGCCAGGGCTTCCCAGGTGGCGCAGTGGTTGAGAGTCCGCCTGCCGATGCAGGGGACACGGGTTCGTGCCCCAGTGGGGAAGATCCCACATGCTGCAGAGCGGCTGGGCCCGTGAGCCATGGCCGCTGAGCCTGTGCATCCAGAGCCTGTGCTCTGCAACGGGAGAGGCCACACACAGTGAGAGGCCCGCGTACCGCAAAAAAAAAAAAAAAAAGAATCCACCTGCCAATGCAGGGGACGCGAGTTCGAGCCCTGGTCCGGGAAGATCCCACGTGCCGTGGAGCAACTAAGCCCGTGTGCCACAACTACTGAGCCTGCACTCTAGAGTCCATGAGCCACAGCTACTGAGCCTACGTGCCTAGAGCCCATGCTCCGCAACAAGAGAAGCCACCACAATGAGAAACCTGCACACCACAAAGAAGAGTAGCACCACTCGTCGCAGCTAGAGAAAGCCTGCGCTCAGCAATGAAGACCCAATGCAGCCAAAGATAAATAAATAAATAAATAAATAAATTTATTTTAAAAAAATATATATAAAGACTAAAGAAGATTATTGGTTTAAAAAAAGCTCTCAATTCAAAACCCTATCACAAAGACTCATAGTCTTTGCATAGTACCTTCTACAAATATATACAAACTTTGATAGTATTTTACCCTTATAACAGTTCAAAACTTCCAGCAGATTTGAACTGAACAAATGATGATGAGGATTAGGCATTCTTTGTAGAGCAGGAGTCAGTCCAAAAACATTTTCTAAATATCCTACTGACATATTTATAGAAATAGGAATCTTCTAGATAGGTCTGCAAGACCACAAAGGTCACGGTTACTAAACAGAGAGAATTAATAAGGAAGAGTATTTAAAAACCCATACTAACCTTGTTCTATTCTACAATGTTTTTAATTTCTTAACCCAATTGTAAATAGTACTTCTTAGGTCAACTCTAACTAGTCTATGCTGGACCAACTCTTCTTTGATCTATACATCTTCTTAGGACTAAATGGTTAAGAGAAAATTCTACCACAGAGTTCTGTACCATATAAACTGCATAGTTTTGTCTTTTCATTAAACAATGATAGTTACTTTATTAAAATTTTCAATCAATTGATTTCAGAAACATTCACTGAACATCAGCCATGTGCAAAAAACAACAGTTCTCTCAGAATAAGGCAAAACTGGGAAGTAAAATAGGTTTCTAAATCACCTTGCCTGGTTTCAACATCTTCCTACAAACTTGTCTCCTCAAAACGTCCCTACCATAGTATCTATGAATTTCAAAATTTCATTTTATACCTATTTTGGTAACTCCCTTATATCTTAATTAGGACTAAAGATAGACTATTAATTCACACCTCTTTTTTCTTCCTGTTGCCAAAATTAATTCATTTTCAAACTTTCTTTCAAATGCCTCCACTTACCACCATTCAACCATACACAAGTTAAAACGCATAAGGATCACAGAATATTCATGCTTCTTATGGTCTGAATGTTTATGTCCCTGCAAAATTCAAATTCATATGTTGAAACCCTAACACCTAAATTAGGAGGTGATTAGTTCAAGAGGGTGGAGCCCTCATGAATAGATGAGTGCCCTTATAAGAGAAACCCCAGAAAGCTTTCCCCGCTTCCATCACATGAGGACAAAGCAAGAAGACAGCCATCTATAAAACAGGGAACAGACCTCACCATACAGTGAATCTGCTGGCACTCTGACCTAGAACTTCCCAGCCTCCAGAACTGGGAGAAGTAAGTGTCTGTTGTTTATGAACAATCCAGTCTATGGTATTCTGTTATAGCAACTTAAAGGGATTGAGACATTGCTGGAAAGGATAAAAGAAACCATTCCTCCAATACCTCCATTATCCTTTTAAAGGAATTGAAATCTAAGAAGTCAAGTGAGTTTTGTGTGTCAAGTGAGTTTGGCCAGTACTTCACCATGTAAAGCAGTCATTTTAACTTAGGACTCTGGTTCTGTGCAGTCCAAATCACGTGACGTCCTAATAAGACCTACTCTATGTTCCTCCACAAATTTTAGCACCTCAAATATCAAGAATCAATTTGGCAGTCTCCAAATACTACATTTTTTGACAATAAATAAAATGAAAAATAAAAGCTGATAAATGTAGTCAGCTGAACATCTATCCTCTAGGATATATCGTCTTAAAGAGCATTAGATATTCTTCTTACTCTGCAATTAATGAAGGAAAGCAATCATGTAAATTCACTTATATATTCATGTAAAATATTAACAGGAAGACAAAATTATATAAATAAAAGACAACCAACTTCAGTAAATTTTTAATATAATTTTCTCCAGTATAACATAGAGGCTTTTAAAATGAATAAGGATGCTTATTTCTAAAAAGACTCATAGCAAAAATACACCTGGTATACATGCTGAGATAACTAAAATAATTATAACATTTCCTGATATAATACACTAGTTTTTGAATCTTCCTGAAATGTGCTTTTGGACGTTGCAATTAAAAGCCCACCTAACATTTTCTGAGGCACCTGTTGCCAAGGCACCTGGGCATTCTGAAGAGGTACTTATTGGGGATGACACTTCACAGATGTAGAGGAACTATATTATGATATAAAAGACAGTGTAGGGCTTCCCTGGTGGCGCAGGGGTTGAGAGTCCGCCTGCTGATGCAGGGGACATGGGTTCGTGCCCCGGTCCGGGAGGATCCCACATGCCGTGGAGCGGCTGGGCCCGTGAGCCATGGCCTCTGAGCCTGCGCGTCCGGAGCCTGTGCTCCGCAATGGGAGAGGCCACAACAGTGAGAGGCCCGCGTATCACACACACATACACAAAAAAAAGACAGTGTACACAGAAGATAATTTTCAAAACTGTTTGGAGACTGACTGCACATAGCAACTGATGAAGAGTAAACGGATTTGTGTCACCAGTGATCACATTTCTGTCTACTGTTGATGTACGTCACACCAGTGGACCTCTTCTTGGTATCCTCAGTCTACCAGCACTGACTTGTTAGTATTAAAAGGTGTTACAAACTCCACAAAAATGGCATAGACTCTTTGGTATTTATATTTTAAATATTACTGCACTTGTTTCTCACTAATGACAACATAAGAGATCAAAAAGAGTTGAGAGCAGTTCATGAGCTAAAGATCCATCACATGCAATAACTGAGAGAAAGGTTGACACATATAGAAGATATACTTAACCATGGCGTGTTACCACGCAATGACTGTCTTTCCTAAGACATTTGCTGACCACAGAGCCTTCTCTGCTCCCAAAGAAGATACAACCACTCCCTTCCACCTTCCGCAGCAGTGAATCTCTTACTTTCCATTTCATTTTAAGCAATTTCTGTAAATGTCTTTTGGCTTCTTCTAGACCAAGTTCTTGGAGCAGGAGGTCTCTGATTGATCTTGGTATCCCCCAAAGCACCAAGTACACAGATGGTGACGATAATGTAATAAAGTGAAAAGGCAGAGGAGGAGAAGCAGGAGGGGTGAGGGGATGAAAGGAAGAGAAGTGGGAGTAGGAGGGAAAAGGAGAAAAAGGAAGAGGGGCGGGGGGAGGAAGAGAGGACAAAAAGAGGAAGGAAGACGAGTGAGGGGAGGGGAGGGAAAGAGTGGAGAGGAGGAAGTAGAAAAAATGGTAAAAAGGGAAGAAAAAGGCCAGGAGAGGGAAGGAAGGGCAAGGGGGAAGTGGAAAAGAACAAGGAAAGAAACCTTCAATATGAACTTCTTACTACGCCTGCTCCCTAATTCTTAGCTTGTCCAAATTATTTCACTTCTCTGAGCCTCATTTCGTCTTATGTAAAATGAGGATAATGTGGAGTGGTTGTGAGGATTAAGAGTTAATACATGTAAAGGACTTAGAAGATGCCCGGCACACAGCAAGCAGGATTTAAGCCATTCAGTTAAAGTCAAAGTTATTACTAGAGAAGCTAAGTAACTTGCCCGAGGTTAGAAGGCTAATAAGAGCTAGAACCAAATTTCACACCCAGGCAGCACCGTCTTTATTCTCTAACAGCTGTGTCTACAGCCTCCCAGATACATGCATTTACGAAATGGAGTAAGAGTTTCTTATGGAGAAAGTTCTCTATATAACTGCATTATTCTCCTCCTGATTTTATTAATCAGTGTTAATTTGGTCAACCTGTATATATTAGAAAAGTATCACTGAGGCAGAGGGAAGAAGGATTTGTGCTCGTGGCTAAATAAAGGATAGGGGCTTCCCTGGTGGCGCAGTGGTTGAGAGTCCACCTGCCGATGCAGGGGACACGGGTTCGTGCCCCGGTCTGGGAAGATCCCACATGCCGCGGAGCGGCTAGGCCTGTGAGCCATGGCCGCTGAGCCTGGGCGTCCGGAGCCTGTGCTCCGCAGCGGGAGAGGCCACAACAGTGAGAGGCCCGCGTACAGCAAAAAAAAAAAATTAAAAAAATTAAAAAAAATAAAGGATAGGATCTTGATTAAAGGAATATGTTAGGAGGAGAAATTTTGAGAGCATTGTTGAGAAAGAATATGGCTCCAGATACAAGAAAAAAATAATGGTATCCAATGTAAAGAAACAGGAATTGATCATTCAAAGGTTTGAGCTAATATTCTCTGCAAAACTGCATAACTTAATTAACAGGCAGGAAAAAATCAAGGCTGATCTAAAATACAATAAGTAAAAATGGTACCACATTTTGACTGTGTTTATAGATATAATCAGGTTATTTTACTAAGTCCCTAATAAAGGTATCAAAGATATTTAAATACAGACGGGCCCTGACTTACAATGGTTCAATTTAAGATTTTTTGACTTTAAGTGGTGTGAAAGCAATAAGCATTTAGTAGAAATCACACCTCAAATTTTGAATTTTAATCTCTTCCTAAGCTAGTGATATGACATACTCTCTTGGAGATGCTGGGCAGCCACAGGATCACAAGGGTACACAACTGACACACGATAATTCTCTTTTTCATTTTCAGTACAGTACTCAATAAATTACGTGAGACATTCAACACTTTATTATAAAATAGACTTTGTGTTAGATGATTTTGCCCAACTGTAGGCTAATGTAAGTGTTCTCTGAGTTGAAGGATTACTGTGCCTGGCATAGGAAAATTTTCTTGCTACACTTCCATTAGAATAGGCAACTTAACTTCTCACAAAATCTTGGCCCTTATTTGAAATCTGCCCTACTTGTATATCCAACCAGAGGTGCATGGTAATCAAGCAGCAGTGTGAGTACCAAGTTACTCCATACCATAAGCTATCAATCCTTAGGTGTGCTCTGCTTATGCTTCTAGGTTTATGATTTATTTTAATGAATAGAGAAGTGGTAAAAAGAGGCACAATTATGAAATCATATGAGGCTTCGTGAAAGCATATTTCATTCTAGTCAGGAAACAAACAAACAAATGAATAATTCAGTTCTGTAACGGAGCACTCTAACTCAAAATAAACAATGCATATTTTATGAATCAGTAAAAAGTTAAAATATATAGACAGCTACTACTGCCCATGCTATGGGAATTACCTCTCACTGTAACAACTTGGAAAAATCAGACAAAATATGCTAAACAATGGTATTCAGACAGTGGAAAGCAGGCAGCTCAGGACAGCTGCTGTTAAAAAAAAAGGGAAACAAATAAGATGAGCCCCTATTATTCCTCAGCTTTCTTTCTGAAGGCAATTTCTATCTCAGAGCACAAGGAGGGAAAACTCAAGAGACCTACGGCCTCCCTAACTTGAGGAGACCAAGATTAATTTTAAGGAAAGGTGAAGAGCCTGAAAATGCAGAAAATGGAACCATACAGAGAAAGAGAGCTCTCGAAAGCCTCACTCCTGGTGAGGATGCTATGAACACTGTTGAAATGATAATAAAGGATTTAGAATTTACATAAACTTAGTGGATAAAGCAGTGGCAGGGTTTGAGAGGATTGACTCCAATTTTGCAAGACGTTCTACTGTGGGTAAAATGCTATCGAACAGCACTGCATGCTACAGAGAAGTCATTCATGAAAGGAAGAGTCTGTTGATGTGGCAAACTTCATGGCTGTCTTATTGTAAGAAATGGCCACAGCCATGCCAACGTTCAGCATCCACCACCCTCCGCGGTCAGCAGCCGTCACCACTGAGGCAAGACCCCCCCCACCAGCAAAAAGATGATGAGTCACTGAAGGCTTAGATGATGGCTAGCATCTTTTAGCAAAAGAAATTTTTTAATTTAAGATATATACATTGTAGTTTAAGACATAAGGCTATTGTGCACTTAATAGACTACAGTATGTGTAAACATAATTTTTATATGCACTGGGAAACTAAGAAATCCATGTGACTTGCTTTATTACAACATTTGCTTTATTGCAGTGGTCTGGAACCAAACTCACAGTATCTCTGAGGTATGCCTGTATTTATAGAACACTCCAGCCAACAACAGCAGGTATGGACATTCTTTTTCAACTGCACATGGAATATTCTTCAAAACAGACCATATTCTAGGCCAGGGGTCAACAAATTTTTTTCTTAAAGACCCAGTGAGTATTTTAGCTTCTGTGGACTATAATGTCTCTGTCTCAACTACTTAACTCTGTCATGATAGCAAGGAAGCAGCTGTAGAAAGTAGGAAAACAACGGGCACTGCTGTGTTCCAATAAAACCTTACTTCTAGGCAGCTGACCTGCAAGCTATAGTTTGCCAACTCCTGCTATGGGCCAAAAATAAGACTTAATAGATGTAACGGGACTGACATCATACAAGGTATGCTCCATGACACACAATATTCTTTCTTTTCTCACTTGCTCAAAATCATCAACTGTAAATCAGTACTTCCTGGAATGAAGTATGATCACTAAGAGAATAAGCTATTTGAGACTTTAAAATCTCCATTTATATACAGAATGAAATTGTTATTAATTAAAAATCAATCATATGTCATTAAAGTAGCTTGTGGATTTCAATTTTTCGAAATATATTTTATCCTACTTATAATTCACACTAGCCTAATTGCCCCACTAACTTATATAATTATATAATTATAATTATATTTTTCTTCCCTTTTTACCATTTTTTCTACTTCCTCCTCTCCACTCTTTCCCTCCCCTCCCCTCACTCGTCTTCCTTCCTCTTTTTGTGAACATTATTCTTTAAAGTAATAATTTAACAGCAATTTTATAAATCACATATTTAATCAAAAAGCTTACTATTTAATATAACATTTGGTAAGACGCTACTACAACTGTACCAAGCATATATATCAGATGCTACTTCAGAAATCACTGTACTGCCTCCCAATGCTGGCAGTTCAATGTTATACATGCAGGTGGTGAAATGTGTTGTCGGTGGCTTTCAGGACACATGGGAATGGATTTTTCTCTACACAGAAGGATAACTTGCGTCCTCCCTTGTGGCTTTGCTAGATTTTCAAAGCTCAGGTAACACTACATAACCAACCGGTCGTTTCGGGAGTGAGACTATTTCCATTCCAGAGAACCAGTTTACATGTTTAATTAATGACCTGTCGAGCTGGCACCAAAGAAGGACGAGATATAAAGAAGAAAAAAAAATAATAAATTCAACAGCAAAATCTAAGGTAGAAAGATTTCAGAAGAGAAGTAGTTTTAAAATTTAATATCAACTCTATGCCCAAAACGTACTGTTTCCTTTGCTCCACAAAGAGTTGAAGAAAGATGAAAACACTAAGAAATGAGAATGACAGAAGTAAAATTTATACAATATTTGCACTAAAAATATGGAGACCAGAGCCTGCACATACTGAGTCACATAATACACATCAAAGACAATAAACAAGTCATTAAAAAATTTTTTATATATTGCATATAACCTAGCAAGTTTCCTCTGAGGTGAATGATGTGTCAAGACCTAAACAATAGGTTTTGTGAAAAGACAGTTTTTCTACTAAATCATATTTATACAGTGGGTTTCCAGAAAACAAAATTTATAATATAAACTACACTCAAGCACATAGCGTCTTGTCATTTTATTCACTTTCGTCATTCCTGCAAGATGCTATTCTTAAAAGACTCATTATCAAGTTTTAGGATGGAAATGAGGTTTTTGGATAAGAGATAGAGAGACTGGGTCACGATTTATACAACGCTAACTGCTGCCCAACTATGCACATGGCGAGCACCATGATTTAGTGTGAAACTCTTCTAACAAGGCACCACATTTGAGGAACATCTATTCCTGAGACTGACTAGTCATTAAGGCATCTATAAAATGGTTCAATCCATCTTTTGAAACTTCCCTCTCAACATTCTCCATAAACAGGAAACAATTTTAATTTTGAAAGACTAAAATCAATATTTAAGTCTCAGAAATTTGATTTCATCTTAATACCACTGGTTAAGACAAAATAATAAGAACTAGAGTTTTAGACAGTTGGAGTTTGAGATTACAGAATATTTCAGTGCCCAAGCTCAGCTGAAAGTTGTAAATGCAGAGAGAGCACTGAGGAGAGGTCAGAGGTAAAAGGATATACTCGTGAATCTTCCATACATGGGATACTTAATTTATCAAAGATTTATTAAATATATACAATGTGTGCCACGCTGCAGATACCAAAGTTACAGATCCAAACAGTTCAAAATCTAAGCATGGATATTATAGAAGAGAATCACTGACACTCCGTCAAGCACAGAATGCAACAGAAGAACACAGACTTGCCAGACTAGGGGAGCCGGCCAGTCAGAGAAAGGGAAGCCAAGGCTTGGTAACAGGTGATTCTGCATGAAAAGTGATAAAAGAGTGAGATCGTGACAAGAGGATGAGAGAGAAACATAATGCCCGCATTCAGGCAATGAAAAGAAAAAAAGTCGGAAGAGGTGAAAGAAAAGTTAGGAAATGAAGGAAAAGCATGTGTATATACTCCACGAAGTCACTTCCTCATTTCTTAGATGACAGCTGATGTGACTTTCAGTCACCTGTATTCACATGTGGCTGGCGATGTTACCATCTTTAAAACACGGGAGAATGACTTAGTACTTCTTTTAGCTTCAGAACAGGGCTTTGCACACTAAATGCAATAAAAGTTGTACAATTAAATATTTCCTCTGGCTCTTAGTATTAGGTCGCTTTCCCCTCCTGCCCTTTTCTGTAATTACTTATTTTCCAAAAGTGGTGAGGAGAGGAAAGGAATGAGAGAGGTTATTTGAATAGAAAGTAAGCTACGGGATTATTTTCCTAGAAGGCAGTAGTGGTAGGGGTGCAGGGTAGTGCCAGAAAATGCTATGTGTATTGAGGGGAATCATGCTAAGCTTGATATAATGCAGAGTGGAAGGCTTCATCTTGTCTTATTTACAAACATGAAAGAGCCCCGAAGCATATATACGGGTTAATGCCAATTCTTCACCTTAATATAAAAGGCTAGCTCACTGAGAGTGATTTACTTTGTGTAATTTATTTGCTTTATGCTTCTCTCTGTGATTCAGTGGAGACATGATACACAGAATTCAATAAATACAGCTAGTGATAAATGCCATTAGGGTCACTAATAGGTCATCTGCTCCTGCCACATTTTCCAAAGCCAAGCGTAATAAGCTGCCTAGCTAACCATTCTGCTAGTATAGTGTTTTTAATTCTTATTCTTCCTTTTTCCCCACAGCTTCCCTCATAGCAGGAATTAAACCTTATTTAAGAAAATGACAGAAGAATTTAAGGCATATGCTGACCTGCTAAAGTAAATACTGCGTTTCCTATCCTTGAAAATTTCTGTTTTTACCTTGCTGCTTCCATCCATTATATATGAATGTGTGAACCATTACCCTAAAAGACAGGGACTAGAACTCAGGAATTTCTCTATAGCACTTAGTAATGATTTCTGTCTTACAGGAACTGGAAAGAATTGATAATCTGATGATAATGGCTTAGGTATAGGTCACCTTGAAATCGTAAAAACATTAGAAGATGAGTATGAACAAATGTAAAAAGCATATTATGGAAAACATTTAGAAGAAATATAAAAGACAAAGGGTGACCATCCCTGTTCAAATAAAGTTGACACCAACAGTTGGTTCAAATAGAAATAAAATCAAATAGGAGAAATCAAAGATATGATACAAAGAGAAGGAACTTAAATGTGTTAATGTGTGTGTATATATAATTTATCATCATTATATAGGTATGTATGTGTATATAGAGCTTTTACATTTTCAATCTTCAAAGCTTCCATATTGCTATATTGCTAAATCTAATGATCAATTCTCCCATGTTACTTTATCCATCAGAAGCACGTAACAGAACTGATTGCTCTCTGTTCCTTGATCCCCTTTCTTCATTTGATTTAAGAACTATGGTTTCCTGGTTTTCCCTGTAAGTCACTGGTTACTCCTGCTCTGTCTACATGATAGTTCTTACACTTCACTTGCATTTAACACTGGAGTGCCCGCAGCTCAGTCCCTGGACCTCTTTCCTCTTCTGTCTGCACTTACTAGTAGGTTATCTTACCAAGTCGTTTGGCCTTAAGTGCCCTCTGTATACTGATGGCTCTGAAGCTTATATGTTCCCTCAACTCCAGACTCAGGGACTGAACATTCTACTCAACATGAGATATAAAACAAACACCTCAAACTCCACACATGTTATCACTGAATCTCTGCTCCTTTCCCCACCAATGCTGCCCGCCCCTTACAGTCTTCCAAATCTCATTAAACGAAAAATCAATCTTCTCTAGTTGTTCAGGCCAAAATCCTTAGACTCATCCCTGATGCTTCTTTTTTCCTCTTCATAACTGGTTTGTCAGCAAGTTCTATAGATGCTTCTTGCAGAATGTATCCTGAATCTTGCTCTTTCTTACCATCTTCCAAGCTAGAATGCTGATAAGACAGCGTAGACCAATCCTCTGCTCAATACTGCCCAACGGCTTCCCATCTCACTGAGAGTAAATCATTAGTATTACCTACAAAGGCCCTACAAGATCTACCCTCCGTTAACTTTCTAACCACTCTCCCCCTAATAAGCTTCCCCCTCATACCTGTGGCAGACGGTTTGCAAAATTATCCATAATTATTTTCCCCCTCCATCTATACTCCTTTTTTTTTTTTTTTTTTTTGCGGTACGCGGGCCTCTCACTGTTGTGGCCTCTCCCGTTGCGGAGCACAGGCTCTGGACGCGCAGGCTCAGCAGCCGTGGCTCACGGGCCCAGCCGCTCCGCGGCATGTGGGATCCTCCCGGACCGGGGCACGAACCCGCGTCCCCTGCATCGGCAGGAGGACTCTCAACCACTGCGCCACCAGGGAAGCCCTATACTCCTTTTTAAGGTGACTTTCCAGATCCTCCCATCAAGAGGTGCCAACACAAGCCTATTTCTCCTCCACCTGAATCTGTATTAACCTGGTGACTTACTGTGATTGACAAAGTACAGTGGAAATGGTGATGTCTTGGCAGTTATGCACCAAGGCCTCCAATGGAGCTACAGCCTCCCCTTTGCTCTCCCGGAGCCCTCCCCTGTTGCCATGAGAAGAACTGTGGGCAAGCCTGAGGCTGAAGGATGGAGGGTAAGACAGAAGAGTCAGGTGACCCAGGTTATAGGCAGACAACCTTCAAACATGTGAGCAAGTCCCGTCTCCAAGCTAACGTCGTGAGCAGAAGTGCCTACCCAACCCACAGGACTGATGCGAGTGAGCCCAGATCTGCCTAGCTGTCCCTAGGACTGGAAACAACAATAAATCATTGTTGTTTAAAGCCACTAAGTTTTGTGGTGGTTTGTTATTAAATGACACCATTCTCGGGTGTCACACTGTCCACACAGGCATTCCCTCATTCCCTCTGCCTACACTGCTCTCCCTGTGGATTCCAAGTGGCCCACCTCTTCCCCTCCTACAGGTCTTAACTCAGAAGTCACATTCTCAGTGAGGCCTCCTCCCTTTAATTTCTACCACCCTACCACAAAATATGCTACCCCTTCTCCTGCTTTTCTGTTCTCCGTATCACTAGTAACATACTTTGTATTTTCATTATTTATCTGACTTCTTGTCTAACTCCATGAAACTTCAAGGAAGTCAGGCATTCTGTTCCCTGCTGCATCCCCCAATTCCTACAATAATGTCTTCCATATGGAATGACTGTATAATACAAAACATGCTAAAATAACAATTGAACATAATTTCCTGCATCACACAGCAATAAATTAACAAAGCTGGCAAGAGTGGAGAGAAATGTATATGATCTTACATTGTTGATAAAAGCACAGATAAGCACAAATATTATGGAAAGCAAATTATTAACTTGAATTTAAATTTTTTAATTCATAAGTTTTGACCTCATATCCAAATTCCCGGGAATCTATTTTAAGAGCCAGGAATGTGTACAAAGTTTTACTTACAAAACTTATCTAAGTTTTACTCATCAGAGTTATAAAAAATTATGAACAATAAACACTCCTGATATATGGAGAATGGTTGATAAATAAGAACATAAAATTTATATTTAATGATATGATAATGTATTCACAATATAATGTTGATAAAACAGGTATGATATAAAATAATATATGCATAAAAATTCCTATTTTATTACATATGCACACATATATACACTCAACAAGAGAAACAAGCTTAGAAAAATAAGAAATTGAAAAATGTGTGTAAAAATATAAACAGTGAGAATCTAGGTGATTTCAGGTAATTTTTATTTTTCACTTTGTATTATCCTGTATTCTCCAAGTTCACTGTAATGAACTTGAATTACTTCTGTAAGTGGGAGGGTGGGTTGGGGTAGGGGAGAATGTGCCTTTAAAAAAAAAAAAAGGAATATATAAAGGTAAAAACAAAAAACCAAAGGCAAATACTAAATAATTCAGATTTGATTCATTTAAACTAATTTATTTTTGTATTGTTACTATTTGTAATTATGACTACTTTAAAAAGCACTTGAATACAGTTTTGTTTAAAATTGGACAACTAAGGACAGTTTGGTTCAGACTTCTGCTGTATGGTTTGGCTAAAATCTCTGGTTTTGGTAACTTCTGCCACCTGTATCCTAACATGATTCCATCCTATTAAAAGCATGAGAATGCATCAGTGCAGTGCAAGACTATCACTGCTTTCTCCCAGTGTATCAGAAGTATACTTCAGAGAACAACTGCCACACGGAGGAAAGTCACGATGAACACCCTACTACTGGTAATAGGGCTCATAAGGCTACACCATTATGTGAAAATGTCCTTTCCACTGACTGATGCAATGCTAAGATGACAGAAACTATAGCTGTTTTTCTTGATCCTAACACATGGAACTGCTCTCCAGTTACTAATAACCTACTAATTTACAGCCTAGCAGGAAGAAAATTAAATACACACTAGAGGCCGCTAGTGATAAATAAGTGAATTTTGCATGAAGGAAAAAACATGATGATAGTTGTACAGGGAAGACTGCACTCTAAGCTTCTCGGCTTCAGCTGCCTTTTTAAATACTATGCTTCAAGTCAGAAAACAGTTTTTTCCTGTATATAAATTTGTCAATATTTTTTAATAAAGGAATCCATCTGAAAAACTGTCATCTAAAAAAGACAAACCAAGGAAATTCTGTAAAAAAAACAAAAAACAAAAAACACTCTATTATTGTATTTTTAAAGCAAAACTGTGCTCTCAAATAATGAAACCTTTTTACATATTACAAATCAAAAAAAATTGTATTCTCTTAAACTCAATTGTCACAAAGATCCAGATCAGGTAAAGAAATACCTATGTTGTGCAATGTAGTTTGTCTTAGTAATATTTCATTTAGAGAAACTTGTTTTTAAACGCAAAACGTATCTTTAAAAAATTACACCCCCCCCAGAAAAATCATTAATCCTAAGAGTGGGATTTAAGAGTTTACTCAGAAAAAAATATATGATAACATGAAGACAGGGAAAATACACAGAATCCTCTGATTACAAGCTTTTATAAAATTAAGGAAGTGTACATGGTATACTTTTTTTTAAAACTTGGGAGGAACATTATTAAATTTCTCTGAATGCATGAAAGGTATTTTCATATGCATGACAGGTAATCATTTAATTCACTGTCATTAAGACCAGGAAGAATAAAAAAAAAATCTCATAACTAGGGGCATTTTACATGACACTAAATATTAAGGTTGGGAGGTGCACTGGAGTGAAAAATATGAAGATTGATAAAGACCACTAGACTGTCCCAGGTCCCAGGCAGCCAAAGAAAGATGCTGTGGATGGGGATCCGTAGGAAGCGTTTGGTTTCGTTTACCTGTATTTGCCTTTGGCTCTTCCTAACCCTTTATACAGAAACTGACATGTTGTGAGTCTTGATGCTAGGCACAGCCCACTCCAGAAACAGACAGGACTCCCACCCCCTTGAGAAACAAGGGCAGGGGCAGATATTCCCTTAACCACGTCCACTTGGTCAGTCACGTGCTCTTACGCAAGGAACGAGAGACTGTTGAGAATTCATCTGCAGCCCGCAGTGCTGGGCTCACAGAGGCTGACTGCAAGCCTCTTGTTCTTAGAACACAAACATAGCTGTAGATCTGGTTTCCAGCTTCCTGCCTACTTCCCAAGCCCAACCCCCTCAGGCTTCTCACTTATTCTGTCAATTATAATACGTTTGCAGAGTTTTCTTGTTGTTGTGTAAGTTGGTCAGAGTTTTTTTTTCTGTTCTTTACAACCAAGAACCCAGGGACACAAAAAATTTAAATAAAAAGAAACGAAATTGAGTTATTTGTAGTGAGGTGGATGGACCTAGAGTCTGTCATACAGAGTGAAGTAAGTCAGAAAGAGAAAAACAAATACCGTAAGCTAACGCATATATATGGAATCTAAGAAAAAAAAAAAAAAGGTCACGAAGAACCTAGGGGCAAGACGGGAATAAAGACACAGACCTACTAGAGAATGGACTTGAGGACACGGGTAGGGGGGAGGGTAAGCTGGGACGAAGTGAGAGAGTGGCATGGACATCTATACACGACCAAATGAAGAATAGATAGCTAGTGGGAAGCAGCCGCATAGCACAGGGAGATCAGCTCGGTGCTTTGTGACCACCTAGAGGGGTGGGATAGGGAGGGTGGGAGGGAGACGCAAGAGGGGAGAGATGTGGGAATATACGTATATGTATAACTGATTCACTTTGTTATACAGCAGAAACTAACGCACCATTGAAAAGCAATTGTGCTCCAGTAAAGATGTTTTTTACAACAAGGGAGCTCCTAACAAGACTAACAGAAGAGCTGTTAGTACCATCTCTAATTCTCCTCTTGAAAAAAAAATTTAAGAATGACTTTACTGGGTCAGAAATATGCTTTCATACTTAATCTATGATAGAAAAATACATCAAATTTTTATGGAAGATCATGCCTAATCATGTTTTCTTTTAATCTATGCTTTCCTTTTTTTTCCTTTTCAATTTTATGTATGTATGTATTTACTTATTTATTTAGGCTGTGTTGGGTCTTCATTGCTGCGCACAGGCTTTCTCTAGTTGCGGCGAGCGGGGGCTACTCTTCATTGCGGTGCGCGGGCTTCTCATTGCGGTGGCTTCTCTTGTCGTGGAGTACAGGCTCTAGGCACGCGGGCTTCAGTAGTTGTGGTACACAGGCTCAGTAGCTGTGGCTTACAGGCTCTAGAGTGCAGGCTCAGTAGTTGTGGCACATGGGCTTAGTTGCTCCGGGCATGTGGGATCTTCCCGGATCAGGGCTTGAACCTGTGTCCCCTTCATTGGCAGGTGGATTCTTAACCACTACACCGCCAGGGAAGTCCCCTAATCATGCTTTAATAACTATTAAGCACAGAGTGAACTAGTTACTGGGGGTGAGAAAGAGAAAAAGCCAGTAAGCCTTCACTGGGGTTACAGGCTGGTGGGACACGCAAACAGGTGATTTCAGCGTGTTGTGATAAATGCTATGATAAGTTAAGGGAAGCACTAGATAAAAGACCATCCAGGAAGGATGTACAGAGTAAAAGAGACTTGGAATAACTGAACCTAACCTGGTAAAGGAAGAGATCTAGTCAACAAATAACCTTAGTTCATTCAGGTTTTATCATTTACTGACTTACCTGTAGGAAAAGTATTATTATTTTCAGAGAAAACCATCTAACCTGCTCAATTAAAAATATTTATTTGTCAGCTATTATTTGTCAAACCTCATCCTGGGTACTAGTGTTATTTCCAAAGATGAATAAAATGAAAACAAGGAATTCTGTACAACGAAGTAGAAACACTCATAGAAATGTTCAACATAATGCGGAGTGACAGTAAAGGGCTGCTTAGAGAATCTGTGCCTGACTTAGATACGGAAATTGCTAGTTACCAGGAAACAAGACATGAGCCAAGTTTTTAAAGATAAGGATTGTAACACTTAGAAGGAAGCAAAAGAAAGATTTTTGTAAATGACTTTTTAAAAGAAGGGTCTTTTTTATAGTTTTCATAAATGAATCAGATATAGTGTTCTGTTAAAAAGTATCATTTGGGCTTCCCTGGTGGCACAGTGGTTAAGAATCCGCCTGCCAATGCAGGGGACACAGGTTCAAGCCCTGGTCTGGGAAGATCCCACATGCCACGGAGCAACTAAGCCCGTGCGCCACAACTACTGAGCCTGCGCTCTAGAGCCTATGCTCCGCAACAAGAGAAGCCACCAGAATGAGAAGCCCATGCACCGCAACAAAGAGTAGCTCCCGCTCTCCACAACTAGAGAAAGCCCGCGCACAGCAACGGAGACCCAATGCAGCCAAAAATAAATAAAATAAATAAATTAAAACAAACAAACAAAGTATCTTCATTTAATGTTAAAACTAATTCCTTGACATTTAAAAAAATTCTTGTTGAATATAGTTGACTTACAATGTTATGTTAGTTTCAAGTGCACAGCAAAGTGATTCAGCTATATATATATATATACATATTTTAAAAATTATTTTCCATTATAGGTTATTAAGACATATTGAGTATGGTTCCCTATGCTATACAGTAGATCCTTGTTGGTTATCTATCTTATATATAGTAGTGGGGAAATTTTAATCCCAAACTCCTAATTTATCCCTCCCCCTCCTTTCCCCTGTGGTAACCATAAGCTTGTTTTCTAGGTCTGAGTCTCCTTCTGTTTTGTAAATAAGTTCATTTGTATCATTTTTTAGATTCCACATATAAGCGATATTATATGATACTTGTCTTTGTCTGACTGACTTCACTTAGTATGGTGGTCTCTAGGTCCATCCATGTTGCTGCAAATGGCATGATTTCATTCTTTTCTATGGCCCAGTAATATTCCATTGTGTATGCAGACCACATCTTCTTTACCCATTCATCTGTCAATGGACACTTAGGTTGCTTCCATGTCTTAGGCTACTGTAAACAGTGCTGCCATGAACACTGGGGTGCACGCTGACATTTCAATGGGCATTCCAATGGTGTTTTCAACAATATGCTGAGTAGGAGACCAATACGGCACAAATATTTTAAGTCATCACTGACAAAGAGTGCTAATGCTTAAACAACCTCTTCCTTCATGTCCTCTGGCCCTAAGTTGCACACCCCAGCTGTCAAGCACCCCTACAGGTATTCAGCAGAAATGGATGGACCCTGATACCCAAGGTCAAAAAGAAAGAGCTCACTGGTCTAAACCCCGTGGTGAGAGACAACACCTTCTTTCCCATAGTCCAAGCAGAAGCACTGCTAATCTCACTTGACAAAAAGTAATAAATGCAATTCTACATCACAGAGTTTAGAGAGTAAGTCAACGTTTTTAATCATCATCATTTTTCATTCTAGCTCCTTTCAGCCTGTGCATTTACAGATTGATGTCCTCTTGCTCCTTATTTAGGTTCCCTTCCTTTCTCTAGGTCTCTTCTACTTCCTAAGGTAAATAATACCCAAGAGTTAAACAACTATGATATAATATGTATGTGTGTGTATATACATATATATATAAGTACACATACATACACACAGGGATTTTTTTCTTATGGTGGTAAAATATTTTCTTGTTGTATTTTAGATGCCCTTTCTCAGATTCTTTAACATATTCTTAAACCCTCTGGCTACAGAGGCAAAACTGAAGTTTTCAAGGAATACAACTCTCAGATCTAAAACACAGGTTTGCAAGTGATAGCTCAGTGCTCATCTTGGTGTAACTGCCATTTGGATATTTTCCCACAAAGTTCATTGACCAGCCCTTGCTAGTTGAACTCCAGCTGTCACTTTTCTGTCCTCTAACAATAGGAAGGCCACAGGTGACTTAGGGACAATCTCATCATCAACTCAAATTTCATGTGCTATAATGATGTGTCAACAAATCATATATGCCATCTAGTTGTTGAAGTTATTCTGTGTACACTTGGTCCAACCGCACAAAACCAAAATTTTAATAATGAAAAATCATGCAGGAAGTATCTAGGTGTGCTAGGTGTGTGTATGTAAGCACGCATGTATGTAAATGCATATGAAAAATCAGACAGGGACCATTCCATAATTTTTCTTAAAAATTATATACATATATGCACATGCAATTATATATATGTGGTATCATGTGATTATATATTTTATATATACAATATGTAGTATATAGTACATACATGAGGTATATATGTGATTATATAAATATACAACATATATGTGATATTATATGATTACTCTCAATTATTATTTAACTCAGCAATCTAATAATATATTGAAAATAAGCAAAAAAATGTGATGAAATACATGAGCTCTTCAATGGTATTAACAAGTGCTAAAAAAATTCAGTTTTTAAAAAAAATAAAATTAATAGAGCCATGTGTTACTCAAAACTTTTGACAGATGATCAAGGTTTCTCTGAAAAATCATCTGAAGGTAATTTATTTCTGAAGACTCACCCCCAGTGCAAGAAAGGAAAAGCGATTTGTCAGGAACATACTTTATGAAATAGAATAGCCATAAAAAACAATGCCCCTGATTAAATTTAGTTGAAAACTGACATCCTGCAGCTGCTCAAAATGATGTCACTCTGAAAATTTATTTTGACTTCATGCATGATCTGACAAACATAGCATCTTTACATACAGACTTTCCCCTCCTCCAATACCCCGAAATGATTCAGGAGCCATGCATGGATAACTTTGGGATCTCTGATTTATAGCATTTGATAACCAACAGACTATAATATATTACTAAACTAATCCAATCAATAATTCAACATAAATATGTCCTCACAGTTTGTTGTGTAGGGTTCTTTAATACCAAGACTCCTATTATAAATTTTCTTTTAAATGAGCTAATCATTTTTTACCTTCCATCATTTTGATTCAAAAACTCAGTAATGTTGACATGCTTACAGAGCTTAGTAATTTGACTGCATAAATACTTTTTAATAAAAACTTGCCAAAGCAAATGACTAAATATTGCTTACACCTAGGCTTATAAGAATCAAGCAAACCCAAAGATCTTTGGTTTTTCTTAAGCAAAGTACATGTTTCCTCTTTACGCATGTTAAAGCATACTGAAAGTACAGTTTCAACTATGTCATGAAATGACTGAAAATAAATCCCAATCACTAAGAAAACTATAGTCACAGGTAGACTGAAATCAATTGTCACATATATTGGAGGTCATTAAGATCACGATGTATGTTCAGATACTTGATACTAACTTACTGCACAACAGTTTTATATTTATATATCTTATTCCATAAAAGCCTATGATACTGAGCAAGCTTTTGCAGAATTTTCACTATGATAGAGAAAACAGAGGCCTTATACATCAGTGTCTACTACTACTTACATAACCTCTGGGGTTGAAGTGACAACTTTGCAATTTTTGTTTGGTTCTAGCTAACAGAACTAACATTCCTCCCAAAGCATATGAAGAAATGATAACAAATTCCAACTAAAAAGGTAATTCTTAAGAATCAAGTCCATCAACTGCATTATATGAATAAACAAAATTGTGGTATACCCATATAATGGAAACCTACTCAACAGTGAAAAGGTACACAAAAACATGATCAATATCAAAAGCACTGGATAGGTTAAAAAGTCAGACAAAAGAAAACAAACGCTGTAATTCCATTTATCTGATATTCTAGAAGGCTGCAGGAGCTAGACTATAAGGGATCAACTGCCAAGGAACAGGAAGGAAATTTGAGGGATGATGGACAACTTTTCAACTTGCCTGAAGTGGTAAATACAACTGTTAACCACTTCAAAACGAATTCAACTCTCTGTCTAAAATGAATTTTATTGTGTGAAATTATTCCTGAACAAAGCTGATTAAAAACAGAAAAGAATCAGAGAAGCCAGACACTACATTCCATGATTCCAAACACAATATGATAAGCTCTTAGAAGTTTTCTAAGTAGTTATACAATTACTGCACACAGAATATTAACTATAAAAGAATTTATAGCTATTGTTTAAAACTACCTCATACGCTTCTGCAACTGTTCTATAATTCATCACACACCGTAGCTTTGAAGGGCCACCCTCCATCCTCTTGGCTTATCCGAGTCTAGTATGAACCAGCCCAAAAAGAGATAACATTTCATCATCAAGAGTTCTCTGAACAGAGGGCAGACAGCAGAAGCAAGAAGAACTACTATCCTGCA
Source organism: Mesoplodon mirus (assembly GCF_964341445.2). Lineage (NCBI taxonomy): Eukaryota > Metazoa > Chordata > Mammalia > Artiodactyla > Ziphiidae > Mesoplodon > Mesoplodon mirus. The sequence continues at coordinate 104,823,882 of NC_138985.1, forward strand.
GCCTGTGGAATGAAAACCACCTTCACAGAAAGATAGACAAGATGAAAAGGCAGAAGGCTATGTACCAGATGAAGGAAGAAGATAAAACCCCAGAAAAACAACTAAACGAAGTGGAGATAGGCAACCTTCCAGAAAAAGAATTCAGAATAATGATAGTGAAAATGATCCAGGACCTTGGAAAAACGACGGAGGCAAAGATCGAGAAGACGCAAGAAATCTTTAACGAACACGTAGAAAAATTAAAGAACAAACAGAGATGAACAATACAATAACTGAAATGAAAACTACACTAGAAGGAATCAATAGCAGAATAACTGAGGCAGAAGAACTGATAAGTGACCTGGAAGACAGAATGGTGGAATTCACTGCTGCAGAAAAGAATAAAGAAAAAAGAAAGAAAAGAAATGAAGACAGCCTAAGAGACCTCTAGAACAACATTAAACGCAACAACATTCAAATGATAGGGGTCCCAGAAGGACAAGAGAGAGAGAAAGGACCAGAGAAAATATTTGAAGAGATAGACTATAGAAGTAGGACATCTGGGGCTTCCCTGGTGGCACAGTGGTTGAGAGTCTGCCTGCCAATGCAGGGGACACGGGTTCATGCCCCAGTCCGGGAAGATCCCACATGCTGCGGAGCGGCTAGGCCCGTGAGCTTGACTTCCCCAAGTCTTTTTAGCATGAGCTATCCATTCTCCTTGCTTGGCACCCTCAATAAACGCTGTACTTTCATTCACCACAACCCCGTGTCAGCAGTTTGGCTTTGCTGCATGGCGGGCAAGTGGACCCAAGTTTGGTTTGGTAACAGTACTAATCTGTGATGAGAAAGTTGCAAGAATATATAAAGCTAGCAAGTCTGAAATCTTAACTGTGAAAAAATTAATGGAGAGGCATAAGAAATCAAGAATGAATCTTGCTTTTCTATTTAAGCACCCAGGTCATCCTCATCCTACCCCTTATTAATGCATGTTTAATTGAATGGTCATTTGTATGAATTCAGGGAATTTTTGTTGGGTGCTAATCTTTTAAGTGAAAGAGAAGACCAACTCCTAACTAACTAAGCTCAACTAGAACATTGTTTATATAAAAATAATCTTCTTTAGGACTTCCCAGTCAGGATGCTATATTCATCAATTACTGTGAGAAAACTAATCTAAAAACAACACTCCCCCCATTTCAAATTCCTACACACTAACGACACCAAAATTCATATCCATTTCTCAGACTATTATGCTGTGAGTTTCAGATTCTTAAAGTCCCACATAATCACAATTTAAAAAGAAAACCTCTCACATTTAGCATCAAAATGCCAATAAATTCAAAGGTAAGGACCTTAGTTTCATGATAAAACAGTCATTTAAGTAGGAATTAGAATACAATGTACAAATGTAAAATAGATAGCTAGTGGGAAGCAGCCGCATAGCACACAGAGATCAGCTCAGGTGCTTTGTGACCACCTAGAGGGGTGGGATAGGGAGGGTGGGAGGGAGACGCAAGAGGGAAGGGATATGGGGATACATGTACACATAGAGCTGACTCACTTTGTTATACAGCAAAAACTAACACAACAATGTAAAGCAATTATACTTCGATAAAGACGTTAAAAAAATTAAAAAATAAAATGTTGCATAAAAAAAGAATAAAGTGTAATATAAGACATTATGGAAATAAGTGGGACATATTACTATTCATGATTTCAGACAAAAATGGATAATCTTTTTAGATACAAGACATTTATGGTTTATACATGCTAATAATATTAAAATATATTTATATTTATATATATCCCTGAAGTTTCTTCTCTAGCATCAAGATACTTCTAGTACCTGATACAGTATCTTAGAAACCCCTGGCTGTAAAAAAAAAAAAAAAAAAAGCTTCATCTTTGTGACATTTCTGCCAAGATATCAAAGACAAATCATTAATTCAATAAATTCTTGGATGCTCATTAGTGTTCTGGATATTATAAGGCACATAAAGATTAATTATGATCACTGCCTTCCAGGAGTTCACCACCGAATGAGGGAGATAAGATACATCTACACATAGCTAAATCACAAGGTAAAATGAGAAGGTAAATAATTACAAAGTATTATGCAAAGTTAAAGGACAATAGATCACTAGAAATTTACAACCTAGTAAAAGACATACGTCTTTACAGCTCTAAATCAAGGTAAAATGTGAATATAACATTGTAAATTTAAAAGTATTACAAGATGTAAGAGACGTCCAAGTCCCATCGGGCTGCAAGGAGAGGGTGCCCTCATGGGGCAGACAGCATTTCATTGAGCACAGCTGCATGGAGAGTTTTACTACAAAAAACAAAACAAAAAAACACTTGCACATGCTACTAAAACCATCTGAACATAGGTACAGCAAAGGATCTATAAGCTCTGACCAATCAGAATGGACTGCCAGACAATCAGAATGGATTATGGGTGCTACCAATGTGAACAAGCTGAAGATCAGCCTGAGAAAGGGCCCTGGGCACAGGCAGTGAGGAAGAAGGACTTGGGAGAAGACAAGGCACAGGTGACAACAGCAGCAAAAGCCACACCCTGATTGTCACCGTAATGAGTTTAGATTTTATCCAGGAGACAAAGGAGAAACACTCCACCTCTCCCCAGTAACCTCTCTCTCTCTCTCTCACACACACACACACACAAACACACACCACACTCTGGGGCACTAACTAACTTTTTACACTCCATTAGGATCCTCAGAATATTTTCTAACACCCCCATTCTAGTTTAATGGTCCACGCCCATGCTTTCCTTTGTCATAGAACCTGTCACACAGAACTAGAGCTTTTGCATTATGTGCTTTATAATCTACCACACCGAATGCTAATTTCCTCTTTACTTCTATTATACTGTAAGTTTCTTGGGGGCAGGAACTATATTTTATTTATTTATATATTCACAGTAACCATCAAAATATCTAACTGTAAAACGTACTCGATAAATGCTTGAATGAATGAAGGAATGAATGAATCACAAGTTAAATGCTACATTCTTATTTCTGCCATTGGGTTACTCTAGAGAGATTGTATCTCATTTCAAAGCTTTCTCTTTTTTTTAGTCAGTTTACCTTAACTAGAAGCTAACAGAACAGGGTATAAAAATGCTTACCTACCTTAAAAGGCATTATTTTCTTAAATGATCAATATAAATTATTTCTCCCATATTGTCAGACTTATGTTGTGTCATCGATTTTGTGACTGTTTCTGTACAATTCTTATTCTCTTCTACTTGATTCCATTACTTCCTTCATCTCCTAACCATAATTAGTGTGACTATAATTCTCCTGTAAGAACCTCCAGCAGTGTTTCTTAATCTTTTTTTCAGATTCAGAGAGCTATGGAGTCTTTATCCCAAAAAATGTCCATCCACTCCAAATTCAATATGTTATGATTCTATTTTATGAAGCCCCAAAGTAACATCAATTAGGTCAGAGAGTAGTTTCCCGTGAGAGGGGCTGGCGACGGCAGGGAGGAGGAGGAAGGCTCCGGCAACGCTGGGATGACACTCTACTTACTGATCTCAGTACTGTTCATGCTGCCGTGCTCCCCCTTGTGAAAATTCATTGAGCTGTATCGTTATCACTCGTGCACTTCTCTGTATGTCTGCTTTTTAATATTCATTATGGTGGAAAACATTGGTAATTACTGTCAGAGTTGACAACTTTCCGGACCCTGGTTAAAAACTGACTAGAGCAACAACTGTCCTCTTACAGTATCTGTTAAAGATGCAGAAAAAGGACTAACTTGGGGCGAGGGAGGAGAGCAATGGTGGATGGGGGCAGGGCGGGGAGTGCATAACCCTCCCATCATCACTTTTATTTACCTAGTACACGCAAATAACAATCGTGCAATATTCTTTGCTGCGGACAGTTTACACTTTTCTGATCTAATACAGTGTCAATAAAATCATGGCTAGAAAAACAAAACAAACCTCCAATGCCTATCAATGATGAGCAAGAAAAAAATCTGCTCCGTAAAATCTTCCTAGCAAATCCTACCCTGCTTCTCTTCTATTTTTTTCACCCTCATCTCTGTATCCTGTGGTTATTCTGATCATGGGGCCAGGCTTCTCCATCCTGGTTCTGACCAACGGTGGGTTTTACCTACTTGGGAGAAGACAGGAGGCAGATGTTGTGAGCCCACCAATGGACTTTTTCATCACAGACCACTACCAGAATATAAACATGAGACTTGAGTCAGTATCAGGCTGGAGCTGTAGAATTGGGGGTATTAGTCCACACATCTGATACGCAAACTTACTACCCCACATTTCCAAAAACAGACCTCTGGGGTTAGGAAAACAGTCAGTTAAGAGTAGAGGAGTACAGAGCTTGCCTGGTGGCTCAGTGGTTGGGAGTCCGCCTGCCAATGCAGGGGACACAGGTTCGTGCCCCGGTATGGGAAGATCCCACATGCTGCAGAGCGGCAGGGCCTATGAGCCATGGCCGCTGAGCCTGCATGTCCGGAGCCTGTGCTCCGCAACGGGAGAGGCCACGGCAGTGAGAGGCCCGCGTACAGTAAAAAAAAAAAAAAAAAAGAGTACAGGAGTACAGTACAAAGATTGAGTCCTCATAAAATGTCTTCCTCTTTAATCTCAAGTCCACAACCACAGCTAGGATCCAAATATCATTGGCGGTGCCCATTCTATGTCTCCTTGACTGGGTCTTCACCCTGCCTCAGTTTGATGTACAGACTGAACACACACCTGAATCAGAACCTATCAGCTCTCAGAGCAGAGGTAATCTAGTTACTGAAAATACACGGGTCATCAAAGTCACTCAAAACCTTACGGTGAGGGCCTCCCTGGTGGCGCAGTGGTTGAGAGTCCGCCTGCCGATGCAGGGGATACGGGTTCGTGCCCCGGTCTGGGAGGATCCCATATGCCGCGGAGCAGCTGGGCCCGTGAGCCATGGCCGCTGGGCCTGTGCGTCCGGAGCCTGTGCTCCGCAACGGGAGAGGCCACAACAGTGAGAGGCCCGCGTACTGCAAAAAAAAACAAAACAAACAAACAAAAAAAACAAAAAAAAAACCTTACGGTGAGAAAGAACAGAGTAACTGTAATCAAATACTTATTAACAAATATTTTTTGAGTATCTAATATTCTCAGGCAATTTTCTAGGCACAAGGGACTTTACATTCACTGAGCTTACATTCACTTGAGCAAGAAAAATTAGTCATATTTTCTGAACTCCAAATGGCAGAACTCAATGCAACTCTTTGCTACTTAGGAAAAAATAACTTTTTTTTTTTTTTTTTTTGGCTGCACTGGGTCTTTGTTGCTACGCACAGGCTTTCTCTAGTTGCAGCAAGCAGGGGCTACTCTTCATTTCAGTGCGTGGGCTTCTCATTGCGGTGCTTCTCTTGTTGCAGAGCATGGGCTCTAGGGTGCTTGGGCTTCAGGAGTTGCAGCATGCAACCTCAGTAGTTGTGGTTCATGGGCTCTAGAGCACAGGCTCAGGAGTTGTGGAGCACAGGCTCAGTAGTTGTGGCGCACGGGTTTAGTTGCTCCATGGCATGTGGGATCTTCCTGGACCAGGGATGGAACCCATGTCCCCTACACTGGCAGGTGGATTCTTAACCACTGCACCACAAAAGAAGCCCCAATAACAGATATTTTTATTTTTTTCTTTTTGTTTCTCCCAACTCACTAGCATATACTCAAATCACCATGCATTGTTTTCACAATAAACAAAAACATTAAGGGCTTCTTTATTTTAAAAAAAACACCTGGTAACTGGAGAGAGTTGACTTTCAAAGTAGAAACAAAGACAAACATTTGTGAAAGATGTAGAAGACTGAATGTATTCGGTACAGGATCAGACGTAAGGTCACCACTGAGTTTTGCTTCGGCGCTATCCCTCGGCAAACCCTGCTCCTCTGTTACTGTCTACAGCAGCCTTCCTTCTTTCCATTCCTAATGCGTAAAGATCTCACTTTCTCTTCAACTGGAGATGATTCTCTACATATTCATGTTTTATTGCACAATTATAAGGTATTACATTGTAGATTAGCACACTGAATAAATAAAAAAATAAGAACAAGCAGAGCAGTGGTCCACAACCCTAACTTGGCTTTTCAAAACTCATGAATATTTTTTCCATTTCCTTTGTAAAGCCTTTCTGTTAAAAATACAGTTAAGAGGAACCATGCTTAGTCACCTATGTCCAATCAGTTTAACTGGGTAGGGTTTGGACTTAATGAGATTTATTCCAAGACTTTTAATTCCCACATGAAGTAGTTAGCTTCACTCATCTCCCTATTAGGGACTCTATCTCCACCCCAGCCAGCCACGTCCCTAAGCATCAGACTATGCATCACGGCAAACATGTTATTACAACTTGAAAATCAACAACGAATACACTTTCTTCTTAAACATCTTCATATATGGACAAATGGATGCTAGATAAATCATATAAATCTTCTTGGAAGATTTCCGTAAGATCACTTATAAATGTGTTAAGAAATGATTATTTCGAAATTTGGGCAAAAATAATGGCACCCATTCCCAAATCTGGCGATGTACACTACTTTCAAATGCAAGTAAACGTGTTGGATGTTATATTTCTTATTAGTGGCCAGCCCAATCCAATAAAATTAATCAGTACAGAAATCTATTTTTTCATAGGCATTCTAGATGGTTCTTATGATCACGGAAGAGTTGGGAAGTACTGTGTTAATACCCTTGCACAGCTCTGGTTCATATAATTATGTTCATGAGCTACACCCACCACCAAGAGAAAAAGCACTCAGTACCAGACTGCTGGCCACTAAGCAGACTATAGGCATGAAACAAACAGCCCCCAATTCATATCTTGCCCACATGGCCATTACGCTCCTCTCTGAAGCAACTGGCCCAGACACTTCTATACACATACTTTAGTATTCTTTCACACACTGTCCATGTCAAGTCTTTGAGAATACAGTCAGAGGAATCCATAAAGTTTAAAAATAAAGACGCACAAAATGTTAAGAATTTAAATTGTCTTCCTAGCTGTCACTGTGGCTATATTCTTTGATAATGCATCCAGACATGCCCAATCTCATGCCTTCCTCCTATGGGCAACTAGTTGCTTTCAAAAAAAACAGCTCCAATATTAAAAATGTGAAGTAAAAATTTTGATACCATAAAGATGTATGTTAACGTCATTTCAAAATACATGTATTTAAATTCACAGCTACAGTATGCTGCATCAAATATTTTTATTTTTTGCAGCAAGGAGGTGATTTCTCAAACTATAAACATCTCAGTACATTTAATAACACATATGGTAGAAGTAGAACTAAATTTCATAGCTAGTCTACTTATATCTAGACTATAAATTCTTGTGTTTGCCAAGAGGATGAACTATACACATGCTGGCAATGAGCTAGATTTAAACTGTGCTTTCATCAAACGTATTCTCACATCTAAAAATAGCTCACTATGCAAAGATCAGGAAAACCAGAGAGCACAGATAACAAATCATTAAGAAATAAATTATTTATCTCTAAAAATATATGTGTGCATAACTCAGAAGTTAAATTATACTGAGTTTTACTCAATGCTAATATAAAAATCTTGAACCTTCTACAGTAGTATATATCTTTTATATGAGATCAGTTTGTATTCCTTTAAACTGTCTGAATAAAAACTTAAATTACCATTATTTTAGTCAATGTTCAAAATCCTCACAAATATCAATATTTGATAATGCTACTTAATGAGACTTTGAAATAGTAGAATGTTTTTTTTTAAAAATAAGAATAAGATTGGCCTATTTCTACTAGCAGATACCATTCAAAGCAAAGAAATAATACAACATGGTTAAGCAGCTCTCTCCCTGAAGTGGTTTTCTGTAAAAAGAATTTGAAGGAAAATGAACAGTCACCATTTACTAAGAAGAGAAAAAAACAAGCTCAAGAGCAGAACTGATAAAGCAGACACTGGCTGAAAGAAAGCATACCTTTCCCTCTCTCCTTCCGTGACGTCATATAAGCGGTTGGCACCTCCATCAGCACAGGCTCTTAAAAGAGCTTCAAAAAGAAAAAAACAAAGAATATTTCAATATAGGAAGCTTAGAGCAGTATCTTTCAAAGGATGAACGTTAAAAGGCACTCAGACACACACACGCACACACACACACTCATGCTCCCCCCCTTGGATCATTTCACATTCAGCCAGTGACGCTGCTGGTACTGAAAACGATCCTACACATCACACACACAAGCGAGACAGAATCACCTAAGACAAAGCGTATTTCCTTTTTCCATCTTTCCCAATTCCCCTTATTAAGTAAAGGAGAAGACTGTATATGATGTCTTCAGTAACTCTTAAAGCTTGTTTTTCCTTCTTTATAACAGAAGGTAGGCCTCGGGCTCAAAAACAGGTAACAGGACATAGCTTATAACTTCGTTTGCTTGTTTGTTTGTTTGTTTGTTTGTTTATCTACTTATCTATTTATCTATTTATTTATTTATGGCTTCGTTGGATCTTCATTGCTGCCCGCAGGTTTTCTCTAGTTGCACCGCGCGGGCTTCTTATTGTGGTGGCTTCTCTTGTTGTGGAGCATGGGCTCTAGGTGCGCGGGCTTCAGTAGTTGCAGCACGCGGACTCAGTAGTTGTGGCTTGTGTGCTCTAGAGTGCAGGGTCAGTAATTGCGGCACACTGGCTTAGTTGCTCTGTGGCATGTGGGATCTTCCCGGACCAGCGATCGAACCCGTGTCCCCTGCATTGGCAGGCAGATTCTTAACCACTGCGCCACCAGGCAAGTCCCTTGCTCCCTTATTTTATTAATTTTTACAGAAAATTTCTATTTATGGCAGGTATTAAGGGTTTCCATATTTTACTGTGATATGAAAGATTTCTTTTAAAAATAAATCATAAGCATAACATCATAAGTTTATTTTAAAGTATGAAGTAACTAATAATCTAGATATATGTGACTGTAAAAATTGAGAAGTTGGTACAAAATTGACTGAAACTTGGGAAACACTAAGATAATCAGGTAAGGCAAAAGAGCCCCAGCTGCCTCTCTAACTGGGCCTTTTTATCTCTTGGCTTACCATGCTTTTCCCCTAGTATCACCCTAGGATTTGATGCTGCTGGTCAATCATTCTTTGAAATTTTCTTAGTCCATGGTCTATTATTTTTGTCGTTACTTCTCTAATTTCTAATTTTCCTAGAAATGGTCAGTATCTTAGCATCAATTCATCCCTTTATTTAAAAAAAATATATCCTTTACCTAATAGTTTCAAATCAAACTTTTTTTTTTTTTTTTAAATCCTGGGCGATATAAGAGTGAATGCTGAGATGCCTGAGATTCTAATTCCTCACCCTGAACAGACCAAAGCCTTGCCTCCGTCCCCATATAGCTGTTAAAACCAATCATTAGGTCATAAAAATCAGCAAAGACCTTGGACACCAGCAGTTTCAGAAGAAATAAACTAAAGTCGGCCCTTCCTATCCAAAGGTTTCAAATTTGGTCCCCTGCTGAATCTGTGGAAGGAGGCTGAATTCCTGTATTGCACCATTTTATATTAGTGACTTGCGCATCTGAGGATTTTGGTATCTCGGGCTCCTGGAACCAATCTCCCACGGATACCGAGAGACAACTATATTTTTTTGAGCTACTTCTTCATTTTATTGCACTTACGAAATCACCTTCCCTTTTTGCAAATGTAGCTACATATTTAAAAGAGTGTTTATAAAATCTACCTCCAAATTTCTAGGTGGAATATTGGAAAAGATAGCTAATTGACCGTACTGGCATGAGAAAAGGTCCCAAAGAATTTTCCACTAATCAATGATATACGGGAAATAGTTTTCTGTGTCTTATATTATATCAGAAATAAAACAGAGGCCACGTGGGAAAAAAAAAAGAAATTCCTTTTTTGCTTCAGCTTCTTCAACTGTAAATGGTAACAGTATCACCTTTGACAGAGTTATTAAGCAATTAATGACTTAATAATTATAATAGTGCTCATCACAATACTGGAACATAGTAAGCATTCAACAGACTAAAGCATTCATTAGTCCTCTTCCTCCATTCCTGTTAGAATGAAAATAAAGTCTAAAAAGCATTGTTTTTCTAGAAAAGAAAAGCCTAAGGTCCTTAAAAAGTGCAAAACAAAAATAAGAGTTTTTATAAGATATCTAAGAGGGTCATCTCATTTTACCAATTACCGACAACACATATTTCCCTTTAAGGAAAGGGACCCAAATTCAAATTATACCACAAACATAACCTGCAGAAGATCACAAAATATCCTGCATATTTCCTAAATACCGAAAACTAAAAGTTCAAAAACATCAAAAGCTAAATGGAGAGATAATCTCACATACACAAGATGCTGTAGAACAAATGAATAGGGAGATGGGAAAGACTGATAAATAGAAACAGATGATAAACTGTCAGTAATTACCCTCAGAGTATACAAAACATTTCTCTGTAAACAAAATTAACAAGTCTAGTGTATCGTTTTATGTAAGATCTTTTTATGTAAAATTGATTCACTGAAGTAAAATGAAAATCTAGAAGTAGTGGCCAAGGATTATCAAATAGAATGACTTGTCATGGTTTCGCACTACATTATTTTACAAATATCAGTTGAATTCAACATTTATACCTATCACGTGGCAGGCCCTAAGCAGAATAGAAAGATGAATAACAGAAAGAACCAGTTCTCCAGACTCACACTATTGTGGAAAAAGGAGAAAGAGAAGCACGTATATACATTGCACTGTAGACACTGATGAAGGCTATGAGAGAAGCAATGAAACACGATGGGAGGACTGGGACAGGAGCCATTAATTTCAGTGGACAAATCTGTAAAACTGTGTATTATTAACTCTAGTTCAGCTAAAATCAGTGTTACTTTGATAATCCAAAATTGTTTTCTCCTGTCTGTTATTTCTCACAGCCAGACTTAAATTGGTATTTTTAGAGCAGTTTAATAAAAGAGAAATACCTAAGTCTTAGGAAGTAAATGTGTCCACATCTATTCCTGTTTTAAATGGCTAAAAGAGTTAAAATAACCGTGATGCAATCTGTGGACCACTCTTTCATTACCTAGAAGCTGGGATTGGGGTGCAATCCATCTGAAAGAAAAAACAAGCTCCAGTCTGTCCCTAAAACTATTTTGTTTTGTTGTCAATAAAGCTTAACAAAAAAGATATACTCTGCCACTTTTAAATCTTATTAATGAAATATTTTCCACGTACTTAAATAAAATTGCATTTGGAAAACAAAATTTCAAGCATGTATTACATATGTTGGCATGAATTCATTGGTAGCAATTTGAAAGCTGAGTAAACAAATCACTATTAATGAAAGTGACTGACTAAAAAAATCAGTAGTAGAGGACACTCTCAAATAAGATATTTTTGATAAATCACAAATCAGCCTCAAAAATATGTTCACTCCATCATCATTTAAATTGTCCCATGCTTTAATGAAAAGAAGTTACTGCATGAGTTATCTTTAATGTAAAAATGTCACTGGCTCATACAGCAAAATTTTTGCAGATTTATCAAATACTACAGTTTCAATGGTTGAATAGTTATTTACTATGCATCAGGCTGATAAACAGCTGAAGACTAAAATACATTAGAATCTCTACATCAACTTTATATATTGGTACTACCAATAAGCATACTAAATACATCTTAAACTAATATTTTTTTTAACCTGGCATAAGTTACTGTTACTGACAAATAATGAAGAGCTCCACTCACAATCAGAGGTTAACTGGTTAGTTCATTAATTTCTGTTGAATAAAGTTGGACAGAAATGATTTGACTTTCTGAAAAGTAGACTATTATATTGGTTCCAAGTATTAAGATGTAAGAAAAAATAAAGTAAAATCAAAGAAACATTTTTCAGTGTCAGTCAACTGAAAGAACACTAGACATAAAGGATTTTGATTCCAATCTGCATCAGCCACTTATTAGTACTATGACTGAGCGAATCCCAAGTGTGCTGATTCCAATGCAAAAGAGAGTATTATATATATTTTACCAAACTCACAAAATTTTTCAGGAACTGGAGAGAGACAACAAAGATAAAACCAGAAGGAAGTAGCATGGGAAAACATATGCTCTTACATGCTGTTGATAAAATTATAATTTTGAGAGACAGTTTGGCAGATTTATAAAAATTTCAATGTGTAGGTCCTTTGATCCAGAAATGCTATGTAGCCTATAAAACTTGCCCAAATTCACAAGGGCGTATGTACAAGGACAGTCACTGTGATATTATGTGTAATCCTGAAAAAGCTGTTAGCAAACTTAAATGGTCATCACTTGAATATTGGTAAAATAAATATATCAAGGCCCTGTATGGAGCCATTGAAAAAAAAAGTAGCTCTTATATGTATTTATATGTTACCTCTTATAAGATATGTTATTTAAAACTTTAACTTTTGGTCAAATCTTCCTTGCAACAGCAACTCAGAGAATATATAGAAGTATGCCTAATTCAATAAAACTAAGAATTGTACCAAGGTTACTATGTCAAGAATGCTTATCCAAGTAGTCAGTGATCAGCATTAATAAGATGCACCCACACTGGAGAAAGGACACTAGACCTACACCCTGAGGAAGCTCATAACAACAGCAAGGCATAACAGCTCAAGAGACCCAAGAATCAATGTCTTTCTGGTCAGAAGCAAACCAAACAAGGAGTGACCAGAATGTTTGAAAGTCACTCCTGGGAAGTAACTAGACATTCACTATTTTTGTAAACAATCAATATTTATTACCTGTCTTGAATTCCTCCTTAAAGCTAAGTAAACTCAGTGTTGGGTAAAGCCTATCATGTCTTCTTAGTTTGCTAATCCAAGTCCAAGACCACTTCTGTGTTGCACACAATGAACTCTTTAACCTTAATTATTTATAAGGAATAGGCATGGGATCATGGAAGACACTTTTTCACTCTTACATTAAACACTGTGCTGCTAAAAATATTTTTACAAGAAATATGAATTATATTGTAATTACAATTTTAAAACCAATAATAATAACTAAAAAGGAAAATACACATAAGGGGACAAGAATAATTTCAGATCCAATCCCATTATTAGGAGAAGAAATCAAATATTTTGACAGACTTGGTCAGGATTGAGTTGAAGGTGCCTACATTAATCTGGAGGAAAGCAAAGATCCAGAATCTCACGTAGAAGATGTCTTACAGAATTCCTGGACAGCTAAACACCTCCAGTTAGCCAGACCCTGTTTACTCCTAACATAGGTCCTTCTTCCCTAGTACTCCAAAGATACAATTAGTCTTTGTGTACCTGAAATCAATCTAGTCTATTGCTATTACTGGTTTAAGCCAGGATTCTCTCCCTGCCTTAGAAACAACCGTAAACCACATAATTCCCAACTTCTATTCTTCTACCCATACGAGCTAGCGTGGCTGGAAAAAAAAAGCGGGGGGGTACCTTCTGGGCTAGACTCAGAAATAGTCTACCAACAAGTACACATTCTTTGTTAAGAAGTGATAATCACTTATTAAACATGTGAGGACAGACCCAACTACTCAGATATCAGAAAGTTCATTATCAGGCATTACAGAGGTTAAGTGGTTTGTCTTTTATTTTTATTGCAGTAAGAACAGGTAACGTGAGATCTACCCTGTTAAAATTTAAGTGAATAATACAGTATCATTAACTACAGGCACAACACTGTACAGCAGATCTCTAGAACTTAATCACCTTACGTAACTGAAACTTGACTTCTGTTGAACAGTAACTCCCTAACTGCCCCTGCCCCGAGCCCATGGCCACCACTGTTCTATCCTCTGCTTCTCTGAGTTTAACTGTTGTAAATTTCACATATAAGGGGAATCATGAAATAATCTGTTTTTCTGGGACTGGCTTCTTTCATGTTGTATAGTGTCCTTCAGTTTCTGCCATGTTGTTGCATATTGCTAGATTTCCTTCCTTTTTAAGGCTGAATAATATTCCATTATCTGTATATTCCATGTTTCCATTCATCCATCAATGGACATTGAGGTTATTTCCAGGTCTTGGCTATCTTGAACAGTGTTGCAGTGAACATGGAAGTGCAGCTATATCTTTAAGCATCTAACTTCAATTCTTTTGAATAAACAGCCAGAAGTGGGATTGCTGAGTCATATGGTAGTTCTATTTTAACTTTTTATACTCTTTCTCATAGCGGCTGCACTGTTTTGCATTCCTACCAACAGCGAAGTAAGGTTTGAGTTTCTCCACCTCCTCACGAATACCTGCTGTCTTTTTTTTTTTTTTTTGATAATAGCCAAACTAAGAGGTTTGAAGAGGTATCTCATTATGGTTTTGATTTGCATTTCCCTAATGATTAGTAACGTTGAGCATCTTTTCATATACCTGTTGGCCATTTGCAGGTCTTCTTTGAAGAAATGTCTATTCAGTTCCTTATCCAATTTTTAATTGGGTTGTTTGATTTTTTTTCTGGATACTGAGTTGTTGGAGATACTTACATTTTTGGAAATTAATCCCCTATTATATATAAGGCTTGCAAATATTTTCTCCCATTCTGTAGATTGCCTTTTCACTCTTGCTCATTTCCTCTGCTGTCCAGAAGTTTTTTAGTTTGATATGGCCCTATTTGTCTAATTTTGCTTTGTTTGTTTTTTGACGTCAGGTCTATGCAATCATTGCCAAGACCAGTGTCCAGAAGCTTTTCCCCTATGTTTCCTTCTAGGAGTTTTACACTTTCAGGTCTTACATTTAAGTCTTTAATCCATTTTGCAGTGAAGATAAATGTTTTTAACCAATTTTTATCACTAGGGACAATGCTAATATAAAGCCATACTTCATATTTTATACTTATGGCAGCCAAGAAGGTCTAAATCAATTAATTCTTCCAGAAATATCTCTTGCTTAAAAACATTGACCTGTAAGTATTCTCTGCCATGTTAAAACTTCAACCATATCATGAAGCCTAATAAGAAATATATTTTATATAAGGACTCATGGAAGGTTTCCTTTAATGAACTATTATCCTTAAACACATTTAGGTGTTCACTTTTAGTATTTCTTAAATACTTCATAAAAAACAGAATGTCTGTTTAGGATATTTCTGTGATTTACAAGAGAAGTTACAGGATCTTCCTTGGAGACCTTCACGAGTGGGGAGTGTTAAATATATTGGTCAATGATAAAAACAAGGGAAAAATACATCTAAGATCCTATCAACTATATATACAGTAATAAAGGTATTGATTTTTACATTTACACAATTTTAAGCACAAGAAATGGTTACAGTGGTACTCCTGCAGAAGGGGACAGGGTTAGGAGAAAGACCTATTTTTTCCATAACTGATTTTCTTCAAGGGAACGCTGCTTTTGCACTCGCAGCCCACAAGTGGCGTTAAATCTACCCCCAAATTCAGATTTGGCACACGGCTCAGTTCATGCTGTTACGTCTCCTGCCTGGGGGCACTGATTCAGAGACAGAGATGTGATCCAATCAAAGGTAATGAAACCTAGGGAGACTTCCCAGGTTCCCTTTTCTGCTATCCTGCCACCTGAGAGACTGTGTAAGCTTGGATCTATGATGGGCTATCATAACAGCCCAGAGCATGGAGCCAATACAGGAGGGTAAAACTAGGAGACAAGAGTACTGTTTGAGTCCCCACAGTCCTAGCAATAGCCTTTTTAATTATTGGGTTGGCCAAAAAGTTTGGTCAGGGTTTTCCATAAGATGTTATGAAAAACCCGAACGAACTTTTGGGCCAACCCTATACATGAGCTAACAAGTTCCCTTCTTTGGCTCAGGCCAGTTTGAGTTGGGTTCTCTGTCATTTGAATCTGAAGGAGCCTTAACTAATCCAAATATTAATTTCTACTTCAAAGACACAGAATCTTCCTCTTAGTTGGAGAATACTACCTTATTATGCCTCAAGTCTATACTGCATCAAGGCCTTAAAAGGAGGTATATATTTTTGTAGGTAGTTGGCTTATTATTTGTACACACTCTCATCTGCAAAGCCTTGATTACGATCCAAATTAGTCAGTCCGTGGTCATGGTTAACAGACGGATTAGCATGCTTTCCCTATGCGGATTTTATTTCTTGGGGAAAAGCTTTCATTCAAAGCCTTTCATGGAAATATGAGCTCTCTGAAAGAGAGGGCGACAATGTACTTTGCTCACAGGAGCACCAAGATGCATAATTAACTGCTGTTTAGATAACTCTTTCAGAGTTTTAGACGAAAGGTTTAATTTACAGTATACTTATGTGCAATGATTAAGAGAGCTCACATTATTTGTAATATCCCACAAACAGTGAGTGGAATACTCTTTCAATTTTAGTTAAGTCAGTAACACAGACTTATCCTTATTTCAAATAAAAAGCAAATGGTATTTATATTGAGCATCTACATGCACAGTGCCGTGCTAGCCCTAATGGGCTAGTTCACGCCATGTAACAAAAAATTTTTATTACCTTTAGGTATATGCTGCTGTGTAAATTCTATTACCCTTTCTCTCTACCACCTTCTACCTCCCCCTCTCCTAGTTATGTGCTGTGGAGATAAAGTGTGACATTTAGTCATCTTTGATGCTCTTTATAAAGTCTACAATCAGGGACCGCCTTAACACTTAGTGACACCAAATACCTCATTACTAAGAAATCTTAAAAACAACCAAACATCAAACTGCCTGTCTATCCTAAAGTGGCATGGGGAAATTTTTCTTAAAGATGAGTAAAGCTCATCATGTGTAAAAACTGCCAAGAGGGAGGCAGTGCAGAAAAACAGGATCTTGTAAATTAAGCTAGCATATGCAAGTTTGTCCTAATGTGAGTTGTTAGGAATAATTAAGGCTGAGTGCATTCTCAATCATTAAATTTCTACTAAAGACTGGCCATTCTTTAGGGACAAGATGGCAAATATGCCTACTCAATCCACAGGGAATAAGGAAACATATAATAGACCTTTGTTGGTGTTGGTTATAATACAGGGTTGCTCAACCTTGCTACTATTCACAATCTGGGCCTTTGTTGTAAGGGGTCATCCAGTACATTGTAGGGTGTTCAGCAGTGTCCTTGGCCTTACCCACTAGATGCCAGTCATACCCGAGTTGTGACAACCAAAAATATCCACAGACAATGGCAAATATTCCCTACTCAGCAAAAATCACTCCTAATGCCCAAACCGGAGGACCACTTACACCTCAGCAGGCTGTCCCACCATATCCAGCTGTAAGGCAGACTGCTCATCGCTATTCTCAAAAATTCCAATTTAAAAGCAAGACTATCACCCAGAAACTACATTCTACGTAGCTACCAATGTCAGGTGAATTAACAAAGCAACTTATGTCCTAGCTAAATTGCCTTCCATAGACCACTACCTAACACCATACACAAAAATAAACTCCAAATGGATTAAAGACCTAAATGTAAGACCAGACACTATAAAACATAGAGGAAAACATAGGAAAAACACTCTTTGACATAAACCACAGCAAGATCTTTTTTGACCCACCTCCTAGAGTAATGAAAATTAAAACAAAAATAAACAAATGGGACCTAATTAAACTTCAAAGCTCTTGCAAAGCAAAGGAAATCAAAACAAGACAAAAAGACAACCCTCAGAATGGGAGAAAATATTTGCAAACAAATCAACAGACAAAGGATTAATCTTCAAAATATACAAACAGCCCATGTAGCTGAATATAAAAAAAACAACAACCCAATCAAAAAATGGGCGGAAGACCTAAATAGACATTTCACCAAAGAGGACATACAGATGGCCAAGAGGTGCATGAAAAGATGCTCAACGCCACTAATCATTAGGGAAATGCAAATCAAAACTACAATGAGGTAGCACCTCACACCAGTCAGAATGGCCATCATCAAAAAATCTACAAACAATAAATGCTGGAGAGGGTGTGGAGAAAAGGGAACCCTCCTGCACTGTTGGTGGGAATGTAAATTGATACAGCCACTATGGAGAACAGTATGGAGGTTCCTTGAAAAACTAAAAACAGAAGTACCATATGACCCAGCAATCCCACTACTGGGCAAATACCCTGAGAAAACCGTAATTCAAAAAAAAGACATGTACCACAATGCTCACTGCAGCACTATTTACAATAGCCAGGACACGGAAGCAACCTAAGTGTCCATCGACAGATGAATGGATAAAGAAGATGTGTCTTCTTATATACATATATACAATGGAATATTACTCAGCCTTAAAAGAAACAAAATTGAGTTATTTGTAGTGAGGTGGATGGACCTAGAGTCTGTTGTACAGAGTGAAGTAAGTCAGAAAGAGAAAAACAAATACCGTACGCTAACACATGTATATGGAATCTAAAAAAAATGGTACTGACAAACCTTGTGGCAGGGCAGGAATAAAGATGCAGACATAGAGAATGGACTTGAGGACACGGAGGTCAGGGGGAAGGGGACGCTGGGTAGAGAACGGACTTGAGGACACGGAGGTCAGGGGGAAGGGGACGCTGGGGCAAAGTGAGAGGAGCATTGACATATATACACTACCAAGTGTAAAATAGCTAGCTAGTGGGAAGCAGCTGCATAGCACAGGGACATCAGCTCGGTGCTTTGCGACGACCTAGAGGGGTGGGATGCGGAGGGTGGGAGGGAGGCTCAAGAGGGAGGGGATATGGGGATATATGTATGCATATGGCTGATTCACTCTGTTGTACAACAGAACCTAACACAGCATTGTGAAGCAATTATACTCCAATAAATGTGTATAAATAAATAAATAAATTGCCTTCCAATCTATCCCAGATGCAAACCTACCATCTTATCCTCCCTCTTAGACTTTTTGAATTCTCAATAAGATTTCTCCTACCATCCGTACATGTATTAATATCTATGATATTCCACGTAATCTTCCAGCATGATCCCACACCCTCTCTATTTGTGCCTCCTACTCATTTGAGACCCTATAACTAAATTATTGCCACTAGTGACAACAGTCAAAGTCAGGTCTTTCTGACTGTGTGCTGATACCTCACATCATCTCCCAGGACAGATGAGAAACCACCATTAAAGATACCACCATAGACAGGGAACATGAAAAATGACAACTTCTATTATTAGCTCAATTCATTTCATAATGTACAAACACTGGTAAAGCGGCAGTGACAAAATGAGATGTGGCAGATGTCTATGAATGAGCAAAAATAATTAAATGCCCAGAACTACCAAGAAGAGTTGGAATAGAAGAAAAGAGCAATGACGGTGGCTGGCTCGCTTGGCACAAGTAAGAGCCTTTAAACAAAACTCACTTTGTTGATGCAAATGTGTTACGTAATGGAGGAAGGCAGAAGCCATGGAACCAATTTACCTCCTCTGCCTGCTCATTCAGCACCAGAATTCCTTCACCTCTCCTTTTTTTTTTTTTTAGGGATCAGTGGTATCAGATCTCAGAACTTATAGGCAAGACATATTTCAATTGAGAGATTTATTTTTCCATCTATCAATAGTGAAAATGTGTTAAAATCAGATATTTGTTACACAAGTGATACATTTATCTTATTTTGCAGAGATAGAAGAAAAAAATACTTAATCGGATCATATCTGTACCTTTCCAAGTACCTTTGACAAAATATTTTAATGCAATTTACTGAGAGTTTCTAGCAAACAAACCTATTCTTTTAAACAATAATCCTTAAATCTAAATAGTAATGATAGGATAATTTCAGCAATTGGGCCTTAATACAGAAAAACTAGAAACAGAAAAAATTACATATTTTTACTACCAACTAATGTAAGAATTTCACATATTATAATTTTATAATTCACTACACTCCTTTTCTAACTTAGCAGAGTCAAGCTAATTCTTCTTCCTGGTTAGGAAAAAAAAAAGTTTTGGGGGAGGACTGTTTGACAGCTATTAGTAAGAATAAGGGGAGAGGAATTAGAGATAATATTTCTAGAAATAGATGAAAAGAAGAATAATCATTGGATTCCTGTTAAAAGCAAGAGATAATTACCCAACAATTCATACTAGGGTTTCTTTAGGCCAAAAGTTATAACCAGGTGGAACAAAGCACACTTAAAGAGCTTCAAGGGGATGAATAAATGCCTTACCACATTTCTTAGTTTGTAAGTTTTATCTGGGGACATTCTTAGAGGTGAGTTAACCTTACTCTTTAAAACATGACTTATCAGGGCACGAAAAAGCTCTTTTTGTAAATACTTAAAAGAAAGCCAGTTGCTTTGTAGTTTAATCAGATAAGGGAATAGCTTTAAGAAATAAAACTGAGAGGCAGTCAAGAACCGTATTAAGCAGGCCATGGTACAGAACCGACCTCAAGTATAAAATGAAGCCATGATGGGTTTTAAGTTTCAGTGTTCTATTCTGACCTCTGTGTTAAATAACTTTCTTCCTTTTACATTGAGAACAGATTAGAGGGAGACAAGAGTGTAAGTAATGACATTACTTAGGAGACCTGCAGTGACCAGGGGAGAAGGTGGCTTAGACTAGAGTTGCAGCACATAAGGCAGAGAAACTTGGATGTACTTCAACATATACTGGGAATTGAAAGTGACTGGATCGGCTGAGAGACTTGGATGTGGAGGATGGTGCAAAGGGCATCAGAGATGACCCTCAGTTTCCTGTCTTGAGCAACTGACAAACACTGGTACTGTTTATAACTGTTTACTATTCCCTCTACTGTAGTTTTGTCCAATGCTTGGCCACATTCCATAAAATATTTCTTGCTATTCTTGGCCCTCTATCATCCTTCACATTTTAGTGTCCCATTTATATTATAACCCTATGGGCCTGCCATTCTCCTTACAATGAGACATGTAAAGTTTCAGTAGCTCTTCTCCCACTTTTCTCCACATTGGATTTGCCTCAAGGGGTCTCTGTATAGTGGAAATATTTTATACTAATGGTAGTGAAAAATTAAAGGCATTATCAAAAAAGTTTAATAAAAATTTAAAACACGAAATAGTTTATAGGATAGATGTGATGTTAATAAGTGTTGTTCAGAGCAGTTCTATTGCTTGGGCTTGAGTTTGGGTTTCCTTGTTTGTTTGTTTGTTTGTTTTGGTTATTCCTAAATCAAAGGAAACATGAAACCAAAATATTAGAAAGGACCTGGGGTAACTGAATATGTGAAATAATTTCTGGCAAAGAAACCCTGATTTGAAGGCTCAGATGTGATTGCTATGGCAAATACCAAAAGAAAAACCTGAAACAGGTCATTTTTTTTCCTGTTTTTTTCCCCCCAGAAACTTGTAAGAAAATTACAAGAAATGTTATTTTTAGGAAATTTTTAAAAGGAAAACAGAGGCTATAGAGGTGACAAATAAGCACAAGAAAAAGTGTTAAACATCATTAGTTATCAGAGAAACTCAAAATCACAAGATAACACTACATCCTTATTAAAATGGCTGAAATAAAATATGGTGATTTTATATCAAATACTGGCAAGGAAGCAGACAAATGGGATCATTTACACATTGCTACTGGTGCTTTACTATCACATAATTAACCTTACAACAACTCAAAGGCTTGTATTTTATTTCCTATTTACAGACAAGGAAATCAGCTCAAAGTCACATAGTTATTTGCCCCAAGCTACATAAATTTTCTTGTGGGCTTCAGAGTGTGAACCTTAATTTAGAAAATAAGATTTTTCACTTGTGTGTTATGGAGTTAGAACTAGAATTATTGTAACAGTGAAGCCAGAATTAGAACCTGGATTCACTTGGTAATAGAGTCCACATTATTTTTTTTACACCAGAAATCCTCCACTGTGCATATGAGTTGACCCAATAAGGCAAAGTGACGTATAAACGATGAAACAACATAAGCTTAAAGTGTAAGAACCTCAAATATCAACTTCCTCAAGAACAATAACGCACATGCTTTTCCAACACAGTAAAATACACGGTAAAAGCCATAGAGATGTTCACGCCTACTGACCCATTCACAGAACTAGCTTCATGTCTTACTGAAAGAAAACGAAGAACAGGGTTGAAGAGATCCTAAGAGATCTTTTAAATATCAAAGTCATTTGTATTGATCTTAGCATACTGGAGGAAACACAGTTTGCCTTCTGTATCCATCAGGGTCCCATCAGGAGATACCATGCAGTAATTCAAACAGAGAAAGTAATAAGTGAAAGTAATCTGAATGTGAGAAAATTAGTAACAGGGGTTGGAGTCACAGCGGGTGGAGGTGGTGAGGTAAAGAATAGAGCAAGACCAGATCTAGGAAGCAGACAACACTGGAAAGGTCTCAATGGTGGGAAATCCTCCCTCTGAAGTGTGGAGGAGGGGAGGACACCATTCACAGGGAGGTGCTGGCCTTGGGATTCACTATGAAGCCACCTGCAAGGGTCTGGGAAGATGCTGGAATCAGGAAGAGAAGCCCCTTCATCCAGAAATGTCTCTCCCACGCCCTCTGCTGACAGAGCTTAACATCATACTCACTACAAAGGAGAAATGCTTAAAAGGCTCAGCTTCATTATCACAGAGCAGATGGTGAAGCATGGACTTGGAGCTGAGAGGCAATAAATTAATAACTTAACTTAAAAAACATCAATTGTTCTTTCTCCCTATGACAGTGAATGTTTATTTATTCAATTGGACATTTCCCAGCTGCTTCCGTATCCTGAAAAGTCTGAAGCAGTCATTTTCTCCTTCCCCTTAAGTATTACTCACAATCTCCTAGTTATCCCCAAGCCTCAAGCCACAAACAGGAATTCCGTAAGTGATTGTTGACCTGAACGGAAATAGACCACAGGTGACACATCTTTGAAAGGCTTAGGCTATAGATTTTAAAAATACTTTTTTATCTTAACTCACAAGGGTACAAAAGGTCCAGTGGGGCACAGAGTTTATTAGGTATTTCCCTGTAGGGATCTGGATTAAAATTCTAGCCTGAAATGTAGAACAAAGTTATAAAATGCTTTTTTGTACTTGTATACATCAAAAGGATATTTCTCCACCTGTGCATCCTCTTTTCAGCAAATGATTGAAATAATTCATATGAAGTGTGTACCAATAAAGAAAAATATCCCTGGCATATTTAATCCTAAATTTTTACTTTCAAAAAAGTTGAATATAGACCCAGAGATCCCTTGAATGCATAAAAAAGAAATTGAGAACAATTTAAAATACATCAAAGAACAAAGAATAAGATAACACCTCTGTGACCTCCATCTAGAATTGCCAATTGTTATAATTCAGTACTCTGTATTACCAAAAAAAACACAAAAAAACTATAGAAGTTTATATTCCCTAGATTTCTCTCTGAAGACCCAACCTGTTCCCAGGCCCCTTACCAGTGGTACACACAATTCTGGACATAGGATTTATCTTTAGAGTTTTTTTGTTTTTTTAACTTATATAGCATGCATATGCATCATTGAGAAATATATAACATTGTGTAATTGTGTGATGTTATTTTTAATTTTGAAACAATAGGCATTCCGAAACTTGCTTTTCTCACTCAACATTATATTTCTGACCACTTTCCATTTGGAAATACAAATCTAGTTCACTGGATTCATTTAATTCCTGTACAGAGTTAATGAATATGTCAAAAATATGTGTCTGATCTCCTATGATTAGACAGGTAGGCGGTTTGCATGGTTTTAATTTTTTAAAACGTCACAAGTATCATGTAGATGCCTCCTTGGGCACATATGAAACATTTCTCAGCTGTATATACCTAAATGGATAAGCGCTGGGTCACAGAATAGGGACATTAGTAATTCACTACATTGTAACGAATTGCTAGCCACACTGTATCAATTTATACAACTGA
Source organism: Mesoplodon mirus (assembly GCF_964341445.2). Taxonomy (NCBI): domain Eukaryota; kingdom Metazoa; phylum Chordata; class Mammalia; order Artiodactyla; family Ziphiidae; genus Mesoplodon; species Mesoplodon mirus. The sequence continues at coordinate 104,847,651 of NC_138985.1, forward strand.
TACAACATATCAATGTACTGTTTAAGCAGCAAACTGAAGCTGCACACAGGACTTGATTACAAATTTGATTACAATACTGTGGTAGGAGCAGCTTAGCCTACCAGTAGAAGTGAAAGGTGCTGTCAAGTGCTCTGGATCACGGAATAACAGTTGCAAAGTACACCACAGATGGAGACTGGCCACTGTCTTATTTTCCTCTTCTACTGTCTCCTGCAATAAATCCCTGGCAACTTATCTCTTCAAAGCCCACCCCCAGCTGTCCTACCATAGGACTGGAATGCAGGATCCTTCCAGACTCTGGGTCCTCTTTTTAGTCAATGTGCCTTAGTTCTCTTCACAGGAGGCACTGATGTTATTAGTGCCCCGACATTAATCTACAATAACCCTCCAGTGTATTTTATTCACTCATTCATTCATTCATTTATTCATTCCTAAGCACAGACTGAATGAGCACCAAAGGTAGTCAGAAATACAGCAAAAACCACACATGGTTCCAACTCTCAAGGACACCACAGTCTAGAACTACACTATACAATATGGCAGCAACTGGCCACTTGTGGAACTGAGCATCTGAAATGCAGCTAGTCTCAACTGAGATGTTCTGTCAGTATAAGAAACACTGGGCTTCTCTGGTGGCGCAGTGGTTGGGAGTCCGCCTGCCGATGCAGGGGGCGCAGGTTCGTGCCCCGGTCCGGGAAGATCCCACATGCCGCGGAGCGGCTGGGCCCGTGAGCCATGGCCGCTGAGCCTGCGCATCCGGAGCCTGTGCTCCGCAACAGGAGAGGCCACAACAGTGAGAGGCCTGCATACCGCAAGAAAAAAAAAAAAAAAGGAACACTGAATTTTGAAGACTTAGTACAAAAAGAATATAAAAGTTATCATTAATAATTTTTACATTGGTTATATGTTGAAATGATAATACTCTGAATACACTGGGTTAAGTAAGACAGTATTATAATGAACTTTTCCTGTTTCTTTTTACTTCTTTAATGTGCCTACAAGAAGATTTAAATTTACATTTGTGGCTCCCATTAATTTATATTTTCTAGCATTGGGCAATAAGGCATGAGAGGTAAATACAGTAATACAGTGAAATGATTCCTAAGTTGGGGTAAATGCAAAGCTCTATGGGAGCAGGCAGAGAGCACAAAGCCAATTCCGCTTGGGGCACAAAAGAGAGCAAACCACAGGAAATGAGAGCACGAATAAAAAAAAAAAACAGTAATGTTTTATTACTACTTACAAAGTATGAGTTCTCTATGTGGAAAAAGGGGAAGGGAATGAAATCATTTCAGACAGAAACCCAGAGGCGAGAGAGCAGAAAAAACCACCTAGATGAGCTGAAACTAGACTAGGTTACTCACATTACCCCCTTGTAACTCTAGACAAAATCAGCCTTTTTGATTTAAAATAAAGACAATAATCAACTTTTTGTATTATTTCTTCCCAAAGGAAGCAATTTTAGACAACTGAAACAAAACTTCTAACATAGAGAAAAAATTTTTTAACCAATTATTTACCCCATGATGCCTACTACCTATTTTTATACTATCAGAAGAATCACCAAATCTCAAGGATAAGCAGTTGTGTAAATAACATCCACGATAAGGGAATATGGCACCCAGAATAAAATCTACCTTACCTGCTGCATATATGAACCTGTTATCCCCAAAGGAAGGAGCTGAAGAGTATTTTACAACCTTGGGGGTTTTGTTTTGTTTTGCACAATTGCTTTTGCACAGGTCTTGACTCAAATCTACATGAGAACAATAAGATTTTCATATTACAGCAATTTTTAAATTTTTTAAAAAATTATTTATTTTATGTTTGGCTGCGTTGGGTCTTTGTTGCTGCACAGGCTTTCTCTAGTTGCAGCGAGCGAGGTCTACTCTTCATTGGGGTGCAAGGGTGTCACTGCAGTGGCTTCTCTTGTTGCAGAGCATGTGCTCTAGGCCCGTGGGCTTCAGTAGTTGCGGCTCGCGGGCTCTAGAGAGCAGACTCAGTAGTTGTGGTGCATGGGCTTAGCTGCTCTGTGGCATATGGGATCTTCCCGGACCAGGGCTCAAACCCGCATCCCCTGCATTGGCAGGCAGATTCTTAACCACTGTGCCACCAGGGAAGCCCTACAGCAATTTTTAAAATATATACAGTAGTATAGCTTTTCTTTATTCTGGAGCCTATAGGCGACTTTTATTTTTTTTTAATTATGCAATGAAAGGGATGCAAAATTAGAATTTTGATCAACTACCTGGTGAACGATACAGTAAGTTATACCAAGACAAAAATTCTTTTTATTAATTCTACTCTATCTCAAACATGAAGGATCACTGAAAAACACTTTTATTCATGAGTGAAAATAAGAACAAGAAAAAAAGTCAATGGAAATATAAGAAGAGCAAAAAGAAAAACAGTGAGATTCGCTGTTGGATGATAGTTTTTAACAGGACCTAAAAAAGAATTAATGTCAACAGCTGGAAACAGCATTTGGCTCATGTTAAAGAAATGCTGCTGCTGCAGTTTGCAAACAGGATGAATGGAGAGCAGCTTGCAAGCGTGAAGGATAAAAATAAGTATTTCATTATGAAAAATGTGTTTCATTGTTGTATTGGTAAATTTGAAACAATTATAAGCAGTGCATTCGAAAATAACTGTTGGTACTTGATGACAGAAACTAAAATAACTATCTCCTTTCCCCACCAAAGTACAGAACCATGAACTTTTTTCTCCCCTAAGTCTTTGATCCTTGGAACGTGAAAAGCAACATTAAGTAGCATTCAATAATAAAAGGAAACCAGTGCTTCCGGATGGGACGACAGGCAAATAAAAGTTACTCCCATTCTTTTTAAAAGATGTATTCAAGCTTGTTTTAATAATTCATAAGATATACAACTTCATAAATGCACAAAGAAGTACAATATAGCCGGGAGAAATGAACTGAGATGGAAATATTGATCCCTATAATATTTTTAGTAAATGCAATACCATGATGTGCCCTCAAAACAAACAATCCTCACAGCACAGGGATGCCCCGCTTGTTCACAGCTAATCCATCGGGGAAACCCAACCACAGACAGTGAAATCCAGTCCTCAAGGAAAACAACTAACAATCAGAAGCAAAATCACCGAGCAACGAAAGGACGGATGGAAAGAGTCAAGCGGCCAAATCCTAAATATTACTCCGAAGAAGGCTTTTGTCAGCTAGAGCAGCTTTACTGGAAGATTTAAAGGAAAAACTATGACCTTGTTTTAAGACAGCAGAGTGGAGACGTCTCTGTCCTTTCCCCTCCCCAAATAACAGCAGAATAAAAGAAATGGAAACTCCATCTGAGATAAGACTAGACAAAATCTATCACCCAATCCCAATAAGTGCAAAAGCTGCCAAAGGCAATGAAACTCAAGTAGGGGTATAGGAAGGTGCTGAGAGGAGGTCTTTGGCCAAAGATTCAGACACAAAATCAGTGAAGGAAACACGCTGTTGCTGAGACAAAGTAGAGAAGGTAGACAAGACTGAACTGTGAACAGTCTCCTAGCTTCTACTGTACTGGCAGCAACACATAAAGGTTAAACACTCTCAACTATACAACCCTGTATCATGAAGCACTTTCCTGTGGACAAGGAAAAATTCCTGCTACTCCTGCTCTCCCAGCCCCCACATAAATCAGTTTCAAATCAGGGGTTGGGAACTGGGGAGAGGGCTAGGTTCATTCAAAGATTAATAAAAAGGAACTAGCACAGGACCTAGAATAGACCAAGAAGTTACAGGAGACAGAGGGAAAGAGAGGAAGGAAGGAAGGAAGAAGAGAGGGATAGGAAGTAACTGGAAAGACAGATGAGGAAAAGTCACCAGAAAAATGTTGCCACCAAGCAAATGAAAATCATAACGAGAAACACCACTATAACTCAAAGAACTTAAGGAAAAAGTTAAAACATTCAAAGAAGGGATACAGAGCTCTAGAAGATATGACAAAATCACAGAACAAGATAAAGTACGAGACTGAAGAGAACATCAAAAATTAAATCTAAGTAAGAAGTTGTTTGAAGCAGAATGAACATGCAAGACAAGATGGAGACATGAGCAAAAAGAAACAGAAATTAACTATGAATTAGAAAAGACTGAAAGAAAAAGAAATGGAAGGGTTTTTTTTGTTTTTTAAATTTCACATGTGTAACTGCTTTCCCAAGAAGAATAAAGGACAAATTAAAGACAAATTTTCCAAACAAGAGGAAGATGCAAACCTGTAGACTGAGAGGGTACATACATGCCGGGGCAAAACAATATAGGATGGTAATACTGAGTCAAGTCTAATGAAAATCTCTGGTACTTAAAGATAAAAGCCCAGAAGTATTCTTTTGGGGTAAGGGGGTGGGAATCAAGCTAGCCTCAGACTTCTCTACAGAAACATTCAATATACTTGATTCCTACAAGGTCCCTAGAGTAAATAGAAGTACATCCAGTCAAACTGCTGTTTAAGTTTAAAGGAAACAACTACTTAAAAAAATTTTTTTTTAATTTTACTGGAGTATAGTTGATTTTCAATGTTGTGTTAGTTTCAGGTGTACAGCAAAGTGATTCAGTTATACATACATTCATTCTTTTTGAGATTCTTTTCTCATATAGGTTATCACAGAATAGTGGGTAGAGTTCCCTGTGCTATACAGTCCTTGTTGGTTATCTGTCATATATAGTAGTATGTGTGTGTTCATCCCAAGCTCCTGAACAAATACCCATCTTTAAACATTTTAAGACCCATGAAATTTCATTCTCATAGAGTTTTTTGAAAAAAATACTCTAGGAGGGACTTCGCTGCTGGCGCAGTGGTTAAGAGTCCACCTGCCAATGCAGGTGAAAGGGGTTCAAGCCCTGGTCCGGGAAGATTCCATGTGCTGCGGAGCAACTAAGCCCGTGCACCACAACTACTGAGCCTGCGCTCTAGAGTCCACAAGCCACAACTACTGAGCCCACATGCCACTACTGAAGCCTGCGTGCCTAGAGCCTGTGCTCCGCAACAAGAGAAGCCATTGCAATGAGAAGCCTGTGCACCGCAACGAAGAGTAGCCCCCGCTCACCTTAACTAGAGAAAGCCCACGTGCAGCAGTGAAGACCCAATGCAGCCAAAAAATAACTAACTAACTAACTAAATAAATAAATACTCTGGGAAAAACCTCAGGTTACAGAAAATACACAGAAACACTATGACCAGCTGCGTGTCACAACAAAGTCTTTGCTGATCCTTCTGCCTGAAGCACCCCTGCCATTCCCCACTGGGCCACCTCCCTGCCTGCTTCTCTTCCACCTCACACACCAAGGTCCTTCTTTCCTGCCACCAAGGCTTAGCTAATGCATCAGATTTTCCTTAAAGTCTTGTCTGATACCACATATCATATTGTTTCCTTTCTCCATCTCTAATAAATTACCCAACTGTCTGGTGTAAATAATACACCTGAAACAAAGTAACTTTAAAAGATTGAAAACGGGCACAGGCATACTTGGTAAGTGAAAAGAAAAAGAAAGCAGGGTGGTTATGTATCAATAGTGGAAGAATCTATTCCCCTTTCTCAATCCAAGAAAATAAAGGGCATGGAAAAATAAATAATTACTAAGGTACAAATAAGTAAAGTATATCAAACACTGTAATCAGAAAATAGATCTTTTCCGCTGTCCATAGAAAAATCACAATAACTATATATCCAAGCCACAAAGAAAATGCCATGAAAATTCCAAATAGGAAAAATAGGACAAATAACACTCTATGATCATAATCCAATAAAAATATTAATGAATTATAAAATAGATAAAACAAAAACCTAAGAGCTGGAAATGTTTCAGTCCTTAAATCAAAAGGAGGGATGACGGGGCAGGGCACACTTAGAGTAAAATGAACTAATTATTGGAAAAAAAAACAAAAAAAAAATCTTTATAACCTAATATGAATATAAAAAGGATCACAAGATGTGGTGATGAACAAATGAGTATAATGTTCATTTCTGGTTAAGAACTACTAAATCAGACCTAAAATCATTTTTAGCAGCAAACGATCAAGGTTCAAAAAACTGACTTTGCTCTAGGCAACACAGTTACGATATTGCAGAACTGGGATTCAAATCCCATGTCATCTGGTGCCATATCCAGTATGCTTTGTCCCCCTATGTATTATATATCCTTCATATGGTCAATTAAATTTACTAAGCTCAAATACATAATATAGTTCAATTAGACCCAAGATACCATTAACAGAAAGAAACAGCAATGTTATAAACACCACCAGGAAAGAGACAAAACAAAAACGAAAACACCTCTACTAATTGAACTATGACACAATGCTTTATTTTCACTAAGAATCTGTTTTACTTATTTAAAAAGGTCTTTTAAACTAGATTTTACCATAATCACTCATATGCCTAAATTAAAAGGAAGAGTAAAACAAACGGGATGTGACTTTGCAAAAAAACACGGAATTGTTCCATGAATTCTTCCAAGAATAAATACCTTCCTCACAAATACAAGGAATTTTTTATATAGTACAATGCCTAAGGAACTACATGGTAAGCAACTGCCTTCCAACTTAAACCATTCCCAATAAAGTCACCACTCCTTGACCCAACAACTCATCTCTTGATTTATTGACCTGTTGTGCTGCGAGCAGCAGGAGACTGGACTGGATAACGTATCTGTTTTTCTTTTACCTAGTTCTCTATACAGCTTTCCTTACTTTTCATTTCCTTTCCTTACTTTTCATTTCCTTTCCTTTCCCTTCCTCTTACAAATGACTCATTTTCTGGTGGAAGAAAATCTAAAGCTTTTTTGCTCGTTCAGAAAGTCTGCTACTTTAAAAAGTATTTTTAAAGAAGTTGAATTAATCTCAGAATCTTCTCCTTTCCTGCACCCTCCTTTCCTGGAGGGTGAGGAATACCACTAAGTACTGAGCACCCTCAAGGAGTGCTGGTCCATCCTTCAGTGGAACAGGCATGGTGACCATGACAATGGTGATAAGAGGATGTTAACTGCCTCTCCCTCCTGGTTCTGCTTTAAGAAGCTAGAGGTCTATCAACTGGCTCAATGATTAGAAGCAAACAAACAGGGAGAAGGAAAACAGTCCTCAAAAAAGACAAAGGGAAAAAAAAAAGACAAAGGAATGTGTATTATAATAAAAACCAAATGGTCAGTTAAAACAGTCCAGGTATACGTCATATTCAAGAGCTTTAACCAGCAGATACATGTGAAGTACACACTATGTGTCCAATATTGTTTTGAAAACTCCCTGTCCCTGGAAGATATCTATCCATTTTAAAAACACAAATCCATAAGAAAACTGGAATAGTTAGAGAAAAAAGTACAACCAAAGACTCCATTTCATAGGACCAACTAGTCACACATGTAAAGTTTTGAAATGGGAAAGATCAGTATAGGCCTGGAGTCATCAAGGGGGACTTGACCCAAGAGCAACTAAATAGGCTGACCTTTGATGGAAAGGCAGGTTATAGACCAAAGAAGAGAGAGCACAGATTTATAAACTGAGTAAAGAATGTACATCAAAGCAGAATGGCAAGGATGAGCACGGCCCAGCACACATGAAGGGTATTCAGGAGAGCAGCCTAAAAGGTTTATGTCTGTAAATTTAAAAATGGTGAGTTTATGACAGGATCATCTTACAGAAGAAAAGTACATATCAGAAAAAAGAATTTAAGTGGGAAGGAATAAACACTATAGATACTACAAAGGAATATGGTGAAAGTTAGGAGGGGCAGTCCGAAAGATGAACTGCGATGGAAAAGAAAATGCAATCAGAGAAAACAGCCTAAGAGACATGTAATGATCAGTGAAGTTAGATGGCAGTAGTGGACACACAGCTAAAAGTGAATCGAAAAGACATTTAAAGAATGACAGACATCAACAGAGTGTGAAGACATAACAGGAAGGGGAGAAGGAAGAAGAGGAAGCATCAAAGATGATTCAATGTTTCTGTCTAGGAAAGCAGAATGAAAGACTGGTGGCACATTTGATCACAACATCTAACACACATAAAAATTCCATCTGTTTTCACATCTCTCCTAGGCATCTGGCTTAATTCATGCATGCCAAAGGAGGCCCTCCAGCATTTTTCAATAGAAGAAGCCTAAGTATATTATACTAATATTAAGTACAGCCACATAAAACAGACTACAGATAAATTTTTAAAATAATTTCCTTTCTTATGGATGAAAATGACATGAGATCTGGCATTTGCTTTACAGTAATCAGGCAGGGAAGAGTAGAGATGAAGCAACACTGGCTGTGAATTAATCATTGTTGAAGATGGATGACGTGTACATGGGGGCTCATTCAACTATTCTATGCACTTAAAAACAAAAGCCTCATCACTTATCTATTCACATGAATCTAATCATTCACTGAGAGCTCCCTTCTAAAGGAAATAATCATAAAATCTGACCGTGTAATTTGTAAATAATTTTGAATAAAAGGCAAGGCTAACACATTATAGCCATCACTAAACATAACTGCAAATAATATATATTAAAAAAAACCAAAAACCCCACCTCGTCTACACTGTCCTTCTACACAGAACTGTACTTCAGTTGAAGTCAGGTTAAAAAACAGAAAGTTATTCAAATGCTAAGTTTTTAATATTCATAGATTAATATCAGTAAGAGTCATGCACAGTATGAACTAGCATTCATGCCGTTCATACTAAGTTCATACTGCGTTCATACTAAGACTGTGAACTAGTCTTACATTAAAGCACTAGATGCACTGTATAGTACTTTGGGCCAAATACATGTAAGAAAGCTTACACGTTGGGTAGCTACAGCTATACCTCTAAATATTAATTGATATAAATATTTTATCTTTTGTCATTGCACCTAATAAAAATATAACATGTAATTGAGTCCACGAGTACTAAGTATTAATTCTCAATCTTAAGTTGTAGTTCAGATTCAGCCAATTGTTCTTAATAAAGTGTAAATGGTTAATTGAGACCTTGAGATAATCGGAAATGCAACAGATCCTTAATGCATCTGCTTTCATAGAATTGTTTGGGGATGCACAATAGGTATGTTTTTTTTTTTTTTTTTTTTTTTTTTTTCTTTTTGCGGTATGCGGGCCTCTCACTGTTGTGGCCTCTCCCGTTGCGGAGCACAGGCTCCGGATGCGCAGGCCCAGCGGCCATGGCTCACGGGCCCAGCCGCTCCGCGGCATATGGGATCCTCCCAGACCGGGGCACGAACCCGTATCCCCTGCATCGGCAGGCGGACTCTCAACCACTGCGCCACCAGGGAGGCCCAGGGATGCACAATAGGTATGTTTAAGCTCTTAGAGATGTAGCCCCTGCTGAAAACAAACATTGTAAGATCCAAAGATTCTAAAGCCTGAAAAATGTTGTATCACATTAAAAAGAACAATATAACTACACCAACATTTACAGGCTCACTTTTTTCCCTAGTAAGCTTTTCTAAATACCTTACAACAGGTTTTATGGACTCAGAGTATTGAAGGAGAATATTTTCCAAAAACAAAGTTAAACCACTAGGTTCTATCATACTTTTTAATCATTAACTTTTCATATGACACAAGGAGATTAATCAATGACTTATTAAAATGTTTTATTTGCAGAAGATATGTATAAATCAGGGGTTGAATCCCAGCTCTACCACTAGTGTGTGACCTTGAGTGCCACTTGCTATGCAACCTTGAGCAAATCTTTCAATCTCTTTGTGTCTCAATTTCCTCATCTGTTAAATGGGGATAATAAGACCATCTGCTTCCCAGGGTGAGAGTTAAACGAATCAATCTATGAAAAGACTGCAAGAGAGTGCCTGGCATTTAAACACTAAAAAAAAAAATGTTAGTTGCTTCCACTGACTCCATCATCATCATGAAACTTTTTTTTTATAAATTTATTTATTTATTTAATTTTTGGCTACATTGGGTCTTCATTGCTGTACACGGGCTTTCTCTAGCTGCAGTGAGCAGGGGCTACTCTTCATTGCCGTGCGCCGGTTTCTCATTGCAGTGGCTTCTCTTGTTACAAAGCACGGGCTCTAGGCGTGCGGGCTCAGTATTTGTGGCACACAGGCTTAGCTGCTCCATGGCATGTGGGATCTGCCCGGACCAGGGCTCGAACTCGTGTCCCCTGCCTTGGCAGGTGGATTCTTAACCACTGCACCACCAGGGAAGTCCCCATCCTGAGACATTTGAATTGCTACTGCCTTCATACACACAAATACAAATGTGGGTTCTTCCCAATTATTTTCTTGGTAAGTAATGGCAAGTCTGGAATTTTGGATATACAATCCTTCTTGGCCTTAATCAGTGAAAGCAGTCAAGCAGCAAAGCTAAAATGGGTTCTAAAAAGAGTAACACCTGTCGACTACAAATTGCCACTTGCATGGGCACTTGCCATCTACCTCTACAAGGATTAAATCAGTTGCTACTGCGGCTAACCTTCAACACCCCCTGAAAGGAATTCAGGGTGGAGATCAAGAACGAGGCACTCTATGCTCAGAGAAAAATGGGCAAAACAGGTCTTCAGATAAGTCAGATATTTTTCAGAAGCTGATTTTATGAGCCCAATTCCTGCATCTCCTCATATCTAGAAAAGCACTGAATTCCTTCATGGTGACGTCTGCTCCTCATGACTACCAGTAACCCCCATGAGACCTTCTGCAAAAAATATGTGCTTGATTGCATGTACTCCCCCTTCACCAAAATCACATATAAACTGACCTTCCCCCACACCTCTCTGGAGCAGTTTCTCAGAGCTATCTGAAATGTTGTCTCATGGGCTATAGACCTCATTTAGCTCCAAATAAAACAACTTGCAACTCTCACGTTGTGCAATTTTTTTTAAGTCAGCACATCTCAGATTTAGTGTTTCTGATCAAGAAAGTAGGTAACTGTGTACACATATAATTGCTATGAAAATTTCCAAAAATCCCATTTATCAACCTACATATCCACTGATGGATGACTGAAAAAGGACAATGTGGTGTATATACACAATGGGATATTGCTCAGCCATTAAAAAAAAGAATGAAATCTTGCCATTTGTGACAACAAGGAGGGACCTCAAGGGCATAATAGTAAGTGAAGTAAGTCAGGGAAAGACAAATACACTATGATCTCACTTATTATGTAGAATCTAAAACAAACAAAAAGCTAAGCTCATGAATATACAGAAAGGATTGGTTGGGCAGGAAATGGGTGAGAGGAGTCAAAAGGTACAAATTTCCACTAATAAAATAAGTCATGGGATGTAATGTACAGCATGGTGACTAGAGTTAATACTGCATTACATCAAGTATCTTTTCTGACCACAATGCTATGAGACTAGATATCAATTACAGGAAAAAATCTGTAAAATATACAAACACATGACGGCTAAACAATACACTACTTAATAACCAAGAGATCACTGAAGAAATCAAAGAGGAAATCAAAAAATACCTAGAAACAAATGACAATGAAAACACAACCACCTAAAACCTATGGGATGCAGCAAAAGCAGTTCTAAGAGGGAAGTTTATAGTAATACAATCCTACCTTAAGAAACAAGAAACATCTCAAATAAACAACCTAACCTTACACCTAAAGCAAATAGAGAAAGAACAAAAAATCCCCAAAGTTAGCAGAAGAAAAGAAATCATAAAGATCAGATCAGAAATAAATGAAAAAGAAATGAAGGAAACAATAGCAAAGATCAATAAAACAAAAAGCTCTTTCTTTGAAAAGATAAACAAAATTGATAAACCAATAGCCAGACTCACCACGAAAAAAAGGAAGACTCAAATCAACAGAATTAGAAATGAAAAAGGAGAAGTAACAACTGACACTACAGAAATACAAAGGATCATGAGAGATTACTACAAGCAACTCTATGCCAATAAAATGGACAACCTGGAAGAAATATACAAATTCTTAGAAAAGCACAACTGAACCAGGAAAAACTAGAAGATATGAACAGACCAATCACAAGCACTGAAATAGAAACTGTGATAAAAATCTTCCAACAAACAAAAGCCCAGGACCAGATGGCTTCACGGGCAAATTGTATCAAACATTTAGAGAAGAGCTAACACCTATCCTTCTCAAACTCTTCCAAAATATAGCAGAGGGATGAACACTCCCAAACTCATTCTACAAGGCCACCATCACCCTGATACCAAAACCAGACAAAGATGTCACAAAGAAAGAAAACTACAGGCCAATATCACTGATGAACATAGATGCAAAAATCCTCAACAAAATACTAGCAAACAGAATCCAACAGCACATTAAAAGGATCATGCACCATGATCAAGTGGAGTTTATCACAGAAATGCAAGGATTTTTCAATATACACAAATCAATCAATGTGATACAGCATATTAACAAACTGAAGAATAAAAAACACATCATCCTCTCAATAGATGCAGAAAAAGCTTTCGACAAAATTCAACATCCATTTATGATAAAAACCCTCCAGAAAGTAGGCATAGAGGGAACTCTTCTCAACATAATAAAGGCCATATTTGACAAACCCACAGCCAACGTCATCCTCAATGGTGAAAAACGGAAACCATTTCCACTAAGATCAGGAACAAGACAAGGTTGCCCACTCTCACCACTATTATTCAACATAGTTTTGGAAGTTTTAGCCACAGCAATCAGAGAAGAAAAAGACATAAAAGGAATCCAAACTGGAAAAAAAGAAGTAAAGCTGTCACTGTTTGCAGATGACATGATACTATACATACAGAATCCTAAAGATGCTACCAGAAAACTACTAGAGCCAATCAATGAATCTAGTAAAGTAGCAGGATACAAAATTAATGTACAGAAATCTCTTGCATTCCTATACACTAATGATGAAAAATCTGAAAGTGAAATTAAGAAAACACTCCCATTTACCACTGCAACAAAAATAATAAAATACCTAGGAATAAACCTACCTAAGGAGACAAAGGACCTGTGTACAGAAAATTATAAGACACTGATGAAAGAAATTAAAGATGATACAAACAGATGGAGAGATATACCATGTTCTTGGATTGAAGAATCAACATTGTGAAAATGACTCTATTACCCAAAGCAATCTACAGATTCAATGCAATCCCTATCAAACTACCACTGGCACTTTTCACAAAGCTAGAACAAAAAATTTCACAATTTGTATGGAAACACAAAAGACCCCGAATAGCCAAAGCAATCTTGAGAAGGAAAAACGGAGCTGGAGGAATCAGGCTCCCAGACTTCAGACTACACTACAAAGCTACAGTCATCAAGTCAGTATGGTTCTGGCACAAAAAACAGAAATATAGATCAATGGAACAGGATAGAAATGCCAGAGGTAAACCCATGCACATATGGTCACCTTATCCTTGATAAAGGAGGCAAGAATATACAATGGAGAAAAGACAGCCTCTTCAATAAGTGGTGCTGAGAAAACTGGACAGGTACATGTAAAAGAATGAAATGAGACCACTCCCTAACACCATACACAAAAATAAACTCAACATGGATTAAAGACCTAAAAGTAAGACCAGACACTATCAAACTCTTAGAGGAAAACACAGGCAGAACACTCTATGACATAAATCACAGCAAGATCCTTTTTGACCCACCTCTTAGAAAAATGGATATAAAAACAAAAATAAACAATGGTGACCTAATGAAACTTAAAAGCTTTTGCACAGCAAAGGAAAATGTAAACAAGACGAAAAGACAACCCTCAGAATGGCAGAAAATATTTGTAAATGAATAAACTGACAAAGGATTAATCTCCAAAATTTACAAGCAGCTCATGCAGCTCAATATCGAAAAAACAAACAACCCAATCCAAAAATGGGCAGAAGACCTAAATAGACATTTCTCCAAAGAAGATATACAGATTGCCAACAAACACGTGAAAGAATGCTCAACATCATTAATCATTAGAGAAATGCAAATCAAAACTACAATGAGATATCATCTCACACCAGGCAGAATGGCCATCATCAAAAAATCTACAAACAGTAAATGCTGGAGAGGGTGTGGAGAAAAGGGAACCCTCTTGCACTGTTAGTGGGAATGTAAATTGATACAGCCACTACAGAGAACAGTATGGAGGTTCTTTAAAAAACTAAAAGTAGAACTACCATATGATCCAGCAATCCCACTACTGGGCATATATATACACTGAGAAAACCATAATTCAAAAAGAGTCATGTACCAAAATGTTCATTGCAGCTCTATTTATAATAGCCAGGACATGGAAGCAACCTAGATGCCCATCAACAGATGAATGGATAAAGAAGATGTGACACACATATACAATGGAATATTACTCAGCCATAAAAAGAAATGAAATTGAGTTATTTGTAGTAAGGTGGATGGACCTAGAGTCTGTCATACAGAGTGAAGTAAGTCAGAAAGAGAAAAACAAATACCATATGCTAACACATATATACAGAATCTAAAAAAAAAAAAAATGGTCATGAAGAACCTAGGGGCACGATGGGAATAATGATGCAGACTTAGTAGAGAATGGACTTGAGGACACGGGGAGGGGAAGGGTAAGCTGGGACAAAGTGAGAGAGTGGCATGGACATATTATACTACCAAATGTAAAATAGATAGTTAGTGGGAAGTAGCCTCATAAACACAGGGAGGTCAGCTTGGTGCTTTGTGCCCACCTAGAGGGGTGGGATAGGAAGGTTGGGAGGGAGATACAAGAGGGAGGAGATATGGGGATATATGTGTATGTATAGCTGATTCACTTTGTTATAAAGCAGAAACTAACACACCATTATAAAGCAATTATATTCCAATAAAGATGTTAAAAAAATAATAATACTGCATTATATATTTGAAGTAGCTAAGAGAGTGGACCTTGAATGTTCTCATTACAAGAAAAAAAATTTGTAACAATGTATGGCAACAAATGTTAACTGGACTTTCCTGGTGATCGTTTTGCAATATATACAAATATTGAATCATTATGTTACACACCTGAAAAAAAAATATGTTGTATGCTAATCATACTTCAATTTTAAAAATCCTATTTAAGCTTTTGTGAGTAAATAACTCTCAAAGAATATTTTTTTTTGTAACTTTAAAGAAAAATTGCATATCCTCATCCCTCACTATCCTCCAGCCACAAATAGGCTTCCTTGTATTTCTCAAACACACCCATCTTATTCCCTTCTCAGGGCCTTTACACCTGCTGTTCCCTCAGCCAGAAAAACTTTGCCACCAGAGTTTTACATGATTAGATTGCAACTCAAATGTGATTTCTTCAAAGAGGTACTTTCTGACCACCTCACCTTTTGATTTGCTTTGATTTGACCACTATCAGATATTTTCCTTCAGTTCTTTTGTTTACTTCTGCATAATTTGTCTTTGTCACACCACCCCAACAAACTGTAGGCTCCATGACAGCAGAAATCATGTCTTATCTGCCAGTGTATCCCCAGAATAGAAAAGGATAATTGGTTGGTACATAGCAGACACTGAGCTAAATATTTTTAAAATGAATATTTAAACTTTAAACTTTTTGAAGTTTATTGCCTAAGTTTTTCAAGGCACATGTGTTAAGGGATGGTCTACATACTAAATGATTAGGGCTGCTTATCTATTCGTGGAGCTATTATTACTTAAAAATATCTTTGAGATTCAAAATTTATCAGAATGCCCAATTTTTGTCCTTAAAGAGATTAGGAGCTATCACCTTTCAATACCTGTAGGCTATATTTAGAGCCAGAAGCTATTAATAAACCTACTTTTCAAAAAAAAATTTTTTTATGGATTAGTTTAGCACAGCAACAGAAAAAAGAAAATCAGTGCAAAGGGAAAACTACAGACAAGCAGAAGCTGGACAGCAGCTCTTTTAAAGCAGTGCTTCCTTTAGAGGCAAAAAAAAAAAAATACTACTTCCCACTTATACTGTAGAACAGAGCAACAGAGGACTGGTTAAACCAACTATGATACATCAATAAAACAATTTTCAAAGAGTATGTTGTGAAATGAAAAAATAATCGCAAAATATTTTTAAAGGGAACCCAAATATATCTGCAGCATAAACACTATTTTAGTAAATATAATCTCACACATACACACACACACACACACACACATATGCATGATTAACAAGAAATAATTCAAGGAGTTAACAGGGGATATTTTTGGATGATATAATGACAGACATTATTATTACATTATCCTTTCCTCTAGGTGCCCTTTTTTTCTTTTTTTCTATTTTGTCCAAATCCTTAAATTGCGTCTGCAATCTTGATAGAAATATTAGGGCTGATAAGGTGAGTTGCCTTTTGTTTTTCATTTGCGGTTTTTGGTGGGGGTTTTTTGGTTTTGCTCTTAAAGAAAAACAAATGGGAGTAATGAATCCAGTTAAAGAAATAACCTAATTATAATCCTTAAACAGAACAAGGTGGATAAGCCATGGTTAAACATCATTACTTGGATCACAGATATACTACATTCATGAGACTCCGAAGATGCTAGAAGAGTAAAAACTCTACACTGTTCTTAAGAATAACAGTTTTAACAAGGGCTTCCATTTATGAAGTATTTACAACCTTCCAGGTTTAGATATTATCTCATTTTATCCTCACAGTAATCCAATAAAGTAGTTTTTATTTCTATTTATAAAATAAGAAAATATGGGGACTCAATTGTAGACAACTGGGAGAAACACACACACACACACACACATTCATTCACTCGTTAGATTATCAGTGAGGATGTTATGCTATTCTCTAAATGTCTGAAAGATCTCATAAAAACTGTCACCATCATTCAACTTCTTTTTTAACTTTTTTTTGCTGCTTTTTAATTATATTTTTTTCAATCATAAACTCAAATTTACACCAAGCTACACACCAGTGCTGTGTCTAGAAATCCCACTTAGAGTAGGGCAATGGTAACTAAATATTCTTTATTGTAACACTTAAAAGGAATGTAATAAAATTTTGTGGTTCCAGAATAAAATTTCTGTTCAAGTGATTAAAAATCATACGTTAAGAACATTCACTGTTAACACGCAGATCCATGGACCAGTTGTCCAAACTACCCATAGACTGAACCCTTAGTCTCGAAGCAACCAAGCCTGTTTCACTCTGTCCTATCTTGGCCAAAAGACAAGCCCCACTGGCATGCCATTCCCACTGCCAAATGGTTTATTCCAGCTGTCAAAGGACAAATGGTCAGAACCGTAATTGTATCTACAAAAAAGTTACTCAAAAGCTTTAACTGAAGAACACTGGTTCAAACCTCACACAACTGAAAATCTGAATTATGTTATGCTAAATTTATAGAACACTTCATCTTGAACCTTTTTTTCTTTTTTACTCTATCTTCTTACACAGGCAATACAAGAAAACTGCTTAGCAAATACCAAAATGGTAAGCATAATGGAATTTTGTTTATTTATTTTGGATTGATTCCATTTCCGATGGATATATATAATAAATTACCCTCCTGTCCACATAGTGGTGTTGCCTACAGTGATATCAGTTCATGAATTAAACAAAATAAGGCAGCCATGGATTTATTCCATCCAAACTAGCTAAAATACATCATCTTAAAATGTCTTTATAATCCAAAAGTAGTTATCGACTTACCCGCCATGAGTAGAAAAAATAAGCCTAAGGAATAGCAAAGGAGGGATTAGCAAAAATCTCCATTATTTATTTATCTACACTGTAACAGATCAACCTATGTATTTGCATTCTAATCCTCAAAACATGCATTTGAAATGAAGTTGGACAGCGCTGCAACCAACAAACACCCTAGAAGGAGCAAGCCTTTCCACTGCCAGGGTCTGAATTAGGCTAGAGGTATTTCTTTTTTTTTTTTTGCGGTACGTGGGCCTCTCACTGTTGCGGAGCACAGGCTCCGGACGCGCAGGCTCAGTGGCCATGGCTCACGGGCCCAGCCGCTCCGCGGCATGTGGGCTCTTCTCGGACCGGGGCACGAACCCATGTCCCCTGCATCAGCAGGCGGACTCTCAACCACTGCGCCACCAGGGAAGCCCGAGGTATTTCTATTTTAACTCGAGCACTTCATTAAAAAACATTAAACACAACCTCTTCATATCATCCGTCAGTGTCCCTCACTTTTGTCCAACTGTTCGTTATAGTGAAACGGAAGGATAAAATTAACAGCCCTTCCCAATCCTATTCATCAAGCTTGAATAATAAAATGTCATTATTGAATCACCATTATTCTGAACCAAATGTGATACAGCCATAAAACACAACATGTTAAGAGTAAAAATGCACATTTTCCCCCCTAAACTTAAGGATGACCATTAAACTCCACTTTCCTCTGAGAATTGTGATTTAAATGGTAACCAAAAATGCATGAAAATAAATTGTCTGTCCTGTCTCTTCCTTCTCTTCATGCTTGCTATATTTACGGTGGTCCTAACTCTGCAACCAATAAAGAGAGGTAGTGAATATTGTGTGAAGGCAGCAAAGGCAACATTAACTTAAGAAAGGCAGGCCTTATCAGAGAGTAACAAAGTTACTGGCAAGATTTAGGTTCCTGAGAAAATAACACATAAATCCACTGCAAGGCTTCAGACAAGAATCTGCCTGTGCTGACTACTGAATTTAACTAATTTGTATTTTTAAATAGATGAGTGAGCAAATCAGCATGTGGAAATTCATTTTAAATGTCATACAAGATGTCCAAAATCTTTATGTTTAATCTAAGTGTCTATTTAGAAGGAGTGATTTTAGAGGCAAGAATAATCAAGCTGACTTTTTAAAGGAAGCATATAATCAAAACAAATTTAGTCTAAAAAATAGCAAACAGAAACATTAAACTTAAATTATTGCTCTGGGGCTTCCCTGGTGGCGAGGTGGTTGAGAGTCCAATGCAGGGGACACGGGTTCGTGCCCCGGTCTGGGAAGATCCCACATGCCGCGGAGTGGCTGGGCCCATGAGCCACGACTGCTGAGCCTGCGCATCCGGAGCCTGTGCTCCGCAACGGGAGAGGCCACAACAGTGAGAGGCCCACGTACCCACCCCCCGCCACACACACACAAATTATTGCTTCTGCATACATTATATTATCCATGTATTCTAAATTCATATATCATGAATCACTCATCTCCTTAGAAAATTCTTTCTCTGGGTAAATATTTTCTTTCTAATATTTCCTCCAAAAATAAAGTTATATTTAAAATGATGCCTATGATGTGGTTGACAATTATATAAAATATCAACAAAATATCAAAAATATTTGAAAATTTTGCCTAAATAAGAAGAGTCTTTTGTGTGCTTCATTATTTCCTATGGGAACACATAGTGTCACTTTTCAAATTAGGATGTGTTCATCTCCACACAAAAATCAATCACCTTTCTATATACTGACAATGAACATGTCAGTATTAAACCAAAATTTAAAACACAGCATAACTTACAATCACTTCAAGGAAATCAAAACACTTACGTATAAACTGAAAAATACATGTAAAGGATCCTGTATGGTAAAAATGCTGATGAAAGAAATCATAGAAGACAGAAATAAAAGGCAATTTCTTAGTACTGGCTAGTTTTTAGTGTTAGGCAAATTCTGCATAAACAGTATATAAATATTACTATTAAAACTCACATCTAACAGGACTATTTACTCTCATGGGCAGTCATCAGTAGTGGCTTGAAGCCTGGTGTCCCAAATGTCCTGGCTGTGAACTGGAGTGTTCAGCATTTCTCATTTCTGGGATTGCTACAACTTCAATTTTCCTTCTTCCAAAATGATACTTCTGCTCAGTCAAACAAGTTTGGTCAAAATCAAATGTAAACCATGTGACCAACCAGTAAGCAATCCTTGAAGTCTCAACTATTGTCTTGAAAGCAAATTTCAGATATCTAACAATTTTTTGTTTTTCTACCCTTATTAGCCATACATCAAAAACTAGATCTAAAAACTGGTGGATCTAAACATTCTATTACTGATAAAAGGATATTTCTTCCCCAACAACAAAGGTAACATTCTTAAAAACCTAAGTAGTAAAAGAATCTTAAGTTACAGAACTCAAAAGCCAATGAAAACAAGAGGATTGGTTACAAAGTCAGAAACAAAAATCACAGCAGCCTTTATGGGTGACATGATTTCTATGTTTTACTGTAAAGCCAGGACACTAAACACAGATAACGAAATTACATTTCACAAATCTTTAATGGGTCAGGCCAATCCCAACTTGAACTACCTTAAGCAAAACAGGCAGATTTAGCTGCAAAAACCATTACTAGTTTCGTGGCTTCTGCTGCAGGTCCTGTCTCCTGAAATCCCAAGTTAGAACATACAGCTGGAAGGAAAACTGAAGTCTCTCCCATCGTTCCTAACTGGGGACAATGGCAGTGAGGCAGTTGGCTTGACTAGCTCCAGTTTAAAAATACACTACAAAACTACTGACAAACCAAGTCATGGGTCCACCCTTGATCCAATCACAGTGGCCAGTGGACTGTTCATCTGCTTGCTGCAGCCAATGGCTGGGGTACTGAAATGGAGTTGGACACTGTGGGGTTCCTGGGCACAAAAGCCTTTCTGTGTCCCCATTTCTTGATTACAGAAAATCGGTTTCATTCGGCCCCCATGACCTTCCCTGAGTTCCAATGGGCAGGTTCAAACAGTTGCTAATTAGGGAAGGGAGGGGATGTGGAGACAAGGGAGGAACAGTCAAGAAACAATAGTGCAGCCTTGGGGCAGGGTCCTGGTTCCCCCTCCAGGGTTATACAGAACAATATCTTTGAGCTGTTTTGCAGATACTGAAACCCCCGGCCAGGTGGGAGGAGTTAACTGTGTGATGCCCACAAGCAGACTAGCTGGAACCAGAAGGCTGATGTTGCTGACTCCCAATTACCTCACCACCAACCAATCAGAAGGATGTCCACGCGCTGACTGCACCCTCTTTGAACCATCACTAGAAAACTCCTCACAACCCCCTCCAGATCGGGGCACACAGTTTTGAGGGCATTAGCCTGCTGTGGCCCCCTTTGCCTGGCAAAGCAATAAAGCTCTTCTACTGCACCCAAAACTTTGTCTCCGAGATTAAAATCGGTATTGGGGTACGGAAACCAGATTTGGCTTCAGCATGAAGACTGGCAGCTTCTCCTAGAACTGAATGGTTAGAGTGAGGGGATTCCTCGAAAGACGTGAGGTCTCACTGCCAAAAAGAAAAAAAAAAAAAAGAGAGAGAGAGAGAGAGAACTGTAGCAAAAAAGGAGTGCTGAGCCAACAAAAGAACAGCTCTCCACATCATTCAGTAAAAAACAAGCTCACTTTTCAATATTTTAACGTTCTGAAATTAGGATATGTTTAAAAATCAGCGAAATCAATACTTGGCCCAGTAACAATCGTGACACTGTCTATGGGTGCACAAACTTGGTTTGTTACCCCTGGTGACATATCCGGACCACAAGAGAGTCCCTTGACTCTCAATCAATAAGCCATTTGAAAACCATGTGAGGAAGAAAAAGGAATCCAGATAGTTCACAGAATACTTTTTGTTGACACATTCTGGTAAGATCAAGAAAACACTAGCATTAAAACTTGCATTTTTGATGACAGCAGCTTAAAAAAAAACCTGGGAGAGGGCTTCCCTGGTGGCGCAGTGGTTGGGAGTCTGCCTGCCAATGCAGGGGACACGGGTTCGTGCCCCGGTCCGGGAGGATCCCACGTGCCGCGGGGCAGCTGGGCCCGTGAGCCATGGCTGCTGAGCCTGCGCATCCGGAGCCTGTGCTCCGCAATGGGAGAGGCCACAACAGTGAGAGGCCCGCGTACAGCAAAAAAAAAAAAAAAAAACCTGGGAGACAGTGTGTCACTCTTTTAAAAAATGCTTCATCAGCAGTGTTCCTAATGGCAAAGAAGACAGTGTTTGTCAAAAAATAACGTGAACATCAACAACTCTTCTGCAAAGTGATTCAGAAGAAAAAGAAAATAAATGTTAAGTTCTACAAAATAACTGTAACCATTTTTTCACTTATAGTTCCCTTTACAGAAGTTGTGGTTTCAGTTATACCCACAAATTCCCTGATGCTCCTCCTTTGATGTTTCAAAGGATAAAATCTAATTGCCCTCCCCTCGAAAGTGGGCTTGATCTAGTGACTCACTTCTAAGGACCATTATATAAATAATAGTACGTGACTTCTGAAACTACATCATAAAATCATGACAGAATCTCCTCACCTGCTCTCATGGATCACCCACTCTGGGGACAGGTAACTGCCATGCTGTTAAGACACTCAAGCATCTCCATGAAGCATGAAGGATTCTCCTACAGCAATGTGAGTGGGTCGTCTTGAAAGTGGGTTCTCCAGCCCCAGAAAAGCCTTCAGATGACTGGACAGTATCTTCAGGGCAATTGTAAGAGATCCTAAGCCAGAACCACCTAGGCTAAATTATTCTTGAATTCCTGACCCAGAGAAACCATGAGGTAGAAATGTTTGTGCAATAAAGAGTATAGTAAGCATGTCTTTCTTTCTTAGTGATACATAAAATAATAACGCATCTTACAATCGATGGAATCTTAGAGTCAATAAAACGTGGCAATTAATTTTCATTTATAATCTATTGCTTCATTGATTCTTTTGCTCCATTGCACTTAACATAGAAACCCATACTCCTTCTAACTTCTGTACTTCCTTTCTCGCTACCGTACTGCTTAGAACACATCCTCTGCTTCCTCCTGGAAGCCTTCTGTGACCTCCTCAGCTAAGTAACATACCTTAGCTCATACAGTGTTCCATTGTATCCAGAGCCTAATTTATATCACACACAGGTACTATCATTACCTATTTCTTCATTGAATTAATAATTGAATAATTTCTATACTAACCATCTTTGAATGCATTATTTTTTTCTAAATAAACTGGAGATGCAGAGTTGCAATATAAGAGGATTTTACTCATCATAAGGGGAAAAATACTTGAGAAAAGCTTTTTATAGTTGCCAAATAGGTATTTTTCAATCCATCACTGCGGTTCTGCCCACAGCTTCCAGCCAAAGGAGATGTCTATGTTCAATTCCTCTGCACACATACCAGCTCTCCTTTTCATATTGTTCTCAACTTTTTAAAATTTTATTTTTGAATACATATATGCAATTCATATAAATGTCTCAAAACTTACACATATAAATCTGTTCATATCATAAATGCTTTTATTTACGCTACTTTCATTTTTTGTTTGCTGTCTCCTTCTCTTTTCTCTACACTCATAAATATCACTGGATACCCTTCCCCTAACCGCTCTCCAAGAAACATACTAGGACTATGCTTCTCCATGTTTATACACAGACATCACGTTTCACACATACACACTCAAATATGCATATATGGACTTTTTTTTACTTTGATTTATAAAAATAGGATAATA
This sequence comes from Mesoplodon mirus, assembly GCF_964341445.2. Taxonomy (NCBI): domain Eukaryota; kingdom Metazoa; phylum Chordata; class Mammalia; order Artiodactyla; family Ziphiidae; genus Mesoplodon; species Mesoplodon mirus. The sequence continues at coordinate 104,871,007 of NC_138985.1, forward strand.
TAATTGGAACTTTTCTGCATCTTGTTTTTCTTCTCCCTCAATAATACCTCATTGAAATTCCAAGGCAATGAGCAAAGCTCTAATTCTTTTTTTCAAATGGCATAATATTCTATGACACAAGTATACCATAATATATACTATTCAACTATGGATAGGCACTTACTTTGTTTTCCAGTTTTCTCTATTAGGAATGCTGCAATAAATGTCCATAAATATGTGTCACCGTGTGTATATACATATACATATTTTTCACATATGTAGTTCATATTTCTATGGGATAGTCACAGTAGTTGGAATTGCAGAATTGAAGAGACACGTATTTTTTATGCTAATAGAAGTTGCCAGATTACTTTCCAAGAAAAAGATAAAATAGTTCCATCTCTGCTAACAATATCCCACTTCCTATGTCTCCAACAGCAGTAGCTGTTACTCTAATAGGTAAAAAATGGTATCTCATGATGCTAACATTCTTTTCCCAACTACCATCAATTTGGGCATCTTTTCATATGTTGGAGGTTTATTTGAAATAGTTCTTCTCTCAAGTGCCTATGTTTATTCTCAGTAAATTGTTTTTTGGTTAATTTGGCTCTTATTTATCTATACATAAGACTTCTTATAGATAAAATCTTTTATCTATCATGTGTTTATACTTATTATTCCTAATCTGTTGTTTTTTCCAAATCCGTTGTTGTTTTTCTTTTAACACTGTTTAATATTTTCTGCTACAGAAAATTTACTGATTTTTTATATAATCAAACATGCCTACTTTTTAAACTTCTGGGTTTCCAATCCTAGTTGAAATGGACTTTCCTTAATTCTACATTAACATATATTGTAATTGATTGTCTTTAAAGATTTTTATTTTTTACATTTAAGTCGTTTATACATTTGGAAACATTTCCACACACAATTTAAGAGTCCAATATTATTACACAGTCATTTATGAATACGAAAAACATTTTACACATCTTTAATCAGCAGAGTTGGAAAGATGGTTAAGTTTAAGTTGATTCAAGTTTCCTTATTAAATCATTTTTGGAATAAGGTAAAAAAATACAAATATATATTATGTACAAATCCATCATATTTATAAATTCCTAACTAATTCACTTTAGCAAACATATTGGCTCAACTTAAAATTCTGGCTAAATCAAGGGAGCATGTTTTCATGAACTAGAAGTCACAAGGCCCAAGCAAGATTAATTTCACTGAAATAAAATAATCAAAAATAAATTAACTTCAATTCAATATGCATACATGGAACACCTATAATGCAAAAGGAATTTTTATGTTAAATTCAAAGAGTTTTAACAGATAATGCCCACCTGTGGTACATAGCATGCCTCATGTTACTGTTACCATTATATAAAGGAGAGACAATGCAATTCTTTGACTCAGAACAGTTTTCGGAGGTCATTATAACCTGAGAATGTTCTAACACTCAGATGTAGCAGATAAGCCCAAGGTATTAAGTTGCTTCTAATATTCTCTATATTACTATATTTTTCAGCATATTATATATATAATTTTTTCATTATATTTCTACCTTTGTTCATAAGGTGGAATTCTTAATCCTGGCGCATTACCTATTCAAACACTGTAAAACATTCCAAACAGCTGCCTGTTTTTCGGCTTTTAGGATTCTCTGCTCTTCCAGAAGTTTCCCTGAACTGTGGTGCCAGCCAAAGCCTGGTATAAAACGTCCTCTAACAATACAGGAGACAAGAGAAGGGCACTAACCGGGCCAGCATTCATCAGGACTCCTCAGTTTGACAGACAACAGCTGCTCCCTTCCACATCAGCTCATAAAATAAAGAATTCTATGTCCTAGCTGTTTTCTTTTTTCTTTTTTGAATCACTTTTGATCTCCTTGCAATTTATGATCAGAGATGGCGTTGTTGCCTGCAGCAGTTTTCAATGAACTCCTGGTGTATGTGTGCATCCACATGGATCTCCAGCTCAATCCCAAAGTCCCTTTCTGAATTTCAATGGCATGCATAGCCACCACCGCATGATACACTACGTGCACAAAGGTGGTTACTTCTTGTGTGGGGTCTCATCTCAATACAGGATAAAAATGTCTCAAGGGCAGGGCCTTCCCTGTATGCCTCTCAGATCCCCTTCGGGCACTGTACACAATACTAGTAAATCTCAGATGCTAAGTAAATCCTCACTGATGGACGACACACACTACACCAGATTGTAAAGCCCTTCCAGGAAAGGGTCTTGTCTATCCTCTCTGTAATCCCAGCCATCTGCCAGATCCCCATTTCACTTATTAGTTTGATAAGAATGTTGAACCATCACTAATTCCCAACATGGGACAAGAGGCTTAAGGACTTTATGGTGACAGAATCCTGAGGAGATTTCCCTTTCAGAAAATGTTTTGTTTGCTTGTTTTAAATCAAGAAAATTAATATCCTTAGAAAGCAGTTTCCTTCATTAAGACTTTAATGCTAATAATGAATGCGTGTCACACTCTTCCACATAAAGCTTACCTAGTAAAAATATTTCAAACAAGAGTGTTCTAATTAAAACAAATTAAAGTCACTCTTTGGGAATTAAAATAAGTACTCAGAACAGTGAAGTACAGCAAAAAATGATAACTGACATTTGTGTCTCGCTTCTTAAGTATATCGCTTCATAAAGAAATCAGCTTTATTTTTTTTCTGTTCAAAATATTTTGTTTTGTGTAGCATTAACAAAGTTTCTGAATTTTCTGAGGTAGATGTGCAAAGAAAATCGTAGCTACAAGTGTTAAAGAAAACCAAGATCAAAAAGTTGGATGGTAAAAACAATCTTTCACTCAAACATCCATCCCATTATGCAGAAAAGAGGAGAGATGGTCACAAAAGGAAACCAAATATAATACTAAAAAGCTATGTTCTCGCTGATAAAAGAGAGATGCGATATAAGAAGAGCAGAGGGAGAGATCACGCAGAGCTAAAATTTCCATCTACCAAGGCCATTAGCTCAGGAGCTAATAAATGTGCTAAAAAAACATGATGTTTTAAGACCTAAAGCACTAATTCTCAAACCAGACCAGAGGCATTCTTGTTAAAAACTGTTAGAAAGGCAAATTCTTGAGCCCTGCTCCAGACCTACTGAATCCAAAACGCTAAGGTTGAGGTCCTCCGGGTCATTCTGGCACAGGCTCAATTTGAGAACCACTGGCCTAAACTACATGAATATATGTAAAATTAAGGACAGAGTATCAGACAAATTTTGGTATTAATGAAAGCTCATAAGAAAAGTAAACATACTAATCAAAACAAATATTAAAATTTATTAGGATAGTAAAGATTAGAAGACACTAAATGTACCTTAATGTCTATTATTTTTGTAACAGCTTACAGAGATATAATTTCCATACCATAAAATTAACACATTTAAAGAATTCATTGGTTTTAGAATATTCAGAGAATTGTTCAGCCATCACCACTATCAATTTTAGAATATTTTCATCACTCTAAAAAGAAACCCCGTATCTTTAGTAATTCTCCCCTAACTCCCCATCCCTCATCCACTAATATATTCTGTTTCGGTAGATTTATCTGTTCCAGACATCTGATATGAATGGAACCATATAATTATGTGATCTTCTGTGTCTAGGTTCTCTCATTTAGACAAATGTTTTTAAGGTTCATCCACGTTGTAGAATGTTTCAGTATTTTATTCCTTTTTATGACCTGAACAAGTTTCTATTGTATGGACATAACCACATTTTGTTTATCCATTCATCTGTTAATGAACTTTAGGACCGTTTCTACCTTTTGGCTATTATGTGTAACGGTGCTATGAACATTCATGTACAAGTTTCGTGTGGACATTATGTTTTCATTTCTCTTGGGAATATACCTACGAGTGGAACTGTTGGGTCAAATGGTAACTCCATATTTCACCATTTAATGAAGTGACCAACTGTCTTCTAAAGTCACCACACCATCTTACATTCCCACCAACAGCATATGAGAGCTCTGATTTCTCCACATCCTCATTAACACTTTATCTTTTTGATTCCAGCCATCTTGGTGAGTATAAAGTGGTACCTCACTGTGTTTTGATTTGCATTTCCCTGATGGTTAATGATGTAAAACATCTTTTCATGTGCATGTTGGCCATTTGTCTACCTTCATTGGAAAAGTGTCTACTCAGATCCTTTGCACATTTTTTAATTGGGTCATGTATCTTCTTATTGAGTTGTAAGAGTTCTTTATATATTCTATATACAAGTCTCTTATCAGATATATGATTGGCAAATATTTCCTCCCATTCTGGGGACTGTCTTTTCAGTTTCTTGGTAGGGTCCTTTAAAACAAAATGTTTTACTATTTTTGTTAAGTATCTCCTGAAAAATATCAGCTTTGAATTCACTCTTTAACACTAAGTGTAATTTTTATTAAGATGCTGGATATTAACATATGGAAAACATGATTTATACCGTAGAAGTTTTGCTAGATTAGGAAAGATACTGTTCATTCTACAGAGACATGACATACTATTGCCACCTGGAAGCAACATATATGAACTGTCCAACTACTATTTGGAATAAGCTGTTTAAACATAAAAAGCAACAGTTCTGTGACAACTTTACCAACACAAATAATATTAACTTAACCACTTTCATTGCATGGACGGTAATCAGAAATACAAAGTATTACAAAATGAAGACTTCATGTGCTTTCTATTTTTTAAATTCTTTGAAATATTGTGTACCCTACAAGGATAATTTTCCTTGGCATAGAATATGCAGAACTCTCATGTTATCAAGGACTCAGAAGGCAACATAACAATGTTCTGTGGATATCTTGGAAGTCTAAAAAAATAAAAACTGAGTAGGTTTATGCGCCTACCAAAAAATGGGGAGGTCAGGTGAAACAACTAGCTGACATCAGACTAATTTTCCTCAAATGGGAAATGTAGGGCATGAAATAACGGTAGACACATTGGCACAGACTGGCAGGCTGATAGAAAGGAAGGCAAGCAGACAGGCAGAGGGGCAAGTAACAGAGATTCTATTCAGCACAGTGCAAGGTGCCATACTAAGCACTGACACGAGAGGTAGAAGCCAAAGACGATCCACTATTGAACGTTAACAGCTCAAACAATTCTATTAAATGTAGTCCCCCATGAAAAACGTCCATGCTGCTTAATTAAAATTATCTACAGCTGGGCCTCCCTGGTGGCGCAGTGGTTGAGAGTCCGCCTGCCGATGCAGGGGATACGGGTTCGTGCCCCGGTCTGGGAGGATCCCATATGCCGCGGAGCGGCTGGGCCCGTGAGCCATGGCCGCTGGGCCTGCGCATCCGGAGCCTGTGCTCCGCAACGGGAGAGGCCACAACAGTGAGAGGCCCGCATACCGCAAAAAGAAAAAAAAAAAAAAATTATCTACAGCTGTTCTGCAAGCAGTTCTAAAGCAAAGTTGGAGAGTGGATGGGGAGAAGGTAACACATAGCTAAAAAGTCCTGCTTTATACACTGACTACAGGTAGGGAAGGAGGTGGAAGCAGAAAAAAACTGAAGGAAGAAACAGTTTCCATTTCTGACATCAAAGTGTCCACTTAAAACCTGATTCTTGATTAATGTATATACACTACTATGTATAAACTAAATAACCAACAAGGACCTACTGTATAGCACAGGGAAATCTACACAATATTTTGTAATAACCTATAATGGAAAAGAATCTGAAAAAAATAGATATATAGTATGTATAACTGAATCACTTTGCTGTACACCTGAAACTAACAAAACAGTTTAAATCAACTGTACTTCAATTTTAAAAATTAATTCATTAAAAAAAAACCCAATTCTTTCTTATGATTGCTGTCCCTGCTATGCTAATGAATTTAAACCTCATGAAAGGTCCTCTCGCTTTATTTGCTACTATATAATGATTATCTCCCAAACCTCAAAGGAACAGTGGTTCATTCAGCCTTATAAAATCTGTTCAGGAAAGATGCCATTTCCCTAAGAAAATAAAAGAAGGAGAAATAAAGGAATTTTTGACATTGGAAAATGTTCTCTAACCCATCCAGATGTAGGATTTTTTGCTTTTGTTGTTGTTTTGGCATACTGAGAAATATTTGTATTTTTCCCTTCACAATACTGGTTATCTACAGACTTATTTTCTAAATATTCATGGGTAAAAATATATTTTCCAATTCTTTAATTTCCTTCAGTAGTATTAACAGTTATTCGCTTGTTTAAGAAAGTTTCCAGTAGTTTAAAAAATTAAAAGTACCATCATCCTAAAAAAAAAAAAAAAAGTACCATCATCTATTATATCATCCAAGGTGGCAAAGTAAGATCTTAATCATTCCAAATACCAAGGGGAGTAAATAAAAATGGATGAGAATCATGCAAATTTGAAGAAGCTGATCAGAATTTCATCAGTTAATGTAAAACAAAAACACCCCCCTATTTACCATATTATAAGAAGATGAAAGTAAGTGGTAAATATCTATTAGCTTGTTTTGGAGAAATGTTTCCTCTCACTTTTATTTATGATACCAAAGCTGAAAATATGCTATTTGGAAAGGTCAAATGAACTAAAGATAAGGACAGCACCCAATTAATCAATCAAGTATAATAACCTCCTAGTTTTACGAACCAAACATCAATCAGATGTCATCTTAAGGCTCCCTTGATACACACAAGAAAGAAAATAGAGTACAGGTAATAACAAAAAGTTCAGAAATAAATATTCTTCTATATATATTTCTAAGCTCACTCAATTTTACAATTTTTTCATTCCATGATTGTAAATAACTTGTTATTTATCTCTAATTTTTCCTTGTTTATTTTGTTTACATATTTACTAACAGTTTGCCTTAAAAAAAGTTTCAGAACTACGCTGGTATCATCCATAAAACTGAAAGAAAAAGTTCAATTAACTACTAACAATTTTTACTAGAAGTAAAAGACACCACTTAAATTTACTGAAGTGACACTATCCATGTACCACAATAAACTGTCTTTTAATTTTGATTCCAAACTGAATATAAAAGGCAGGTGAAATTATTATCAGTTCAGTGTTCAAAAATAAGAAAGACACCATCAACAATAGCATGATGACATAAAATTGTTAAAAAAAGGGAAACAAAATGCTCACTGGTAGGCAAAAGTAAATTCTACATTGATTCTAAAGTTGAAATGCAATAGAAATATCCACTTCCAGTTTGTTCCAACAAGTGCTTAACAAGGATTAAAAATCATCATATAAAATAATTAGTGAGGGGCTTCCCTGGTGGTGCAGTGGTTGGGAGTCTGCCTGCTAATGCAGGGGACACGGGTTCGAGCCCTGGTCTGGGAGGATCCCACATGGCGTGGAGCAACTAGGCCCGTGAGCCACAACTACTGAGCCTGCGCATCTGGAGCCTGTGCTCCACAACAAGAGAGGCCGCAATAGTGAGAGGCCCACACACCGCGATGAAGAGTGGCCCCTGCTTGCCACAACTAGAGAAAGCCCTTGCACAGAAACAAAGACCCAACACAACAAAAATAAATAAATTAATTAATAAACTCCTACCCCCAACATCTAAAAAAATAATAATAATTAGTGAATGTTCCTGACATAATGAGCACCATATAGTAAATACAACTGAAACCCACTTGAATGGCAAAAGATCTCCAAGTACCAAGGTCAGCACTCAAAATAAGAAGTCTCATTAGTCTCACAGTGCAGAGATAGAATAAATATAAGAGGATGGATGGAATCTTTACCAAGTTGTTTTCATACTGATTGGAAGTTTGACATTTATGGTTTGTAACTTCTAAAAGTAAGGCTAGCAGAAAAATTTTCCAGTTTGCTGAGATATACAGTTAATCAAAACTCACTATACCTACAAGTGTTTTTTGTTTTTTTAAACAAGGAATAAGGGACTGCATTGCTCAATCTTCCTTCCAGAAACTTGAATGCCAATTGTGTGTAATAAAGAATAAAACTTAAAAGTTCATATCTCACCCTCAATTTCTGGTTAAACTGAAAGAACGAAAGAGGTGTGAAAGGCCTCGGGATTCTACTTAGCTACAACAGTTCATGGTTGCATGCTTATGGAACGTTAACAGATGTCACAGACAGGTTATGAAAATCATTTCCTACAAGTAAAACCTCCAAACCATTTCTACACCACATTTAACTAAACATATGTAGAGTAATGCATACACAGCTTTTAATGTTGTTAAGTATGGAAATATTACTTTCTATTTACAAAAGAAAAAAAAAGTTTACCTTTGCTTTCTATTTATTTTTCTCCTGTGAAGAGGACTGCTGCTTCTTTAAAACCCAGAAAGAGATCTATCTCGGTCTGTGTTTATACTGTGAGAAGAATAATAATTCACCTCTCCAAGAAAATATTAAGAGTTTATTAAAGCACGCTTACAATTCCATTATCATTAGAAAGAAATACCAGTGTTAGACTAATTTCTAACATTAACATATTTTTTGCTTTGTTATGTAAGAAGTTATAAAAAGGCACAAATGGAACGGAAGTTATTACTGAGGCCTCTGCTAAAAATGTCCCATAAAAACTAGAAACACTGTTCCATTTGCAACACTATGACAATACCCCTATCTCATTTCCAACAATGAGAGATGGTATTTTATTCAGCCAGAAAGAGTTTTGGAAGACAGTCCTTAGAGGCCTACTGAATGCTCTGAATTAAAATATATTTTCTCAAGGACATCTTTGATTTAGTAATAATTGAGATTAAAAAAATGAAAAAGTAAGGAAAAAGCAAACTAATAGTTCTGCCTACACAATCAAAGCGAAAGAGAATCTGGTGAATTTAAGCATATGGACATGGATAAGCCATATACAATTAAGTCTACTGTGTTAAATAAATGGATAGTGGCTTAGGTTGGCATATTTATATTTCTCAAGATCCCTAAACTTGCTTTCTATGTACATTTACATCTGTACTCCTACAAATTTTGGCTTATATTTATCTTCTTTTCCTCTAAGATGAAAAACCCAGCCTATTTCCAGCCAGTACAAAGATAATGCCCCTTGTGTTATTCCTGCAATGTTCTATATGCTATTGAATATAAAGGATGCACAATGCTGTGAATCATGATTAAACTGCCAGTGAAACCCCAGAAAAAGGACTGAAATTATAAAATGCATCACTATAAATAAGATGTATAAAATAAGCATAAAGCAAAAAGACTGGCTTGGATTTATAACCAGTGATAAATTATACATCGAATAAATATTTGTCTAGTGAATGATACAGTCTGGTAATGCTAAGTACATTCTAAACATAGCATTACCAATCTATTTTTAACATAACCAAAACTTGCTGACAATTGAAAAAATGCATTGCACCTTATCTATCCTCTACCATCTCCTCTTTTGAACACCCCAAAACATCCCAAAGACATATCACGTTACTGAGAAAGTCAAAATATCAGTGTTCTTAAAGGTAGTGATGGAACACAGGAGGGGAGGTTCCATTTTTTGGCGCTTTGATCTTCAAAATAAAATTACAGAACAATTTTACCTTAAAGGCAGAATTATAATTTCAAAAACAAATATTCTGGAAGATTATATTATTTTCCATTAACTTCTATTACTTTGGAATGTGTTTCACACATTGACCACTTATATATAGGAAAGATAAATTCCAACTACAGGATGAAAGGATTTTAAATAAAATATCTCATAATGCTAAATTCTTATAGTCATTCACTTATGACTTATTGGGGAGGAAATAACAACCATCATTGGTATTTTTCCCCTTTTCACTATTTAAGTTGGGAAGGAAGGAAGGGAGGGATGGAGGGAGGCTGGTAACTCCTAAAAGATATTAGGTTTTGTGTGTCTATCTTGGCTGATTTCACTAACCCACTTCATTCCCCACCCTTGGATAGTCTGGTGAATATTTTTTCCAATAAAGTTAATTCAATGAGTCCACTCACTTCATAAAAACCACCGAAGTGTTTACACACATATATATATATTTGTATTAACATGACAGATGGTGAGGGGAAAACAAGGTAAGGTATTTTTCTGACGTAGATATTCAAAAGAAAGGAACGTATCTTAAATATTTTAAAGAATTGTATGTCTGTTGCCAAGTTAGAAACACAAGTGTAAAAACAGGCTTCCCTGGTGGCGCAGTGGTTGAGAGTCCGCCTGCCGATGCAGGGGACACGGGTTCGTGCCCCGGTCCGGGAAGATACCACATGCCACGGAGCTGCTGGGCCCGTGAGCCATGGCCGCTGAGCCTGCGCATCCGGAGCCCGTGCTCCGCAACGGGAGAGGCCACAACAGTGAGAGGCCCGCGTACCACAAAGAAAAAACAGACCAACAAAAAAAAGTGTAAAAACAAACAAAACAGTATGCCCAAAGACAACCTTTCTTTCTTTAGAAACACATTTATATCTTGTTTCAAAGCTACTGCCCCCTCATCTAAAAGAGCCTCCAATCCCTAGGTGATCTTACCTAGTAAGGACAGATAGTTTCATGGAGAATCAGTGGTAGCATGTGTTATTTACCGGTAAGTGAACAAGCCTAGTGCCAAGAGCAGGCGAAGGTGCTGCAAACAGGACACATCCTATGAGGAAGAGGGAAGACTTCCATTTAAGATTGCCCGTTATGTGAAATGACCTATAGAACATCCAGAAGGAAGCTGAGAATGGTCCCAAAGCAATGCAATGCATCTCTCTAATTGATGTTTTACAAGGAAAGCAAATTCTTCTCATCTTTATAAAGGGCAATAAATCAGTGCCCAAAATAATCACAGACAACTGAGTTATTGAAATGTGTGCTTTAATCTATTTGGCCATACCTTTTTCTGTTGTATCTGTTTAAGGTGTCCAAAACTGATTTCTCAAATTCTGATTATGCTCATCAAGTTAATATCTAATGTGTAGGGCGTTTCCACTGTTTTTCTGAAGTCAGTGAAATGTCTTCTGTAAACAAAGGGGGACCAAGGGAGGTTCAATGCTACTACCAACAATTGATTAGAGCTACAACATACTAAGGTAAGAGCAAGACTGCCTAGAGAATACCTGGCACCAGACTTGTAAAGAAGAAAGACCTTTGATATCAATCATCTTCTAAAGAGCAGAGAGTTGAACAATTCTCAACTTGCCAAGAAGCCTTATATATAATTGTATCAGTGTGCTAGGACTTTGAAAGCATATACCACAGTCAGGTGACTTAACAGAAATTTATTTTCCCACAGTTATGTAGACTAGAAGTCCAAGAGCAAGGTATCGGCAGGGTTGGTTTCTCCTGAGCCCTCTCCTTGGCTTACAGATGGTGCCCTTCTCACTGTGTCCTATGTGACCCTTTCTCTGTGAGCTCCAGCCCCGGTATCTCTTCCTTTTCTTATAAGGACACTAGTCCTATTGACCCTACCCAAAGACCTCATTTAACTTTAATTACCTCTTTAAAGATATTATCTCCAAATACTGTCACATTAGGGGTTGGAGCTGTAACATATGATGGAGGGATGGGGACAGTTCAGTCCATAATGATAATAGATTTTAATTTGCCAAGAATATTATGATGTATACAGTGAGACTGGATACATCAAACACTAGATTGTAAGCACAATAATAACAGGGCTTGTGTCTTTTTCACTGATATTATGGGCCTTGTACATTGCTTGACACTGACAACGTGAAAAAATATGGATTAAAAAAGAAAATCATGGAATATTTTTGCCTTTCAGTAAACATATTAGAAAATGCTATGCTGTGAAACTTGATATTCTATAATGGCTTTTCTTTTTTAAATATCAAGTACAACAGTTCATACAAAGTACCATGAAATTAGGATGTATAGCAGGATATTTATAAAATGCATTTCAAATATAAAGTACTTGAAGTTTTGGTATCAATTCCCTAAATGCCCTATGATATTGTAGTTACTGAAACAAAACACCACCAACACAATGGTCTAAGAGTGAATCCTAAGAAAGAAAGTAACACTGAGGTCCTTAATATCTGACAACATTTATATTATAATACCCAGAAGGATGAAAGATTTAATTCAATAGAAATGGGCCATCATCTTGGGGATGAGAGTAGTAGATTATGTCTCTAGCCTCGCATCAGACAAAATGTGTTTTGTTCTGTGCCACTAATACATTAAACTGTCATCTATTTAAATAACTTTTGGTAGTCCCCAAAAGTTTTCGAGTGAATGGCATAGATCTTTTCTGCCAGCCTTATTTACAGGGACTACAGCTTGTACATAACTGTTTTGCTTAATGGACCTGAACCAAGTATGTAAATTGCTCATCGGATCTTTGGCTCAATGTTCACTTAAATGTGCTCAAAGCATAAGTTCTGTGAAACACTAAGAACAGAAAATGACACAAATAGTGTCAATTTGGTAGTTCAGTAAACTGTGATAAGCCTCAAGGTTACAGGATTCTTAACTCAAATGACTACGCTACTCAACACTAGAACAGATGCCTCCCAGATCATCCTAACTAAAATTTGGATACTCTAAAGCCTAGCATTTTCCCACCTCAAGTATCAGCTGGATCTTTGCTTGGATGCATTTAAATGACAAAAATGCACATGATATTCTACCTATCCAGGTAGTCATAACCAGCAAGTCCTTAAAAGCTAAATTCATGATAACTATTTAGATAACAAGGAAGCCTTATTAGAAGCATCACTATTTCACTTTCATAGAGATTCTGCCATTATATGCATCTAACAGTTCACACCGTTCAGTTCTTTTTTTTTTTTTTTTTTTTTTGCGGTACGTGGGCCTCTCACTGTTGTGGCCTCTCCCGTTGCGGAGCACAGGCTCAAGACGTGCAGGCTCAGCGGCCATGGCTCACAGGCCCAGCCGCTCCGTGGCATGTGGGATCTTCCCGGACCGGGGCACGAACCCGTGTCCCCTGCATCGGCAGGCGGACCCTCAACCACTGCGCCACCAGAGAAGCCCCGTTCAGTTCTATTGAATACGTTCAAAATTAGAATATTTCCTCCCCCTACAGCTCCTCTCCTACCAGCTTAAACAAGTGTTTTGCCCTATGATTTCCCCCTGTGGTATTCCTTTCAGTTTGTTCCAAACATTACCAGTAAACTCTAGACACAGAAGGAATGTAGATCAGACTTTCTCTCAGCCAAACGTCTGTCTCCCAGTGAAGTAGTGAAGAGGATATCACACCCTCTTACTCTTTTCTACTTCCCAATGGCAACTTCTTTTGAAAGACTCCAGGCAGCTATTACTGTGAAACTAAAGGCTCAGAGAGGCTCAGCTTCCCCCAAAGACTAGCACTACAAAAAATTTCAAGTTATTTTTAATCGATAATTGTACACAAGTATTAACCAGTGGAAATGTTCTTTAACTCATCTATATTCAATTAAATTAGCATGATCTTAAAAATAAATAAATGTTCAGATGCAGCTTGCCTTCAAACAACCTATTACAAAGGAGAAGTCACTAAGCAAGGTGGGACAAAGAATTAACACACATAGGAACACTAATATTTATCTAACACATAACAGTCTTTAGAGATCAAACTTTAAAGCAGGGTGGGGTAAAAATAAATGTTTGCAGATTCTTAAGGGTAAAATACACTACACAACGTGGGGGAAATGGAGGTAAGTCACACCATGTTTCTCTGATTGCTTCTCAAAGCCTGCTCTTTCAGCAGTCCTTCAAACTAACTGAATAAGCTCTATATAACCAAAATGGACAAAAGCCATCATGGAGAGAGCCTTTATGTCTCCAAAACAAATTTCTGGGAAGCACTGTTGAACATGACAACATCTGCATTTCAGGGAAGGCCATCTAAGGCCCGAATACTTTGACTGGGAGAATGGCAGGACACCTTCTAAAGAGCTGAACACCATCAACTTCAAGAAATGCAAAATGTTGAATTCCCTTCTGGACAGTTAACCCAAAGGTGATGCTTCACTTGTATCTAGGTTTATGTAGTATTCCACTATCAGCTTCAGCCACAGATAGAATTGTTCGGGTTTGTGTTTTGTTGTTGTTTTTTTGTTTTGTTTTGTTTTTCACTTTTACTTTATTTCAGTAAGGATACCTCACCACAAAGGTACTACTCAGCCTCCCTAGCAAGGATAACTATTAATAATGTGCTTATACTCTTCTAACTAACTACACATCAGGCTCACTTCATTGGGCTTGATGTCAGCAAGTGTGTGTGTGTAAATTAAACATGGAGCAAATGTAAGTAAATAAATGAATGAGTTAAAAAAAATATATATATATATAAACATAAGTAGCCATACTGACTTGAAGCCATTTTCTAGTTATATTAAAAACCGACATACCAGTTAGGACACAGATCTAAATAGCAGGAAAAAACCAGAGTAAAACAAGCAGTCAAAATGTCTACACTAACTGCCATAAAGGATACAGAGTCACGTGGCCTGGCAATCACTATTTTCGGGTCATTTTCCTATGTAGTCATAGCATTTCATCTATTACCCTAATAGATGGTTAAAAATACATATAAAAATCATTTCATGGGCAATAATGAAAAAGAATAAAAATGAAAGCATAAAACAAATAATGAAGGGAATATTAAATAGTTAATGGGGACTGACACTTTTTCATTATAAAAAGTGATGTTTTAAATTTTTACAATGCACACATATTCTATAATTAAAGATTAAAATCCATGGAAAAACGGAAGCATTTATATTCTCAAAAATAAGGTTAACCTACTGTTCTCACAAAGAAATTATTTTAAAGAAAGGAGCATTATAAGCATTACAGTAAAAATATATGATAAATCTCTTTAGAAACTAATGTCAGAAGATAAGGGTATTGCTTAATTGCATAATTTTATATCCTTCTCTATAATAAAAGATATACCTTACCATAATACCTTAATGGACAAAGAGGATATATTCCAGTGACCCATTTGTTAGCACTTCAACTGTCAAAGACATAAAACCAAAGAGGCAAAAAAGGAATACATTCTTGCACATGAGCTACGAGGAAAGAAGATGAGATGAATGAAAATAGCAGTTCTGATTGGTTATATACTAGGAAATACAAAATAAGCATCTGGGAGTCTTAGAGCAGAGGGAAAAAAATGATTGACAGAGCTCCAATTTAGCTGAAGTACAAAAGGGACCCAACCTAGGCTGAAAATCAAAGAGGAGTCTGGGGAGGGGGAGGGAGAGCGTGCACCCGCACCCATCTGTTGCCCGCTAACTGGTTCACACCAGGGCAAGAGGGTTTCCAGGATCTAGAAAGCACCAAAGACAAGACACTGATCTTCAGCAATTGCTAGGATGACCTACCATAGCTGCCCCCAGGCTAGTGTCACAGGAACCAGGAGGAAAACACCATCAGCTAAACGCACTCTATCCTTCTTCAAGAAGCTTATTCTCAAGGAGGGATCAGGTGATATAAGTAAAAGAAACAAAGTACAAATACTAGGGAGCAAATCTCTACCCGGGCACGCTAAGGAAGGCTTTGTACACAAGAGGTGGCATTTGAGTTGGACATTTAAGGATGAGTTGAAGTTTGTAAGATGAATAAGTAAAAATCTATTCCAGGCACAAAAGAAGAAGGCAGCTCTATTATATCCATCACTAAATACATAGGATGGGGTAGTAATGGAAGATGAGGCCATAGATAAAAACTATATTAGAAACACACGCTTAAAAAAAAAAAAAGAGATGGATGAGGACTAGCCCTTTCAGGATCAGCTTTAGGAACAACCCTATGATGATTCTGAAATTTCAAGGTGATTATCAAGAAGTATGTTTCCCGGGCTTCCCTGGTGGTGCAGTGGTTGAGTCTGCCTGCCGATGCAGGGGACACGGGTTCGTGCCCCGGTCTGGGAAGATCCCACATGCCGCGGAGCGTCTGGGCCCGTGAGCCATGGCCACTGAGCCTGCGCATCCGGAGCCTGTGCTCCGCAACGGGAGAGGCCACAACAGTGAGAGGCCCGCGTACCACAAAAAAAAAAAAAAAAAAAAAAAAAAAGAAGAAGTATGTTTCCCTTGAAATTCCTCTAACAGGGATAATGGATACAAATACATACAATAGGAATAAAATAGCTACTGATACCAAGTTTATTAAAGCAACCAACCAATTCAACCAATCTATACATGAAAAGTACAAGTATCCAGTTTCTCTTATTTCAATGAGAATAAACAAAACGGACACCGGAAGTGAGGGAAGAAAGTCCCACAGAATAGAGAAATGGTATAGTAGAGCAAAGGAAGAGGAAAACTTGATATAAATTTCTTAACTTTGGTTTGACTTTAAACTTCAAATAATCAGGGGAAGAGAGGCTTACAGAGTCCTGGGGTGCATAATTTATGAAGAAAAGGGTCAGTATGACAAAGTGCTTTATAGCAGATTTCCACTTCACCTTAAAACTTAAATCTGATGGCAATACTAATCACCAGCACAATATCAGTATAATTAGCAGAGTAAGTCATGATTTTGTTAACAAATGCTTTACTCAGCTAAGGTGTTTTTGTTTAAAGACAGAAAAGCATACAGACGTGAGCAAAGTAGATGCAATTAATCAAATGCTACAATAATTTCACAGCTGTTGAGAAGCAGGGATAGATCAAGTTCCATCTGAGGCCTTGTGGCTCTTGATGAAGATGCCGCCTTCAAGAACAGGTTGCACCTGTGTCTCTCCCACACACACACACCCCCCACCCACCCCCGCCAGCTCTCCATTCCAGCCACAACCCAGAGCCCAAAGTTCTGTCTCCAGCTTCAAGCCCAATGTCTAGCACAGAAGGGCCACAACACGTATCAGTTACAAACAGAACAGAAGGGGAAACAATGATATTATAAAATCAAAGAGCTTGCTTATATTTCAATTCATGAAATGCCACATGTGCCTCCCTTTAACCTGTAAGACCTACCAGATTTGTCAAATATTTCATGACATAAGCTCCATCCAAAATGAACAGAGTATGTTGCCCATACCTTGATATGGTCTTAAGACTGGTTACCAGGGAAATAAAAGAAAGAAATCAAGTGAAGGAAAGTAATTCCTTATTGGGGGGAAAGAGACCATAAACACCTGACACTAACATAATCTGATAATCGATTCATAATCTGATTAAGATGGTCACCACTGTTCTGTGGGTCAAATGGAAGAGGCAGGGAGAGGTTATGAACTCGTGAAAAATGAAGAAATACCTTAAGAAGTAAAACTCCTAGAAATCTGATATATAATCAATCTATGTAACCTTATCCCAGCTAAATGAATGTCTGTTGGGTTTCTTATTTCTTTTTTGTATTTCAATTTTATGTAGTTTGGAGATCTCTCCTACTACCTCTGAGGACCCTGGTAAGCCTGGTGACCCCAAGATGAGAAACACTGAACCACAACAAGAAATAAACAGAGCTGTTCAAACACAGACATCCCTATCTCTTTCATTTAATACATATGGCGGTGTGAAAAAGGCATTTACTGGAAGAAAAAGCATGACTCAAAAAAAAAAAAATGGAGAGAAAGAGGTTAAGAAGGCTCCAACCATTGGTTCAAGATGGCAGAGTAGAAGGACGTGCTCTCATTCCCTCTTTCGAGAGCACCGGAATCACAACTAACTGCTGAACAGTCATCAACAGGAGGACACTAGAACTCACCAAAAAAGATACCCCACATCCAAAGACAAAGGAGAAGCCACAATGAGACGGTAGGAGGGGCGCAATCACAGTAAAATCAAATCCTATAACTGCTGGGTGGGTGACTCACAGACTGGAGAACACTTATACCACAGAAATCCACCCACTGGAGTGAAGGTTCTGAGCCCCACGTCAGGCTTCCAAACCTGGGGGTCCGGCAAGGGAGGAAGAATTCCTGGAGAATCAGACTTTGAAGGCTAGCAGGATTTGACTGCAGGACTTCGCCAGGACTCGGAGAAACAGAGACTCCACTCTTGGAGGGCACACACAAAGCAGTGTGTGCACTGGGACCCAGGGGAAGGAGCAGTGACCCCACAGGAGACTGAACCAGAACTACGTGCTACTGTTGGAGGGTCTCCTGCAGAGGCAGGGAGTGGCTATGCCTCACTGTGAGAACAAAGACACTGTCATCAGAAGTTCTGGGAAGTACTCCTTGGCATCAGCCCTCCAAGAGTCTGCCATTAGCCCCACCAAAGAGCCTGAGTAGGCTCCACTGTTGGGTCTCCTCAGACCAAACAACCAACAGGGAGGGAACCCAGCCCCACCCATCAGCAAACAAGCAGATTAAAGTTTTACTGAGCTCTGCCCACCAGAGCAACAGCCAGCTCTACCCAACACCAGTCCCTCCCATCAGGAAACTTCTCCAAGCCTCATCCACCAGAGGGCAGACAGCAGAAGCAGGAAGAACTACCTACACTCCTGCAGCCTGTGGAACAGAACCCACATTCACACAAAGATAGTCAAGATGAAAAGGCAGAGGGCTACGTACCAGATGAAGGAACAAGGTAAAACCCCAGAAAAACAACTAATGAAGTGGAGATAGGCAAGCTTCCAGAAAAAAATTCAGAATAATGACAGTGAAGATGATCCAGGACCTTGGAAAAAGAATGGAGGCAAAGATTGAGAAGATGCAAGAAATGTTTAACAAAGATTTAGAAGAATTAAAGAACAAACAAACAGAGATGAACAATACAGTAACTGAAAGAAAAACTACACTAGAAGGAATCAAGAGCACGATAATTCAGGCAGAAGAACGGATAAGTGACCTGGAAGACAGAATGGTGGAATTCACTGCTTCAGAACAGAATAAAGAAAAAAGAATGAAAAGAAATAAAGACAGCTGAAGAGACCTCTGAGACAACATTGAACACAACAACATTCACATTACTTCTTCTCAGAAGGAGAAGAGAGAGAGAAAGGACCCAAGAAAATATTTGAAGAGATTATAGTCGAAAACTTCCCTAACATGGGAAAGGAAATAGCCACCCAAGTCCAGGAACACAGAGAGTCCCATACAGGATAAACCCAAGGAGGAACACGCCAAGACACATAGTAATCAAACTGGCAAAAATTAAAGACAACGAAAAATTATTGAAAGCAGCAAGGGAAAAACGACAAATAACATACAAGGGAACTCCCATAAGGTTAACAGCTGATTTCTCAGCAGAAACTCTACAAGCCAGAAGGGAGTGACACAATATACTTAAAGTGATGAAAGGGAAGAGTCTACAACCAAGATTACTCTACCCACCAAGGATGTCATTCAGATTCGATGGAGAAATCAAAAGCTTTACAGACAAGCAAAAGCTAAGAGAATTCAGCACCACCAAAACAGCTCTACAACAAATGCTAAAGGAACTTCTCTAAATGGGAAACACAAGAGAAGAAAAGGACCTATAAAAACAAACCCAAAACATTAAGAAAATGGTAATAGGAACATACATATCAATAATTACCTTAAACGTGAAAGGATTAAATGCTCTAACCAAAAACGCAGGCTTGGGGCTTCCCTGGTGGTGCAGTGGTTGAGAATCGGCCTGCCGATGCAGGGGACACGGGTTCGTGCCCCGGTCCAGGAAGATCCCACATGCTGCGGAGCGGCTGGGCCCGTGAGCCACGGCTGCTGAGCCTGCACGTCTGGAGCCTGTGCTCCACAACGGGAGAGGCCACAACAGTGAGAGGTCCCCGTACCACAAAAAAGAAAAAAAAAAAAAAAGACACAGGCTTGCTGAATGGATACAAAAACAGGACCCATACATATGCTGTCTACAAGAGACCCACTTCAGACCTAGGGACACATACAGACTGAAAGTGAAGGGATGGAAAAAGATATTCCATACAAATGGAAATCAAAAGAAAGCTGGAGTAGCAATACTCATATCAGATAAAATAGACTTTAAAATAAAGAATGTTACAAGAGACAAGGAAGGACACTACACAATGATCAAGGGATCAATCCAAGAAGAAGATATAACAATTATAAATATATATTCATCTGACATACGAGCACCTCAATATATAAGGCAGATGCTGACAGCTATAAAAGAGGAAATCGACAGTAACACAACAATAGTGGGGGACTTTAACACCTCACTTACACCAATGGACAGATCATCCAAAAGGAAAATAAATAAGGAAACACAAGCTTTAAATGACACAATAGACCAGATAGATTTAATCAAATAAACAATCTAACCTTACACCTAAAGGAACTAGAGAAAGAAGAACAAACAAAACCCAAAGTGAGCAGAAGGAAAGAAATCATAAAGATCAGAGCAGAAATAAATGAAATAGAAACAAAGAAAACAATAGCAAAGATCAATAAAACTAAAAGGTGGTTCCTTGAGAAGATAAACAAAACTGATAAACCATTAGCTAGACTCATCAAGAAAAAGAGGGAGAGGACTCAAATCAATAAAATTAGACATGAAAAAGGAGAAGTCACAACAGATACCGCAGAAATACAAAGCATCCTAAGAGAATACTCCAAGCAACTCTATGCCAATAAAATGGACAACCTGGAGGAAATGGACAAATTCTTAGAAAGGTATAACCTTCCAAGACTGAACCAGGAAGAAATAGAAAAGATGAACAGACCAATCACAAGTAATGAAATTGAAACTGTGGTTAAAAATCTTCCAACAAACAAAAGTCCAGGACCAGGCGGCTTCAGGGTGAATTCTATCAAACACTTAGAGAACATTTAACATCCATCCTTCTCAAACTCCTCCAAAAAAATTGCAGAGGAAGGAAAACTCCCAAACTCATTCTATGAGGCCATCACCACCCTGATACCAAAACCAGACAAAGATACTACAAAAAAAGAAAATTACAGACCAATATCACTGATGAATAGAGATGCAAAAATCCTCAACAAAATACTAGCAAACAGAATCCAACCACACATTAACAGGATCATACACCATGATCAAGTGGGATTTATCCCAGTGATGCAAGGATCCTTCAATATACGCAAACCAATCAATGTGATACCCCATAGTAACAAATAGAAGAATAAAAACCATATGATCATCTCAATAGATGCAGGAAAAGCTTTTGACAAAATTCAACACTGATTTATGATAAAAACTCTCCAGAAAGTGGGCATAGAGGGAACCTACCTCAACATAATAAAGGCAATATACGACAAACCCACAGCAAACATCATTCTCAATGGTGAAAAATGGAAAGCATTTACTCTAAGAGCCGGAACAAGACAAGGATGTCCACTCTCACCACTATTATTCAACATAGTTTTGGAAGTTTTAGCCACAGCAGTCAGAGAAGAAAAAGAAATAAAAGGAACACAAATTGGAAAAGAAGAAGTAAAACTGCCACTGTTTGCAGATGACATGATACTATACATAGAGAATCTTAAAGATGCCACCAGAAAACTACTAGAGCTAATCAATGAATTTGGTAAAGTTGCAGGATACAAAATTAATGCACAGAAATCTCTTGCGTTCCTATACACTAATGATGAAAAATCTGAAAGAGCAATTAAGGAAACACTCCCATTTACTACTGCAACAAAAAAGAATAAAATACCTAGGAATAAACCTACCTAGGGAGACAAAACCTGTATGCAGAAAACTATAAGACACTAATGAAAGAAATTAAAGATGATACCAACAGATGGAGAGATATACCATGTTCTTGGATTGGAAGAATCAATATTGTGAAAATGACTATACTACCCAAAGCAATCTACAGATTCAATGCAATCCTTATCATTTTACCAATGGCATTTTTTATGGAACTAGAACAAAAAATTTCACAATTTGTATGGAAACACAAAAGACCCCGAATAGCCATAGCAGTCTTGAGGGAAAGAAACCGAGCTGGAAGAATCAGGATCCCTGACTTCAGACTATACTACAAAACTACAGTAATCAAGACAATATGGTATTGGCACAAAAACAGAAATATAGATCAATGGAAAAAGATAAAGAGCCCAGAGATAAACCGACGCACCTATGATCAACAAATCTATGACAAAGGAGGCAAGGATATACAATGGAGAAAAGACAGTCTCTTCAATAAGTGGTGATGGGAAAACTGAACAGCTACATGTAAAAGAATGAAATTAGAACACTCCCTAACACCAAAAACAAAAATAAACTCAAAATGGATTCGAGACCTAAACGTAAGACCGGACACTATACAACTCTTAGAGGAAAACATAGGAAGAACACTCTTTGACATAAATCACAGCAAGATCCTTTTTGACCCACCTCCTGGAGTAATGGAAATAAAAACAAAAATAAACAAATGGGACCTAATGAAACTTAAAAGCTTTTGCACAGCAAAGGAAACCATAAACAAGATGAAAAGACAACTCTCAGAATGGGAGAAAACATTTGCACATGAATCATCAGACAAAGGATTAATCTCCAAAATATATAAATAGCTCATGCAGCTCAATATTAAAAAAACAAACGACCCAAATCAAAAATTGGCAGAAGGCCTAAATAGACATTTCTCCAAAGAAGACATACAGATGGCCAAGAAGCACATGAAAAGCTGCTCAACATCACTAATTATTAGATAAATGCAAATCAAAACTACAGTGAGGTATCACCTCACACCAGTTAGAATGGGCATCAGAAAATCTACAAACAACAAATGCTGGAGAGGGTGTGGAGAAAAGGGAACCCTCTTGCACTGTTGGTGGGAATGTAAATTGATACAACCATTATGGAGAACAGTATGGAGGTTCCTTAGAAAACTAAAAATAGAATTACCATATGACACAGCAATCCCACTACTAGGCATATACCCAGAGAAAACCATAATTCAAAAACACACATGCACCCCAATGTTCACTGCAGCACTATTTACAATAGCCAGGACATGGAAGCAACCTAAATGCCCATCGACAGATGAATGGATGAAGAAGATGTGGTACATATATACAATGGAATATTACTCAGCCATAAAAAGGAATGAAATTGGGTCATTTGTAGAGACATGGATGCATCCAGAGACTGTCATACAGAGTGAAGTAAGTCAGAAAGAGAAAAACAAATATCATATATTAATGCATATATGTGGAACCTAGAAAAATGGTACAGATGAACCGCTTTGCAGGGCAGAAGTTGAGACACAGATGTAGAGAACAAACATATGGACAACAAGGGAGGAAAGCAGAGGGTGTGGGGGTGGTGGTGTGATGAACTGGGCGATTGGGATTGACATGTATACACTGATGTGTATAAAATGGAGGACTAATAAGAACCTGCTGTATAAAAAAAATTAAATTTAAAAAATTAATTAATTAATTAAATGATAAAAAAAAAACCAATTTCAGAAATGCAGTTTTGGAGATTTTTAAGATTTTTAAGATTTTTTTTTTTAAGATTCCTTATGATGGATATTCCATGCTGTATTCTTTCACACCCTTTTTGCTGGACATTTAGGTTATTTCCAGTTTTCTCCCATCATTAATAATGTTGAGTTTCTTGCTTGTAAACCTTTGTTTACATCTTTGGTTGTTTCCCCCCACCCTCCTCTCAGGATGAATTCCTAGAAGTGGAATTATACAATTTAAAGAAATACGCTTTCTTTTATGACTCACTGCGTATTGCTAAAAAGGGTATACATTTCAGTCTTTTATAGACAGTTCATGACTGTGCCCTTTCCTCCCCCGCCACAAAAAAAAGAGGTTAAGAAATCTGAGGGCGATAGTCACAAAGGCCAATAATTTCTGATCGCTACAGAAAGTTAGTGAGATACTCACTAACTATACTTCTGTTGTTTTATCTACCTACCTACCTACCAAATACTTACTTTATGTCCCCAGATTAAACCCAGAGTACAAAACGCTAGACACGTAGGGCTATTATTCCAAGGTTTGTGACCAAGAAAATCATTAAAACTTCACGATGCACTAAAGGGAAAACACACTCAAAAATTTTTATAATCTTTATCTCCCTTGAATCCCTCCTTTAGTCATTTAAACTAGACTTTATAACATGCCACTTAAACATTGCAGGCAGAAATTAAAACCTTCAAAGTAGTCTTTCCCCTCAAACGAATCTCAGGAAATACCTACTCAACAGAAGCCCTTGGCCTATAGGTTAAAGGTAAAATATACATTTTATATAAGAGACTTATATTGTGTAGCAGCCTTCAAATTTTCCTGTGTTTTAGTCTAGCAGTCCAGCTTCCACCCCTTAATTTCTGCTCCTGCCAAATCTTCACACCCACAGAAATTACAGAAAATGTTGTACATATGAGCTCAACAGGAACAGCATGGCAGCCCCCAGCCATGACTTACCTGCTGAAATGAAATCCCAAACCACAATGCTGACTTCCCTCCCAAACCCACGATGCTGCTTTTTTCTGGGGCTCTCTCTGTTGTGAAAAGCAACAACTCAAGCTCAGAGTTACCCTGTTTCATTGCCTCTACTTCGAAGAGCAGCAACACAAACGTAAACCCACAGCCTCTGTTATGAGACTCACAAGAAACCTATTCCTTAGTCTTTGTTAACAGATCTGATTTTTATAATGGTTCATGGCTCCAAAATGCCAAGAACTATCCTAGAGGCATATATGAAAGAATTTAACATTTCAATAACCTAAAGAAAAGTTATTTTGGAAATGAGAATTATCTAACCATTTCAGTACACAGGACACTTTATATACCTTTACTTTTCTTCATGTATATTGATACATACTAACCAAGTGTTCATTTTTTTATGCAAATCAAATGATTAGCGGGAGAATGTCAGGCCTGAGACGTTTTCAGATCAAATTCACTGCAGAAAAACTAATGAGATAAAGAACTTCAATCAGCTCAAAAATCTACATCATTTCACGCTACGTGCAAAATAGGACCATTAACTCCCCAAAATATGAGCCTTAAGATGTGGTTTTCATTATCCAAGGTTTCCAACAGTTCCTATCAATGAATATTTTGTCTATTTCTAATGTTTGCAGTAAAACACAGTTGCTCACACACTCTCCTAAAATCATCATAAAACCTGATGTAATAAGTTCAGGTAGAAAAGATGTGCCTAAGCAGTTTGCTCTGGTATTTAATAGCAATATCAACCATATTAAATTCTCTCTTTTATTCCTTGTAATTACTAAGCAATTATGCACCAGACACGGCACTAGGCAATAGAGATAAAGTGACAAAAAAGACCTTTTGGCCTTATGGTACCCAAATAACTACCTAATTACAAGTAAATGAGTAGTAAGTGATATGAAAGATAATACTTAAGTAATTGTCTGTGAGGGCAATGTTAGTACAACTATAATGTGAAAGTTTACATCACCTAACTTAAAGATGGCTAAGTTTAGAATACCAAGAGTTTTCATAGTGATCCTACTGGACAAGAAAAATTCTTTTCACAAAATCATGTATAATGATTTATTCCCTCTAGTATCACAACTACTTTTGTCCAGATGTGAGCTTATTAACATAATACATTTGCATTCTGAGACACACAACCTTAATGATGAGAATAACTAAAGAATTCTGGGCTGATGAGACAGGATCAGGAATATGCTTCAGTATATCACAAAGCAAGTTCTTCTGCCTATCATTTGACCCAAAACTTACAGTGATAACATAGCAGAAGGATCCCTTTGAAAAAAAATCTCAAGATTTCATTAAAGAAGAGCAAAGGTTCAAAACAGCTAATGCTATTTAACATCACTTTCTTGAGTTCATTCCATAAAAATCAAAGAATAATATAAAAGAGTTAATACCTATTTTTGACATGAAACCTCACAGGAGTTTAATTTTGTGAAACTATTCCATTTTTAACTATATTTTTCAGAATCCCTAGAGATTCTAATATATTGGCAACATGTCTTCTGCTTTAATGTTGCAAATCCAGTCACCCTGCAGATACCTAATTATTGAATGCCCGAATGAGGGAGGCTTGTGGATGCTTTTTGCTGTCACTAGCGCCAAAGATATTTATACTTGAACAAATACTTGTTAAGTACTCAGGATAAACATCCATACAGTAGTTACGATATGCAGTAGAGTGATGTTATATTGTAATTCTGTCCTTGGAGGTCCACACTGTGGAAACCACATGTATAAACAGGTTAATGGAGAAACAAAAATGGATTCTTCTGGGCTTCCTTGGTGGCGCAGTAGTTGAGAGTCCGCCTGCCGATGCAGGGGACAAGGGTTCGTGCCCCGGTCCGGGAGGATACCACGTGCCGTAGAGCGGCTGGGCCTGTGAGCCATGGCCGCTGAGCCTGCGCGTCCGGAGCCTGTGCTCCACAACGGGAGAGGCCACAACAGTGAGAGGCTCGCGTACCGCAAAAAAAAAAAAAAAAAAAAAAAAAAGGATTCTTCTGATAACTCAATAATTAAATCACCTTATTTTAAATTCCACTTTTTGGTATTCCAGCTGGGTTCTGGGATATTTAACAGTCACATTAGTCCCAAGTAGAGTAAGAAAGCAAAGAAATATAAATGCTAATTAAGGTTACCTTTGCGCCAAAGATGACGAAAACATTTGTCCAAAGGCTGATTCAGAATCACAAGGCAGTATTTCAAACTCCCTATGGGGAAAAAAAACAAAATAAAGTAAACAAGTGAACCAAGTCTTTCATTCCCCTCATATGAGTCTGGAATCATACTCTCATAGACCAGATTTGCAGTCTACACTGAGCTAAAGTTTAATCACAGCTAATATCTTACACCTGAATTTTAAAAGATACCATAGGTTAATTGGATCTACTTTATTCAATATGTCCATCACATTACTATTTGGCCGAGGAATTTATCATAAAAATAGTTTATCATAAAGACAGTTGGGTACGCTTCTTTTTGTACAGGGTGTGCAGCCAAAATGCCCTGGATATGAATTCTTATCCTTTTGATATATGTAACACTTTGATTCAAGTACCCTTCTACGCGGCTGGTCTGCTATCATCTTGACGCTGTTTGCCAAGCAGCGTGGGTCTGATGGGCGTGTACTTTTACATGCATTTTCATCCTCATTTATTCATATTCTCTCCTTCACTTTCCTTCTCTCCCTCCACCCCGAGTTATCTTGAACTCTCCAATGTAAAACTTTGTTTCCACAAAATCCTACTAGTTCTTTTCATGACTCTTTTATTCCAAGTTTTTAGATGACCCTCAAAAGACTAAGAAAGATGGAAAAGAGTTACTTCTCCAACAATCATTTCAAGCCTTTTATAATGTACTGTAAAGAGTGCAAAGCAGAAAGCAATCAGGCTGTTGGAAATCTGTCATT
This sequence comes from Mesoplodon mirus, assembly GCF_964341445.2. Classification (NCBI taxonomy): domain Eukaryota; kingdom Metazoa; phylum Chordata; class Mammalia; order Artiodactyla; family Ziphiidae; genus Mesoplodon; species Mesoplodon mirus. The sequence goes on from NC_138985.1 coordinate 104,898,133, forward strand.
CAGCTGAGTCCAAGCACTCCATTTCATTTATGGAAAGAAATGTTGTTTGGTGATAAGAAAAATTAACTTTTTTTTTAAAGCAATCTCAGTGTTCGAAATGGAACAAGATAAGGAAATGAAAAGGGGATGGCATCATCCACGGCAAACGTTATTAAGTGCCGACTATATACCAGGCACTAGAAGCGCAAAGAGGAATAAGATTACAGGGTATCTGCGAGATAAGACATTTATAATAAAGACGATTTACTCCACAATACAGTACAACACAAGGATATGAGGAGTGCTGGGTAACAGATAAATGAATGTGGCAGAAGTTCAAAGCCTAGAAAGTCAGTAAGGTCTGGTGACATCCTAGAAATCTTTGTGATATGCAGATTTTTGAACTTGATCTTAAAAAGAAGTAGCTGGACAGAATAAAGCAAAGGGTATTCCAGACAAGGAAAACAACACACAGGAAGCTGCTATCCTTTGCCAGTAGGACTGTTACCGTGGAAAGTTTAGGAAGCAACACGCTAATGACGTGCACCTAAGACATGAATACTAACATCCCAGATTTTAGACATGCTGTTTAGGATGATGGAGGAATTTCAACTGAGGCACCACCAAGTATTTAGTGTGATAGAGAAATGAGTAGTAAAGGCAATTTATGTATATCAGGGGATCATCCATACAGAGATGATAGCTAAAGGTCAAAGCACAGACACAAGCTGAGATACTACAAAGAAAGAGCAGAGAGAGAAAAGAACAAATTACGAACACAAAATCGTCATGTTTTGCTCACCGTTACAAAACAGAAGGACGTCAACAAAGGAAATACAGAAGAAAAAGCCAGAAAGGTAAAAGAACTAAGACGGTAATTCCAGGAATGTGCCGTCGATAACACAGCACACTAAGGAGACGTCACACAGACTAGACAATGAGAAAAGGCCAACGAGGGTGGGAAAATCTCAAAGAAACGTCTAAAAATTCACAGAGGCAGCCTCAAGATAGTAAAGAGAATAAGGAGTTAGAAAACTGAGAGATGCCTCTTCTTAAAAAATAAAAACTGAACTGTGGGAAATGGGGGAAAAAGGCAGCAAAGCACAGAGAAGGTATTTTAAATATAGAAAATATTATATTCGAATTAGGAGGAGGGAAGTAAGAGAGAGAAGGGAAATGATCTATTTATTCATTTAACAGGTATTTATAGAGCACAAAGTAGTCTTGTTCAGGAATGAACACTCCCTCCCCCCTCCCCCCTGCCCTATGGCTTACATACTATTGATAAAAACAGGTGTTGAGATTGCGGCACAGGATGACCTATCACAGAGACATGCAAAATTGAGGTAGAGGCAGAGTACGGTCAATTTATTTATAAGAAAGTAAACAAGAACCAAAGTGAAGATATGGAAGTCAAATGGAACATTTAAAATGACTGCTGTAAGAAACAGACTACAGGAGCCGAGAGTCCACAGGCTGAAAAACAGGAATTCAGTTGGGGTTGACTAACAGGCATAGGACATCAGATCTGCCTATAACTCAGGACTTTTCCCACCAATTCTTTCTTTTTTTTTTTAGGGCAGCCCAGCTAGTTTATTCGCATTGAATCTAAACCTTAGATCTCTGGCTTAACAATAACACAGGAAACCTTTAAAGACACAATAAATATTGTGTTAAATCAGAGATGGTTTAAACCAGTCATATAACTTCTAATACTCTGGGTTGGCAACTACAGCATGACAAATTATATACATAAAGATATTTAGGTCCTAGGATCTGATGTTCTTTCCTTTTCTAATCTAGACTCCTCTGGCAGTAGAAATAGGAATCGGTGTAAACAAGTAAGACGGTGATGACAGCTGGTTCGAGAAGTGGCAACATCGCTGGTCAAGAGGTGAAGGGAGGCAAGGAGGCATCTTCGGGCAGCGTTAGAGTCAATGACTGCGGCAGAGACCAGTGATTGTCTCACGATATTCATTCTCCTCTTCTTTAACAACAGAAACCTGAGGGGTTTTTTTTTGGTTTTGGTTTTTACTTTGTTTGCTTTTCTGTTTTTTTGTCTTACTGGGCACATCACTGTTCAGGTGAAAAACCATCTCTCAGACTCCTCTGCAGCAAAATGGAGTCATAAGGCTAAGTTCTGGCCAAGAAGAGACACACAAGAGCTTTATATGTTACTTCTACGGGGGCTCCATAAAGTGGAGGGGGCCTTTCCTTCTGCTGCTTTTCCTCCTCCATCCTGCCATCTGGAGCAAGACTGATGAATGAATGAAAGTCTAGCAGTCACTTGGGATCCTAAGAACAAGGGCAACAGCCTGGGTCCCTGGGTCCCTGATGATGCCATGAAGCCTCCATCCCAGCACTTCAATGCCTGGCTCCAGACTTCTTTTATATGAGAAAAAACTAAACTCTTATTTTAGCTAAGCCAATAGTATTTGGGGTTTCACTGTTCTGTAGAGAGAAACTGAATTTTAATTAACACAATGACCATGGTCCAGGCTGGGTTATGGTAAAGATGATCTAGAGGAGAACTGGAGAAGACAAAGAGAAAGCAAGCATCAAAACACAGGAAGACTTTAACTCATTCATTCATTCAACAGGGATAAGAGATTCATAGCCTGGCACACGATAAGTGCTCAATATAATGTTAATGGCAAGGAGCTAATAATTTGGATAAACCAATGGTCCTTTAATCTTTGGCAAGCTCTGCAGTGTTAGAGGAGGCATTTGACAGTATTGTATGTGTATGTAAGTGAACGAGCAAACTCCTGTCTGTCACTGATTCTTTGATATGTGAACTCAGTATTTTTGTGGCTCAAAGAACAATCTGATGAAGGGGAAAAGCATTATTACCCACCTTACTGCTCCTCTAAACTCATACTTTCATTAAGGTATTATCTGTGAAAGCACATTTGCAAAGAATGAAGCCATTTGAAAACTTATAGCACATTTATGATTTACTAATGATGCTATCAATAATCAATTTCTATACATAACATTTATGTTAATCTATTTCTATACATAGAGATATTTAGGTACTAGGATCTGATATTCTTTCCTTTTTTAATCTAGACTACTCTGAAATTATAACTAGGTAAAGTCAGTTTGGCATTTACTTCACATTCAAAACCCTCATGATTACTAATCCCTAGTAGGCTGGGCTTTAGAGAATTCTAATAAGCCCACTTATTGGCTGTGTGGTTTGTGATATTTGAGCACCTGATTTACCAACTCTGAGCCCACCAAGTATGGAAGATCCAGGGAGATATAACACACAGCTGAGTATGGGGCCTGACACCAAGTAAATAAATACTCTACAAACACAGCTTTTTGCCCCTGGCAAGGACTTTCTTATCTTTCACAACTTAGAGAAAATATTTTACTTTCTTTTTTCCAACCTCTCTCCCTTTCCCCCCCATTAATCATTCTCACCTAAAAACCATAATATTTAATTCCTTCTGCTAATAATTGTTATATGCTTCTTACTCAACAACAGCTGATACACTTTAGGCATGTAGGAAAAATAATTTACTCATCCCTTTTCTCTTCAAAATTTAGCCTAGGCCCTGGCACAAAGAAGTCATGAAATAACTGCTTTCTAACATAAACTTTAAAAACCACTCACTGTGCTGTTTCCTGTATCACTAAAATAGGTACCCTACAACTAACCATACACACTTGTACACAAACCTAACCGTCATAATTTTACAGCATTCCAAATTTCTTCCCAATTAACCTTTAATCAATTTATTATTTTTTTTAATTTTTATTGAAGTATAGTTGATTTACAATGTTGTTGTATTAGTTTCAGGTGTACAGCAAAGTGATTCAGATTATCTATCTATATATATATATTTCTTTCTGAGATTCTTTTCCATTATAGGTTGTAACAAGTTATAGAATATAGTTCCCTGCTATATAGTAGGTCCTTGTTGGTTACCTGTTGTATACATAGTAGTGTGTGTATGTTCCCAAATTCTTAATTTATCCCTCTCCCACCCAGCTTTCCCCTTTGGTAACCACTGTTTGTTTTCTATGTCTGTGAGTCTATTTCTTCCCAATTAATCTGTAAGACTTTGTGTCTTACAAAATTGCTTCTAATGTCACCATACCCTGTATGAACAGACACGCAATCTTGGAACTTTTTTTTTTTTTTTTTTTACTGTAAAGAACAAACCAGGGCAGCCTCAATATTCGTGTCCCTCACTTAATGGAGTATACGGTCCAGTTCTAAACCAGCTACAAACTGAATTCTATTTCGATGGCATTATAAAAGTAACAGACTGAGATCATGCAGAGAAAAAGGGTGAATATCTAACCTCATCATCAAAAAGAAGTCAACATCCAAAGAACTCAAGGCCCAGTGAGATAGTTAAGATTTAAACAGTTCACTGTTGCCAGAAGTTGAGGTGCGGCTAGACTTAGACCTCTCATCATTGAGTCCACTGCCCATCCCACTACACATTAGCTCAAAGGAGGAGAGTTGGTGCCACACCCACAGTCCTCTATGACTTCAATATTAATACAAGACAATCAACAAGCTGCCAAAGTACAGCATGTAAAAAGCTGGCAGAAACCTGCAGAATAACCAAACCATTACCAGGGTTTCCTTATCTCCACCTAGCACATGACGAATCCTGACATATTAGCTGAATCAAGTCAAATGCAACTAATCTTCATGCTCTTACAACTAACCTTTGTACCAAGCAATCACATGAGATTCTGAAGCAAAAGAACTCATTTCTCAATATGAATCCAATGTTAGTTTTAGCTCCAAATCCTTTTGCAGGGCAACTTGCAGTGTTTCTCATAAAATGTCTTGTAATTCAAAGTTTTTCAAACATGATGAGAATTTATTCAAAACTTTTATGAACATGCATGACTAATCAACTCTCTACTTGCAACTGTCTTACTCTGTTTATTTGTAGGTTATGTCTAATATTATGAAAGCAGATTAGGTAATCTGATGGGTGCCCAGATCCTCTGAACAATCAGTCCTCCATCTTCCAGCCATCTGGCATTTGATGACTTCCCTGCTCATTAATGATTTGGGTAGATACACACATCTACCAAAAGGCAAATGAAGGAAAGGAAACCAAATGGAAACCAATTTTACATTTTGTTCCTCAATGGAGTTCTTAAATCTTTTTAGAAGGTATAACATGACCGCATTTCACCGATTTAAAAATGAACATTTTTGTACATTTTAGCATTTCTAAAATGCAGTTTAGGATGCATTCAAAATGTATTTTAGAATCAGTGGTATCTTCGCACTGTGTCAGAGTTTGTCATTTTTTCCCCCTTTTTAATGGCATCTTACAATTCACAGTTGCAATTAAAACCTGTATTTAAGCTACCCTTCCTATTATTCTACACCAACATCATGAATATTTGTGAGTTGTATGAAGTTTATAAATAAATCAGTTGAAGTTTATGGAATTAAGGTGCCAGGATAAAAGACACTAGGGTATTAACAGAGAATGATCGTACTGTTCTCTGCTTTTCTACCAGAAACGTATGTTTATATTTAAAAGCCATTATTTCCCTGTGATGCCATGAAAGAGCTGATGGTATTAAGACGGCTATTCATGTTTTGTGGCCAATGAGGAAAATAAGTCCCAAAACAGTGCAAAGAACAACAGATTAAACAAAGCAAACCCAATGCGCTAAAACAGTGAAATCCCACAGGAGGGGAAACAAAAGTCCCCAGGGGGACAGGGGTGTCACAGAAGACGCACTCCAGCTGTCATGAAGGTGAGTATGAATGCCCTGGGCAGAAGAGGCGGGGCATTCCAGGCAGAGAAAATACCAAATGCCAAAAGGGGTCAGACACACAAAAAAGTAGCCAACGCTGTGAATGGGGGAAAGAGGTGTTAGACAAGGAGGCCATGAGACTGGGATGGCTCTAAGGCCTTCTTAGCCTGTGTAAGCTAATGCGAACCTAAGCCAGAGTCAACTGTAAATATGCCGTCACCCGAGAAAATGAAATTTAAGAACAGCCAATCACTAACTACGAATCAGGGGCTGCCTGATGCAAATAAATGTCTGCTCAAATAAACTCTTGCAAATGTTAATGTGCTTCCGTTTATCTTTTAACAGAGATAACGGCAGTAGAAAAACCTAGAGAGAGAGAGAAGTGGCAGCCCCAAAGTAAAATATATTTTAGGCCATTTTAAGTTATAATGCTCACCATTTTCCCTTCCCCGATAATTGCAGCTGGAGATTCTGAAGACTCAAATAATTGTTGTTGTTGGGTTTTCTTAATGATATGGCTACTATTGGCATTGCTTAGAGCGATGTCAAGGTGTTCCAGATAGCTGTAAGATTGTGAATGACTTCTTCAGACTTGACACACTGAAGTTAAAATGAAATAGTTCTTAACATTATTTTTGTTAATCAACTCATGATCCTAAAATTACAGACCTCTCTAACAAGCTAAAAGGAACTTGCGAATAAGATTATGAATGAAATCTAAAGAAGACAGATACAATCTGCTCCCAAGTATAAAAGCCAAAGAATTTATCCCATTAGCATCTGAATAGTAAGTGCCAGCACAGCAAGCTGCCATCTGAAACTCTTGGCAGTTCCTTCGTTTGAGCCCTGATGAAGCAGGAGCCATTGTAGGGATGTGTGAGGAGATAATTAGAACTCTCCTTTTCCCAAGTACTGTCAGTCCAAAGAGAATAATAAGGTGCCATGATTTTATCATACGGCAAGCTCTACTGTTAAACTGTGTTATATACAGTAACTTCTTATACAATGGGGTAACATTTGCCAAATGCTTATTATGTACCAAGTACTTAGATCCTCCCCCACTAGGAAAAAAACTCAAAGAGGACACTCAGTTTTTTTGTCTTATTCACTGTTGGTGCCTGGCACAGAGCAGATGCTCCATACATGATCACTGAATACAAGGATAAGAAAACACAAAAGTTACAAATCAAAGTATCGTATATGTACTATTTCATTTAACCCCTATGCAGGGGAATAGAGTCTGCCACCCCAACATAGGTCTCTTTGGCATACGAATTATTTTAAGCTGGTCATTTTCTCAGGAATAGCACACAGGGAAAAACCTCTGAAAACCAAGTAGTTCTTAACCCTTCAGAAGAAACATTGACATTTATAAGGAAAAATCTCCATTTGTAAGGGTGTCTTCCTGGAGGCACCAGGAAGAGGAAAAACTCCAACTGATGGAAATGGAGCCGGCAATGACCTAAATCTACAATAAGAACATTCCCTGTGTTTACTGTGCTTTTCCTGATAACCTCTCATTACCTACTATCCACTCTCAACAATTTCTTTCTTTTGTCTTTAGTTGAGGATGGTATTTGAGATGAGAGTTTCAGCCATTTTGGTGAGTTTTCCTAGATCTCTCCCATGTACACGTTATTAAACTTCTGTTTGATTCTTCTTCTCTATTAAACTTTTGTTAATCTGTCTCTTGTCAATTTAATTCTTAGACCATCCAGAAGAACCTAGAAGGATAGAAGGAAATTTCTTCCTCCCAAACAGCTACAAATTATGGCCATAAAATCCTATATTACTTTTTCCATTTTGCTAAAGGGAAAACTAAGGCTTGAGAAGCAAAGAGACTGACTAAATGGCAGAACAAAGACAGACTCTCACACCCAAGCCTCTGGGCTTAACCTCTAGGCTGCCCCTTCCATATCTTTGTAGATTTCCTGCCTTGTACTACACTTCTTGCAAAACCCAAGAAGTTTGAGACCAGGAGTTTGATTTAGAAAAAACTCAGAAAAGGCTAAGTGGGAGACTCTCAGCAACCTATCAACAGCCACTGAGTTTCCAGCAGAATCACAGGCTGCCTTATGAACCTTCGAAGAAGCAGAAAACAGATGGGACAATTAAAGGAATCTCAAGGAAAAAGGGCAATTTTGGTGGAGACTTCGGCATTTAAAAGTCCTGTCGTCTCAGGGTCTTAAATTTTCCTGATTACCAATATAAGCAAAGCTTCTTCTTTATATTAGTACTTTTCCTTCTATCAAGCTTTTAAAATTGTTTCCCAAATTATATAAAATGAGTATACTATTTTGATTTTTTAAGTAATATTTCATCTAATCTAAGCCAGACTTTATCATAATGACCCGAAGAATGATACACCTAGGTCACGAATGGCCACCTGGCTGACAGCAGTGATTGTGAGTGTTATCCCAATTTAAGGAAGGTTATATAATGTGACAGAAAAGTAAGTCTCTAAAAACTCATGGAAAAAGAGAGAAAAGCTAGAGGGCGTGCAAGAGTGAAAGCTTCTCAAGAACAGAGGGTCTTAGGCTTCTTTCAAAGAGCCTTAGACAAGATGGAGCGCAAAGTACCAGCTCAATAAATATCAACCAAAAATACACAGGATAATTATTGGTTTGCTTCGAAATTCTGTGTATGTAGATGGTTTCCTTTTTTAAAAAAAAAGTAATCTAAAATAGTATCTAAAACAAAATTTTCAAAAGAAAAAGGTGTTTTAAACCATTTTTTAAAAAATAAAGTACCGGGACTTCCCTGGTGGTGCAGTGGTTAAGAAGCTGCCTGCCAGTGCAGGGGACACGGGTTCAAGCCCTGGTCCGGGAAGATCCCACATGCCGCAGAGCAACTAAGCCTGTGCACCAGAACTACTGAGCCTGCGCTCTACAGCCCGTGAGCCACAACTACTGAAGTCCACGTGCCACAACTACTGAAGGCCTCAAGCTCTAGAGCCCGTGCTCTGCAACAGGAGAAGCCACCGCAATGAGAAGTCCGTGTACCGCAGTGAGGAGTGGCCCCTGCTCGCTGCAACTGGAGAAAGCCTGCAAGCAGCAGCAAAGACCCAACGCAGCCAAAAATTAAATAAATATTAAATTACTTAAAAAAAATAAAGTACCAAATAAACTGGAAAAATGGGTCATTCCTAAACCCCTGGGTATGTTAATATTTCATGAGAGACTGCATATTTAAATTTTTTTAATAAAGAAAATGCAAAGAATGCATGGGAGATAGAAATTACTTCACACATAGATATGACTTAGTGCATAGGGGCCCAACAAATGCAGAAAGGTTTCCACGAAAACAAAAAAATAATTTTACTTTCATAGACTACTTGAGTAGACACTCATCGTAGGTAACAGTAGTTACTATGGTTACCATGGATTTTCATATTATAGTTAATTTATATACTATTCTATACTACTACATGGCCAATTAATCTCAAGGTACATTGTATCTGAAATCAGCAATGAACAGAACACATCAGCTAATATAAAGCTCAAGATCAACCTTGATTTTCTTCAAATACAAAAGAACTACTATATCTGTTTATATGTTATATACATGTGTTTATATACGTGTGTGTATATATATATGTTGCTTTGAACCAAAATAGACCTACAAGAACTTGAAGTTATCCAAACAAGCAAGAAAATAAAAACAGTCTCCAGATGCAAATGGCACACCACCTGAGACAAAGATTCTCTCATTGACCAAACTCTACGCAGGCTATCCTGAACTCTTTCAACTATGCCTCACTCTTTGTCTATCTCGGCATTGTCCAATTTTAGCATGAGTCCTGCTAAGTACCCTCCGCCTGCTCACTGCCACCTGCCCTGCGCAATATCTGATGGGGTTCCTCTTCCTCCACCATCCCCCTGGTAATGTCTGGTCACCCTGGCCTGCCTTCAGCAAGAATCCTGTCAGGTTGGCTTGGCCAGAACCCCCCCTCACCCCCTGATGTTTCCTCTTAATAATTCTCCATCCACTGACCCTGTTCCTTGGCCGTAAATTCCCACTTGCCCATTGCGTTCAATCTCTCTCCCACTGCAGGACCCCACTGAAGTGGTCCTACACCTATTACCATGACCCCTCCCCCTTGAATCAAACCTTCTTTACTGTGCTTTAACAAGTGTTACTGAATGATCATTTTTCTTTAATAGCTGGAATTTTTTTTCTTTAACACCTATTAGATAAGAGGGAGAAAGTGAAAATAAAACACTTTTATAGTGGGCGTGGTTATACATGCAAGGACTTCCTCCTTTTTCTGTACAATTTTTACAGAGAGAGAGGCAAAAAGAGTAGCAGACAACGAATCAAGCATGAGAAAACACAAAAGTTTGTGGTCAGAAATTTTAATGAGGTAATTATGACTGAAAAATGGGAGAACAGCTATAAAAGATCTTGATAAAGCTACATATAACAGAAGCTCAAATGAGCCTGAAAAATTGGGGGTAATATCTATGGCAGAGAGAGTAAGATGCAGTAATTAGGCTCAATGGCAAAACATATTGATTATGGGACAGAAAGAAAAAACTGTGTGTAGGCTCATCCCCATGTTAAATATATTATTTCTTTTGGGGCAGACCAGGGAAAGAAGGGAAGACCAGGGAGAGATGGAGGGAAACATAGGAGTTGATAAACATGTATATTAGGAACCATGAAGCAACATAAAAGAAATCACAGGGGCTTCCCTGGTGGTGCAGTGGTTGAGAGTCTGCCTGCCGATGCAGGGGACACGGGTTCATGCCCCGGTCCGGTAAGATGCCACATGCCGCGGAGCGGCTGGGCCCGTGAGCCGTGGCTGCTGAGCCTGCACTCCACAACGGGAGAGGCCACAACAGTGAGAGGCTCATGTACCGCAAAAAAAATCACAGACCTAATCTTTATCTCTGACTACCAAATGGGAAAGTCTCACTGAGACAAAAGAACTGAGTCTAACCCCAAAATGTGATACAGTGACCTATTACAACCCTCCTACACTTTCTCATTAATTCTCCTTTGTAGAGCAAAGTGAAGTAGCCACAGATAAAATATTGCACTTGAGTTCCATTTCTGCCATAATTAATGAACCTGGGCTCCATAAAGTCTGGAAGACACCTTTATCTGCAGCTCTCAACAAATAATAAACGCTCTTTATGTATCTGTAAGCTTCCTAAAAATCAGTTTCTGGGCCTCAGTTTTCTCATCTATCTATTTATACAACACATCTTTTACTGTGCTTGGCATTTTTATGAGCTTGGCACAAAGGCACTTGAGATAGAAACCTTGTACTTGCCCTCAGACATCTCAAAGTCTAGCAAGAGAGATGATCAACATAAGGTTGTGTGAGAGAAATAAGTAAAATAAAAAGGTAAGAACAAACCTAATAAGACTGGCATGTGTGGCCTCAGGGCCAAATCTATCCTAAAATTAAAAATTTTCACCAAAATTAGTCTTAATCTAAAGAGTTAAATAACATCCATCCATTTCTCAACGTATCACTACCACCAACTATCTTGAATTTAAAATTATATCTCAATAAGATTAATTATAAAATTGATTCATTTAAATTTAAAACTATTTATTTGAAAGAAGTAGAGAAGAGAGTAAATTCTTACACCCTTGAGCCCCACTCAGGGCTCAGATTTAATAGGGACCGTCTCAAAAACTCCACCACTAGCAATAAAAATTCACCTGTCCTCTACAATGTGTCCATTTCCAATCATGAGGCCTGCCTTTGAGCAGATTTCCTTTAAGGAAGAATCTGTATGGATAAAATAGCCCATATAACCACAAAGGAAATCTACACCAGCCTAAACCAAACCAGGAAGTCTTTCTTTACTAAATGTATCTTTTTAAAAGTTCAAAGATACTTAAGGATAAGTAAGCATATTAAAGAAAAAAAAATCAATGAATTACAGAACAACCACCTCAAGATGATACCCAGGGATGAAAATGAGAGCTTCTCTAATAGATACACCCTCAGAGATTTGAGGATATTATGAGGATAACAAAAGCAAGGAAGGGAGGAAGGAAAAAAGTAATGAAGAGAGAGGAGACAGACAAGTTAAACAAATTCAATACAACCAATAAACAACAAAATAATCTTTGCAAATGTCATTACAGATATAACAGATTTATTAAGGAAACCTCCTAAAGTAAAAGGCAAAATGACAAAGAAGTAGGAAATACGACCAAAGAAGACATACAGATGGCCAAGAGGCACATGAAAAGCTGCTCAACATCACTAATTATTAGAGAAATGCAAATCAAAACTACAATGAGGTATCACCTCACGCTAGAGGTTAGAATGGGCGTCATCAGAAAATCTACAAACAACAAATGCTGGAGAGGGTGTGGAGAAAAGGGAACCCTCTTGCACTGTTGGTGGGAATGTCAATTGATAGAGCCACTATGGAGAACAGTATGGAGGGTTCCTTAAAAAACTAAAAATAGAATTACCATATGACCCAGCAATCCCACTACTGGGCATATACCCTGAGAAAACCATAATTCAAAAAGAGACATGTACCCCAGTGTTCACTGCAGCACTATTTACAATAGCCAGGACATGGAACCAACCTAAATGTCCATCGACAGATGAATGGATAAAGAAGATGTGGTGCATATATACAATGGAATATTACTCAGCCATAGAAAGGAATGAAATTGGGTCATTTGTAGAGATGTGGATGGACCTAGAGACTGTCATACAGAGTGAACTAAGTCAGAAACAGAAAAACAAATATCATATATTAACGCATATATGTGGAATCTAGAAAAATGGTACAGATGAACCGGTTTGCAAGGCAGAAACAGAAACACAGAGGTAGAGAACAAATGTATGGACACCAAGGGGGTAAGAAGGGGTGGGATGAATTGGGAAATTGGATCGACATACATACACTGATATGTATAAAATAGATAACTAATAAAAAAAAAGTAGGAATAAGAGAAAAGAGGCATAAGGAAATATATTAACAATTAATGTAATACAATTAAGAGAAAATACAACTCAAGATTTCTCCTCTTTGGGGAAGATATTATTTAAAAAAATAAACTCCTTAAGCAGAAATGAAGGTGTAGCTGTTTTTTTTTTCCTGAGAATCTGGTAACAGGTTTCTAATATCATTTTTGAAAGCAAATATATACTCAATTATCTAAGTTATTTTGTTCACAGTCAGCCAACTGTGAGACTCTTGATTTGCTTTTACATTCCATTCACCTCTTTGTCCAAAATTCATTAAGCAGTTGGCATTTGATATTGAACACCTAGAGTGCTCATTATTATTTTTGGTAAAGATATTAGAACCAAGAGAATTTAATTTTGTTCTTTGAAGACAGATTTACAATGTGAATCCATAAAATATCTGTAAACTCAAGAATCTAGGGCCAGTTTCTTTCACTAGTTCGTATAAAAAGATCATTTTCTTTTGTTTGTTAAGTAAACATTTTCTGTTTGCTGTGCCTTTTGTGGGACCAGACTTGCAAAAATCTGGAATAATACATTTTTAAAAGCATGGTATTTAAACATATCCTGTAAATATATACTCAAGATCTTCCAAGAACAATGTAAGGTTTGAAATGTAGTCAATTTCTTAGCATGATTATACCGAATTCTATGACAAGTTCCACTCTCTATAATAATAGTGTGTGTTTTCCTTTCCTTTGGACATGAATAATCAACAATAGATCTAAGAGTTGCAAAGCCTCTTGGAAGTAACCTAGAACTGTTTCCAATTCATCAAAATCCTAAGGACTTTTTCCAATTTCATTTTTTGGGTAGGTAGTTAATGCATGAGGAATTAACATTAAGAGATACAACAGGATATACAGTGAAACATTAGTCATTCTTTGCAGTCCCCTACCAACCAGTTCCCCTCTCTGGGGTGAATAATTTTACTCATTTCTTAGAACTCCTTTTGATTACTAAAAATGTATACTTTTACTGTCTTCTCACTGGGAGTAGTCATATAACAAACAAATGCCAAGCACTGAAACATTTAAATGACTCTATCTCAAGGGCATGCGTGTGCAACCATTCAGTTTACAGGCAACGTTTGGTATTCAAGTGGATTTGTCACTCTTGCAGTAATTATGGCGTGCCCCGGAATCACAAGCACAATACAAACTTTCTAGAAGACGATCACACTTTGGCTTGAAGAAAACAGAAAGATCTCACTAAATATGGGAGTTGTGTTCATTAATAGAGGGGGAATACTTTACACGAAGAACAACTACCTAGCTGTAACTTCCATTCACAGTGTCTGCTTGGTTGTGGCCTCCAGAGGTTACTGAGTCACTGATGTCTAAGGAACGTTGTGGATGATGTTCCTTAAAAAATGCTATATACAGTATACAAAATGGACAAATTAAGGAAGTGAGGTAAGCTACTCTTTAAAAATACCTATACTGGGGCTTCCCTGGTGGCGCAGTGGTTGAGAGTCCGCCTGCCGATGCAGGGGACATGGGTTCGTGCCCCGGTCCGGGAGGATCCCACATGCCGCGGAGCGGCTGGGCCCGTGAGCCATGGCCGCTAAGCCTGCACGTCCGGAGCCTGTGCTCCGCAGCGGGAGAGGCCGCAACAGTGAGAGGCCCACGTACCGCAAAAAAAAAAAAAAAAAAAAAAAAAAGATAGACACGATCATATTGACAATAAAACAGGACGGAGAGAATGACTCCAAACCACAAGCACGGTAGAAAGTGACCGGCGTCCATGCCACTTATTGCTGGAGACAGTTCTCCAGGAGGGGCTTGTATTTCTGTCCATCTTGTGAGTGAAGCACTGACTGCCTTTGTTTTGGATGATCTTTTCAAGGATCCTTGTACAGTCAAGAGACTTGAAAGACAGAATGTCTGTCTCCCTCTGAAGCTAAGACCTTGCAGGGGGCTCTTCCATATACAGCTGTCGCTTCTACATCTGAACATAAAGTAGGAGTTTTGTGCAAAACGCTTGTACTTCCCTGTCCCACAAGTGCCGGAGGTGATTCATCCAGATGAGAAAGAGCAGCAGGTAAAGAAGTGCTCGTCAAACATGTAAACTGCTCTCTGTCTATTCTCCCTGTCGTGGTCCAGCTGAAACAACAGAGTCCCAGGAGAAGGCTAATCACAGCCTTCTGTTAAGGACTCAAAGGCAGCAGGGGCAGGAAGAGAAGCAAGATCTCAACAACCAACAGCCACATGTGGCCAGTGCAAAAGGCAAACCGGAGCTGGAGGCGACAGTGGTCACCGCAGCCTGAGTCCAGTTGTTGCTCCCGATGCTTCCAGCCACTGAGGCTCTAACTGACCCCTCCACGGACTGAGACTGACACCTTCTTTTCTATTCCACAGGCCCCTGTGCCCCTAGATCAACTCACACCCACATGCAAGGCCGCCAGGCACACCCTGGGGAACCTCAACTCCTCAGGCTATTTGCCATGGGGCGGGGGCGGTGAGAATTTAGAGTCCTCTGACATCCAAAGTTTTCACTATAGAAGAGATCCCGTTAGTCACCAAGTCAGAAGTCTCACTCTCCCAGTCCTGACTGTGGTGTTATCACACCTCTGCCTGCAAAGGCGGCCTATAAACCCTCACAATATCTGAGAGCCTTCACCAGTTAAATTTCTTGGCATTACGTAGGCAGATTCACACTCAGTCCCTCTGGCGGTCAAGGAAATCTTCGGTCCCCTACCACCAAAAGGGGGCCCAATACCTTATTGGACTCTTTGGGTTCTGAAAACAGTAGGTGCCACACTTGAGCATTCTATGTGGTACTTAATATCAGCTAATCTACAAACCAGTATCCTTTGAGCCCAAACAAAAAGGCTCTGCTGAAAATCATCCAACAAGCTGTGGCATGCTCTCAACCCTAATAATCTCTGTGACTGATGATTTTATCAATTAGAGCATCAAGCAAAGGGCGGCAGCCTCCAACCAGAGACCTACCCTGGGGTTTTAGACTCATCGACTCTGTGCCATGGTCACCCACTGCCTCCCTTCTAAAAAGCAGCTTTCAGCTTGCCACTGGGGTCTTGCTGAAACTAACTGCCTGACCTTGTGACTCTCTGGCCTGATATTTCCACTGAGGGATGGATCAACTCGGATTCAATGACTATCAAGGTAGGAAGGGCCCAATACCCTCGTATAAGAATAGAAATTGTACATTCAAGGACCGGCTAGGAACTGTACATCTCAGCTCTTCATGAAAAGTGGCAGCTATTCCTCCAGGGTGAAGCAAAGGCACTGCTCACGCAGCTCTCCGCTCAGCTAAATCCCCATGTGCACCGAACTGCTGCAGCTGTTCAGTCTCAGCACCAACTATGCGGAAGCTGAAATGGACATGTGTCTCTGTTCAGTAGGCAACATTCAAGCCACCCTCTGGCCAATATGGCCTTGATGAACCTTACTATATTTTTATTGACCCTGGGACTATTACTAGTGAGTGGTCTAGCTCAGGTTGGCCTCATCCTGCTGCCTTGGAGTATGGCTGGTAATGCCCTTGGTTAAATTTTGCATGAGATAAATTGAACAGAGCTGGTCAGAGTGTCTGTCGTTCTGATTAACCCGAGTGGCCAACAGAGTGAGGTATTCTTGTGCAAATTCATCAAGAATAGATATTGCCAAAAGGTCATTCTCTGTGGGCCTCTCATGATTCTATATGTCTTGTGAGGGATGTATCCACTATTTTTGCTCCACACTGTCTTCTCAAGACAGTTTGGAAGATAGAGACAGTGTCTCCTCTAGAGCATAGTACAGGCTTCCTTACTGTCTGGCAAAATAAAGATAATATCTCCTTCCATAGCATTTACTTCCCATGATAAAAAAAATTGGATATTCATAAGATCTGGGTTCCTCCCTGTATTAAAACCCACAGCATAAAAGCTGTCATCTGACCCTCTTCCCATCATCCACTAGGCAACGAGGTCCGGGAAACTGGCACTCTGGCTACTGCTGTGAGTAATAAATTGTCCTTCATCTCTGACCCAGAGTCTCAGGTTTTTACCAGTATACACCAAACTGTGACTTGTTAGCTTGCAAGTGGGGTAAAGTCTAAGGTTGCTCACAGTTTTTGATATTTACGGCATCAAAAAAAAGTTAATTACTGAGACTTCCCTGGTGGCGCAGTGGATAAGACTCTGTGCTCCCAATGCAGGGGGCCCGGGTTCGATCCCGTATCAGGGAACTAGATCCCACATGTGTGCCACAACTAAGGAGCCCGCCTGCTGCAACTAAGGAGCCAGTGAGCCACAACTAAGACCCAGGGCAACCAAATAAATAAATAAAGCAATAAATATTTTTAAAAAAGAAAAGGTAAATTACCATGGCTGTAGGCACAAGAATCAGTTGCATATAACCATTTATAAAACTTCTAAAAAAGTTAAAGTGTTAATAAACTTAAAGAATGTATCCTACCCTCCTCTGCTTAGCCCTTCCCCAACAAGCATCATCAATACTTGTAGCTGCTCAATTTTATTACTTATATCATGCCATTTGAACTTTACAAATTTCCAATATTTTTCTTTTAGCTATGAAATGAATGAGAGTAAAATCATACAGGGCTGAAGAACACTAGAAAATAGACTACAAAAAACTAATTTCAAAAAATTCTAGGCATTAATAAAAGCACTGATTGGCATATAAAATACTGTCTCTTGGGAATTTGTAGTTGTTTCAATATGAATTTTTCTAAGAACTTACAACTCTAGTTTATGCTATAAATAATATATCAGCAGAGGATAAATATTATAGAAGTCACATTTCTGAAATGTTTAAGAATACCATGGTTTATAGAAACAGTAAATACGTCAGAAGAATACACATTCAGGCTTATGGGTAGAAAACATATGTCTATGCCAACAACACTCCTGAAAATGATAGCTGATTTTTTTCCTTCCTTAAGACAATATTAACTATCCCATAAAAGCACAAGACACTTTTGTTCACATCATAAACTACCAAGTCAAAATACGTGCATATGAGTGTAGCCATGGAATACGTCTCAGTAAATGTCAGTTATCTTCAACATAAATTTCTAACAGTTCATTGTAAACAAAACCCAGGAACAAAAAACAAAATTATATTACTTTAAAGACAGGTCATAGTTCATGATCGATAACTTCTGTACACAGCTGACGTAGGTGGCTATTGGATAGTAATAACTATTTTTTTTAGAATTTTTTCTTCCAGTTTTACTGAGATATAATTGACACAGTACTGTATACATTTAAGGTGTACAGCATAATGATCTGACATATATACGTCCTGCAATGCTTACCACAAGTTTAGTAAACATTCCTCATCTCATATAGACACAAAATTAAAGAAATAGAAAAAAAATGTTTTTCCTTGTGATGAGAACTCTTAGGATTTACTCTCAACAACTTTCATATGTAACATACAGCTGTTAATTGTATTTACCATGTTGTACATTACAACCCTAGTACTTATTTATCTTATAACTGGAAATTTGTTGCTTTTGACTACCTTCATTTTTTTAGAGCAGTTGTAGGTTTACAGAAAAAATGTAGAAAGTACCAAGAGTTTCCATATATGCCCTCTTCTTGACCCCTCTTTACAATTTCCCCTAGTACTGATGTCTTGCATTAGTATAGTTCATTTGTTTTAACTGATGAACCAATATTGATTCATTATTAATAATGAAAGTCTATAATTTATGTTAGGGTTCACCCTTTGTTTTATAGTTCTATGGGTTTTGATAAATGCATAATGTCTTGTACCACCTTTACCTTGTCATACAGAATAGTTTCATTGTCCTGAAAGTGTCCACCTATTCATCCTGCTCCCCATTCCCCTGAATTCTTGGCAACCACTCATCTTTTTATTGTCTCCATAGTTTCGCCTTTTCCAGACTGCCATGTAGTTGGAATCATACAGGATGTGGCCTTTTCAGTTTGGCTTCTTTCACTTAGCAGTATGCACTCAAATTTCCTCCACGTTTTTTTTTTTTTTTTTTTTTTGCTTGCAAGTTTATTTCTTTTCATTGCTGAATAATATTCCATTGTTTGCATGTACCACACTTTATCCATTCACCTATTGAAGGGCAACTTGATTGCTTCCTAGTTTTGACAATTTTGAATAAAGCTATAAACATGTCTGTGCAGATTTTCGTGTGGATATAAGTTTTCAACTCCTTTGGGTAAATACCAAGGAGTGCAATTGCTGAATCATATGGGAAAAGGATGTTTAGTTTTGCAAGAAACTGCCAAAATAATCTTCCAAAGTGGCTGTACCATTTTGCATTCCCACCAGCAGTGAATGAGTTCCTGTTGTTCCACATCCTTGCCAGCATTTGGTGGTGTCAGTGCTTTGGATTCTTGCCATTCTGATAGGTGTGTAGTGATATCTAATTGTTGTTCTAATTTACATTTCCCAGATGACATATGATGCAGAGCAGCCTTCATATGCTTACTTGCCATCTGTGTATCTCCTTTGATGAGGAGTCTGTTCAGACATTTTGCCTACTTTTACTTTTATTGTTTTTCATTGCAGTATAATTGCTTTACAATGTTGTGTTAGTTTCTGCTCCACAGCGAAGTGAATCAGCCATATGCATACACACACCCCCTCCCTCTTGAACCTCCCTCCCTCCCCCCGGTCCCCCCACCACCCCACCCAGCTAGGCCATCACATAGCACCGAGCGGAGCTCCCTGTGCTATACAGCAGGTTCCCACTAGCTATCTCTTTTACACATGGTAGTGTATTTATGTCAAACCTAATCTCCCAATTCATCGCACCCTTCCCTTCCCCCTGTGTCCGCACGTCCATTCTCTATGTCTAATCCAAGAAAAAGTGAGGTTCACATCCTTTGAGAACTCTTTTCAACACAAAGGCAACAAAAACAACATTGTTAAAGTAAATTTTATACATCGTATCATTTCACCCATAAATAATTCCACATGCATCTCTAAAAGATAAGTTCTTTTTTAAAAGACACCACCACAATATCATCACATCCAAAAATTTTTTTAAATGATTGCTTGATATCAATTATTCCATGTGTTCAAATTTCCTCTTGTATGAAAAAAAATCTTTTTATACTTGGTTCATTCAAATGAAAGTTCAAACAACGTCCACACATACGTCTCTCAAATCCCTTTTAATCCAGATTTCCCTTCCATTTCACTTCCCCTTAGATGGTCTCCCCTAAAAGTGAGGGTGTTAACAGGTGGGTCCTTTGGGAAGAAATCAGGTCATGAGCATAGAGTGGGATTAGTGACCTTATAAAAGAGACCCCACAGAGCTCCTTCGCCCCTTCCATAACGTGAGGACACAGCAAGACAGCATCAGCTATGAACCGGGAAGGTGATCGTGCTGGCACCTTGATCTTGGACTTCTCAGCCTCCAGAACGATGAGAAATAAATTTCTGTTGTTTATAAGCCACCCAGTCTGTGGTATTTTGTTTTACCAGCCTGAATGGACCAAGACATCTTTCCTTTTGTTATGATCACAGTCTTCACCCATTATTTTGTCAGGAGTTGAAGTTCTAATTCTGTTGCTGCTCTTGAATTCTAGCACTGCTCATTAGGAGCTAAGATTCTAATTCTACCACTACTCTTTACTACCTGGAATACTTCTGTAAAGAGAAACTTCCTCGTATCACTTATTTGTTTACCCTGATGCTTAGTCTGTCCAAGGATGGCAAGATAAACATTAGACGTCTTTTTTTTTTCCCTTACCTACTACTTTCATTAGATTTTTTTTTTTTTTTTTTTTTTTTGCAGTACGTGGGCCTCTCACTGTTGTGGCCTCTCCCGTTGCGGAGCACAGGCTCCAGACGCGCAGGCTTAGCGGCCATGGCTCATGGGCCCAGCCGCTCCGTGGCATGTGGGATCTTCCCGGACCGGGGCACAAACCCGTGTCCCCTGCACCGGCAGGCGGACTCTCAACCACTGTGCCACCAGGGAAGCCCTCGTTAGATTTTTTTTTCCATAAAAGAAAGACACTGTAGTAAGGAGTGACAATCAGACTGACAATTGCCTCTCAGCAGCAACACTGGAAGCCAAATGATGGTCGTGGAATACTGTAAAGTATGCATACCTCAATACTCAAAATGAATAAAACGAATATCGTGGAAAACAGTGATTAAAGAGATTTTCAAATATACAAACTCTCTCACAAGTGTTTATAAAATAATTATACTATGTAGAATTTGTGGTTTTAAAAAGGTTAACTAAATTGCAACCAACCGCAGCCTAAGATTAAAGAAGGGATAGTATAGTTAAAATATTCTTAGATCCTAGAATCTGCTTAGGAGGAAGGTAAATATAATTATTAACTTTATACTCTGAGTCAAACATACATGTTCGAAATTTTAAGATCAGGACAAAAAGAATACACACAGGGTATACAGCTTCTCAAAGTGTAAAGAGGAAGACAGTGAAGTAAGAATTACAATAAAATACCTAAAGAAGAAAGAAAAGGAGGTTTTTAAAAAAGAAAGTCACCCTTGATACCAAAAGCATGATACATAACAGGAAAAATTGGTAAATTGGACCTTGTCAAAATTAAGAGCTTTTGCTCTGCAAATGACCCTGTGCTAAGAGAAGGAAAAGACAAGCTACAATGAGGAGAAATATTTGAAACCCATATACCTCACAAAGGACTTGTATCTAAAATACAGAAAGAACTCTCAAAATTGACCAATACAAAAATCATCCAATTAGAAAATGGGCAAAAAACATGAATGGACATTTCACCAGAGGCTACACGGCCAGCAAATAAGCACATGAATTCACCATCAGCTATTGGGGATGCAAATTAAAATCACCATGAGTTATCATCACACACCTATCAGAAGGTCTAGAATTTAAAAAGTGACAATACTGGGAGCGTGCAGAGAAAATGGATCACTCCCACATTGCTGGTGAGTCCAGACAGTCTGGAAGAGTGTGGCAGTTTCTTAAAAAAAAAACTAAACATGCAACTACCATATAATCCAGCAACTGCACTCTTGGGCACTTATCTTAAAGAAATGAAGCCTTATGTTCATGCAAAAACCAGTACATGGAAGTTTATAGCAGCTTTAATTGCAATAACCAAAAACTGGAAACAACCCAAATGTCCTTCACGGGAGAAATGGCTAAACAAAAAATGGGACATTTCTACCACGCAACAGTATTCTGCAATGAAAAGGAATGAACTATCGATACATTCAGCAACTTGAATGGACCTCAAAGGAATTATGCTGAGTGAAAAAAGACAATCTCAAAAGGTTTCACACTGGATGGTTCAGTTTAAACAAAATTATTGAAATAGAATTATAGAGATAGAGGACAAATGAGTAGATGCCAGGAATTAGAGGTGGAGTGGGAGGGAGAGGAGTAGGTGAGGCTATGAAGGGGTGGTGTGAGGGGGCCTGTGGTGATGGAACAGGCTGTAGCTTGAATCTGGTGGTGGTTAAACAAGCGTACACATGGGATAAACTGTACAGACAAACACACATGCTTGCACACACGCGCACGCACACACACACACACACACAAGTGCATGTAAAACTGGTGAAATATGAATAAGCTCCATGAAGAGTACTGTCAATTTCCTAGTTTTGCTATTGTTTTAACATGTACTATATTAATGCAGATGCTACCATTAGGGCAAAATGGGTGAGGGGTACATGGGACCTCCCTGAATACTTGCTTTGCAACTTCCTGTAAATCTCTACTTATGCCAAAATTAAAAATTATAAAATCACACATCTACACAAAAACTTTCATACTTAAAAAATAAAACTACAAATTTAATCAGTAATCACAGTCAAGAAACAAAATGAAATTTCTAGTTCAAAGACAGATTGTCAGACTGGATATAAAATTAAAACCCAGCTAAACTATCTGCTGTTTACAAGAGAGATATTAAACTATTAAGGATTTCAGACAAGAGAGTCCAAAAGTATAAAATTAGAAAAATATATTAACAATGAAAATATTAACCCGAAGATGGCTAATGCTATCAGACCTTACAACTAGCTTGTTAACATTACTCATTTCAGGATATCCTTTGTCAACTTGTCACCAACCCTGAAAACAAATAGTATTAGAGGAATACATGCCAATACTGGTGACCTTTCTGTAACCCTTACAATGTCTACCAGGGTTTGGGACCAACAGTAAGTACTCAAATACTATTAACTGATCAACTGAACAGCAAGTACTTCTGGAGCTTCCAAATAATCTGAACGTCCAGGCAGTGGCTGTGATGGGTCTACTTGCTAAAGTACTCATCACCAGGCCTCCACCAGAGCTCAAAGTGCACAAGGTATAAGTTTGACACTAGCATGTCCTTTATCCTCAAAAAAGTACAAATAGAGAGAAAATACTCTCTTCTCATTTAAAACAAAAGAGAATATATTTGACGCTCAAAAAAAAAAAAAAAAGAAAACTTCAGATAGAAATCAAAATTCTTACCTAAAACTTGATACTGCCTTTCTACGAGTTAATTTTTTCTAGTTAGCTAGGTCTATCCAAGAAGCAGTTACATGTTATAACACTGCTATTCTACTCCAGTTTAACTTTCACTCAATATTCCTAGTAATCATTAAATCAGATATTTTATTTTATTCATTTATTATTCATTTCCATGAAGTATTAAAATGTTACCCCCTAAAATTCTTATTTTAACATTTTTCATATTAAAATGATGAGACAATATTCAAGATACCACTTTAAAGCAAATTTTGCGGAAGATTATATTCACTTTGCAAGTATACATTATCTTGATTCAAGTACTCACCAATTTTCGTATAGCAATAAAATTCACTTACAAATAAACACAAAACGAAATTTTAGATTCTTGTCGAGAATGGAATTATAGTCTTTAAAAGGCAGTTGTAAAAAGGATAGCTAAATATTATTTTAAGAAGAATAGTGTCCAAGAAATTCTATGTAACCAACATGGCATGTATATAAATACTGGTTTCAGAAAAGCTCAGAAATTGAAGCCTGCTTGGTGGTAAATGGAATTCCCTGAGTTGGCTACATCTTCCCTCAGAAAATAAAATTCCTAAATTGATTAAATGTTCTGTAACTTGAGAAAATGTAATTATGTGGTAACTACTGTGAAATTGATCAATTGGTTAAACTCTGGTAAAGCATGGAAAGTCATTCTATTACCAGTTCCATGTAGGTACGAAGTCTCTTCTCCAATCCTACCTGTCCACTGAAAATTCATAGCATCATTTAATAATCACCATAGAATGAGAAGCTAAATTTGAGTGTTCTGGTATCATGGATTTAAAAAGGGGGAGGATAGACTAAATTAATCTAAAATTTTATACCATCTCTACTCCACACTTGAAAAGCAGAAACCTTGCCTTTGTTTCCTTCCTAGCTTCCCAGTACAGGGCTCTGCATTCAGCATACGATCAATAAATGCTTTTTAACTAAAATAGCTAAGAACCAGGCCCAATGTCCCATGGCTCCACTGCTTTCATAAAAGATTTCCACTAGCTCCCACGTCATGGCCCCATGGTTCACTGAAACTCAATTACAACCAAATATTTGACCAAAAAAAAAAAAAAGTCTCCTTTTAACAAGTAGATCTCTCCTACTCTCAGTAAAACAGAGCATTTTGTGCACCCTGTAGTTTTAATCTTCTGGTACTTCTGAATTTTTCTAGGGTACCAGCATATCAAATAAATTTTTACACCAAATGAACACCCCCCAAAATGTCATATTTCCTCAGAATACCTATAAATTCTTTGAGTTTTTAAAAACTAATAAATCAGTTTAGAAGAGGTTTCCAGTTTAAGGTAAATATACAGAGATTGTAAGCTTTTTTTTTTTTTTTTTTGCCTCATCTCAAAAACAAGAGACATTTCACAAGGTATTTTAATCACGATGCAGAGACTCATATTCATGCTTCAATTCTACTTTGTTCAGCCAGTTCTTGGTGTTTAGCTCAACGGATTGCAGACCCAGGAAGAAGCATCCAAGTCTCTGTCACGTGACCCTCTCAAGAACAGCTAGGAAGAGGCTAGCAGTCAACTCAGAATCAGAAGAAAAGTGCTGGTTACTGTCACAGCAGGCTGGGTGTGGGCGAGCCTTACCACACAGAAAAAACTCAACTTCAATTTGAGTTTTGCATTTTTACATATTGCAGATAAACGGAAGGGACCTACAGGAATAAATCGGACCCAAAGGAGTCTACCTAATTCTACCTGGGAAATTTTAAAAAGCTCATTCTGCTGCAATAGGTAGAAGGTAGGTGCGGATAATGGTTATTTATAACTGGCATTAGCTGAGCCCTTAGTGTTCTAAGCGTTTTGTTTAAAACACACAGGACACTATGGGTTAGTGCTTTTTCCATTCCCTGTTTGTAAGATGAAAAAACTCAGAAAGTTAGTTCCGTTGGCCAAAATCACAGAACTCGTGGTGTCCCCAGAGTTCCCCACTCTCCAGCAAAGCACTATATAAATTCTGTACATTTCTGGACTGAATACTTGGGAGGATACTGACTGAAAGATCTTTTTTCCAGTTTTTATAACAGCAAAGCTACAGAGCTCGGGGACACTTTAAATATATTTGAATTATACATGAAGATTAAATTATTTGGAGGCTGACAGAAGTAACCAACATCAAACCAAATGAAACAAAAAAAATTAAAAAGTCACTCCTGTGCTTCTCAGGGACAGAGAGACAGCCAAATGCTAATTAAATGGGACACAGGTCCACACAAGGTCTACATTCTCCCACCCTCTTTTAGACTACTCCACTTCTCTGCCCTCAAACCTCCTTCCCCGTTCTCAGTCTCGCCTTATAACTTTACACCCTACTTCAGTGGTTAACGCTGAATCAGGCAGAAAACGCCCACAAATTCACACGAACACATCCACTCACTTCTAGCATCTCTAGACATGTGCACCACTCTTCCTCGTACATAAATCACTGTTTATGCTCCTAAGACCTAACCCCTCCTCCTGTGCCCTAGATCCCATCACTCACCCCATCATTTCTCTGTTTCTTCCCTCTTCTCTCCTACATAATTATTTCCCTTTCTGCTGGAACATTCGTATCAGCATACATAATGCTATTAACTCTCCATGCTTTAAAACACACACACACACACACACACACACACACACGCACACAATTCTTCCTCAGCCTGCCTCCCCGTTTCTCTGTTCTCTGTTAGAGAAATGTCAGAGAAATGTCCAAAAAAGGAAAAAAAAGAAAAAACCCACCTTGAGAACTCTGTTCTCCTCTCTTCCTCAATCCCTAACTTCCCACGCTTTAAACCCACCACAATCCTACCCAATGAAAATGCTCACATCACAGTCAGCAATGGCTCTGCTTTGCTAAATCTATGGTCCATTTTCAGTCCTCAGCCCTGTAACCTGTGAGCAGGAATCCATTCAGTTGATCACTCCTTCCTCCCAGGAAGCACTTCACCTGCATCCAAAACAGGACGTTCCCATAGTTTTCCTCCTGCCTCACAGCGAGCCCTTCACATTCCCTTTTGCTGGTTCGTCCTCTTCTACCCCGTCTCCTGAAGTCAGGGTTGCCCCAGGCTCAGCCCTTGGTCTGCTTCCCCTCTCTATCTGCATTCACTCCTTTGATGGCCTCATCCAGTCTCATACTCTTATTACCGTCCACACTGCCGATTTCAAATGTGTGTCTCCAGCCCTAAACTCTCATAACTCCAAAGCTGTATATCCACAGGTATATATAATGAACATTTCAGAGTTAACAGGTACTAAAGTCCTATCTTCTCACCAAAAGTGCTGCTTAATGGCAACTCCATCTTTCCAGTTGCTCAGGCGGAAAACCTGAGTCACCTCTGACTTCCTCTCTTCCTTTCCCACCCCCAATCAATCCATCAGCAAATCTATTTAACGCTGCTTTCAAAAAACACCGAGGATCCTACCACACCTCCCCACCTACACTGTTTCTACCCACTGTAACCTTTCACCCTAGACTATTGCGACATCCTCCTCAGTTGTTCCTCCGCCTTTACCTCCTAAATCCATTATGGACAAAGCAGATCTGGTTTATGATTACATCAGATCGTGTCAATCTTCTGCTCAAATCCCATTTCACTCAGAGAAAAGCCAAAATCAACCCAGCCCCCGTACCCATCACTTCAACTACCACACCTCCTTCCCCATTCTGCTCCAGCCGCCCCCGTGCTCTGCTGTTCCTTGAAAAGGGCAGGCGTAACTCCCACCACCGGCATTCATCGCTGGCTACTGCTCTGCCTATACCTGAACGTCTTCATGACTTAGCCCCTCACCTCCTTCAAGGTGCTCATTGGCCTAATATAACCACCTCTGTACCAGGGGATTTAATCTGCCCTTGCTCTCAGCTTCCAGGAGATAATCTCTAAACCCTTGGATTATAGAGCCTGAGAAGAGGGTCTCTGTTTGCCTGGGGACCTTGCTGATTCAGGGTGGGGGCTTTGGGTCCGCTTGACCTCTGGAGGGGCAAGAGGCTGACATCAGCCACAGGGTCAGTCAACCACGCCTACGTGAAGAGTCCCAACTCTGGACACCAACGTGTGGGTGAGCTTCCCTGGTTGGCAATACTCAATGCTACTGCTGCACGAGGCTGCCAAGAACATCACACAAAGATGCTGAGTGCTGTCTGCAAGTCCACAAGGAGAGAACAACCGGGCCCTCTGCACTTGGAACTTTCCTGGTGCTGCCCTATGCGCCACTTCACTGGCTGCTTTCTTTTCATCCGTATCCTTTCCCTGTAATAAACCGTTACCCAGGAGCATTCCAACTTCCATGAGTTCTATCTGTCCTTCTAGCAAATTACTGAAGCAGCGGGCAGTCTTGAGGACCCCTGAACTCACAACTGGTGTGAGACACGAGGGCAGCCGTGCGGACTGCGCTCCCTCCTGACACTCACACTGCCAACCCTTCCAAACCCCCTCTGTTTCCCATCACATTTACCACCTTCAAATGTATTACGATATATCTGTATTGTAACTGTTTCTTTTCCTCCAACTAAACAGAGATTCCATAAGTACCAACATAGGGCTGAGGTCTGATATAGAGTTAGGCATTCAGTACTCAACTGTTGGGTGAACCCTAGCAACTCTGGTCAGGCAATTTGTTTAAACTAAGGCCAAGGACACAATTTTAGGCTGGCCGCTTATAAACAGCTTGGTTATTAATCTTAAAACACACACACACACACACACACACACGGTGGCCAAAAAGAAAAACTTTCATTATACGTTTGTTCCCACCATTAGTTCCTTATCAGGAACAAACTGTCCCCTTTAATGTAAGCTCAACGTTGTCGGTCATGGTTCTCTCTCCACTAGCTGAAAGAAGCTTTGCTATAAAGTTATACAGCACCTGTCCTCCCAACATGAAAAATATGTATTAGTGATCATTGTATCCAAGATACTACCATTTAATTGGCATGCCATTTTATGTATCTTGATGCCAACTGCTCCATACTTGAATTAGAGCAGCTGCTTGCTACATTATGACAGTACTATGGTTATTCTATTTCAGACGCCCAATTTGACCATACACTCCTGAAAGCAGGGACCATGTCTTAACCTAAATTATCTGGTACACAGCACAGCACCTGGCCCATTGTCAGTGTTCAAAACTAGTTGCTGAATTTCATATCTACCTGTGACTGAAGTGGATGGTGAAGGATGATACTGGCAGAGACTCTATACACTATAGTTCATGTTATAATGTCTCATCTTCATCTTACTATCTCTTCAAAATAGCCCTTATTCCTCTGTTGTTGAAATAAAGTAAACATGGAGGTTTACAGGTAGAAAAAGACAGGACAAAAGGACAGTCAGATAAAAATTTTCTATAAAGATCAATCAGACCTTCAAATAATAGCTCCATCTTTCAAAAACATTCAAGCTAGGACTCAAAGTCTGAATATCTTACAACTGTTTTTGAGTGTCCTTCGTTGTTCTGTTTACAGTTGCAACTATATGCCAGCATGACTCATACCTTAATAACGGCACCAATTCTGCTTTGGGGCAGACAGCCATACTGCCATCCCAGCCTTCGGCAAATACCCCAGTACCCAACTCTATTAGAGCAATTTTCATGCTGATTTGTTACTTTACTTCTCTCTCCTGGATCAGGAAGACCTAGATGCCTGCTCATTATTGTAACCCTCCAGATTAGCACAGTACCTGGCACAAACTAAGAGCTGTTTGGTTTTTTTTTAAGTGCTTGTTCAAACTCAGTACTACATGGAGCATGGGAAGAAGCAGAAACAGGTACAGAGAATTGTATCAACATTCCAGTATCCCTAGAAAAAAAATCATTATCATTTTGTTTTAAGTCTACACTAAGATTCCTACACTAAGATTTCTTTTAAGGCTCCACTAAGATTTTTACCAAGTACCTTCAGAAAATTAAATAATTTTTAATATTTTGGTAAATATATTAGCCAGTGTAGATATACTAAGAAGTCTCTGAGGGACCTAATCTTCAATGAATGCTGTCATAGGTATGGTCTCCAGAGTCAACATACTCTAAAAGAAACAGCCAGGTGGCTCAGGTGCTGACTACACGGTGCATTCAAAATGTGAAAACAGATCAGGCTAAATACTATTCTGGTTATTACACATCAATAAAAAGATTTTTTAATAGTAAGTGGATACAAATTCAAAATTAATTAAAGAACACTTAAAAGAAATGTAAGAGGTCTTAAAAAGATAGGCAAACTTTCTTTAGTTTTGAGCAAACATTACTAGGTTGAGCAGGCCATAATGGGTACCTAGAGTAATTGATATACTTTAAAACAGGAGCAGTTTGTTCTTGCTGATAAATTAGATGGCTACTTTGAATTACATTTCATGCTGTTTTCAGACACAGCTCATTTCCTGCTGCCAGTACTAAAGCTACCTGCAACTATGTAGCCTTAACTTCATCACTTTTTATCTTCCAAGAAAGGTATCAAATTACTTGCTGGCAGTTAGCTTTGGACATATCCACAAATATCCTCCCTCTTTAAAATACGCCTGGCTGGAATAGTTGGCTCTCCATATCTGTGGGTTTTGCATTTGTGGATTCCACCAACCGCAGACTGAAAATATTTGGAAAAAAAATTCCAGAAAGTTCCAAAAAACAAACTTGACTTTGCCACACACCAACAACTCTATATTGAATTTCAACTATTTACAGAAAATTCACATTGTATTAAGTATTATAAGTAATGTAGAGATAATTTGAAGTATATAGGTGGATGCGTATAGGTTATATGCGAACACTATATCATTGTATATAAGGGACTTGAGCATCCACTGATTTTGGTATCCATGAGAAGTCAGTCCTGTAACCATTCTCTCACAGATAGAGGGATAAATGTGTTAATTTCACAACATTTATTATAAAAATACTAAACAATACCGAGCGTTAAAAAAAAAAAGTTATTCTCAAAAAAGTTATTATCTTCTAATTGCAAGTTTTCTTAAATGTATTTTTCGTTTTCCACATTTTTACAGGTCATCATATATGTCTAAACAAAGGAGGGAAAAACATGTAGCTATACCAATCTTTTGGATTGTGTGCTTGGGAGGAAAAATTTTTCCTCTACCGTTATAGCTTCTTTTGGCTGGTTTAGTAATTAAGTTGATGTAAGACAGATTAACCAGAGAAAAACAAATTTAATAACATATGTATGGGATCCCATAAGAGTATGAGATCCAAGGGCAAGTAGGGAAGCTGAGGCTTTAATATGTCATCCTGAGCTAAGGAATGGGATAGGGGCCTGGGGCTTCAAAGGGGAGGAGGGCAATTCATAGGACAGTAAGAACAGATGTTTGGTAATTAGATGTTTGCCTTGCTATACAGATAGTTCATTCAGATACAGTTACTTCTGGTAACAGCTCTCTCTGAGCCAGAATCCCCATCTAAATTCTTTTCGGTAGTTAAGGGAGAGGTAAAGTTTTTTTCTCGAGTCTTCTGGGTCTTGACTGCCTTCAACTCAAAATAATCCACGTGCCAAACCGTCATATTTTGGGGTCATGTATTCTGCTCCGCTTCAATTGCAAAATTCAACTTACATTTTTACCTCCAACCTCTACCAATCAGCATTATGCAAGTTTTAACATAACTTAATGCAACATAAAATCTCAATTATCTCTAATAAAATTTTAGGGAAAAAACTTTAAAAGTTCATTTTTCAATAATAAAATGAAATGATTTCACATTTTTTAAAAGAATAAGATTATTCCATTTTAACTTAATATAAAGCAAATATTTCCAAAGTAATCCCCAAAACATACATCTGTATATACTAAATGTCAGTAATCACAATTATCATAAAATTCAAGAAATGGATAACTACACAGATTCTATTTCCTCAACAAGTAGAGTGAGTTCATGCTTCTGGATTTGTTAATAAACAACCAATTACATTTATGCAAGGTTCTTTTTAAAGTGACATCTTACAGTAATGAAAACTCTGCCTATAAAAGAGAAACAGTAAACTATTTACTCTTGTGATTATGACATGCTATTAAAATAATTTATCCTCCTGCAATTTGTTTCATTTCTGTGTGCCTTAGTTAACTGCGTAACTAAATTTAAAATGGATTCCACCCAAATATATGTAAATATCACTGGAGATCCAAATAAAAATATTTTCATAGCAACTTATACTCATTCCTCTGTATGTACCCTGCAGTAGCAAAGGATCTGTACTTACTCTTGCCTGTATATTATCATCAAGTTTCACATTACAAAAAAGACTTTATTTTGAATCCTGAAGTTACTGAAAAACTCCTGCCCTACATGCGACTTCCATTAAGCCTTTCCCTTTAATGACATTATCTCTGCATACAATTTCAGAGACTGTGATGGCATTTTTCTAGTATTGTATTTCAAAGATGTTGGCACTTTTCATATTCTCTTACTGTTCTTTGAGGCTTATTCAAAAGCTCAGTCATAAATGCCCAGATAGTCTTCTGTATCTGTAGTTACATTAAATAGAAAGCCCACTACTTTTTCTTCAACATGTTAGCTACCTCCTGCTATTCAGTCAGAGCTGAAGCCTAACTGAATTCAAGTCTGAACTCAGTTAACATCCATTCTCTACAATATACTTTACCATATTTCTCATCCCCATTGTGCGCTCATGAGAGGAAACAAAACTGATTTCTTCACCATCCACAATCGAGCTCTCCAGAATCCCCAACAGCTACCTGTGACCGTAGACAATGCAGTGCACTCTGAAAAGGCAGGCCAGGACCACATGCTCCTGGGGTGAAAGGGAACATCATCTAATCCAACCACCAATTCAGTACAACACAATTTCTCCCAAGAAGAGGCCATGAAAACAATGCTTGAACAGCTCATGAAGAATCAGGAGAACTGTAGAAGTGGAGAGAACCAACAGAGCAGTACTCCTCCTACAAGGATAAAAATCTGCAGGGCAAAGTCTAAAGAAAAGAAAGGTCAAATCTAAATTTAGAGGACCATTTCAATCTGAAATTAATGCTATACCCTCCAGAGCCTACCCAAAAATTACAGTTCAGAATTAACCAGAATAGAACTGTAGCCATCTGATCACTATTAAACTAAACCAAAGCTTCCTTTATAGCATTCCTATCTCAAGATTAGTTTTTCTCTTTAGAGCAAAGAAATCTTGTACTCAAGGGTTAACCACAGCTTTAACAAGTTAGCCTTAAACAGAGCAAAGTTTAGGGAAAAAAGGAAAAGGGAATTTGAAGTTTACAGCTTTAGAAGATATGCCATTCCACCTTTCTTTTGGAGAGCAGAAGACTGCCAGAGACAGAAAACCATGAAACCTGTCATTTTGGAGTAATTCAGCTTATTCAGTCATCCCTTAGAAACTTTACATGGGAACTTTCAATAAAAATATAATAAACTTTAAAACCTTGGCATGTGCAAACTATCAGATCAACTGCCTAGATTTCAAGCTTGCATAAAGATTGAATACACCTGAAATTACACGTGTAGGATACTAATAGTTACAGCCCACAATGATTATTTGCATCATTCTACCACGAGTTTGACAGTGCTGCCATTAAAAATGGAGAAGAATTACTTTTCAACTATCAGTGAATCTTAGGCTGCTATCACTATGTGGGATTCTCACATTATGGGAAAGAAGAACAGCTCTTCATGAAATCAGTTCTTATCTTAAAAGCTTAAGTTAAGATCCTGAACAAAGATAAAAGAAATTAAAGTAATTTTCAAAGAAAACCTGTCAATATGTTCCAAGCGTCCTGAAGAACACTCAGATTTCAGTTTCACAATATAATGAGCTTTCACAATTGAAAGTTACAATTGCTCATGCACAATGACTATGTGAAGGGAAAAAAAAACTAAAATATTATAATGCACCCTATGACTTACTGGGCAAGTAGAGCTTTAAAGCAAAAAACATAATAAAAAATTTAAAAAAAGAGGCCCAAAGAAGAAAAATGAGTTGGAACACAACACAGGCAATGCTGACTCATCAAGAGGATTTAGGGCCCACATATGTACAAACCACCACTTCCAATACTGTACTTCCCCGCTGGGGGCTGTTTCCTCCAGTGCCATCAAACCTGCTTCCACTGCCACTTCTGGAGTCCTGATCTCATCCTTCCTGCCAGAATTTCAGAAGCTAGGAACAATATCCCGTTACCAGAAGTACTATAATTCTACTTCATTATGCATTAAATGGGCTTTTATGGGCTAGTCTAAGACCTTAACCAACATTGTAATTTCATTTCCATAAGAAAATATATTCTGAGTTTAAAAGTACAAAAAAAAATACTTTGTACAGCTGTCTATACAATGTTATTGTTTATTAGAGCCAATCAACACAATAATATATTTCTTTTGCAAAGTTAAATCTGACACTCTCCTAGGATTTTTCACTATTAACTTTAGTTTTTTAAAATTAAACCAAGCCAAGTATCTTATTCTCAACTAGCACAAAACGGCAAAAACTGATTAAAAATTCACAACTACATCCAATAACTTACAAAATGCTCAGCATCCACAGCCCTCACTCTTACGTAATTCTACGGCAGAATAAACCATTTAGCACAAAACAACCATGAAAGCCTGTATTGATTGTTTTGCAGTCATTAGTTTTGGATTAGGTTTCTATGTTTTCAAATACTAAGTTTTGTCAAAAATAGAGCCAACATATTGGAATAAGTAATTTATTAACAGAATTGTATCTAAAAAGAAACCTGTCTATCCATAAAAGACTCTGTGATGAGGTAGGGCTAAAGTAGAGCAGATGGTTGTTTAGACAAAGGGTCGATTTATAGCATAAGTGACTTTGAGAACCTGTAATATGTATTTATCTTCAGTCCACTTCAAAAATCTGTTTTGAGGGGCCTCCCTGGTGGCGCAGTGGTTGGGAGTCCGCCTGCCGATGCAGGGGATACGGGTTCGTGCCCCGGTCTGGGAGGATCCCATATGCCGCGGAGCGGCTGGGCCCGTGAGCCATGGCCGCTGGGCCTGCGCGTCCGGAGCCTGTGCTCCGCAACGGGAGAGGCCACAACAGTGAGAGGCCCGCGTACCGCAAAAAGAAAAAAAAAAAAAAAATCTGTTTTGAGGACTCCTTTACTTCCCTTTATTTCCCAAACTCCTTTGAAGATCAAGAGCAGACTGGAAGGGCTTCCCTGGTGGCACAGTGGTTAAGAATCCACATGCCAATGCAGGAGACACGGGTTCAAACCCTGGTCCAGGAAGATACCACATGCCGCGGAGCAACTAACCCCTTGCGCCACAACTACTGAGCCTATGGCTCTAGGGCCCGAGAGCCACAACTGCTGAAGCCCGTGCTCCTAGAACCCGTGCTCCACAACAAGAGAAGCCACCGCAATGAGAAACGTGTGCACTGCATCGAAGAGTAGCCCCTGCTCGCCACAACTAGAGAAAGCCTGCAAGCAACAATGAAGACCCAATGCAGCCAAAAATAAAATAAATTAAATAATTTTTTTTAAAAAAGAGCAGACTGGAAGGCGGTTTTAAAGAAAAAAGAGGGGAAAAGTTTAACAACAAAAAAAAATCAAGGCTCAGAGCACAAAAAGAGGAAGGAGAAAAGGACAGAATAATCTCTAATAAGTCTTTTTTTTTTTTTTTTTTTTTTTGCATTACGTGGGCTTCTCACTGCTGTGGCCTCTCCCGTTGCGGAGCACAGGCTCCGGACGCGCAGGCCCAGCAGCCATGGCTCACGGGCCCAGCCGCTCCGCGGCATGTGGGATCCTCCCAGACCGGGGCACGAACCCGTGTCCCCTGCATCGGCAGGCGGACTCCCAACCACTGTGCCACCAGGGAAGCCCTCTAATAAGTCATTTTGTAAACCAGCGGGACCTAATCAAACTTATAAGCTTTTGCACAGCAAAGGAAACCATAAACAAAAAGATAATCTATGGACTGGGAGAAAATATTTACAAACACTGCGATTGACAACGCCTTAATTTCTAAAACATACAGACAACTCATACAACTCAATAATGACAACAACAAAAACCCGATCACATGAAAGGATGCTCAACATCACTAATGATTAGAGAAACGCAAATCAAAACTACAGTGAGGTATCCCACTCACACCGGTCAGAATGGCTATCATCAAAAAATCTACAAATGATAAATGCTGGAGAGGGTATGGAGAAAAGGGAACCCTCTTGCACTGTTGGTGGGAATGTAAACTGATACAGCCACTATGGAGAACAGTATGGAGGTTCCTTAAAAAACTAAAAATAGAACTACCATATGACCCAGCAATCCCACTACTGGGCATATACCCTGAGAAAACCATAATTCAAAAAAGTCATGTACCACATGACTGCAGCTCTATTTACAACAGCCAGAACATGGAAGCAACCTAAGTGTCCATCGACAGATGAATGGATAAAGATGATGTGGCACATATATACAATGGAATATTACTCAGCCATAAAAGGAAACGAAACTGAGTTATCTGTAGTGAGGTGAATGGACCTAGAGTCTGTCATACAGAGTGAAGTCAAAAGAAAAACAAATACCATATGCTAACACATATATATGGAATCTAAAAAAAAAAAAAAAAAAAAAAAGGTTCTGATGAACCTAGGGGCAGGACAGGACTAAAGACACAGCTGTAGAGAATGGACTTGAGGACACGGGGAGGGGGAAGGGTAAGCTAGGACAAAGTGAGAGAGTGGCATGGACATATATACACTACCAAATGTAAAACAGATAGCTAGTGGGAAGCAGCCGCATAGCACAGGGAGATCAGCTCAGTGCTTTGTGACCACCTAGAGGGGTGGGATAGGGAGGGTGGGAGGGAGATGCAAGAGGGAGGGGATATGGGGATATATGTATACATATAGCTGATTCATTTTGTTGTACAGCAGAAACTAACACTACATTGTAAAGCAATTACATTCCAAAAAAGATGTTAAAAAAAAAAAAAAGACCTTACATATTGGACTCTGAGCTTGGTTAACTGATTGACTGCTTTGGCCAAAGCCAACAATAACAAGCACGAAGCAAGCGATAGGTTAAGTGCTTCCACAGTGGGGTTTACTCTCTTGATATGCACTCTCTTGGAGCCCTTGGCAAAGAGGTCCAGGTACCACACTGGAGAGATCATGTGGAAACAGATACCCAGCTAAGCCTGTTCCAGAAAAGATACCATACATGTAAGTGAAGAAGCCATCTTGAACATTCCAGCCCCAACAGGGAGCAACTGGAACAGAAAAACAAGCCCCTAATCCAGCCCAACTGCAGAATCGTGAGGAAAAAATAAATCAGTATTGTCTTAAGCCTCTAAATTGATGGTTAATCTACCAGCAGTAGAAAAAAAAGTGAGCTATCCATAAAAGATTGAAATGTGTGTAAGATACTCTGCTTAAGACAAGGAAGACATAGAAACATGGCAGACTAATCTTATACAGAACACTCTTACTATAAACACCTCAAACCGCTGGATAAAACAGAATAAGTACGTAAAACTGTTCTCTAATAATATAGCTGGACTTACAAGAGAGGGAAATCCCCAGATTCAGGAAGAGAGGTGGGGGGATAACAAGAGGAAGTTGAAGTCTCATGAGAGATTTCGTCAGGCTAGACTCATGAGCAGATGTTGCTAAGACCAGGGGCAAGACAGGAAGTGGAAGAAGTCAAGGAGAGGTGGGGTGTGATTAGGTGCCTGTTCTTTAGGGTTCTGACACAAATACAAAGGACAGGAAAAGAAATCACGGTACCTACAAGTCAGGGATTTGGAGCTGAGCATCCTGTCAAGTCAACTTAAATGGTCTACCTAATTCTCCAAATATAAGTAGTAGAACACGTAGCATAGGAGATACAGAAATGAATAAGAACTCCTGTTTTTGCCCTCCAAGAACTCAGACAAGTATTCCAACCAATTACAGCACCGCTCAGTAAATGACACTGCCACCTGATCCTTGATCTACTTCTTTGACCTCAATTCCCCTGCCTCTCCTGAACTTCAGAACTAGACAATCTTTCCTCTTAGATATAAATAGCAAACTCAGAAATATCCAAAGAAACCCCCCAAAATACTATTAATATGAAGATCAAAACTAAAATTACACCCTGACCCACTCCAACTGCATTCTAGGTATTTATGACATGTATCATTGCCTTGTTAAGTCAACACATTGCAGAGTCACCAAATAATTTTTTAATGTAAGTGTGTGGACATCCATTTCAATTGAGAGATAAAGAAAAAATTACTTTCAGTGTAACCATGTCTCATACAATGTTGACTAAATCTTTCTTATTTGCTAAAACTGGTAACACTAACCATTTATATAATACAGGATCTCAGCTCCTAGGGGAAAAACAACTCAAGGATTTCTCCACCTCTTTGATCTCAGTTTACCTAATCATTCATTGATCAGTTATCTATGCATCTACTATCGGCAAAGCACTGGTGGCATGCTACTGGCATTTTATATGCTTGCCACATAAACCAGACCCCCTAATTATCCTAAAACAGTGCCTAGCCAATGATTAGGGACACAATGAACAACACTATTACATTAGGCAGGTTCAATTAAGCAAAATATCCTGACAAGCAGCTCAGGCAGGGGAATTTTTTAAATCTGCAAGTAGATTCTAGTTTGAGACAAAAGACAGCATCAGAGAAACCTGTCAAGAAGTCACAAGGCCTCAGTCACCAAAACTCAGTAGGACTCACACTTGAGATGCTTTGGAATGGGTAGAAAGCAAAACACAAGGCAAAGTTCCAGATCCAAAGGAATGAGACTCCTGGGAATATTAGAAAAAGGCCTTCAAGAAAAAACAGGAAGTGAGTCACTTCATCTGAGATTAAAAAAAATGACAAGTATATTCTGGAAATTCTTACCAGGACTAGAGCTCTTGGATCCTGACTATAAGATCACAATGACAGCAAACCCTGAGGACTGGGCTGGAGCCCCAGGAAGCCACCTCTGTGGTCAGCTTTGTCAACTCTCTCCCCAGTATCCAACCCACCCAACCTGCTTTCTTCTCTGGGAATAGAACTTCAGTTTATGTAGGTGGCAGCATGTCTTGACCCCAGTCCTAAGCGATAAGCTGTGGCTAGTCAAACCCGTCCTGATAACAGGACTCCATGTGACTGGTCTCTAGAAATGGCCATGTGACCAAGTTGGGGCCAATATGACATAAAACAAAAGTCAATTATGTCAATCTTCTGGAAAACCTTTTTCTTTTCTCATATAAAAGGATCAATGAGGCTGGCTGCTCCTTTTTTAAATCCCTGAATCCTTCTCTCTTCTTTCTGCTTGGAATGAAACCACAAGCATGAAGCCAACAGCCCACACAGAAGCACAAAGAACAGAATTCTGTCCCTATCAACAGAATTCAGCAGCTGCACCCAGCCCTCAGCCACCTACATCTGGACCACTGAGCACTTAAGAAGAATAACCCCTTAATTGCTTAACCTACTGTGAGATGAGTTTTTCTATTACTTATCATCAAACACATTCCTAACTGATACAGTGCTTCCCAAAGAAAGGCGGCAGTGGTCTCACTGACCAGAATGAGAGCAAGTCTACAGTGGTCCCAGAAGAAGAGATAAGAGTTTGGGAAGGCTTTCATAGGAGAGAAATGAAATTACATCAGGCATCCCACACGTACACATACAAAATCAGTACTGCACAGTGCTTACGTATAGGCTCTGCAGCCAGACGGCCTAAGTCTAAACCATGACTCTGCCACTTACGAGATATGAGACCTTGGGCAAGATAGTCAACCTCTCCGTACCTGAGCGTTCTCATCTCTAAAATGGGAGTAACAATATATTCATCTTAAGAGTGGGTGGGGAGAATAAACAAGGAGATATATACATATATATAAAACTCTAGGAATGGCTCCTTGCCAATGGCTCCTTGCATTTGCTGAGAGTAAGCTCTCAGCAAATATTCAAAATCATCATCATCATCTTTATGCTGACAATGCAAACACAAACTGCTATCATGCAGACACAAAGAGATAAAAAGGAGTAAGTATAGTTGACGTGGCTCACACATGGCTCAAATGGTGTGGTACAAGCAAGCAGAAAACTCCTCACAGAACTCAACCATCTTTAAAGTGTCCTTGTCTCACCTGAGTAGTTCTTCTGGGTCTGTCAATAGCTGCCATCAGCAACTCCAGCTCTCATCAGAGGCCATAAAAATGATTAGATTTCTTAACAAGAAGACTGACGAAACATAACCCGTTTACACTTCAAAAAACAGTCGAAGGGCAAAAGTGTAATGTCAGACTTTATCTCAAGTATTGTTCTTACCTGGCAAGTGGAAACAATAACTCGTCTCCTAACAGTCATAGAAAGGGTGAATTTATGATGGATTTCAAGTATACCATACTACAGTGTGCATAATCCTTTCAGTTTTCTAACATCACAGACCAATTCACACTTGAGCTGAACCATTAGTTTCTATGAATGGCATTAGCATGAAGCAGCACATGTGAAGGGGTCCCTTAACGTTAGATCTTTTTCTTTTTTTTGGGGGGGGGTGCTGCATTGGGTCTCTGCTGCTATGCGCGGGCTTCTCAGTGCAGTGGCTTCTCGTTGTGGAGCACGGGCTGTAGGCGCACCAGCTTCGGTAGTTGCAGCGTGTGGGCTCAGCAGTTGTGGCTCGCGGGCTCTAGAGCGCAGACAGGCTCAGTAGCTGTGGTGCACAGGCTTAGTTGCTCCGCGGCATGTGGGATCTTCCCAGATCAGGGCTTGAACCCATGTCCCCTGCATTGGCAGGCGCATTCTTAACCACTTGCCACCAGGGAAGTCTCAAGTTTGTTTGTTTGTTTTTAATTAACAA
This sequence comes from Mesoplodon mirus, assembly GCF_964341445.2. Taxonomy (NCBI): domain Eukaryota; kingdom Metazoa; phylum Chordata; class Mammalia; order Artiodactyla; family Ziphiidae; genus Mesoplodon; species Mesoplodon mirus. Next base: position 104,938,082 of record NC_138985.1, read on the forward strand.
AAATTACTGCAGGCACATGGCAACATATCCACTGAAACAGGCAACACTAATTCAGGTAGGTGAGTTGACAATAGACAATAGAGAACTTTGAAAAACCAACTGTTCCTATGATAATAGTAATTTGAATCAAACAAGAGACAGCAGAAATTAAAGAGGTAAACTATTGTATAGTTTTGAACAAAAACTGTATAAAGTTTCCACCAGGCTTCAAAACTTATCTGGTTTTGAAAACTATAAAAGCCATTGGCACTAGACACCTATAAATTCCCATCATCATCTCATTTTTCCCCAGGCTTGCTCTATTCCTGATATTCCTATGTCAATGTTCCTAGCCTTTCAAGTCTATCACAAACATATCAGCTTCTTTCACCCACCATTCCTTGCATACCTCACCAATGCCAAATGCATCCTATCCTACTTGCAAGTTTCAGAATTAAAATTTAAGTTTTATAAAATTTATAAATTAAGAAATTTTGAACGTGGGGGCAAAACATTTTCAGAATTGACTGCAACACTGCTTCAGAAAAAAAGTCACTTCTATAGTTAAAAGGTAATATTTAGCACATGGAGATCAAGCATAAAGAAATTAAAATGCATAAAATTATTCAATTGTTGCCTAAATGTAAAGTTTTTGACCATTATATCCATTTCATCTTATACAAATACAAATCTGGATGGCCCTGGAGGTTCAGTCGCCTTCCCTCCCTTCCCCCATTTCTGGATCTTTTCAAAGAGCGAGCTCAGCAGGTCAGAGTTAATCAAAGAACAGGCTCAGACGAGCTGCCAAGGAACCAGGGCTCCCACTTCCACCAACCAGAAGTTCCTACTGTGAGAGAGTCACCTAGAGGTTCCAGCAAAGATGTGGGACATGATGGGGTGAAGTTCCTCTCCTGGAGCTACGTCCAAGACACGTCCCAGGCCAGAGGTGCCAGCCTAAGCACCTCTCTGCAGGATGAGAGCCTGGGGAATCACATGTGCTCTATTTCTCTGCTTGTACATTTGTCCCCAATAAACACTAGGTAACCACTACACTGTGTGTTGTGTAGTCTGGGGCATGTGTGTCCCGCCCACTTTGTCCCTTTTCCTGCCAGGCTCTATGCTGTTTTCCAGATGCATTTTTACTTTTAAAGCTCACAGCCTGTGATACATCATTTACACATCAGGAAACTGAGTTCAAAGAAATTTAAAATTATCTACTTATTCACCTTTTAAATTAATAACGAGATAAGAACGTAACTGGCGCAAACTGTAATTTTCCTAAGTTTAAAAATATGACTTTCCGGGCTTCCCTGGTGGTGCAGTGGTTGAGAGTCCGCCTGCCGATGCAGGGGACACAGGTTCGTGCCCCGGTCCAGGAAGATCCCACATGCCGCGGAGCGGCTGGGCCCGTGAGCCATGGCCGTTTGAGCCTGCGCGTCCGGAGCCTGTGCTCCGCGACAGGAGAGGCCACAACAGTGAGAGGCCCGTGTACCACCAAAAAAAAAAAAAAAAAAAATACTTTCATGCAAATATAAAATGAACAATGCCAAAGATATTATTCAACTCATTAACTAACGACAGTAACAGTTCAATTTTGAACAGACACAAGATTACTAAAATGAATTCGCTAATAGATGCAAAAATGGTGACTCCATTATAAGAAGGATTCGAGAAATAAGCACCAAAGCACTCAGGGTGCCTCAGTGAACTAACAGAAACAGTGAACAAACATTACTTAGTTCTTTGGACTTTACTGCTTAATAAAAAGGAGCCATTAGGCATTTCCTTTGGCCTAGTGGCACCATGAAAAAATTACTGATACATTAAGAGTGCCATGAACAGAAAGAAAGTTTAGAAATCTCTGCTACAGGGCAATAAAATATCAGGGGCTCTCTCTTTTTCAGAGTTTAAATCAACTGTAACTCTACTGGATAAAAACTTTTTGCATTACGATGGATAAGAATCATTTGCACAACTATCAGTCACAACTTCCACCCCGACGGAGTTGCCGAACAGCTCAGACAAAAGAAAATGAGTAAAAAGTATACACCCCAAATATAGTCACCGGAGGGCCCGCAAAGACGAGCCCAGTATTCCACTGAAAAGACACCAGGTAATCTCTTTTGCTCATTTTCAAGTCTTGAACAAGTTTTCCCAACTCAGATTACAGAAGGCAGTAATAGAAGTAAAGCAAAAATCGTACGAGACGGGAGGGGAGCAGGGGCAGCTACAATCCAGGAGTATTTTCATCAAGAAGTGCAGAGTATGCACTGCCAGCAAGGACGTACTACAAGGGTCAGTCTGATATGTGGCTATTGGACACATAATGGTACAACCTTTCTGGAAAGCCATTTGGTAACATGTACTAGAAATTGTAGACACTCAGATCTTTGATTCTGTAATTCCACTCTCAGAAATTTTCCTTCAACACATAATGTGGACTACGATATAATCTATCTCACAGCATTAATTACAAAAGTAAAAACTGTGGAACAACTTAAGTAGATTTCCCAGCTTAAACAGTCTTTCCAGAAACCCTGTCTCAAATCCTTTCTACGCAATCCACTTAATACACAGGATTTCCTCTATGATGTCTCTTATCGCACTGCACTCTAACTTCCGATTTTCTCATCTATTTGCCCTAGTAGGCTATAATCTCCATAAAGGCCTGGATCACATATTTCAGTTGCATGGATTTAGCGTGGTGCCGCATGTATAGTAGGCACTCAAAGGTTGGCTCAATGAAACTATTATACAGCCTGAAATACGTATATGTTTCCTCTGTGGAGATGAAAAAATAATTACAAGTATTAGCAACATCAAAACAAAATTATGTCAGAGAAAAGCCTCAAGTTATATCCCAACTACATTGACAGACCATCAGAATAATTTGCATATATTTTGAAAAGCACAAACTGCCAACAAAGGGGACATGCACCAGTTACTGCTGATGCAGAGAAAGATCGCAGCATCACACCAAGGTGAGCCAATCTCTGCCACTGTGTATATGTCCTGAATGCATGATCACACAAGGCATTTCCACAGACAACAATAAAGCTCTGAAGAAAACCACCATATGCTATTAGCTTAAAGGAAGTTTGAAGAATGATAAATATTATCCTTAAATGTGATGGAGATTGTTTTGTTTTAATTATGTTAAAAAGGAATCTGATATGTTTCTCAGGTCAGTGCTTCTCAAACTTTAAGGAGCATAAGACTCATGTAGGGGTCTTGTTAAAATGCAGATTCTTATTGTGTCAGTCTAAAGTGGGGCCTGAGATTCGGCATTTCTTACAAGTCCCAGGTAATACCAATAGTGCTAGGACAGGGACTTCAATCTAAGTAGCAAGGTCTCATACAAGGAAAGTCATAAATGTAAAGAAGGGTATGAAAAGCTCCATTCTCCTGGGGTTTTGTTTGGAATCCTAAAGCAATATTCTCTCCTCTGATGATTTATCAAAACCTTTCTGATCAGGATTCTCAATATCCTGCAAATGCTACAGTTTAGAATAATGGAAAACGCAGAAATGGAAGAGAGGTCATCCCTCCAGATCCCAGGGAAATTAAAAAGATATTACAAGAATAAAATGAACAACTCTATGCCCACAAATTTTCTGATAATCTAGATGAAATGGACGTATTCCTTGAAAGTCTGCCAACACTCACACAAGAAGAAATAAATGATCCGAAAAGGTCTACATCTATTAAAGAAATTGAATCAATAATAACCTTGCAAAACAGAAAACATGAGACCCAGATGGGTTCACTGGTGAATTCTATGAACTATTTAAGGAGAAAATCATGCAAATTCTATACAATCTCTTTCATAGGATAGAAGCAGAAGGAATACTTCCTAACTCATTCTATGAGGCCCCCATTACCCTAACGCTAAAACCAGACAAAGATATTACAATAAAACTACAGATCTCTCGTGATCATACACGCAAAAATCCTCAAGAATATATTAGCAAATTGAATCCAAAAAATGTATGGAGAGAATTATACACCACAACCAAGTGGGATTTATTTCAGGTATGCAAGACTGATTCGAAGATCAATTAATGTAATCCATCACATCAGCAGACTAAAAATGAAAAATAACATGATCATTTCACTACATACAGAAAAAACATTTGGAAAATCCAACGCCCATTCATGATAAAACCTCTCAGTAAACTAGGGATAGAGGGGAATGTTCCCAACTTAATAAAGGCTATCTCCAAAATACCTACAGCAAACATCATACTTTTTTTTTTTTCATTTCTTTTATTTATTTATTTATTTTATTTTACTTTTTGGCTGTGTTGGGTCTTCGTTTCTATGCGAGGGCTTTCTCCAGTTGTGGCAAGGGGGGCCACTCTTCATCGCGGTGCACGGGCCTCTCACTATCGCGGCCTCTCTTGTTGCGAAGCACAGGCTCCAGACGCGCAGGCTCAGTAGTTGTGGCTCACGGGCCTAGTTGCTCCGGGCGTGTGGGATCTTCCCAGACGAGGGCTTGAACCCGTGTCCCCTGCATTAGCAGGCAGATTCTCAACCACTGCGCCACCAGGGAAGCCCCAAACATCATACTTAATGGTGAGAAACTCAAAGCTTTCCCAGTGTGTTATCAGAAATAACAGACAAATATATCAAAGGGAAATAATAAAGAGCCCAGAAATAGACCCTCATAAAATACAACTGATCTTTATCAAAGAAATAAAGGCAATACAATGGAGCAAAGACAGTCTCTTCAACAAATGGTTTTGGAACTGGACATACACATACAAAAATATGAATGTAGGGCTTCCCTGGTGGCGCAGTGGTTGAGAGTCCGCCTGCCGATGCAGGGGACACGGGTTCGTGCCCCGGTCCGGGAAGATCCCACATGCCGCGGAGTGGCTGGGCCCGTGAGCCATGGCCGCTGAGCCTGCGCGTCCGGAGCCTGTGCTCTGCAACGGGAGAGGCCACAACAGTGAGAGGCCCGCGTACCGCAATAAAAAAAAAAAAAAAAAAATGAATGTAGACACAGACCTTACAGCCTTCACAGAAATCAACTGAAAATGGATCAAAGACCCAAATGTAAAATACAAAACTTCAAAATTACGAAGACATAAGAAGTAAACCTAGACTATGCATATGGTGATGCCTTCTTAGGTACAACAACTAAAAGCACAATACATGAAAGAAATAATTAATAAACTGGTCTTCCTTAACATTAAAAACTTCTGCTCTGCAAAGGACAATGTCAAGAGAATGAGAAGACAAGCCACAGCCTGGGAGTAAATATTTTCAAAAGATAGATCTGATAAAGGACTTTTCTTCAAAATATACAAAGAAACATTTAAAACTCAACAATAACAAGTCAATTAAAAAATGAGCCAAAGACCTTAACAAAGGCCTCACCAAACAAGTTATACATGTGCCAAATAAGCACATGAAAACAAGCTCCACATCGATCGTCATCAGGGAAACACATGTTAAAACAATACCACAGACACAGCTACACACCTATGAGAATGGCCAAAACCTGGAACACTGACAACACCAAGTGCTGGTGAGGAAGTGGAGCAAAAGGAACTCTCATACACTGCTGGTGGGAAAGTAAAACGTACAGCCCCTTTGGAAGATAGCTGGGTGGTTTCTTACAGAACTAAACTTTATCTTACCCTATGATTCAGCAACCACATTCCTTGGTTTTTACCCAAAGGTGTTGAAAACGTATGTCCTCACAAAAACTGCACATGCATGTTTATCACAACTTCATTCCTAACTGTCAAAACTCAGAAGCAACCAAGAAGTCTTTCAGTGGGTGAATGGGTAAACTGTGGTACACCCAGATCATGGAATATTATTCAGTGCTAAGGAGAAATGAGCTATCAAGCCATGAGAAGACATGGAGGAACCTTAAATGCATATCAATAGGTAAAAGAAGCCAATATGAAAAAACTACATACTGTACGATTCTAACTATAGGACATTCTGGAAAAGGCAAAATTACGGAAAAAATAAAAAAATCAATGTGGGGGGGGGATAAATACGCAGAGCACAGAGGATTTTAGGGCAGTGAAAATGCTCTGTTATGATTCTATAAGGATATATTTCATTATACACTTGTCCAAACCCATCGAATGTACAACAGCAAGAGTGAACCCTACAGTAAACTATGGACGTTGGTGATTTTGATCTATCACTGTCGGTTCATCATCTGTAGTAAATGTACCACTCTGGTGGAGGACGTTGACAATGGGGGAGGCTACCTATGCATGCGTAGGGCGTCTATGAGAACTCTATACAGCTTCCTCTCAATTTTGTTGTAAACCTGAAACTACCCTAAAAAAAATAAAGTCTTTTTTTTAAAAAAATGGAAAACAGGCTCTCAGTAAGTGTTCGTGAGAAGAACATCTCATTTTCCAGGAGTAGATTACTGCTGCCTATACTGGGATAGTGGAACTGAGAAATAAGAAATGTAAGGAAAATTGCTGGTATGTCTTCCACTGCCTAGAATGGTTCCTGGTACACGGCAATCACTCCAATAACTATTGAATACATGACTACAAATATTTAGCCTGGAAAAAGAGAAAAAACTGGTTAAGGTCTGTCAGTATTTGAAGGCAATTAAGTAGAAAGTAAGTCAAAGTCTTCTGTATGATTTCAGTCGAAAAATAAGAGAACTAAAGGTCAATTTCAGCTTAAGTACACATTTTTAACAATCAGTTGACCAACAACAGTATGCATTTTCTCAAAAAGTCAGAACTACCCGAACATGTTCAAGCAAAAAAGTCGGAGAGCCATCTCAGAGGGGCGCTACCAAAGACACACCTGCCCCAGGAACACTAAGGATTTCTAAAGTCTTCTCTCCAAACACAGGATTCAGTACTCACAGCACTTTTACTCACATTAAGAATAAACGGCAAGAGAAGTTTTCCTACTTTGAAACAGAAAAATAAAGTTGCCTCAACGTAAACAGCAGCAACTGGGCCAGAAGCCCAATTTACACAAGGCCTAAGAGTAAATCAAAAGCTTAAATTCTGTAAAGTCATAAAAACAAAAGAAACTATTCCACAGTGATAAATGAACACCTTCAAAGACAATGGTGTGATAAAGATACAGAAATACTCTCAGAATGAAATCCATTTGTGTGAGCATCTGTTTTCCACCTACAAAGAGTAACTCTTTCTGATGGATTTAACCAAGAAAAAAAGAGAATACAATTCATTTGAATGAGAAGTTAATGCACAAACACACCTCATTTTCCTAGAGAACCTCCAAAGACATCTGGTGTTAATGTACCAAAAACCACAGAAGATTGTTTTCCTTTTTGGTGTGACCAAGCCATGGCGTTCTAGCATTGCGACTATTACAGCTGCGTCCACAGCTCCTCACTTGATAGTTTCAGTTATTTTGTCTAAAAGGACAGTATTATTTCTGATAATGCTACAAAGGACCAATTTACAAGACTTTTTTAAAAATTAAGATTATTTTTATTTATTTATTTTTTGCAGACAAACATAAGAATTTTTTATTACTTTTTTTTTTTTAGTTTCTGCTTTATAACAAAGTGAATCAGTCATACATATACATCTGTTCCCATATCCCTTCCCTCTTGCGTCTCCCTTAAGATTATCTTTAAACTCACCTTAGAAGCTTTTGTTTCGGAAAGCATGTAGCTATTAAAACGCTAATATGGAAAAGATGTGAGGGGGAGATGCTGCAGAGACGTAATACCACCAAAACAAAGGAAATTGATTCTCTAGATCATGCGGAAAAGATGGCTTATAAAGTTAATGAGATATTACTTAAGGCAAAAGAAACAATTTGGCCATTAAGAATGAGGATGAACCAAACGTTTTTGTCATCAAATATAATGAAACAAATTAAAAGAACAACGAAAATTAAGGCAAGTATGAAAATCAAGTAAAATACATGGAAAAGTTAAACCACAAACACACAAAGTGTAGTTACGACGGCAAAGTCTTAGTAAGTTAGAAATAAATTGAAGAGAATAAAAAGAAAGGAGTCCAACCATTATGAGTTATACACCAAGGAAAAGCATTATGAGTCAAAGCAGCAAATTTCTCCTAAACGTGCAAGAGACTTGAAGACTACCTAGGCTAGATTTCTAATTGGGCAGGAGAGTAAAGAGGATTAACCCTTGGAACTGGAAAATCCACTAGTTTGCCTCTTCGATTTCTTAGCTATCTCTGGAGAGCAAAGACATCACAATCCTTAAGCAGAAGCTTTAGCCTGAGGGCTATGTGCCATCCACAAAGGGATGAACATTTCTTTAAAAACAAACAAACAGGGCTTCCCTGGTGGCGCAGTGGTTGAGAGTCCACCTGCCGATGCAGGGGACGTGGGTTCGCGCCCCGGTCCGGGAAGATCCCACGTGCTGCGGAGCGGCTGGGCCCGTGAGCCATGGCCGTTGAGCCTGCGCGTCCGGAGCCTGTGCTCTGCAATGGGAGAGGCCACAACAGTGAGAGGCCCGCGTAACGCAAAACAAACAAACAAACACAAAAACCTGCCAGTTTTCCAAGTTTCAAAGCAGGCATAGCACTTGAAACAAGAAAAAAGCCATGCTGATATTAGGAAAAATAGTCAGAAAACCCAGGTCGTACTCCTAGCTCCAATACTCGTCTCCAAAGGCTTTCTGTGGAAAAGAAAGATTTTATTCCCTGTGTATCAAGTTTATCCCAAAAGTATGAGTCTGTGAGCTCACCCTTGCTGATACGAATAAAAACAAAATATTTGACAAATTATCAAACTAAAGTATCTCTAATGAAAATTTAGCATCTGATTGAGACGTGCTAGAAGTGTAAACTAAACATGGAGTTTGAGGATTTAGTACAAAAAATGTCAACTAGTGCATTAACAATCGTTTATTTTTCATTACATGTTGAAATTATGTCATTTTAGACATTAAAGATAAAGTTCACCTTCTTAAAGAGGCCACTAGAAAATTTTTAAGTACATATGAAATTTAGATACTCAGGAAGTGTTGAATGAACAGAGAAAATTTTGTACAGAAGTACAAAACAGCAACTAAGAGGCTGACATTAACTTTTTAATTCATCCACCAGCTATATTCAACTGGAGTGATATTAAAACTTCCCTTACTTGGTAATCATGAGAATTCTGAAATGTGGACCGAGTCAATTTTTTTAAAAGTTGAAAAGTTTACAGCTGAAAAAGTAAACTGACGCACACTATTTCTTTTGGGCTGAATTGTGTCCCGCATAAATTCCTGAAGTCCTAACCTCCTGCACCTCAGAAAGTGACTGTATTTGGAGATAGGGCCTTTAAAGGGGTAATTAAGGTAAAATGAAGTCATATGAGTGGGACTCATCCAATAGGACTGGTACCCTTATAAGAATAGATTAGAACACAGATGACCCACAGACCAAGGGGCAACATGTGAGGACACAGAGAGAAGGCAGCCATCTGCAATCCAAGGAGAGGCCTCAGGAGAAACCAACCCTGCCAACACCTTAGTCTTGGACTTCCAGTCCGAGAACTGTGAGAAGATAAATTTGTTTAATCCACCCAATCTATGGCACTTTGTTATGGCAGCCCCAGTAAACTAATACACTGTTCCAGACAGTGAAAATTTTTCCAATAACTGATGCGGTTTTGCTTTTCACACTTAAATTACAAACTCAGTGCTTCAGTCACACTAGCCATACTTCAAATGCTCAACAGCCACAGATATCAGATAGCCCAGATCTAAAGAAGAGAACAAACCAGAATGTCTAACAAGAATGCTTAATTAGTTGGGATATGTGACCAAGAAGCATCTTGCTACTATATATTGAAGAATTTTTCATCTGTAATTTAAAAGTAAAGGCAAATGCAAATAACTAAGATCTACCCTTATGTCATTCTTATAAGGATTTGCTCAATAGAGATTAGAGAAGGGAGTTAACAGTTTAGGACTATGTTTGGTACCAATGAATGTCGTCACCAGGGGTTCTTCAGAGATCTGTTGCTGCAAAATGCACAGAACTACTGATGCAGGTGGCCAGTACACATTTATATTACAAAGGAGCCAAAACTCTAGATACAGATTACCCAGGGATTCCCAAGTTAGCTTCTAGTAAAGTGGGGAACGCTAATATCCATCTTCAGGTTTTATACTCCTTTTACAAACTTAATCAGGCATTTTCCATGGAAATTAAGTTCCAGAAATACCAGAGATGGCAGGAATACTATACTAGTATATGAATACTAGTATATGAATGAATCTGAGATATTCCCAGATTCATTTCCACTTAACCATGAGTCATCAAAAAACTATGACCATTATAAATAATTTCATGCATCTAGAAATAATAAATTCAACAAGCATGGAAGAAAAATACAGAATCCAGGAAAAAAATAGTTTTGGTAGCCCTAAGTGAACAAATTACTAAATAAATAGCTATCTCCTTTGAGAATTAGAAAAATGAATGGATTTCAAAATGTAATAATCAATATAATAAAGTTGATCTAATACAAAATATTTTACATACGCACAGACTCTACTTAAACTTGTTTTTTATACTTTATACTAGCTTAAATTTGACCAAGGAGTTCACGTTTGTATATATTCTTACTTTCCATAAAGAAACTAAGGCTCGGGCTTCCCTGGTGGCACAGTGGTTGAGTCCGCCTGCCAATGCAGGGGACACGGGTTCGTGCCCCAGTCCTGGAATATCCCACATGCCGTGGAGCGGCTGGGCCCGTGAGCCATGGCCGCTGAGCCTGCATGTCCAGAGCCTGTGCTCCGTGACGGGAGAGGTCACAACAGTAAGAGGCCCACGTACAGCAAAAAAAAAAAAAAAAAAAAAAAAAAAAAGAAACTAAGGCTCTAAGAAATTGAGTGTCATGCCCAAGGTCACATAACTAGTGAAGAGGATGCCTAAAACTCAAACCCGGACTTCTAGTTCCAGAACTTTTCTATAGGTTTTACCCTGTTGAAGCATTAAAACTATGCCCAGCACACAGTGTCATGTAAATGTTAGTTGTTACAAAAATGTGTAATATAATTATGCTGACTTGATCAAGTGTGTGCTCATAATACTTAAAATGGTAATTTGATTCATAATAAACCTCAACAATGGTAATTCAGTTTGGAAGAAATAACTCCCAAGAGCATTATGGTCACAGGAATCCTTTTAAAATTTAAATGTATATAATCTTTTTGCAAAGAACTGGAGAGTGATAGATAAAAGGCTTTCTAGCACAAATGTATGATGAAATTATGTGGGGAAAATAAAATGGAACTTTTCAGTTAGAGTTTATTATATATACTTCTAAGTGAATGATGATTCATACCAAATGGCTGTTATTTTTTTATTCCATCAGATCAACTTAAGAGGGATATAAACACTTTATTTAAGATGTCAATACTTGGGACTTCCCTGGTGGTGCAGTGGTTAAGAATCCACAGGCCAATGCAGGGGACACGGGTTCGAGCCCTGGTCTGGGAAGATCCCACATGCTGCAGAGCAACTAAGCCCGTGGGTCAACTACTGAGCCTGCACTCTTGAGCACGCGAGCCACAGCTACTGAAGCCCATGCGCCTAGAGCCCGTGCTCCGCAACAAGAGGAGCCACCGCAATGAGAAGCCTGCGCGCTGCAACGAATAGTAACCCCCGCGTGCAGCAACGAAGACCCAACGTAGCCAAAAATAAAAATAAATGAATAGATGTCAATAATCAATGTTAAGGGGGATTTAAAAATGTGAGGGACAACTGTGCTGGATTTAAAAAGACTGAACCAAATGCACAGGTAGTCCTAGTTTGGAACAAGCACCTGGAAAAGCTGTTTTGAAAATGAGAAAATTTAAATATGGTTGGGTATTAGACACTGACATTTGACATGGAAAAGTAGAGTTATGAACAGAATAAAGCGAATCACAGTATGTTCTCATTTTGGTTTAAAAACACCTAACTGTATTTATACACAGCAAATATCTGGAGGGATATAAATATGAATATACACACACTAAATGTTCACAAACATGGAGATAACAGTGGTAATCTCTGAGAGGCTGAAAGATAGCATTTTTATTTCATTTTTGTTTATCCATATCTCCTAACTTTTTATAATGCATACATACTATGTTGTGAAAGTATACAAAAATGTTTAAATATCAGTATTTTTAGTAAGCCAGAAATTAAAACCCCTTTAATTATTTGCTCTATGTCATAGGTTTGTGAAATAAGCACATGTAAAATAATGATTCTGAGGATGGTTTTACTCTTCACTTTTATTTTAGCTATGAAGTATTTAAAATACTTTACTTTCAAACATATGGAGTTCTAAATATAAAGCTTCATGATAAAAACTGAAATGATCACAAACACTAAAGCAAAAAAAAATCCAGATTTTTAAGAATATTTTGAAAATGCACCTATATTTACAGAGTTTAAAATAGCAATAGTATGTGCTTACCAGTTAAACATTACTCTTCATCAATTTAAAAAACCTTTAGATAAAATGTTAAGAAGTCAATGAGCAAAATAACTAAAATGTCTGCATTCTTACTAAATATCAGTGTTAAACGCTTTACAGATACTCTTTAATCTTCATAACTCTCCTTGGAAATTGTCATTCTATTTTATTGATGAGAAAATCAAGACTTAAAGAACTATGTATCCAGAAAACATAAAGAAACTCCTACTTGGTAATCATTTTGCAATATATACATGTATCAAAGCAAAAGTAATACAACATTATGTATCAATTATATCTCAATTAAGAAAAAAGAACTCCTACAAATTAAATTTTTTTAAAAATCAAAGACAACTCAATAGAAAATGTCAAGAATAACCATCATCAAAAAGTCTATAAATAATAAATGCTGGACAGGGTGTGGAGAAAAGGGAACCCTCCTACACTGTTAATGAGAATGTGTACTGGTGCAGCCACAATGGGGAATAGTATGGAGGTTCCTTAAAAAACTAAAAATAGAGCTACCATATGATCCAGCAATCCCACTCCTGGGAACACATCCGGAAAAGATGAAAACTCTAATTCAAAAAGATACATGCACTCCAATGTTCACAGCAGCACTATTTATAATAGCCGAGACATGTTAGAAACCTAATGTCCACCGACAGATGGATAAAAAAGACGTGGCATATATAAACAACAGAATATTACTCAGCCATAAAAAAAAATGGAATAATGCCATTTGCAACAACATGGATGGACCTAGAGATTATCATACTAAGTGAAGTCAGACAAAGACAAATATCATATGATATCACTTATGCGGAATCTAAAAAAATGATACAAAGGAACTTATTTACAAAACAGAGACAGACTCACAGACATAGAAAACAAATTTATGGTTCCCAAAGGGGAAACAGAGGGAAGGGATAAATCAGGGATTTGGGATTAATAGATACACACTACTATACATAAAATAGATAAACACCAAGGACCTATTGTATAGCACAGGGAACTATATTCAATACCTTGTAATAACCTATAATGAAAAAGAATCTGAAAAAGGATATATAGATATAGCTACAGATATATGTATAACTGAATCACTCTGTATGCCTGAAACATTAAAAATCAACTATACTTAAAAAAAAGAAAAATGGCAAGAGACAAACATTTCCCAAAGATGTACAAATAACCAATAAACAAGTGACAAGGTCAGCATTCTGCCATAAGGGAAATGCAAATTAAAACCACAGATTCCTCTATGCACTCACCAGAATGGCTAAAATTTTAGAATAACAATTCTGAGGATTGAAAATGAATATTCAAGGTGATAAACGTAGCATGAGCTAAGGCTAAAGTATTGAAGCTCCAATAAATGTTCACGTAAGTAAATAGTGGGGAGTTCAGCTTGGCTTGGACACAGAGAGGTGAGTGATAAAAAAGAAGTATTCTGGAATAGTGGTTAAGAGTCAGATCACGAAGGGCCTTTAAGGTCAGGATAAGGACTTGAACCTGTATATGATTAGCAATGCTGAACCATGACATGGACGACACAATTCAATTGAGTTTTAAGGTATACAAAAGGCTGCTTCGTATAAAATGTTCCAAAGGCAGAAGGACACAAACTTCCCAAAGTTTTCTATCTCCTACCTTTGCAATAAATCTCTCTATAACCACAGTGTGGTTATACCCTCACTGCTCAACCGTTCTTCCAAAACCTCCACCTGTGCTCTCCAACCTTAGTTCTTCCTCCCTCGCCACCAGATGAACTGAATTAGTTCATGGCCAGATGCAGCACTGAGCTCTCACTCAAGGAAGGCCTAGTGCCTGCAGGGCTCTGGTGCTTTCCCCCCACCCAGGCCTCTCAACTTAAATCCAGTGCTTTTCTAGATGCCCACTTGACACCTGTCCAGCCCATCATTTCTCTGCCTACTCCAGCCTGCCCTCATCGCCTTCTCTCCAGTCCCCACGGTTCCTATGTGGGTCCTATCAGACATAATTCAACATCTAACTACAATCTGTCTTGTTTTGTTCTTGATTGCAACAAGACCATAAGCTCCTGGATAGAAGGGATCACTTTCGTATCCTCCACAGCACCTAGTATCAAAGGACATACACTAGCTACTTGTCAGTTCCTCTAGACAACAGAAAAATGCAAACATATCCTTAGATCCAGTAATTCCATTTCTGGAAATTTATCCTACTGATAAACTCACATAAATATGCAAAAATAATATAATCAAGGATATGCATTATAGATTATAATAAGAAAAACTAGAAATAACCTAAATGTCTATTAAGAAAGCCTAGTTCCTTTGTGTCTATACTGCCCATTAAAAAAAAAAAAGTTGGGATATCTACACGTATGGACCATCATAAAGTAGTAAGTGAAAAAGGCTGCAGGAAAGGGCATAAAACAGGTCATACACACACACACACACACACACACAAATTTAGAAAAACACAATTTAGAGATTTAAAATGACAATCTCTGTTATGGAGATTTTTCCCTGCAGTGCTAAAAACAAGACAACGGGCCCAAAATGGAGTCATGTACGCCACATCCCCAAACCCAGACTTAATACTGAACCCAATTATGTACAGCTTCAGCTCTCCCCAAAATGGAATCTTAAACCAGCCAATCAGGAATCACCCTATCAGCACTAGTGAAGTAATCTGCCTGACAGACCCTTATCATCCCCTAAAGGAAAGTGACCTTGCTAGAACCAATCTACCTTTTGCTAGTATAACTTCCTTGTTCCTGCCCCCTTCTGCCTATAGAGTCTTTCATTTTGTACAGCTCCTCCAAGCTCCTTTCTGTCTGCTACATTGGATACTGCCCAATACATGAATTGTTAAATAATCATTGAATAAGATTTGTAATATTTACTCACTTGCATTTTTTTTAACATATAGAAATACTTCGTTTGTGAAAAAAAATGAACAAAGAGCACATAGAATCTATAATAAATTTTGTAATAAAAGAATATTGATATGTTTTCACCCACTGCTCCAAAAGAGTAATTTACAAAACAATTTATAATATAAATCCATTTTATTTAAAACAAGAATAATAATATACTGGGTTATATGTACAAAAATAAGTATTTATAACATTACACCTTGGCACTTCCCTGGTGGTCCAGTCGTTAAGAATCTGCCTTCCAGTGCAAGGGACGCAGGTCTGATCCCTGGTCGGGTAACTGGGATCCATCCCACATGCCGCGGGGCAACTAAGCCCGCACGCTCTACAGCCCGTGCGCTCTGGAGCCTGCCCGCCACAACTAGAGAGAAGCCCCCCACGCCGCAACGAAAGATCCCGCGTGCCGCAACAAAGACCCGATGCAGCCAAATAAATTTTAAAAATATATTTTTAAAAAATGCCACCTTAATAATGGTTATTTCCAGAAGAGGGATTACAGGAAATTTTCACATTCTAGATTAGTCGTTTTTCTCTCAATAATAACCATTTACTTTAGTTACAAAAAACAAAGATTAAAAATATATATTTCCCTGAGCTAATGATCATTCCGGAGGTGTGCATTTTGGTCCACCTAGCAATTAGTTAATCTGAAGAGAATCAGTTTGTCAGGATGCCTGCTATACTAAATCTGGGTACACATTACAGGTACATCATGCCTAAAAATTAAATTCACAGAAGTTATCAAGACAAAAACTACCTCTCTGCCATAAAGTATTAAGCATCTGTTTGATGAAGGGAATCCCTCTAAATGTAAAGTTAACCTCGAATACTTTCCGAATTACTATAAAAGGCCAGGCATTGCAAGGGCCCCTCATCATACACTTTTCTGTTTTTAAACATCTCTCATTTATCTAGAGTCGAACACTTCTAGGGAGCCCGTGCTTCTAGGCCAGTGTTTGAGAAGAGATGGGAATCTGTATAAACTTTTACCCTTAGGAACAGGAGGAAACTAGGAGAACCACTAAATCCCAAAGATCTCCTCAAAGGAGCTTGGGATTCTGCCTGGTGGATCTGTGCTTCATAGAGGCTATCACGGTTCTTGACAGTTCCCCTACATGCCCTGTCCCAGTGAGGAGCTTACACATGTCTGACATGACGAGTCTAGGCCTCCTTCCTAAGCCTTTGATAAAACACGGAGGGAGCAGAACTGCCCGTGTTTCCTACTATTTCCTACTTTTCTATTCCTCCAGACCTTTTCTATCTCAGCACTGACCCAGAGATCCAACCATGTTAGCCTTACTGCTGAATCTAATAGCTTAACCGCTCGTGAAGCCAAGTGCTTTACAGGTTTTACAACTCATTTATACTCACAGTAACCCTGCGAAAGATTCCTATTTTATAGATGAAGAAACTGAAATACAACCAGCAAAGCTAAGATTTAAACCCAGAGACCCTGTTGCCTCACTCCAACCTTTACTATGCAGCACTATCTATATGACGTATCTCATTAAACCTAGAAAACACTAGAAATCCTCCTTTCTAACTAAACCTAAAGCACTTAGATTTAGTAACAGATCTTAACGTCAACAGGCCACCTGAATCCAATGTTTCCTCTAGGAAATGCTGTTAGTCCAGCTACTGTTGGATAACAGAACTATGAAATTTCATTTGCAAAACGTTTATGTTTGCCAGTGCTTTTCTTAACTTAGGAGAAGCCGTTTAGTTATGATTAAACACCCAACCTCTTAACCAAGTCAATGTAAACATATCTGGGTTCAGATTCTAGTTCCATTACTACCTGTTTCCTTTACCTGTAAAATAAGATATGAAGTATATATAAACAACTTAGCACAGCAAATGACTGGAGAGGAAGGAGTCAGCATTCCCTACTGTTATTATGCTTTGATTGTTTTACCGTAAATACTCCCAGGATGTGGGAAAGCTGACAAGTTCAAATCAAATTCAATATCCCGCCCCCTCCCAAAAATACTCGTCAATTCATGGGTTTCATGGGTTTACAGAAAACTTTAAGCATTAAAAAGCTATGCATTCTATTTAAATTGATGAACTGATAAACTAGAAGTTCTACACAACAGAAACACAAAAACTGGTAAATAAAAAATGTTTTATCATGCAATTAGCACACAAGTCAGTTACTACACACGATAATGAATACAACTAACAATTAGCTTCAAAGAACTCTTCCATCTATTTCCATGTGTATTACAATGACTTTACACTTAAGAAACAATAAAAATTCTTGAGTATTACATCTTTAAAGCATTTTTTATTGGGTAACCTCAGGCATTTTCCATGGATTACAAACGGGCACCATGGGCAGGCAATAATAAAGGCAATAAAGACTGATCTTTACCCCTTTGGCGTCTAATGTTGTTAAGAGATTAGTTCAGGCTGTTAAGAGCCTAAGAGCTCACATTACAAGTAGGGCTTAGTCTTCTCCAGGTGAAGGGCATAAAATACATCACCTTTTAGCCCTCACAACAACTCTACACCGCAAGGACTAAAAACTATCCTCATGTTTTTCAGATAAGGAAACTGAGGCACAAGAGAGGGTGAGTAATATGCCTAACTGGAGGAAATCTGAGGCAGATTGGAAACCATTCTGGGTCTGGAGTCCAGCCCTCTTAACCTCATCAGGGCTCTGGGGGTAAGCACATCAATGTCACTGTAAAACGTGTTAAGAAATACAGTACCAGTGGGAAGCAGGGGTTCCAACGGGGTAATAGCATGCTCCATAACGGATTACTGGTCTCTGCATTGAAAAACATAAAAACGCCACATTAGAACTTCTAGCTAATTAAACGGCGCGCGAAATCGCCAGTACACTTGGTCTCCGGGGCGGAGCACGGAGCGAGCCGCGCTCCCGGCGTGCGGGCCCGGGCACGGCAGGCAGGGCGCGCGGCGGCGGGGACGCGGGAGACTCGAGCCCCGAGGGGTTCCAGGGCGCGCGGGGCAAAGCATGCGGGCGCCACGCGTGCCTCGGCAAGGCCGCCCCGTCCAGCGTCTCCCCGCGCCGCCGTCACCATCCGGGGACCGAGGGAGCCAAGGGAGCCAGAGCGGCGAGGGGCGGCCACCTCCTCCCCGTCCTGGCCTGCAGCCCGCACGCCGGGAACGAAGGCGGCGCGCCAGGATGCTGTCGCACTTACATAATGGCGGGTGGAGCCACCAGCGAGCGGAGCGCAGACTGCGGGAGCGAGGGCGATCGACCGCTCGGCGCTCGGCTGAGGAACCTCGACGACGCGCGATCCCCGCTCGCAGATTTAAGGGAACGGCGCTGGAGGCGGCCCCGCCTCCTTCCGGGAGCCGGCGGCGCGTGCGAGCTGCTTGCCCCGCCTGAACCGCGTGTCCACGTGGGTGAGGGCGCCCGACTAATTGCTCTCCCGCGCCGCCCTCTCTTCTAAGCTAGTTAGGCCCTGAAGCAATCGCTGGTGTTTCTGCTGAGCGCTCGTCACTGAACTTTGGCACGGAGGCCGCTGTTTGCTCCAAACCAAGCGTTAATTTCCCCGTCACCCTTCGTCAGCTTGGCATCAGAGCCAAGCAAACGTCCCAGGTTATCCAGAGCCCGTTTTCTCGGTCCTCATTCTTTTTGATCTCTCGCTTGCAGCTTGTGTACTTAAGGAGCACGCCTTCGTTAAAGTCTTCACTTGGTTGCAACAATCACAGAAAGTTTTCGTTGGCAGGAACTTTAAGCTGCTTACTTGCAGCTCCGCTCGCTCAAACACTCCCAACTTTAAGAGTTCATTCTGTGGCCACGCAGCCTTTTCCAAGACTGAACAAACCAGATCTCTAGACTTAGACTCCCTAGGCTTTACCTTTTCCAGGCTAAACTCTTGTTCTTTCGAGGTTCTTATAGGACATGATCTTCAGACTCCACCATCGTGGTTCCCATCCTCTATATTTAATGTTGCTCATAAATTGTGTTTCTGACAGCTGTTGAGAACCGCGCAACTGTCAGCACGTGACAACTCGTGCAAGCCCCTGCGCTATGAGACGTGACCAACTCTATCACGGTTTCTATCAGTATAAGGCGGACCCCTAGGACACACAACCATTAAAATGCCTAGATGAGAAAGTTCTAGCCAACAGCTGATGGCAGGCCCCCGACCTCCCAAAGGGCTTGAAATTGTGAATATGTTTCTTAAGACTCAGAGGCATCTCTCTCAAAGTCCTGAGAGCCATTCCCTGAAGAGTCAATCTTCAGGAAGGGTAGGGCCTCTGTCTCCCAGTCTCTGTGGGAGAATAGACTCCTCACTTCCGCAGCTGCCAGCTAGCAAACGAAGCTGGTCTAGTCGCCTATATACTGACCGACGCTTTGCAATTTTCACTTCTCTAACTCTATTGAGCTCCCACTCTTGCCCCTCTCTCATCCTCCCTTTAAAACGTTCCAATCGCCTCTCCACAAATAGGAATGGAACTCAGCTCTTTCTCGACTGTCAGTAGTTACGAAACAAAATCTATTTTCAACGCTTCAACTAATACCCGTCTGTGTTTATCTTTGACACTGGACACAAGGTTCCAGGAGTGATGCAACCGTAGAAAAGTACAACATTGCCCATGCTCATTAACTTTTTCAGCTGCCAGATCAAATAGAACTTGCAGGTGTTTTTCACATTCACCACTATTAAGCCAAGGGTACACCTATCTCACAGTCAATTTTAGACCAAACTGCTAGGGACTTTACAGTTATCGTTGTAAAATTAAATATTATGACTTTGCCATCACAGTTACATGGGTGGGCCGTTTCAACTATGTTACTTACTAGCTGTGAGACATTGGAACTCTATCTCAGTTTCCTCAGATATAAAATGGGAACAATGTTGCCTACTTTGGAATGGTTCTGTAAGGATCAAATGGCTTGGTATGGATAAACACTTGGGCAGGTGCCTAGCACGTACAGGTGTGCAACAAACGTTTGTCCCTCTCCATCAATATGAGACATATTCCACTTACACCTTATGACATCCTTGTTTATATTTGTAACACACATCCTTGCAAAGCTTTTATGTGTAATCTAGCTCAAGTTTCTCCCAAAGTCATTACCGAAGAACACTGAAATATTAACCACAATAAATGTCAAAATTCACGTTTCAAGATGCCACTAGAGAAACTAAAAGACAACAGACTGGAGGTGGAGGGAGACTGTGCCCATGTAATAGACAAGTGGTTGCTGTATCTATATCAGTAAAAAGCAAACAGACCAGTAAAGGGATGACCAAGTATGTTACAGAGTCCAAGCTCATACTGCTTGCCCCACGACAGACCAATAAACTGAGAGACAATTTGTTGGGGTAAGGAATAGCTACTTAATTCAGAAAGTCGGCAGACAGAGAAGATGGTGGACCAGTGTCCCAAAGAATCATTTGTCTGGGTTTGGATGCTAGTTTCTTTTACAGGACAAAGGGGGAAGTGAGGAGGTGAAGTAAAAAAAAGTGATACATTATTGTAAATATTCCCTGGTTCCAGCCAGACTCTGGAGGGGGATGTGTTAACTTCTTCTTTCCTGCAGCCATTCATAGGTGGGCCTAGTCAGGATGTTTCCTATGAGACAAAAGTAGTTTAGCTTAAGGCTCAGACATGGGAGGCAGGATTCTGAGAGAAGGGCCATTATGTGTACTTTAAGCCATAGGCAACATCCCTTTAGTGATTAACTTGTAGCAAAAGCAATAGAATATGAAGGTTAAAGTAAAAGAAACAGATCCAATATGGAGTCAGATTTGTTCTTCTTAATTACAAGGATATATACAGGCAAATTACAGAAGGTATTCAAATGGCAAACAATGTGAAAAACACAGCATCAATAGCATTTGGAGAGCAAATTTGAACAATGAGATAAATTTACTTGCCAGATTGCAAATAATATTTTAAATAATCAGACAAATTTACACTGATTGAGTAATTATTATGTTCCAGTCGCTATGTTGAGGTCTTTGTATTTTATTTAATTACCCTAAAATGTAGGCTCCAAGAGAACTAGGACCAAATTTTAATTGTTCACTTTTCAATCCTCACATTCGGGCACAGTTGCTGGCAAAGAGTAAGCAATCAGTGAGTATTTACTGAATGTTCATAATGAAATTGTTTGCAATAGCAATAACCATTAGCAATAGCCTAGAATGCTTCTTCTCCAGTTCTTCTCACAGCTGACTCATCCATCCAGCCTCAGCACAAAACTGACTTCCTTCCCCTGGTTACTCTTTATTTCATCTAGGCTTGTTAGTTTGTTTTCCGGCAGAGCTATACTCACAGTCTGTAGTTATTTAACTTACTTGTTTACTTGTTTATGATTTTTCTCCCCCTGCTAGCGTGAGAGCTTCCTAAGAGCAGGAACCATATTTGTTTTGTTCATTGCTATTTCTCCAGGCAAACAAGATACCTCACCCATAATAGAGGTTCAATAAATGTTTGTTAAATGGATTAATAAGTGGTGGGAAAAAATGAAAACTTACAGTGCATCATATCAGCAATTATTAAAAAGAATAAGCTAAATCAATATGCCCTCATGTGGAAAAATGTCTATGACAGAGTAAATTTTATAAATGCAAGTGGTAGGAAAAATCCTACCTATATTATTTAAATGTATTTGGATAAACATACAAAGAGAATTGTTAAAAATGACCTCTGAGGGCTTCCCTGGTGGCGCAGTGGTTGAGAGTCCACCTGCCGATGCAGGGGACATGGGTTTGTGCCCTGGTCCGGGAGGATCCCGCGTGCCGCGGAGTAGCTGGGACCGTGAGCCATGGCCGCTGGGCCTGCGCATCCGGAGCCTGTGCTCCGCGACGGGAGGGGCCCCAACAGTGAGAGGCCCACGTACAGAAAAAAAAAAAAAAAAAAAAAAAAGACCTCTGAGATAAAGGGATGGAGTACATAGGCGGCAGCAGACTTAGGGAAATATCACTTTCTATTTTATATATGTTTGTATTTTATTACTTAATATTTTTGCAATATGCATAGTAAAGAAACTTAAGGTTGTGAAAATGTATATTAAAAGGAAATTAATGGTCATTATTGTTAATCCCTGTCATATTTTGGGCTTCCAGGGAAAGGAACATATATACATACATGGTATAATTTTCAGAGGAGAAATTCCATAGCTTCAACCAAATTTTCAATGGATCCTATGATCCCCAAAAGTTCCATGGGATAGGACGGAACCTCTAGTAATAGGTTATGCATTTTTCTCTACGATACATAGATGGCTCTCCCATCTCCCTCCCCAACTGTCTTCCATTCTGCCCCCATTTTCTTGAACTGGTGGAGTTCAAAATATATGTTGTTTTAAAGATTTTATAATAAAAAATTTCTGGAGTGAAATAAGTTTTGAAAACACTGAACACGGTTACCAGCCTCCTTTGAGATTTATAGCACATTATACATCTTTAAACATCTCCAAACCCAGAATGTCTCAAAACTATTGGAGCATGGAACACTGTTTGCTTGGTATATCTTTTAAAATCTTGTGGAACAGTGTTCCTCCAAACAACTGTTGGGGGAAAGCTACGAGAGGCTATGAGCACAGGTGCTAACACCTTTCCTTCAACAGCTGTTCTCCCTACTGCTGCCCCTAAGTGGTCTTGGAATTTCTGGTCTTCAATCAGCTTCTATCACCTCATCTACTTCAGCATTTTTTGTTCAGAAAATCAAATCATTCTCTCAACTTCAGAATGTGTGTCTACCCTGATCTCACTTTAACAGTTCAAACAGTATTAAGCTGCCTTTAGGAGATTTCCACTTAAATATCTCACCATTACATCTGATTCAAGTGGCTAAAACTAAAATCATGTATTTATTCCTCCTCCCAGAGCCTCCATCTCTTTCCTTAGCATCATTATTCTTCTGCACTCCTTGATAAATAACTTTAATTTGCCTTTTCTTTCATTCCATAAACTCAGTCAGGTGCCAACTTTTGTTCTACTGATTACTTATCCCAGCCTGTTGCGGTCAATATGGATCAAGATTCAATCATCCTTGTCATTTCCACTCAACTATCAATCAAAATTTTCATTATTTTAAAGCCTATCTAAAGGATCATCTTCTCTGAAAAGTCTTCCCTGAGATTCACTCAAGCCTCTCACAATTAATCTTACTTTGCTCTGTAAGCTCATTACATTCTTTTGTGCTTCTTTCATAATCCTTTCTTTTATAGCCCTTTTATAGCCATGTGGTCTGAAAAAGTCGAGTTCATTTTAAATGTATGCCACCTCATGCTCCCAGAAGGCTACTTGTGCTCCTTCACCTATACATTTCAAGCATTAGAAAGAAAGGAGGAAGAGTGAAGGAGATACACCACCTACCTTATAAAAAGGTGTAAAAGACAAAATGCATTTTATTCAGGCTACTGAAACAGGGATCACACCCTAGATCCCCTAAGATCCAAGTGCCTCCACTGTGTGGTTTTGCTTTCGATGTTTGTAGGGAGGTATAGACAAGTCTCAAGTGGGGTGATTTGCAGTTGGGGTCATTTTGCAATCAGGGTCATTCCTCAATCAGCTGAACAGGAAATGTTTATGTGCGTGTTTAGCTATTTTCAAGCAGACAAACATTTCTAATATCAGCTAATCATTCATGAGATAAAGAATGCTGAGCTGGATACACCTGGAACTAATATAATGTCAGTTATATCTCATCTGAGGAAAAAAAAAAAAAGAGAGGGTGGGGAATTTCTCAGCCAGCACTGTTTTCCCAGAGCAGAGGCTCAAATCAAGTTCCACATTTTAAAGGCTTCCCTAAAGTCTCACACAATGCTTTTGTCTAAAAGTAATTGTCTGGTGGCACTTAATCACGTGGCTCCCTCTCGCTTTAAGAGAGGCTGGGAAGTGTAATCACTTAGATGAGATGCAGTAGGGCCAGATGAGAATGGGTGTTATTACTAAACAGGTAAGGGAAAACAGATGTTCAGAGCGAACTAGCCAACTAGCTTGTCCCTCCCCAGGCTCTGTAATATCTGCTGACTGCTGCCTTTCTCCACCCTAGCATCTTTCTAATCTAGTCCTCACAAGGTAGCCAAAGCTCCCTTTTTAAATTGTAAAATTGATTATGTCCCTGCTTGCTTAAAACTCATCAGCTGGTTTAAGAATAAAACCCAAACCGAAAAGGTCCTGAATAATCTGGACTTTTCCTATCTCCAGCTTTATCTTATCTCATTCTTCTCCTCACATGCTTGTTTCCCTTGTGTTTTTAAACTGAACAAGTCTTTCTACTTTCTTTTTCCCTCTCCTAGAATGTTCTTCCCCGGCCCCGCCAATTTCTTTACATAATTGGCTCATTCCCAGCTCACATGTTACCTCTTCCAAGAAGCCTACCTTGATTTTCCTTTGTAAAATTACCTCCCCTAGTTACTCTCTATCTTATACACTGTTTCTCTTCTTTAGAACACTTAATCTTGTAACTTATGTACTGACCTTTTCCATTATGAGGCAGGGACTTGGCCTGATCTGTTCACTGCCGTATCCTGAGTGTCAAACACCCTGCCTAGTACATAGCAAGCATTCACTGTGTATACATACACTATATATAAAAATTATGTTAAAAACTAGCCCTGTTTTAAGACGTATAAATAATAAGACATACATGTTTTTGATTGAGAAGACACACTATCACTAAAAATAAAATAAAAATAAATAAAATTAAGAATCCCCAAATAAATCTAATAAATTTAGATTTTCAAAGTATCAACAAGATTTTTATGGAATTTTACAAACTGATTTGTAAGTATGCCACGAGAAGAATAACATTTTTTGGGGAAAAAGAAAAGGTCAATAAGAAGAGACTTTCCTACTAGGTATAGAAAAATATATATCACCATAGTAATGTAGAAAAGGTATCACTAGCATAGAAACAGTTTGATAGAACAAAACAGAGTTCAGAAACAAATTCATATGCAGGAATTGAGTTTATGTGTGACATTTTAAATTAGAGGAAAAAATACAGTGGTATATTTAATAAATATTCTGATGCAATTAGCTATTCATGGAAATGATGAAAATCAATCTCTACTTCACACCATATAAAGATAAATGTCTAATGTATTAAAAAGCAAAATAATAAACAACAAGGACCTACTGTCTACCACAGGGAACTGTATTCAATATCTTGTAAATAACCCATAATGGGAAAGAATCTGAGAAAGAATATATATTCTTTATATAACATATTATATATGTGTATATATATGTGCGTATATGTATATATACACAATTTATGTAGTTCTGTCTATATTTATTTATTTTTTGTAACTACTGCCACCTGTGCTTTGTTGAAAACCACCTGACCCCCATCCCACTCCCACCTGGTAAATATGAGACTCATTGAGGACATCACTCCAATTCATAATTTTTGGTCACTTTTAGTATTAAAATATGCTTCTTTTAGTATTAGAATATGTTTATTTTAATATGAAAATTAAATATTATGGTAAAAACTAAATACTGAAATAGACTCAGTTATTAAGATTCAGAGCTTTTCATTATAAAACTGAGGTCTCGGGCTTCCCTGGTGGCGCAGTGGTTGAGAGTCCGCCTGCCGATGCGGGGGACACAGGTTCGTGCCCCGGTCTGGGAAGATCCCACATGCCGCAGAGCGGCTGGGCCTGTGAACCATGGCCGCTGAGCCTGCACGTCCGGAGTCTGTGCTCCGCAACGGGAGAGGCCACAACAGTGAGAGGCCCGCGTACCGCAAAAACAAAACAAAACAAAAAACATCTCCTATGTGCTTAGGCTGGTACCACACATTGCAGAGACCTGGGCAAGCCTGCAGTCCCTAATTTCAGCTACTTGCAATCTGGAGCCTGTCTGCAGGCAGAGGATCCATTTTTTTTAACATCCCAGCTACTAGTCACTCAAGAGTTTGGTCATTACCTCCTCAACTCTAGGCCACACCAAATTGTCATATACTTTGGTTTGGGTTTCTCAGAAGCAAAATCTAAATCAGGGATTTAAGCGCAAGTAGTTTATTTGGAGGTGCAGAACCCCTTGTAGAGAGTGGAGTTATTGGGTTGGCCAAAAAGTTTGTTCAGTTAGTGAATCCGTTGTTCGGTAAAGTTCTTTGTGAAAATGAAAAATGTGTCTTTTATTTGTACTTAAAACCGAACGAACTTTTTGGCCAATCCAAATATTAAAGAAGGCAACAAAGGAAGGGTGCATAAGCCAGGTACCACTATAGGAGACTGGAGCTGAATCCCATGGGAAATACATGTGTGTATGTGTGTGTGTGTGTGTATTTCAGGATTTTCCTACTTGAGGGATATTTATACATCAACTGTTAAACATCAGTTGTTTGTTGTTAATATATAGGAATACAATTTATTTTTTACATTCGCCTTGTATCCTGTGATCTTTTTAAACTCACTTATTTGTCATTTAACATGTTTTTGTAGATTTAGAATCTACAGATCAAGTTGTCTGCGAATCTATTGATTATATTGTCGGCAATAAAGACAGATTTATTTCTTCCTTTCTAATCTGTATGCCTTTTATTTATTCATTTTTATTTTTGCCTTATTGCACTGGTTAGGGACTCCAGTATAATTTTGAAAGGAAAAACTGAGATCAGGCCCTTTGGGAACTATGCCTTGTTCCCAAACCTATGCATAGAGTACTCAATCTTTCACCATTAACTATGCGGTTAGCTGTAGGGTTTTTTTGAAATATGCTTTTATCAGACTGAGAAATTTCCCTCCTATTCCTTAGTTTGCTAAGATTTTCTCTGTAAACGTGTGTAAATTTTGTGAAATGTCTTTTTTTTACACCTATTATAAGAAGATTATGTGGTTTTCCTACTTAATTTGGTTACTATGGTAATCATATTGATTGATTTTCAAATGTTAAACCAATCTTACTTAACTTCTGGAATTAAATACCACTTTGTCATGATGGATTATCCACTTTATATATTGCTAGGTTTGACTTACATTTTATTAAATACTTTGCATCTATGTTCATGAGGAAATATTAGTATTAGCATGCCTTTCTTGTAAAGGTATTCCTTTCCCAGTATTTGTTTCACTGTAATTCTAGCCTCATAGATTGAGTTGAGAAAGGTTCCTTCCTCTTGCATTTTCTGAAAGTTTATGTAAGAGTGGTTTTATTTCTTCCTTAACTATTTGATATAACTTACTAGTGAGGCCACTTGAGCATGGAGTTTTTTAGAGAGGAATATTTTAAATGGTATATTCAATTACTTTAAGAAATACAGAATTATTCATGTTTTATATTTATTCTTGTACCAGTTTTGGTAATTTCTGTTTTTCTAGAAATATTTCCATTTCATCCATACCATCACATTTATTAATGTAATAATATTAATATTCCTTTATTATCCTCTCAAAATCTGAAGGATCCAAGGTGATGATCTTTGTCTTTTTCTGATATTGGCAATTTAGTTTTCTCTCTTTTCTTACTCATTGCTTAGCTAGAGTTTTATCTATTTTATTAATCTTCTGAAAAGATGTTTTGATTTTATCAATTCACGCCATTATTTTCTTTTTATATTTTATAAATTTGCATTTTTATTTTTCTTCTTTCTTTCCTTCTACTTATTTTGGATTTAATTGCTCTTCCTTTTTAGCTCTTTAAATAGGAGGCTTAAGTTAGTGGTTTTATATTCTCCTCCTCAACTATAAGCATTTAAATCCATACATTCCCCTTTAAGCATTCTTTAAGCATTCCCCTTTAAGCATTCTTTAAGCACCCCCAAATTCCCAGATGTTGGGTTTTATTATCATTCAGTTCAAAATATTTTCTAATTTTCTTTGATCCATGTGCTATTTAGAAGTATGATGTTTAATGTCTAAATATTGGGGTATTTTCCAGATATATTTTTGTTATTGATTTTTAGTTTAGTTCTTCTAATGTCTGAGAATATACATTGCAAATTTATACATTTGCTAAGACTTTTTTGGGGATTTAACATGTGACTTATCCTGGAGAATGTTCCATGTGTATTTGAGAAGAATGTGCGTTCTGCTGCTGTTAGATGGAATATTCGTTACATGTCTGTTAATCCATTTAGTCTAAATTATAGTTCAAGTCCAGTGTTTCCTTAATGATTTTCTGTCTGGATGATCTATCCATTATTGAAAGTGAGGTATTGAAGTCCCCTATTATTATTGTACTGTTGTCTATTTCTCCCTTCAGATCTGTTAGTATTTGCTTAATATATTTAGGTGCTCTGATGTTGGGAGCATATATATTTACAATGTTCCGTCTTCTTGATAAATTGTTCCTTTTGTCATTATATAATGATTTTCTTTGTCTCTTATTACCATGTTTGGCTTAAAGTGTTTTGTCTGATATAAGTATAGCTACCCTGCTCTTTTTTGGCTTCCACATGTATCAAATGTCTTTTTCTATCTCTTTACTTTGAGTCTATGCATGTCCTTAAAGTTAAAGTGAATCTCTTATAGGCAGCATGTAGTTGGTTCTTGTTTATTTTTTTTAATCCATCCAGTCACTGTATATCTTTAATTGAAGTATTCAATCCATTTACATTATAGTAAGTGTTGA
The DNA here is from genome assembly GCF_964341445.2 of Mesoplodon mirus. Classification (NCBI taxonomy): domain Eukaryota; kingdom Metazoa; phylum Chordata; class Mammalia; order Artiodactyla; family Ziphiidae; genus Mesoplodon; species Mesoplodon mirus. The sequence goes on from NC_138985.1 coordinate 104,966,918, forward strand.
TAGGTAAGGACTTACTAATACCATTGTTTTCTGGCTCCTTTGTTCCTTTTCTTACTCTCTTGCTGCCTTCCTTTTTGAATTGATGATTTTCCATAGTGGTATGCCTTGATTCCCTTCTCTTTATTTTTTGTGTATATACTGTGGGTTTTTGTTTTGTGGGTACCACAAGGCTTACACAAAACATCTCATTAATGTAACAGTCTATTTTACACAGATAACTTCAATCACTTACAAAACCTCTAAACTTTTACTCCTCACCACCTCATTTTATGTTTTTGATGTCACAATTTACCTCTTTTTATACTGTGTATTCATGAGCAAATTATTATAGCTATAGTTATTTCTAATACTCTTGCCTTTTTAACCATTATTCAAGAGTTAAGTGGGTAATACTCCTCCATATTACAGTATTAGAGTATTCTGACGCTGAATATACACTTACCTTTACCAGTGTGTTTTATGTTTTCATATGTTTTCCTGTTACTAATTAGCATCTTTTCATTTCAGCTTGAAGAACTCCCTTCAACCTTTCTTATAAGGCAGATCTAGTGGTGATCTCAGCTTTTGTTGATTGTAAGAAGTCTTTATGTTGCCTTCATTTCTGAAGGATGTATTTTCTGGGCAAAGTATTCCTGGATGGCAGTTTTTGTCTTTTAGAAGTTTGAACATATCACCTCACTCTCTCCTGGCCTGTAAGGTCTCTGTTGAGAAATCCCCTGATAGACGTGAGGCGGTTTCCTTGTAAGTCACCCTCTTTTAAGATTCTTAAAAGATCTTCTTTTAAGATTCTCTCTTTGACTTTGTGCTTTGAGTTTTTTATAATGTGCCTTGGAGATGAATTTTTTAAGTTGATTTTGTTTGTTAACCTATGAGCTTCATGAATTTGTATATGCAAATCTCTGCAGATTTGGCAAAGTTTCATTTCATCCTTTTAAAAAAATTTTTTTTTTAATTATTTTTTTTTTTTGGCTGCACTGGGTCTTCGTTGCTGCACTTGGGCTTGCTCTAGTTGCAGCGAGCTGGGGCTACTCTTTGTTGTGGTGTGCGGGCTTCTCATTGCAGTGGCTTCTTTTGTTGAGGAGCACAGGCTCTAGGCGTGAGCTTCAGTAGTTGTGGCACGCGGGCTCAGTAGTTGTGGCTCACAGTCTCTAGAGCATAGGCTCAGTAGTCGTGGCACATGGGCTTAGTTGCTCCATGGCATGTGGAATCTTCCCGGACCAGGGCTCGAACCCGTGTCCCCTGCACTGGCAGGCAGATTCTTAACCACTGCGCCACCAGGGAAGTCCCTCATTTCATTCTTTAAGTAAGCTTTCTGACCTCTTTTCTCTCTTCTCCTCATGGAACTACGATAATTCACAAATTACTTCTTTGTATAGTATCCCATAGATCATGTAACTTTTCATCACTCTTTTTCATTCTTTTTCTTTGTTTTCCTCTGACTGGATACCTGTCTTCTATCTCCCAGATTCTTTCTTCTGCTTGTTTTATTCTGATGTTGGTGCTCTCTGTTGCAGTTTTCATTTCATTCATTGTATTCTTTAGATCCAGAATTTATGTTTGGTACATTTTTATGATTTCTATCTCTTTGTTTAATTTCTCATTTTTTTCATATATTGCATTCTTTATTTCACTGAATTGTCTTTGTGTGTTTTCTTGTCACTCAGTGAGTTACCTTAAAATAGCTATTTTGAATTCTTTATTGAATAAATTGCAGATTCCCATGTCTTTGGGTTTGTTTACTAGAAGATTATTGTGATCCTTTTGTGGTGTCATGTTACTTTGATACTTCATGTTCCTTGTAGTTTTCTACTGTTATCTTCACATTTGAAATAGCAGTCACCTCCTCCAGTCTTTACTAATGGCCTTCAGGAGAGAGATACCTTCCATCATCCCTACTAGAGATTCTGAGGTTATCTCAGACTTTCTATGGGTACCCCTGCTCCACACTTCTTGTGGCAGAATTTTAAAGCTGTGTGACTTCTCTGGATCTTGCAAAAAACCAGGTGTGTGCTGACAACCTCTTTCGTTTTCCAAAAATAATCATGCTAAAGCTCAAGTTTGTGGTCTCTCCCCAGCCTGCAGATTTGGATCTGGTTTCTGTGTGTGCTCACTAGTCATCTACCAAAACTTGCTGTCTCTGCCACTGTCTGGAGCACGTACAGGGAGCTGGCCACAGGCTTGGCAGGTGTGTGGGTTAAATGCATGGAGTGCTGTGGATGCCTGTGGGCCAGTTGGGAGGATCGCCATGTTAGGTGTTCCCAGTGGCTTGTGGTTGGGCTTGTGGATGGAGCCTGTGGGTGTTAGTAGGATCTGCATCCTTTTAATGCCCTCTCAGTTCTATATTCAGCTCTCCCAGTCTCTTCCTGCCCCTCAGTCATATAGCTCATGATTCTGTACTCTGGGTGGGGCAAGAGAGAAATGAATCCCTTTGGCAGCATCCTGCACAGCTGGGGAAGCCATGTGCTCACTCACTCACTTTTTCCCCTGTAGGACAAATCACGGCTGAGAAGACCTCTCTTGGCCTTAAGCTGTGCCACCTTGCGGAGGGATAATGTGGGTAAAATCAAGTTGTTCCTTTTACCTACTCCAGTGAATCCAAATTTATGTTTCTTTTGCTCCAGTGGTGTGCTGGAACTTCTCCTCTGGAAACCTGTACTTCTACAAAGGGTCTCTCAGCCATGGGTTGTTGTCTAAGACAATGTTTTCCGGGGGCTCTCAGAGTGTGAGGGAGGCTAGCATTGGTACACAGGCAACCGCAGAATCCACAGCCAGGACTGAGGTCTGTTTGCCTATTATCAAGCACAGAGGTGGGAAAGATTCCTCATGGGTCCCTTAGCATATGGTGCTAGGTCCCACAGCTCCCTCAAAGGCACTTTTGTCCATGGATAGATGCCATCTTTTTGTTGTTGGGCGGGGCACAAATAGAAAAAATGTCTTACGCCACCATGATGCTGATGTCACTGAATTTTTCATTTTAAATATTGTAATCTTAAGTACTAGAAACTCCATTTATTATTTTTAAAAATATCTATTTTCTTTAAATCCATGAGCATAATTATAATAGCTATTTTAGAATCCTTATCTGCTAATTCCATCATCCCTGTCATTTTGGGATCTCTTTATTGCCTTTTTCTTTCTTCCTAGTATGGATCAAGTCTTTCTGCTTCTTTGCATGTCTAGCAATTTTTGGTTGGATGCTGGACATTATTTTTTCTGTGGTTGAGTGTTTGAATTTTGTTTTATTTCTTTAAAGATCTTAAAGTTTTGTCAGCCAGTTAATTAAGGATCTGTTTTATACTTTTGAGGTTTGTCTTCAGCCTTTGTTAGGACAGGTCTACAGTAGCCTTTACTCTAGGACTATTTAGTCATAGTTCTAAGGCATGACTCTTCTGAGGTCTCCAGTGTGTGTCCTGTGTATTTAGTGGTTTTCTCCTCTCCGGCTGAAAGGAACTCCAATATCTCCCAATCCTGTGTGAACTCTGGGAATTGTTAGCTTATTGTATTCTGGATGTTGTACTTCGGCTGGTCTTGTAGACACATGGCCAGAATTGAATTCAGTCAAAGACTTGAAGGGATCTCTATGCAGGTTTCTGGAGCTCTTTTTCTGCATGGTTCCCTGGTACTCTTCCCTGAAAATCCCAGTATCATTGGCCTCCTCAAATTTTTATCTGTCTTTTCATCTCAGTTAGACAGTTGGTATTACTTATTTTTCCCTATCTATACTGTAATCTGGAAATTGCTTTCAGATAGAAAGCTGAGATGATCCTAGGGCTCATCTTTTTGTTTCTCTTCTCTTAGGCAACACAGTTCTGCTCTGTCTGCTTCATATTTTATGCAGTTTTTTAGTTGTTTATGCAATAAGGCAGGTCCTGTACCAGATTCTTCTATATAGGAGTAAGATCTTTTCATTAAGTTGAAGATTGAATTTTTTTTTTTTCTTTTCATCTGTATTGGATATTCGTTGCTGCATGTGGGCTTTCTCTAGTTGCAGTGAGTGGAGGCTACTCTTCGCTGTGGTGTGCGGGCTTCTCATTGTGGTGGTTTCTCTTGTTGCAGAGCACAGGCTCTAGGCGCACGGGTTTCAGTAGTTGTAGCTCACGGGCTCTAGAGTGCAGGCTCAGTAGTTGTGGCACACAGGCTTAGTTACTCCACGGCATGTGGGATCTTCTGGACCAGGGCTCAAACCCGTGTCCCCTGCATTGGCAGGCAGATTCTTATCTACTGTACCACCAGGGAAGTCCCTGAAGATTGCATCTAAAATCCCAAAAAGTTTGTTGGAAGCTCTGTGTTTGTGATGAGGAGTTTTAAATGCTGGACCACATAATAGAGTGGATGATTGATTTCATTACCATTCCCCATAACAGTCATTATCTCTAAAACCTTTCTTTTGGGCATCTCACTTTGAAATTCAGTTATTCCTGAGTTCAGATCTTTTTTCAGTTAAATAGCTCCAGAAGATAAACTTTTCATTTTCTGTTAGAGTGATCCAGCAACCCTCTATTTAATTTTATTTTTTACTGTTACTTAACCTTATTCTGAAGTTATTTTTCACTTAATTTTTTGATATTTTCAGAATCAGTTTTTCCAGTTATTTAAAAATTTGCCTGATCTTTTAGTTGTACTGTTTTATATTACTATGACATCTATTCTTACTTTTACTTCTTTAATCATTTAACATCCATTTTATAGTTCTTTTCAGATTGTTAAATCATCTGCAGTTTTTAGGTCTTTCACATTGTTATTTGTTTCCTTATGTGGAAACAAAATGTTTGATTCTATGTAAACAACAGTTTTGTATTTGCTTATGACAACATCCTTTGGATTTCAACATTTCTGAATTAGATTTTACTTTAAATTTCAGTTTACATTGTTGTACCAATGAGTAGCAGAAACCTAATTCTCATTAGTTCATTCACAGCAGATTTTAAAATTTCCTTTCCATCCAAGACACTGAATACAGTACAAGGAAGCTTCCTTGTGGTTTTCCTGGCTGAGTTTATGAATAAAGTGGCATCATGCAAAATTTTGTTTCTGGCAGTCCCATCACATGAATCCCAAACTTATGTCTTTTGCCCCAAATATTCTTTGGTGTTCTAGTCTCCCACTGTAAGATCTATATGAGGCTCTGAATCCCTATTAGCAACAACTGAGTCAGTGCACATGCAGGTATGTATGTGTGTGTATACACACATATATACACATAAATGTATAATACGCATACATACATACATACAAAAAACAAAGACATATATATATATATTTAAATATACTCAGCATTTCAATATCTTTATAGGGAGAGGATGTGTCTTCTTTTTTTTTTTTTTTTGCCGTTCGCGGGCCTCTCACTGTTGTGGCCTCTCCCGTTGCAGAGCACAGGCTCCGGACGCGCAGGCTCAGTGGCCATGGCTCACGGGCCCAGCCGCTCCGCGGCATGTGGGATCTTCCTGGACCGGGGCACGAACCCGTGTCCCCTGCATCGGCAGGCGGACTCTCAACCACTGCGCCACCAGGGAAGCCCAGGATGTGTCTTCTATATCAGTTATCTGACATATAGCTGGAATGTGCCTGAAATTCCCTTGGAATGTTGGGATTTCCATGTGTATACATGTGTACTGTTGTATGAGCAGGGGAGAGGACTAAGGAAGGGACAGTTTTGTTTTGAATTACAGAGAAAACTTAACACACCTCATGATGAAATCACATGCCTTCTCTGCTTCAGAACTACTCTTCCCTTAGAGTCCAACTCCACAACCTCTTCTTCATGCCCTCTCATACACATCAAGTCCTTTCCATAGTACCTTCTAAAAATTTCTCCAAGTTGTCCACTTCCTCCTCCTTATTTCGGGCTCCATCACATTTCACTTAGGCAACATCCCCTGAAAAAAATCTGCATTCAGTCTTGTCCCCACTTTCTTCACACAGATGGCATCGTGATCTCTCTTAAACACAAGTCTGATCGTGTCATTCTTCTGCCTAAAATGACCAAATCGTTTCCAAATATTCTTGGGATAAAGGCCAAAATCCTTAACATGACCCAGATCATTCTGCTCATGCTCTGTTCTCCAGCCTCAGGTAACACATTTCTTTAGCACACTGACCTTCCAGGTCCTTGAGTGCACCAAGTTCCCCTCCAAATAGGATCCTTTGCATATACTATTGATACTTGCTCTGCTTGTAATATTATTCTAGAAAATTATACTTAAGTACTTATTCCTGTAATTTTTAATTAAATATTTGTATCTCCTTATAGACTATAAGTTCCATGAAGACAGAAACCAGTCTCATTCCAGCTCTTAAGAAGGTACTTGGGACATAGAATATGCCCCAAAACTATTTGTTGAAGGAAGAAAGGAAAGAAGAACAGAAAGAAAGAAATACCATATTACGAACCTTAATCGGAATGAACATTTGATGAAGTGAAATTGATCCAGCTATAAACAACTGCAAGTAATTGACCTTCAATTTCATTTCATTTTTGGTAAGAGAGGAAAATAAATGAACGTATTTTCTCAGTAGAGAAAGGAGAACTTTAGAAATAGGAGATTGGAAGCAGAGGTCAAAATTTATGGACTTTACTACACTTCTTGTTTTAACTCATTTATTTAACATGGAGTGAACAAAAGAGTTCCAACCTAAGGCTCTGAGAAATTTCCTCCTGCCACTATAGATGCAGCCAACTCTGCTTAGTACAATTTATCATGTTTTTGGAAACTTGTTTTAATAATGGTGACTTAAAGTAGCAACTTTGGGCGTAATGTATAATATAATGAAAAATTACTGCCTGTTCTTTTTATGTTAACTTCGTACTGTTTTTCTTTCCAAAGTAGAGCTTTTCCTTGGTTTTCTGCTTTTTGATGAATAAAAACACTGTATATGTCCTGGCCGACTTGTAGAATTTATTGATATTTACAGTAGAGGGCAGTAGAGGAGCACATCTCAGGATGAAAACACTGAGCTGCATCCAAAGTCCCTTAGTTAGGGCTCCCCTTGGAATGATGTGTGGCTAGGTCATTTAAAGGAAGACTCAAGGAATTTAAGTAGATACAAATTGAGAAGATATATAGTAACTATGAAGTCACTGAGTATATCAAAATGTGGAAAACCCATACAATTTTAAACATGTTGACTTTGAAAAGATAAATTTTATATTTTATTCTCATAAACAGGCATTCACATACTATTATTGACAACAGTAGACCCTGGCTTTTCTTATTTTGTTTTGTTAATGATCCATCCTTATTTTTATTGAAAAGTGATAAGTTTTAACAGGTTGGGTTTGTGTTCATTACATAGACAAAGGGAGTTTAAGTATGAGCTATAAACATGTTTTTATCCTTGCAAAGATCACACCTAGGAATTTATTTTTACATTATGTGGTCTAATGTTATTCTTATTTGGTTGAGTGAACTGGAAAGGTTACTGAACTTAGAGAAATAAATTCTGCAGTACTGTGTACCTTGCATTATGAGCCACCAAAAGTGAATCACAGAGGGAAAGCACATTCTGAACGATTCCAAAGATACTTCTATTGACTGTGAAGCAGTTCGGTGCAGTGTTCAGCTAGGATGAGGCCATCAAGTTAGAGTAAGTAGCTTCAGTGGAATTTATATAAAGCTCTAAAATCTGTAAAGCTTGACAGAATGGAGCTATCTTTTTTTTTTTTTTTTTTTTTTAAGGCTCGCTGTCACAGGAGGAGGTAGAAGTTGAAAAAAAGCAGGTAGGATGGCTTGGCTTATACACTTAGGTGTTCCTATAGGTCAGTCTCACAGTTACTGTTAAAAGGTACCTATTTAATTAGAGGGAGGTTTAATCAAGAGTGGTGCTGTCCATGGTACCTGGAAGACTTTGATAGTTCCCAATACACGGGCAGAAAATGAAAGAATTGCATACTGAGTTATTGATGCCATTAGGTCAGAGAAGCTCCCACAAAAAAATTATGCTGGAAAAAAGAGAATTTATTTTCTCTTCTATACTCAAAAATTAACTTTCTTTTTTGTCTTCTTTTTTTACTCACATATAAGCTTTCTACATTTTCACCCTTATAGAAGCAAAGCCAGGGCGAACAGGGAAGATTCTTTTAATAAAACACTTACACCTGAAACTAACACAACACTGTTAATAAAAATAATAAATAAATAAATAAATAAAACAGAAATCTCACCCCAAAACAAACAAACAAAAACACTTAGTCTTTAAGTATGTTCAAGGAATGACTGAATTTTTAAACTGGCTTTAGTAAGTCCACTAGACATTTTTTTTCATATGCTGCATACACATGCATTTGTCTCTGTTTTGCAAAGCTGTTTTCTTCTTTGGTCCATGGCCTTTTATTATAAGCAAGTTATTTCAACTTGAGTTACAAGAACTTCTTTTAGAGTGGTATTATTTGAATGTTTTTTTTTAATTTTTAAATTTTATTTATTTATTTATTTATTTATTTATACAGCAGGTTCTTATTAGTCATCAACTTTTTACACATCAGTGTATACATGTCAATCCCAATCGCCCAATTCAGCACATCACCATCCCCACCCCCGTGGTTTTCCACCATTGCTGTCCATACGTTTGTTCTCTACATCTGTGTCTCTGTTTCTGCATGCAAACTGGTTCATCTGTACCATTTTTCTAGCCTCCACATACATGTGTTAATATACAGTATTTGTTTTTCTCTTTCTGACTTACTTCACTCTGTATGACAGACTCTAGATCCATCCACGTCTCAACAAATGACTCAGTTTAGCTCCTTTTATGGCTGAGTAATATTCCATTGTATGTATGTACAACATCTTCTTTATCCTTTCGTCTGTCGATGGGCATTTAGGTTGCTCCCATATCCTGGCTATTGTAAATAGTGCTGCAATGAACATTGGGGTGCATGTGTCGTTTTGAATTATGTTTTTCTCTGGTATATGCCCAGTAGTGGGATTGCTGGGTCATATGGTAATTCTATTTTTAGTTTTCTAAGGAACCTCCATACTGTTCTCCATAGTGGCTGTACCAATTTACATTCCCACCAACAGTGCAAGAGGGTTCCCTTTTCTCCACACCCTCTCCAGCATTTGTTGTTTGTAGATTTTCTGTTGATGCCCATTCTAACTGATGTGAGGTGATACCTCATTGTAGTTTTGATTTGCATTTCTCTCATAATTAGTGATGTTGAGTAGCTTTTCACGTGCTTCTTGGCCATCTGTATGTCTTCTTTGCAGAAATGTCTATTTGGATCTTCTGCCCATTTTTGGATTGGGTTGTTTGTTTCTTTAATATTGAGCTGCACGAGCTGTTTGTATATTTTGGAGATTAATCCTTTGTCCGTTGATTCATTTGCAAATATTTTCTCTCATTCTGAGGATTGTCTTTTCGTCTTGTTTATGGTTTCCTTTGCTGTGCAAAAGCTTTTAAGTTTCATTAGGTCCCATTTGTTTATTTTTGTTCTTATTTCCATTACTCTAGGAAGTGGATCAAAAAAGATTTTGCTGTGATTTATGTCAAAGAGTGTTCTTCCTATGTTTTCCTCTAAGAGTTTTATAGTGTCCGGTCTTACATTTAGGTCTCTAATCCATTTTGAGTTTATTTTTGTTTTTGGTGTTAAGGAGTGTTCTAATTTCATTATTTCATATGTAGCTGTCCAGTTTTCCCAGCACCACTTATTGAAGAGACTGCCTTTTCTCCATTGTATATTCTTGCCTCCTTTGTCATAGATTAGTTGACCATAGGTGCATGGGTTTATCTCTGGGCTTTCTATCTTGTTCCATTGATCTATGTTTCTGTTCTTGTGCCAGTACCATATTGTCTTGATTACTTAGGCTTTGTAGTATACTCTGAAGTCAGGGAGTCTGATTCCTCCAGATCCGTTTTTTTTCCCTCAAGACTGCTTTGGCTATTTGGGGTCTTTTGTGTTTCCATACAAATTTTAAGATTTTTTGTTCTACTTCCGTAAAAAATGCCATTGGTAATTTGATAGGGATTGCACTGAGTCTGTAGATTGCTTTGGGTAGCATAGTCATTTTCACAATATTGATTCTTCCAATTCAGGAACATGGTATATCTCTCCATCTGTTGGTATCATCTTTAACTTCTTTCATCAGTGTCTTATGGTTTTCTGCATATGGGTCTTTTGTCTCCCTAGGTAGGTTTATTCCTAGGTATTTTATTCTTTTTGTTGCAATGGTAAATGGGAGTGTTTCCTTAATTTCTCTTTCAGATTTTTCATCATTAGTATATAGGAATGCAAGAGATATCTGTGCATTAATTTTGTATCCTGCAACTTTACCAAATTCATTGATTAGCTCTAGTAGTTTCCTGGTGGCATCTTTAGGATTCTCTATGTATAGTATCATGTCATCTGCAAACAGTGACAGTTTTACTTCTTCTTTTCCAATTTGTATTCCTTTTATTTCTTTTTCTTCTCTGATTGCCATGGCTAGGACTTCTAAAACTATGTTGAATAATAGTGGTGAGAGTGGACATCCTTGTCTTGTTCCTGATCTTAGAGGAAGTGCTTTCAGTTTTTCACCATTGAGAATGATGTTTGTTGTGGGTTTGTTGTATATGGCCTTTATTATGTTGAGGTAGGTTCCCTCTATGCCCACTTTCTGGAGAGTTTTTTTCATAAATCAGTGTTGAATTTGGCAAAAGCTTTTTCTGTATCTATTGAGATGATCATATGGTTTTTATTCTTCAGTTTGTTAATATGGTTTATCACGTTGATTAATTTACATATATTGAAGAACCCTTGTATCCCTGGGATAAATCCCACTTGATCATGGTGTATGATCCTTTTAATGTGTTGTTGGATTCTGTTTGCTAGTATTTTGTTGAGAATTTTTGCATCTCTATTCATTAGTGATATTGGACTGTAATTTCCTTTTTTGTAGTATCTTTGTCTGGTTTTGGTATCAGGGTGATGGTGGCCTCATAGAATGTGTTTGGGAGGGTTCCTTCCTCTGAAATTTTTTGGAAGAGTTTGAGAAGGATGGATGTTAGCTCTTCTCTAAATGTCTGATAGAATTCACCTGTGAAGCTATCTGGTCCTGGACTTTTTTTTGTTGGAAGATTTTGAATCACAGTTTCAATTTCATTACTTCTGATTGGTCTGTGCATCTTTTCTATTTCTTCCTGGTTCAGTCTTGGAAGGTTATACCTTTCTAAGAATTTGTCCATTTCTTCCAGGTTGTCCATTTTATTGGCATAGAGTTGCCTGTAGTAGAGTCTTACAACACTTTGTATTTCTGTGGTGTCTGTTTTAACCTCCCCTTTTTCATTTCTAATTTTATTGATTTGAGTCCTCTCCCTCTTTTTCCTGGTGAGTCTGGATAATGGTTTATCAATTTTGTTTATCTTCTCAAAGAACCAGCTTTTAGTTTTATTGATCTTTGCTATTGCTTTCTTTGTTTCTATTTCATTTATTTCTGCTGTGATCTTTATGATTTCTTTTCTTCTGCTGACTTTGGGTTTTGTTTGTTCTTCTTTCTCTAGTTCCTTTATGTGTAAAGTTAGATTGTTTACTTGAGGTTTTTCTTGTTTCTTGAGGTAGGCTTGTATAGCTATAAACTCCCCTCTTAGAACTGCTTTTGCTGCAGCCCATAGGTTTTGGATCGTCATGTTTTTATTGTCATTTGTCTCTAGGTATTTTTTGATTTCCTCTTTGATTTCTTCAGTGATCTCTTGGTTATTTCATAACATATTGTTTAGCCTCCATGTGTTTGTATTTTTTACGTTTTTTCCCCTTAATTCATTTCTAATCTCGTAGCGTTGTGGTGAGAAAAGATGCTTGATATGATTTCAATTTTCTTAAATTTACTGAGGCTTGATTTGTGACCCAAGATGTGATCTATCCTGGAGAATGTTCTGTGCACACTTGAGAAGAAAGTGTAATCTGCCGTTTTGGGATGGAATGTCCTATAAATATCAATTAAATCTGTCTGGTCTATTGTGTCATTTAAAGCTTCTGTTTCCTTATTTATTTTCCTTTTGGATGATCTGTCCATTGGTGTAAGTGAGGTGTTAAAGTCCCCCACTATTATTGTGTTACTGTCGATGTCCTCTTTTATAGCTGTTAGCAGTTGCCTTATGTATTGAGGTGCTCCTATGTTGGGTGCATATATATTTATAATTGTTATATCTTCTTCTTGGATTGATCCCTTGATCATTATGTAGTGTCCTTCCTTGTCTCTTGTAACATTCTTTATTTTAAAGTCTATTTTATCTGATATGAGTATTGCTACTCCAGCTTTCTTTTGATTTCCATTTGCATGGAATATCTTTATCCATCTCCTCACTTTCAGTCTGTATGTGTCCCTAGGTCTGAAGTGGGTCTCTTGTAGACAGTATATATATGGGTCTTGGTTTTGTATCCACTCAGCAAGCCTGTGTCTTTTGGTTGGAGCATTTAATCCATTCACATTTAAGGTAATTATTGATATGTATGTTCCTATGACCATTTTCTTAATTGTTTTAGGTTTGTTTTTGTAGGTCCTTTTCTTCTCTTGTGTTTCCCACTTAGAGAAGTTCCTTTAGCATTTGTTGTAGAGGTGGTTTGGTGGTGCTGAATTCTCTTAGCTTTTGCTTGTCTGTAAAGCTTTTGATTTCTCCATCAAATTTGAATGAGATCCTTGCCAGGTAGAGTAATCTTGGTTGTAGGTTCTTCCCTTTCATCACTTTAAATATATCATGACTCTCCCTTCTGGCTTGTAGAGTTTCTGCTGAGAAATCAGCTGTTAACGTTATGGGAGTTTCCTTGTATGTTGTCATTTTTCCCCTGCTGCTTTCAATAATTTTTCTTTGTCTTTAATTTTGGCCAATTTGATTTTTGTGTGTCTCGGCGTGTTTCTGCTTGGTTTATCCTGTATGGGACTCTCTGAGCTTCCTGGACTTGGGTGGCTATTTCCTTTCCCATGTTAGGGAAGTTTTCGACTATAATCTCTTCAAATATTTTCTCTAATCCTTTCTCTCTCTCTTCTCCTTCTATGACCCCTATAATGCGAATGTTGTTGCATTCAGTGTTGTCCCAGAGGTCTCTCAGGCTGTCTTCATTTCTTTTCATTCTTTTTTCTTTATTCTGTTCCGCGGCAGTGAATTCCACCGTTCTGTCTTCCAGGTCACTTATCTGTTCTTCTGCCTCAGTTATTCTGCTATTGATTCCTTCTAGTGTAGTTTTCATTTCACTTATTTTATTGTTCATCTCTGTTTGTTTGTTCTGTAATTCTTCTAGATCTTTGTTAAACATTTCTTGCATCTTCTCAATCTTTGCCTCCATTCTTTTTCTGAGGTCTTGGATAATCTTCACTATCATTATTCTCAATTCTCTTTCTGGAAGGTTGCCTATCTGCACTTCATTTAGTTGTTTTTCTTGGGTTTTATCTTTTTCCTTCATCTGGTACATAGCCCTCTGCCTTTTTATCTTGTCTATCTTTTTGTGAATGTGGTTTTTGTTCCACAGGCTGCAGGACTGTAGTTCTTGCTTCTGCTGTCTGCCCTCTGGTGGATCAGGCTATCTAAGAGACTTGTGTAAGTTTCCTGATGGGAGGGACTGGTCCAAAAATTAACTTTAACACAATGGTTTCTATAGGAAGCAGAACATCTTTGTATGTTCATTTTGGAACATAATCATGTGTGGTTTACAAATGGTTTTGCCAATAGTAACAACCATAAAATAATAGTGATAATGACAATAATTATTTCTATTGATAGTAACAGAATTACATACTTCGTAGAGTTTAAAAGTTCACATATTGACCCTTCCAACCTTGGGAGCATCTACAATTGATGGAGGGTTATAGTCTTTGTTAGCCAAATTCCATTGCCTGTGAATTCAGTTTGGTTATAGTCTTTTTTTGTTTGTTTGTTTGTTTTTTGTTTTACTGTATTGAGAATTATTGTGCACACAGAAAATCATAAAGACAAATGTGTGACAAATGATTAAATATGTCTAAATAAAACTAAAAAAAGATTTTTGATAAGTATAAAACAAGAATTCTAAGGGATAAGAAAGTATTATGTTATAGTTAAAGTAGTATTTTGTTTTCCTTAGTGGTACACAAAATAATAGTGTATGTTACAATCAGTGGTGTCTTTGGTTTGATAAAATATCACATTTTTATATCCATTTTATGAGTGGAGAATCGGAGGCCAAGAAAGTCTAAGAAAATTCCCAGGAAATACAATAGAATATAGTTGCTTATCTACCACAGTTCCCCACATATTCTAAATAGAAAGGCTAAGAGTCACTATTTTACCCCTTCATTCTTACCTTCTTTTCCAATGAAAACTTCAATTGTTCACATGCTTATAACTATTAGCAAAAAAAAAAGTTACGTTTTCAAAAATACATTTTAAATAAAGAACCCAGAATGCCTATTTTGAGCATAGGAAGCAACTAGTACTGTGATGTTGTCACATCACAGAAAATGAATTCTTAAAAACCACAAGAATTAAAAAGCTTAATTTGATTAATCATTAAATTAACACATAGAATAAATCTATGTGGATATAGAAAGTTCAGAGTGAAATTGCTTTAAACCTGTAACAAAGTTTAAATGTTAAACCTGTCCAAAACTTGATTGCCTGAACAACATCCTTAAGTACCCTATATTTTTTTAAGAAAGCATAGATATAAAAGAGATGAATGGAATATTTTATTACCAACATTGTATCCTCTTGTGTCAACAATTTCATGTCTCTTGGCTCTCCAAATAGAGTCTCAGAGTGTGGGATGAAACTTGGAAGTCGATATACTTAGAAGGCCAATTGGCACAGTGAAACAAGCACGAGGCATATTTTGTAGGATCATCTGACAGTTTTAATGTCCAAATAAGCGTCAGGCTTTGGATCCAGTTCAAATTCACACTTAGCCTTTACCTCTAGCAACCAAGTTCCAGAGGCAGTTCTCATTTATCATATCCCCACAAAGAAAGAGCTTTCAGGTGCTGTGGGTAAGAATCATGATGTAAGCTGAGATTTTGTGTGATTCTGCACAGTGCAAACAGAGATGAAATTCAGTTTGAATACTGGCATTTGAAAGAGAGAGGTATATTACTCTGTGACCTTGAGGATAACTTCCTGCTGGAGAGGTAGAGGCTATTTCATGTTAGGTTCTGGAGTTAAAGGCATTATTCCCTTCAAGGTGCAGAGCTATTTGCAAATAATGCGTGACTGTGCATTACTAAGCAATGCAAATAGCTCTGTGTATTTTACCCCCTGGTGGCTTACTTGGGATAAATGGAGAGGGAAGTGGTTTCTCAGAGTGATAAAAAGCACGAAAATATTCTTTTATTTACATTATGCCAATTAGATATTCACTAATTTTAACAAACATCTCATTGGAATAACAATGTCATTTGCTTTAATCACGGAGAACACAGCTGAAATCATTCCCAGGGGAAAGGGGTTTTAATTTAAAGGAAAATTGAAGAAAATAGAGGAAAGGCCACACAAGTGGGAGGGAAAGTATTTGCAAATATACTTTTGATCTCTTGGATGGCAATAATATAATGTTCTTCATATTAGAGCTTCTCATGCTCATTGAAATTCTAGTAAAATGCCTTGGAAGTTTCTTGTACATAAAATGAGCTATTTAATCAAGAATTCAAGAAAGCCAAGTTTGAAATGCATTTTTGTCACTTACAATATTATTTACTCCTTGAATTTAGACTGATTTATGTTTCTACAAGAGGTAGAACGAGTAGAAATTACAGAAAGCTGCTCACAAGTAAGAATTTTTTAAAAATCTTGGACCCTCCAATAATGAAGCATTCGGTTCTCTGCAACAATATTTTCCAGCAGAGGCTGAGCAGCTAGTTGTCAGAGATGGGGTAGAAAGGCTAGCTGTTGAAATGGTTTAATCTCTAAGATTCCAGTATTTTCCTGTTATTTTATAAAACAAAAAATAATAAATCTTCTGAACACTATTTCATTTTATTCAGTAATAAAATGCATTTAAAACATGTGTTTAGGGACTTCCCTGGTGGTCCAGTGGGAAAGACTCCACACTCCCAATGCAGGGGGCCTGGGTTCGATCCCTGGTCAGGTAACTAGATCCTGCATGCATGCCGCAACTAAGGCAACTGAGGATCCTGCGTGTTGCAACTAAGACCGGCACAGCCAAAATAAATAAATAAATAGAGATCCTAAAAAAAAAAAAGTATTAAAAAACACATGCATTTATTCTTTCTGTATAAACAAATCTTTGGATGTGTTGGTCATACAAAATCACTTATCTAATATTGTCTTAGTTTAGTTAGAAACAGAGTTTTTTGTAACTTAAATTTTAATGTATACACTTCATGGATTTAAAAATTATTCTGTTTAGAATAACTTTCTGGGCTGAGGGTTATATAGGTCAGCCTTACAGAGAGGTGTGCTTCACTAACCTAAAAGGATGAAGGAACATCAATGCTCAGAGGATATAGAAACCAATTCTTTTTTTTTTTTTTTTTTTTTTTTGCGGTACGCGGGCCTCTCATTGTTGTGGCCTCTCCCGTTGTGGAGCACAGGCTCCGGACGCGCAGGCTCAGCGGCCATGGCTCACGGGCCCAGCCGCTCTGCGGCATGTGGGATCTTCCCGGACCGGGGCACGAACCCGTGTCTCCTGCATCGGCAGGCGGACTCTCAACCACTGCGCCACCAGGGAAGCCCTAGAAACCAATTCTTGCTTAAGTTTTCATTTTCAAACTAGATATAAATAGCCTCACTTAAGTGAAAGGGCACGTACTAACTCAGTAGTAGATTAAGACTTTAGCACATTGCATCTGCATTATTGGTCTGGTTATTTAGGTTTAGTTGTAGGCTGACATATGACAGAGTTCTCATTTAAATCTTAGAAATAAAGAGCTTCAGAAGCAACCTTATTAAGGTTAATAGAATGAACTTACAATGTCTGTGGTTGGAGAAAACGTAATGAGGTACTCAGTAATTTGCTTACTAAATATCTTGTCATCTCTGGGTCTGCTGTTGAAGCTCTACCAATGGATGATTCCATTGTCTGTAATGAGCATGATTTTAAAATAGTAAGGTACTCAAATATATCATTCTATCATTTCTTAAGTAGCAGTTTGAAGGCCCCTTAAGTAAACATATTATTAAACATGTTTTATTAAACATATTACATAGATGGATGAGGTTATGGAAGTTACATTTAAGCTCAGTTATCAATCACCAAATTTATCTAAAACACATACAAAAATTTGGAATTCATTTGGCATGTTTTCTCTCTTTTCAGGTGCAAATAGATTTGCAAGTTTCAATATGGTCTGTTTGCCATATTAGTTTGAGTCAAGTTAAGGCACATGGCTGAAAAGAAATCTTGACATAAAATGTAAACTTAATCACTACTCTCCAGAAGGAAGAAATGGAGTATTTAATCATATCATTATTTTAACAACAGTATGAGCAAATAAACATATCCAGGTCCAAGGTGAAGTTCTATAGCTGGAAACATTTAAATAAATCACTTGAGTATTTTGATTGTTACTCTCTGTATTGCAAAGTGGCTAGCTATTTGTTTTTGACATTTTACAAATTCAAACCTTAGTATATTCAGACTGCTCATTCACCCAACTCACTAACTAGTGAGGTTTATTAGTTTCACTGCAAGCATTTTGTCCAGGCAACTTAGCACTGTGCTGCCAGTAATAGTACCCTGGGAAGATGAAGACTGGTGGATATTGCAGAACCAGGTTCAATCTCAAAACATTATTATTTCTTAATAATGCAAGGTGAATCCATCACACTTGTGTTTCTGACCTTCAGAGGAATATTTGCTTTGTTTCTAATTAGTGAAGCAAAGAGAAAATAGGAGAGTACAAAAACTAAGATTGTCATTAAATATTATAAAGAAGGTAGAAAGAAAAAAGGAAGTAAATGTAATGGTGACTAACTCAGAAAAGGCACAGACTGTATCTAGGAAAAGGCGTTAAAAGAGAAACTGTTACAAAAGTTAGTTGAAGAGAAACATTACTTTTCTTAATACCAAGAATCAAGTACTTATAGAGATGTGAATCGAGCATTTGTTACATTGCTATCTTCATTGTTAGGCTTTGAGCTACAAGTTCAGAAAATCTTTTATGTTATTAGGAATGAATTTGTAATCTAGTAGAATGTTCCACTGACATCAAAACAAAAATGTATCGCTTTAGAAGATGTAATTGTAACGTTACAAGAGCACAGTTATTTTGCCATGAATTTCCATGTAGGGAGTATTGTTTACTCTGCCACTATGTAAAATTAACAGAAGAACAATACCAAGTTTGGTTATTCTCAATGGAAGTTAATCCCGTAGACTGTTTTCATCCATATGCATTTGCGAAAACATTGAAGAAAATGTTTCCTCCATATACTTCTACCCCTGTCTACGTGTTTTCCCTTGTTACGGTATTTGCATCCACTATCTTTAGTGAGCCAAGATTTTTCTGAGCAGTTTCCTCTAACCTTGCCAGTCGACAAATATTTGCTGGGATATCTATAATGTGGAAGGTCCTGGGTTTTTGGTGTTATAGGTGACATTTAAAGAAGTATAGCATATAGTTTTCTTTCATGGAGAACATTACTTTTATGCATATGAAACAATAATAGTATAAGTAGAGTATGCATGGAGAGATCAGGATAGGTTGGGTGCAGAACAGTCATGGGAAACACCTATGGAATATACATAAGAAATTGGCAACTGGTTGCCTCTAGGGAAAGAAACTGGAAATTTGAAGTAGGAAGGAGATTTGTACTTTTCACTATATACCCTTTTATGTGGCATTACTTACTTGTGTTCATATAACTTTTTAAATTAAATATGTTTTCTGAAGGTACTATAAAGCTAGATTGTGAGGAAACTTGAGCCCTAAACTTGAACCCTAAACCCTAAAAAACCCTGTTTCTTTTTTTAAATTTAATTAATTAATTTATTTATTTTTGGCTGTGTTGGGTCTTTGTTTCTGTGCGAGGGCTTTCTCTAGTTGTGGCAAGCGGGGGCCACGCTTCATCGCGGTGCGCGGGCCTCTCACTATCGGGGCCTCTTTTGTTGCGGAGCACAGGCTCCAGATGCACAGGCTCAGTAGTTGTGGCGCACGGGCCCAGATGCTCCGCGGCATGTGGGATCTTCCCGGACCAGGGCTCAAACCCGTGTCCCCTGCATTGGCAGGCAGACTCTCAACCACTGCACCACCAGGGAAGCCCTAAACTAAGGAGTTTTTATTGTTCTCTGCAAGCCCTGGGACACAAAGATTTTTTTAAAATTAATTTTTATTTGAGTATAGTTGCTTTACAACACAGAGATGATTTTTGATATGTTTGATACTATAAAAAATAATTGTCCTGCAGTTTTGGAAAGACTGGAGCAATGAAGGATTAGATGAAAATGCATAACGTATGAGACATTTTATAGTATAATTTTCTTAACTTTTCAGATAACTGATATGGTACACAAAGTTGTAAAGAAACAGCATTATTGGGATATGATTCACCCATTTATGTTGTACAGTTTCAATTATTTTTCATGTAGTCAGATATATACAGCTATCACTATAGTCAATTTTACAACATTGCATCACCTCAAAAAGAAACCCTATACTCTTTTAACTATCACCTCTCTTTCCCACCATAACCCCCAACTCCAAGCAATCACTGAGCCCTAAGCAACTATTCTTTCTATCACTATAGATTTCCCTATTCTGGAATTACATATGAACGGAGTCATATAGTATGTGAACTTTTGTGACTAGCTTATTTCACTTACCATAATGTCTTCAAGGTTCATTGGTGTTGTAGCATGTAACATTATGTCTTTCGTTTCTATGGTCAAATAATATTTTGTTAAATGGATAATACTACATTATGTTTATCCATTTGTCAGTTGATGAATGTTTGTGTTGCTCCCACTTTTTGGCTATTAGGAATAGTGCTGCTATAATAATTCATGTACAGGTCTTTATGGAAATATGTTTTCATTTCTCTTGGCTATACACCTAGGAGTGGAAATGCTGCATCATATTGTAAGTCTATGTGTGATTGTTTGAGGAATTGTCAAATTATCTTCCAAAGCAGCTGCACCATTTACATTCCCACCAGCAGTATGTGAGGGTTCTCATCTCTCCACATCCTCACCGTCGCTCGATATTGTTGTCTTTTTAGTTCCCTGATGACTAAAGGTGCTGAGCATCTTTTCATGTGCTTGCTTGTCACTTGTATGTTTTTCTTGGAGAAATGCCTCTTCAGCATCTTTTCCCATTCTAAAAATTGGCTTGTTTGTCTTTTTGTTGTTGAGTGGTAAGGTCTTTTCATATTATGAATATGATTCCCTTATGACACACAATTTTTTCTCCCATTCTGTGTGATATTACTTTCTTCATGGTATCCTTTGAAATACAAAAGTCTTCAGTTTTGAAGACTTTCAAATTATCTGTTTTTATCTATTGTTGCTCATTTTTTTCATGTCATATTTAAAAATCCTTTGCCAAATCTGAGATCATGAATATTTACCCCATGTTTTCTTCTTATACTTTTTATACTGTTAGCACTTACATTTAGGTCTTTGATCCATTTTTAATTAATTTTTTTGTGTATGGGTGAGATAAGGATCCAGTTTCCTTCTTTTTTTCTTTCCTTTCCTTTCTTTTTTTTTCTTTTCACACAATTAGCCATTTGTCCCATCATCATTTGCTTAAACAACTATTCTTTTCTCATTAAATAGTCTGTGCACCCTTGCTGAAAATTAGTTGACCATAGACACATGATTATATTTCTGGACATTAGTCCATATGTCTTTCCTTGGTCTGGTATCATACTGTCCTGATTACTGTTGTTTTGTAGTAAGTTTTGAAATTGGGAAATGTGAGTTTTCCTACTTTCCTATTCTTTATTAAGATTGTTTTGGTGACCTGTGTCCCTTGTAATTCTATATGTGTATAGAATCAGTTTGTCAATTTCTAGAAAAAAGCCAGCAGAGATTCTAATATGGATTGCATTGAATCTGTAGATCAGTTTGGGGAATATTGGTATTTTCCATTTATTTATATCTTCTTTAATTCAATAATATTTTATATTTTTTCAGAGTATAATATTTTATATTTTATATTTTACATTTATATATATATTTATATTTTATATAAAATATATTTTATATATTTATATTTATATAAAAATATTTTATATTTTTCAGAGTATAAGTTTAGCACTTCTTTTGTTAAAATTATTACTAAGTATTTTATTCCTTTTGATGTTATTGTAAGTAAAATTGCTTTCTTAATTTCATTTTTGGATTGTTCCTTGCAAGTGTATAGTAACACAATTGATTTTTTAATATTGATCTTGTATCTTGCAACCTTGCTGAACTCATTTACTAGTTCTAATAATTTATAGCATACTCTTAACATAGAAAAACAAAAGCAAGAAGTATTTATCTGATTGAAGATGCTGTGTATGGAGAAGAGAGGGAGACAGCCACCATAGCTATGCCAAACTATCCTTCTGGTTTGTATCTTCCTCTTACCTCTCTAGAGCTGACATCCTCATTCTCAGTTCCCTAATATGTAATCAACCTACCCAAACACTTACATGTTAATTCAGTTCATAGCAGTCACTTAATCCTTCTGTATCTGGATTGAGGACATTTGGTTTCTAAATCAAAATATGAAAGGAAAGAAAGGGAAAGAAATTCTGAATATAAACCCTACATTTCAGACATTTATATACTCTTTGCTTTTCTGTCTCTTACAAGTGCTCTTACTGAAGCTTGTTTTGCTTTCTAACAGACACTTGCTTTCCAGAGAGAAAAATGCTGGCTAATTTTAGTTAGCTTACTACTTACTATTCACTTTGTAATATTTGATTGGTCATTATTCCTTAGTAAGAAGATAGAGAATGAAAAATTAGATCATTTCTAAGGTTGTTTGTGCATTAGCTTCTCAGCATCATTTTTATTCTCCCAGCTTTCTTCATGTGCAAGTATCTGTCAATGGGATATGTAGGTAATCATGACTCTTCCAGGTATTTACTTTTATTTTATTTATTTATTTATTTAATTTTAATTTTTAATTTTTGGCTGCATTGGGTCTTTTTTGTTGCACATGGGCTTTCTCTAGTTGCAGCGAGCGAGGGCTACTCTTCGTTGTGGCGCGTGGGCTTCCCATTGTGGTGGCTTCTCTTGCTGTGTCACATGGGCTCTAGGTGCGGGGGCTCCAGTAGTTGTGGTGCGCAGCCTCAGAAGTTGTGGCTCATGGGCTCTAGAGTGCAGGCTCAGTAGTTGTGGCGCATGGGCTGCGTTGCTCCGCGGCATGTGAGATCTTCCCGGACCAGGGATCGAACCCATGTCCCCTGCATTGGCAGGCAGATTCTTAACCACTGCGCCACCAGGGAAGTCCCACGTATTTACTTTTAGTTTCAAATTCTGCTTTTCTCATTTGATTCTCTGGAAGCACATTTTTTTTCATACTGCAATACTATGGCTTGCCAAAAATAGTTTTAGGTTCAATATCTTGTTTTTGTATTTGGTTGTAGTTACTTTGAAAACTGTTTATTGGTCCTCCCCTCTCCCCTAGTTAAATCTTAGGAATTAACTCTAATCCTTTAAAAATATTCATCAAATTTGTAAGCAGATATATAATTCTATTTGCAGTATTTAGAGTCTTTATCCTTGATAGATAAGCCTGAATTGTCTTCTGGAACCTCAAAATTTACTAACTTGCTGATACATTCAAAAGAATTAAATTACTCTTCAGTATCCCAAACTACCATCTCTATTCTCATTTTTTAAAAAATGTCTAGGAGGAGCTGAGATAGAATGGAAAAAGTTCTGAGTTTGGAAACTGCCATCATAAACTATAGAAAGAAAATACTTGAAGGACTTCCCTGGTGGTCCAGTGGGTAAGACTCCACGCTCCCAGTGCAGGGGCCCAGGTTCGATCCCTGGTCGGGGAACTAGATCCCACATGCATGCTGCAACTAAGAAGCCCGCATGCTGCAACTAAAGATCCCTCATGCCTCAACTAAAGATCCCTCATGCCTCAACAAAGATCCTGCGTGCCGCAACTAAGACCCGGTGCAGCCAAAATAAATTAAAAAAAAAAAAAGAAAATACTTGAAATAGAAATTGTGAAAAAAAAAGGTGTCTTTAAAAAAGAAGGACAGAATCAAACTATGTAAAGCCTATTACAGGAGTCATGTCAGTTGTCATCATTTCCTCCCTCCTCTCTCCTCAGATGTTTAGGAAATGAAAATTGGAGAGTGGTGGGTGTCTGACATAGAGATGTTTTTGTTTATTTCACTGTTGAACTGTTATGAAAATGAAAAAAAAGCCCATCCCGAGTTCTGCATGATCTGTGACTATGCAGAGTGAAATGGTAATCAGATTTATTTAGTTGCTACATAAGCAGAGAGAGACTACTAATGAACAAACGTGAATCTCTAGAAACATAAAGTATTACAACAATCTGAAGATATTCATGATTTGCATTCCCCCAGTATTCCAGCTTAAAGCTTTGGGGGAAAGTGAGTTTTCTGTGTGTTTAAGAGAAGGAAATAGGCAGGTGGGTCAGATCCTCTTCCTTCCTTCCTTCCTCTCTCTCTCCCTCCCTCCCTCGCTCCTTCCTTCTCTCTCTCTGTTTGTTTGTTTCTTTCTTTTCCTCATGTCTCGACTAAAGCAGAATCTGAGACTGCTTGCTCTTTTTACCTGCAGTGTCAGCGTAATCAGCAGCAGCCTGAATAGCTTGGGGCAAGACGTGTAAGCACATGGCAGCCCCTTCTGTGCATCAGCTAATTCCATGCTCTAGCTATAGCCTTGGGAACCTGAGAAATCCCAAACAGATGTTTTTTCTAAAGGTAAGGGAGAATGTAAAAACTGATCCTCCTAAAAAAAGAGATAAAAATAAAAAGTACATCTGTGTATTTAAATCCAGCATGAGGAAGGTAATGCTGAAGATTTCATTAGCAAATTTAAACACCTCAGTGCAGGCTCCTGATAATTTGATTTTTCAACTACTTTATGCATATTTACCCTCTAGTTATATTTTTTTAGTTTTCTTTCCTCCTGTCCAAAATCAAGTACCATAAACTAAAGTTTATACATATGTACATATATATATTATATATATATATATGATCAAATATTATTAATAAGATAAGTTAACATGCTGTTCAATTTTCAGTCAAGCATTCAACTAAGCTTTATGACTGCTTCCTATGTGCCAACTTGGGAAAACTGGAAGGATGCTGCTGTATCAATAGAGAGGGTACAGGGCTTCCCTGGTGGCACAGTGGTTAAGAATCCACCTGCCAACGCAGGGGACATGGGTTCGAGCCCTGGTCTGGGAAGATCCCACATGCTGCGGAGCAACTAAGCCCAAGAGCCACAATAACTGAGCCTGAATGCCACAACTACTGAAGCCCGTGCTCCTAGAGCCCGTGCTCCTAGAGCCCGTGCTCTGCAACAAAGAGAAGCCACTGCAATGAGAAGCCCATGCCCTGCAACGAAGAGTAGGCCCTGCTCGCTGCAACTAGAGAAAGCCCACATGCAGCAACAAAGACCCAATGCAGCCAAAAATAAAATTAAAAAAATTTTTTTTAAATTAGAAAGAGTACAGGACATCCAAGTTGAGCATCTTTGGATTGAAATCGTGGCTTCACATCTGCTATTCATCTGACCCTAGAAAGAAATCTCTTTCACAGATAAAAAGAACCTGCCATAAATATCTGCTCCCCAGTCAAGCCTTGCGAAGGACTTTGATGCTGGGGTGTCCTCCCGGGCCCTGAGTAGGAGGCACGCTTGTGTGTGAATAGGCAATGGTGGAATCTACTGAGGATGCCTTTTAAGGATCAAACGATATGGTCCCCAAATCCCCGCTTCCAGAGAGAGAGAAATTTTTGTGAGAAACGAAAGAGTGCTCTTATTCAGTGTATTAGTTTGCTATGGCTGCCATCATAAAATACCACAGACTGTGTAGCTTAAATGATAGAAATTAATTTTGTCACCGATCTGGAAGCTAGAAGTCCAAAATCATGGTGCCAGCAGGGCTGGTTTCTAGTGAAGCCTGTCTTCTTGGCTTGCAGATAGCCTTGTACTCATGAGACCTCACATGGTCTTTTTTCCTGTGAGCATGCACTCCTGGTGTCTCTTTGTCTTCCTATAAGGATACCAGGGCTTCCCTGGTGGCGCAGTGGTTGAGAATCCGCCTGCCGATGCAGGGGACGCGGGTTCGTGCCCCGGTCCGGGAAGATCCCACATGCCGCGGAGCGACTGGGCCCGTGAGCCATGGCCGCTGAGCCTGCGCGTCCGGAGCCTGTGCTCCGCAACGGGAGAGCCCACAACAGTGAGAGGCCCGTGAACCGCAAAAAAAAAAAAAAAAAAGGATACCAATCATATTGAATTAAAGCCTCACCCTTATGACCTCATTCAACTTTAATTATCTCCTTAAAGACCCTATCTCCACAGTCACATTGCTGGTGAGGGCTCCTACATAGGAATTTTTATGGGGACACAATTCAGTCTATAAAACTGAGGGCAGTCATTTATTCTTCTATAGCATATGTGATGAACCGTAACCTGGCAATCACTATTTATCCAAAGCCTTTCTTCACCAATCTCACTCTCACTCTCTCTCTCTCTCTCTCTCTCTCTCACACACACACACTCATACCCACAGTCCACAGACACACAAACATCCCTGCATATCTCACAGGTGCACAGACCGCCTTGACTTAACACTTTGTCTCCATTTCTGAATTTGATACTAGAGTTTCTGACAATCACAATGCATGGCTAGTGATTAATAATTTATTTTTCCAGGACAAAGTTTTTTCTCGTTGTACAAATCTGGTTGGATGATGATGATCATCTTCATTATCTTATTTAATAATAATATTCTTCTTCTTTATTGAGTACCAAGGATTGTGCTTACTTTATGAATTTCCCCATCTTACAGATGAGGAGATAAGCTTTAAGAGATAGTGAGTTTCCTGAGGCCCATAGCTGGTAAATTCCATGCTGTCTGACTCAAAGCCAGAGCTCTTAACCTCTATACAGCAGAAATTTACCACATCAACAAGACTCAGAGAGCCCTGACAAATCTCCTCTATCTTTATCTTGCAACTGGATTTTGTCTGTTCAATCCTAGTCAGAGCTAGAGTTTCAGTCTATCCCTGAGTGGGTGGAGCTCTAGGTTGAATCTCATGCCTATATATCGTTAAAATATTTTAGGCTGTTTATTTCTATCATGTTTACAACTGCTCATTTGTAAGCTCTCTCCTCCCTATCTGTCACTGCTCTGCCCTGCAAGGACTATGAAGATGAATAAAACACAGTTCCTGGGAGAAACTCAAAATGTAATTGGGAAGTAGATGTATCCAATTATTTAAAATACATCATGATGAACAGAGTACTTTATACAGTCAGTTCACACGGTTGTGGCAGAATAGAAAAAAATAGATAGAAATACCTGGGGTGGCCATGAAATAGTTTATTCTGGAATAGCTTTGAGGCATTGGATGGTAAGTAAAAGTTTGCCACGCAAGGCAGAAGGTGTTCCAGGTTGGAACACAGCATGTCTCTCTGTTATGGTATTTGTTTAACCTTGGTTGTTGTTCTGTGACATTTGAAAAAAGAACTAATACACCTGGGCCCCGTCCCTTCTACATCCTCACTGTCCCAGCTGGTACTGGTGTTTCCTGTCCTGCAGATATGTCCTCCAGGTGAAAAGAAAGTGCCAGGCATTTGATAACTCAACAGTCTGGCGAACTCAGGATTATGTAAATTGGACATACAGTGATAACAATCCACCGAATACTTTTACTTTACTGCAAATAGATATGAACCGATAAACATCAGAAATTAAAGTGTCAGTTGTATAACGGAATCAACAGTGTGATTTTAAGTCAAATCAGAAAGCCTCTTGCCTCTCCCATTCCTTGGGAGGGGGGTGGGGTGGTGGTGGGGGGGGTGGAAAACAAAATGTTCACCCACCCAGCATGAAAAGCCTCTCTCTCATTTATTCCCTACTCACATCCCATCAGTTTGAGATTTATCAGAACTGGGCTTATTTTACAAATGTGGAATTTTATTCCTGCATCGCTTCTAGCACAGCAAGTAATTCTATTTTCGAGGTCATAGGCTTCATCCCTCCTGACAGCCTGGTGTACAAGTCCCTTAGCTGCTCTTAACCCAGGTCAATAGATCTCTCTCTCCATCTATTTTTCTCAGTCTTTTCTCTAGGCTTAAAGTACAAGGCATCAATCTTTTGATAACGATATATTTCCTCTCTGTGCCCTGGTCTCTTCCCCACTCCTGCTCTCATAAAAACTTCCCATGATTATCTTCAATTTGCTGGCTCCCTGTTGAAAAAGCACAGCCACTGGGGCTGGGAAGAAAGCATCAGGGAATTAGATAACTAGGTGACTTCTTAACTATCTTTCCTCGCACTCGTCTCGTCCTCCAGATGAACATGCCTCTCTGGCCGCTTCTGTGGCTGGTTCCTTCTGCAAGCATCTAGGACGGGCCGGCGAGGGAGCTGGACAACTTGGATCTGAGGGTGAATTGGAAAATGGGAGGAGCAAAGGGGCCGAGGGAAAGACCTGGGCGAGGTGAACAGTAGAAAATGAGCATTCAGGGTATTTTCATGGAAATTCATACGGAAAACTGGCAGAAGGAAAAAGATCTACTGAAAAATCCATCTATAGCTTATGGTTAATGAAATATCTGCCAAGAAATCAACTTGTGGTTTTAGTTCAGTAATAATCTAAATAGAGAATATATGGGTTAACCTTTGCACAGTCATTCTTAGGATCAAAGAAAGGAACTGAAGAATAATGTCAGCTGACTGCAGTGTTCCTATGAGAAGAAGAAGAAAAGCAGGGGAAGAAAGCTATCATTTCCCCCGGTGATAACAGAGTTAGTACTTGGAGCAGTGGTTCCCTAATCTGGCTGATCATCAGAATCATCTGAGAAGCTTTTAAAAAATATATTATGTGGCCTTCCGTGGACCTATTTAATCTGAAACTCTAGATGTGAGACCCAGGAATATCTATATATGTATGTATGTGTAAAATTGTCATCTCAATCACTTGAGATACTTTTCAAGTGATTCAGACAACCAGTAATTTGGGGAAATCACATTCTCCTGTAATATTTTCAATAAGCCAGAGACTTACTGGACTTGTGTACGAAGTCCAATAAGACTTATTGGAGACTTGTGTACGAAGCTGCAGTGCAGTGGAAAGTGAACTTTTTGCATAATGGGTCAGGTGGTTAAGGAAATAACAGAGGAGCAGGCTCATTAAAGCTCAGCCTTTGGGGCCGCATCTGCTGGGTGGAATGTACCCTTCACTCTATTCACGGCTGGCCTCGGGCTCTGCCTAGAGAATAGTTACAGCTGATCAGTGTTTACCAGAGTGTTCCATTAGGCTGACCATCCTTTACAGATAAATCCTGGGACATGGATGATGCATAAGAGAAGCTGTATGGTTTATTATCATGGTGAACAGTTTGTCAAGATGCATTTTCACACTCAGGGGAAGCATACAGTATGAATTGAGAGTTAGGGCTCAGAAGTCAGACGCTTGAGGGTGACTCCTGGTTCCACCCCTTGCTGCCCTGTGACCTTAGGCACATTCCTTAAACTCCATAGACCTCAGGTTCTTCAGATGCAAAATGAGGATTATAATACTCTCTACTTCACAAATTGGTGTGAGGATTCAATGAGAAAATGCATGTAAAGAGCTTAGAATAGTGCCCAAGGATAGGTTATGTGCTCAATAAGGAAATGCATATTTCCTGAAGAATTCTCTAATCCATTCCTTAATGTACAGTAGCAAATTGAAGGACCAGAGGGATTATATGGCCTGAGATCACATACTTGGTGAGTGGCAGATTTGGGTTTTACATCTGAGTCTGACTGCTTTTTTTTGTTTTTGTTTTTGTTTGCGGTATGCGGTCCTCTCGCCACTGTGGCCTCTCCCGTTGCGAAGCACAGGCTCCGGACGCGCAGGCTCAGCGGCCATGGCTCACGGGCCCAGCCGCTCCACGGCATGTGGGATCTTCCTGGACCGGGGCACGAACCCACGTCCCCTGCATCGGCAGGCAGACTCCCAACCACTGCGCAACCAGGGAAGCCCCAGCCTGACTGCTTTTAAGCCTGTGCTCTTCCTGCCGCTCAACAGTGAGCCTGAGCCACAGGAGATAAATTATACGAAGTCGCAGGTGTTCAAAACATGGAGGTCTGAGGGCCCTGAAGAAGACAACAATGGCACCTGATAGAACTGAAAAGGATGGATTACAAAATAACTGCAATTACCTCTCAAGGAGATGAAAACACGAGGGAACATTATAACTAAAATAGAAAATACTGAGAGAGCTAACCAGTTCTTAGTAGAATATACGCTGTGACCAGGAACTTGGAAAATTTTCAAAATATTGAGAAAGACAAATAGTGGAAGAACAGATGAAGAATCACTTTGAAATTCCAGGGGAACAACTGGTTATACAAGAGTGGAAAAATAATCACAAGATACTACTTTGCTCTGTAGTAAATAATGTGCAGCTTGCGGGATCTTAGTTCCCAGACCAGGGATCGAACCCATGTCTCCCTGCAGTGGAAGTGCGGAGTCCTAACCTTGGGCTGCCAGAGAATTCCCATAACCATGGTTTATTGATATAACCTAGAGAGTGATTGATATTCCTATGTTAGGTGGATTGGAGGAGGGAGATGCAAGTAATGTAAAGGAAGTACATCCTCACCTATCACAGAAGAAAGATCAATGGATAATGCATAAAATGGAAAAAATAAGAGATATTAACATAAGCATATTAGGCAGAATAGGGAGATAACTACAAGAAGAAAAAATTAAAGGGTCAGTAATGCTTGCCTCTTGAGAAAGAAGTTAGAGGATTAGAATGTTGGGGGCAAGGATTTGCTTTTCATTAAAAACCTTCGAGGAGTCTTTGTTTTCTAAATCACATCTTTGTATTTTAAAAATAATAATTAAAATAGAGTTCCCATTAAAAATAGAGTTTCTGGTTTTCCAAGTGTTGACTGAAAGAAAAATGCACAACGTAAGAGTTCTGAATTTAAGTTTTTTTAAGGGACCTCAGTGAGGACTACAGTCCAGGAAATAACCTCTCAGTAGCTCTGAGGGAACTGCTCCAACGAGGTAGGGGGAGAAACCAGTACATATATGTATATATATGTGTGTGTGTGTATAGATCTATATCCTCTATTTCTATGATTTTTGGCTAGGGAATATGTGCAGTCAAGCATACATTCGTGGTAAAAGATCTCTGCTAGTCACAAAAAAACAGATATTTCAAGTTCATGGTTTTAGTGCTTTTTTTAATGTATGGGAAGATGCAAGAATCTGGGTTCATTAAACTTCTTCCTAAGATACACATCTACCTATAGGGCCTGTTTTTCCAAAGCACAGAGCATTCTGTTATCTGTTATCTGATCCCCTCACCCCACTCCACTGCCGACTTGTTCCTTGGCTATAAATCGTCACTTGTCCATGCTATATTCGGAACAGAACCCAACTCTATGCTGAGGTCTCTTTTCCCCTATTGCAATAGGTCCTGAATGAAATCTCTTTTTTATTGTTTTTACTACTGTCCAGCTCTGGTTTTCTTCAACAGTGACCAAACCGCTGGCATCTATGCGTGGCCATATTATTAGCGGATTGTTGCAGAAACTACTGAGTAATATCACCTTTGAGGACTATGCTCATTTTGATTAGACAGCTCTTGTCCACTCCCTCATCCCTGACACTCCTCCATCCTCAACCCCATTCTGCCACTCCCTTCCGTTCTCACATCTCTCCAGCTCACTGAAGCAGATATTTGGAAATCAGAATTCCAGATGAGCAACATAGCAGGCTTCTTAAAGTAATGAAAGCCAGATTGGCTGAAGTTAATAAAACAGGAATATGATGATGGTGATACACACACACACACACACACACACACACACATATATGAAGAGAGAAACAGACTATGTTCTTATGGCTAAGCTGCCACTTGACTGATTTTAAACATTTAAAATATTCTGTTTTCAATAAAAATTTTTGATAACCCAGTTTGGAGCAAGTCCAGTCAAACATATACAGTGTGAATAGAAGAAATCCAAGAAGCTGCTTGGGCAAATTTCCCTCTAACAACTAAACTAGATTGATTCTATACAAGTTTCACTAGGAAGATTGACTTTTGAAAGTATATTCTCTCCTACTCCTATTTCTATTAATTCATCTTTTGGTTCTACTTTTTTGGGGGTTATTTCCTCTTTTCAACTCTCAGCTTTTCAGTGATTAAAAATTTTTTTTCCTACTCTATCTATAATTTTCAAGATCTTTTCTTGATTTTTAAATGGTCTTCATTTTTTTCTCTAGCAATCTGTTTTTGTTTAATGAATGCAATTATCTTCTATCTTTCTGAAATTACTAAATACAA
Source organism: Mesoplodon mirus (assembly GCF_964341445.2). Lineage (NCBI taxonomy): Eukaryota > Metazoa > Chordata > Mammalia > Artiodactyla > Ziphiidae > Mesoplodon > Mesoplodon mirus. Next base: position 104,998,320 of record NC_138985.1, read on the forward strand.
TTTTACTTAAGTTTTTCTAGTTCCTTTTTCTCTACACTTCAAATTATTTCCCTGTTTATTTTCATCACAGTCCTTTATGCTAAAGTCCTTAAAATGCCTGGTGATCCATGGTCCATGCATATTTTTTTTAACTTTTTTTAATTAAAAAATTTATTTTTGGCTGTGTTGTGTCTTTGTTGCTGCGCTCAGGCTTTCTCTAGTTGCGGCGAGCGGGGGCTACTCTTTGTTGTGGTGCGCTGGCTGCTCACTGCGGTGGCTTCTCTTGTTGCGGAGCATGGGCTCTAGGCATGTGAGCTTCAGTAGTTGCAGCACGCGGGCTCAGTAGTTGTGGCGCATGGGCTTAGTTGCTCTGCAGCATGTGGGATCTTTCCGGACCAGGGATTGAACCTCTGTACCCTGCATTGTCAGGCGGATTCTTAACCACTGTGCCACCAGGGAAGTCCAGTCCATGCATATTTTAAATACAGTTATTAAAAAGCCAGTCCACAGGCAGAAGGCCCATTTGGCTGGTGGATGAGTCAGCCTCACTCTAGGACAATTGATTGGGGAAATTGCTCATTTGGTTAAGGGATAGTCAAGGGTCACTATTTGCAGGTCATTTCTTTTGGCCTGATCATTTTCAACAGAAAGGAACCCCCTTATTCCTAGCGTGGGGTTAGGAAGGGGGTCTCCCGCCCATTAAGCTTACTTTCATTCTGTCCCCTCATTTAAGTACAACTGTCAGCTATGCCTGGGGTCCCAAGTTCAGGGACATGCTGACTTAATCACTCAGGGCCAGTTGTCTGGTTGTATACATTGGGGAGGGCACAGTGGGTCTAATTGCTCCTTATCCAGACTCTCAACTGATCCTACTGCTTTCACTTCCACTTTGAATCCTACCCCTCAATTCAGGTGTGCTGGGACCCTCCAATTTCTGCTTTTGGGTTTCCCATACCCTGGTTTGCTGGCGCTTTAATTTTCGTTCTCCTCCACTTTGCTAATTCAGTATCTACTTATACCCTTATTTTTTGTTTTTTCCCAGAATTTTATTGCTACCTTCCATCTACTGTTGTCTCCTTTTCTTTTTCTTTTTTTTTTAAGGGTGGGGGAGGTCCAAACCTTTTTAAAACAATAATCCTTCACAGTTATTTTAGTGGAGTTTTCATGATAGGGCGGAAATAAACACATATTGTGCCTGCCATGTTTATTTCAAGTGCTATTATTCACTTTTATCTTTGGGCAGCAGGCTAATGGTTGTATCAAGTGAAATTATAAATTTCATCAGTGTTTTCTGAAGTTATTAATGCCATTACCAAAGAACAGGTCATATTGAATCTATTTTTTCAAGCAAGTTTCTAGATGACTCAGGGTAAAATTGGAGATCTATAAATTTATTTATCAGAGTCATTAAGTATTGAAAGCTAAATCCAATTCCATGTAACATTGGAAAGAACATTAAATTAGAAGCTGTTAGTTCTCAATTCAAGATATATCTTTGCCTTCTTGGGCAAAATACTTTTTCCCTTGGCTTTAGTGTCAATAAAATGTTGGCAATTAGATTACATGGCTTCTAAGATTCCTTCTGGACTAAACATCTGTTTTCCTATTAAGTAATTTAAAACCCCTACTTGGATTCACCACTCTCTCAAATACCGTTACCCAGTGTGAAATGCATATTACTGGTGGTCAAGGAAATAATTTTTAATGGTAGAAGAATTACCATTTTTTATTCATTACTATTTTTATGTAATTACAAACATATTTTCACAGTTGTATCAGAGAAAATTGTGATTAGTAAAACAAAACTGAAAGTTTCTTTGTAGATAAATTTACTTAAACTTGAAACTATGAGTTGATTGAAAGAAAATCATGAAGTAAATAATGGAACATAGCATGTAGACATGATAAATGCTTTAAAGACAGCATGCAAGTGAGTGCATTTTGTGAAACATGACCCTTTCCTGACATGTCCTTTCCTGACTGTCTTTGCCCACACATGTGTGCTCCACTTAGCAAAAGTTTTGCTTGTCCAGCTCCAAGGTTGCTTGCTTACTGAATGCATTCAAGGTAAAAGAGTTTCATGTTCTGAAACAGAATAGTTAGTTGTAACTGGTCTGTTCACACAGACCAGGGACTGTATCTTATTCCTCTTTGTATCTCCAGGACATTGAAGTGCTTGCCTTATGATAAATGCTCAATCGATATTTGTTGAAAGAATGAACCAAATCAGTGTATTGCTAAATATATGGGCAAATGTTTCCTGTAAATTGATTTCTTTTCAGCATGTATCACTAACCCCATGTCAATGGACTTTGTCTTGACCTTTTCAGTTCCAGAATGCAATGCCCACAAGAACCCAGAGAAGGAAGAACAGGCTTAATAGGAGAGATCAAAAATAGACAAAAGCTGTTGGCAGCTTTTGAGACTAGTCATGGATTCCCGTAAATTTGAGGAAGGAAACTTTTCAAACATCACTGAATTCTGAGATTTGAAGGCACTGGGACACTGGGATCGATGGCTCTTTAACAGAAATAGACATTATCTTCCATTAGAGCAATTTATATTTTGTGGACTTGCTATAAAATCTAAAGTCTAGAGTAGTTTGAATTTATGAAGCATTTCTACGCATATCATTTAATTTTATTTTCACAATAATGCTTTGATGTTGATATAACAGAAGGGGAAAGTGAGGTGAGGAAAGTTAGTTAAATGATTTTCCAAATGTCACCCAGCTAGGAGTTGGCTAGACCAGGTGTCAACAAACTATGATGGGGGTTAGGGGGATGGGAGGGCAACTCTGACCCATGGTTTGTTTTTACAGTTTTACTGTAACACAGACTCACCCCTAAGAAAGATTAACTCTACTTACACATGAAGAAGAAACTGAGGCAAAGAAATGATTATTACTTGACAAGGTCATACAGCTAGAAAGTGGTGACATCAGAAGGATTCAATCCAGGCAAACTGACCCCACAGACTTTGCCTTTACAGCTGTGTTACTGCTGTTTTTTGCGTCCAAATCCTGGCTCTAGCTCTGTGACCTTGGGGAGTTTACTCCCTCAATCTCTTGTAAATTAATACTTGCCAAATGATTAAAACAGAGCTTGGCATGTTATAAGCACTCAGTAAAATTGTTGTTTTTATTAACGTTCATTCAAAGTCTTTCATTATCCTGTTACTTTCCAATAGTAAAAATCACTCATAACTACGGGCTAGATGTTCTATATATGTTGTCTTATTTAAATTTTGTAGAAACCAGTGACTAATTTCATTTTAGAAGAAAAGAATGGAGGTTCTGAAGGGTTAAGTGACTTGCTCTGGTATGATTCCTGGTCTCTGGTTTTTATCCACCTTCTCTGCACTATTCCTTCTAATCTCATCATTTCCCCTTCTTGAACTCAGTGCTTGAAAAAAAAACAATAAATGAATGGATCATCTCTTGTCCCCTCTTCCAACCAAGCAGCCAAGCAACCAACCAATTAATCGACCACCATCAACAAGAGGCAAGTGCATTCACTCTACTCAAATGCATCGAGTTGTCATCTGCCTTGTTTCCTTTAAGTAAGCTATCTCTGGAATCTGAAATATACTGTTCCTGCAATTCACTTTATTATCCTTTGAAGCCAGATTCAAATAGCACTGAATCCTTAAAGACTTCACTCATCACTAAGGACAGAAATGGTTTGTTCTCTTCAGAATCCAATAGCATTTGTGTTTGTATCCATGCTCATGGAGTTTATTCGATATATACTGACTTGGAGTATTATTTTCATACATGCCTTCAAGTATCCTCAGAAACTGATGAACTTTAAACCCTTTTGTAGAGGAAGGTGAGATATACAGAAATAATAAATAAAAAAGGAAGCCTTCTAATGGAATATACTGAAAGGTTTCTTTTAGAAAATATCCAGATTATTATTTTGAATGCACTTATGAAAATATTCCCTCTGTACAGTGCCTTGTATCATTAAATGGTAGGCACTCAATAAATATTTACTCTCTAGATCTCAAGTTCTTTTCTTTTTTTTTTCTTGGCGGTACACGGGCCTCTCACTGTTGTGGCCTCTCCTGTTGCGGAGCACAGGCTCTGGATGCGCAGGCTCAGCGGCCATGGCTCACGGGCCCAGCTGCTCCACGGCATGTGGGATCTTCCCAGACCGGGGCACGAACCCGTGTCCCCTGCATCGGCAGGCAGACTCTCAACCACTGCGCCACCAGGGAAGCCCTCAAGTTCTTTTTATAATGCTGATTTCATATTTCCATTAGCTCAGTACAATTAATTCAAAAGCACAAAGATAAAGATAAATAACGTAGACAAAATAGATAATTTATTCTAACACCTTATCTCTATGTTCCTCATTTGAAAGTGTCTACTTCTAATTCATTTTACATCCTGTGTTAGTAGCTTCAATATATTTTAAGTTATTGTGAAAAATAAAAATGACTTTTGGAAGATTTCAGCCCACCCTTGCAATACCCATAAAATGAGTGATCTATCATTCAGAATGAGTCCTTTTAAAAAACCACAGCGTGCTTTCTATTTATTTGTGTTCACATCCTATCAGCCACCGTTATACATCTCAACTTAGTTTTGCAACCTCTGCTTTATTTTTAATTTGATTTGCTTAATATCATTCTTAATTGGAAATGGAGAGTGTCATAACAGTAAAATAGGACCTACTTAAGGTAATATTACAGGAGTAAGAGGGGCAGTTTGGCAAACAGGTTGAATTAGTAAAAAGCTGCATTACAGGAAATTTTTTTAAACAAAGAACGCATTTTTTTCAAGCACATTGGCAACTAACTGCTAACAGAGTATTTTTCAGGTAGAGGCTTCAATGACATTGTTTAATTAAAATTTTGTATGTGTATGATAATAATTTAATCTAAAAGTTATTTAAAAATTTAAGGTTATTCTTGGTAAACTTAAATTTGTTTAAAACATAAACTTGCCATATAGATTATTTCTCTTTGATAGATAAATGTGATTTGACTCATGGTAAATTACCATAGATTCTGAGTTTGTAGTTGGTTTATTAACGTATAGTCTGTATCAAATGAATTTAATCAACACAGTAAGTCACATCATCTAATCTAATTAGTTGTATTATGGTTATAAAGGCTTAATCTTTTTTTTTTGAATTCTAGTTTTTTTGTTTTGTTTTGTTTTTGTTTTTTACATCTTTATTGGAGTATAATTGCTCTACAGTGGTGTGTTGGTTTCTGCTTTATAACAAAGTGAATCAGTTATACATATACATATGTTCCCATATCTCTTCCCTCTGTCGTCTCCCTCACAAACCACCGAGCTGATCTCCCTGTGCTATGCGAGAGGCTTACTCTTAAGACAGAATTTGATAACTCTTGTAAGAAGCACAGAATTGTTCCCTACCTTTTCCGCACCCCCCTCATTCATCCTAGAGATTTCATAGTTACCTTAAAAGTAGAAAGATTTAAATGAGCAGATAACCTGCATGTCAGTTTCACTCACTCCTTCTTGTAGGAAATTTAGTTGGTCTCAGGCCTCACTGTGCCTAAGAACACTACATGGGATTGTATTTTTTAAAATGAATACTATACTTGACGAGCAATATAAGTGACTTTCAAGGCAGTTTTTTTTTTTTTTTTTTTGCGGTACGCGGGCCTCTCACTGCTGTGGCCTCTCCCGTTGCGGAGCACAGGCTCCGGACGTGCAGGTTCAGCGGCCATGGCTCACGGGCCCAGCCGCTCGGCGGCATGTGGGATCCTCTCGGACCGGGGCACGAACCCGTGTCCCCTGCATCGGCAGGCGGACTCTCAACCACTGCGCCACCAGGGAAGCCCCAAGGCAGTTTTAACTAAATGTAATTCTCACCTTATGTACTGTCTTTCGAACTTAACCTTCCCTATGTTCCCTCATCATTAGCCTTGCCCAATGACTTTCATGATTGGGTTTCAACCTACCTTTCAGTCCCATGGAAAGCTATCCTCCCTCTGACTGATGGAGTCTCAGATCTCCCTATGTGAACATGCCACACTTCAGAATTCTTTCATGCTTTTACACACAAGAATTGAAATGTCCTTGTCTGATTAATGAGCTTGTATTTTGAGACTCAGCTTAAACCTTACTTCCTCTGGGAATTCTTTGTGGGCCTGCCTGTTACCAATTATTTGTATATCCTTAGAGAATAGTGTTTATCAAGTTGTATATTGATTATATGCTTTTTCTATCTCCTACAATACATTATTGATTGGTAGCAACTTGCATATAATAAGCACAATGTTTATTGATAAATTATAGAAATTAGGAAATTATATGCTTACAATAATAACTGACTCTTTTGGTACCATACACAATCCTTTATATTTTACTTGTTTCAGCTGATCCCCAGAAGAATTGGGGAAATAAAGTTTACATGTCCAAATAAATCTAATTGTTAAAATATACAATTTTAAAAGGCTGTGAAATATCTGAAAACGCTAAATGGAAAATGATTAACATACCTTGGGTAGTTCATACTTAAACATCAAACCTCAATACACAAAGGACGGGTGCAGAATTTCAGGATGTAGAAGTAATAGTGTTCCTCCCTGATACCCAGGATAATCAAATGTCCCAGTTTGCTCAGGACGGTATATGTTTACACCTGACAGCACTTCCTTTCTACTCAAAAGTGTCTGGGTTTGGGTGATAAATTATGTGGTCACTCTACACATAATCTATCACAATGGCTTTAAGACTATAATGGGGAAAGCAAAAATCCTATAGAGAAAAATCACAGTAAGAAAACTAACAAACCCTTCGGAAGCAATCCCTGCAGATATCTATTACATTACAGACCTTAATATACTTTAACACAAAAGGAATCCACACGTGATTAGATCATAAATTCAATATAAAATATCAATTTTAAGGGATTTAGAAATTCCTTGACATTATCTTATTTTTATGAATTGGACCTACTTCTGCTAAGAGATGAGGTTAGTGTGTTTCTTAGGGATTAAAATTCTACCCTGATCTTCATCTTCCTACTTTCTGGCATTTATACTACATTTGTATAGCACTTTACAGTATACAGAGCATGTTGTATACATTTTACATTTATATTAATATAAACTTTATATTTAAGTGCTGTTCTTTTTAATATTTATTGTGTTAGAAAAGAAGTATTTGTTTTGCAGACCTCTTCAATTTTTCTCTAGCTTCTAAAGTGAATAAAGTGGACATTTGCCATGACATTCATAGTCAAAAGGTTAACATGGCTAAATCTGTTAATATGGTGATTGTTTTTAGCTATTAGCTACTTTGGGCTAAATGCAGAGTAAAGTTTTAGAACTGTTCTAACACTATGTTGTCTTTCTCAACAGATAATAGTGTATTCCTCGTTACTAATTATTGCAATATCTATTGCTAACTTCTTTTGCTTCTATTCCCATCAGAGTGTGTTATAATAGACAGTATCTGCATAACTGAAGAAAAATTTCTATCTGTATATAAGGCAGTGAATTCTAGGCTGAAGAAAAGTACAAACAATAATAATGCTGAGTGAAGTAAGCCAGACAGAGAAAGACAAATATCATATGATATTGCTTATATCTGGGATCTAAAAAGAAATATGATACAAATCAACTTATTTACAAAACAGAAATAGACTCACAGACATACAACAAAAATTTATGGTTATCAAAGGTGAAAGGGGGGAGGGAGGGATAAATTAGGAGTTTGGGGTTAGCAGATACACACTGTAAATATAAAACAGATAACCAACAAGGACCTACTGTATAGCACAGGGAACTATACTCAATATCTTGTAATAACTTATAATGGAAGAGAATGTAAAAAAAGAATATGTATATCTGAATAACTTTGCTGTACACCTGAAACTAACACAACAATGTAAATCAACTATATTTCAATAAAAATAAAAATAAAAACAAAAACAAAAAAAATAACGCTGAAATTACCTTAGATGAAAAGTCAGTGATAGGGCTTCCCTGGTGGCACAGTGGTTGGGAGTCTGCCTGCCGATGCAGGGGACATGGGTTCGTGCCCCAGTCCGGGAAGATTCCACATGCTGCCGAGCGGCTGGGCCTGTGAGCCATGGTCTCTAAGCCTGCGCGTCTGGTGCCTGTGCTCCGCAACGGGAGAGGCCACAACAGTGAGAGGCCTGCGTACTTCAAAAAAAAAAAAAAAAAAAAAAGTCAGTGATATTAAGATGGCTTATCACAGTACAACCTTACCCAAGAGACTACAAAGAAGAAAAGTGCTGGACAAAGTAAACCAAAAAAATCCAATTGTTTTTCATTTTAGCCTTTAATTTGAATTTGTATTTTAAACGTGGCATAATATTATTGTTATTATTTTGAACATATTTAAATGTTTTTATTATAGAATTATCATTTCCCTTAATTATGGGATTGTATAGTTTTTAAAAGTTGGCTCAATTTAAAAGTATGATTTTATTATATCAGGGACAATTATTTTTAAACCCTAGGGGACTTTCTGCCTGGTTTATCTATTTTGAAATTATGATAATATTGTACACGTTCAGAAAAATGGCCTTGACTGGATCACTGTCAGCTTATTGTTAACAATAGAAAGCTTTCAAAACAGAGAGCAAAGATTTTCACTTTAAATTTTTTTTAAAAAGGCTTAAAATGATAACAACACATTCATTTATAGCAGCCTTAAGTAGTAAATTATTAATTTTAGATACTTTCATTAAAGTACATTTTGGTAGGGGAGGGACTGAAGCAAAAATGCTAGAGTCCAGAGGGAAGATGCAGCCATTGAAACAAAGGAGACAGAAAATGTCATCAAAGATTACACTTGTTATTGCAAATTTTGCCACAGTTGCCTTTGGCCACTTGAATACAGGATGGTGTTGAATCACAGATATTGAGAGGAGAGGTATGAGTTCTGGTGGGGTCTGATTCTTACATTCTGGGGTGAGCAACAGGGGTGATGGCCAGGGATGACAGCGAGTTTCTCATGCTCCGCACAGCCCCCTTAGTGATCTTGCTCTGCTTACCTCCCCAGACTCTTCTCTTGTTACCTCTGGCTTCTGAAATGTTGGAAGTTTCCTGAACACATTATGCTTTTTCTCTTCTCTGTAATTTTCCCCACATTCTCTCTGGAATGCCTCCTCTTTCCAATCATACTACCTATTAAATATTGTTTCCCCTTTTCTACTGATATTGGTGCTTTGTCCCCTGTGCCAATATGAATTCGTTGCTCCCTAGGTGGGTGGCATGGCTATGATCTCAGATCATCCTTTAACTGCTGTCATTGGGAGGCTTTGTCCTCTCTTTCTTTGTTTTCTCCTTCATTTTGCTGGAATACATCTTCAAGCATCTTTCAAAGAATGGCTGTGTGAGAAGTGTTTTAAGTTCCTTGTATATCTAAATTTATCTGTATTCTGCCAGCATACTGATTGATACTTTAGCCAAATATACACTCTATTCTTGTTTGATAATAATTTTTCCCTTAGAATTTTAAAGATGTTTCCCATATTGCATTGTGTAAAATCAGTTTTGTGTATTTGTAACAGGTTTGCATTACTTTAGAATACTTGAAATAAAAAAGATATATTTCTTCATTTTTCCTTCAATGGCTACATTTTTCACACGGAGAATGTTTGTTTCATTTTAAAGCAGTAGTCCTCACTCAGGTTTTACAATCTTAACCCTAAGTCACAGATTTGGTTATTCTCATGGACCATGGAGTTCCAAATCCCTGCTATAGCTGTTCTTTTTGTTTATGTCACCTGGAGGTTATTTTGTTTGTTTGTTTTTGAGATTGGCTCTAACAAACCACTTTAAACTAAATATTTTCACTTGCACTTATTCGTATTTGGAGTTGGAGTGGAAGGAAGTGTTGTCCATGAATTGGCTTATTTTGTCATTTTGATTAGAATCTTCTTCATTTTTCTAAATCAAATAGACATAATAATTAGAACTCTCCTCCCCAAGTTTGGGGACAAATTGCAGCAGACTCTCTCAGTGTCCTGCACGTATCCCTGGGCTCACCCCAAAATACACCCATAGATAGTTTCAGCTTTCTGTACCTCTTTATCTGAGAGCATTCTCTGGCTACATGAACAAATTTGTGTGCAAGCTGGATGCCCAGTGGAAGTTAATGCTCAGGAATGACCCTCAATTAAAGAGGGAGAGCAGTTGATGGATAAACATCCAGATTCCTTGCCCTATGTTGCAATCTGCACAGTTGCTCAGAGGGTTCTGGCAAGATGGGGCCCTGTTGCCCACAGCAGTAACGTGCTCTTTGCCATACTTTTCATTGTCTCTCCAACTTTACTGTCTCACTTTCCACTTCTCCACTTTGCTTCCTGGAATCACTACCAAAATAAACTGCCTTTTACCAAAATCCTAATTTTGGATGTATGTAAAGACATAGGTCCAACAATATTGGTTTTGGGGACATGCAATCTCTTCTCAGCTTCTAGAGAAGCTGCAGGAACTTAGAGATATCCTCAAACAAGGTCTCTTAGTCCATGTTCACAGCTCTGCTGGACCTTCAGATGCCACTGTTGGGCGTTGGTCCTCCACTGTATGGGGCTTCATCTGAAATGAGCCTTTCTTGTTCTGTTTCCTGCTTAGGTAGTGTTACCGAGTCCCAGCTTGTTCTGCTTGCTGCACAACAGGCCAATAAATCAGGAGACGAGGTGTTGAGGCAAGGAAGAGCGACTTTATTCGGAAAGCTGGTGGGCTGAGAAGATGGCTGACTAGTGTCCCCAAAAACCATCTTATTGGGGTCTGGATGCCCATTTCTTTTATAGAACAGAGAGCAGGAGGAGGTGAGGAAGTAAAGTAAAAAGGCCATAAGTCTTGCAAAATATCTCCTGGCTTGGCCAGCATAGGGGAGGGGATGTGTTAATTTCTTCTTTTCTGCAGCCATTCACAGGTGAGCAGGGTCAGATTGTCTCCCTGTGAGCTGAACAAAGGCACTTTAGTTTAACATTTAGGCAGAGGGGCAGGGTTCCCCGAGGTAGGCCATTATGTGTATGATTATAATAACAAAAGCAAGGAAAAGCAAAGGTTAAAGTAAAAGAAGCAGATCCAACATGGAGTCAGATTTTGCTGTTCCCTACTACAGTAGTATAACTTTATCACTAGCATAAGAGGCTCAATCAGCAGCCTTACTTCTTCCATGTTAAGCTCATCTGCAGGAGACCCTGCTTGGACTCCCAAGGCTCCAGCACTCAGTGCCCATCTCTTATCTCCCAGCATGAAGTTCACTCCTTGTACAGGGATCTGATGAGGCTGCTTGAGTCCAGTATCCATCTCTGCACAAGAGTCTGGAGAACGTTTTGGCCAGTCATATTCACCCCTGTGGTAACTGGGGTTTATAATTCTTAGCATCATCAGATAGGGGAGAGGCAGTTAGAGAAAGGAAAAGAGAGGTTTTATCAATGGATGCCTGTTAGATTTCAGCTCTTGGATTCCTGCAATATTGTAATTTATAAGAAATATATATTTGGTCACTCAGATGACCAGAAGATATTTCTCAGATATATTTAGTCTTTGTCCACTCTTCCTGGCTCACAGGTCCCAAAATCCTTGGAATTTCCTGAGTGATAAGAGTGATCAGAGCATCTTTTGTTATAATATTTGTTCTCTTGCCCTCAGTTCCTGAAATCACTTCAGAGCCATAAAACTGAAACGGGCATCTTGTTATTCATAACAAGACCCTTTCTACCACAACTTTTATGTTAATGATGTGACTTTTAGATCCTACTCCAGGGTGGGGGCTGGTTGCCAGGAGAACCAAGCACGAATAGAGGGTTGGAACTTTCAGTCCCCACCCCTTGATTTCTTTTTTTTTTTCTTTTTTTTTTTTACTTAACACTGCCTACCCCACCCCCTGATTTCTGAGGAGTGGTGAGGGGTGAGGGGTTGAGGTTGAATTGATCCCCAGTGGTCAATGATTTAATCAATCATGCCTATATAATGGAGTCTCCATGAAAACCCAAAGGACAGGGTTCAGAGAGCTTCTGGGGTGATGAACGTGGGGAGTTGCCAGAAGAGCCGTGAACCTAGAGAGGGCATGGAAGTTCTACACCCTCTCCCTAATCCTTGCCCTGTGCATCTGTTCCATCTGAATGTTCCTGAGTTATGTCCTTTTATAGTAAACCTGTAATCTATTAAGTAAAAATGTTTCTCTGAGTTCTGTGAGCTGCTCTAGAAAATTAATCTAATCTGAGGAGGGGGTCATTGGAACCTCCAATCTATAGCCGGTCAGTCCAAAGCACGGATGACAACCTGGACCTATGACTGGCATCTGAAGTTGGGGAGGGGGACAGTCTTGTGAGACTGAGACCTTAAGCTGTGGAATCTGATGCTCTCTCTGGGTAGATAGCGTCAGAAGTGAGTTGAATTGTAGGACACCCAACTGGTGTCTGAGAATTACTTAATGGTGTGGGAACTACTCCCCCACATGCATGCACACACTGGAATTGGGTGCAGAATCCTTTAATTCCCAACATACATAATGCATACACTTATATTCACAATTTCAAACGTGTTCCATAAGCATGTATATATGCTCCATATAAGGCAACTATCATATTTATATTTAGAAATGCATTCACCCTCTCCTAAAAATCTCATCTTGTTCCAAGTCCTGGAGTTCTGGGTGATACATTCTTCTTGGGTACCTGCAGATATAGTTCCTAATCATGTAGCAACTTATGCCTAAATTATACACTTAGCCACCCTAACACAACCTGGAAACAGGATAGAGGGAAAAAAGAATGACTGCCCAATACATATATATACCTTTTGGAAATAAGAGAAGGGAAAACAGCGTACAAGGTCACTGTGCCCCGCATTTGTGGTCTCTGTTCCTGGTAGGGCAGTGGGTTCTTGGTTATGCACCCTCACCTCTCCAAGCTCTGCTCTATGAGAGAGTCTCCCCTGGCATCCTCTTGTGTGGCTCATCTGAGAGCAGCTTTGGGGAGCATTTCCCTGTCGGGTAAATGACAATATTTCTAAGGGATCCTAAGTGTTTGCCTAAATATTTGTGGAGTGAGTGCCTAAATAAAGAACTATAAATGCATGGTAGAACCTGTGAGATTTATCTGCCTGAATTACTGGGCTTGTTAAGTTATCACTCCCACTTCTGAGTCACAGAAGTACCCCCAGGGAGAACTACAACATTGCATTTTAAGGTTTTTTTGATATAATAGATACTTTAAAAACCAAACTGAGCTCAAAGAACTATACTAGTTCTATGGATTGTCAAATATTCTTCTGTTTTTTTCAGTATACTGAGTGATTTTACAGTATGCTCACCAAGATGCTGGGGCTTGCCAGTTAAAGCCCACATTGAAATGTTATGAAAAAGAACAGTTTATTGTTATCACAGATACTGTACATAACACAGCAATTTGCTTCTTGAAAGCTAATTACAAAAGTTGTTTGAGATAAGCAAGCCCTTATTCAGCAGCTCAGGGATGAGAACAGCTGTATAAATACCGCCCCAGCAATGGCAAGAGAGTAGGAAAAAAACAGGTTACTTAAAACTTCAAACAAAGAGTAAAAAAAAAAAAAAGAAAATGAATTCCCTTAGCTCTTTATAGTGACTATAATGAACATTCAAGGACATAATGTTCCAGGTTTTTGGCATAATTTTGAAAGACATTTTTGACGTGACAATGGATTGTATTAGAATTATAAAGTTCTGAGTATCTATTTTATTAATTGCATCTAAACTTCCTGAATCTCTTCCATTCTCACCGTACACTCATGTAGCATGTTGAATCATGTTAATTTTCTCTAGATAAAGGATGCAAAAGGTACACCAACACAACAGATGGCATTTGAAGGCCAACACTCTCACTTAGTGGAATAAATTGGCACCTATAATATCCTCTTAGTAAACTTGTTCTTTTTTGTATGGCCATTTGTAAGTGTAAGTAGGCTGACCCACCAGGAAGTGACACTTTACTCCAGGGACCTGATTGTGCATACCTTAGAAAAGCCAGTTTCTTAACTGAGTGATCAGCTCTATTCCCAGAATATAATTTAGTCAACTTTACCTTACCATGAGATAAGGCCAAGTGGCCTTGTCCGGAAAAGGAAGAGTAACAATTTCACAAGTTAGTGGAGACCTGACAATCCAGAACATGTGCCTTTAAGGATTAAATATAGCAACAGCACGACCATTTCATCAGGGCAAGCTCGTTAATCCACCAGATTACTAGTCAGAGATTTCAAACTTAGAGTAAGAATCACTTGATTTATAGCCTCTTTTTTTTTTTTTTTTTTTGCAGTATGTGGGCCTCTCACTGCTGTGGCCTCTCCCGTTGTGGAGCACAGGCTCCGGACGTGCAAGCTCAATAGCCATGGCTCACGGGCCCAGCCGCTCCGCGGCATGTGGGATCTTCCCGGACCGGGGCACGAACCCGTGTCCCCTGCTTCGGTAGGCGGACTCTCAACCACTGCGCCACCAGGGAAGCCCTATAGCCTCTTTTGACCAACAGTAAAGCCAGTTCCTACACTTGACAATAAGTGCTCCTATTGTTCAAGAAAATTTATTTTTTCCAAAAGAGAAAGTTATTTAGGCAACAGAAAAATAAGGTTATTTGTTGAGTTAAAAGAGCCCAGTGGTTATAAATATATATGCACACTGCATAGATAATCTCAACCAAGCTTCACTTCTTGGAACTTCTCAACAGTCTCTCTACACTCATAATAAATCCTGGCCAAGCTTAATTAAATTGGAGCTCAGGATCACTAGTATTTTATCTTTTACAGAACTTTTAACAGCCTCTTCATTATTCACTAGAGTGGGTGGAATACACATAAAAATAGCAGAGAATAATGCAATATTTATTATCATCTTTCTGGTAGACTATTTTACAGAGTTAGCAGCTTTTTAAATCTCAAAATTAGAGTTGTTTTCAGTATTTAGTACCATACTGAGCAAACAAGATATCATGAGTATTTATTGATGAATTAATTAAACAAATATTTTAAAGCATTGGAGCATATATTTTATTTTTTATTATTTTTTAAAAATAAATTTATTTATTTATTTTTTGGCTGTGTTGGGTCTTCGTTGCTGTGTGTGGGCTTTCTCTAGTTGCGGCGAGCGGGGGCTACTCTTCGTTGCAGTGTGCGGGCTTCTCATTGCGGTGGCTTCTCTAGTTGCGGAGCACGGGCTCTAGGTGTGCGGGCTTCAGTAGTTGTGGCATGTGGGCTTCAGTAGGTGTGGCTCGCCAGCTCTAGAGCACAGGCTCAGTAATTGTGCATGGGCTTAGTTGTCCCATGGCATGTGGGATTTTTCCAGACCAGGGCTCGAATCCGTGTCCCCTGCATTGGCAGGTGGATTCTTAACCACTGCGCCACCAGGGAAGTCCCATGAGCATATATTTTAAATAAAAGATGGTATTTTGGTCTACAGTCTTTTAAAAAGATCTGTGGGGCTATATATAGACTTATCACAGCACAGGAATTAAGTATATACTTTTTTAAAGAAGGCAATGCTTAAATGTATCAAATGATTCAAAAGATGTTACAAATCTTTAATTTACTAATTCAATGTGAAGCATATATATAACATGTCTTATATGTCTGAGTCTTTTTAGCTTCTCTATAATATTTGGTAACACTATATCACATAGGTATGATCACATTTGCTTAGAAGAATTTATGGAAATGACTCTCCCTGCATTATATTCCCAGGGGGTGGTAGCTTTTTTCTTCCCATCTCCATGCGGCAGGAATGTAATAGATAGGCTATAAAAATTATTGAATATATGATTGAATAGTGAATAAAATATTAATGAATAAATTTCCTGTTTTTTGAAATGTTTTCCTTTTTTTGGTTTCTCTGGCAATGTATTTTCAGTCAATTAATAAATACAGGATTTATTAGATGTCTTTTTAAAAATTAATTAATTTATTTTATTTTATTTTTGGCTGGGTTGGGTCTTCATTGCTGCACATGGCCTTTCTCTAGTTGTGGCGAGCGGGGGCTACTCTACTTTGCAGTGCATGGGCTTCTCACTGCAGTGGCTTCTCTTGTCATGGAGCATGGGCTCTAGGCGCGTGGGCTTCAGTAGTTGTGGTACACAGTCTTAGTTGCTCCGTGGCATGTGGGATCTTCCAGGACCAGGGCTCAAACCTGTGTCCGCTGCATTGGCAGGCAGATTCTTAACTACTATGCCACCAGGGAAGCCCTTAAATGTCTTCTATGTGCCAGGTACTGGTTGGTATCACAAATAGGCCAGAGAACAAGAAAGAAATAGTCCTTTAAGGAGCTTCATCTTTGAGGGAAATGCAAATATTAAAAAATAAAAACTGGTATAATAAGTGCCATAAAGGTGGAAATATGGAGTGCAATGAAAGTTTATTATAGGAAATCATACACCTACTTTGGGGGTCTGAAGAAGGCTTCTCATGAGATCTTAACAGAGACTTGAAGAATGAGGAACAGTTAGTCAGGTAAAATATGGGAAGGAGATGGGAGCAAGGGAAGAAAGTTGGTAGAGGGAGGAGAGAATTTCAAGGACTCAACTTCATCTATTTTTTTCAATGATTCTTTCTCATTCTGTTATAGCCTCCTGGTCATGGATATTTCCAAAAATTTTGTCCCTTGGGAAAAGAGTCCATACTCAACAACTGAATCCACACTTCAGTTATTACTAGCAGACTGATGCTATCAAATATGCAATATCAGTTTTGATGCACTGTGCTTAGATATGGGAAATACAAAAGATACATAAACCTACAGTGTAGAATTTAAAGTAACTTTGCTAGGGGAAAAAACCTCAGACAGAGGGTAAATATCTTAGAGAGATAAATTGATTAATATATAGACTGAGAAAGAAAGAGAGTTGGGGGAGAGACTGAAAAGGGCCGTAAATGACAGATAAAGGTAATGTTTAACCGGCTGGGGGCAATATCATAAATCATGGGCACAATAATTTCTGCAGTGCTAGCACAGTGTGTTATTCTTAGTAGTCATTTAATATATTCCTGGACACTCATTCCATATTTACACAGAAAGAAACATATTACCTTGAGTCTGGTGACACGATTCCATTCTTGATACAGCTGGGCTTGACACTAAAGTATTTGGGCCTTGGAATCCTCCAATGTAGAAGGTGGAACTCAAATATTGCCATGGAATAATTTCCAAGTATCCTTCCAGAAGCAAAATTCAGTTGTTCTATGTGAACATAATATTTGAAAGTCAAATGACAGAATGGGTTTTAAGGAATGTTAAAATTTATTTTCATATATTTTATTTTTCTCATTAGGACTATGATGAATTGAATTTCTTCCTCTGTTTCTGCTACAAAAATGATGTGTGGATCTTTGTATCAGTTGAGGCTTTTGATTGGAAGCCACAAACCCAACTTAACTCAGCTTAAGCAAAAAATGCAAAAAATAACCCCAACTCAAAACACCAAAAACAAACAAATACACTCAAAGAACCCCCAAAATGTTAGCTTTTGGAAATAAAAAAAAGAGTAGAAGCCAAATTTCCAAACAGGCAGGAGCAACTTTCCCAAAGGATCTCAGGAACTTTGAGAACAGGGACCTGAAGGCAAGCAGAATTCTATCAGCTCCGCTTCTTTCTGCCTGTTGGCTTCATTCTCACTTTGCAGACCACCTTTCTCCAGTTGGTGAGACACATGGAAATCAATAGCTCCCAAGAGTCAACTTTCAAGTCTTCAGTTCCAAACGGAGACTTATTTTGACTCTCTGGATGTCAAAATCCAAAATCCCAGAGAAAAGACTCATTGGCCAAGCTTGAGTCAAGTGTACAATTAACTGTGATCAAGGATGTCTCACATAGAATAAGAACAAGTCAGCTCATTTGTTACCAGTATAGTTGGGTGGGGTTAATGAACCGACAGTACACGAGGAGTATGCTAGGAAGCAATATCATAGTGGTCCACTGTGATTTCTGAACCTTACTTATTCCAGAATCAATTAAGACATGTCTGTAAAAACGTATTTTAAAGACAATGCAATTTTATTAAAGGCTATCATCAAACTGTGAGTTCCTGAAAGCTTGGAGAGAATGCCTAACATAGTGCTTTGCACAGAGTAAATGCTCAATAAAGGTCTCTTGAATTAAGTTGCTTTAAGTAGCCATCTGAATAAGATGCTGTGTAAAACTGATTAGACAGACATGATTCTGAACTCTTGGACCTTATTACTAAAAAAGGGACAAGGTTAGTAAAAAAAAAAGTGAATAAAACCAAGAGAAAAAAATTGCATAGTGGAAAAAATCTTAGATTCATAGAAAGAGAGCTTGTTTTAATATGTGTACCATAGACTTTCTCTTTGGTTATTCTTTGGCAAATGTCTCAATTGTTCTTAGCCTCACATTTACCATTTTTGAAATTAAAAAATTATCTACGTCTCCAGGTTTGTGAAAACTCAAGGGAGAGCTCTTTGTAAGTGGGAAGCAGCTACACAGATTTGCAGGATATTCGTATTAGTGTGGCATAGGGAATGAATGGCAACACCTCGACGCAATCCTTCTCATCAGAATGTTCCTTTTTAAGAGCTATTTTCAGAAGCTTAGAAAATAGCCATTAAAACTAATATTTGTGTTCTTTTAAAATAATTCAAATAGGCTACTAGTTCAGAGCAGTGAAAAATAAATCTCAAACAAAAGAAAACTAAATAGTTCTTTTCCAGAATAAATAGGACCATACAGCTCAAAGGATATGGCAACCCCATACTAATTGAGAAAGTATTTTCTTCCTTATTATGCAATTAAACTATTGTCTTAGTCCGCTTGAACTATCACAACAAAATACCGCAGACCACGTGGCTTAAATAATAGAAATTTAATTTCTTAAAGTTCTGGAAGTTGGGAAGTACAAGATCAAGGTACAGGTTGATTTGTTTCTGGTGAGAGCTTCCTTCCTGGCTGGCAGATGGCCACCTTTTTGCTGTATCCACACATGGCACAAAGAGTGAACTCTGCGGTGTCTCTTCCTACAAGGCCATTAATCCCTTGAGATTAGGGCTCCATTCTTACGACTTTGTATAATCTTAACCTTTGTGTAAGTTCCTTACTTCAAATACAGTCATACTGGAGGTTAGTCTTCAACATATTAATTTTGGGGGGACATAATTCAGTTTACAGCAACTATGCAGTCTGAAAATGGTTAATGAAGGTTTTATGTAGGTGTGCTTAGTTTAAGGACAACTTGATAAAAGTTAAAGAACTGGGAGACCTAGAGTTCACATTGACAAGAATATTGAAAAGAAGCTCAGACCAGAGGATCCCAAACCTGCTTTCCAACAGCATTTGAGGCCACTTGCACCCCAGCTGTGTAAAGATGATGGGGGTCATTGTCCATCTGGGTGAAGCTTTCTCAGGAGCCCTCAAACCTGTTGATCTACATTTGGGCATGGTATTGGGTGAAGGGAAGAATGATTTGTAAGAAGAAATTTCTTTCTATAGGAAGAGGTAGTGGTTTCCCCAAGGGAAAATCACTGGAAATTCAAGCATAAAGATTTAAGGGGCCACTTGGTAAATGAGACATAATCCTGAGGATGGCAGGAGGTGGGCATTTTGAACCAGAGGATTAGGGTTTACATTTTTATTTACTTTTACTTTAGAGTTACAAGGAGAAGTCCAGTTTAGCTAGACCTTTAACCTTTTTCTTTGAACTTTAACCTTTTTCTTCCTACTGTAATTCTCTTTTGAGAGTGTCTTAACTCTTTAGTAGAGCAATTCATATATATACTTAAAGTTGATATTCCATCACTACACAGTGTTATGGCCATACTAATCGTTAAAATATTTAAATGTCCTTACTTATCATGCTGCCCTGAGATCCCCTTTGCCTACCATCCCAGCCATTCTAGACTCATCCCTAGGACCCCTGGCTTCCTCAGGATCCAACAAGTAAGTGGTTAACTGCTGACATATCATGGGAGCCTCCAGGACCCTAGGGTAACAATAAAGACCCTCATGTCTTTCTTATAGATTCATGCTCCTGCAGTGCTAGTCATTAAATATTTTGAATATCACTCTATCTTGCAGATATAAATACCAATGTACTAATCTTGGGGATTCTGAAGGAACAGAAAGGCAAGAGGGAAGAAAGCTTATTTCACCCTTATCTCTTTTCAAGGTCCACTGGTGATAGACACCACCTTAACAAGTAGGCTGCTACTGAGAGGTCATGGCCACATCTACTTCAGAGGATCTGTTACAATAAAAGTGGGAGCTAAAAGAAAGGTGGAGAAAGCTAAAAAGCACTCAAGAGAGGACAGATGCAAGAAAGATAACTTTCTGTTTACCCCTTAAATTAGAGGGTACAGTGAAGTACACTCCTGGGTTATATTAGACAATGCTGGATGGAGACACAGAGTTTGCTCTTATGTTTCAACAATGCATTGAATGGTGGAATAAATGCATTTATGGTTCTGCTTTCCCAAGGCTCTATTTTCCAGTGTTCAAATTTTTAGCATAGTAGACCAAGGCTCAGGTTCAGGTAGCCTCCATGTAAGGGAAATACTATGGAGAAGCTACTCAAGAGTTCTCAGGTGAAATTAGAGTGATTAGAACCACTTTCTTAAACATATATTAATCTAAGTAGTTAATTAAGACCTGATGGATATAAATACTCTGCCCAGAACACTGTGGTGACCACAAGCTACTGTATTGCTTTGAATCACTAAAAATTACTCACTGCTTTAATTACATTTTTTTACTATTTTCTCCTTATCTGGATGAAGTGTATGTATCTAAAAATCAAATAATAGTATATCTGGAAGGAAACTAGAGCTCACTCATTCAAACTCCCTTATTTTAGAGATGGAGAAACCAAGGTCAAAGTGCTTTAAGAGCCACATTTTCCAAACCTAGATCCAGTGCTGTTTCTACAAGTGCACCTTTGCCAAGAGCACCATATTGTTATTTCTGTGACTGTTTGGGTTAAAAAGTAATAGACAAATAGACAGCTAGTGGGAAGCAGCTGCATAGCACAGGGAGATCAGCTCAGTGCTTTGTGACCACCTAGAAGGGTGGGATAGGGAGGGTGGGAGGGAGACGCAAGAGGGAGAGGATATGGGGATATATATGTATACGTATAGCTGATTCACTTTGTTATATAGCAGAAACTAACACACCATTGTAAAGGAATTATACTCCAATAAAGATGTTAAAAAAAAGTAATAGAGTTATAGATGACCAAAAAACACGTGAAAAGATGCTCAAGATCACTAATTATTACAGAAATGCAAATCAAAACTACAATGAGGTATCACTTCACACCAGTCAGAATCAAAAAATCTACAAATGATAGATGCTGGAGAGGGTGTGGAGAAAATGGAACCCTCCTGCACTGTTGGTGGGAATGTAAATTGATACAGACACTATGGAGAACAGTATGGAGGTTCCTTAAATAGCTAAAAATAGAACTGCCATATGACCCAGCAATCCAACTCCTGGGCATAAACCCAGAGAAAACCATAATTCAAAAGATACATGCACCCCAATGTTCACAGCAGCACTATCTA
Source organism: Mesoplodon mirus (assembly GCF_964341445.2). NCBI lineage: Eukaryota > Metazoa > Chordata > Mammalia > Artiodactyla > Ziphiidae > Mesoplodon > Mesoplodon mirus. The sequence continues at coordinate 105,019,800 of NC_138985.1, forward strand.
CAATAGCCAGGAGAAGGAAGCAACCTAAATATCCATCAATAGAGGAATGGATAAAGAAGATGTGGTACATAATACAATGGAATATTACTCAGCCATAAAGAAGAATAAAATAATGCCATTTACAGCAACATGGATGGACCTAGAGATTATCATACTGAGTGAAGTAAGTCAGACTGATAAAGACAAATATTATATGATATCGCTTATATATGGAATCTAAAAAATGGTACAAATGAACTTAGTTACAAAACAGAAATAGAGTCACAGATGTATAAAACAAACTTATGGTTACTGGAGGTAAGGGGAAAAGACATAAATTGGGAGATTGGGATTGACATATACACACTACTATATATAAAATAGATAACTAATAAAGACCTAATGTATAGCACAGGGAACTCTACTCAATACTCTGTAATGGCCTATACAGGAAAAGAATCTTAAAAAGAGTGGATATATTAGGTTGGTCAAAAAGATCGTTCGGTTAACGAATACGTTGTTCGATAAAGTTCTTGGTGAAAATGAAAAATGTCTTTTATTTTTACTGAAAACCGAACGAACTTTCTGGCTAACCCAATATGTATACGTATAACTGATTCACTTTGCTGTACACCTGAAACTAACACAACATTGTAAATCAACTATACTCTAATAAAATTTTTTTTAAGTTATAGACTATATGAGTAGTGCCGTTACATTGTACGAGGTCAATCCTTCACACTGGTACATGAAGGCTGATTTATAGTTGACTTATTTAAATATCTTTGAACATCTATTATGTGCTGGGTACTGTGATATGCAGCATGCACATGCACCTTGGTAAGTCATGTCAGTTATATACTTAGAGTATGAACCATGTGAAGAAGTTGGCAGGGTAAAGATGGTGTCTTATTGGGATGGAAAACTACATTCCTCAGTTTAATAGTGCATTCTCCCCCAACTGAGTGAGGTGGACCTGTACAACTCTTTCCCCTGCCTAACTCTGTCTGGTAGAGCATGAAACTCTTGCTCTCAGAACTGTGGCTTTCCATTCTTGCCTTAGGGTTCTCTTCTCCCAAGGGTTCTTTATCTATTTGCATGGTTTCGCAGAGAACTGGGAATGCATTGAAAACAGACGAGTTTCCTGATTTCATGTGGTTTACATAAATGTTACAAAGGAAAAGTGCTACAAGGGAAAGAGACATTAAACAGGTAATTAAACAAACTATTATCTAATTACTGCTGTAATTATGCTTTAAGTATAGAAAGAAAGATTTTACTCTCCTCAAAGTTACACTAGGTCTAGAAGTTGAATAAGTCTTAATCGAACTTCCAAAAGAACAGTAATAATACTCTTCATTTATCAGTGTCGATACTGCATGTAAATTATCTTGAATCCTCATGAAAATTGTGAAAAATAAATATTTCCCATTTTACAGGTAAGTAAACAGAGGTTCAAAGAGTCTAACTAACTTGTTCTTAATGCTTTACAGTTAATTATGCTAGTGTTGGGATTTGAACATAGGCATCTCCAACAGCTACACATGGGCTTTCCATGATCACACTGCTTCTATGGACTATGACATGCAGTCATAGGAAAGTTGGGAATTTATTCTCTTACCCTTAAACATAAGGATTCTTTTAGCTTTGAGTTTCAAGATTAGGTTATGCTAAAACTCAGTAAATATCTACCAATTAATTGACATTTTTTTTTTTTTTTTTTGGTGGTACGCGGGCCTCTTACTGTTGCGGCCTCTCCCATTGCAGATCACAGGCTCCGGATGCACAGGCTCAGCGGCCATGGCTCACGGGCCCAGCCACTCTGCAGCATGTGGGATCTTCCCGGGCTGGGCACGAACCCGTGTCCCCTGCATCGGCAGGCAGACTCTCAACCACTGCGCCACCAGGGAAGCCCCAATTAATTTACTTTTAAGCTAGAAAAGTGCTCCCTTCTTTCCACTTTTGATGCCCATACATCTTGATAGGCTGAGTACCATACTGGGGGGAGTGATTATGGAAAAAACTGACAATTCCTTTTGTTCATTTACTAATATTAAAGCATTTTCATGCCTCATCAGAAGCCAGTCGTTCATGTACTATATTTTTAAAATAACAATTCTTTCACTGAACTGAATTGTTTTTCTCCTCTTCAAGCACACCCACCTCCATAACAGGAATCCACTTTTTAGCTATTGTTTCTGAATGAGTCTCAGTTGGTCCTAGCATTTCTAATTGCAAGTGAAATTTAAACCCACTTATTGTTACATAAACCGCCTACCACTCAACCATATAGCAAATAAGGTGTAATTTTGTAATTAATAATATAATAACACTTCCTAAACTATGATCATGAAGCAATACGGAGAAGCTATTCTTCCCAAAGTAAAGGAAATAAATTCAAAGCCAAAAGACTGGATATTAACCGAGGGTTCATAGCAGCGAATTCTCTTTCTTTTTTTTATTGTGGTAAAATATACATGACATAAAATTTACCACTTTAGCCATTTTCAAGTATATAGTCAGTGGCATTAAGTAATTCACAATCTTATGCAACTACCACCACCACCATATCCAGAACTTTTTTCATAACCCCAAACTGACTTTGTACCTATTAAAAAATGACTACCTATTCCTCCCTCCTAAGCCCCTGGCAACTACCATTCTACTTTCTGTCTCTATGAATTTCACTACTTTAAGTATCTCATGTATGTTGACTTGTGAAATATTTGTCCTTTTGTATCTGGCATAAAAATAGTAAAAGAGTTCATTACTATTTTTTATGTGTATTACATGTTTAAATGATAAAATTTGGGCTACAATGGATTAGATAAAATTTATTATTAAAATTAAGTTTACCTGTTTCTGTTTTCTTTTACTTTTTTAATGTAGTTCCTAGAAAAGTTAAAACGTGTATGACTCAAATCATGTTTTTATTGGACAGTGCTGATGCAGAATCAGTTCTTAGGAAAATTGTCCTCAGGTTTGCTTTACTGATTTATCCATTCTATTCAACTAACAGGAGATGAGCTTATCCAAAGGAATAATTCTCCAATTGTGAAACATTCAGCAAGGCAAGGATGATTAATATTTTGGATGTTCTCTTCAAGTCTTACAATAGAAGAGACTGCATCTGAATCCTCTTACCTTGAATCACGAGGTTGTCATGACAATACTCTTTCTTTTAAAATGAACAGCAATTATAGGAAGTCATAAGCTTTCCTCTCTTACATTTTTCTCCTCTATTTGCATTACCTCTCTTAGGAACTTTATGTTCACAGGGACTCACTTTTTTTGTTAGAAAATGTTTCCTAAGTTCCTATTAGGGATTTGTTTAAAAGGTCTTAAGGTAAAAAGTACACTGCATGTGCATTAACTGACTCTACTGTTTTGGTTGATTAGCCTCTCAGAAAAATACTACCCAGTCCTTAAAAGAGCAAAAGGAAACATTTTGCCCATCTATTCAAATCAACACCACTGTAAGAGCCAGGAATCCTGCAGTCTCTCCTCAGCCCACACAATGCTCTTTCTGCCTCTAGAACAGAAGTTCCAAGGGTAAACAAGGTTAGGCCTCGAAGCTAAAGCAGTAAAAGAAATTGTAAGTCATAATTATTTAGGTAGGTGGAATATTACATATACTTTTTCCTACTTCAGCTATTTTAATACATAATCTTATTACACTTAGGTGTTATGGTTTTGCCTCACAAGACACTTTATCTGAATATGTGCCTCTTTTCAGCTTCTTAGGTTCAGCCCCAAAGAACCCTTTCTGTTACCAGTGACCACGTCATTTTCTTAACCTGAAAGATAAACTATTTAAAAAAAGGTTTTGTAGATGTTTTAGGCACTTTTAATTTAAATATGATGTTTTCTTCACAGACATATGCAGATTTCAGAATCATTGTCCAGAATATAAGATACTCAAGTACTTACATTTGAAACTTCCCACTTACAATGGTCTGAGTGGTGAGATTTCCCTTGTGGACAAATGGAGGGAATATAGATCTAGATCACTGATTCTACTTAAGGAAAATTCTATTCTGAAAAAGTCAGTGCAAGGTGGGGAAATGAAGTGAGGTTAATGGCAGGGGTAGCAAGGAGGAATGTGAGTGGGAAACAGAAACGGAGGTGTAATAGGGAACAGGGAGGTGGGGAGTTGTGAAAGGTAAGGTAAGAGATAAGAGGGAAAGAGGAGAAGTTGAGGAAGAGCCAGACTTTGGAGAAAAGGAAAGAAAAAAGAAAGAGGAATTGAAAATTCAAAGGAGGGACAGAAGAAACAATCAGAGAAAGATATAGGAAAAAGGAAAAGGGAGGGATTGGAGAAGAAATTACAGAAGAATCAGGCTTCTTATGGTTTATGCCTGTTTTCTGAAGCACAGGATTTTACTTGAAAAAAAGACTCACAAAGGTGAAATAAAAACAATATCATATATTCATTTATTATGTCAATATTGTTGCCAAAATAATGTACAGGCTTTCCCACTTATCAAATGGTTAATGATTGTTGTTCTTTTTCAGATATGTGCAATAGTTATAAATTGCTTCACATTACTTAGAGTGTAAATGATGTCATTTTGGGGCTTCTATTCTGGCATAGGAATAGAATTCATCTTCTCCTGGAGAGACAGCAAATCTACGCCTACATATAGAGCAATTCCTCCTGAAGTAGAACTGAGGGCTGATTGAAGAGCTTCTGCACAACAAATGATAAAGGGACCACACAGAGATGGGTAGGAGAGATGGAGACATGGTATTGACAATAACCCCATCCCCAGTACAGTGACCTGCAGTAGGGAGGGGCCCGTGCATAGACTTGTGTGCTCTGGGACCAGCGAAAATACAGCATTTTAAAGGACACCTAGAATACACATGAACAAAATCTATTTACTAACCCTACAGCATCTGCCAAATGGGCAAGGAATGGCTGGAACTTTGCTCAGGGTTGGAGGTGCCAGAGAGCACCTCTTTTGGTTTTCCCCCTACACCCTGATAGTGTGGGCAGGAACACAGTCCATGCACTCTAACCAGCTTGCCAAGGCTGCTCCAGAACCCAGGCTTCTGACCCACACCAGCTATAGCCATCCCCCCAAGGCAGCCTCAGTGCATCATTCACTGGGATCCCCAGCCCATGCCCACTCCAACTTCAGCAGGCCTGCCAAAGCTGCCCAGGATATGTGGTCTATGTGGGGGATGCTCCTACACAAGCTATGACATCAAGGCTCAGAGAGGTAGCTGTTGTACTTAATTCATAGAAACAAACACAGAAAGCCAAATAACATGATGAGACAGAGGAATACATTCCACATAAAAGAACAAGAAAAAACCCCAGAAACACACCCAATAAAACAGAGGAAAGTAATTTACCTGATAAAGGATTCAAAGTAATAGTTATAAGGATACTTAACAGGGCTTCCCTGGTGGTGCAGTGGTTGAGAGTCCGCCTGCCAATGCAGGGGACATGGGTTCGTGCCCCGGTCCGGGAAGATCCCACATGCTGTGGAGCGGCTGGGCCCATGAGCCATGGCCACTGAGCCTGTGCGTCTGGAGCCTGTGCTCCACAGCGGGAGAGGGCACAACAGTGAGAGGCCCGCGTACCGCAAAAAAAAAAAAAAAAAAAAAGATACTTAACAAATGTGGGAGAAGAATGGAGGAACACATGAGAACTTCAACAAAGAGTTAGAAAATATAAGAAAGAACCAATTGGAGCTGAAGAATACATTAACTGAAATGAAAAATACACTAGAAGAAATCAACAGCAGATTAGATAATACAGAAAAACAGACCAGCGATTTGGAAGACAGAAGAGTGGAAATCACTCAAGCAGAACAGCAAAAAATAAAGAGAATTAAAGAAAATGAGGATAGTTTAAGGGACCTCTGGGAAATATTAAGCACACTAGCATTTGCATTAGAGGGATCCCAGAAGGAGAAGAAAGACAGAAACAAGAACATTTTCAAATAAACAATATAACTTTACACCTAAAGCAATAGAAAAAAGAACCAACAAAGCCCAAAGTTAGTGGAAGGAAGGAAATAATAAAGATCAGGGTAGAAGCAAATGAAATAGAGACTAAAAAAACAATGGAAAAGATCAGTGAAACTAAGCTGGTTCTTTGAAAAGACAAAATTGATAAAACTTTACCCAGACTCATCAAAATAAAAGAGGGAGGGTATAAACAAAATCAGAAATGAAAGAGGAGGTACAATCAATATCACAGAAATACCAAGAATAAGAGACCACTATGAATAATTATATGCCAACCAATTGAATCACCTAGAAGTAATGGATGAATTCCTAGAAGCACACAATCTTCTAAGACTGAATCAGGAAGAAATAGAAAATCTGAACAGAATGCTTACTAGTAATAAAATTGAATCAGTAATAAAAAACTTCCAACTTCTAGGACCAGATGGTCTCACAGATGAATTCAACACATTTAAAGAAGAGTTAGTGCCTATCCTTCTCATATTATACTCAAATATGAGGAGGAAGGAAATCTTCCAAACATATTCTGAGGTCAGCATTATCTGATACCAAAACCAGACAAAGACACTATAAAAAAAAAGAAAATTACCAGTCAATATCCCTGATGACCATAGATGCAAAAACCCTCAGCAAAATATTAGCAAACTAAATTCAATAATATATTAAAAGGATCACACATCATGATTTAAGTGGGACATATTCCAGGTATGCAAAATGGTTCAATATCCAAAAATTAATCAATGTGCTATATCACATTAAGAAAATGAGGAATAAAAATCGTACAATCATCACAATAGATGCAGAAAAAGTGTTTAGTAAAATTTAACATCCAATTATGATAAGAAGTCTCATAGAGGGAACATACCTCAACATAATAAAGATCATATATGACAAACCCGTAGCTAACATCATACTCAACAATGAAAAGCTAAATGCTTTTCCTCTATCAGAAACAAGATAAGAACACCCACTTGCCACTTTTATACAACATCGTTTTGGAAGTCCTAGCTATAGCAGTGAGTCAAGAAAAAGAAATAAAAAGAATCCAGGGCCTCCCTGGTGGCGCAGTGGTTGAGAGTCCGCCTGCCGATGCAGGGGATACGGGTTCGTGCCCCGGTCTGGGAGGATCCCATATGCCGCGGAGCGGCTGGGCCCGTGAGCCATGGCCGCTGAGCCTGCGCATCCGGAGCCTGTGCTCTGCAAGGGGAGAGGCCACAACAGTGAGAGGCCCGCGTACGAAAAAAAAAAAAAAAAAAAAAAGAATCCAAAGTAGAAAGGAAAAAGTAAAACTGTCATTATTTGCAGATGATATGATACTATAATATATAGAGAAAATTCTCAAGACTCCACCAAAAAATTATTAAAACTAATATATTAATTGAGTAAAGTTGCAGGACACAAAATTAATACACAGAAATCTCTACTTTCTACACACTAAAAAAAAATTACCAGAAAGGGAAATTAAGAAAATAATCCCATTTATAATTGCATCAAAAAGAGTAAAATACTTAGGAATAAATTTGACCAAAAAGGTGAAAGACCTGTACTATGAACACTATAAGACACTGATGAAAGAAACTGAAGATAACACAAATAAGTGTAAATATATACCATGCTCATGGATTGGAAGAATTAATATTGTTAAAATGATCACATTCCCCAAGGCAATCTACAGATGAATGCAATCCCTATTTATATACCCTCACCATTTTCAAATGTAAGTACTAGAACAAATAATCTTAAAATTTGTATAGAACCATAAAAGACCTCAAATAGCCAAAGCAATATTGAGAAGGAAGAACAAAGTTCTGATTTCAAACAATACCACAAACCTACAGTAGTCAAAACAGTATGGTATTTGAACAAAAACAGACATATAGATCAAGGGAATAAAATAGACAGCTCAGAAACAACCCCACACCTATATGGTCAATTAATCTATGATACAGGAGGCAAGAATATACAACAAGGAAATGATAATCTCTTCAATAAATGGTGTGAAAACCAGAAGGCTATATGCAAAAGAAGGGAACTGACCATTGCCTTACACCATATGCAAAATAAACTCAAAATGGATTAAAGACTTAAATGTGAGACATGAAACCATAAACTCCTAGAAGAAAACATAGGCAGAACACTCTTTGACACCAGTCTTAGAAATATATATATATTACTAAAGAAAAGAAACAGTGGGACTATATCAAACTTAAAAGCTTTTGCAAGTAAAGGAATCCATTAACAAAATGAAAAGGAAACCTACTGAATTGGAGAAGATATTTGAAAACAATATATCTGATAAGGGAGTAATATCCAAAATATACAAAAAACTCATACAACTCAGTATCAAGAAACCAAACAACCCAGTTAAAAAATGGGCAAAGGAACTGATTAGACATTTTTCCATAGAAGATGTACAGATGGCCAACAGGTACCTGAAAAGATGCTCATCACTAATCATCAGGGAAATGTACATCAAAACCACAATGAGGTATCCCCTCATACATTTAGAATGGCTATCATTAAAAAGACAAGAACTAAGTAGTGTCAGTGGGGATGTGGAGAAAAGGAAACCCTCATGCACTGTTGGTGAGAATGTAAATTGGTATAACCTCTATGCAAAACAGTATGGAGGTTCCTCAAAATATTAAAAATAGAACTACCATATGTTCCAGCAATTCCATCTCTGGGTATTTATCTGCAGAAAGTGAAAACACTAATTTGAAAAGATATATGCACCCCAATGTTCATTATAATGTTTTTTAAGAATAGTCAAGATGTGGAAGCAACCTAAATCATTGATAAATGTGTGAATAAAGAAAATGTGCCATATATATATATGAACTTAGAGGGTATCATGCTAAGTGAACTAAGTCAGGCAGAGTAAGGCAAATACCATAGGATTTCACTTAGATGTGGGGTCTAAAAACCAAAACAAATGCACAAACATAAAACAGAAACAGACTCATTGCTACAGAAAACTGGTGGTTGCCAGAGGGAAGAGAGGTAGTGGATGGGTGAAGTAGGTGAAGGAGATTTAGAGGTACAAACTTCCAGTCATGAAATAAATAAATCTTAGAGATTTACAGGATAGGGAATATATTCAATAATATTGTAATAACTTTGTATGGTGACAGATGGCAACTAGACTTATTGTGGTGATCATTTCTCAACGTATAAAAATACTGAATTACTATGTTGTAAACCTGAAACTAATATAATATTGTAAGTTAATTATACTTCAATTAAAATATGCCCCCCTTCTTTTTTCTTTAATTACAAAAAGTGCAAGATGCTCCCCTCTTGTCCTCGAATAGAAAAAAACTATTTTGGCAAGAAGTCCAACATCAGTTACTGTTCTAGTTGTGATCTTTACTTTCTCTGGAATTTTTCAAGGATTCACAGGTCTTTAAAGACCTCCATCACTTTTCTGACTTCTTAGTAGGGAAGAGTTTTGGTCTTTTGGGTTGTGACTACCACCACTGTTGAGGTTGCTTTCAGTCCTACTGTGAACTGGGAGTGAGCTGGTCACCCATCATCACTCTGTGACTGCTGCTTGGTGCCATTGCCAAGCTCTATACCCAGAAGGTAAGCAGATTTTGTCTGCTAAGTATAGGCCTAGGGGCCTGCCAGAAGGCTCCCTAAACAGCTCCCATCAATAAGTGGCACCTCACCACCATCCCGAAATCCTCCCATGTCCATTTGAGGAGGCTCAAGGCTCTACCCATAAAGTTTCTATAATCTTTCTCCTTCAGATTCCAGGCATCCATCTAAGGACCAGCTGCCTCTATCTTTTCATCTTTTTTTCTTTCAATAAAATAAAACAAACCTTAACATTTTATCATACACATTTCTCCATCAATAGAACTTGATGACTAATCATCTAGTGTTTGATTTCTTAGGAAGCCAGGCTTCAGACACAAAAGAGATTGCTTATCTTTCTCACTGGTCAAGAGGGCTTTGTACTTAAAAACAAAATGCCTTGTAAATCTCCTAGGAGGGATAAAATAACCTTTCCTACATTCCAGATGAATCTAAAGTGGTGAAAATACAAAAGAAGATAATTATTTACAGGTTACCTTTTAATAATATTTTTTGCTAAATGTATAAAATGTTTTATATAAGTTCTATTACTTAATGCTAAAAATCCTGTAAAAGTATTACATAAAAAAAACTTTTTTTGGATGAAAGAACTGAGGTTCAGAGCAATTAGATAGCTCATTGAAGATCACACCAATAGTAAATAATAGAGTCTGGATTCAAGCTCAGATCTGACCTCGGAGCCTATATCAGTTATACAATGCCATACATTAAGAAGTAATTAAGCCAGGTAAAATCCAGGTAAACTCCACTCATTTGGAAACCTAGTCTTCCAAAGAACCATTTTTAAACAATAGGGAATTATAGGCATATAAATTAGGGGTCTAGTTAAACTTTGATATAAACTTAGAAAAGATCAAATCCATTTCTTTTTATACCAAATAGAAATGTCTGAGAAATTGTTTTATTAATAAGCTTTGAATTTCTTTGTAGGTAAAATAAGAGATAAAACCACAAATGGTCAAAAAAAGGGCCACAGGTTATGTGAAATGAAGATATAGAATAATAAAACAAATGGTGCAACAACAAACACATGGAAAAAATAAGTAGAATTTGAAACCAACAAAAAGAAATAAGGAAAAAAATATAAAAAAATAGATTTCATATAATCAGATCCATTGAAATATATTTGAATGTTTGATGTAGCTTAGTAGAGAGGCTAATAGACATGTCTATCAGAATATGATCTTTAATAATAGTAAAATTATTATTATTTAAAAAAAATTTAGTAAAATTATTTCTGTTTACTGTAAGGAAAACTACATTATATTTTTGTTTCTTGGACTCCCAGAAGCTTCACTGGAAGCTCTTTACAGTGTGGTCTGGCAAAAAAATTGAGATAGAATGAAACTCTTAATGCACTGCCATAAATTCAACATCTCACTGTCACAAACATTCCCAGCAAATAAAGTTTCCCTGCCAACTCACTTCCCAACTTCCTGTACACTCACCAGTTTTGAAAATCCCTGAATTAAGTACATGTTCTGTGTGGCACTTAGAACAGGTGTAGATTTATGATATATTTTTGTGATTATTTGATTGATAACTTCTTTATCACTTTATGGTAAGTCGCAAGGCAGCAAGGATTTTATCTGGTTTTATTCACAATTGGAGCTCCAACACCTTCCATGGCTAGAGTCTGGCTATAGGAGATGCTCAGTAAAAATCTTTGTATTGAATAACTAAGTTGTCTCATAATCCTGAAAGGCAAGTAGCATGGGACTCTAGAGAATTAACTTTCTCACATTCACAAGTAACTTTGGATGAAAGAGTAGAAAATGAAGATGGGATGGAGGTAAAGGGGCATATTTGATAACTACCATTTTGCAACTGAAACCAGTTAATGAAAGGAATTTCCAAAATTTTTATGTTGAAATATAAGGATGTGTAGACATGTGGATCACATAAATAGTCTTTAAATTTAAGCTTATGTGTCTCATAGAAATAAAATTTGTTTTTCATCTGCTTTGCCCTTGACTTTTTCTTTGGCTTTGAGCTTTTTCTATGATTGGTCAGATCTGCTTTTTACCCAAGAGGCAGTTGAGATACAGTGATGTATAATCTAAATATAGTTCTGGTACCTCTAGGTGACTATAACACCCACTAGGATGGCCAAAACAAAAATGTTAAATAATAACAAGTACTGACGAAGATGTGGAGAAAACCTTCATTCAATGATGGTAGAAATGTAAAATGGCGCAGCTATTTTGAAAGATTGGCAGTTCCTCAAATGCTTATCTGATTGTCATTATCATATGACATAGCAATTCCATTCCTAGGTATATAGCCAAGAGAAATAAAAGCATATGTCCACACAAACATGTATATATAAATGTCTATCATAGCATTGTTCATAATAGGCAAAAGGTTGGAACAGCCCATCAATGGATTAATGAATAAACAAAATATGATATATCCATACAATGTAATATTATTCAGCCATGAAAAGTAAAGAAGTACTGACACATGCTACAGCTTGGATAAAACTTGAAGACATTATGCTAAGTGAAGGAAGTCAGACACAAAAGTCCTCATGTTCTATGATTCCATTCATTTGAAAGTACAGACAGGAAAATTTACAGAGATAGAAAGTAGATTAGTTGTTGCTTAGGGTTGGGGAGAGAGAAGGTTGGAAGGGGTGATAGCTGAAGGGCATAGATTTCTTTCTTTTTTTTAAGATTTTTTTTTTGATGTGGACCAATTTTTTAAAGTCTTTATTGAATTTGTTACAACATTGCTTCTGTTTTGTGTTTTGGTTTTTTTGGTCCTGAGGCATGTGGGATCTTAGTTCCCTGACCAGGGATTGAGCCTGCACCCCCTGCATTGGAAAGCAAAATCTTAACCACTGACCCCCAGGGAAGTCCCATAGGTTTCTTTTTGAGGTGATGAAAATGTTCTAAAATAAACTGTGTGAGGGTTGCACATATCTGTGAATATACTAAAAGTCATTGAATTGTACACTTTAAATGAGTCCAGTATGTGGATTATATCTCAATAAAGCTGTTTAAATAAAACAACTGGGTGTTGTATCCTCTCACTGCTGCTCAGTTTTGATGTGGTACCAATACATGATATGGTAAGACAGGCCAATGTCAAGAACATGGACTTGAAGTCAATTAACTGGCAATTGGTTCTGGCAATCTTGAAGTTCTCTGAGCCTCAGTTCTCCCTTTGTAAATTTATCAAACACAGTAATAGCATCTCCTCTACAGAGTTTCTGGGGAGGTTCTGGATAGTGTATATTAAGTACTGGTCAATACTAGGTGTACAACACTATAAAGTATAAGTTCTTTTCCTATTCTAACTAGAAGAAAAATAAATATTTACCCAAAGAGTTTACAGCTCAATAAAAAGGTCTCCTATCCAAGGAAAACATTTAAACATCTCAAAGCCAAGTTCATTCTGTCGCCAGCCCTATCTTGGCAAAGCAAATGTATGCTGTGTCAAAACAAAATTCAATATTTGCGTGATCTGTTTCACAAAATTTAAGCCTGAACCAGAGTTGTCACTTGGCATGAGGATATTTGTTCCAGGCATGGTTTCCTGTGTAAAGACTGCTGTGCTTCTACTTGTACAAATTTGTTCTCTTCAACACTGCTCATAGCAGTGAAAAATTAGAAATGTCCTAAGTGTCCAAAAATAGGGGAAAGGCTAAGTTAATTATCCTCTGCATCATGATTATGCAGTTACATTGTATATATTTTTCTAGGATTTTATAAAAAGATAGAAAAATGAACAAGATAAAGTTAAGGGAAAAATAGAACAATAATACACATAAACACGCATTTAACAAATACTACTATACTACAGCCTTCTAAAAATACATATATTAATAGATAAAAAAGGAAGTTTGGGAAAGAACATAAAATCAAATAGCTCTGATTTTATTATGTTGATGAGACCTTGGTTGCTTCTTATTTTAAATAATTTACATTGTTTTAAATTTGGTTTAATAACATACAGAAACTGTAGTAGGTTAAAAATACCTACTGCTGCTTGTCCTCTATTTTATGGACTCTATTAAGAGAGATAAAACAAAAGTTAATTACAAAGGAAGGTGGATAGTATTGACGAAACTCCTAGCTCTTAGGAGAGGAGCTTTCTTTTTTTTTTTTTTTTTTTTTTTTTTTTTGTTTTGTTTTGTTTTTTAATTTTGATTACTGTATTTTTATTTTTATTTTTTTTAATTTAATTTAATTTTATTTTTTTGCTTTATAACAAATTTAATCAGTTATACATATACATATGTTTCCATATCCCCTCCCTTTTGCGTCTCCCTCCCACCCTCCCTATCCCACCCCTCCAGGCGGTCACAAAGTACCGAGCTGATCTCCCTGTGCTATGCGGCTGCTTCCCACTAGCTATCTACCTCACGTTTGGTAGTGTATATATGTCCATGCCGCTCTTTCACTTTGTCACAGCTTACCCTTCCCCCTCTCCATATCCTCAAGTCCATTCTCTAGTAGGTCTGTGTCTTTATTCCTGTCTTACCCCTATGTTCTTCATGACATTTTTTTTTTCCTAAATTCCATATATATGTGTTAGCATACAGTATTTGTCTTTCTCTTTCTGACTTACTTCACTCTGTATGACAGACTCTAGGTCTATCCACCTCATTACAAATAGCTCAATTTCATTTCTTTTTATGGCTGAGTAATATTCCATTGTATATATGTGCCACATCTTCTTTATCCATTCATCCGATGATGGACACTTAGGTTGTTTCCATCTCTGGGCTATTGTAAATAGGGCTGCTATGAACATTTTGGTACATGTCTCTTTTTGAATTATGGTTTTCTCAGGGTATATGCCCAGTAGTGGGATTGCTGGGTCATATGGTAGTTCTATTTTTAGTTTTTTAAGGAACCTCCATACCGTTCTCCATAGCGGCTGTACCAATTCACATTCCCACCAGCAGTGCAAGAGTGTTCCCTTTTTTCCACACCCTAGGAGAGGAGCTTTCTTAAGGGTAATAGGTTATACATGAAAACATTCTGAAAGGACATTTTTAAGGTTGATGAATGATGTCTGCAAGTCTGCTAATTAGCTGTGTCCCCATGAGCAAGCTATTTAACCTCTAAGGATCTCAATTCCCTCATCTGTAAAATAAGAGATCAAATAAAAAAGAGAGAGAGATACATTTTTGACCTAAAGATGTGGAAGTTGGTGGCTTGAGGAGAAAGCTGCCATCTTAAATACTCCAGGGAAATGCGTGTCTTATAAAACAACGTGATCTGCATTGCATACTGAGGAAATGAAGCTTAGAGTTCTGTGACCAGGGCTACACCCAGAGACGAGGGAACAGTTACTGCTATTTTGTTTACTCCTTAAGGATGGCTGCTTCTTGTCCTCTATACTGGGGACAGCATTAAGAGAGATTAAAAAAAAGTTAGCTGTCAAAGAAAGTAAACAGTAAAACCCCCAAAAGACATCATGAAGAAATAACTTTGTGATATAATATTGCACATAATATTTCTTGAAATAAAAAGCACTTATTAAGTACATTTATTTAAATATGATGCTGTATTAAGGAGAATTAGGCAGATCCTCTTTCCTCTGGTAAACAACAATTTAAAGAATTTAAGGCATCACTGAGGCACATGGATTTAAAAGGCAGGCAGACAAATGAACTGACATCAAAAAGGCACATACATGTAAAATTAACATGCAAATATTTAAGCATAGGAGAAAACACAAAGGATTCTGGTAGGATGGGCCAGGAGCAGGGATCTTGTACATATCCAGGTAGGCAGCCATGGTTTCTGTGAGGGATATTGAAAGGCTACATTTTTGTAATCCCCTGATGATATTTTTTAAGATATTAAGAAGCTCTGTTAAAAAATATGTATATTATATAAGATATATACAATATATATATTTTCATTTTTGCTCTATAAACCATATTAAATTATTATTCGTCACTAACATACTTAACTCCATATAATCTATCAAATTGGCTAGCTTGTCAAAGCATAGAATTAAATTCTCTATTTCTAGGATAGTGGAACTTAACAAAGTTAGAGATATTGATGTGATGACAGATGTAGTTCTCTCTTAGGGCAAAATAAGGGAGAAATATTCCATGTGAGATACATAGGCTTTAGCCTTATCAAGACATCATGAAAGCACAGGAACAATTTCTTTGCACATCATCAGGGATGTTTCGACATCTCCTGAACCTAGATGTGAAAGTGGCCACATAAAATTGGCGTCACTTCTAAGATGAGATGCCAAGTACCTTCTGTTGTGGACGGGAAAGAAAATGTAGCCGTCCCATCACTATGAACTCTGGGCTCAGACAAAACAACTGGGAATGAGAAAGAGTCACTCCGTATTCTGTCTCAGAGTTAATTAGGAGGAAGAAAGAGGACAGTGATTTTAATTTCTATGTTTTTACTGCTGGTCTTCCATCAACAGGAGTCTTCCTATGGACAGAACCACCTTGTGTAAATTCCAGAGCCTCAGAACTAAGCTCGTAGGGGCTGATTGGCTCTTTGCATCAGCCAGTCAAAACTGTATGCATGCTTGGCTGCAGGTTCAGAAGAAGAGATGTGAAGTCTGTATTCCACTCTCCTCCCTTGTGGCACAGAGAGGCCCCATCACAAGCCCCTCCCTTCCCAGTGTGCCCCCACACCATGTTCTCCACTGTCCCCCTCAGCCATGTTCTCTTGTTCTTTACTTGTTCTCAACCCAGAGGCTGATGACCCTGTTAGCACTTAACTTTTGGGGTCTGCATGCCACCGTTAGCCTTCTTGCTCTACCTTAGAAGGATTTCTTAGGATGCTTATCCTTACTCATCCTCAAGGGTTTAGTTCATCTCTATTTTCCTACTTAAAATGGCTTTACCAGTACCTACGGTATCTTATTCAATCCTGACACTAGGGGCAGTAAGGAAGCCTGTGTCCCTTCTAATGTTGGAGAATCTTCTACTGGGTTTCCTATAACAGATACTCTACGTTTTAAAAACCCTTAACAAAGTACTGTAACATTTTTGGTAATTCATGGAGTAACCACATGCTTAGGTAATACTCCAGTCACAGAAACTGTGACTTTATAAAACACAGGCAGGACTTTGTATTTAAGAGAAACCCTGTGAATCTTGACGATAGATTCTAACATCTTTTCTCATGCTGAGGGAAAAGGCTATTCTTCACAGTTAATACATAATTGTAGTCAAAGAGTGATGAAAAAATAGCCATTTTGATTGAATTTTTAATGTCATTTTGTCATTGCTTAAAAACACCATCAGCAGGAGGGGAGACAGATAAGACATAACGTTGGAAAAAGAATGACAGCTCTTTAAATTAAATTTAAAGAAAACTATGAAAGAAAAAAATATGATTTAAATAAATGATTACTCTTATACTTGGCAATCAGTGGTTTTATAAAAACCTTTAAAATTTTAAAATGAAAAATTGTGCTTCTTTCTCCATCTCCTTATAACAATTTCACAATAATCTAGAAGTTTTCTGCTTTGCCAAAATATGCCATATAGAAGTACCTTAATGCAGAGGATGTGGGAACCATGGACATGAAAGAAGGAAGGGGACCAGGGTTCATTGCCAAACTGTCCTGCAGTTACCTCCAGGGTGTATGTATAAAGGACGCATGTTTGTCAATGCCTCTGACGTGACTTGCCAAGGAAATTATTAGTATTTGTCTCCCCAGACAGAGGGTTAAATCCCTTGAGATCAGAGACCATGCCATAGTCATCTTTATATCTTACGCATTCCCAATATCTCATTCCAAATCTTCCCCAAGTCCAGCACCTAGCACAGGGCTGGCATATGCTAACTACACAATAAGTGTTTGGTGTAACTGAAGTGACATGAAATAGAATATTTCTTGGATGCTTCT
Source organism: Mesoplodon mirus (assembly GCF_964341445.2). Classification (NCBI taxonomy): domain Eukaryota; kingdom Metazoa; phylum Chordata; class Mammalia; order Artiodactyla; family Ziphiidae; genus Mesoplodon; species Mesoplodon mirus. The sequence continues at coordinate 105,037,215 of NC_138985.1, forward strand.
CCAGAACCTAGACTTTTTTGCTCTTTTCCTAACAATACCCCACATTTTTCAGACGGGTGAGTTAAATGAGATAGAACTCACTGTCCGCTCCTAAGTTAGAATCTAACTGGCTTGAACCAATCCACACATCCCATCTCCTTGGCCCCCATGATTGGTTAAGACATTTGTCTCAAGTCTAACCAAAAAGGTCCAACACGACTCAAAGCCAGAACTTTTGTTCAAACTCTCCAAGCAGCAGTCTTTCTTGGACTTGAAACCTGGAATTGTTTAGTTCTGTGAGATGTGGGAGCTACTTTGGGATCTCAAGAGGAAAGCCTAACAAAAATGGAGCCTGTATTGAGGAAGCAGAGCAAAACAATTGAGAGAAAGAAATTGGGTCCAGTGCACATTTTTTAAGCCACTGAGATTTACCTGAAGCCCAATGATCTAATTATCTTGGTCTTTTCAGAGAAATAAGGCAAAGAATTATCTTTGTGATTTAAGCCTGTGTGTGTGTGTATGTGTGTGTGAATTTTCAATCAAAATCAGTCTGTCTGTGCTATAGATTCTCTAGAAAGAAAGAGGGGTTTCTTTAGAGGCCACCATCTCAGTGGCTGGCAGATGTCCTCGCTCACAACTCTCCTGGTTCCTTATTGTGCCTGGGATGGGCAGGCCCAACGGAGGAAGCTCTTCTAAGACCTCCACTGTTCTCTAGATCCTGGGATTGGATTCTTCCCAGAGTGTCTTGTGTTGGATTACATTTCATCCATTCTCAGAAGGACTCCCTCCTCCATGATGGAATGATAACCTCTCCCCTCATCTTGCTGGATCCTTTCTAATATAGGGGTCCCAAGCAGTTTGCTTTTTCTGGCTAAATGCTTAAAAATCTATTTGTGCATGATTATTGAACATTCATCAGTTTCTCAGTTATTGACTTACCAGAAGTCCATCTGTATAAACATATAAAATGGATCTCTTGAGCAATTGCAGAACTTAAGAAAATGCATTGAGTTTATTTTACATTAGCCAATGTCAGTAACTTAAAAACTCAGTTTTAGAGACAATTCTATGACTGCTTCCTACCACTCTCCAGGATAACACATATCTGAGTAATGCTGTTTATGGAGGAAATAATTATGTTTTAGGTAAGCCTTGTTAAAGCTATTATAACCCTGCTTTGTACTTACATATCAGTTGATTACTAATAATGAAAAAACTGAATGGAAGATTCAGTCAATATTCTAAGAGTCACATGAACAAATCCAGTGATATATATCAAGTACTCTGTTGATCTCTTAACAAATAATGAAATTCTTATCCTACTCCTACTCCTATAAATAGTTTTACTCTATTTGCTTAGGTAGGCACATTTGTTTCAATCAGTTGAGACAGAAACATTAATTTATTTGAACAAATGTCTTAACCAAACTGGAAAGCACACCATGCCAGCCTGTAATGTTATTTCAATTCACTGGTTACATATTAGGATTCCCTAATGATCTATTCCTTCTTAGGGGTGTGAGTGTGAGAGAGAGATGTCTCAACATACAGTGTTCATTCTAGTGGTGGTCCAAGCCCTCCAAGAGTTCAGTGTAAGCTGAAGAACTGAAAAAAAAAGATTTCTCGGCAGGGACGAATAGTCAAGAAGCTTTAGGTGATCTCTTAGGTGAATGTAATCCTTCCCTTCAAGGAAGTACGTGAAAGAGAAGGGAGAATTAGACTTCGACATGAAGTTGGCAGTGTCTAAGCCAGTCCCTAACTTAGATATAAGCTTTAAAGATTAGCTTTACATCAGCTAGCCAGTTTCTATGCCTTTGTTCTCTGTCTGTCTGGAATCCAAGTCATGCACCCTCCGTGGAGGCGAGCGTTCCTTCTTGTGGTTTACACGCACCCAGCACTCTTTAAACTGCTTTCTTCTTCTTTTTTCTTTCTCATTTTCACCAGTTCTGATATATCTCTCTTCTCATGTTGAGCACATACGTGCCAAGGAACAGACCACTATTCAAGGCAGACATACTGGCTCTCTCATGGACCTTGTGATGGAGAGGGTATATATAACCGGATGAGGAAACACGCACTACAATTCGTGTCATAAGATTTGCATGGGAGCCAGAGAGGATGGGGTTCTAGTCTTCATTGTGAGGGTTGGGAATCACACTTCAGGGACAGAAATCTTTAAATCTGCGATCTGGAGAATGAGAAGGTCTTCAAAGACAAAGTACAGGAGAAGAGTGTGTCACCTCAGTATTACTGGAGGTGTAAAATGAGGGGCTAGGACAGCAATAAAGATGGCTGGGGGTGGGTCCACAATGACCAGATAATCCAGCATCTTGTGAAAACTATATGTTGGGAGGGGAAAGGGGAAGACGGCAGAAGAGTAAGACGCGGAGATCACCTTCCTCCCCACAGATACGCCAGAAATTCATCTACACGTGGAACAACTCCTACAGAACACCTACTGAACGCTGACAGAAGACCTCAGACCTCCCAAAAGGCAAGGAACTCCCCACGTACCTGGGTAGGGCAAAAGAAAAAAGAATAAACAGAGACAAAAGAATAGGGACGGGACCTGCACCAGTGGGAGGGAGCCGTGAAGGAGGAAAGGTTTCCACACACTAGAAGCCCCTTCGTGGGCGGAGACTGCAGGTGGCGGAGGGGGGAAGCTTCGGAGCTGCGGGGGAGAGCGCAGCCACAGGGGTGCAGAGGGCAAAGCGGAGAGATGCCCGCACAGAGGATCGGTGCCTCACCAGCCTGAGAGGCTCGTCTGCTCACCGGCAGGGGCGGGCGGGGCTGGGAGCTGAGGCTCGGGTATCGGGTTTCGGTCGGAGCACAGGGAGAGGACATGGGGTTGGCGGCGTGAACATAGCCTGAAGGGGCTAATGCGCCACAGCTAGCCGGGAGGGAATCTGGGGAAAAGTCTGGACCTGCCGAAGAGGCAAGAGACTTTTTCTTCCCTCTTTGTTTCCTGGTGCGCGAGGAGAGGGGATTCAGAGTGCTGCTTAAAGGAGCTCCAGAGATGGGAGGGAGCCGCGGCTAAAAGCGCGGACCCCAGAGACGGGCGTGGGACGCTGGGGCTGCTGCTGCCGCCGCCAAGAGGCCTGTGTGCAAGCACAGGTCACTGTCCACGCCCCCCTCCGGGGAGCCTATGCAGCCCGCCACTGCCAGGGTCCAGGGATCCAGAGACAACTTCCCCAGGAGAGCTCACGGCGCGCCTCTGGCTGGTGCAACATCCCGCTGGCCTCTGCCGCCGCAGGCTCACCCCGCATCCATACCCCTCCCTCCCCCCGGCCTGAGTGAGCCAGAGCCCCCAAATCAGCTGCTCCTTTAAACCTGTCCTGTCTGAGCAAGAACAGATGCCCTCAGGCGACCTACACGCAGAGGCGGGGCCAAATCCAAAGCTAAGACCTGGGAGCTGTGAGAACAAAGAAGAGAAAGGGAAATCTCTCCCAGCAGCCTCAGAAGCAGCGGATTAAAGCTCAGCAATCAACTTGATGTACCCTGCATCTGTGGAATACCTGAATAGACAATGAATCATCCCCAAATTAGGAGGTGGAATTTGAGAACAAGATTTATGATTTTTTCCCCTTTTCCTCTTTTTGTGAGTGTGCATGTGTATGATTCTGTGCAAGATTTTGTCTGTATACCTTTGCTTCCACCATTTGTCCCAGGGTTCTATCCGTCCGTTTTTTTTTTAAATTTTTTTCTTAATAATTATTTTTTATTTTAATAACTTTATTATATTTTAGCATAATTTATTCTATTTTACTTTATCTTCTCTCTTTCTTTTTTTCCTACCTTCCCTCCTTCCTTTCTTCCTTCCTTCCTTCCTTTCTTTCTTTCTTTCTTTCTTTCTTTCCTTCTTTCTTTCTTCTTCTACTAATTGTGTCTTTCTAATTTTTCTCCCTTTTATTCTGAGCCGTGTGGATGAAAGGCTCTTGGTGCTGCAGCCAGAGGTCAGTGCTGTGCCTCTGAGGTGGGAGAGCCAACTTCAGGACACTGGTCCACAAGAGACCTCCCAGCTCCACAAAATATCAAACGGTGAAAATCTCGCAGAGATCTCCATCTCAACACCAGCACCCAGCTTCACTCAACGACCAGCAGGCTACAGTGCTGGACACCATATGCCAAACAACTAGCAAGACAGGAACACAATCCCACCCATTAGCAGAGAGGCTGCCTAAAATCAAAATAAGTCCACAGACACCCCAAAACACACAACCAGACGTGGACCTGTCCACCAGAAAGACAAGATCCAGCCTCATCCACAAGAACACAGGCACTAGTCCCCTCCACCAGGAAGCCTACACAACCCACTGAACCAACCTTAGCCACTGGGGACAGACACCAAAAACAACAGGAACTACGAACCTGCAGCCTGCAAAAGGAGACCCCAAAAACAGTAAGTTAAGCAAAATGAGAAGACAGAAAAACACACAGCAGCTGAAGGAGCAAGATAAAAACCCACCAGACCTAACAAGTGAAGAGGAAATAGGCAGTATACCTGAAAAAGAATTCAGAATAATGATAGTAAAGATGATCCAAAATCTTGAAAATAAAATAGACAAAATGCAAGAAACATTTAACAAGGACCTAGAAGAACTAAAGATGAATCAAGCAACAATTAGAAACACAGTAAATGAAATTAAAAATACTCTAGATGGGATCAATAGCAGAATAACTGAGGCAGAAGAACGGATAAGTGGTGTGGAAGATAAAATAGTGGAAATAACTGCTGCAGAGCAGAATAAAGAAGAAAGAATGAAAAGAACTGAGGACAGTCTCAGAGACCTCTGGGACAACATTAAACGCACCAACATTCGAATTATAGGGGTTCCAGAAGAAGAAGAGAAAAAGAAAGAGACTGAGAAAATATTTGAAGAGATTATAGTTGAAAACTTCCCTAATATAGGGAAGGAAATAGTTAATCAAGTCCAGGAGGCACAGAGAGTCCCATACAGGATAAATCCAAGGAGAAATACACCAAGGCACATATTAATCAAACTGTCAAAAATTAAACACAAAGAAAACATATTAAAAGCAGCAAGGGAAAAACAACAAATAACACACAAGGGAATCCCCATAAGGTTAACAGCTGATCTTTCAGCAGAAACTCTGCAAGCCAGAAGGGAGTGGCAGGACATATTTAAAGTGATGAAGGAGAAAAACTTGCAACCAAGATTACTCTACCCAGCAAGGATCTCATGCAGATTTGATGGAGAAATTAAAACATTTACAGACAAGCAAAAGCTGAGAGAGTTCAGCACCACAAAACCAGCTTTACAACAAATGCTAAAGGAACTTCTCTAGGCAAGAAACACAACAGAAGGAAAAGACCTACAATAACGAACCCAAAACAATTAAGAAAATGGGAATAGGAACATACATATTGATAATTACCTTAAATGTAAATGGACTAAATGCTCCCACCAAAAGACACAAATTGGCTGAATGGATACAAAAACAAGACCCATATATATGCTGTCTACAAGAGACCCACTTCAGACCTAGAGACACATACAGACTGAAAGTAAGGGGATGGAAAAAGATATTCCATGCAAATGGAAATCAAAAGAAAGCTGGAGTAGCAATTCTCATATCAGACAAAATAGACTTTAAAATAAAGACTATTAGAAGACACAAAGGACACTACCTAATAATCAAGGGATCGATCCAAGAACAAGATATAACAATTGTAATATTTATGCACCCAACATAGGAGCACCTCAATACATAAGGAAAATACTAACAGCCATAAAAGGGGAAATTGACAGTAACACATTCATAGTAGGGGGCTTTAACACCCCACTTTCACCAATGGACAGATCATCCAAAATGAAAATAAATAAGGAAACACAAGCTTTAAATGATACATTAAACAAGATGGACTTAACTGATATTTATTAGACATTCCACCCAAAATCAACAGAATACACATTTTTCCCAAGTGCTCATGGAACATTCTCCAGGATAGATCATATCTTGGGTCACAAATCAAGCCTTGGTAAATTTAAGAAAATTGAAATTGTATCAAGTATCTTTCCCGACCACAACACTGTGAGACTAGATATCAATTACAGGAAAAGTTCTGTAAAAAATACAAACACATGGATGCTAAATAATACACTACTTAATAACGAAGTGATCACTAAAGAAGTCAAAGAGGGAATAAAAAAATACCTAGAAACAAATGACAATGGAGACATGATGACCCAAAACCTATGGGATGCAGCAAAAGCAGTTCTAAGAGGGAAGTTTATAGCAATACAATCCCACCATAAGAAACAGGAAAGATCTCGAGTAAACAACCTGATCTTGCACCTAAAGCAATTAGAGAAAGAAGAACAAAAAAACCCCAAAGTTAGCAGAAGGAAAGAAATCATAAAAATCAGATCAGAAATAAATAAAAAAGAAATGAAGGAAACGATAGCAAAGATCAATAAAACTAAAAGCTGGTTCTTCGAGAAGATAAACAAAATTGATAAACCATTAGCCAGACTCATCAAGAAAAAAAGGGAGAAGACTCAAATCAATAGAACTGGAAATGAAAAAGGTGAAGTAACAACTGACACTGCAGAAATACAAAAGATCATGAGAGATTACTACAAGCAACTCTATGCCAATAAAATGGACAACCTGGAAGAAATGGACAAATTCTCAGGAATGCACAACCTGCCAAGACTGAATCAGGAAGAAATAGAAAATATGAACAGACCAATCACAAGCACTGAAATTGAAACTGGGATTAAAAATCTTCCAACAAACAAAAGCCCAGGACCAGATGGCTTCACAGGCGAATTGTATCAAACATTTAGAGAAGAGCTAACACCTATCCTTCTCAAACTTTTCCAAAATATAGCAGAGGGACGAACACTCCAAAACTCATTCTACGAGGCCACCATCACCCTGATACCAAAACTAGACAAGGATGTCACAAAGAAAGAAAACTACAGGCCAATAACACTGATGAACACAGATGCAAAAATCCTCAACAAAATACTAGCAAACAGAATCCAACAGCACATTAAAAGGATCATACACCATGATCAAGTGTGGTTTATCCCAGGAATGCAAGGATTCTTCAGTATAAGCAAATAAATCAACATGATACACCATATTAACAAATCGAAGGAGAAAAACCATATGATCATCTCAGTAGATGTAGAGAAAGCTTTTGACAAAATTCAACACCCATTTATGATAAAAACTCTGCAGAAAGTAGGCATAGAGGGAACTTTCCTCAACATAATAAAGGCCATATATGACAAACCCACAGCCAACATCGTCCTCAATGGTGAAAAACTGAAACCATTTCCACTAAGATCAGGAACAAGACAAGGTTGCCCACTCTCACCACTCTTATTCAACATAGTTTTGGAAGTTTTAGCCACAGCAATCAGAGAAGAAAAGGAAATAAAAGGAATCCAAATCAGAAAAGAAGAAGTAAAGCTGTCACTGTTTGCAGATGACATGATACTATACATAGAGAATCCTAAAGATGCTACCAGAAAACTGCTAGAGCTAATCAATGAATTTGGTAAAGTAGCAGGATACAAAATTAATGCACAGAAATCTCTGACATTCCTGTATACTAATGATGAAAAATCTGAAAGTGAACTTAAGAAAACACTCCCATTTACCATTGCAACAAAAGGAATAAAATATCTAGGAATAAACCTACCTAAGGAGACAAAAGACCTGTATGCAGAAAATTATAAGACACTGATGAAAGAAATTAAAGATGATACAAATAGATGAAGAGATATCCCATGTTCCTGGATTGGAAGAATCAGCATTGTCAAAATGACTCTACTGCCCAAAGCAATCTACAGATTCAATGCAATCCCTATCAAACTACCACTGGCATTTTTCACAGAACTAGATCAAAAAATTTCACAATTTGTATGGAAACACAAAAGACCCTGAATAGACAAAGCAATCTTGAGAATGAAAAACGCAGATGGAGGAAACAGGATCCCTGACTTCAGACTATACTACAAAGCTACAGTCATCAAGACAGTATGGTACTGGCACAAAAACAGAAAGATAGATCAATGGAACAGGATAGAAAGCCCAGAGTTAAAGCCACGCACATATGGTCACCTTATCTTTGATAAAGGAGGCAGGAATGTACAGTGGAGAAAGGACAGACTCTTCAATAAGTGGTGCTGGGAAAACTGGACAGGTACATGTAAAAGTATGAGATTAGATCACTCCCTAACACCATACACAAAAATAAAGTCAAAATGGATTAAAGACCTAAATGTAAGGCCAGAAACTATCAAACTCTTAGAGGAAAACATAGGCAGAACACTCTATGACATAAATCACAGCAAGATCCTTTTGGACCCACCTCCTAGAGAAATGGAAATAAAAACAAAAATAAACAAATGGGACCTAATGAAACTTAAAAGCTTTTGCACAGCAAAGGAAACCATAAACAAGACCAAAAGACAACCCTCAGAATGGGAGAAAATATTTGCAAATGAAGCAACTGACAAAGGATTAATTTCCAAAATTTTTAAGCAGCTCATGCAGCTCAATATCAAAAAAACAAACAACCCAATCCAAAAATGGGCAGAAGACCTAAATAGACATTTCTCCAAAGAATATATACAGACTGCCAACAAACACATGAAAGAATGCTCAACATCATTAATCATTAGAGAAATGCAAATCAAAACTACAATGAGATATCATCTCACACCAGTCAGAATGGCCTTCATTTAAAAATCTAGAAACAATAAATGCTGGAGAGGGTGTGTAGAAAAGGGAACACTCTTGTACTGCTGGTGGGAATGTGAATTGGTACAGCCACTATGGAGAACAGTATGTAGGTTCCTTAAAAAACTACAAATAAAACTACCATATGACCCAGCAATCCCACTACTGGGCATATACCCTGAGAAAACCATAATTCAAAAAGAGTCATATACCAAAATGTTCATTGCAGCTCTATTTACAATAGCCCGGAGCTGGAAACAACCTAAGTGTGCATCATCGGATGAATGGATAAAGAAGATGTGGCACATATATACAATGGAATATTATTCAGCCTTAAAAAGAAACGAAATTGAACTATTTGTAATGAGATGGATAGACCTAGAGTCTGTCATACAGAGTGAAGTAAGTCACAAAGAGAAAGACAAATACCGTATGCTAACACATATATATGGAATTTAAGAAAAAAAATGTCATGAAGAACCTAGGGGTAAAACAGGAATAAAGACACAGGCCTACTTGAGAATGGACTTGAGGATATGGGGAGGGGGAAGGGTAAGCTGTGACAAAGCGAGAGAGAGGCATGGACATATATACACTACCAAATGTAAGGCAGATAGCTAGTGGGAAGCAGCTGCATAGCACTGGGAGATCAGCTCGGTGCATTGTGACCGACTGGAGGGGTGGGATAGGGAGGGTGGGAGGGAGGGAGAGGCAAGAGGGAAGGGATATGGGAACAGATGTATATGTGTAACTGATTCACTTTGTTATAAAGTAGAAACTAATACACCATTGTGAAGCAATTATACTCCAATAAATTTGTAAAAAAAAAACTTTGTAAAATGGAAAAAAAAATAGATGATGTATCAATTCAATCAAGAAGTTCTTGCAACAATAATCAGGAGACTGCACAGTTCTTTCAGCAGTAATCAAGAGACTGCATAGTAAGATCCTACTTTTCATAAACTCAACTTACCTCTACTGAACCCGAAGCCAATGCTTCTGGTATTCTCAGTAGCAGCATCTAATTTCCAACAAAATCATGGGAGTAAAATTCAATGTTGAGTCACCATATAAGTCCTGGATTCTGCATAGCATGCTTTACTGGCAACTATTCCTTTGTTGTGATTTAGCCAAACCAGGAAAAAAAAAAAAAAAATGCTGACATTGAACTTGCATCTGAAATCTGAAAAAGCCTCTCTGAAGTCCTATGTATAAACCATTGTTAGAAAGAATAAGTACAAATCAAGGGAATTAAGTTTAATCCCCCTAATAAATAAAGAGAGCCTTAGCCAGGGTTAGGGAGAAATCTCTTCCAGCAGCGCTCTTAGGAAGGATAGGGATTTACCATACTGTTTTGCGTTATTTGCTGAAGCATTTAGAATAAGCCGCTGTCTGAGAGAGCAGACTACATCAGGAAGGAGCTTAACTCTTCTAAAATTAAAGTGTATATTCAATCTCAAAAAAACCCACAAAACTATATGTTGGACGTTTTCTAAGAACAATGGAAAAACTTTGAAAGGTTTAAATAGGGAAATTTCAAGACTAAATTTGTATTTTAGTGATATCATTCAGTCCCGAGTACTGAGAGTGGATCAGAGTAGACCAGTTAGGGGGCTGAGGCATCATTACCCATGATAAACAGCAAGAAAGATTAAGTTCAGTTTGGTCTTGATAAGTACGAACCGGCTCTGGGCCCTTCAAATGTAGATTACTGGCAAATAGATAAATAGGTAGCTCACGGAGGCTGAAGATGCCAATTTGATAGCCTTCCCATAGAAGTCATAAAGTGGGTGAAAGCTCTCTAACAAGGCATGAAGAGCTGGAAGTAAAGAGGATCTTGTATTGAACTCTGAAGGATACCAGCATTTGAGGGGCAGGCGGAGGAAGAGAAGCCAGTGAATGACAAAACCATGTTTTACGTGTCATTTCCTCTCTCATTCCCCTGGTGAGCTCCCTGGGCCTCAGCTGGATGCTTCCTCCTCTGTGGAGCCTTGACTCCCTTAGACAGAATTAATCCTTCCTCATCCTATTCGCTATTCATCTGCTATTGTGGTACTTACCACATTGCATTTTAATGTAGTTATTTGTTTACTTATCTTTCTTCCCTTTTAGATGATAAATTCCTCCAGGATAGGAATCTTCCCCTAATTTTCTTGGTATTCTCACCAGTCTGACAGTATCAAGCGAAGAGTTCTCTTGGTCTGCTGAGTGAATGTAACTGAATGCGTCTATTCTTATTTATAAGATCATATTTATACTCTTTCCCGGTATAAATATGAAGAAAGATACTTGAAGTAAAAAACACTTCTCTCTTAGCTCCAGTTTTCAAAGGATCTAATATAAGCTATACATATTGTGAATGCTGATAAAGTGTTTATTGATTAATTAACATTGATCAGAGATCCTAGGATCTCATTTAACATTCAGAAAGTGGATCTGGATGGGAGGCATGCCAGATACATATTCGCTCAAGGGTAAGATACAGGGCAACCAAAAGAAATGAGGTGGTGTTTGGTTCAATGTCCCTGAAAGGAAAATCACTAGTAGGTTGGTTCCTTGTGACCCTGAAATATTGTTCACTAACAAACTAAATCTTTTAGTTCAATAAATCCAAGGATGATTCTTTTAGACCAGGGTAAGAAACATTAAAAATTTTTTTTCTTCTCTAAAGCAGTGACTCATTGAAACTAAATTAATTTTGTGTTGCAAACAAGTAAAAGTAGCAATTTAGTTGATGTTTAAGAGAGAAAGACAAGTGTATATATACTATATGGTCAGTTGAAATACCATACTATGGACAATTAAAGAAGTAATAGAGAAGGTTGAAAGAAAAGAGGTAAAAATAAGGAAAGTAGGTGGAAAGGGAGGAAGGAAAAATGAAAAGGGAGAGGAGGAAGAGGAGACATAAGGAAAAAGAGAAAGAGATAAAAGAGAAGAAGCCATAAGATTTTAATAATAATTACAAATATAGCTTGTAAGCTTCCTTTGGAAGAATTTTCACCTGATCTTTTGTTTCTCATGATAGAGTATGAGTGCTTGTTCTTGTTTTACAGAGAAAAAAATTCATATAGTCGGTGGCAAAATTGGAGTTGGAATCCTTGTCTCTTTATTTCTAATCCTCTCCACTTATATGATGTTTAATGGATGTAAATTACACTTATTCTGCAGTTCAGTAGGTTTGAAAATCTCTGAGTAAGTTGTCACCTGTTACTTCTGCTCTTTGAAATTCTGATTATGGTACATCTGACTGTGTAGAGCCACTTTTTCTTATAAAAGAAAACAGCTTGTCTGTTTTTATTTCCAAACTTTCAAGTTTATTTTTGAAATAAATGTTTACTTCCTCATGGGCTTCTGAATCTTTTGCAGGTGTGTGAAGGAATGATTCTGGCTTTAGAAACTTGCTTTGGAACATTAGAGATATCTCTCAACTTACTAGCTATCACCTGTAGTCCCTCTGGCATAGAAAACTGTCAGCTTGCTTTATTTTATCCTCTCAGTGATCAGAATTTTCCTATTACAGAAAATTTCAAGTTTAAATTTATAATTAGTGTCTATTTGCTTTGAAATGAAAGTTTTTTTTCCCTCTGTTTATTTAAAAACTCTAAGCCAGAGGTCGTATTCAAACTATTTAATAAGAGGAGTGGAATAGATAACACCCATCAGAATAAATGCCTTCCCTGCCTGTACATAGAGGCTAAAAATATCAGCTCTGTTCTAATTCCTATTGGGAATAATTCAAACAAGAGAACTTCAAATCCTATGTATATTCCATTAAGAAAATCCTTTAGGAATAAACAATATTAACCACTCTATTAGCTACTCTTACTACTTCATCTGTCTTCTTCTGCCAACCAGACTTAAGAGAAAGGAAAGAATGAGGTAGAGGAGGAGAGAAACACCAAGGAGAGGTAGGGAAAAACGAGCATTTGCATTCCGTTGCTTTCTAGTCTCTGTTTTAGCATTTCCAGAAGCCAGAATTTAGGCTGACCTTGAATTCTGTCAGAGTTGTGGGAGCCCTTATGAGAAATTTCCCCCTTGATGAAAACTAAAATTTTGAATATAAAATATATGCAGAAAAGTATACAAATCATAACCAGCCAGCCCATGATTTCTTCACAAAGTAAATGTACCTGTGTGACCACTACCCAGATCAACGCAGACTATTACTCAGAGCCCCTTGATTTGCTTCCTTCCCCTTCACTGTCTCCATTTTCCTTGCCAAAGGTAAGCGTTATCCCGACTTCTAACATCATAGATTAGTTTCACCTATTTAAAAATTTTATTGCAATGGAATCATAGAGTATGTATTTCTTTTTGTCTGGCTTCTTTTGCTTCAAGCTGTGTGTGGAATCATCTGTGTTGTTGCATATACCAGAGTTGTCTTCATTTTTATTGCCGTGTTGAATTCTATTGTATGGATATACCATAATAGATAATTATCTATTCTGTTGGTAGACATTCAGGTGGTTTTCAGGTTGGAACTCCTAATAATAATGCTAAATAAGTGATGTGAGATGGGTGTTTGCTAACACTAAGGTGGCAATCATTTGCAATGTTTAAGTGTATCAAATGAACACATTGTGCACCTTAAACCCACACAGTGTTACATGTCAATTATATCTCCATAAAGCTGGGAGAAAAAGAATTATAACTATGTGAAACGACAGAAGTGTTAGCTAAGGCTACAGTGGTGATCATATTGTAATATATAAATCTATCAAATCAATACGTTTTACCCCCTAAACTTACTGACTGCTACATATCAATTATGTCTCAATTAGTGAGAAAGAAAGAAAGAAAGAAAGAAAAAGAAGGAAGGAAGGAAGGAAGGAAGGAAAGAAAGAAAGAAAGAAAGAAAGAAAGAAAGAAAGAAAGAAAGAAAGACAGAAAGAAAGAAAGAAAGAAAGAAAGAAAAAGTTAAGGGGAAAAAGAATAATGCTGCTATGAACATCCTTTAACATGTCTTTGGTATACATGTGCACACATTTCTGTTGGGTGCATAATTGTGGGAAAATAAAACATTCCTGGATTTTTCAGTGTTCATGTAAAAAGTCCTAGCCATGGAAACAAATATGCTACAAAGTTAGAGACATTTGTTTTCACTTCGCTTAGAAACATATTCACATACCATAAAGATGAAAGCTATAGCCATTTGTTTCCCTAATGAAGGAGCTAATTGCTCTGATCCAAACGAATAATGAAACTTCTCTTATCTCCCCCAAAGCCAAAGGGATAGGCACTTGGGTTAGTATCATACTCAGAGACTGGGGCCTTATCTATCTCACTATTTACATTTCAAGGATCAATGAGGCCTCACAACACTAGGTCTCACAACAGTAAAGATTATGTGGCTAATGGCCTCCTGGAGAGATTTTATTTATATACCAAGTGTCAGGAAGACACACTGTCAGAAGGGGAGAGAAAATCATTTCTTTCTCTTCCCTGGCCTATGGAGAATCCGTCCATTCACGTATGGAACATTTCCAATGGCTCTCATTGCGTGGTCCCAGGAGTGAAAACCTGGGGCAAAAGGCGTATTATAGTGGGCAATATAGTTTTTATTTACCAAGAAGTAATAAATAAGAAATCTGTTTCTGATCTGGATGACTTCAAGTGTGCGTTTAGGATAAAATTAGTAAAAATGAACATTGAAAACCCCCAAAATAACTAGGAGTAAAGTTGTTGGGTCTTGGAGTCTGTGTATATTCAACCTTAGCAGACATTCCCAAGCCATTTTCCAAAGTGACTGTGCCGACTGAGACTCCCACTGGCAGTGTTCGAAAGATCTATTTGCTCTAAAAAGGTAGGTGCTTTTAGTCATTTTAAATTCTAGCCATTCTGATGGTTCTGCTGTCTTATTTTTTGTAGTTTTAATTTGATTTTTCCTGATGACCAATTAGGTTGCTCACATTTTTGTACTTTTATTGGCCATTTGGAGTTCTTTCTTACTAAAGAGTAAATTTTTTGCTGACTTTTCTTTTTTTGAATTCAAGTACAATTTACTTAAAATATTATAGTATTTCAGGCATGTAGCACAGTAATTTGATATTTTTATAGATTATCCTCCACATAAAGTTATAAAATATTGACTATATTCTCTCTGCTGAACATTACACTCTTATCACATCCTTGTAACATTTATTTTACACCTAGTAGTTTGTACCTCTTAGTCCTCTTCACCTGTTTTGTCTCTACTGCCACCCCTCTCTCCTGTTGTAACTACTATATCTGTATTTGTTTCTGTATGGTTGTATTTGTTCATTTGTTTTAGTTTTTAGATTCCACATAAAAGTGAAAACACAGTATTTATCTTTCTCTGTCTGACTTATTTCAGTACACACAACATGCCCAGGTCCATTGATGCTGCTATAAATGGCAAAAAAAAATCATTCTTCATTTATGGCTGAATAATATTCCATTGTGTGTGCATGTGTGTATATACCACATATGTATACATATATATATATATATGCATATATATATTTATACCACAGCTTCTTTATTCATTCTTCTATTGGTGGACACTTAGGTCGCTTCCATATCTTGGCTATTGTAAATAATGTTGCTGTGAAATTGGGGTGCATATATCTGTTTGAATTAATGTTTTCATTTTCTTCAGATATACCCAGGAGTGGATTGGCTGAATATTATGGCAGTTCTATTTTTAATTTTTTGAGGAACCTCCATACTGTTATTTCCATAGTGTCTGTACCAATTTACATTACGACCAACAGTGTACTAGGAATCCCTTTTCTCCTCATCCAACAATTGTTATTTGTTGTCTTTTTGATGATAGCCACTCTGACAGGTGTGAGATGATATCTCATTGATTTGCATTTCCCTAATGTGTCGTGATGTTGAATAGCTTTTCACGTGTCTGTTGGCCCTCTGTATGTCTTCTTTGGAAAAATGCCCACTTAGGTCCTCTACCCATTTTTTAATCAGGTTGTTTGTTTTTTGATATTGAGTTGTATGAGTTCCTGATGTATTTTGTATATTACTCCCTTATCAGATATATCATTTACAAATATCTTCTACAGTTCAGTAGGTGGCCTTTTAATTTTGTTGATGATTTCATTCACTGTGCAAAAGGTTTTAAGTTTGCAGTAGTCCCATTTGTTTATTTTTGCTTTTCCCTCACTTGCCTGAGGAGACAGATCCAAAGCCATATTGTTAAGACCAATGTAAGAGTGTACTGCTTATGTTTTATTCTAGGACTTTTAGGGTTTAAGGCATTCCATCTAGGTCTTTAATTATTTTGATTTTATTTTTATATATGCTGTGAGAAAATGTTCTAATTTCATTCTTTTACATTAGCAGTCCAGTTTTCACAACACCACTTATTGAAGAGACTGCCTTTTCCCCGTTGTATATTCTTGCCCTCTTTGTTGTAGATTAATTGACCGTATGTGGGTGTGTTTGTTTCTGGACTCTATATTCTGTTCCACTGATCTCTCTCTGCATCCATTTTTGTGCCAGTACCATACTGTTTTTATTACTTTAGTTTTGTAGTATAGACTGAAGTCAGGGAGCATGATACCTCTAGGTTTGTTGTCCTTTCTCAAGATTGCTTGGCTATTTGGGGTCTTTTGTGATTCCATACAAATTTTAGTATTATTTTTTCTAGTTCTGTGAAGAATTTCTTGGGTATTTTGATAAGGATTGCATTAAATCTGTAGATTGCCTTTGGTAGTATGATCATTTTAACAATATTAATTCTTCCATTGCATGATCATGGTATACCTTTCCATTTATTCATATCAGCTTCAGTTTCCTTCATGAATGTCTTATGGTTTTCAGAGTACAGGTCTTTAACCTCCTTGGTTAAGTTTATTTTACTCCTCTTGATTTGATTGTAAATTGGATTATTTTCTTGATTTCTTTTTGTGATAGTTTATTCTTAGTGCCTAGAAATGCAACAGATTTCTATATATTAGTTTTGTATTCTGTGACTTTACTGAATTCATTTATTACTTCAAATAGGTTTTTGGTGGAGTCTTTAGGGTTTTCTACATATAGTATCATGTCATCTACCCAGAGTGACAGTTTTACTTTTCCTTTTTAATTTGGATGCTTTTTATCTTTTTCTTGTCTGATTGCTGTGATTACAACTTCCAATATTATGTTAACTTGAAGTGGCAAGAGTGGGCATCCTTGTCTTGCTCCTGATCTTAGAGGAAAAGGTTTCATCTTCTCACCACTGAGTATAATGTTAGCTGTAGGTTTGTCATAAATGACCTTTATTATGTTGAAATATGTTCCATCTATACAATTTTGTTGAGAGTTTTTATCATGAATGGATGTTGAATTTTGTCAAAAGCCTTTTTTGCATCTATTCCGATCATGTTATTTTTATCCTTCATTTTGTTAATGTGGTGTATCACTTGATTGATTTGCAGATATTGAATAATCCTTGCATCCCCAGAATAAATCTGACTTGATCATGATGTTTGATCCTTTTCATGTACTGCTGAATTTGATTTGCTAATATTTTGCTGAGGATTTTTGCATCTGTGTTCATCAGGGATACTGGCTTGTAATTTTCTTTTTTTATACTGGTTTTTGTATCAGGGTAATGCTGGCTTGTAGGATGAATTTGGAAGTATGCTCTCCTCTTAAATTGTTTGGAATAGTTTGAGAAGGATAGGTATTTACTCTTCTTTAAATTTTTAGTAGAATTCCCCTGTGAAGCTGTCCAGTCCTGAACTTTCTTTTCTTGGGAGTTTTTTGATTACTGATTCAATTTCAATACTAGTAACTGGTCTGTTCAGATGTTCTATTTCTTTGTGATTCAGTCTTGGAAGATTGTATATTTCTTCTAAGTTGTCCAAATCGTTGGCAAATAACTACTTGTATTATTCTCTTATGATTATTTATAATTCTTTGATATCAGTTGTAAATTTTCTTTCATTTCTAATTTTGTTTATTTGGGCCTTCTCTCTTTTTTTCTTAATGAGTCTGGCTAAAGGTTTATCAACTTTGTTTATCTTTTCAAAGAACCATTTATTATTTTCATTGATCTTTTATATTTTTTGTCTCTATTTTATTTATTTCCTCTCTTACCTTTATTATTTCTTCCTTCTGCTGACTTTGGGCTTTGTTTGTTCTTCCTTTTCTAATCTGTTTTGATAGAAAGTTAGGTTGTTCATTTGATATTTTTCTTGTTTCTTGAGGTAGACCTGTATCACTCTACACTTCCCTCTTAGAACTGGTTATGCAGTGTATCATTGATTTTGGAAAGTTTTATCTCCACTTTCATTCATCTCAAGGTAACTTCTGATTTCCTCTTTAATTTCTTCATTGAGCTCATCATGTTTGGTAGCATGTTGTTTAGTCTCTGTGTGTTTGTGGTTTTTTCCATTTTTCTTCCTATAGTGATTTCCAGTTTCATACGTTTGTAGTTAGAAAAGACGGTAATAAAAAGATAATTTCAGTCTTTTAAAATTTGTTAAGACTTGTTTTGTGGCCTAGAATGTGATCTATCCTAGAGAAATTTCCATGTTCACTTGAAAAGAATGTATATTCTGCTGTTCTTGGATAAAATGTTTTGTAGATGTCTATTAAGAGCATGTAGTCTAATGTGTCATTTAAGGTCACTGCTTTATTGATATTCTGTCTGGATAATTTATCTGTTGGTGTAAGTGGGATTTTAAAGTCCCCTACCATTATTGTTTTGCTGTCAATTTTTCCCCTTATGTCTGTTAATATTTGTTTTATATGTTTAGGTGCTTCTATATTAGGTACATATATTTTTATGAGTGTTATAGCTTCTTCTTGGATTGACTCCTTTATCGTCATATACTGCCCTTCTTTGTCTTTTGTTATAGACTTTTAAAAAATGTCTATTTTGTCTGATATGAGTATTGCTACTCCAGCTTTCTTTTCATTTCCATTTGCATGGAATATCTTTTTTCCATCCTTTCCCTTTCAGTCTGTGTGTGTCTTTAGATCTGAAATGAGTCTCTTGTAGGTAGCGTACAGGGGGATCTTGTTTTTTTTATTCATTCAGCTACTCTATGTCTTTTGATTGACACATTCAGTCCATTTACATTTAAAGTGATTATATCAATATATAGTATGTACTTATTGTCATCTTTTTAGTTGTTTTCTGGGTTTTTTTTTTTAGTTCTTCTCTGTTCTTTTTCTTTTAGCCTCTTTCCTTGTTCATTGATGATTTTCTTTAGTGTTATGTTTGGCTTCCTTTCTCTTTGTTTTTCTATTGTAGGTTATTGATATTTGATTGCCGTGAGGTTTATATATATCAACCTATATCTATATCTACTTGTTTTAAACTAATAGTCATTTAAGTTTAAACACATTCTAAAAGCTCAACATTTTTACCTATTACCACCCCCCGCCACAACGTTTTATGTTTTGGTGTCATATTTTACATCTTTATTTGTACACTTAACTGTTTATTGTAGTATAGTTGATTTTACAATTTTTGTCTTTTAACCTTCTTACTAGCTAATTTAAGTGGTTGATTCACTGCCTTTACTGTATATTTACCTTCGCCAGTGTGATTTTCCCTTTATATATTTGCTTATTTCTTTTTATAGCCTTTTCATTTTGCTTAATAAAGACCCTTTAACATTTCTTGTAAGACCAATTTAGTGGTGATGATCTCTTTTAGTTTTTGCTGTTCTGGGATACTCTCTTTCCTTCAATTCTGAATGACAACTTTGTTGGGTAGAGTATCTTTAGTTGTAGATTTTTTCCTTTTAGCACTTTAAATATGTCATGCCAATCCTTTCTGGCCTGTGTAGATTCTGCTGGAAATAAGTTTATAGCCTATGGGGATTCCTTTGTATGTGGCTAGCTGTTTTTCATTTGCTGACTTAAAAATTATCTCTTTAACTTTTGCCATTTTAATTATGATATATCTTGGTGTGGATCTCTTTGGGTTCATCTGCTTTGTGTTCTCTTTGCTTCCTGGACCTGTATATCTATTTCCTTCTTCAGGTTAGGGAAGTTTTCAGCCATAATTTTGTCAAATGTATTTTCTGCCTCTTTTTCTCTCTCTTCTCCTTCTGAGACCCATATAATGAGAATGGTAGTATGGTTGATGCTGTCCCCGAAGTCCCTTAAGCTGAAACTATACTTGTTAAAATTTTTTTCTTTTTGCTGCATTGAATGAGTGATTTCTATTGTTCTGCCTTCTAAGTCCTTATGTGTTCTCTATCACCTAATCTGCTGTTAATTCCATTTATTGTATTTTTCATTTCAGTTATTATATATTTTTAGATCTTATTGGTTCTTTTTAATATTTTCTACTTCTTTGTTGAAGGTCTCACTGTGTTCCTATATTCTTTTCCAGAGTTAGTTGAGCATTTTTATTACTATTGCTTTAAACTTTTATCAGTTAAATTATTTATCTCCATTTCTTTAGCTTTGTGTGTGTGTTTGTGTGTGTATATATTTATCTTATTCTTTTGTTTGAAACATATTCCTCTGTTTTCTCATTTTGTTTGATTTTTTTCTGTTTGTCACTATGAAATTAAGTGAAACAGTTACCTATCTTGGTCTTGAAGACATGTCTTTGTGTGGAAACATTACTTTGCAGTCTGTATCTGCCCAGTGATTTTGGTGGGAGAGCTGTATCTGAGGTGAATATGGACTGTGTCTTCTCCCAGGGTGTGCTGGTGGCCACTGTCTTGGTGGGAGTAGGGCCGGAGTCAGAACACCATGCAAGCCTGGGCTTCTCTCAGGCTTGGTGGCTGTTGCCACCCTGTCTGGGGGATGGGCTAGGGCCCAATGGTCTAGAGCCATAGTTCTGAGCTGGCTCTGCTTCTCCCTGGTGCATATAATTGTAGTCTCCACTTTGGCCAGTGGTGGGGCCTGAGGTTCTGGAGCCACAGTTCTGAGGGAGCTCCACTTCTCTCTGATGTGAAAATTGTCAGACTCCACCTTGATGGGAATCAGTGCCGGAGCAGGAGTGGCTGCAGCAGTGGCCCAGTGCAAGCTGGGTTGTGGGCTGGGGCAGTCCTAGCAGGCTGGCCAAAGCAACATGCAGTTTTTAATCTGCCTTAGTCCTGGGACTTGGAGAACATTCTCAAGAGTGGAGTCTTGGTTTTCTGCAACTATCTGGTAAGCTCCACGGGTTTTCAAACCAGCCAAGAGAGCTTGTCTTCCTGGTGCCAGACTCCAAGGATGGGGTGCCCAACATGGTGCTTGAGCCCCTTTGCCCCTTGTGGAGAATCCTCAAGCCTGTGATATCCACCTCCTCTTCTGGGTCACCCACCAGTGGTGTGGGTTCTGACTAGACTGCTTCTCCTCCTCTTGTCCACACTCATGTGGTTCTGTCTTTATAACCTTGGTTGTAGAAGAGCTTTTTATCTAGTCTTCGGGTCATTCTCAAAGAGAGCTGCTCTATATGTAGTTGTAATAAGCCTGAATATTAATAGATATCTACATAAAATACATGTTGAGATTTTCGTTGGAATTGCATTGAGCCTATGAAACAATTTTGGGAGAACTGATATCTCTGCAAATTTGAGTCTTCCTGTCCATGAACATGGCATGTCCTCTATATTTTGGTTGGGTTTTTTTTTGCGGTACGCGGGCCTCTCCCTGTTGTGGCCTCTCCCGTTGCGGAGCACAGGCTCCGGATGCACAGGCTTAGCGGCCATGGCTCACGGGCCCAGCCGCTCTGCGGCATGTGGGATCTTCCCAGACTGGGGCACGAACCCGTGTCCCCTGCATCGGCAGGCGGACTCTCAACCACTGCGCCACCAGGGAAGCCCATGTCCTCTATTTTTACCTTTAAAATTTTTAATTTTTGAAAATTTAATTTCTTGTTTTCTGAAATAATTACAATTGA
This sequence comes from Mesoplodon mirus, assembly GCF_964341445.2. Taxonomy (NCBI): domain Eukaryota; kingdom Metazoa; phylum Chordata; class Mammalia; order Artiodactyla; family Ziphiidae; genus Mesoplodon; species Mesoplodon mirus. Next base: position 105,058,735 of record NC_138985.1, read on the forward strand.
CTTTTAATCCAAACCCTTGTTACATTCACATAATAATTATAGTAACATTAATTATAATAATTCATCTATAGATACTTTTATTTTCTACATGTACAATCAGGTGGTCTGACAGTAATAACAGTTTTATTTCAAAGTATCCTTATATTGTTCCCAATCATAGGGGTACATCTTTCAATAATTCACTATTAAGATGATTTTATTATAGGATTTTTATAGATACTCTTTATCAGGTAGAGGAAGTGCCCTTCTATTCCTAGTGTGTTATAAGTTTTTAAAAATTATATGTTGATATGGGATTCTATATCTTTTTATGCACCTATTGAGATGATCATATTTTTCCTTTATTCAGTTAATGTGGTACATTATATTAATTGATTCTCAGATATTAAACTGACCTTTCATGTTTTAGTCCTTGCATTGCTGGACTAAAAGCAATGTGATAATGATGTATCATCTTTTTAATATATTGCTGGATTTGATTTGCAATTTTTTCTTTTTTTTGCATCTCTGCTTATGAAATAGGTTGACTTAATGTATAACCTACTTTGGTAAATGTTCCTTGTATTCTTGAAAGAGTACAAAGTCTATAGTTCAGGTGTTCTAGATATGCTAATTACTTCAAATAGCTCATAAGTTCAGTTTAATTGATCTTTGCTCTATAAGTTACTGAGACAAGTGTAATAGGCTCCTAATATGATAGTGGATTTGCATTTTTATCCTTTTGGTTACTCCAATTTGGCTTTATACATTCTGAGGCCATGTTATTAGATAACACAAATCTAAATTTTAAATATATTTGTGGTGAATGGACTCTTCCATTCTAGAAAGTGTGAAAGTGTCTCCTTTAATTTTCAGTAATGCTTTTTGCTTAAAATCTTGGTTGCCTGCTATTATAGCTACAATAGCTTTTAGTTAGTGCTTATAAGTTATACCTTATTTACCTTTATATTTCAAACCTATAAGACATTAGCACTATTGTTTAATAAGTTCATGTTCATTTGTATTTATCCACATATTTACACACATCTTGCTGTTCTCTCCTTCCTGCATCACTACACTTCCAACTGTGATCATTTCCATTCCTTCTGAAGAAACCCTTTAATATTTCTTTGCATGGCCTTCTGCTAAAGATGAATTCCCTTAGTTTTGTTTGTTTGAAATGACTATTTTACATTTATTTCTGAAGAACGATTTGCTAAGTATGCCACTTTAATTTGGCTGTTATTTTCCTTTTGTATTTTAAAGATACAGTTTCATTGCCTTTGGCTTTCATGGTGTACACTGAGAAATATCTTAAATCCTATCTCTGTTCCATTGAATATAAGGATTTTTTTCTCTGCTCATTTAAAAAATATTCTTTGTCTTGATTTTAATAAAATGTACTCAGATTGTTTATTATTTTATTGTTGTTGTTATTCCTGCTTTGGGTTCATTGTACATTTTGAATCTGTGGATTTATATCTTGATTTGGAAATTTTTGAGAAAAGTTCTAGATGCATAGACTAACTACTGTTCTATTCTATTCTGCCTCTCTCCTTTCCTTCTGGTACTCCAGTTATAGTTTCATCATGTCTTTCATATACCTTATGCCTTTTTTCTGCATTTTAAATCTTTTTGCCTTTTTACTTCATTTTGAATCTTTTTTCCTGACCTATCTTCTAGTTCATTAAATCGTTGTTAGCTGTTGCTAATCTGTTTGTAAGATCATCCATTGAATTCTATTTGCAGGTTTTTTTTGGCTGTAGAATTTCAATGTGATTTTTATTTCATACTTTTCTATCCTTTGTCATTGTTCTCTATCTTATTAAATACATTGTAAATATCATCAGCATTAAAAAATCTCTTTGTGTTTTTGTTTCTTTTTTGTAAAATTGTGGAGATAATTTACGGTTCTTGGCCCTATCTTTCTCTAGTAAAGACTTCCTTTTCTTTCTGACAAGCAGTTAGGCTAAAGGTGGATTGTGTTAATCAGAAAGTGAACCAAGTCAAAGCTGGCCTTCAGTCCTTGAGGCTGGTCTATATCCAGTACACTCTTTCTTCCTAAGCTTTAGTTCTTTGTCCTGACAACCGAGAGCTGGGGGTGTTTACCAGGGCCTCTCTCCTATGACTAGCCACTGCCCCCAAGATCTATAAAACTGCTGAAAGCTCAGCTCAGCCTTTTAGCTTCTCAGCCTCTGCTTCATTCTTTTCTTCTGAGTCTCTCAGCCACTGAATTGATTTGACACATCTCATGGGAAACAGTCAAGTACATGTTTACCTCTCTTAACTTCCTTTCTCTCCAGAATCTTAGCCCCATGTGCCCCATTATTTATTATAATGAATTGGCTGACACAATTGTGAGGCTTGGAGGTCTCTACAAAACTGTCTCCACATTGAATGCTGGAGCCTGAAGACCACAGATAGGCCATCAGCAAGATTGTGATCAGGCTGGAAACCCAGAAGCATGAGTTGGAACCCCATAACGACAGACTGAAACTTGTGTCTGTTCTTGTTGCCTCTGACCTTGATGATAAGGTATATTGCTCAAGCCAGAGCCCTCATCACAGAGCTTTACATACACACCTAGCCTAGGAGTCAAGGAAGATCCAAAGTGAAGAGAGAGCAACCACAGGCCCAGGTGTTACTTTATGCCAATGAAGTAGATCAGCAGATTAGCAGTAATCAGGTGAGTGTAGAGTTCCCAGGATGAACTATTTTACAGTTTTTCTTCCCTTCTGCTGCCTGGGTTCTCTGAACGCAGGGAAGGCCTAGTCTCTTTAAATGACTTCTACCAAATTAAGTCAGGACCAGTCAGAATATCGTCCTTTTTGATTAACTGAAAATTTAGTGATTTGGGACTTTGATGACATATGCAAAATTTCATTACAGCAGCACCAGGACTAGCGTTTGACTGAATAACTAGGAGAAGAATAACTACTACTTATTCCTATGGCTGCTCCCTCCCTTTCATCTTCAAACTCTCACTTGTAGGCTATTTAACTGGAAACACACTAGCAAGGGAATTCTGGGGAATTTAGCCCAGCCAAGTTGACACCTCACAAAGCCATCAAAATGTGTACTACAATGAACTTCACATCTCATATATACTCCTATAGATATACCCACGTACCTCCTCCTCACACCTTCATGTCTCTGATCTTACAGTTTTTCTCCTTCTAGGCCCATAACCAGACAGCCAAGTTACTCACCATTGCTCACCAACATGTTCTAACCTTCAGTTACTTCTCTAACCTTCAGTGACTTCTCTCTCCACAAAGTGAGTGACTAGGTGAACTGTCCAAAATACTGCCCACTGGGAAGATTCACTTTCACTGATGCCTTTCAGGGCCAAAGCTGTTTGCTTTTACATGCCAAGATGAACAATCTGTAAAGCAAGCTCAGTATTTTTTTTTCTCCTCCATCAGTTGGTTCTAAGGGATCACACATAAGGCCTAGGTGTCAGCTGAGGGAAAGGAGCTAGTGCCCTAGTGGTGGATGACATCAAGATCCTACTTGTGCTCTCTGGTTCTGCTTAAACCCAATGCCAACTTAACTACACATATCTTACAATGGATTCCTGTTGGACACTCCTAACTTTGGTGGGTCTGACAGAACTCAGCTCATGATGGGACATTTTGGTTTTATGGTATCTTGATGTCCCATGGTCATCTGCTCTGTTTCTTTTTGGCTGCATTGGGTCTTCATTGTTGCACGTAGGCTTTCTCTAGTTGTGGCGAGTGGGGGCTACTCTTCATTGCGTGTGCAGGCTTCTCATTGCAGTGGCTTCTCTTGTTGCGGAGCACAGGTTCTAGGCATGCAGGCTCAGTAGTTGTGGTACATGGGCCCTAGAGTGCATGGGCTTCAGTAGTTGCGGTGTGTGGGCTTAGTTGCTCCATGGCATGTGGGATCTTCCTGCACCAGGGATTGAACCTGTATTCCCTGCATTGGCAGGTAGATTCTTAACCACTCTGCCACCTGGGAAGTCCATCTGCTCTGTTACTATGAACATGTTTTCTTTACAGAGTTTCTTCACTACAGGTGGCATGACCTTCCTTGCTTGGGAGTCCAAGGGATCTACATTGAGATATGGAATTAGGATGTCTGAGTTGATGCACCTGAAAACCTTGAATTCCCCGAACCCTCCTGTCTTGAAAAAGAGGTTCAGAGTCCTGTTTCAGCTCAACCATTTTGGGCAGGAGATTTGTGGAGTTTGAGAATTCATTCTCTTTAGAGCCTGCTGCTCTTATAACTAAGCCCTGAACCTATTCTTCAACTTTTTCTGCCCTCCAGCTGCAGAAGAGTTTTAAAATGTTGATAAGGATGTCCTCTACCTTTTACACCTTTCCTTAAACTGGCAATTAATCACCCACAGCCCTTCACTGTCTTTCTCCAAAATATAAAAAAAAAACCCTCAATAGCCATTCTAGCATCCTTAAAATTTCCCTGTATTTCTCAATGTTTGATATATTGTTACCACTAGTGGATTTTTTTCCCACTAGTATCTCATTCCAGTTTATTATCAGTGAAAGTTTTAACAATTGCATCACCACCCCATACCTAGAGCTTTGAAGTAAACTGTGAGGTACAGATTTGCATAGAGAAAATTAATTGGTGAGTTCTCTAAAGATCAAACCTAGTGGGGGAGTAAAGGAAATATGACTGAGCAGAAGGAGGAGTTGAAATACAATGCAGTTGCAATCAAGACCTCAGCCAAACTTACAAGGTGTTCTGCTGCTAGTAAGGCCCTTTAGAGTTGAGTTGTATTGGGATAAGAATGCTGGGTCTCAGAGATAAACACACGCACATATGGTCACCTTATCTTTGATAAAGGAGGAAAGAACATACAGTGGAGAAAAGACAGCCTCTTCAATAAGTGGTGCTGGGAAAACTGGACAGCTACATGTAAAAGAACAAAATGAGAACGCTCCCTAACACCATACACAAAAATAAACTCAAAATGGATTAAAGACCTAAATGTAAGGCCAGACACTATCAAGCTCTTAGAGGAAAACATAGGCAGAACTCACTTTGACATAAATCACAGCAAGATCTTTTTTGACCCACCTCCTAGAGAAATGGAAATAAAAACAAAAATAAACAAATGGGACCTAATGAAACTTAAAAGCTTTTGCACAGCAAAGGAAAACATAAACAAGACCAAAAGACAACCCTCAAAGTGGGAGAAAATATTTGCAAATAAAGAAACTGACAAAGGATTAATCTCCAAAATTTACAAGCAGCTAATGCAACTCAATATCAAAAAAACAAATAACCCAATCCAAAACTGGGCAGAAGACCTAAATAGACATTTCTCCAAAGAAGATATACAGATTGCCAACAAACACATGAAAGAATGCTCAACATCATTAATCATTAGAGAAAGGCAAATTGAAACTACAATGATATAGCATCTCACACCAGTCAGAATGGCCATCATCAAAAAATCTACAAACAATAAATGCTGGAGAGGGTGTGGAGAAAAGGGAACCCTCCTACACTGTTGGTGGGAATGTAAATTGACACAGCCACTATGGAGAACAGTATGGAGGTTCCTTAAAAAATTAAAAATAGAACTGCCATATGACCCAGCAATCCCACTACTGGGCATATACCTTGATAAAACCATAATTCAAAAAGAGCCATGTACCACAATGTTCATTGCAGCACTATTTACAATAGCCAGGACATGGAAGAAACCTAAGTGTCCATCGACAGATGAATGGATAAGGAAGATGTGGCACATATCTACAATGGAATATTACTCAGCCTTAAAAAGAAACGAAATTGAGTTATTTGTAGTGAAGTGGATGGACCTAGAGAGTGTCATACAGAGTGAAGTAAGTCAGAAAGAGAAAAACAAATACCATATGCTAACACATATATATGGAATCTAAAAAAAAAAAAAAAAGTCATGAAGAACCTAGGGGCAAGACGGGAATAAAGATGCAGACTTACTAGAGAATGGACTTGAGGACACGGGGAGGGGGAAGTGTAAGCTGGGACAAAGTGAGAGAGTGGTAGTGTACATATGGACATATAAAAACTACCAAATGTAAAATCGATAGCTAGTGGGAAGCAGTCACATAGCACAGGGAGATCAGCTCGGTGGTTTGTGACCAGCTAGAGGGGTGGGATAGGGAGGGTGGGAGGGAGGGAGACGCAAGAGGGAAGAGATATGGGGATATATGTATATGTATAACTGATTCACTTTGTTATAAAGCAGAAACTAATACAAAAATTAACTTTCAAAAAAAAAAGAGTGCTGGGTCTTTTCACTCCCTCTTCATGGTCATTGGATGGTGCACTCCACCCCCACCAACCCCAGGAAGGGACATGACCTAAGATGAGGTGGTTCTCTTTAGCTGGTGACAAGTCCCTGAAAAGGATTCAGTTGAAAGCTGAATGCTGCCAAAACTCTAAGCAGCTGGGATAGTGAGTATTTCAGTGCCAGAGTGGGGCGTATAGGAAGTGTACCATGATATCCACTATAGTAGTTTTCTGAAGCACTCAAACAGATTTTTAAAATATCTTTTCAATATTAGTTATTATTAGTGGGATGGTTGGTCTGAAGTAAGCTAATCTGCCAATGCCTAATGTGAAACTCTACTTCCTACCACTTCATTTTGCTTCAACTATATAGTTTAAGTCCTTTTTTATTTCACTTGCAAGACATTAATGGATTTAATACAGTAATAAAACCACCAATCCAAGATAAAAATTATTTTCATATTTCTTCTCTTTCTGTGTGCTTTTCTACTGTTGACCTGCCAGAACCACCTTTGTTTGATCTCTGTCTCTAACTCTGAACCCTTTCATTTCTAGGGTACAATCTTGATTTTCTTTCCCCTTCATCTGTTACTCCCCATTTCAGTCATTCAAATTATTTCCCCACTTTCTTTGGGAATTTGAGTTATTTCTCCATCTTTTGTTTGCAGATTGTTGTGGAAATTTGTCTACTTACTCTTATTCCTTTTGGATTTCTTAAGCAAGGTGACTGCTTATAAAAATTATAACAAAAGAGCCCAAAATATCTTTGTAAATTTCTGAGCAAACATTCAGTAGCTTTCAATGTAGTGCTTGGACTAGAGAACTTACAGTGCCAGTAAGGATGGACAACTTGACACAGACTTATAGTTTAAGTTAGGATTTCTACCTACTCCCACTTATATCTAATAAGTTATAATTATTATGTTGCCCTATGTTGCAGCCTTAAATTTCACTTATGTTATTGATGGTTAATAAAGTAAATAATAGAGTCTGAATTATGAATAGAAATACCTTAACAACTTACTTTAAAAAATAAATGAAGTATGTGGGGCTCTCTACTTGGAGAGTGCCAGCATTTAATATACAGAAACCACATCAACCAGTTATTTGTGGTACAGGTGATGTTACAGTCATTGACAAATCAGAATTTTCAACCCACTTCTCTTGGAAAGAACTAGCTAAGACATGGATAGATAAGCAGAAGTATGGAGAGGGGGATTAATGTTCATCCTTTCAAACCCCTAATATTTGCTTAGGTTTGTATCCTTGTAGCTCCTCAGCTCACTATCTTCTCACTAGTTCCTTCCTTGAAACTGAGAAAAAGAAGCATTTATGGCCCTTGAGTTTGAGGGTTATATTGCTAAGACTATGAGACCAAAAAAAGAGAGATAAAACAAAAAACTCCAGAGACTAAAACCAAAGAACTTTCTGATAGTAACAAAGTTTAAAAAATATCTCACAAAGTTTATATATTTATCTTCCCTCATGCTAATATGTTAATTAAAATTCCCATTAGAATTCTTGCCTCTGTGTTTATGCCTGAGGCTGTAGAGTGTATATTTGTTGGGTACATCCCTAGCATCCATTTTCCTTTTTTTCTTAATGATTCTGCATTTCCCCTCTGTGCAGTTTGAGCAGAACTGACCCCTAGCCCCAAGCTCTCAAATACAGATGGATCCCTGATTGCCTTAATTCAATCAGCTCATCTTAATACTAGACAGTAGTGATTGGCTTAGAGATGAAACTGGGACTCAAGGCTAATCAGATAGGAAAAGGAGGCCTTTTTTTTTTTTAGCATCTTTTGGGAAGAAAACTTCCTCATCATTCCATGAGAGCAGCCAAAAAAAAAAAAAAAAAAAAAGAAAGAAAAGACAAATACTCTTTCATATGTTGGTCTTAAAATAGGAAACACAAAGCCCATTATTTACTGGCAACAATCTTGCTGCCATTAGGAAAACCACAAGGGTACTTTTGTTAGGATGAAGGCAACATTGTATGCAGAAGGAAGTTGGATTTTTGTGACATTGCTGAGCTGGCATCAAGGGATGTCAGAATTAGAGGTGGCCAAGATGGCAGAGTACATAGACCCTGAACTCACCATCTCTCACAGACACACAAAAATCAGAACTACTTACAAAGCAACTATCTATGAGAATGACCTGAAGACTAGCAGAAAAGATTTTCCACAACTAAAGACAAAAAGAAGGAACCACAGTGAGACAGGTTGGAGTGGTGGAGATACAGTAGAGTCAGGGCCCATAGTTCCAGGTCAGAGATCCACAAATGGAGGAAATATCACAATCATAGAGGTCCTCCCCAAGGAGTGAGGAGTCCAAGCCCCACTTTGAGCATGCCAGCCTGGAGTTTCTGCATTGGGAAGACAAACCCTAAGAATGCCTGGCTTTGAAAAGTAGCAGGGCTTGAGTATGGGAGAGCTGGAGAGAGATAGGAAAAAAGGACTCCACTCTTAAAGGGCACTTGCAAAATTTCATATTCTCTGAGTCCTATGCAGAGGCAGTTGTTTGAAAGAAACCGGTGTCAGACCCACATGTTGATCTTGGAGAGCCTTCTGGAAAGGCAGGAGGCAACTGGGGCTCCCTCTGAGAATGGAGATGTTGGCAGCAGCCAATTTAGGGAGCTTGTTCTACCGCATGGACACCAGTGTTGGCAAGTGCCATTTTGGAATCCTCCCTCTAGCCTATTAGTGCTGGGGGCTTACCTGCCAAGCAATGGATTGGTGCCAGCCCTGAGATCCAGGTCCCTGGCCATGCAGACATCTCTGCAGGGGCCAGGATCTGCCCTCCAGTAGGCTGGCAACAGTCTCAAGACCCTACCCACTCCTGCCAGGCTTCATAGCCAGCCATGCCTGGACCATCAGTGGGCCAGCAGCCACTGCACAAGGCAGGGTCTGGCACCAACTGGGCTGGGACCAGCCCTGCCTGTCAGCACACACACACACAGTGGTCAGCCCCACAACAGAAGGGCCCATGAAGCCAAAAGAGGGTCACCCCTAGAGAATATAGCTCTGGTGACCAGAAGGGAGAGTGACGCTGGATCCCATAGGACATCTCCTACATAAGGCCACTTTTCTAAGATCAGGAAATATAACTGACAGACGCAATAGATAGAAATCTACACAGAGAACTAGGCAAAATGAGAAGATAGAGGAATATATTCCAAAGGAAGGAATAAGGCAAAAGTTCAAGAAAGGAACTAAAAAAAGTGGAAATAAGCAATCTAATCAATAATGTTTCAAGTTAATGATCATAAAGATGCTCACTGAACTTGGGAGAAGACTGGATGAACACAGGAAGAATTTCAACAAAGAGTTAGAAATGTTAATAAAAGAGCCCAACAAAGTTGAAGAATACATTAACTGAAATTAAAAATACACTAGAAGGAATAAACAGTAGATTAGATCATACAAAGGAATAGATCAGCGATGTGGATACTGTATCACCCAAGTTGAATAGCAAAGGAAAAAAGAATTTAAAAAAGAGGATAGTTTAAGCTCCAGGACACATCAAGCATACTAATCCCTGCATTTTGGGTGTCCCTGAAGGAGAAGAAAGGAAGGGGCAGAAAACTTATGTGAAAAAAATAATAGCTGAAAACAGACATCCAGGTCCAGAAAGTACATAGTGTCCCAAACAAGATCAACCCAAAGAGGTCCACACCAAATTAAAATGGCAAAAATTAGAAACAAAGAGAGATTCTTAAAATCAGTAAGAGAAAAGCAATTAGTTATGTATAAGGGAATGCCTATAAGACTATGAGCTGACTTTATAGAAGAAAGTTTGCAGGCCAGAAGGGTTTATACTCAAAGTAATAAAAGGAAAACACATATCACCAAGAATACTCTGCACAGCAAGGAGAAATAAAGAGTTTTACAGACAGCTAAAGCTAAGAGTTCAACACCACTTTACAAGAAATGCTAAAGGAACTTCTTTAAATGGAAAAGAGAAGGCCACAACTAGAAATATGAAAATTATGTAAGAAAATAATCTCATTGGTAAAGGTAAATATATGGTGAAGTTAGTAGATCAACTAACTTAGAAATATAGTAGGAAGGTTTAAAAGACAAAAAGAGTTAAAACATCTATATCCACAATAAGTAGTTAAGGACTCAACAAAACAAAAAGATGCAAAATATGACATCAAAAACACTAAACATGGTGAGGAGTAGTAAAAATATAGGGCTATTAGAATGTATTCTAACTTAAGAGATTATCAACTTAAACTAATCACATACACACACACACACATATACATCTATATCTATATATACATCTATATCTATATCTAAATATGTTGTTATATATGAACCTCATGGTAACCACAAACCAAAAACCTATAATAGAAACTCATACAAAAAAGAGAAAGGAATCCAAAATTAACACTAAAGATAGTCATCAAACCACAAGGTAAGAGAGTAAAAAAGTAAAAAGGAACAAAAGAGAACTGCAAAACAACTAGAAACAATTAACAAAATGGCAATAATTATATACTTATCAATAATCATTTTAAATGTAAATGGACTAAATACTCCAATCAAAATACACAGATTGGCTGAATGGATAAAAAAATAAGACCTATCTATATGCATCCTACAAGAGACTCATTTTGAATCTAAAGACACACACAGACTGAGAGTAAGGGGATGAAAAAAGGTATTCTGTGAAAAAGCAAATGAAAAGAAAGCTGGGATAGCAATACTTACATCAGACAAAATAGACTTTAAAACAAATACTGTAACAAGAGACAAAGGACATTACATAACGATAGAGAGATCAATCCAACAAGAAGATAAAACAATTGTAAATATATAGGCACTCAATATAGGAGTACCTAAATACATAAAGCAAATATTAACAAACAAAAAAGGAGAAGTTGACAGTAACAAAATAATAGTAGGGAACTTTAACACCTCACTTACACCAATGGACAGATCATCCAGACAGAAAATCAGTACAGAAACAGTGGTCTTAAAGGACACACTAAATCTGATGTACCTAATAGAGATATACAGAATATTCCATCTCAAAACTGCAGATAGAACATTCTTCAGGATATATCACGTGTTAGGCCACAAAACAAAAGTCAATAAATTTAAGATTTCAATCATATCAAACATCTTTTCCAATGACAATGATATAAGAGTAGACATCAACTACATTAAAAAGAAAACTAAAAATAATAAAATATGTGATTCTAAACAACATGTTTCCAAACAACAAATGGGTCAATGAAGAAATCAAAGAGGAAATAAAATACCTGGAGATAAGTAAAAATGGAAACACAACAATCCCAAATCTATGGAACAGAGTACAAGCAATTCTCAGAGGGAAGTTTACAGCAATATAAGCCTACCTCAGGAAACAAGAAAAATCTTAAATAGACAACCTAACTTTACAAGTTACTACCAACACCACAGAAATACAAAGACTCATAAGAGATTACTGGGAACAATTATATGCCAATAAAATAGATAACCTTGAAGAAATGGATAAATTCCTAGAAGCATACAATTTCCCAAGAATGAATCAGAAATAAATAGAAAACATCAACAGACCAATTACCAGCAATGAAATTGAATCAGTAATCAAAAACCCCAACAAACAAAAGTCCAGGACCAAATTGTAAGGAAGAGTTATCACTTATGCTTCTCAAACTATTCCAAACAACTGAAGAGGAGGGAATGATTTTGAACTCATTCTATAAGACCAGCATCACCCTGATACAAAAATTAGACAAAGACACCACAAAAAAGAAAATTATAGGCCAGTATCACTGATGAACATAGATGAAAATTTCTCAACAAAATATTAACAAACCAATTTCAACAATACATTAAAAGGATCATTCACCTTGATCAAGTGGGATTTATCTCAGAGACGGAAGGATGGTTCAATATCCACAAATCCAACACCATGATACACCACATTAACAAAATAAAAGATAAAAAGCATATGATCCTCCCAATAGATGCAGAAAAAGTATTTGACAGAGATTCAACATCCATTTATGATAAAAATTCAACAGAGTGGGTATAGAGGAAACACACCTTAACATAATGAAGGCTATATGGCAAACCTATAGCCAATTATCATACTCAACAATCAAAAACTGAGAACATTTCATCTAAGAGCCGGACCAAGACAAGGCTACCCACTCTCACCATTTATATTCAACATAGAATTGGAAGTCCTAACCACAGCAATCAGATAAGAAAAAGAAATAAAAGCCATCCAAATTAGAAAGAAGTAAAACTGTCACTATTTGCAGATGACATTTTACTATATAAGAAAACCCTAAAGGCTCCACCAAAAAACTGTTAAAAGTAATACACAAATTCAGTAAATTTGAAGGATACAAAATCAACATACAAAAGTAAATTGTGTTTCTATATACTAACAAAAAACTATCAGAAAGGGAAATTAAGAAAATGATCTCATTTACCATTGTATCAAAAAGAATAAAATTCCTAGGAATAAATCTAACCAAAGAGGTAAAATAATTGCTCTCTGAAAACTATAATATACTGGTGAAAGAAATTGAAGATGATACAAACAGTTATACTGTGCTCATGTATTGGGAGAACTAATATTGTAAAAATTACCATACAACCCCAGGCAATCTACAGATTCAATGCAGTCACTCTAAAAACACCAATGAAATTTTTCACAGAAGTAGAACAAATAGTTTAAAAATTTGTATGGAAACACAAAAGACTCTGAATAGCCAAAGCAATCTTGAGAAAGAAGAATAAAGCTGGAGGTTTCATGCTTCTTGGTTTCAAATTATACCACAACACTACAGTAATTAAAACAGTATGGTACTGGCAGAAAAACAGACACATAGATCAATGGTATAGAAAAGAGGGCCCTGGAATAAACCTATGCTATATGATCAATTAATCTATGACAAAGTGTGCAAGAATATACAATGGGGAAAATATAATCTCTTCAATAAATGGTGTTGGGAAACTGAACAGTTACATGCAAAAGAATCAAACTGGTCCACTTTCTCACATCACATACAAAAATAAGTTCAAAATGGATTAAAGATTTAAATGTATGACCTGAAACCATAAAACTCTTAAAAGAAGACATAGGCAGTACACTTTTTGACATAGGTCTTAGCAATATTTTTTGGATCTTTCTTCTCACGCAAGGACAATAAAAGGAAAAAACAAACAAATGGGATTACATCAAACAAGAAAGCTTTTGCACAGAGAAGGAAACTATCAACAGAACGAATGGTAACCTACTGAGTGGGAGAGGATACTTCCAAATGATACGGTTGATAAAGGGTAAATACCTAAAATATACAAAGAACTCAGAACTGAACATCAAAAAAATAAGCAACTTGACTGTAAAATGGGCAGAGGATCTGAACAGACATTTTTCCAAAGAAGATATACAGATGGCCTAAATACACATGAAAAGATGTTCAAAATCACTAATCATTAGGAAAATGCAAATCAAAACCACAATATCATCTCACACCTGTTATAATGGCTATCATCAAAAAGACGACAAATAACAAATATTGGCAAGGATGTGTAGAAGACAGAACTTTCATGCACTGTTGGTGGGATTGTATATTGGTGCAGCCACTATGGAAAACAGTATGGAGTTTCCTCAAAAAATTAAAAGTAGAACCGCCATACGATCCAGCAATTTTACTTCTAGATACTTACCTGAATAAAACAGAAGCATTAATTTGAAAAGATGTATGCACACTAATGTTTATTGCAGCATTATTTATAAAAGCCAAGATATGGAAACAATCTAAGGGCCCACTGGTAGATGAGTAAATAAAGGAAATGTAATATATATATATATGTATATATATATATATATATATATATATATATATAAAATGGAATATATATATATATACACATAACAGAATATTACTCAGCCATTAAAAAAATGAAATTTTGCCATTTGTGTCAACATGAAGGGACCTAGAGGGTATTATGCTAAGTGAACTAAATTAGACAGTGAAAGAAAAGTACCATATTATCTCACTTACATATGGAATCTAAAAGACAAAACAAACAAAACAAAATGAAAAGAGACTCATAGATACAGAGAACAAATGGGTGGTTTCCAGAAGGGAGGGGGTGGTAAGGGGTGAGGCAAACTAGGTACAGAGGATTAAGAGTTAAAAACCTCCAGTCATAAAATAAAAAATCCACAGGCATGTAAAATACAGTATAAGGAATATGATCAATAATATCATAACAACTTTGTATGGGGACAGATGGCTACTAGATTTACCATGGTGAACATTTCATAATGCATGTAAATGTCAAATTACTATGTAGTACATCTGAAACTAACATAATATTGTACTTCAACTATATTTTTAAAAAAAGAGGTACCTGGCATATTTGTGCACTTCTGAGTTTCATTAAGCAACACATTTTGTATTTTTAAAAATAAATAAATTGGGGCTTCCCTGGTGGCGCAGTGGTTGAGAGTCCGCCTGCCAATGCAGGGGACGCGGGTTTGTGCCCCGGTCTGGGAAGATCCCACATGCCGCGGAGTGGCTGGGCCCGTGAGCCATGGCCGCTGAGCCTGCGCGTCCGGAGCCTGTGCTCCGCAACGGGAGAGGCCACAACAGTGAGAGGCCCCCGTAACGCAAAAAAAAAAAAAAAAAAAAAAAAAAAAAATTATTTATTTATTTATTTATTTATAGCTGTGTTGGGTCTTTGTTGCTGTGTGTGGGCTTTCTCTAGTTGTGGTGAGCGGGGGTTACTCTTTGTTGTGGTGCACATGCTTATTATTGCGGTGGCTTATCTCATTGCGGAGCATGGGCTGTAGGCACGTGGGCTTCAGTAGTTGTGGTGTACAGGCTCACTAGTTGTGGCGCATGGGCTTAGTTGCTCCACAGCATGTGGGATCTTCCTGGACCAGGGCTTGAACCCGTGTCCCCTGATTGGCAGGCAGATTCTTAACCATTGTGCCACCGGGGAAACCCAGCACATTCTGTTTTAATTAATATAGTGGTATTGAATTTTATGCTGCTTGCAACCAAAAGTAGTCTCACTAAAATTGGTGGATCCCACCAAACAATCTCCCAGTAAAAGTTGTTAGTGCCCTGCCTGAATCTTCTTCATCTACCTGCATCATTGTTGGATTCCTGTCTTAAGAATGCAATTCTTTGTGTAAGGGCCTTCTTTAATCACAGGATCACGTTTAATGACCTAGTAGTCTCATTTTAAAATGTACATAGACACAGGCATAAATAATTCAATAATATAGTTTAACTCAATATAGACAAATATTATAATTTGAATTTATAATCAAAATAAGAATTACTTATCATATATTTTACATTCTTTTTAAATTCTAACTCTTTGAAATCTAGACTATATTTTTTATTTATAGCATATCTCAGTTTGGAGTAGCCACCTTTCAAGTCTTCAATAGCTGCCTCTGGCTAGTGGCTACTGTATTGGATACTGTGGCCCTAGAGCATAAAAGTAATTTCGTTTTGCCATATGCAGAGAAAATTCACAGGTTATACTTTAACTGTTCTCCATAGGCAAGGCTCTAACCTCTCCTCAAATCTCTCTGTGAGACCAAGATTTTGGTTTTTTTTACTTACTGTTTCGACTATAGTGAACATAACATTTGTTACTGTGATCTTTTCATTTCACATTATATACTAAGTAACCTTATATGAGACTATGCTTTTCACCACCATTATTTTAAATAATTGATATATAAACATTTTTATGAATCAATATCTGTTGTTCTATTCTTTCTAGGAAGCCTGTAACACTACAGGAGTATATTAGTTTTCAACAAAGTTAAATTTAAAATTAGAATTTTCCTTGCTAATTTAGTAATGTAAAGTGATATCTCTGTATATCTTTTATTATTATTTAGGATAAGATCATTTCATGTTTTCTTTTTAAAAAAATTTTATTGAAGTATAGTTGATTTACAATGTTGTGTTTAATTTCTGCTGTACAGCAAAGTGACTCAGTTATACATATATATATATATAATTTTTCATGTTCTTTTCCATTATGGTTTATCATAGGTATTTCATGTTTTCTTAATAGCTTTTACAATCTACTTTTTTTTTTTTCCAGCGGATAGAGAAGGCATTCGGCTTAAAAAAAAATCATTTGGAATTGTATTTAAACAACTGACAGGAATCTTGTTTATGTTTGAATATATACTTTTTGTATTTGTAAACATTCTTTAGAGAAAGAGGAAACTGATTTATATATTTTTCATTAAATCACTAAGTATAAAAGGAAAGGTTTTATAAACTTAGAAAACAATCCATGAAATTCAGCATGTTTTTCAGAGTTTGTCATTTATACTACAGAAATCAAAAAAATATATCAATATTATCTAGGTTTCCAAATAGCAATCTGGATCAAGACAGGGTTTATTAAATTGGTTCTCCATTCAAGAAAGTGAAAAACAATCCATTTGATGGCTTCATCTATACAAACAAAATTATATCAAAATAAGTGAAAATCAGATAACTTGCTTAAAATTTAATATGGTATGGAAAAAAAGTTTTAGAATGCTCTACTTGCTGTGATCTCCAATAATATTAGACATAGTTAGTGACATAAATAAAAAAGGTAGGTGATGTAAGAACCAATTTTCATGTGCGTGAATAAATCAAAACTTCTGAAATTCTTCTCCAATCCTTCCTCAAAGAAGTTAGCCAGAACATTATGATAACATTATTTAGCTTCATAGTATTACAGACTATAAAAAAATTCGTAGCTCTTTCCTTTCTCTTCTCTCTCTACCATGTCTCTCTAGTTGTGTTAACTGTGAAATAGGCTCACCCAACAAGAAAACTAGGAAAGTGGGAGGTGCTCAGTCTTAGAAAAATCCCCAACACAATCATTTTCAATACACAGTAAATATAAATGTCCAAATTTACATGTTATTATTTGATTTGATGATTCAATTTTTATTTGTTTTATGATATCTTTTTGTATTATTTTCATTAACTCACATGTATTAAAAATAACATTTTGGAATGCTAGTAGTGTGTGATCTGGCTAGCCTAATTCTAGGAATAAAGTCCCAGAATGGCACTGTTTGGCATTTCCCCATGAAAATGACAGCTGCTAAAGATTGAAACTTCAACATTACATAGGGATTTTGACAATGTCATATTTTCTTAATATTCCATTTTTTGAAGAATAGAAAGGTAAGTATATTTCACTTGCTTAGGCAAAAACTTTGATAAGCATATTATGGGAAATGACCTATGTTTGAGCTTTGTTGCTTGTCCAGCAAACTGACCAGTGACATACTTGCATTTTTTGTTTTTTGTTTTTGTTGTCAAACCCTTTAATCAACCCACAGTTAAGCTCTTTGGTTTTTACTTCTGCAATGATTTCCTTGTTTTCAGTGGTTCTTGTCATCACTGTCACCATAAAACTTCAACATCTTGTCTCTTTCTTTAAATCATATATAGTGGCAGCTCCCAAGCTATATTCTTTGATAAGATGATTTATAGTCACCATTAACTCCATTTTCTGCACTGCTGATAATTACAAAATTTACAAGATAAAAAACCAATAATCAGCACTGGTGCATATTCCTGGGAGGAGCATTGAGACACCATTGCCCACTCATGTCATTTCAGTTCCAGTTTTGCTACCAAATGAGTTTTGGCACAAAATTTGCAAAAAGCCTTGGGTTTTAGTGGTTTTCAGGATGGTGGATAAGGAATTATGTATCTGTGTATGGAGACTGTTACATCTGATACTTATATTCTTATTCTGAAGAGAGACCCCAAAGTGAGTCATCTTTATTCAGAAGAAATAATACAAATATTGGGTTGGGAAAACCTTTGTTCATCAATAATATTCAAATTTTTGTTCCCTTGAGCTTCATTCAATATACATTTCTCTGGACTGTAGGTCTATCTCATAAGCAACTGTACAATCCCAGCCCTCAGTTAGCTCAGGCCCTAGTGTGGGAGGAGATAACAAAAAAGGAAATAAGAAGTATACGGATATGAAGGAAAGAGAATAGACATCCAGTTCTGACCATGAGGTAGTAATGAATATCAGATTTACTCTGCTACCGTAAACAACAATAACACTGCACAAAATGCGCCAAGCAACTGTTTTCAAGAATTTGACAACAGATGTTCAGGGTGTGGTTCTTGAGAGAAAGCAAGCACAAAAAGTGAGCTTTCTCCTCTGGTCTACTTCCCAAACTGTGACATAGGGAAGTGAAACCCAAGCAGAGAGCAGTGGCCTTGCTTGACTGGTGAAT
Organism: Mesoplodon mirus; assembly: GCF_964341445.2. NCBI lineage: Eukaryota > Metazoa > Chordata > Mammalia > Artiodactyla > Ziphiidae > Mesoplodon > Mesoplodon mirus. The sequence continues at coordinate 105,077,265 of NC_138985.1, forward strand.
CTCATGGAAGGCTGGTCTGGGGTTTGTGGGCAGGTACAGGAGAGGAGCTGAAAGCATCTTGCTCTTCCTGTCGGTGACAAGGAAGGCTGCGATATGAGCTGATAGACATCTTTTCTCCCCAGTTAGATCTTTAGACTATGTGCCACTGATAATACTTAGGACGTGTCCTTCACACAAGCCCTTGGTAAATATCTTAAGTTCTTTGGGATGTTTTAGCATGTTCCCATGGCTGGCCTCTAAATAAATCAGGAATTCTCATGTTTAAGAACTGCCCAATTAAATTTCCTATGATCTCTGACTTCATCCCAAGTACATCTTGTCTGCATTTCTGGAGAAAAAGGGAGGTTTCAACTTAAAATTACTGATAGCATAATAATTTGAGAAATGAAAAAAAACTCATGACATCAAAACTAATTTTTGAAGGTTTCTATTGAAATATGCAATTCCAATAAAAGCTTTAAAAAAGTAAACTAAACTCAAAACTATACAATACCAAAATAATGAAAAATCATTTTTATCTCCATTATTACTTTTTGGCACTGCCGTCTTTCTCACGATCTCATTCATCCATGCGCTATCTTATAGAAAGTCAAAAGACTATTTCCCAGAGAGCGAATTATACCTCTCAGAAATCAATTACATTTCAGGACAACACCAACACTACACATATTTTTATTAGGAAATAAAACCACAGGATATGGATAGTAATAAAACTGGAATTATTTTACTGGCAAAGTCCATAAAAGTAACCAATAATTTCAAAATCAAATGGAAAAACAGATCCAAGGTCTGCTACTGAGCAACGTTAGCTGTAATATTTCCCCCAAGTTCATGTTAATTTCCTCTCTACACTTCTGATGTATTGCACACATTTGAAAAACCATGTGTCATTTGCTTATTCCCTGGTTCAGGAACGCTGGGAAAATTTCTCACATTATGCTAGAGTTGCTGTCTTAATTCTACTCCCCCTTAATTGATTAACGAGGGAGGAGTGAAGGAAACAATGTTAGAGAGAATTTCATTAGGTGTAAATTGCAAGACATTTGTTTGAATGAACATAATATCTCAGCTCTATTTTGATGGGCCTTGGAGGAATGCTTTAACTATTACTGTAAGTACCAGACCAAGCACTGATCAATTTAACGGTGACTTTCGAGCATGGCCTTGTATGTGGTTTTTGTTTCAAAATATTCTTGGGGAAAACTTCACTGCCTGATAATAGGGAACAAAAGAATTCTTTCCAGTTTATGTGTTACCAACAAATATTTCTGAAGGGAGTCATTTAAGATAAAACAACAATAAGTCTCTTTCTAAAGCATAAGCCATTCTAATTTACCTCTTCTATTAAAAGAAACCTAGATGTTTCAAAGCTGTCTCTGACCAGCAAAGTGAACAGTGAGTGATCTGACCAGATCCACCAAGTGACTTGTGACTTGTGATAGTATTTGCACTGACCCAAGATTTCCTCAATTATTTTTCAGCACCACAAACTTATGTCACTTGTTAAACAAACATTGATTTTTTTAAGCTTTAAGATATCAGAAAGAACAGTAGAGGATAAAGAATAATATACAATTACATATTTTTTTCCATGCAACATTGACAAATGTCAACATTTTACCTCAAATCTCTTTTCGTATTTTGTTTTCTTAAATGAAACGTTATAGATTTAGCTACACTACCCACACTTCTAACCTTGGAGTAAATTCTGTGATGTTTACATTTGCATTCCCTACCAAACAAACAAAACACATACACACACGTTCTGTATATTTTGTACGTGTGTATTATACATGTTTCATATTTGCTTTTTATAATCTTCCCTTATGTTAAGCTCAAACCATGTACATATATATACTATATAATTAGATAGATCTAGTTTATTCTTTTTAATTAGTACAAGTATTTCATCATAAGGGTACTGTAATTTGTTCATTCTTGCTTTTATGTCCAATTAGATTAGTTTCCAGTCTTTATGTTTGCTATTAAAAATATGTCGCAGCAAACTCCCTTGAATATGTCTCCTTGTGCACATATGTATTTTTGTGGAGGTTGGGGAGGAAGAAGTTAAATATCCAGAAATTAAATAACAGGAGTTCCAGGTTATGAGTATTTTCAATGTTATTACATTCTGCTTAACTCTCATCTGAAGGGGCTGTACTTATTTTTATTCCCACCTGCAGTGTATGAGAATTTCTTTCCCTCGTAGCTTCCCCAGCACTTTACACTGTAAGACTTATTTATATTTGACTGGATGGAGGGAAAATGGAGTTCCTTAATTATTGTTGAGGTTGAACAAACTCTTTGTATATTTACTTTCTATTAGTATTTCCTCTTCTGCCAATTGTCTTTTTCTAATTTTTCTCAGTTTTACCATTAGATTAATGGTTTTTTTTGGGGGGGGGGTGGTACGCTGGCCTCTCACTGCTGTGGCCTCTCCTGTTGCAGAGCACAGGCTCTGGATGCACAGGCTCAGCGGTCACGGGTCACGGGCCCAGCCGCTCCACGGCATGTGGGATCTTCCCGGACCGGGGCACGAACCCGTGTCCCCTGCATCGGCAGGCGGACTCTCAACCACTGCGCCACCAGGGAAGCCCAGATCAATGTATTTTTTGTTATTGATACCCAAGAATTCCTATATATTCTAGATAATTTTTTCAGGTATTTCCTTGATCTTAAATATTGTTTACAGTTTCTTTAGCCTCAAAGAAGTTTTGAGTTGTGATGTAGTCAAACTCATCTATCTTTGGGCTTCCCTGGTGGCACAGTGGTTGAGAGTTCACCTGCCTATGTGGGGGACGCGGGTTCGTGCCCCGGTCCGGGAGGGTCCCGCATGCCGTGGAGTGGCTGGGCCCGTGGGCCGTGGCCGCTGGGCCTGCGCGTCCCGAGCCTGTGCTCCACGGCGGGAGAGGCCATGGCAGTGAGAGGCCCACGTACTGCAAAAAAAAAAAAAAAATTCGTCTATCTTTGCTTTATGTCTTTTGATTATTGTGTCTTAATAATGTCTTCTCTACTCTGAGGTGTGATCGCCCTCTCATTGTTTTCATTTCTAAAGAATATCTTGAGTTTGCATGCATTTATATTTTTTTCCATGTGAGTTTTAGAAGAAACTTTTGATTGGAATTAAGTTGAATTTATAGGTTAATTGGAAGAGAATAAATTTAATATCTTCTGGTAAACATGGTATACATCTTCGTGTATTCATAATTAATTTGCGTAGTTTAGTAAATTTACATAATTTTCTCTACCAAGGTATTATTCATAGAACCTCTGCTTAGCTCAGAGCCTCCTGTTCATCCCCAGTAGCAGCTCACAGCCAGGCCACAGAGAGACTTGTGTGTATGCAAAGCACATAGGATTTGGCTAAGAACAAAATGGAATCCCTCTAGAGATATCCAGGACTCATCCTCTCCTGCTCCCTGCCGACAAAGTCCAGTTCCCTCAAAGCCCAACCTCCAATCAGTTTCCTCAGCCCAACATCACTGCATTCTCTTTGGGTTTCATTTCTCTATGTCATAGTTTGGAAAGCAGAGTTCACTTTGTTTTTTCTTTCTCTCAAGAACCACATCCTGCACATCTGTTGTTCAATTCTTGGAAACAGTTGCTTTGTCCAGTGTTTGTTGACTGTCATAGCTTCTCAGGAATGATAGGGCAAGACCCACATGCATTACCACTTCACTGTTCATTAATATTTGTATATTGCTTATTTCTTTTCTTCTTATCTTTTTGTACTGACTACTATTTCCTGAAGGAAAGAAACTAGATGCCAGAATGACCTCGTGGAAAAGAGTCCAACCCCCTCCCCAACCCTAGACCAGATGGAATGATATATGAAAGATAAATAAGCTTCTATCTTATTTAGGTCATTATATTTGGAGCCTCTATTTTAGAAGCTTAACCTTCTCCTTAAATTTGTGTCCCAAATCACAGAACAGTAATTTAGGCTAGGAAGTAAGTTTATTCATTTTAATGGAGAAACAGAAGTGCCAGGCAGACCAAAATTCTCATGTTAAAGATCAGCACATTATCAAAGAGAAACTCACATTTTGCACTGTAGTAAAGAGCATTTGGTTCTCTTGATTATAAACATGACAGCACAAATAATTAATTAAATAATATTGAAGCTTAAAAGGATATGAAAGATGGAGAGAGAAAGTGGAGGTCCAGATAATTTAAGTAATCTCTCCAAAGTCACATTATTAATGAGACAAAGATCTGTGGCTAGAATTGAGTAGTGCTATTTCTTTAATTAAAGAAAATCTTTTCTACTAATTTCCATTGTAATAATTACAGGATGATAAATTTGCTATATCTTTAGTGAAAGATGTCTTTCTTTAAGATGCAAACTGCTTCATTCTTCAAATGTACTATGGTTTGAAACTTTGCCAAAACAAGACATCAGGATTTTTGCTGAATGACAGTGATATATTTAGTTAGGTCAATTTAATTAATAGAATGCTATAGAAGGCAGAGTCTAAGATCTCTAAATGGCAATTTGAAAATTAATTCCTAATAAGAATCACTTGTTTTGAAGAGAATGATAATATATTGTACTATATGTCATTTATAAATACAGATAGTGATGAATTGAAGTTCAATATTTTGAGTGATGGCAATTTCATTGGAAAAATGGAAAATTCTTTCTTTCATAGCAGGAATGGGAATGGCTTATGCTTAGTGAAAATTATGTCAGCATACAAAAGTTATCACTAAAATAAGACTATTACAATTAGTATACTTTCAAAATTGAAGTGGATATAGTCATGTGAATTATTAAAATTTTTCTCTATTTTTTTCTTTAATTTAGTTATTTGGGCCTTATTACTACAAAAATGTACTTTTTAAACCTTTTTCTATTGAAGTATAGTTAATTTATAATGTGTTAGTTTCAGGTGCACAGCAAAGTGATTCAGTTTTATACACACACACACACACACACACACATATGTACTCATTTTCAGATTCTTTTCCATTATAGGTTATTACACGGTATTGAACATAGCTCCCTGTGCTATACACTAGGTCATTGTTTAGCTGTTTTATATATAATAGTGTGTATATGTTAATCCCAAACTCCTTATTTATTTATTTGTTTATTAATTCTCATTATCACTAATGAGAATTTTATTGGCATGAAATACTATAATTATGGACATGTAAAATCTTTAAATATTGGATTGGTTCAAGACGGCACAGTAGAAGGAGGTGCGCTCACTCCCTCTTGCGAGAGCATTGGAATCACAACTAACTGCTGAACAGTCATTGACAGGAAGACACTGGAACTCACCAAAAAAGATACCCCATGTCCAAAGGCAAAGGGGAAGCTGCAGTGAGATGGTAGGAGGGGTGCAATCACAATAAAATCAAATCTCATAACTGCTGTGTGGGTGACTCACAAACTGGAGAACAATTATACCACAGAAGTCCACCCACTGCACTGAAGGTTCTGAGCCCCACGTCATGCTTCCCAACCTGGAAGTCTGGCAACAAGAGCAGGAATTCCCAGAGAATCAGACTTTGAAGGATAGCAAGATTTGATTGCAGGATTTCAGCAGGACTGGAGGAAACAGAGACTCCACTCATGGAGGGCACACACAAAGTAGTGTGTGCATCAGGACCCAGGGGGAAGGAGCAGTGACCCCATAGGAGACTGAACCAGATCTACCAGCTAGTGTTGGAGGGTCTCCTGCAGAGGTGGGGGTGGTTGTGGCTCACTGCGGGGACAAGGACACTGGCAGCAGAAACTCTGGGAAGTACTCCTTGGCATGAACACTCCTGGAGTCCACCATTAGTCCCACCAAAGAGCCTGTAGTGTCCAATGCTGAGTCACCTCTGGCCAAACAACCAACAGGGAGGGAACTCAGCTCCACTCATCAGCAGAAAAGCAGATTAAAGTTTTACTGAGCTCTGCCCACCAAAGCAACACCCAGCTTGACCCACTACCAGTGCATCCTATCAGGAAGATTGCACAAACCTCTCAGATAGCCTCATCCACCAGAGGGCAGAGAGCAGAAGCAAGAACTACCATCCTGCAGCCTGTGGAATGAAAACCACATTCACAGAAAGATAAACAAAATGAAAAGGCAGAGGACTATGTACCAGATGAAGGAACAAGATAAAACCCCAGAAAACCAACTAAATGAAGTGGAGATAGGCAACCTTCCAGAAGAAGAATTCAGAATAATGGTAGTGAAGATGATCCAGGACCTCGGAAAAAGAATGGAGGCAAAGATTGAGAAGATGCAAGAAATGTTTAACAAAGACCTAGAAGAATTAAAGAACAAACAAAGAGATGAACAATACAATAACTGAAATGAAAACTACACTAGAAGGAATCAATAGAAGAATAACTGAGGCAGAAGAACAGATAAGTGACCTGGAAGACAGAATGGTGGAATTCACTGCTTCAGAACAGAAGCTTCAGAACAGAATAAAGAAAAAAGAATGAAAAGAAATGAAGACAGCCAAAGAGACCTCTGGGACAACATTAAATGCAAAAACATTCGCATTACAGGGGTCCCAGAAGGAGAAGAGAAAGAGAAAGGGCCAGAGAAAATATTTGGAGATTATAGTCAAAAACCTCCCTAACATAGAAAAGGAAATAGCCACCCAAGTGCAGGAAGCACAGAGAGTCCCAGGCAGGATAAACCCAAGGAGAAACACGTCAAGACACATAGTAATCAAACTGACAAAAATTAAAGGCAAAGAAAAATTATTAAAAGCGACAAGGGAAAAAAGACAAATAACATAAAAAGGAACTTCCATAAAGTTAACAGCTGATTTCTCAACAGGAACTCTACAAGCCAGAAGGGAATGGCATGATATATTTAAAGTGATGGAGGGGAAAACCTAGAACCAAGATTACTCTACCCAGCAAGGATCTCATTCAGATTCGATGGAAAAATCAAAAGCTTTACAGATAATGAAAAGCTAAGAGAATTCAACGCCACCAAACCAGCTCTACAACAAATGCTAAAGGAACTTCTCTAAGTGGGAAACACAAGAGAAGAAAAGGACCTACAAAAACAAACCTAAAACAATTAAGAAAATGGTCATAGGAACATACATATCGATAATTACCTTAAACGTGAATGGATTAAATGCTCCAACCAAAAGACATAGGCATGCTGAATGGATACAAAAACAAGACCCATATCTAAGCTGTCTACAAGAGACCCACTTCAGACCTAGGGACACATACAGACTGAAAGTGAGGGGATGGAAAAAGATATTCCATGCAAATGGAAATCAAAAGAAAGCTGGAGTAGTAATACTCATATCAGATAAAATAGACTTTAAAATAAAGAATGTTACAAGAGACAAGGAAGGACACTACATAATGATCAAGGGATCATTCCAAGAAGAAGATATAGCAATTATAAACATATATGCACCCGACTTAGCAGCACCTCAATACATAAGGCAGGTGCTGACAGCAATAAAAGAGGAAATTGACAGTAACACAATAATAGTGGGGGACTTTAACACCTCACTTACACCAATGGACAGATCATCCAAACAGAAAATTAATAAGGAAACACAAGGTTTAAATTACAATAGACCAGATAGATTTAATTGATATTTATAGGACATTCCATCCAAAAATGGCAGATTACACTCTCTTCTCAACTACGCACAGAACATTCTCCAGGATAGATCACATATTGGGTCACAAATCAAGCCTGAGTAAATTTAAGAAAATTGAAATCATATCAAGCATCTTTTCTGACCACAATGCTATGAGATTAGAAATCAATTACAAGGAAAAAAAGTAAAAAACACAAGCACATGGAGGCTAAACAATACATTACTAAATAACCAAGAGATTACTGAAGAAATCAAAGAGGAAATCAAAAAATACCAGAGACAAATGACAACAAGACCTATGGCATTCAGCTAAAGCAGTTCTAAGAGGGAAGTTTATAGCAATACAATCCTACCTCAAGAAACAAGAAAAATCTCAAATAAGCAATCTAACCTTACACCTAAAGCAACAAGGGAAAGAAGAACAAACAAAACTCAAAGTTAGTAGAAGGAAAGAAATCATAAAGATCAGAGGAGAAATAAATGAAATAGAAACAAAGAAAACAGTAGTGAACATCAATAAAACTAAAATCTGGTTCTTAGAGAAGATAAACAAAATTGATAAACCTTTAGCCAGACTCATCAAGAAAAAGAGGGAGTTCTATTTTTAGGTTTTAAGGAAACTCCATACTGTTCTCCATAGTGGCTGTATCAATTTACATTCCCACCAACAGTGTAGGAGGGTTCCCTTTTCTCCACACTCTCTCCGGCATTTATTGTTTGTAGATTTTTTGATGATGGCCATTCTGACTGGTGTGAGGTGTGATATCTCATTGTAGTTTTGATTTGCATTTTCCTAGTGAATAATGATGTTGAGCATTCTTTCATGTGTTTGTTGGCAATCTGTACATCTTCTTTGGAGAAATGTCTGTTTAGGTCTTCTGCCCATTTTTGGATTGGGTTGTTTGTTTTTTTGATATTGAGCTGCATGAGCTGCTTAAAAATTTTGGAAATTAATCCTTTGTCAGTTGCTTCATTTGCAAATATTTCCTCCCATTCTGAGGGTTGCTTTTTTGTGGTGGGATAGGGAGGGTGGGAGGGAGAGCGATGCAAGAGGGATGGGATATGGGGATAAATGTATATGTATACCTGATTCATTTTCTTAAAAAGCAGAAACTAACACACCATTGTAAAGCAATTATACTCCAATAAAGATGTTAAAAAAAAGGGAGAGGACTCAAATCCATAAAATTAAAAATGAGAAAGGAGAAGTTACAATGGACACTGCAGAAATACTAAGCATCATAAGAGACTACTACAAGCAACTCTATGCCAATAAAATGGATAACCTGGAAGAAATGGACAAATTCTTAGGTATAACTTTCCAAGACTGAACCAGGAAGAAATAGAAAATATGAACAGACCAATCACAAGTAATGAAATTGAAACTGTGATTCAAAATCTTCCAACAAAGTCCAGGACCAGATGGCTTCACGGTGAATTCTATCAAACATTTAGAGAAGAGCTAACACCCATCCTTCTCAAACTCTTCCAGAAAATTTCAGAGGAAGGAACATTCCCAAACTCATTCTACAAGGCCACCATCACCCTGATGCCAAAATCAGACCAAGATACTACCAAAAAAGAAAATTACAGACCGATATCACTGATGAATATAGATGCAAAAATCCTGAACAGAATACTAGCAAACATAATCCAACAACATATACCAATATCAAGAGGGATTAACCCAGGGACACAAGAATTCTTCAATATACAGAAATCAATCAGTGTGATACATCATATTAACAAACTGAAGAATAAAAACCATATGATCATCTCAATAGATGCAGAAAAAGCTTTTGACAAAATTCAACACCCATTTATGATAAAAACTCTCCCGAAAATGGGCACAGAGGGAAACTACCTGAACATAATAAAGGTCATATATGACAAACCTACAGTCAACATCATTCTCAATGGTGAAAAACTGAAAGCATTTCCTCTAAGCTCAGGAAGAAGACAAGCATGTCCACTCTCGCCACTATTATTCAACATAGTTCTGGAAGTCCTAGCCACAGAAATCAGAGAAGAAAAAGAAATAAAAGGAATACAAATTGGAAAAGAAGAAGTAAAACTGTCAGTGTCTGCAGATGACATGATACTACACATAGTCCTAAAGATGCCACCAGAAAACTACTAGAGCTAATCAATGAATTTTGTAAAGTTGCAGGATAAAAAATTAATGCACAGAAATCTCTTACATTCATATGCACTAACAATGAAGGATCAGAAAGAGAAATTAAGGAAACAATCCCATTGACCATTGTAACAAAAAAATAAAATACCTAGGAATAATCCTACCTAAGGAGGTAAAAGACCTGTACTCAGAAAACTATAAGACACTGATGAAAGAAATCAAAGATGACACAAACAGATGGAGAGATATACCATGTTCTTGGATTGGAAGAATTAATATTGTGAAAATGACTATAATACCCAAAGCAATCTACAAGTTCATTGAAATCCCTATCAAATCACCAATGGCATTTTTTACAGAACTAGAACAAAAGAAATCTTAAATTTTGTATGGAGACACAAAAGACCCTGAATAGCTAAAACAATCTTGAGGGAAAAAAACGGAGCTGGAGGAAGCAGACTCTATGACTTCAGACTATACTACAAAGCTACAGTAATCAAGGCAATATGGTACTGGCACAAAAACAGAAATATAGATCAATGGAACAGGATAGAAAGACCAGAGATAACCCATGCACCTATGGTCAACCAATCTATGAGAAAGGAGGCAAGGATATACAATAGAGAAAAGACAGTCTCTTCAATAAGTGGTGATGGGAAAACTGGACAGCTACATGTAAAAGTAGGAAATTAGAACACTCCCTAACACCATACACAAAAATAAACTCAAAGTTAAAGACCTAAAATGTAATGCCAGACACTATAAAACTCTTAGAGGAAAACATAGGAAGAACACTCTTTGACATAAATCACAGCAAGATCTTTTTTGACCCACCTCCTAGAATAATGGAAATAAAACCAAAAATAAACAAGTGGGACCTAATGAAACTTAAAAGCTTTGGTACAGTGATGGAAACTATAAACAAGATGAAAAGACAACCCTCAGAATGGGAGAAAATATTTGCAAATGAATCAAAGACAAAGGATTAACCTCCAAAATATATAAATAGCTCATGCAGCTCAATATTAAAAAAACAATCAACCCAGTCAAAAAATGGGCAGAAGACCTAAATAGACATTTCTCCGAAGAAGACATACGGATGGCCAAGAGGCACATGAAAAGCTGCTCTGCATCACTAATTATTAGAGAAATGCAAATCAAAACTACAATGAGGTATCACCTCACACCGGTTAGAAGGGGCATCATCAGAAAATCTACAAACAACAAATGCTGGAGTGGGTGTGGAGAAAAGGGAACCCTCTTGCACTGTTGGTGGGAATGTAAATTGATACAGCCAATATGGAGAACAGTATGGAGCTTCCTTAAAATACTAAAAATAGAACTACCATATGATCCAGCAATCCCACGACTGGGCATATACCCAGAGAAAATCATAATTCAGAAAGACACATGCACCCCAATGTTCATTGCAGCACTATTTACAATAGCCAGGTCATGGAAGCAACCTAAATGCCCATCGACAGATGAATGGTACATATATACAATGGAATATTACTCAGCCATAAAAAGGAACTAAACTGGGCCATTTGTAGAGACGTGGATGGACCTAGAGACTGTCATACAGAGTGAAGTAAGTCAGAAAGAGAAAAACAAATATTGCATATTAACGCATATATGTGGAATCTAGGAAAATGGTACAGATGAACCAGTTTGCAAGGCAGAAATAGAGACACAGATGTAGAGAGCAAACATATGGACACCAAGGGTGGAAAGTGGGGGTGTAGTGGTGGTGGTGGGATGATTTGGGGGAGTGGGATTGACATGTATACACTAATATGTATAAAATAGATAACCAATAAGAACCTGTTGTATAAAAAAAATTAAATTAAATTAGAAAAGAATCTTAAAGCCTGTTAACATAATCATGTATGTCTACGTACAAAACATACATAAATTTCACTTTATTTAAAACATGAAAGAGGGTATTTCAAATCACACTAAACATAATAAATGTAGAACTTGCTTTGTTAAAAATCTACAGTATACATCCAAGTAAAGGCTAAACTTCCAATGCCAACTATATATGAAAAGAAATTTAACATTTACAATAATCAGTTTCCTAATAGTGCTATTTTAAAGAATATTTTTAAGAAAAATAAAAGCTTCTAAATATAAAATGTCTTTATTGAACTGAGGAAAAAAAAGACTAAATTTTATACTGAGAATAAAAAATGTTAAAGCTTTTTTCCTATGTTACTCCATGTCCTGTTATCAGATCATATACTAGTGACCCAACATAGATAACAAAACCATCCAGTATGGTTCACTGGTATTAATATTGCCATCATCTATCATTTGGGCCTGCTTTCTGCCTTTAGGTCTGAGCTAGATGACAATAGATTCCAAGCTCCAAATTTGGACATTTATCAGCATATTTGAAATGGAAATTATCTAAGAATATACAGAACAGGTTTTGGGGGAAATCATTGCTTTCCTGAAAGGTTTTTTCACTATATGAAATGTATTATGAATTTACCTATAAACTAGTCCAGGTCTATAAATTTCAGCTATTAATCGGAGGAGGCAACCAATTAGATTTGAGCTTCTAAAGTTTAAATTATGTCTGGACCTTGAAATTTGAAAGCTCTCAAGCTGTCTGAGAAGCTCAGCTTTCCAGCACATCTCCTCCCCTAAGTGAGCCAGACATTCTGATTTATTGTATCTGGGTGGGGCTTCAGGATTGGCAGTTTTTAAAAACTCCTCAGTGATTCCATCATGAAGTCAATATTGAGAATCACTTAATTAGATGAAGGCAAATCTTAGCAGGTGAGTTTCCCAAGTCAGCCAGTTTCTTAAGGTAGGTTTCCCTTTATTTTTTGGTCAATATTTTCTGTAGGTTTAACATTATTATTATATTTCCCTACTTACTGGGCTCTTTTTATGTCATCTTTGTTAAGATTATCATGTTTAATCTTCACAAGAATATTACTTCATAAATGTAGAAACTAAGGTTTAGGAGATTAAATAATTTGGTCAAGGTAACTTCATCAGTGGTAGTCATAATAGTGAAACATTAAGCCTTCTGATTTCAACGTCTATATTATTAATCACTACTTTTAATTCTGCCATGATTAGTATTAAAAGCAGACTGAAAAGAGAAGAAGAGAATTAGATTGTTTTCCCCCTCACCTGTGCGGCAGAATGATGTCGAACCAAAAATAGGATGTATTCACAGGTAGCTCAGCTGTATATACTTAAAGGCATTTGTAAGCAAGGCAAATTAGTAAAGCCTACGTTTTAAGCTGAATATAGAAAGAACTAGTTTTGCTTTATGTACTTATAATTTTTGTCCTGTCCATTGATCTCTTAATACCTGTTGTTAAGAACTTTTTGCATTGCTCTGAAGAAAGCGGTTCTGAAAATGCTGGAGTAGCTTATTAAAGGAATGTCTTAGAGACATAAACAGCCGAAGCTTGAAGGCAACTTAGAGGTGAGCTAAGGTCAAGTTCTTCACCTTGCAGGGAAAGATCACGAAGCCCCAGGGGCTAAGGCCGTTGCCCAGGTTAAAAGACTCTGGAGTGGCTGAACTGAGAAGCGAACGCTATCCTCTCTCCAGGCTTCTTTTCACTACAACCACAGCTGTCTTGGTGCAACAGAAGAGAGGAGGAGCCCTGAGCCTGATGTGACAGCCACCGACAAAAGTCCCAAGTCCTGCGATCATAGCGTTGAAGGCATAGGAGCTGCTGTGCTGAAGCAGAGTCAGAAAGTTGGGCTGGATTCTAAGCCATAAACTTATTCTATTTGTTGGGAGAGGGTAACAATTCTCCGAATGAGTGCCTTACAAGGACTCCCTTTTTCCAGGGTGATATTTTATAAGGATGTACAGTAAGTGCAAAACGAGGTGCCTAGAACAGTCAAATTCAGAGTTAGAAAGTACATTGGTAGATGCCAGGGACTGGGGGGTAGGGGATGGGGAGAGGGGATGGGGAGTTAGTGTTTAAGGGAGACAGAGTTTCAGTTGGGAAGGTGAAAAATTAGGGAGATGGGTGATGGTGAGAGCTGTACAACAATGTGTATGTACTTAGCGCCACTGAACTGTACAGTTAAACATGGTTAAAATAGTATGTTTTATATTATGTGACTTTTACCACAATAAAAAAAAACATTAAAAAAATTACACCATTGGTTCCTGTCTTTTAATGCAGCATTCCTAATACTTTTTCCTAAATCTTCCAGGATTTTGGAGGTTTCTTTTAATTTTCATCAAGTTTTCGATTAACAAACAAACAAAGACCTGGGATAGTTTAATGGTTTACCTAATAATGTAACCGCATGGCCTGGTTTTCAAGATTTTCCAAAGTTTGGGTCAAGCTCAACTTTCCAGCTCTATGTTCTACTATTTCTCTACATAAACCCTATGGTCAAGCCAAAAATGTCAACATTAGATTTTTCTCATCATTCTGTCTGTATATATTCCCCGTTATATTAATTTTCTCAGACTGTACCCACTAGCTAGAATGCCTACTCCCCTGACCCATGGTCCCTACCCATTAAAATCTTAATTCATTTTTTAAGGTCCAGATCAAGAAACATTTCCTGCACAGAGTCTCTTCTCCCCTTAGCCAGCAGCTACTGCTCTGAAATAAAAAGTTAATTGGATTTTTGGATGGGCTTGTCTGCCCTACCTCACCTCCAAATGGCTGTGCTATAGGATGTCAGCCTAATGTTTGCAAAGAGGTCATGAGAACCTGATGTATATCCTAATTGCGACCCTAAGCAGAGTTGATTTCCTGTTATGACAGATACGTTAAATCAGTATTACACCAGCATGGGTGGATTTTCACTGAGAAAGAATTTCCTGGGGCTAACTATAACTAAATCACTTAATCACTTTTCTACATAGCAGGGATAAGCCATTTAAAAAAATTTCCATTTTATTTTTATTTTAATGAAACCATTTAAGTTGAAAACAATTTCTGCATAAATGTTACAACAAAGATTAAATTCATCCATTAGTCTGATATTAGAGATTAAAATTTCCACTACTGTCAGTTTTCTTTTGTGTCTACAATTTTCTTTGTAAAAATGGTAACCAATCTTCTTGGACGAAATTTTGCAGATCTATTTTTTAAATACATTTTAAATATTTCCAGTACTTTGGAGTCATTAGTAAATATTAAATGCATAATATGACTCATCAGTTTTACTTTGCTGTGCTTATTCCTATCAGAAAGATTCAGTATAAACTGGATACAAGATAAAAAGCTATTATTTAATCCTTGACATAAAGAACAAAGAGAATTAGTAGGTCAAAGGTGTACAATATGGGGTACTATTGTGACTAAATTTTGGTGTTGAAGTATTCTGCTTTGCCTTCATTTGAAACCATAAAACTCCTAGGAGAAAACATAGGGGAGAAGCTCCTTGACACTGATTTTGGCCATGATGTTTTGAATTTGACACCAAAAGCAAAGGCAACAAAAGTAAAAATAAACAAGTGGGACTACATCAAACTAAAATATCTTCTGCACAGCATAGGACACCATTAATGAAAAGAAAAGGCAACCAATGGGATGGGAGAAAATATTTGCAAATCACTTATTTGATAAGAAATTAATATCCAAAATATATAAAGGACCTGTACAATTTAATAGCAAAAAACCCAATCTGATGAAAAAATGGGCAGAGGAACTAAGTGGACATTTTTCCAAAGAAGACATGTAAATGGCTGATAGGTACAAGAAAAGGTGCTCAACATCACTAATCATCAGGGAAATGCAAATCAAAACCACAATGAGATATTACCTCACATCCATTAGAATGGCTATTATCAAAACGACAGGAAGTAACAAGCATTGGCAAAGGATGTGGAGAAAAGGGAACCCTTGTGCACTATTGGTAACAATGTAAATTAGTACAGGCACTATGGAAAACAGTATGGAGGTTTCTCAAAAAAATTAAAAATAGAACTACCACATGATCCAGCAATTCCACTTATGGGTATTTATCAGAAGGAAACAAAATCACTATCTCAAAAAAGATATCTGTACCCCCATGTTCATAGCAGCATTATTTACAATAGCCAAGATACGGAAAGAATACTGTCTATCCATAGAGAACAGACTTGTGCTTGCCAAGGGGGATGGGGGTGGGAGAGGGTTGGATTCGGAGTTTGGGACTACCAGAATGCAAACTACTATGTATAGAATGGATAAACAACAAGGTCCTATTGTATAGCACAGGGAGCTATATTCAACATCCTGTAATAAACCATAGTGGAAAAGAATAAAAAAATTTAAATGTCTATTGATGGGTGAATGGATAAAGAAAATGTGATATACATATATATATAATATTATATATATGTGATTATATACATATAGTGGAATATCATTCAGCTGTAAAAAGGATGGAAATCTTGCCATTTGCATTAACATGGATGAAATAAGTCAAAAAGAGAAAGACAAATACTGTATGATCTCACTTATATGTGAACTCTAAAAAAACTGAACTCATGGGCTTCCCTGGTGGTGCAGTGGTTGAGAATCCACCTGCCAGTGCAGGGGACATGGGTTTGAGCCCTGGTCAGGGAAGATCCCACATGCCGCGGAGCAACTAAGCCTGTTAAGTCACAACTACTGAGCCTGTGCTCTAGAGCCCGTGAGCCACAACTACTGAGCCCGTGTGCCACAACTACTGAAGCCCATGCACCTAGAGCCTGTGTTCTGCAACAAGAGAAGCCACTGCAGTGAGGATCCTGTGCATCGCAACAAAGAGTAGCTCCCGCTGACTGAAACTAGAGAAAGCCTGCGTGCAGCAACAGAGACCCAACACAGCCAAAAATAAAAATAAATAAAATAAATAAATTAAAAAAAACCCTGAACTCATAGATAAAGAGAACAGATTGGTGGTTGCCAGAGGCAGGGGGTGGGGAAGTGGGGGGGAGGTGGGCAAAATGGGTGAAGGGAGTCAAAAGGTACAAACTTTAGTTATAAAATAAACAAGTTGTGGGATGTTACGTACAGCATGGCGACCATAGCTAATAATAATGTACTGTATATTTGAAAGTTGCTAAAAGAGTAGATCTTAAAAGTTCTCCTCACAAGGAAAGAAACCTGTAGCTATTTGCCGTGATAGATATTAAATAAAAAATTTTTGTCATCATTTAACAATATATACATATATATCAAATCATTGTATACCTAAAACTAATACAATGTCATATGTTAATTGTTTCCTATATCTATGTTCATCAACATATATACACAATAAATCCAGGGTCACAATAAATCCTGACTACAATGAAGATGTGACACAGTGCAGGGGAGGGTTGAAGATTTTAGTCTGAGTGAATCACAAACCAAAGGTCTTGTTGGCATAAAGTAAATTATTTCTCTCCATTAAGCCTGGGTTCCTCCACCTGTATAAATCTCTAAACTTCCTCAAGTAAACCTTTAAATTAATTCATCTTATTCTGTGCAGAAAAAAGATTATTTATACTTCTTCAGTTACTCTGACCTACTCATCAGAACTCGTCCTAGTAATTAAAAATTTGGTGAGAAAGTTCACAAAGGAAAATAAGTTGAATTTCCCCCCATCCTCTCTTCAGACACAGATTGGGGGCATGAAGTGAATTCAAGGGGAGAAAATTTGTGAGTAGATAGAGTTCAGCCTTTTGTGAAAGGGATTTTTAGTGTTATCACTCATCAAACTTTATTAGGCTTCTGATCAATTTCTAATTAAAGAAAGCATGAATCCTCATAAGACAAGGGGAAAAGGTGATTCATAAGTAAGGTACAGAATGTCTTGTCTCTGGAGTTCCCAATCTGTCAAAACAAATCAAGACACTCTCTGGTAATTTTAATCTAGTTTTTTCACAATTTATTCTTTTTTAGGTATGAGAAATCTCAAAAGTTCTTCCTGAGTTTTTATTCTATTGTTCCAGATCCTTTTGGGAAAAGAAATATGCTTCAGATCATTTAGTGAAGAGATGACTAGTGTTAATTTCATTTCAGTCCCTATAAATAAAACTTTATGTTTTTCACTAGACATAGATTTTATTACTTTCAGATTTTTGCTCTTGTATAGCATAATAATTGATCCCATATTTCTCAGATAAAACAGTAAGGAATATATCACTTTGATACAGTGTAATTCTATAGGAAAAGAAATTATTTCTTTATCAAATACTAAACATAAATTTGTTTAATCAAATATAGTTGGAAGGCATGTGAGGAGGAATTTAAGGGAAGTTAAGGGATGATTGATGATGAAAGAATAGTAAGACCAAGTTTGTGTCAATGACCAATTAATGGAAATGCTAGTTCATCAGGTGACAGGTGTCTCCATTTTACATAATTAAGTCTATTTCTCAAACCAGAGATTCATAAATAAACTCTGGGTTTGTTTTGTGTTTTCCCTCTATCATATAAATTATATTTATGGTTAATCTATTCATAGAACTACCAATCTTGAGGTGATCTTACAAATAATTTAGCTAATTCCTCATTTTTTATATGAGGAAACTGAGGAAAAGTCAATAGACAGTATCACAGTGTCCTTGGTTACTCTTCCACTTTCTTTAAATTTGCCTAATTCAAATGATACCATATTTTCTCACATAAATTTGCTTACACCTCTCCCTGCTTATAAGAAAATGTTTATACCATATGAAGAAGGTGGAGACCAGGAAGAAGTACCTGCCTGTAAACCACTGCACTTTTCCATGAAGGTTTTGTGAAGCTGGTAATATAGCCTTTGAGGCAGGATGAGAATGATACTATTCTCATTATTGGTTGGATCCTTTCTCCTTGAATAAGATTGTAAAAACCTAAGTGTCCATTGACAGATGAATGGATAACGTAGATGTAGCACATATATACAATGGAATATTACTCAGCCATAAAAAGAAATGAAATTGAGTTATTTGTAGTGAGGTGGATGGACCTAGAGTGTGTCATACAGAGTGAAGTAAGTCAGAAAGAGAAAAACAAATACCATATGCTAACACATATATATGGAATCTAAAAAAAACAAAAGGTGCTGAAGAACCTAGGGGCAGGACAGGAATAAAGCTGCAGATGTAGAGAATGGACTTGAGGACATGGGGAGGGGGAAGGGTAAGCTGGGATGAAGTGAGAGAGTGGCATGGACATATATACACTACCAAAGGTAAAATAGATAGCTAGTGGGAAGCAGCCGCATAGCACAGGGAGACCAGCTCAGTGCTTTGTGGCCACCTAGAGGGGTGGGTTAGGGAGGGTGGGTGGGAGACACAAGAGGGAGGGGATATGGGGATATATGTATATGTATAACTGATTCACTTTGTTATACAGCAGAAACTAACACACCATTGTAAAGCAATTATACTACAATAAAGATGTTAAAAAAAAATAACTAGAAGGTGGTCAGGTGATTCCCATTCCAGTCTTTTTTTTTTCCCAGTCTTTTGCAACACATATTTGAAATGATACTTTACATTTATTGTTCAACAAAAGAAGCATCAGAGAGTGTTTTGATATAGGCCAACAATATGGCACCAAATGTGGCACATCATTGAAGGGTGCATTTCCTTTTACAAAGTTCTTTGAAAGGAGATTTAGCAGGTAGAGATAATAGTTAAAATGGGGCTAGTCCACTCAGCCAGGGGGTGGCAGTGCCACTCAGTGGAAAGAGGCCTGGTCTAGAAGTCCAGCCTGAGATCCAATTCTAAATATGTCACTAGCTATGTGATGCTGGGTTAGCCAGTTAAACTTCCTGAGACTAATTTTCTTAATCGGATAAATGAGAAATTGGATGTGATTCATAGTTAGTTGACTAGTTTAAAAGACTTCCAGGCCCATGGATTTAAGTTGTGAGTATGAACTGGCTAGATATAAGACAATGGGGAGTTATATTGCCTGAGGAAGATGTATGCAGAACCTAGATATATTCAAATTTGAATTTATTGAAAACACTTTACCAAGTATTGGTGAGGATGTGGAGCATCTGGAATTCATATATTGCTGGTGAATATATAAATTAATTCAATCATTTTGGAAAACTGTTTAGTAGTTGTAAAAATATTTTTAAACTATTTATAACTTGTGACTTAGCAATTTAATTCCTGGCTAGACACACATTAGAATGAGTGCTTATGTCCACCCAAAGACATGTACAAGACTATTGATAGCAGCTGTATTCATACATATAAAAGAGGATATACTGTATGATTCCAGCTATGAAAAATTTAAAAGCAAGCAAAACTAATCTGTGGGGATAGAGATGAGAACAGTGATCATTTTGGGTTCTTTCAGTTGTTTAAAAGGGCTGTAAGAAAACTGTGGAAATTTTCGGTATCTTGATTGGGATGTGGTTTACAGAGGTATATACATATACAACCATTCACTTAAGATTTGGGCACTTTACTGTATTGTATCTGGGTTATACTATGATTTGAAAAACAGAAAAAAAGAAATAAACAGTAACAAAAAAAGAAGAAAAAAAGAAAGAAGGAAAGGAGAAAGAAACATTTTGTTGGAAGAATATAAAACCATCTACAGATGGACTTCTGCCCAGAGATTGCCACTTTGCTGTTTCTGGGTTGTGTGAGCTTTAGAATCCTCTTCAGCTATAATTGTCAATGATTGTTTGAATAAGAGAAAAAATTCAGGTGAAAATTTGGGAACGACAAAGTAAAGTTAACACCAACTTTTATGGCCCAGTATTATGATTGTCAATGGACTCATTAACAAGAAAATGATACTAACTATAAAAATTCTAAATTGCTGTGTCAAGTCCCCACTTTCCTTACCTGAAAGCTATGGTTGCCTTGTGCATCATAACATTGACTGTAAATTAGAAACCTCATTTTTACTTCCTACATCTGCAGAGACCAGTGCTTAAAGAGGGTATGCTTGAAATGGATTTTACAATTCAAATTCAGTTGCACAAAATCTTACCACTCTGAGCAAAAATAAAAAGCTTCCCCCTGCTATTATAATCAGCACAATACCCTGAGCTCACAGATTAGCTCTGTGTGGCCACTGTAACCAGACTGATTCGGGTTAAACTCTGATTCAAACATCAAAGAAATTTCAGAGCAGGTGAAATCAGCAGCTGCTTCACTGGTATATTCTGTGGGAGGGAAGGAGTTGTCATCCACATTCAGTAGAACATCATCTTCTTCCCATAGATTCAAACAGGGACAGAAATCCACAAAGTCATGCTTTATACTTTATAAGAAATTATAGGATTGAGTCATTAGACCTTGGTATGATTATGCTTTCTTTTAGATAAATATGGCCTCTAAATTAAGATTAAAAACTCTGAATAAAGGAAGTAACATTTATTGAGTTTATAACATGTATCCAGGATTTTAATTTCTACCCCTCATTTAATTAAAAAACACCATTCCCATTTTATACATGATTAAAGTGAGCCTTGGCGAATATAAACACCTAGCTGTTGGTGGAATGCAGGATTCACCCTGGGGTGTCTGTCTTCCTTCACTACATCTCTCCACAGGCTCCTTTAAGGGAAGGGACACTGTAGTTTTCTGTTTTTAGTGTTTCTGACAACTGTAGGTAAATGCTAAAGCACTGACATAAATACTAGGCCACAAATTCAGTTATGCAAGAGACATTTTTCTTTCAATTCCTATAAATAGAAGTTACTTTCTTTTTGAACTCATTCTTCTATTTGGTAGAAATTTGTCCTCTGTCAATTTAAGATGTCCTCACTTCCAGGTTACACCCTCCCCCTCCCCCCCGTTCCCATCCCCCCATGCCTGAGGCTGTCTGTAAGTCTTGGGAGGTTGATGAGTGTGATAACTGGTTATCACCTGCTCAGTCTAGCTTCTGTCCCATCTCATTGGACCACGTAGGTTGTAGCTATGTCATCCAGAGTTCAGGACATTCTCAGGCCTGGCTCAATGTCTGATAATTTATTGATCCTCTCTAGGACTTGGGAAAATTTGCTCTGTTTTCTACTGTAGATAGATCAAGGGAGATCAAGCCTGGAGGCCGTCTCTGGCCATGCTGCCATTTTCCCTCTAATAATCTTTAACATTATAGGGTGCATATGTGTGTTTGCCCGATGGGGGCTGTTCAGAACAGGAAGATGACTTTGGATTTTGCTTTTTCCAAGCCCTCTTCTCTTGAATATTTAAACGTATCTGGGTGTTCTGCCACTTTTCCCTCCTTACCTTCAGTACAGAAAATTTATAACCCGAAGAAAGGTGGGTGGATAAAGGTAAAGGGAAGGGGAA
Source organism: Mesoplodon mirus (assembly GCF_964341445.2). Taxonomy (NCBI): domain Eukaryota; kingdom Metazoa; phylum Chordata; class Mammalia; order Artiodactyla; family Ziphiidae; genus Mesoplodon; species Mesoplodon mirus. The sequence continues at coordinate 105,099,197 of NC_138985.1, forward strand.
TATTTCTGTCAAACAACACATTCTTTCAAATCATTTTCATGTTCTATGGAGACTTCCATTGGCTCTCTTAAACTGGTTTACCCATAACAACTCTCCTAGAGGCAATGAATACCCAGTTACAGAAGACACTAGGGGTGCAGGGGTCCGGGGGTGGGAGGTGGTTTCAAATACACTGTGAAATGTTAGATATATTATTCCTCTGTGCTAAGCATATAATCAACACTCAGTAAATACTTATTTAATTGAGATAAATGAAATACAAAAGAGATCACATATTTGCCAGGCTAGAGATTTTCAAACCTAGATGAGCAACAAAATCACCTGGAAAACTTAAAAAAATTCAAATTTCTAGCCCTCACACCTGGAGTTTTAAACTTAAACTTTGAGGAGGGATTGAGAAAGTCTTTAAAAAAATATTCTTCAGGTGATTGGACAAGTATGAGACCTACCGGTTTAGCAATCTGATTACTCAAGTTTATCTGGTATTACCCTGTGAAGTACAGAGCAGGGTCCTAAGAGAATGGGACATTAATAGACACATTTTGGTAGTAGAAGAAAGAATCTGAACTTAGTAGAACATCCATGGAAATATATAATATAAAACTTCTTCTACGAACACATTTCATTTGAGCAAAGGAATGGATTCAGCCTATGAGTAGCTCTATTACTTCACAGACTAATTGCTTCCTGGTTTTTAATCCTTTCCTCACATCAAAATTGGATATATTCACTTTAGAAATAAGACTAATTTACATAAATATGTTAATTCCCAAGTCATTTGAATTTTAGCATTTTTTGGGTCTAATATTGAAGTGAAAGGTTTGTGTCTTAGTAAAAGATTTTCATGAGCTGGAGAGGTAGCCTGAGAGATATTTTTAGGGCTGGAATGGCCTTCTCAGTTTAAAAATATACTGTACCTGAAACTTGCTTTAAAATTCAATGGACTTCAGTAATTTTGGTTTATATGTGGTGGTGGTGGAGGAGGATGATAGAGGAGATGGGAAAGAAAAAGCCTAGAATAATCCCACTTGCTTCTTTCCCTTAATGCTAGTTAATTTTAATTTCTATCATTCATTTCTTTAACAAACTACTATTGCTAGATATTGTTGCTAGTATTTAGAATCAAGAAGATCAGTATGCTATTGTCTTGACGTGGGAGAACTCATAGTCTAGTGAAGGAGAAAGATACATAATCACTAATTTCAATAAAATCTCATGGTATGATAGAGATCTGAATGAAGTGTTGTGCCATCACGTAAGACATAGAGGACTGTTTAGGAAAAATAAGGAATGTTTTCTAGAGATGATGCATCTGAATGGGGTCTTGAAGAATAAATGAGTTTCTGGGGGAGGGAAGAGATAAAAAGAAGAAAGGACATGCCATGAAGAAGAAACAGTGTGTGCAAAGGCAAGGGTTATGAAAGTAAATGGTGTGTGTTTAGGAAAGTGTCATTCATTCAATGTGGCTGGACCATAGGGCGCATGGGAGGATATGAGGCCAAAACTGCAGGTTGGTGCAAATTTAGGAAGGGCCTAATATTCTACTTCAATGACATTAACTTCATTCATGGACCTTAAGGGAGACAAACGTTTTTAAGCAAAGGAATGACATAAGAAGGTTTATATTTTAGAAAAAAATGGACTCAAAGTATATAAGGGATGGTTTAGAGGGAGAAGGTGGTGGGGCAACAAGACAAGTTAGTACAGGAGCCAGAATTTGATGCTCAAAATAAAACAATTACAGAGGGGGTGGGAGGAAAGAGAATATTTGGAAAGAAAGTAAAGAATTGGAATTGAGAGAACTTGGTTTGAAAATGTTTCTTCTTAATCTGGGTTCTCTCAGAAGTGGACCCTGAGATGAACACTTGGGTGGATAATATTTAGATAATGTAGTTTGGGCAGCGGGAAGTGACAGGTGGAGGGGATGCAGCCAGTGAGCAGTGCACAGCCACCATGGGTGACCACAGCCTAACCTGGGGAAAATCTGGGAATCTGAGGAAAATGCTTTCCTCAGACTGACTGCACTGGTGGAGTGAAAGCCTGGGGTATGTTTCTTCAAGTGGAAAATGGAGAGGTAAGGGTCGTACTGGTATTAGTTTGGAGAGTAAATAGGATGCATGGAAGAGATAAAATCTGTTAAAGCTATTTTGAGGACAGAGTGAAAGCAGTAGCTTGAGCAAGAGGTAAGACCAAAAAATTAAAAAAAAAAATTATCTTGGAGGTTTCTGGCCAAAGAGAACAATCAGCTGAGAAGGAAATACTGAAGATGAGAGAAAGGCTTGCCATATGTGATAGAAAAAGTTCCCAGAAATGTTGGGAGAACATGGGATCAGAACAAGTTTTGGCAGTTGGCAGTAGATCCAAGAGGAGAGGATGGCTGTTTCTTCCTCTGACGTGAAATGGAGAGAAGTGAAGATGGAAGGGGTGTAAATACCCCTTGAGGAGGAGAGAAGGTCATTTTAGGGAGCTCATGTCTGACAGTTTCATTTTCTGTGCAGCAAAGAAAAGAATATGGATGAATCTAAGAGACTTTTCTTCCTCACAGACATTAAGATCTGAGAGGCCTGAAAACTTATCTGTTCATCACTGTGTCTCTAGCATCCAGCGGTGTGTTGGAATATAGGAGACTATCAAAACATAGGTTTTAAATTGAATGAATGAATGAAAAATGGAACATGCCATAACAGCTGGAAAAGAGTCAGAAGTACCTGGGTTCAAATCCCACCTCGTTGTATCACATTGCATTGATAAGTGTTCATTTGCAGGAATGAATGAATGAATAATATTCGATGCACATGAAAATAAAAGCAAAAGCAATTATACACATTCTTTTTATCCTGCTTATTATCATAACTCTCAAATAGTACAAATATCTTGATCTTAGGATATAAGCTTTTCTCTTTATTTTGTCCCATTGCAAAGGAAGGGGAATATTAAACCTTGGCTTTTTGGTAGATTATTCTTAAATGTTATAATTTTCTCCAATGAAGCAAGAGAATATTATTGGAACACAAAAAATTTTCCATCCTAAAGTAAAATATGCATGCACATGTTTTCTCATCTGATTCAAATTAAATACAACATACACAATTTGAAAGGTAGGTTATTCAATGTTGTTGGATTTTAAAACTTTCCTAAATGTTACCCAGTGCCGAGAGGGACAGCTAATATCACAGAAAATAGAAGTTAATATACAGCACGTTTCTGAGAAGTTAGAGAGAGGACAGAAATTGATAGAGTGAGGTTTAATCAAGATAAATGGAAAGCATTGCACTAGGGAAAGATCAAATGTGAAGGGAAAAAAAAAAGAGTGGAAGCCACAAAATTGTAGGTTTAGAGTCATTAATGTGAAAAAAAGTGCTAAAGTGATAGTTGTCAATAAATTTTATGTGCGTTTACAATAAGATGATATTGCAATAAAGGGTATCATATGAGAAATTATTAACTGATATATATATATATATATATATATATATATATATATATATATATATATATATATATATGAATGACCTGGGGAATAAAAATCCTCCTTTTTTTTTTGTATGGATGAACACATATGTAAAATACAATACATGTTCAGTTATTCTATGGCCCTTAATTTTTGTTCCTTGCAATGGCTCTAAGGTTAAAGAAAAAAAAAATTACCCCCATAACTGGAGGGTTATAAGGCTTGTCACATCACACTAGATTACTGCTCTTTCTCAGACTTCATCCTTCTGTACCTTTGCTGTTTTGATTCCCTCTGCCTGGACCTACCTTCCTCCATTCTGTGGTTATACAAATTCAATCCATTCATCTAGGCCAACCTCAAATGTAATCTCACATTGGTGAAGACTTGATTTCTGCTGCTTAACCCAATATGCCATGCTGCCCTGTCTGAGTTTCCTTCCCTGAGAATCAGGACACAGGGGTGGGATAGTACTAGAATGGGAGAGAAAGTAGAGGGGGCTACGGGTTTGACCTGCATGAGACTGGGTCTAGAAATTGAGATTTCACATGAGTATGGATATGATTACAAAGTAGTGAGTACACTCTCTGAGAGATATTCTGGAAGATGCAGAGATGGTTCTGGGAACGAATGACCTCAACAGACCTCCTTGAAAGCATATGACCCAATCTTTCTGCCAGTTATCAATGTATTTATTGTCTGTCAGCTCAAATGCTTGAAAAAGGGGGCCAGAAAGTAAGACTAGATAAGCAAAATTCATTTGCTTAGTGGCTCCTTCTTGGAGCATGAATTTAATACTTCGTCAGTGCCCTCAGGTGATGGGGTGTACTCTTGCCAGGGGACACAAGAATACCAGGAATATTGTTCCTCCTCATATATTGCATGATATGGAAAGCTGCCAGCACTGAGTGGCCCAGGTAACAGGAAAGGGCTCCATAGAAGGTTAGGCTTCCCTGGCACTTGGTCACATGATCCAACAGACCCTATGATGCTATGGGTGTTAGCGGTGGCAAAAGGTTCAGCGTGGATTTCATGGCAAGCCCCGGTGAGAAAATCATAACACAGGCCCCTGGGATTTGAAGCAAGACCATGCCAACTGCAGCAAAGAATTCTAAGTCATTTTAGAAACAGGTCCTGGTGAGTCACTGGGCCCTGGGAGAGACTGAACCTTTGATCTTGAGGCAAAGTGACTCTGTATCTGAAATGAATTGCCTATTGTGAGCTGGGTTATATGGGATCAGCAGAGTCAAAAAGTCAGACAAGCCCAGCAACAGTCACAAGAAGGCACAGGTACATCTGGAATAGAGTCCATGAAAGACCAGAGGACGTGAGTAAGCTGAAAACGAAGGCATCCCAGACAGCCGCCACAGAAACACCAGCAGCTGTCTCCTGGCTCACTCCTGTGGTTCATCATGTGGCAGGTCTTGTACGCCTGGATGAAGAAAGAGGAAAAAGCCCAAGTTTGCTTTATGAGTGAGTCAGCATGGTGTGTGTGTGAAAGCAGAAAACAGATGGCAGCTACATCATAGCCATACTCAAAGGTGGCTTTGAAAATAACAGAGAAGGAAAGTCTTCCCTATGGGCAGAGCTGGGAGCAGTTCACTCCGCTTTTTATGGAATGAGAAGTGGACCAAGCTGAGAATATATACAAATTGCTAAGAAGTGCCCAATTCCCTGGCCAGCTTGTCATGGACCTAGAAAGAAAAGGAATAGAAGATCAGAGAAAAGGAGTCCTGGTGTAGGAGCATGAGGGTGGACATGGGAGTGGGAACAAAGTATAAAGAGTTTTCTATCACACTTTGATGTTACCAGAAAGCACTCAGTGTGAAAGAGTCACAGAAAACCGAGTAGACAAAATGACTTGGCCAGGCAATGTTATCCAGGCTTTGCCATCAGCCATCCTGGATCTGGACTAGTTGGCATATTACTGGCAAGGTCTCTGTGGCAAAGATGGGTGCTGTTCTTGGACCCAACAGAAGGGACTCCATTTGTTTTGGTCTATCTAGATACTGATGCTTCTGAATGTCCAAAGTGCCATCAACAAAAACCAACTCTGAGCACTATTCTTTGACGAATCTATTTTGGTAGCAAGGAAATTACGTCCTGGAAGGAATAGGAGTTTATCCATAGAGATAGATACCTATTCTTCATATGAATTTATCCATTTAAGCTCCACTGTTATCCAGGAGAATATTGAATGCTTGATCCACAGGTTTGGAATCCTACTCAACAGCTGCCTAACCAGGGGATCCACTTGGAGCAAAGGAGTTGTGAGAGTGGGCCCATGACCACTGGATTTACTGTCTGTATTATATACAGAAATGCCCAGAATTAACTGGCCTACTGCTCTGACAGACCTTCTAGGAATGGCCTTCAAAAGGCATATCTAAATCACCAGCTTGGAGAAAATTCTCTGAAAGAATAGAGGGTCATCATCAAGATGCATCCATTATATGCATTAAATCAGAGACCTATATATGGTGCTCTGTCAACACGGGAAGAATACATGGCCCAGGAGCCAAGGCTGGTAGCAAGAGGGGCTCCTCTTGTTGCTTCCAATGATATACTGGGGGCCTTGTACTTTTCATTTCTGTAATTCTGGGCTCTGCATTGTTAGCATTCCTGGTCCAAAGCAGATGTACTCTTGCCAGGAGACACAGAAAGAGTCCCATTTAACTGGAACACTTTGGACTTCCCAAGTTCAGGGCCCAGGAGGTAAGAAGAGAGTCACAATCTTGGCAGGAAAAATTGATCCCGATGAGCGGAAGGAGGTAGGGATGCTTTTAGACAGACAATGGTGGCAGGAAGGAAGGTATAGCACTCAGGTGATCTCGGGGCATGTCTTGGTATCTCTTGCCTTGGTATAACTCTGAACGGATACATCAGCAACTCTGAACAGAGAAGCATATGAAAACCAAGGGTTCAAACCCCTTAGAAATGAAATTTCGTTTGGCTCACACCAACAGGTGGGTCACCAAGACCTGCCAACATGATAGCCGAGGTAAGGGACATGTGGGGATCCTCAAATTTGTCCTCCATATTGCCATCCTCAGTTTCATTTTTGCTCTTTATTAATCACATAGCTATAATGTAATTTTGCTGTTAGATTTTAAATACCTACATTTCTTTTTTTTAATGGTTTCTAATAGTTGTTTTTTTTTATAGATCTTTATTGGAGTATAATTGCTTCACAATACTGTGTTAGTTTCTGTTGCACAACATAGTGAATCAGCCATACGTATAAACATGTCCCCATATCTCCTCCCTCTTGAGCCTCCCTCCCATCCTCCCTATCCCACCCCTCTAGGTGATCACAAAGCACCGAGCTGATCTCCCTGTGCTATGATGCTGCTTCCCACCAGCCAACTATTTTATATTCGGTAGTGTATATATGTCGATGCTACTCTCACTTTGCCCCAGCTTCCCCCTCCCACCCCACGTCCTCAAGTCCATTCTCTATGTCTACCTCTTTATTCCTGCCCTGCAATTAGGTTCATCAGTACCATTTTTTTTTTTTAGATTCCATATATATGCATTAGCATACAGTATTTGTTCTTCTCTTTCTGACTGACTTCACTCTGTATTGCAGACTCTAGGTCCATCCACCTCACTACAAACAACTCAATTTCATTCCTTGTAATGGCTGAGTAATATTCCACTGTATATATATGCCACATCTTCTTTATCCATTCATCTGTCAATGGACATTTAGGTTGGTTCCATGTCCTGGCTATTGTAAATAGTGCTGCAGTGAACACTGGGGTACATGTCTCTTTTTGAATTATGGTTTTCTCAGGGTATATGCCCAGTAGTGGGATTTCTGGGTCATATGGTAGCTCTATTTTTAGTTTTTAAGGAACCTCCATACTGTTCTCCATAGTGGTTGCATCAATTTACATTTCCACCAACAGTGCAAGAGGGTTCCCTTTTCACCACACACTTTCCAGAATTTATTGTTTATAGATTTTTTGATAATGACCATTCTGACTGGTGTGAGGTGATACCTCACTGTAGTTTTGATTTGCATTTCTCTAATAATTAGTGATGTTGAGCAGCTTTTCATGTGCCTCTTGGCCATCTGTATGTCTTCCTTGGTGAAATGCCTATTTAGGTCTTCTGCCCATTTTTAAACTGGATTGTTTGTTTTGATATTGAGCTCCATGAGTTGTTTGTATATTTTGGAGATTAATCCTTTGTCAGTTGCTTCATTTGCAAATATTTTCTCCCATTCTGAGGGCTGTTTTTTTGCCTTATTTATGGTTTCCTTAGCTGTGCAAAAGCTTTTAAGTTTAATTAAGTCCCATTTGTTTATTTTTGTTTTTATTTCCATTACTCTAGGAGGTGGGTCAAAAAAGATCTTTCTGTGGTTTATGTCAAAGAGTGATTTTCCTATGCTTTCCTCTAAGAGTTTTATATTGTCTGGTCTTACATTTAAGTCTTTAATCCATTTGGAGTTTATTTTTGTGTATGCTGTTAAGGAGTGTTCTAATTTCATTCTTTTACATGTAGCTGTCCAGTTTTCCCAGCACTACTTATTGAAGAGGCTGTCTTTTCTCCATTGTATGTTCTTGCCTCATTTCTCATAAATTAGGTGCCCATATGTGTGTGGGTTTATCTCTGGGCATTCTATCCTGTACCATTGATCTATATTTCTGTTTTTGTGCCAGTACCATACTGTCTTGATTACTGTAGGTTTGTGATATAGTTTGAAGTCGGAGAGCCTGATTCCTCCAACTCTGTTTTTCTTTCTCAAGATTGCTTTGGCTATTAAGGGTCTTTTGTGAAAAATGCCATTGGTAGCTTGATAGGGATTGCATTGAATCTGTAAGCTGCTTTGGGTAGTGTAGTCATTTCCACAATATTGATTCTTCCAATCCAAGAACATGGTATATTTCTCCATCTCTTTATGTCACCTTTGATTTCTTTCATCAGTGCCTTATAGTTTTCTGAGTACAAATCTTTTGCCTCCTTAGGCAGGTTTATTCCTCTGTATTTTATTCTTTGTGTTACAATGGTAAATGGAATGTTGCCTTCATTTCTCTTACTGACTTTTCATTGTTGGTGTATAGGAATGTCAGAGATATCTGTGCATTAATTTTGTATCCTGCAACCATACCAAATTCATTGATTAGTTCTAGTAGTTTTCTGGTGGCATCTTTAGGATTTCCTATGTATAGTATCATGTCATTGACAAACAGGGACAATTTTCTTCTTTTCTGATTTTGATTCCTTTAATTTCTATTTCTTCTCTGATTGCTGTGGCTAGGACTCCCAAAACTATGTTGAATAAGAATGGTGAGAGTGGACATCCTTGTTTTTTTTCCTGATCTTAGTGGAAATGCTTTCAGTTTTTCACCATTGAGAATGATGCTTGCTGTGGGTTTATCATATATGGCCTTTATTATGTTGAGGTAGGTTCCCTCTATGCCCACTTTCTGGAGAGTTTTTATCATAATTTGGTGTTGAATTTTGTCAAAAGTTTTTTCTGCATCTATTGAGATGATCATATGGTTTTTATTCTTCACTTTGTTAATATGGTGTATCACATTGATTGATTTGCATATATTGAAGAATCCTTGCATCCCTGGGATAAACCCCACTTGATCATGGTTTATGATCCTTTTAATGTGCTGTTGGATTCTGTTTGCTAGTATTTTGTTCAGGATTTTTGCATCTATGTTCATCAGTGATATTGGTCTATAATTTTATTTTTTGTGATATCTTTTTCTGGTTTTGGCATCAGGGTAATAGTGGCTTCATAGAATGAATTTGGGAGTGTTTCTCCCTCTGCTATATTTTGGAAGAGTTTGAGAAGGGTCAATGTTAGCTCTTCTCTAAATGTTTGATAGAATTCGCCTGTGAGGCCATCTGGTCCTGGACTTTTGTTTGTTGGAAGATTTTTAATTATGGTTTCAATTTCATTACTTGTGATAGGTCTGTTTATATTTTCTAATTCTTCCTGGTTCAGTCTTGGAAAATTGTACCTTTCCAAGAATTTGTCCATTTCTTCGTATCTGTACATTTTATTGGAATATATTTGTTTGTAGTAGTCTGTTATAATCCTTTTTGTATCTGCAGTGTCAGTTGTGATTTCTCCTTTTTTCATTTCTAATTTAATTGATTTGTGTCCTCTCCCTTTTCTCTTCATGAGTCTGGCTAAGGGTTTATCAATTTTATCTTCTCAAAGAACCAGCTTTTAGTTTTATTGACCTTTGCTATTGTTTTCTTCATCTCTATTTCATTTATTTCTGCTCTGATCTTTATGATTTCTTTCCTTCTACTGACTCTGGGCTTTCTTTGTTCTTTCTCTACTTGTTTTAAGTGTAGGTTTAGATTGTTTATTTGAGATTTTTCTTGTTTCTTGAGGTGAGATTGAATTAGTATAAACTTCCCCCTTAGAACTGCTTTTGCTGTGTCCCATAAGTTTTGGGTCATCATGTTTTTGTTGTCATTTGTTTCTGTGTAATTTTTTCATTTCTTCTTTGATTTCTTCAGTGATCTCTTGGTTACTTAGCAGTGCACTGTTTTGCCTCCATATATTTGTATTTTTTACAGTTTTTTTTCCTGTAATTGATTTCTAATCTCATAGCATTATGGTCAGAAAAGATGCTTGGTATGATTTCAATTTTCTTAAATTTTCCGAGCCTTGATTTGTGACCCAAGATGTGATCTATCCTGGAGAATGTTCCATGTGCACTTGAGAAGAAAGTGTATTCTGCCACTTTTGGGTGGAATATTCTATAAATATCAAATAAATCTATCTGGTCTATTGTGTCATTTAAAGCTTGTGTTTCCTTAATTATTTTCTGTTTGGATGATTTGTCCATTGGTGTTTGTGGGGTGTTAAAGTCCTGTACTATGACTGTGTTACTGTCGATTTCTCCTTTCATGGTTGTTAGCATTTGCCTTATGTACTGAGGTGCTCCTATGTTGGGTGCATAAACATTTATAATTGTTATGTCTTTTTCTTGGATTGAACTCTTGATCATTATGTAGTGTCCCTCCTCATCTCTTGCAACAGTCTTTATTTTATCTGATACAAGTATTGCTACTCCAGCCTTCTTTTGACTTCTATTTGCATGGAATATCCTTTTCCATCCCTTCACTTTCAGTCTGTATGTGTCCGTAAGTCTGAAGTGTGTCTCTTGTAGACAGCATATATATGGGTTTTGTTTTTGTATCCAATCAGCCAGTCTGTGTCTTTTGGTTGAGGCATTTAATCCATTTACGTTCAAGGTTATTATTGATATGTATGTTCCTATTACCATTCTCTTAATTGTTTTGGGTTTGTTTTTGTAGGTCTTTTTCTACTCTTGTGTTTCCCACCTAGAGAAATTTCTTTAGCATTTGTTGTAAAGCTGGTTTGGTGGTGCTGAATTCTCTTAGCTTTTGCTTGTCTGAAAAGCTTTTGACTTCTCCATGTAATCTGAATGAAATCTTTGCTGGGTAGAGTAATCTTGGTTGTAGGTTTTTCTTTTTCATCACTTTAGGTATATCCTGCCGCTCCTTTCTGGCCTGCAGAATTTCTGCTGAAAAATCAACTGATAACCTTATGGGGATTCCTTTGTATGTTATTTTTTGTTTCTCCCTTGCTGCTTTTAATATTTTTCCTTGAATTTAGTTTTTGTTAGTTTGATTAAGATATGCCTTGGTCTCTTTTTCCGAGGGTTTATCCTGTATGGGACTCTCTGTGCTTCCTGCACTTGGGTAACTATTTCCTTTCCCATGTTAAGGAAGTTTTTGACTATAATCTCTTCAAATATTTTCTCAGACCCTTTCTTATTCTCTTCTTCTGGGACTGTTATAATTCAAAGGTTGGTGCGTTTAGTGTTATTTCTTTTGTAAAATTCCACCTTATTATCTACTTCATACAAATGCATGACATTCTGCAGAAGTTTCATAGAACCTGCTTATATCTTTCTGGGGATGCCCAACAATTTTCTTTTACTCCATAGCTCAGAAGTCTGCTCTTCTTCTAAGCCTTTGGGGAGATATTTCTTTTTCCTTTTCCTGCAGCATTCTCATTCCTGTTAACTTTTAACAAGTTTCACATACTTTCTATAATTATATTGGCTTTAAGTAGCAGAAATTCATTTAGGTAGCTTAAGTTAAAGCAAATCAAAGTTTAATATGAAGATGCTGAAGTGTATCTTGGAAACCAATGAGCATTGAGAACCATTGATCCAGGGATAAAATGCCACTGGGACTTCCTGTAGATCTCATCTTTGCTTCTGTGATCACTTTCCATCTCTCCTCCTTCTCCCCTTTCTTCCCTCCCTCCTCCTCTTCTCTTTCTGACCAGCGTCCTTTGATTCACTCTGTTCTGAAACTGAAGATGGTACAGTCTAAAACAAAGTTGTCATTAGCTCTCAAATAACATCTCTTCTGTGGTGAAACTAACCTGACTGATCTGAAATTTTGTCCAAGTCCAAATTAACTTGGGAACAAGTTTATTGGCCCAGCTCTTTTCACGCATGGTCCAGTCATCTGTGGCCCGTGGACTGCAGTCACATAGTATTGGGTTGGCCAAAAAGTGCCTTCAGGTTTTAAGTAAAAATAAAAGACACATTTTTCATTTTCATCAAGAACTTTATTGAACAACGTATTCACCCTTTTGTTCCACTTCCTTCTGCCATTTTTCAGGCAACTTCATAATTCCATCTTCCCAAAATTTTTAATCTTTCTGAGCAAAGAACTGTTCCAGGTGCTTTTTACAGTCTTCCAGGGAATGGAAATTTTTCCTAGTAAGAGAATTTTGTAAAGACTGAAATAAATGGAAACCTGAAGGTGTGATGTCTGCTGAATATGGTGGATGAATCAGAACTTTCCAGCCAAGCTGTAACAGTTTTTGCCTGGTCATCAAATAAACATGCCGTATTGTGTTATCCTGATGGAAGATTATGCGTTTTCTGCCGACTAATTCTGGACACTTTTTGTCGAGTGTCACTTTCAGTTGGTCTAATTGAGAGCAGTACTTGTTGGAATTAGTCATTCCATTTTCCGGAAGGAGCTCATAATATAGGACTCCCTTCCAACCCCACCATATACACAATATCACTTTCTTTGGATGAAGACCAGCCTTTGGTGTGGTTGGTGGTGGTTCATTTCACTTGTGCCAGGATCTCTTCCATTCCACATTGTTGTACAGTATCCACTTTTCATCGCCTGTCACAATTTGTTTTAAAAATGGAGCATTTTCATTACATTTAAGTAGAGAATCGCATGCGGAAATATGGTCAGGAAGGTTTTTTTCACTTAACTTATGTGGAACCCAAATATCAAAGTGATTCACATAACCAAGCCGGTGCAAGTGACTTTCAATGCTTGATTTGGATATTTTGAGTATGTCGGATATCTCCCTCATGGTATACTGTTGATTGTTCTAAATTACTGTTTCAATTTGATCATTATCAACTTCAACAGGTCTACCCGACCACTGAGCATCATCGAGAAATCTCCAACAGGAAATTTCACAAACCACTTTTGACACGTTCAATCAGTCACAGCACCTTCTCCATACACTGCACAAATCTTTTTTTGCATTTTGGTTACATTTTTACCTTTCTTGAAATAATAAAGCATAATATGCCAAAAATGTTGCTTTTTTTCTTCCATCTGGAATATTAAAATGGCTAAACAAAAATTCACCAATTTTGATTTCATTTTTTTAAATGCACACTGATATGACAGCTGTCACATACAATCTAACAAAGTGTTTCAAAGGAAGTTAGACAACTAAGTGCTACTAGAGCCATCTTATGGAAAAAACTGAACGAACTTTTTGGCCAACCCAATATCAAAGTTATGGTTACCACAGAGATTAGAGGAGAAAAACAGTTCTCAGAGAAGTGTACGCTGTATTGTGCAGAATGGGACGGGGGTGAGTGGTAGGGAGGAGATGGCTGGATAGGCATTCCAGTTATTAGATGTCTACTCACTTTCATCTGGTGTGGATACTTCTACTTGTAATTCCTGGCTCTTTAAAAATATAAACAAATCATCAGGGTGCATGTATCTTTTCTAATTATGTTTTTTTTTTCTGGATATATGCCCTGGAGTGGGATTGCTGGGTCATATGGTAGTTCTATTTTTAGTTTTTTAAAGTTCATTGAAGAACTATTTACAATGGCCAAGACATGGAGGCATCAACAGATGAATGGATAAAGAAGATGTGGTATATATACACAATGGAATATTACTCAGCCACAAAAAAGAACAAAATAATGCCATTTGCAGCAACATGGATGGGCCTAGGGATTATCATACTAAGTGAAGTAAGTCAGACAGAGAAAGACAAATATCATATTATATCATTCATTTGTGGAATCTAATTTTAAAATATGATAGAAATGAACTTATTTACAAAACAGAACAGACTTACAAATATCAAAAACAAATTTATGGTTACCAAAGGGAAAAATGTGGCAGGGAGGGCTAAATCAGGAGCTTGGGTTTAACATACACACACTACTATATTTATGACAGATAACTAACAAGGACCTACTATACAGCACAAGAACTCTACTCAATATTCTGTGATAACCTATATGGGAAAAGAATCTAAAAAAGAATGAATATACATATATGTATAACTGAATCACTTAGCTGTACACCAGAAACTAACACGACTATAATCCAATAAAATTAAAAAATATATATAAACAAATCAGAAAATAGAAAGTTCAATCTTCAATAAAAGGCTCTTCCTGTTTCTCTCATTGCCCAGTCCTCACCTCCCCTCACTGTAGAAATTATAGCTTCCCATTTTCATCCTGCCATTGCCATTTCCCACCACTCTCTGCACAGGTATTGATTGGAATTTGGAGTTTCTAACTGAATATAGGGAATGAGTTACTGGTGGGTAAAATATATTTTAGGTCACCTCAGATATTTGCAGGACTTGGAGCAAATTTTTGGTTGCTTCACGGCATAAACAAAGGCGATAACGAGGAGGAGTATTTCTACTTGTCTCCAGGTGGGTGGTGAATAGCACACATGGGTGTTCTTCTATCCAGTTCTACTGGTCTTGTTATTAATGAAGATTTATTACCGATTTAGTTAACTTTCACCCCCCGTTTACAATATTGTATGTTTTCACATTTTTATTTTCTTAATGTTGTGAAAGTGGAAATGAGGCTGGTGTGTACCAAAAAAGACAGTGAGATAATGATCACAGTAGAAATCTATGATTACATCTTTGGACTATGGAGTTTCTTTTCTCTCTAATTTACATCTGTTAGAAATGCTTAGGTAACTGGGAAAGACTGCTTATTTTTCTCTTAACTTGATTTGGTTTTCCCTCAAATTTAATTTCTAAATAGCAGAGCACTTTTAAACATTATACTTAAAAATAGAATAGGTTAAATAATTCAAAAATCTATGTATTACTACAAATAACCAGAATATCCATTTGTGCTGGTTAAATGCGTAATTTGTTTTAAAATGTGAATATGAAAAATATAGTAATTCAGAAAACCAGCATGGGAAATAACTAAAAAAAAAAGAAACTTTAAACAGGTTTTCCCAACTGACTACTATTTTTGGAGCCCTAGCAGGATAGAAAAGGAAGTTAGTATTTAATAAAGAATTGGAAAGAATGGGGAGGGTAGAGATTTAGTTAAGTAAAACAAGGAAAGGATTTTGAAATATGAATGAAATAGCATCAATAGTATTTTGTAGAAGAATATTAATAAAGTCTACTAAGCGAGTTCTGAAACATTTTGTACATTTTAAGTGCTGTTGATTCTTCCAGGTAATGATGCTCCATTATATGAAGAGTCAATATTTGAATGATACAAGATTAAACAATAGATTGTCTGAATTGGCCTTGCTCATTTGATTTGCAAGATAACATCCCCTGAATTGAGAAACTATATTAACATTCATTTTGAGTTTTGAAGTGCTAAATTAGGCTACAAATCCAGTAATGAAAATTTGGAAGCACAAAAAAAACATTCAGAGGGTCAGGAAACAAATGGCAATATCCATGATAGCCAGCAAGTTTAAGCTTCAACTGATCTAGTGGAGCAAAACTTGATAACAGGAATGAGAAATCCATTATTGAGAAAAGTGATAAGTGATACCTAACAAAAGGAGAAGTCAGAGAAAGCTTTGACAGTTATATTCAAAATATGTAATAAAATGAAAAATGTGAAGCATGGTAATAAAACAAACATATCTGGAGCCAATCCTCGTAATCTTAGCAAAACACTTAGCAAAAGACAGCAATCTTAGTAAAAGACTTTTATCAATGCCAGTGAAGCTCTAAACATCTCTCCCAATAAGTGTCTTCCTTGTCCTCTCCCAGAGGACTGAACTGAATTTTGTTCAGTTTCTCCTTATAATTTTACCACATGCATATGTATTCCTATAGCAATATATTATTAGGTTTTACAGTTTCTGAATTTTTAAAATTGAATTCATAGTGAGACTTTTGAAATTTGCCTCTTTCACTCAACATTTTAAAGATTCACTCATGTTGATATATGATATATATACTACTTTCACTGTAGTATAGGATTCTACTTTGTGGTTATGTCATAATTTATTTATCCATTCCTCTGTTGATAGACATTGTTTGGTTTTGTCTTTATAGTTTTAAAAAATCAGAAACAATGCTCCTGTGAAGATTCTTGTCTATATTTACTGGTGCACACTTGGAAGAGTTTCTCCAAAGCAGCACAGTCTAACCAAACTTGTTGCACTGATGGAAATGTTCTGTCTATGCTTTGCAACATCACAGCCAATACCTACATCAGGATTTTGAGCCCTTGCAACGTGGTTAGTACCACTGAGGAAGTGAATTTTTAATCTAACTTAATTTTAAAAAATGGATCTTATGCACTTAATTTCCAAGAAAAATCAATCCATGGAGTGTTGAAATAAATGCATTATTTTGAGGCAAAGATTAATGGGAAAAGGGGATAATACATGTCATTTCGGACTTCTACATACGTTTTTACTGGTATTTTGTTTCTCTGATTATATCTTTTCCTAAAAAAAACCTTCACTTTATAAAATGGTTTTAGATTTACTGAAGAATTGTAAAGGTAGCACAGAGAGTTCCCATATATCTCTCACCCATTGTCTCTCATTTTCAACATCTTACATCAGTATTGCACATTTGTTAACAATAAATGAACCAATATTGATACATCAAGTCCATAGCTTCCTAATATTCACTGATGTTAAATCAAAATTTACTTATAATATTTTTATCTGATGTCCTTTTCCTGTCCTAGGATACCATCTAGGATACCATATCAACTTTGGTCATCAAGTTTTCTTAGGTGCTCGATGACAGCTACTGCGATTTTCCTTGTTTTTGATGACCTTGGCAATTTTGAGGAGCACTGGTCATGTATTTTGTATAGTGTCCTTCTATTTGGGCTTTCTGATGTCTTCCTTATGATTAGGCTGGAGTTATAGGTTTTGGGGAGGAAGACAAGAGAGGTAGTGTGATATTTTAATCACACTGTATCAAAGGTATATACTATGAAACTCATCCACATGACTTATCACTGTTTATGTTGACATGGATTACTCTACCCCCTCTGCCTCACTTTTTGTAATGAAGTCACTATGTGCAGCCCACACTTAAGGAACTGGAATTGTTTGGGATTCTTCTGCAAGTAAGATTTGCCTTTTATCATTCATTTACTTTTGTTTGTTTGTTTTTGCGGTATGCGGGCCTCTCACTGTTGTGGCCTCTCCCGTTGCGGAGCACAGGCTCCAGATGCGCAAGCTCAGCGGCCATGGCTCACGGGCCCAGCCACTCCGCGGCATGTAGGATCTTCCCGGACTGGGGCACGAACCCATGTCCCCTGCATCGGCAGGTGGACTCTCAACCACTGCGCCACCAGGGAAGCCCTCTCATTTACTTTTTAATTCAATAATTAATTCAATAATTTATATCAGTATGGACTCTTGGATATTTATTTTATATCTTGGGTTATAATTCAATTCAGTTTCTTGCTCAAATTATTCTAGTTTTGGCCACTGCGGGCTTTTTCAGTTGCTTCCTGTGCCTGTTTGACATACCCCCATCAATGTGCTCACCTGTGTGTGTTTAGCACTTCCTTTCTGGCACTAAAAGATGATCTGAGATCATCTTGTATATTTCCTGCCCCAATTCTAGAATCAGCCATTTCTCCAAGGAGCCTGGCTCCTTTTATTAGTAAATGGTATTAGAGATGAGAATTTGGGCACTAGGTATGCTTATTACTACTGGGTACTTTGATTCTAATTAACAAAATTAAAAATTAAAAAAAAACTACTACTAACATGTAGTTAGTGGCTTCTGTATTAGACAGGACAGCTCTAGGCTACCTTTTTAGGAATGGACTTATTAAGTCACAGGGTATGCGTGAACACTCAACTTTACAAGATAATTCTTAACTGTTTCTGAAGTGTATGTACCCATTTACACTTCCAACAGCAATGTTTGAGTTTTGTGGCTGTATTTTCCACCAATGCTTTGTATTTTCAGATTATCAAATTTTTGCCTGTATGGTGACATCTTTATCTTTGGCCCTACTTTTTTCCTTACAGAAAGCAATTGAGGAGGAAAGTCTTTCTGGATTTTTTTTTTTTTACTTTTGTACATGTTTGTACATTAGCATTATAAACAGAGATAGATTTTTAACTGCATATTTGTATACTTGCTTTATTTTGAAAAGGCATGAAAGCAATTACAAGACAGTATGAAATAGAGAAGTATTTATTTTAGCCTAATCCGCCTCCAGAGAGAGCACCCTTTTATCCAGAGAGAGCACCCTTTTATCCAGAGAAGTAAGTGTTTACTATAATAATTGCCTTATATCAGTGGTATTTTGAAGAAATGGAAAAAATCAGAGCAGTGCCCTCAATTAAGTATTGCTGTACAGAAAATGCCAGCACTACAGGCAAGCAAGGTAAGCTATAGACTGAATTAACTGGCCCAAAACAGAAATTGAGAAGCATTCTTGCCTTAAAGAGATGTAAGTTCTTATACACATCTCCATTTCTTTTTATCTAATATCTGGAAAGAATAAAAAGGATTGTTTCCTGTAGCAGGCTGGGTTGGATTCTGAGGTAATAGCACTTGAAAGTCACATGATAGAATGATGTCAGCAGTCATCAGCTTAAAACGTGCATGATGACAAGATAAAACAACATGGCAACTAAATTGTTGATGAAATAGGGAGAGTGAAAATTGGAGAGGAAAAAGTAAAATGAAACAAACGTGGGTGTAAATTAATGAAATGTTTGCCTTCCTTCTACCCATAAAGCCACTTGGGAATTGGGAGGGGGGGTGTCTCTCCTTATCTTTCTCAAAATTATCCTCCAAATTATTGTGATGCTTGACACAATCCCTTACTTATTTGAAATTCTGAACCTACCATATGAAACATTGTTCTAAGGGAAAATGATTTAGCCCTGTTCAATGGATACAAAGGAAGGGGATGATATATGTAAAAGTTTTGAAAATAAGTATTCAACAGATAAAAATGCAAATTCATTCTGAATTTCTGCTCTGCTGAAGGCATTACTACATGAAAAGATATTGCACTGGAAAAAGAAATCAATATCAGTCTGTGAAAAACCCAAGAGAAAACATCTTGAATGAAGTCTGTCATTCAATAGAAAGTTCACGGTTATGGACTACTAATTGTCCAGTGAAAAGAAATACTGATTCTTGACCTTCTTTAGCTCATAGACCATTAGAAGAATTTTATAACTGTGAACAAGAAAGGAAGGATCAAAATGAGAAATCTGTGTTGCTTAAAAAGCTATTTGAAGTTAGTAAATAAAAAAATGTTCAAATAAAACTTCAAACATACCAAAATATTAAATTCTGATATATATATTTAAAATAGCAAGTGCAAGAATAAATTACTTTTACCATTTTTAGTTAATCTGTGTCATATAATGTCATAAGAGACTTGTAGTTGTCATGGAAGTGTGTACAATGTACAAAACACACCCATGCATTAAGGGACTCCATCTTGGAGAGTCCCTTTGGTTTGAATTTGCAAAGGGAATTTGTAATTCTTCTTATGTCAAAGTCCTTAAAATGGATGCTTAATATTTACTCATTTTTTATATTTAGAAGTCTTTCAAAGTTTTATCATTATTTTGTGCTTTTTCCCAGTTATGTCCACTTTCCTTTTTCATCTCTTGTAACCTGATGTTATCTGCAAAATATACTGAAAAAAAAACAAAATAAATTTCATTGACATAATACATGCTTAAAGAAAAAGGAAACTAGCTATTTTAAAATGATCAAGTTGGACCTTACAAGGTACTGGTGAAGATGTTAGAACAACAGAAAATCTTATGTGTGTGGTGGCAGTATAAATATGTAAATGAGTTTGAAAAACAATTTGGCAATATCTAGCAAGGCTGAAAATGACCCTCTGATCAGCAATTACATAATTCATGCCCATGAGCCATGAGAAGGAGATATATATACAAGAATATTCATTACTTTGTTGTTTGCAATTAAACTGAAAACAACAAAAATACCCATCAATAGGAGAATGGATAAATTGTTATATATTCTTATAAGTGATTAATACTAATAGCAGTTAAAGTGAATGAGCCAGAAATATGTGTATCAATATGTATAAATCTCAAAAAGTACTTTAAACAAATAACACTAGTTGTATAAGGCCATATAGAGAATGATACAATTTATATGTAGTTTGGATACTTGCAAAGGATGCTATATAGTTTAAGGATACATGCTTTATAGTCAAAGTATAAAAACATGAAAGGAAAGAATAATGCCAAATTCAGGATAGTGATTATCAGTGGAAAGGGGAGGGGTGCAACATTTATATCTGTAATCTTTTGTTTGTTTATTTTTTCATTACACCTAGGTCATTATGTTATTTTCTATATATGTTTTATATGACTGAAAATATTTAATAATAGGATAAAATCTTTTTTAGGCTATTATTTCTATAGTGTGTGTTGCCCAAAGTAAAACTGTTCACGTCACAGGGAGTTAATCCTCTGGCTTTTAAATATGAAAAACCTACTTTGTTAAGATATTCACCCCAATTGTCATTTTTATTTGCAGTGAAATACACAAAACTGGAAAATGTACTAATGTAACACTGAAATATCACTACTGAAAAATATTTCATAGTATTCCAATGATCCTTCAACGATGTGGGTACTAGGAATGCAAAGAGGGTATGCCTTTTTATCCCTGTATCCCTCCCTAGCTTTATTGCTTGGGACAGCATAACAGTCTAACATACATATGTACCAAAGCAGATGCAAGAAATTATTTATTTATTTTTTTTTTGGCAGTATGCGGGCCTCTCACTGTTGTGGCCTCTCCCGTTGCGGAGCACAGGCTCCAGACGCGCAGGCCCAGTGGCCATGGCTCACGGGCCCAGCTACTCCGCGGCATGTGGGATCTTCCTGGACCAGGGCACGAACCCGTGTCCCCTGCATCAGCAGGCGGACTCTCAGCCACTGCGCCACCAGGGAAGCCCAAGAAATTATTTTTAAGTGACATGATGCAAGTTCATTTAAAGAAGAGCCAAATACGTGAAGTTTGTCTCTTGTACCAATCTTCTTATCTGCTCCTCCCTCATCCCCATCAACCTCCGCCTTCTCAAAGTTTGTTTAAGCAGTGATAGTTCTCAGACAGGCATACTCCCATATATTCTATACTCTAACACTGTCACCCCTTAGCAGGAAATGAAGCTCAATGGCATGAGTTTAGTGGGAAGATTTCCCAGGAGGACAGACCCCAGCATCGTAGGGCTGCTGTATACACTTAAGTGAGACAGGATACCTTGGGATACATGCTATAAATTAGAAGAATTTAATGAACTAATTCTGACTAGCAAGTGTTCTCTTTGTAGTAAATTTGGAAATGGAACTAGGTAAACTCTAGGATATTTTCCAGCTCTAAAATGTGCATAATTCTACTTTATTTACCCAGCATGCGATATTCTAAGGTGTTACCAGGTAGTGTTAAGCAAATATGGCAGAGGAGATAGAGATTTGAGTATGAGTCACAAGTTTTAAAGGACTTTGCATCTAGGAAGAGATGAATGACACAAGAGCTACAGAAGAGCACACAATAAAATATGTGATACACCGTTAATTCTTCAAAGTCATTTGCCGTTGTTAATATTAAATAACATACATTGGGCACTTTTATACACATCACCTCTTAGCCTAGGAACACTGAAAGACAAGTATTAATTATCCCTATTTTATGTTGATAAAATAAAGCCTCAGATAAATTTAGGAAAATGTTAAAGTTACCCAGATAATAGGATGCAGAACTATAGTTTAATTTAGGTTGTCTGGGTACAGATGATGTTTAGTTTACTACAGTATACTGCCTGCATTACATACACTCTCCACTTGATTTCTTAAAACCATTTTTAAATAAGAAAGTAATCTGGGACTACATGCCTATTGCTACTAAATATAAATAATAACAAATATGAGAGTGAAAGCAAGGTGTCCCTTCACAACCTCTTTCACCTCAGTATTCCCACCTCCTTCCTTCACAATTGGGGATCATGCTACACTATTATTCCGTGACCTTTTATTTTTTCAATGGGAGAAAAAAAAGTCTTGTAGTTATTTCCTATCTGTTCATACAAACCTATCTCAATATTCCATACCATGATTTATTTAAACATTTCCTTATTTTTGGACATAAGTTGTTTCCAATTATTTTTTCTTATGAGCAATGCTATACTGAACATTTCTGTAGATGTCACTTTGACCTCCCTGTGCAAATATCTCTGTAGGACAGTTTCTTGGAAGTGAGGTGCTGTGTCCTTGGATCTCATGAACTCCAAATCTTATTTTCCCCATCTCACTCATCCCTCCTTCCCTCCTTTCTTTCCTTCCTTCCTTCCATTTTGTGGAGGTTTTTCATTCATGACCTGCTCTGAGGTATGCTTTCTTGCTAAATTCTGCCTCAATATCTCCAACTCTTTAAAAATTACTTGGGATAAATTGCAACTTCAGAACTTTTGTCTTAAAATTTAACATTAAAAAATGACACTAGAGCAAAATGGTGTTGTATGCTAATGGCTTATATTTCATTATTATATAAACAACACCCAAAGGTGAAAATTATTTTAAACTATTTTATCTTATGGGCATATGGATAACTGATAAATTAGAATTTTTCCTTGGTATACAATATCCACTGGTAGAGATGTTTCTTTGTTTAAAGTAACAGAATTTTAGAAATGATTTGGAAATTAAAGAGAAAGAACATAGTGGAAGTAATGGAAACAAAGTGGATTTCTGTTTCGAATTCCAGCTCTGCCACTCGTTGGTTGTATGGCTTTGGGCAAAACAACTTTTTTTTTTTTTTTTTTTTTTTTTTTTTTACTGCCTTAGAGCTCTATATTTAAAGTAAGAGTATAAAAATAATAGCAATAATAATAAGTGTTTTTCAAATTTGATCAAAGGTAGCATTTTCCAAAGTGATGTCACTTAGACCTAAAAAAAAAAAAAAATTCCATGGTGAAGTTAACATAAGAAACTCTAGGATACATAGTTTTGCAGCTTTTTATTTTCACTGTAGATTTCATCAGCTGATTTAATATGTGAAAGTGTTTTGAGAATCCTAAAGTCAGAAATCAGTTTGAAGCAGTTCCAACCATCTAATCCCCAAATCCTATTTTTTGAAAAGAACCTTTTAGAAGACTTGAGCTCCAAAGAATATATATATAAAATACCTGTTTAAGATTTAAAAATAATGCATACAAAATTTTTGGAACATTTTATATACTCAATAATGGTTTCTATTACTATTATGAATCAACTTAAATATATAAAACAAAGGGCTCCATAGGTGAGCTAAAGGGCACCAGAGAAGAGGGAATGCAAAGAGTAATAATTAATAAAGAAACCCTTTCCCAAAAGGTTTTAGAAAAAACCTTACCCAGTAAATGGGCTTTAAATTGTAGCAAAGATTTAGAGAGTTTTAAAAGTACATGTCAGAGGTATTAGTTTTCAACACAAACATATTGAACTCCTCCTGTCTTTTCCATCATGGTCCCATGTGTGAGCATATTAGCCTGAGGGTAAAGAGCTCTAAATAGCCTGTAAGTACAAAGAACAAAGTAATAGAACGACGGCCTCAATGGCAAGGAACAGGGCAGGCAGTATGCAAACAGGCGTGTTGAGGATGGGATACTGAAGAAAGAAATTGGTAGGTGCTATTTTTCCCTAGGATTTGATATATTTAGCTTTTTTCCCCCCTCACATTGGCAAATTCCGGTGAAATAATGATCTCTGTTGATAATTTATTAATTCAGGGCATTCGCTTTAAATATAGTAGGAGTCTATGGATTACTTCTGGTATCTTCTAATTGTCTGGTGCTTCTGATATTATTCTATTGATTGCACTTTTCCATTGTGTATCCAAAGGTAGAGAAGAGCACACAGCAATCATGAAATATGAATGAGATGCCTCATTAACCTTTGGGCTTTTGAGTATCTAATCTATGTCATTAGCAAGAGAAGCCTGGAAGCACTGCAGGGGGTTGAAGGGAGAGGAAGGACAGTTTACTTCCTGGCTGGCAAACTCTGCCACGCCAAGTGCTGGCATGGTGCCTGCTCTGACACAACGGGATCCTGCATTACACTAGAGATGCTGACATTTCTGTGAGCATAAATGTACTATGGGAAGCTTGCTGAAGTTCAGAATATCAGGCTCATCTCCAAAGATTCTGATTCAGCAGCCTAAGGTAGATTTTAGGCATCTGCATTTAACAAGCTCCCAGATGATTCGGATGCAGGTGATCTGTGGACCACACTTGGTGGAACATTACCTTAGACCCCCTTCAACAAGGAGGGATTAAGCTGACAAAATTTAGATTTCTTGTGGTTTTTACCAGAACATGTAGAACTGTTTTTATTTTCATTTGGAATAAGTTTCCAACCAAATGTTATGATATTTGGATTATGGCTATTATTTCCATACCATCAGAAGCTACTCTGTCAACAAACAAGTTGTCATTTAGACTATTTAGGGCTCTTTTTCTCCAGAATTTACAGTAGACTTGAAGTTGTATAGCCATAATTATATGAGATAATTCAAGAAGTTAAAATTTTCAAATGTTAACAAAAATGCAGGTGCCAAACTAGAAGTCCAGGACGGCTAATGTTCAAAAAGCCTGAACTCCCCAATGGGTTTTGGAGTTGCAAGTTGACTATATATCATATCAAAGTAAATAGTAGATAGGGCTACTATGATTCCATAAGGTGATAGATAGACCATAATAACAGCACAAGAAGACAGGAAGCCCAGTTTTGTAGGGATCCTGTGGAAATGCTTAAAGAACAAGAAAGGGAGAATTGTTTCCAATCACCTGTCCTGAAATAGATCTATGTCCCCTTCTGGTTCCCTCAGAAACCATCCATGCTATCTTGAACTAATGGTGACTGGGATTTGACTCAATGTCTTCCTACTGTAACTGAGCAGGACCCTATGGGGTTCCCCCATGTCCTCTGCTTTAGCTCCTCTCTGAACTACCCAGATAACAGTATCTAATGCACATTTCCTGAGTTGTTTTATAGATGTTTAAACCCCCACCAAATGAAAGAATTAACTACTTGATGACCATGAGCACGTAGCCCCCAGACCTACTGGTGCCTAAGGATTGATAATGTTAACCCCTGTGACACCACCCTGTTACCTCATCATCAACCAATTAGAGAATTGTGCACGAGCTGTTCACATACCCTGAGATGCCCCTCCCTCACCTTGCCTTTAAAAATGCTTTGCTGAGACCCATTGGGGAGTTTGGGCTTTTTGAACGTTAGCTGTCTTGGACTCCTTGTTTGGCGCCTGCAATAAACACTGCACTTTCCTTCATCAGTAGATAGGCTTTGCTGTGCATGGGTGAGCGGACCCAAGTTTGGTTCAGCAACACTACCTTCTCTTTTCTTTGTCCTCAGTAATCCCTCTGATTCCATTGCTTTTCCCCTTATAGACAAAAGCTTAGTTAATTCCTTAACAGTTACTTTCTTGCTGTTTCTTACACGTGCTGTTACTGTCATCTTTAATTCCCATCTTCCTTGCCTGCTTTGCACTCCTGCCTCACACCTTGGGAAAATGTATAATCACCTTCATCTTTCTCTCTTCAATTGAGAAGGTCAAAGAATAACTTAACATAATTGTTAAGCATAAAATTTATGACAGAGAGGTACATTATAACAAGAAAAAGAAAAGTAATACATTTTGAAATATTAGATATAATAATAATAAGAAAAACTGTCATCAGGATGTAAAAGGCCTTAAAAAGCTCAGAAAATTTTCAGAATTCCTAAAATAGTTTTCATCTACCAACTCATTCTCCACTAATTAAAATTACTTTGCCTCAAGGAGCTGCTTTCAAGATGAACTGCGTTAGATTAGATAAGCTGTGTTCAATTCTATTGCTTTCAGTTTTTTTCAATTCTAGAGTTGTACTGCTTGGTTTTTCACACACACACACACACATTTTGGTTTGTTTTAACACTTTAGATTCAGGATAAACAGGTTTTCTTTGTGGGTAGTTGAGAGATTTTGCTTCATTTGAAAACATTAACTCTGCAGGGAAAAATCTTTCTAGGTCTGAATGCTGTCTTATAATGAATTTCTGCACACTACATAGGAAAAATAATCTGAGAGGTTAGGAAAGGACATGAGAAGTCATCTAACTCAGCTCCTTCATTCTACAGAAACTGAGGATCAGGAAGGTTAAAGTCCCATCACTAATTAGTGGCAGAGCTGGCATTAGAAGCCATCTCTTCTAACGTGATTTCTTTATATTATGCTTTACATTTGTACATTGGGTTTGTCTATAGAGAGATTGTGTTAATTATTTAATGCATAGATCAAACATTTATTGTGCTACTACTATGTGCATGGGTCTGTGCTAAACATCTGAAATACCAAGATAGGGAAAACGAAATAGTTTCCGCTCATGTTTCTCACAATGAGATTGATATTATTATTATTTTTTTCAGATAAAAAGTAATCTGTATCTGAATGTATTTGTTCTCAAGCAACCACTCCCAGAGTCCAATAATGAATGAACCCACGTTCAGACAGAATTATAACGGAACCATGTGCCTTAAGGCTACTGTAGAGATTTTTGACCTTGCTCAATAGCCTCTTTTAAAAATGATTTGATCAATTAATTAATAATCCACCTTATTCCAGAAATGCTATAGTTACAATACAAGCTAATTCTTTTTCTTTTCTTTTTGTAAAAGTCTAGTGCTGCCTAAGAGACTTTTGGAGGAACTGGCTCAGAAGGTTTAACATAATAGTTTTCAAATTCAGTCATTCATTTAACAAATACTTATCAAGTACCTATTTTATTACAGGGATTTTCTATTTGTGAAAAAAGACAAATAACCTCTTCCTCTCTGGGGCTTGTATTCTAGAGGTATAGACAATGAACAACTAAGGAAAAACGTAACTAAATAAACAAATGAATAACATACTTTCAGATTCTAATTGTGTGATTTAACTAAGCAAGGTAATGTAGTAGAGGGAAGGAGAAATAAGTGAAAAATCTGCTTTAGATTGGATGTAGAAGGAGGATCTCTGAGAATTGACCTTAAAGTTGAGAGGTGGAGGATAAGAAGGAACCAAACAAATAAAGACCTGTGAAAAAGGACGTACCAGGAATTTGATGGCAAGTGCGACAGCACGAAATGGGGAAGAACGCAGTTTGCTAAGAAATGTGTGGCTACAGCTTAGTCAACAATGAAATGAGGTTGGAGACAGAGACAGAAGAAATATTATGCAAAGCCTGATAGAACATGGAGATGAATTTAAATTTTATTTGAAGTGTTGTAGAGGCTATTGGAAAGTATCAAAAAAATTTAGATACTGTAAAACATACTCTTTGTGGAGACAGTCCTATGGATTTTGGCAAATGCATGAAGCCGAGTGTTGACCTCCACAGTCATGAAACAGAACCCTTCATCATACCCCAAATCCCTTACACTTCCCATCTGCAGACAAATTCTTCCTTCTCTTTTGACCTCTGACAACCATTGATATGTGTCCCTACCTACAGTTTGGCCTTTTACCATACAAATGGTGTCACAAAATATGTAGCCTATAGATGTGGCTTCTTTTATCTGGCATAATGCATTTGAAATTCATCAAGATTGTGTGAATCAAGTCCATCCTTTTTGATCATGGAGTAATAGAGCATTGAATGGATGTGCTGGAGTTTGTTAATTTACTATTTAAAGAATACCTGACTTATCCCCAGTTTTGGGGGCTTAAAAAAAACCAATGAATATTCATGTAAAGGTAGTCGTATGAACAGAGTTTTCACCTTTCTTTAGTAAATACCTAGATATGCGATTGCTGGGTCATGTGGTAAGTATATATTTAACTTTTAAGAAAGCATCAAACTATTTTCCAAAGTAGCTGTAACATTTTGCATTCCCACCAGCCACGTATGAGCGTTCCAATTCTTCTTCATCCTTCTAAGTACACGGTTTTCCCAATTAAAAAAAAAATTAGCCATTCTAAAGTGTGCTTGGCGATATCCTCATTGTAGTTTTAATTTACATTAAAAATATCAAGCATCTTTTTATATGCTTAATTTCCATGTGTATCTTCTTTAACAAAATGTCCAAATATTTGCCACATTTTTATTGGGTTGTTTGCTTTCTTATTGCTGAGTTTTGGGAGCTTTTAAAATTTTAGACTTTCACTGACATCTTCCAATATACTGATTGAATTCTCAGTTGTGTCATGTCTACAAAGGTATTCCTTTATTGCTGTTACTGTTTTTCACTTCTAGCATTTTCTTTCTTTCTCTCTCTCTCACTCCTTCCCTCACTCCTTCTCCCTTTTTTCTTCTCTCCTTTTCCTTCCTTTCTCCTTTCCTTCCTCCCTCCCTTTTCCCCTTCCTTCCTTCTTTCCTCTCTCCAGTGACATTTCCCATCTGATCTTGAATTAATAAGAATATTTTGGAGCCATTAACATATTAGTCATAGTTAATTTAAGGTCCCTGTCAAGTACTACCAACATCTGTGTCATAGCTGGGTATGGTTGTATCAATTGCTTTGTCTTTTGGCAATATGTTGTACCTTGTGGCCATTTTATATGTCTCATAAGTTTTGCTGAAAGCTGGATATTTTGTGTAGGACAGTGGAGGCTGAGATAAATAGGTTTTATGCATAGCAATGAATAGACCTTTCCTTCTGCACCTGATGGGTCCAAAGCCATGAAATTGAAATTTGCTTAGTTTTTTTTGTAATATATGGATGAGAATGATGCTCTTTCTAGGTCGTCACATCCTAGGAAGAAACTCAGAAGTCTCCATATTAGAAACTGTAAGCAGGAAAATTATGTGATTCGATTGATTGATATTCTAAAAATTATACAGACTCCTGGGTGCTGACTGGATTGGAGGAGGGCAAAAGTGAAAATGGAAACACCAACTCATTTAAGAGGCTACTGTAGTAGTTTGGACTCAGCAACATGTCGTTTGCAAAATGTTGGCCTAAGTATCCAATTGAGTCAATATACTGCATGGGACTATTAAATACAAGCCCGTTGAATGTTGAAGGATGTCTGCCAAAAATCTGAGATTCCATTTTTGGGATAGTTGCTCTGTAGCCCTTATTCATGAAAAAAAATTATAAAAGAGATGTTAAAAATCACTCCTAATTAATGGAAATTAAGCCATGTCACTTGTCCAAAATCAGATTATACCAGTCCTTCCTCTGCATCCCTCCAGGGGTTGCCCACAGCAGCTCAGACGGTATCCAAACCCTTCGTCCAGGATTTTAGTCCCTGTCTACCTCTCGGTGCTCATCTTCTGTCACTCTTCCTTTTGTTCACTAAGCTTCAGTCACACTAGCCTTCATTCCAGGTTTCAAGACCACAGGCTGACAATTGCTTTAGAGTCCTTCCTGTATCTGATGCTTTTGCCTGGGCCATTTACACCTCTGACTAAAGATGCTGAGATTTATAATATGTCAGGAAGGAAATGGATAAAATTTCAATGAAATATCTCATTAGCTGATAAAGCTATAATCAGGAAGGAGTTACACATTGCCATTTATCCAGCCACAGATGACCATAAACACATTGTTGATGAAAGTGAACAATTTGGCAAGAATTGATTACCTGTATCAGTGACAGCGGTTCCTGGACCATTTTGGATCTTCTCCAACTGCTTTACCTAGCTGAGCTTTTTGAAAATATAAACTGTACAATATGAGGGATTGTTACTGGGGCTTAGACAGAATGTTCTCTGTAGATTAATTTTAGGCAGTTGACCTGGGCTTGGATATTTGGAAAATAATAGTCCCTGTTGTCTACTATGATCTCACTCATCTTTCGTATCTCTATTTTGTTTCAGGATCTGTTCTTATTCCTGACCCTCATGGATAAAATCAGGACTTCCTAGAGGATGTATTATGACATTAAATGAAACATTTTTACATTTGGGAAAAAGCTAAGGTTGCGTCTTCCAATGAGCATTTCATCTGACCCCGCCCCCCCCACTCTACTTCTCATACTGGAGCATGACTGTTTAGTATGAACACTTAATGATTAGAATGGGTGGAGGGTCCTAAATCGTACAAGTTGGGCTGTCAGATGAAATCCAGAACACTCAGTTCAATTTGAATTTGAGACAAATGACAAATACTTTTGTAGTAAAATCATGTCCCAAATATTTAAAGGGAAATATTTATACTAAAAAAGTAGAGAACAGAATTCAATTCTTTTTAAGGTGAAATATTTTCCAGTACAGTTATAAAAATCAACCAAAATAGAAAATTTTCTACAGTTTTCTACAATAAAACAAAATGCATTCTTTTTTTTTTTTTTTTGCTGTACGCGGGCCTCTCACTGTTGTGGCCTCTCCCGTTGCGGAGCACAGGCTCCGGACGCACAGGCCCAGCGGCCATGGCTCATGGGCCCAGCCGCCCCACGGCATATGGGATCCTCCCAGACCGGGGCACGAACCCGCATCCCCTGCATCGGCAGGCGGACTCTCAACCACTGCGCCACCAGGGAGGCCCAAAATGCATTCTTTGTTGAATTGAAACTCAAATTTAATGGGGAGTCCTGTATTTTTTTAAAAAAATATTTATATATGTATTTATTTATTTGGCTGTCCTGGGTCTTCACTGTGGCACATGGGATCTTTCAGTTGTGGCATGCGAGCTCTTAGTTGTGGGCATGTAGGATCTAGTTCCCTGACCTGGAATCGAACATGGGGAGTCCTGTATTTTTATTTGCTAAATATGGCAACTATAGCTGTATACACTGTCTAGCCTGGCTTCAAGAAATTTACCAAGTGAGGAGGAGAGACCTTCAAGATGGTGGAAGAGTAAGAAGTGGAGGTCACCTTCCTCCCCACAGATACATCAGAAATACATCTACACGTGGAACAACTCCTACAGAACACCTACTGAACGCTGGCAGAAGACCTCAGACCTCCCAAAAGTCAAGGAACTCCCCACATACCTGGGTAGGGAAAACGAAAAAAGAAAAAACAGAGACAAAGAATAGGGACGGTACCTGCACCAGTGGGAGGGAGCTGTGAAGAAGGAAAGGTTTCCACACACTAGGAGCCCCTTCGCAGGCGGAGACTGCGGTGGCAGAGGGGGAAGCTTCGGAGCCGTGGAGGAGAGCACAGCAACAGCGGTGCGGAGGGCAAAGTGGAGAGATTCCCGCACAGAGGATCGGTGCCGACCGGCACTCACCAGCCCGAGAGGCTTGTCTGCTCACCTGCCGGGGTGGGCGGGGCTGGGAGCTGAGGCTCGGGCTTCGGTCGGATCCCATGGAGGGACTGGGGTTGGTGGCGTGATCACAGCCTGAAGGGGCTAGTGTGCCACAGCTAGCTGGGAGGGAGTCCGGGAAAAGGCCTGGAACTGCTGAAGAGGCAAGAGACCATTGCTTCAGGGCGCACAAGGAGAAGGGATTCAGAGCACCACCTAAACGAGCTCCAGAGACGGGCGTGAGCTGCGGCTATCAGCGCGGACCCCAGAGACGGGCATGAGACGCTCAGGCTGCTGTGCCGCCACCAAGAAGCCTGTGTGCGAGCACAGGTCACTCTCCACACCTCCCCTGCCGGGAGCCTGTGCAGCCCGCCACTGCCAGGGTCCCGGGATCCAGGGACAACTACCCCAGGAGAACGCACGGCGCGCCTCAGGCTGGTGCAATGTCACGCTGGCCTCTGCGGCCGCAGGCTCGCCCCACATCTGTGTCCCTCCCTCCTCCCGGCTGAGTGAGCCAGAGCCCCCTAATCAGCTGCTCCTTTAACCCCGTCCTGTCTGAGCGAAGAACAGACGCCCTCCAGCGACCTACACGCAGAGGCAGGGACAAAACCCAAAGCTGAACCCCGGAAGTTGTGCAAACAAAGAAGAGAAAGGGAAATTTCTCCCAGCAGCCTTAGGAGCAGCGGAGTAAATCTCCACAATCAACTTGATGTACCCTCCATCTGTGGAATACCTGAATAGACAATGAATCATTCGAAAATTGAGGCAGTAGATTAGAGAGCAACGATATATATATATTTTTCCTTTTTCTGTGAGTGTGTATGTGTATGCTTCTATGTGTGATCCTGTCTGTATAGCCTTTTTTTACCATTTGTCCTAGGGTTCTGTCTGTCCGGTTTTTTTTTGTTTTTGTTCTAATTTTAGTATAGTTTTTAGCACTTGTTATCATTGGTGGATTTGTTATTTGGTTTGGTTGCTATCTTCTTTCTTTCTCTTTTTTATTACATATAATTTTTTAACTTTTAATAATTATTTTTTATTTTAATTATTTTATTTATTTATTTTTCCTTTCTTTCTTTCTGTTTTTCTCCCTTTTATTCTGAGCCATGTGGATGACAGGGTCTTGGTGCTCTGGCCGGGTGTCAGGCCTGTGCCTCTGGGGTGGGAGAGCCGAGGTCAGGACATTGGTCCACCAGAGACCTCCCAGCTCCACGTAATATCAAATGGTGAAAATCTCCAGATCTCCATCTCAACGCTAAGACCCAGCTCCACTCAACGAAAAGCAAGCTACAGTGCAGGACACCCTATGCCAAACAACTAGCAAGACAGGAACACAACCCCACCCACTAGCAGAAAGACTGCCTAAAATAATAATAAAGTCACAGACACCCCAAAACACACTACCAGACGTGGACCTGCATAGTAGAAAGACAAGATCCAGCCTCATCCACCTGAACACAGGCACTAGTCACCTCCACCAGGAAGCCTACACAAGCCACTGAACCAAACTTAGCCACTGGGGGCAGACACCAAAAACAATGGGAACTACTAACCTGCAGCCTGTGAAAAGGAGACCCCAAACACAGTAAGTTAAGCAAAATGAGAAAAGAGAGAAACACACAGCAGATGAAGGAGCAAGGTAGAAAGGCACCAGACCAAACAAATGAAGAGGAAATAGACAGTCTACGTGAAAGAGAATTCAGAGCAATGATAGTAAGGATGATCGAAAATCTTTGAAATAGAATGGAGAAAATATAAGAAACGTTTAACAAGGACCTAGTAGAACTGAAGAGCAAACAGACAATGATGAACAACACAATAAATGAAACTTAAAATTCTCTAGAAGGGATCAATAGCAGAATAACTGAGGGAGAAGAACAGATAAGTGACCTGGAATAGAAAATAGTGGAAATAACTACTGCAGAGCAAAATTTAAAAAAATGGATGAAAAGAATTGAGGACAGTCTCAGAGACCTCTGGGACAACATTAAATGCACCAACATTTGAATTATAGGAGTCCCAGAAGAAGAAGAGAAAATAGAAAGGGACTTAGAAAATATTTGAAGAGATTATAGCTGAAAACATCCTTAATATGGGAAAGGAAATAGTTAATCAAGTTCAGGAAGTGCAGAGAGTCCCATACAGGATAAACCCAAGGAGAAACATGACAATACACATATTAATCAAACTATCAAAATTAAATACAAGGAAAAAATATTAAAAGCAGCAAGGGCAAACAACAAATAATATACAAGGGAATCCCCATAAGATTTTTTTTTTTAATTTATTTTATTTTATTTTTTTGCTTTATAACAAATTTAATCAGTTATACATATACATATGTTTCCATATCCCCTCCCTTTTGCGTCTCCCTCCCACCCTCCCTATCCCACCCCTCCAGGCGGTCACAAAGTACCGAGCTGATCTCCCTGTGCTATGCGGCTGCTTCCCACTAGCTATCTACCTCACGTTTGGTAGTGTATATATGTCCATGCCGCTCTTTCACTTTGTCACAGCTTACCCTTCCCCCTCCCCATATCCTCAAGTCCATTCTCTAGTAGGTCTGTGTCTTTATTCCTGTCTTACCCCTATGTTCTTCATGACATTTTTTTTTTCTTAAATTCCATATATATGTGTTAGCATACAGTATTTGTCTTTCTCTTTCTGACTTACTTCACTCTGTATGACAGACTCTAGGTCTATCCACCTCATTACAAATAGCTCAATTTCATTTCTTTTTATGGCTGAGTAATATTCCATTGTATATATGTGCCACATCTTCTTTATCCATTCATCCGATGATGGACACTTAGGTTGTTTCCATCTCCGGGCTATTGTAAATAGGGCTGCTATGAACATTTTGGTACATGTCTCTTTTTGAATTATGGTTTTCTCAGGGTATATGCCCAGTAGTGGGATTGCTGGGTCATATGGTAGTTCTATTTGTAGTTTTTTAAGGAACCTCCATACCGTTCTCCATAGCGGCTGTACCAATTCACATTCCCACCAGCAGTGCAAGAGTGTTCCCTTTTTTCCACACCCTCTCCAGCATTTATTGTTTCTAGATTTTTTGATGATGGCCATTCTGACTGGTGTGAGATGATATCTCATTGTAGTTTTGATTTGCATTTCTCTAATGAGTAAAGATGTTGAGCATCCTTTCATGTGTTTGTTGGCAGTCTGTATATCTTCTGTGGAGAAATGTCTATTTAGGTCTTCTGCCCATTTTTGGATTGGGTTCTTTGTTTTTTTGTTATTGAGCCACATGAGCTGCTTGTAAATTTTGGAGATTAATCCTTTGTCAGTTGCTTCATTTGCAAATATTTTCTCCCATTCTGAGGGTTGTCTTTTGGTCTTGTTTATGGTTTCCTTTGCTGTGCAAAAGCTTTTAAGTTTCATTAGGTCCCATGTGTTTATTTTTGTCTTTATTTCCATTTCTCTAGGAGGTGGGTCAAAAAGGATCTTGCTGTGATTTATGTCATAGAGTGTTCTGCCTATGTTTTCCTCTAAGAGTTTGATAGTGTCTGGCCTTACATTTAGGTCTTTAATCCATTTTGAGCTTATTTTTGTGTACGGTGTTAGGGAGTGATCTAGTCTCATACTTTTACATGTCCCTATCCAGTTTTCCCAGCACCACTTATTGAAGAGACTGTCCTTTCTCCACTGTACATTCCTGCCTCCTTTATCAAAGATAAGGTGACCATATGTCCGTGGGTTTAACTCTGGGCTTTCTATCCTGTTCCATTGATCTATCTTTCTGTTTTTGTGCCAGTACCATACTGTCTTGATTACTGTAGCTTTGTAGTATAGTCTGAAGTCAGGGAGCCTGATTCCTCCAGCTCCATTTTTCGTTCTCAAGATTGCTTTGGCTATTCGGGGTCTTTTGTGTTTCCATACAAATTGTGAAATTTTTTGTTCTAGTTCTGTGAAAAATGCCAGTGGTAGTTTGATAGGGATTGCATTGAACCTGTAGATTGCTTTGGGTAGTAGAGTCATTTTCACAATGTTGATTCTTCCAATCCAAGAACATGGTACATCTCTCCATCTATTTGTATCATCTTTAATTTCTTTCATCAGTGTCTTATAATTTTCTGCATACAGGTCTTTTGTCTCCTTAGGTAGGTTTATTCCTAGATATTTTATTCTTTTTGTTGCAATGGTAAATGGGAGTGTTTCCTTGATTTCACTTTCAGATTTTTCATCATCAGTATATAGGAATGCCAGAGATTTCTGTGCATTAATTTTGTATCCTGCAACTTTACCAAATTCATTGATTAACTCTAGTAGTTTTCTGGTAGCATCTTTAGGATTCTCTATGTATAGTATCATGTCATCTGCAAACAGTGACAGCTTTACTTCTTCTTTTCCAATTTGGATTCCTTTTATTTCCTTTTCTTCTCTGATTGCTGTGGCTAAAACTTCCAAAACTAGGTTGAATAAGAGTGGTGAAAGTGGGCAACCTTGTCTAGTTCCTGATCTTAGTGGAAATGGTTTCAGTTTTTCACCATTGAGGACGATGCTGGCTGTGGGTTTGTCATATATGGCCTTTATTATGTTGAGGAAAGTTCCCTCTATGCCTACTTTCTGCAGGGTTTTTATCATAAATGGGTGTTGAATTTTGTCGAAAGCTTTCTCTGCATCTATTGAGATGATCATATGGTTTTTCTCCTTCAATTTGTTAATATGGTGTATCACGTTGATTGATTTGCGTATATTGAAGAATCCTTGCATTCCTGGAATAAACCCCACTTGATCATGGTGTATGATCCTTTTAATGTGCTGTTGGATTCTGTTTGCTAGTATTTTGTTGAGGATTTTTGCATCTATGTTCATCAGTGATATTGGCCTGTAGTTTTCTTTCTTTGTGACATCCTTGCCTGGTTTTGGTATCAAGGTGATGGTGGCCTCGTAGAATGAGTTTGGGAGTGTGCCTCCCTCTGCTATATTTTGGAAGAGTTTCAGAAGGATAGGTGTTAGCTCTTCTCTAAATGCTTGATAGAATTCGCCTGTGAAGCCATCTGGTCCTGGGCTTTTGTTTGTTGGAAGACTTTTTATCACAGTTTCAATTTCAGTGCTTGTGATTGGTCTGTTCATATTTTCTATTTCTTCCTGATTCAGTCTTGGCAGGTTGTGCATTTCTAAGAATTTGTCCATTTCTTCCAGGTTGTCCATTTTATTGGCATAGAGTTGCTTATAGTAATCTCTCATGATCTTTTGTATTTCTGTAGTGTCAGTTGTTACTTCTCCTTTTTCATTTCTAATTCTATTGATTTGAGTCTTCTCCCTTTTTTTCTTGATGAGTCTGGCTAATGGTTTATCAATTTTGTTTATCTTCTCAAAGAACCAGCTTTTAGTTTTATTGATCCTTGCTATCGTTTCCTTCATTTCTTTTTCATTTATTTCTGATCTGATTTTTATGATTTCTTTCCTTCTGCTAACTTTGGGATGTTTTTGTTCTTCTTTCTCTAATTGCTTTAGGTGCAAGGTTAGGTTGTTTATTCGAGATGTTTCCTGTTTCTTAAGGTGGGATTGTATTGCTATAAACTTCCCTCTTAGAACTGCTTTTGCTGCATCCCATAGGTTTTGGGTGGTCGTGTCTCCATTGTCATTTGTTTCTAGGTATTTTTTAATTTCCTCTTTGATTTCTTCAGTGATCACTTCGTTATTAAGTAGTGTATTGTTTAGCCTCCATGTGTTTGTATTTTTTACAGCTCTTTTCCTGTAATTGATATCTAGTCTCATAGCATTGTGGTCGGAAAAGATACTTGATACAATTTCAATTTTCTTAAATTTACCAAGGCTTGATTTGTGACCCAAGATATGATCTATCCTGGAGAATGTTCCATGAGCACTTGAGAAAAATGTGTATTCTGTTGTTTTTGGATGGAATGTCCTATAAATATCAATTAAGTCCATCTTGTTTAATGTATCATTTAAAGCTTGTGTTTCCTTATTTATTTTCATTTTGGATGATCTGTCCATTGGTGAAAGTGGGGTGTTAAAGTCCCCTACTATGAGTGTGTTACTGTCGATTTCTCCTTTTATGGCTGTTAGTATTTGCCTTATGTATTGAGGTGCTCCTATGTTTGGTGCATAAATATTTACAATTGTTATATCTTCTTCTTGGATCGATCCCTTGATCATTATGTAGTGTCCTTCTTTGTCTCTTCTAGTAGTCCTTATTTTAAAGTCTATTTTGTCTGATATGAGAATTGCTACTCCAGCTTTCTTTTGGTTTCCATTTGCATGGAATATCTTTTTCCATCCCCTTACTTTCAGTCTGTATGTGTCTCTAGGTCTGAAGTGGGTCTCTTGTAGACAGCATATAGATGGGTCTTGTTTTTGTATCCATTCAGCCACTCTGTGTCTTTTGGTGGGAGCATTTAGTCCATTTACATTTAAGGTAATTATCGATATGTATGTTCCTATTCCCATTTTCTTAATTGTTTTGGGTTCATTATTGTAGGTCTTTTACTTCTGTTGTGTTTCTTGCCTAGAGAAGTTCCTTTAGCATTTGTTGTAAAGCTGGTTTGGTGGTGCTGAACTCTCTCAGCTTTTGCTTGTCTGTAAACGTTTTAATTTCTCCATCAAATCTGAATGAGATCCTTGCTGGGTAGAGTAATCTTGGTTGCAGGTTTTTCTCCTTCATCACTTTAAGTATGTCCTGCCACTCCCTTCTGGCTTGTAGAGTTTCTGCTGAGAGATCAGCTGTTATCCTGATGGGGATTCCCTTGTGTGTTATTTGTTGTTTTTGCCTTGCTGCTTTTAATATGATTTCTTTGTGTTTAATTTTTGACAGTTTGATTAATATGTGTCTTGGCGTATTTCTCCTTGGATTTATTCTGTATGGGACTCTCTGTGCCTCCTGGACTTGATTAACTATTTCCTTTCCCATATTAGGGAAGTTTTCAACTATAATCTCTTCAAATATTTTCTCAGTCCCTTTCTTTTTCTCTTCTTCTTCTGGAACCCCTATAATTCGAATGTTGGTGCGTTTAATGTTGTCCCAGAGGTCTCTGAGACTGTCCTCTGTTCTTTTCATTCTTTTTTCTTTATTTTGCTCTGCAGCAGTTATTTCCACTATTTTATCTTCCACCTCACTTATCCGTTCTTCTGCCTCAGTTATTCTGCTATTGATCCCATCTAGAGTATTTTTTATTTCATGTATTGTGTTTTTAATCGATGCTTGATTCATCTTTAGTTCTTCTAGGTCCTTGTTAACTGTTTCTTGCATTTTGTCTATTCTATTTCCAAGATTTTGGATCTGGGAAATAGAATCTTGGATCATCTTTACCATCATTATTCTGAATTCTTTTTCAGGTAGACTGCCTATTACCTCTTCGTTTGTTAGGTCTGGTGGGTTTTTATCTTGCTCCTCCTGCTGTGTGTTTTTCTGTCTTCTCATTTTGCTTATGTTACTGTGTTTGGGGTCTCCTTTTTGCAGGCTGCAGGTTCGTAGTTCCTGTTGTTTTTGGTGTCTGTCCCCAGTGGCTAAGGTTGGTTTAGTGGGTTGTGTAGGCTTCCTGGTGGAGGGGACTAGTGCCTGTGTTCTGGTGGATGAGGCTGGATCTTGTCTTTCTGGTGGGCAGGTCCACGTCTGGTGGTGTGTTTTGGGGTGTCTGTGGACTTTTTATGATTTTAGGCCACCTCTCTGCTAATGGGTGGCGTTGTGTTCCTGTCTTGCTAGTTGTTTGGCTCAGGGTGTCCAGCACTGTAGCCTGCTGGTCGTTGAGTGAAGCTGGGTGCTGGTGTTGAGATGGAGATCTCTGGAAGATTTTCGCCGTTTGATATTATGTGGAGCTGGGAGGTCTCTTGTGGACCAGTGTCCTGAAGTTGGCTCTCCCACCTCAGAGGCACAGCACTGACTCCGGGCTCCTCAATTTGGGATGATGTGTTGTCTATTCATGTATTCCGCAGATGCAGGGTACATCAAGTTCATTGTGGAGCTTTAATCCGCTGCTTCTGAGGCTGCTGGGAGAGGTTTCCCTTTCTCTTCTTTGTTCTCACAGCTCCTGGGTCTCAGCTTTGGATTTGGCCCCGCCTCTGCGTGTAGGTCGCCGGAGGGCGTCTGTTCTTCGCTCAGATAGGACAGGGTTAAAGGAGCAGCCTCTTCGGGGACTCTGGCTCACTCAGGCCGGGAGGGAGGGAGGGGCGCGGAGTGCGGGGCAAGCCTGCAGCGGCAGAGGTCGGCGTGACGTTGCACCAGCCCGAGGCGCGCCGTGCGTTCTCCCAGGGAAGCCGCCCCTAGATCCCGGGACCCCGGCAGTGGCGGGCTGCACAGGCTCCCGGAAGGGCGGTGTGGACAGTGACCTGCGCTCGCACACAGGCTTCTTGGCGGCGGCAGCAGCAGGCCCAGCGTCCCACGCCTGTCACTGGGCTCCGCGCTTTCAATCGCGACTCGCGCCCGTCCGTGGAGCCCCTTTAAGCAGCGCTCTTAATCCCCTCTCCTAGCGCACCAGGAAACCAAGAGGGAAGAAAAAGTCTCTTGCCTCTTCGGCAGCTCCAGAGTTTTCCCGGACTCCCTCCCGGCTAGCTGTGGCACATTAGCCCCCTTCAGGCTGAGTTCTCGCCACCAGCCCCAGTCCTCTCCCTGCGCTCTGACCGAAGCCCGAGCCTCAGCTTCCAGCGCTGCACGCCCCGGCGGGCGAGCAGACAAGCCTTTCGGGCTGGTGAGTGCCGCTCGGCACCGATCCTCTGTGTGCGGATCTCTCCGTTTTGCCCTACCCAGGTATGTGGGGAGTTTCTTGCCTTTTGGGAGGTCTGGGGTCTTCTGCCAGCATTCAGTAGGTGTTCTGTAGGAGTTGTTCCACGTGTAGCTGTATTTCTGGTGTATCCGTGGGGAGGAAGGTGATCTCCGCGTCTTACTCTTCCGCCATCTTACCCGGAAGTCCCCCCCATAAGATTAACAGCTGATCTTTCAGCAGAAACTCTGCAAGTCAGAAGGGAGTGGCAGGACATATTTAAAGTGATGAAAGGGTAAAACCTACAATCAAGTTTACGCTACCCAGCAAGGATCTCATTCAGATTCGACAGAGAAATCAAAACCTTTACAGACTAGCAAAAGCTAACAGAACTCAGCACCACGAAACCACCTTTACAACAAATGCTAAAGGAACGTCTCTAGGCAGAAAAAACAAGAGAAGGAAAAGACCTACAATAACAAACCCCAAACAATTAAGAAAATAGTAACAGGAACATACATATCAATAATTACCTTAAATGTGAATGGATTAAATGCTCCAACCAAAAGACACAGACTGGCTGAATGGATCCAAAAACAAGACTCGTATACATGCTGTCTACAAGAGACCCACATCAGATCTAGGGACAAGTACAGACTGAAAGTGAGGGGATGGAAAAAGATATTCCATGCAAATGGAAATCAAAATAAAGCTGGAGTAACAATTCCCATATCAGACAAAATAGAATTTAAAAAAAAAGACTATTAAAAGAGACAAAGAAGGACACTACATAATGATCAAGGAATCAATCCAAGAAGAATACATAACAATTGTAAATATTTATGCCCCAACATAGGAGCACCTCAATATATAAGGCAAATGCTAACAGACATAAAAGGGGAAATTGACAGTAACAGAATCATAGTAGGGGACATTAACACCCCACTTTCACCAATGAACAGCTTCAAAATGAAAATAAATAAGAAACACAAGCTTTAAATGATACATTAAACAAGAGGACTTAATTGATATTTATAGGACATTCCATCCAAAAACAACAGAATACATTTTCTTCTCAAGTGCTCATGGAACATTCTCCAGGATAGATCATATCTTGGGTCACAAATCAACCCTTGGTAAATTTAAGAAAGTTGAAATCGTATAAGTATCTTTTCCAACTACAACGCTATGAGACTAGATATCAATTACAGGAAAAAAAATCTGTAAAAAATACAAACACATGGAGGCTAGATAATAC
The DNA here is from genome assembly GCF_964341445.2 of Mesoplodon mirus. Taxonomy (NCBI): domain Eukaryota; kingdom Metazoa; phylum Chordata; class Mammalia; order Artiodactyla; family Ziphiidae; genus Mesoplodon; species Mesoplodon mirus. Next base: position 105,140,325 of record NC_138985.1, read on the forward strand.
ACTATTAAATAACCAAGAGATCACTAAAGAAATCAGAGAGGAAATCAAACCATACCTAGAAACACATGACAATGAAAACACGACAACCCAAACCTACGGGATGCAGCAAAAGCAGTTCTAAGAGGGAAGTTTATAGCAATACAATCCTACTTCAAGAAACAAGAAACATCTCAAATAAACAACCTAACCTTACACTTACAGCATTTAGAGAAAGAAGAACCAAAAAACACCAAAGTTAGCAGAAGGAAAGAAATCATAAAGATCAGATCAGAAATAAATGAAAAGAAATGAAGTAAACAATAGCAAAGATCAATAAGACTAAAAGCTGGTTCTTTGAGAAGATAAACAAAATTGATAAACCATTAGTCAGACTCATCAAGATAAAAAGGGAGAAGACTCAAATCAGTAGAATTAGAAATGAAAAAGGAGAAGTAACAACTGCCACTGCAGAAATACAAAGGATCATGAGAGATTACTAGACGCAACTATATGCCAATAAAATGGACAACCTAGTAGAAATTAACAAATTCTTAGAAAGCACAACCTTCTGAGACTGAACCAGGAAGAAATAGAAAATATGAACAAACCAACCAAAAGCACTGAAACTGAGACTGATTAAAAACGTTCCAACAAACAAAAGTCCAGGACCAGATGGCTTCACAGGCGAATTCTATCAAACATTTAGAGAAGAGCTAACAACTCTCCTTCTCAAACTCTTCTAGAATATAGCAGAGGGAGGAACACTCCCAAACTCATTCTACAAGGCCACCATAACTGCGATATCAAAACTAGACAAAGATGTCACAAAGAAAGAAAACTACAGGCCAATATCACTGATGAACACAGATGCAAAAATCCTCAACAAAATACTAGCAAACAGAAGCCAACAGCACATCAAAAGGATCATACACCATGATCAAGTGTGGTTTATCCCAGGAATGCAAGGATTCTTCAATATACACAAATCAGTCAATGTGATACACCATATTAACAAATTAAAGAATAAAAACCATATGATCATCTCAATAGATGCAGAAAAAGCTTTCGACAAAACTCAATACCCATGTATGATAAAATCCCTCCAGAATGTAGGCATAGAGGGAACTTACCTTAACATAATAAAGGCCATACATGACAAACCCACAGCCAACATCGTCTTCAATGGTGAAAAACTGAAACCATTTCCACTAAGATCAGGAACACAACAAGGTTGCCCACTCTCACCACTATTATTCAACATAGTTTTGGAAGTTCTAGCCACAGCAATCAGAGAAGAAAAAGAAATAAAAGGAATCCAAATCAGAAAAGAAGAAGTAAAAGTATTACTGTTTGCAGATGACATGATACTATACATAGAGAATCCTAAAGATGCTACCAGAAAACTACTAAAGCTAATCAATGAATTTGGTAATGTAACAGGATACAAAATTAATGTACAGAAATCTCTTGCATTCCTATATACTAATGATGAAAAATCTGAAAGAGAAATTAAGGAAACACTCCCATTTACCATTGCAACAAAAAGAATAAAATACCTAGGAATAAACCTACCTAAGGAGATAAAAGACCTGTATGCAGAAAACTATAAGACACTGATGAAAGAAATTAAAGATGATACAAACAGATGGAGAGATATACTATGTTCTTGGATTGGAAGAATCAACATTGTGAAAATGAGTATACTACCCAAAGCAATCTACAGATACAGTGCAATCCCTATCAAAGTACCACTGGCATTTTTCACAGAAATAGAACAAAAAATTACACAATTTATATGGAAACACAAAAGACCCCGAATAGCCAAAGCAATTTTGGAAAGAAAAACAGAGCTGGAGGAATCAGGTTCCCTGACTTCAGAGTATACTACAAAGCTACAGTAATCAAGACAGTAATAGTACTGGCACAAAAACAGAAATGTAGATCAATGGAACAGGATGGTAAGCCCAGAGGTAAAGTCACACACATATGGTCACCTTATTTTTGATAAAGGAGGCAAGAATATACAATGGAAAAAAGCCAGCATCTTCAATAAGTGGTGCTGGGAAAACTGGATAGCTACATGTAAAAAAATGAAATGAGAACACTCCCTAACACCATACACAAAAATAAACTCAAAGTGGATTAAAAACCTAAATGTAAGGCCAGACACTATAAAACTCTTAGAGGAAAACATAGGCAGAACAGTCTATGACATAAATCACAGCAAGATCCTTTTGGACCCACCTCCTAGAGAAATGGAAATAAAAACAAAAATAAACACATGGGACCTAATGAAACTTAAAAGCTTTTGCATGGCAAAGGAAACCATAAATAAGACAAAAAGGCAACCCTCAGAATGGGAGAAAATATTTGTTAATCAAGCAACTGACAAAGGATTAATCTCCAAAATTTATAAGCAGCTCAAGCAGCTCAATATCAAAAAAACAAACAACCCAATCCAAAAATGGGCAGAACACTTAAAAAGAGATTTCTCCAAAGAAGATATACAGATTGCCAACAAACACATGAAACAATGCTCAACATCATTAATCATTAGAGAAACGCAAATCAAAACTACAATGAGTTATCACTTCACACCAGTCAGAATGGCCAACATCAAAAAATCTACAAACAAGAAATGCTGGAGAGGGTGTGGAGAAAAGGGAACCATCCTGTACGGTTGGTGGGAATGTAAATTGATACAGCCACTATGGAGAATAGTAGGGAGGTTCCTTAAAAAACTAAAAATAGAACTACCATATGACCCAGCAATTCCACTACTGGGCATATACCCTGATAAAACCATAATTCAAAAAGAGTCATGTACCACAAGTTCATTGCAGCTCTATTTACAATAGCCAGGGCATGGAAGCAACCTAAGTGTCCATCGACAGATGAATGGATAAAGAAGATGTGGCACATATATACAAAGGAATACTACTCAGGCATAAAGAGAAAATAAATTGAGTTATTTGTAATGAGGTGGATGGACCTAGAGTCTGTCATACATAGTGAAGTAAGTCAGAAATTGAAAAGCAAATACCATATGCTAACACATATATATGCAATGTAAAAAAAAAAAAAAGGTCATGAAGAACCTAGGGGCAAGACGGGAATAAAGACACAGATCTACTAGAGAATGGACTTCAGGACATGGAGCAGGGCAATGGTAAACTGGGAGAAATTGAGAAAGTGGCATGGACACATATACACTAGCAAATGTAAAATTGAGAGCTAGTGGGAAGCAGTCGCATAGCACAGGGAGATCAGCTCGGTGCTTTGTGACCACCTAAAGGGGTGAGTTAGGGAGAGTGGGAGGGCGGGAGATGCAAGAGGGAAGAGATATGGGGATAAGCTAATTCACTTTGTTACAAAGCAGAAAGTAACACACCATTGTAAAGCAATTATACTCCAATAAAGATGTTAAAAAAAAAGAAATTTACCAAGTGTGAATTCTTTAAGTTTAGCTTTCTGTTATTTAAAAATATATCCCATAAATTATATTGTATAAACAAGAAACTAAACCAATATAGCAATTAAAAATTAACTTATGATTATATTGTTCCAATAAATCAAAAGTTTAGATTTACCACCACCTTGACCATCTTGTCCATGGTTACATGTAATTTTACCATAGACATAATCATATTGTAGAACTTGTCATATCCTACTTTTTCAATTAACATTATATCATAAACATTTTCCTCTTTGCTAAAGAGTTTTTATATTTTAACTTTAACTCTATGCTTTATGACTTACATTATTTAATGAAAAATCCATTGTTCAATATTCTGGTTCTTTATATTATATACTATTACACATAATAGTATACAATAATATCACATACTACTGTAATATTATGCAATGATTCTATTCATGTGTTTTTTAACTTTTGGATAATGTATTTAGAATATCAAGAAATGTAAAAATTTGATCAAAGGTAATAATAATCATTTTAATAACCATTTCTAGATTGCCTCATAAAGTGTTACACTAATTTTCACTTCTAACTGCATTATATGCATTTTGGTTCACATATATGTCCCTCTTTCCCTCTCCCCACTGGTAACCATTAATTTGTTCTCTATATCTGTGAGTAATGTCTCTTTTGACAAATAAAGCATTATTTTATTTATATGTAGACTCAATGTTGTTATGTGTGTTTTGTAATTATGCTTTTACATTTCTATTAAACCAACTTTTGGGATTTAAACACATTTATTTAAATTTTGATTATGTATTAAATATCTGATGTGTTATAATTTTAAGAAATTGTTTATTTTTATTTTTCATCTAAATGTTAAACATTTTAATAGTATTTCTTTCAATAATTTACCTTCAAATCTAAGAAAGTTATCTTTAAATATATTAAATATTAAATTTATCTTCTAGTGATTTAGGATTTTAATTTTCATGTTTAACCATTCAATTTTTCTGGAATTTATTTTAGTATAAATTCCTCTATCTTAATGCCATTTAAAAATTTTTTTAAATTTAATTTTATTAATTTTTTTATATAGCAGGTTCTTATTAGTCATCAATTTTATACACATCAGTGTATACATGTCAATCCCAATCGCCCAATTCATCACACCACCATCCCCACGCCCCAGCAGATTTCCCCCCTTCGTGTCCATACATTTGTTTTCTACATCTGTGTCTCAACCTCTGCCCTGCAAACCTGTTCATCTGTACCATTTTTCTAGGTTCCACATACATGCATTAATATACGATATTTGTTTTTCTCTTTCTGACTTACTTCACTCTGTATGACATTTTAAATGCCAAAATATTTCTGTGGAATTCAGAAAAATAATCTTTTTAAAGTAAGAAAAGTTTCTTTTTTTTAAAATAAAGGACATGTGGCTTGAATGAGCAACCGTAATTTGGAAATGACAATCTATTGTACATATTGACGGATTTATTAAGAGGAGGTGAGTAAAAAAAAAAATCCATGGGAAATTTTTGTTTGCAGTTGAATTACCAAAAAGAAAAAAAATCCATGTATAAAAATTATATCAGCAGTCCTCAGGAAATCTTTCCAGAAGCAACCCATTCTAAACTGAGATTTAAGGATACTTTATTGATTTATATGCTTCTCTAAATGTCAGCAAGAATTAGTCAGCCTAAATTAAATTCATTGTTAGGAAAGTTGATAATTTTTAGAGCTATGTAAAGATCAAAATAAAGGAAATAATTATGATGGAATCTAAAAAAAGTGCAACTGTTGAGTATGAATTTTTTGGCATTATTGTACAGTTTCTTTCTTTTCTTCTACCTTTCCTTCCTCCTTCTCTCCCTCCCTCCCTCCCTTCCTTCATTCCTTCCTTCATTCCTTCATTCGTTCATTCGTTCATTCCTTCATTCCTTCCTTCTTTCCTTCCTTCCTCCATCCCTCCCTCTCTTTACTTAATATTTATTGAGAGCCAACTACATGCCAGTATTACAACTATGTAAGTGATAGTGTCTTTACCTTCAGAGACCTCATAGCCTAGCTAGGGAAAGACAAATGGATGGAGAATGGTAAAATAAAACATGAATAAATGAAAATAAACACTCAGAGATGGGTAAGTAGAATATTGGCTAGGGAGGATTTTGGGAGGTTATATCCCAATGCAGCTTTGAAAGACATGTAGGAACTATGCAGGAAAGAAAGGTAAGTCTGATTCCTGTTATTTCATCTTGCCCAGAAGCCATGCAGCACTTTCATGATAAGAAAACTGAATTAAAATAATTTTTCTTATTTCCCTGTGTTTTTATTCACTGGTTACTGTTATTTTTTTAGTATTTTCTTTCTCTTCAGGGCAAAGAGATAGAATTGAGTGATGACTGATCTGAGATTAGGGGACAGAGACTTTTCTCATTCTGAATAAATATGTTCACATTTTCATTTATAGATTTTCTTTTGTTTTGTTTTGTTGTTGAGTCGATGAGTCCTTGAGGTCTAAATTTCATGTGGATTAAAATATGATTCACTTTGTTACACAGCAGAAACTAACACAACATTGTAAAGCAATTATACTCCAATAAAGATGTTAAAAAATATGGTTTCTATATGAGCAAAACTTTAGGTGAAATTTTGGGTACAGATTCAACACTTGATGGTCAAATGATTCTTCTTTCTATCCCACAATATCACCTACTTCACAGACTGTAGCATGACTGCAGAAACCCCTGAGGCAAACATGCCTTCTGCACAGAAGAATAGAACATTTGATCAGCTTGGGTTAAGGTACTCTACTATTCTATCCATAACAGACGAAAAGAAAATATAATCTTTGCCTAAGAAAGAGAACTGAGAGTTATAGGCAGAATAAAGTCCTGAGGGAGGAAAAAATCTTGTAAATTAAAAATAATTCTATTTTAAATCTTATGTTGAACAAGTGAACAAATGTGGAAAAGGGAAGAGTGTTGAACAGGGAGTCTATGAGAATGAATACTTTAACTCAAAGAGTGAGCACTGTGGCTTTTGTGAACTGGGTCCTCTGCTGGACCCCAGCAATATTCTAGCTCTTAGAATGTCCAAGCCATTGCCCCTCCAGTGATTTCTAGATTTTCCTTGGTCAATACTTGGCTCAATTACTAAAAGAAGAATACGACTCCTCTTTCCAGGGCCACAGGATTTTTTTTTAAAAAAGAGCAGGAGCTGAAATACAAGAAAATAGCCAGAGAAGGACCATCAGATTCTGGTCTCTAACATCATATTTTATTTTATTTCATAGAGTATGATGTGGCAAGTTAAGGTTTACTTTCACTTCTCCTTTCCTGATCCATGTTCATTCCTGAGTGAGGAGCACCTTTGGAATAAATATGAAAAACATTTGCATAGAATAGTGTAGCTAATTTATGCTGTGAAAGCCTGTCAATAAAGATTTTATGTCTTATAGATGTTCTACTGTTAAGAATCTCAATATTTCATCCTTTCCAGTAATTCAGTGAATGGATCCATCAGGAGAACCCCTTATGTAACTCATGCAAGATGGAGCCTTGAGTCCTAGGGTCAAGGAGAAATAGTAGAAAAGAGTCAAGGAACATGAAACAAAGAGAGAAGATGGAAAATGATCTGAGTGAAGTAAACACCATTTAAGCATCAGAGGTGCATTTCTACAGACCAAAGAAGATAACTGCACATTCTTATTACTCCATGTTTCCATGACTATCTAATAGCAAAGGTGTTCTATCTTCTGGTAGTGTCTTTCACTGCAGGTCCCTCCAGAATTTTTAGAACTAAAAGGTGAACACACTTCTCTTCTTCTATTATAGATCTCATTCCTGTCTATGCCTTGTCTATGTCTTCAATCTTACATTTTACCCCCACTTTATAGGAATGGCCATGCTCTGATCAAGCTGATTGGCAACCAAATAGGTAGTATCAATTGACACTAAGTTTAATTTAAATTGATTTTACCATTAAGAGTGCCCATGAGAATATCTCGGTTTTATTGCCATTTTTAAAGCTATGTAATTGCAAACTGTAAAATGTTTAGCAATCTGATGTTGATTCATTTTAATTTGCATTTCTTTAAAGTCAAGAGTTTTCACATCTTTTCAAATGATTATAGGCCATTTCTGTTTTTCTTTGTGTTTGCCTTTTGTGGTTACCTTTTCATATTCTGTATGATGTTTCCTATTGCTTTTTTGGGTTTTTTCGTATTAGTTTGTAAGAGCCTTTTATATGTTAAGAAATATATCGATACCTGTCATTTTTGTTATAAATTATTTTTTCTCCTAAGTTGTTTTGTCTTTTGACTTATTATGGATATACACTCTGGTATAAATCTATGAAGATTAATATGAGAAGATGGTAAACTAACTGGATAAAAAAATAACCTTACAAGATTCATTAGGCCTTATCTACATTGGAAATTAATTTGTTTGCATTGAAAATGAAAAAAATGACAAAACTATAAGATACTATGGGATAAACTTAAAAAGACAGTTCAGTGTTACTACACAGAAATCTATACATTACACTAAGGGATGTAAAGAGATCTGAACAAAGTTCAAGTCATACCAAGTTGCAGGATGTGAAAAATTAATTTTTGATTACCAAATATATACATTTAACAAAGTGTCACTTCACATGTTTTTGGTTTTTGATTTTTTTTGTTTGTTCTTGAAATTGGATACCAAATCTAAAATTCAAATGGACAAATACATATTGGAGAATAGCACCCAAAATTATGAAATGGTCAAATAGTGAAAGGATTCTTGGCCTATCAGATGTTAAAGTTGTCCAAAAAGTCTCTAAAATAAGTATAATAGCAGCAAAGCAGTAGATAAGTAGACCAGTAGATAAGAACAATATCCAGAAATATGTCCGGTGTATACAGAAAAGTAACATGTGAGAAAACATGGTATTTTAATTCTGTTGTGGAAGAGGGTGATTCATAGAATGTGTTGCTGGCAAAAAATGGCTCTCCATTTGGAAAAAAGAAGCATAGACTTTTCTTCACATTATGGAGAAAGAGAAATTAGCATAGATAATAACTTAAACATTAAAACAAAATAAAAAGTTTGGAAGAAAACACAGACAAACATTTAAAAGTCATAGAACAAAGAATACCTTTTCAAGCAAGCAAGAAAAGCCAAAAACTACAAGAGGCAGATTTGACTACATAATGATTAAAATGTGTGTAAATCCAAAGAAAGTACAAGCAAAGTTAAGTTAAAAACAAGAGTATGGGGGAAACATTTACAGTATTTATGTCAGATAAAGATTAATATACAGAATTTACAAAGAGCTCCTATGTACTGATAAGAAAAAGAGAAGTCAGTCAATAAAAAAGAGGCAAAGTATATAAATAGGCAACTCAGCTAAGAGGAAACCCAAATGCCAGTAAATTAGTGAAAAGATGCTTAACTTCCATTGTAGCAGGAAAGTGTAAATTAAAAAATACAGATTCTACTTTCTGCCCATTAGATTGTCAAAAAAATAGAGATAAAAGTTACTGCTGTCCAAAAGGTGGGCAGAGGGCATTTACACAAGCACTGGTAGTTGTAGGTTGTCATGTAATACACAATTAAGATTAGTAAGAAATATATATACACACACACACACACACACACACACACATCCTTTGATATAGCAATCCCATTTCTGGTAGTCATTTCCTATATAAATGAAAGCACTAGTATGTAAATATGTTACCCTATAATATTTATTGCATTATTTTTGTGGTGATAGAAAACTGGAATCATTAATATCCATTCATATGGGAATAGCTAGAAAACTGCTCAGCATATCTGAGAGTCAATTGGAATAAACCAGTTTTCTTTTGTTTTTGTTTTTGCTTGCTTGTGCAGAAAACCATTCTAACTGATCAATGTCCAGGCCATAACAATCGCTTTTCCCCCCCCAGCTTTACTGAGATACAATTGACACAAAACCATTTTTAAGTATTTAAAATGTCATCAATAATTCTATAGGATATTACACAGCTATCATAAGATGAGTTTGATCTATATTTATTGATCTGAAGGGATGCCCATAACAGGTTTTCAAATGGGAAAAGTAAGTAACAGAGAAATGAGTATCATATCATCTTGTTAACGGTAAAAACAAAAGATAAAAAGAAAACTAGACATGGTTGGAGATGGGGGCCATGAAAACACAGGAGAAGGTGAGGAAAGGAAAGATACCTTAGCCAAATGGAAAAAATGGTACAATATTAAGACGTGGAAATTCTACCTATGGTTACTCCCTTATGTGCCTTTGGACAAAGACTAGAAGGTATAAAATGAGGAAACGGAGAAAGAACATTTGCATGCTTAAAGCTCTGAGTTTTTTTGCACACTGAAAACAAGTCCACTTGACTTAATCCAACATTTCTCAAACTTATTTCACTATAGCATCTTTTCTAAAAAAGTCAAATAACATCTGATATCCAGTTAAAAACATGCGGCTAAAAATGGTGCTCTGGAAAGTGGTGATTATGTGATGCTCTTCCACATGCCCACATTTCAAGGAGAAACCCTCATACTAGCAGGCATTCATGAACATTTCTTAGTTCCAAGCTTGTGTATAGGTTTCAGCTTCAGAGTGACTCCCAGCTCGAACACAAGCCACACAACAGCAATAGCAGTGCAGCTTGGGGGTCAAGAGCACAGCTTTAGTTACTTAATCTCTTTAAATTTTAGCTTATCTGTAAAATTGAGATGACAATATCTCAGTTTCGTTGTAGCGATTCAATAAATTAATGTATATAATTCACCTGACACATAGGAAGTAGTCAGAAAATACTAGCAATTATTATTGAGACATATATTTATCCTGTCTCCTTGGTTGTATTTTCAACAGTTTCTTAGATGAGAATTCAGAGAAAGTTCCCATCAGTATCCCCAACTCCCCTCTCCATGGCACCAGTTTTCATGGCCAGCTATTACATGAAAGAGAATAAACTGAATAGCTGGGCTGGGAATCTTGCTGTGATGGGATCATTAATGGTATTTTATTGATAACGACCTGAGGCAGAGACTGCTATTTGCTTCCTAATATCTGTTATCCCTTTATCCTTACTAAATAATTCCAATCTTATTCTGCGTGGTAATGCGCCCGGCTAAATGACCAGACTGCTCAACTTCCTTTCAGCATCATGGCCTTGGAACTCTGTAGAATTGTTATGAATGACTTCCTTAAGGATACCTAAAGAGAACTGGCTCATCTGGAAGAAACATTTCTCTTGCTTTCTCCCCTATCTTTTCAGATAACAGAAATGCTTATGAAAATGCTGGAACTCCAATGATCTCATGAGATAATTTTATAAGTAAAAGCCACCTGCTGGAATGGTGTGACAAAGTTTCAAGGCCCCTGTGCTGTCTATTACAATGAAACCGCCATACCAACTCTGTAATGTTTATCTCTGAATGTCTTTCACACGAGGAAGAAATAATCTGTATTACTTAGGCTGTTCTTATCTTGGGGTTCTTGTTATAGGCAACCATACCTAATGTAACTGATATATTTCCACTTCTTTAAATTCTACAGTTTAAAGGCTTGTTGGGAATGAGTAAGAGGTTTAAAGAAATGGTATTTACATTTGATAGGTATTTTCTAAGAAGAGTAAAATGAATTTTAAAAATTATGATATTATCCCCAATAACATGGCACAATTTTGATTAAAGTGTTGGATATAACAAGGTTGTCAGTAGAGCAGGGTCTTGATCAATTTTGTCACAAAATTCCCTGGGAATGTTGAATTTCAGGTCCAGGCTTTCAAGCCAATTGCAAAGTAAAGCCACAAGATTACTGCATAGGCAACTGTCTAGGCTTCAAGGACCAATGCCTTAACGTTAAGCAAAGCTTCCAAGTCCTTAGGGGTCAGAAAGGGAAAGGAATGCAAGAAAGTGAAAGCTGTGGTGGTGAATTGGCCTAAACAGACAATCAGACTGATTTACTTCTAATAGCAACTGAGGACAGTTACAATGAATAAATGGAAACTTGGAACCTAGAAAGCAATAGAAGAAATTTTATTAAGCTAATTGGTTAATACATCAGAACCTCTAAAAGTTTAAGAATGCAGATTCCTGGGCTTCAAACTAGATCCATTTAATCATTATCTCTGAGAATAAAGTCTATGAGTTTTAAAGCTTTCCAGAAGATTCTGATGCACAGCCAGGTAGAGAATCATTTAATGCACAGTTTGTGACTGATATTTTCTCTTATCTAAGTCTTACAAAAACCACTATGGCTGATTTAGAGATTTTAGAGATAAGAAAAATAGGGCCCAAAGAGATTAAGTGATACATCTAATAATCCAGAAAAATTGGCATCGCTGAGGTTTTTTACCATGGATTGTTTTTCTCTATAGAACTTTTTGCAAGGAGAGCAGGTTATACAGAGGTAATTTACCAAGGGTTATATCAACTTATTAGATTTTTAGGGGAAAGAAAATGCTGGGTTTGTTGTGAAAAGTCAAGGGTGAAAATGCAGTTTTACCAACTTTAGCATTTTTTTCAATGAGGTTTATCTTTTGTATCATCTTTTGGTAGGTTTTCAGATTCTGATGAAGGCTATGATAAAAGAGGACAAGGAAACAGTATAATTTATGGAAGATTGCTTTGTTGTTGTATCCTATTTGTTAATGGAAATTATAAAGCAAAGAAATCTCAATTTAATAGAAAAATTGCACTTTGTCTTATGGTTTGCAATCTGGTAAAGACGGTAAAGATGTACACAGGAAAATAAGGCCAATATCATTAAACATCCAAATGAGGCTAATGAGAAGAATTACACTTATAAATATTTAATGGATACTTGTAACTAAGAATGGACAGTAATGAGAAAGAGTTCAACCAGTAGGTTCTGTTCTCATAAACCCCAATGAGGAAATTACAAAATAGCTTTCCATTTCTTTTAAGAGGTTTAATGCCCAAGTGTGTCAGTTATTTTCATCAGAGATATCTGCTTCTACACATAAGTCTGTAATAAAACCTCTCTCCATCTGAGGATGAATATTTCAATTGTTCGACAGTCTCAACTCATATTGAGTTATATTTTAACTATTTTCATAAAGTCTCTTTAGGAATCTATTGATACAAAAGGATTTTGATTTTCATGGAGAAAAGGCTACAAGTGAAGTTGTAGTTTTGTCTTTGCTGTTCTGGAGGGCCTGGAATGACCTTCACCATTCAAGGTTAACAAAAGCATGAAAACCCACTCTTCTTAAAGGTAAGTCATTTAATTGGCAAAATCAAACACTAGGTCAAAGATAAATTTACACTTGGTATTTTTTAAAACATACATTGACCATTAAGCAATCCGAAGGCTTTAAGGAATAGAGGAAAACTAATCTATTGAGATTAAGTTTCTGCAAAGAGAAATTCATATATGAAGAATTGTCCTCTGTATTATACACAATAAGAGCAGATAGCAGAAGGGTACGAAATTATAAATTAATATAAATTCAAGAAAAAAACCATTCATATAAACATACCTCTATGTCAAACTAGAAGCCACTAAAATGAGAAATAAATAACATTTTAGAAATAAAAATTTTCATGATATAATTCCCTATCTTCTTTTATTTCCAGACATATGCATTTCTTTTTACTATTACAGTTTTAGAGAAATTTGCCTCTGGCATGTTAATCAAATAGAGGTCTTTTTTCTTATTATGACTCTTGAATTATTACTTTCCATTCATAGTGTCAATTTCTTAACTTTCTCTATTTATCTCATGCAACATTCTTCAAATCAGGATCTTCAAAGAAATCTTCACATGAATCAAGTAAAATATATTTTATAATTTCATTGGCTAGATCAAAACATAGCATTATTTTTGTTTAATGTTAGATGAGATTATTTTACATAGCTTTCAGAGGGGCTTGTATGGTATTTAGTATGTATCAGAAGTCACTGAAAGTTTTAGTGCAGTGAAAGGCAGTTAAGTTAGTCCTTTATTTTTCCAGCTTTATTGAGATATAATGGACATATAATATTGTGTAAGTTTAAGTTGTACAATGTGATGATTTGATAAATGTATATATCATGAAATGATTACAATAAAGTTAGTTAACACATCCATCATCTGACGAAAGTACACTTTTTTGGTGGTGAGAATATTTAAGATCTACTCTCTTAGTAACTTCAAGTATGAAATACATTACTGTTAACTGTAGTCATCATTTTATACATTAGATCCCCAGGACTTACTCATCTTAAACTTGCAAGTTTGTACCTTTTTCCCAGCATCTCCCCATTTCCCTCACCCAGAGCCTCTGGCAACCACCAAGCTACTCTTTATTTCTGAGTTTGGCTTTTTAAGATTCCACATGTAAGGGAGCTCATACAGTATTTGTCTTTCTTTGACTTATTTCATTTAGCATGATGCCATCAAGGTTCATCTGTGTTTTTGCAAATGGCAGGGTTTCCTTCCTATTTATGGCTTAATAATATTCCATTATGTATAAGTCACATTTTCTTTATTTCTTTATTCATCTGCCAATGTACACTTAGATTTCCACATCTTGGCTACTGAGAATAATGTTGCAGTAAACATGTGTGCAGACATCTCTTACAGATAGTGATTTCAATTCCTTTGGATATATACCCAGAAGTAGGATTGTTGGATCATATGGCAATTCTATTTTTAATTTTTGAAGAACCTCCATACTGTTTTCCATAGTGGTTGAACCAATTTACATTCCCAGTAACAGTGCATGATGTTTCCCTTTCCTTCCCATCCTTGCTAACACTTATAATTTCTTGTCTTTTCGATAAAACTATCATCATAGGTGTGAGGGGATACCTCACTGTGGTTTTGATTTGCATTTCCCAGATCATTAGTGATGTTGAGCACCTTCTCATGTACCTATTGGTGATTTGTGTGCCTTCTTTGGAAAAATATCTAGTTCCTCTGCCCATTTTTTAATAAGATTTTATTTTTTTGCTATTGAGGTTGAGTTCTTATATATATAATATATATATATATATATTATATATATATTATATATATATCTTATATATATTTTGGATATTAACCCCTTATCAGATATACAGTTTATAAATATTTTCTCCCATTCTGTAGGTTGCCTTTTCATTTTGTTGTTTATTTTGCTGTGCAGAAGCTTTGTAGTTTGATGTCGTCCTACTTGTTGATTTTTCCTTTTGCTGTTTATGCTTTTGGTTTCATATCTAAAATATCATTACCAAGACCAATGTCAAGGAGCTTTTCCCCTATGTTTTCTTCTAGAAGTTTTATAGTTCCAGGTCTTACATTTACACCATTTATTGAAGAGAACATTCTTTTCTCATTGAGTATCCTTGGCTTCCTTATCAAACATTAGTTGATTGTATATATATAGGTTTATAATTTGGCTCTTGATTTTGTCCCATTAGTTTATTTTTGCCAAAGTCTGTTTTTGGCTATGTCTGTTTTTGATGCCAATACCTTGCTGTTTTAATTACTGTAGTTTCATAAAACAGTTTGAAATCAGGCAATATGATGCAATATGATGCCTCTACCTTTTTTCTTTCTCAAGATTGCTTTGGCTATTTGGGACTTTTGTGGTTACATATGGATTTCAGGATTGTTTTTCTATTTCTGTGAAAATGCCATTAAATTTTTCATAGAGATTGCACTGAATCTATAGATAGTTTTGGGAAGTATAGATATTTAAAAATTTTACTTTTTCTGATCCTGGGACATGGAATATCTTTCTATTTATTTGTATCTTCAATTTCTTTCACCAATGTCTTACAGTTTTCAGTATACAGACTTTTTACTGCCTTGGTTAAGTTTATTCCTAAGTATTTTATTATTTTCTATGCTATTGTAAATGGGATTGTTTTTTCTATTTCTTTTTCAGATAGTTCACTGGTAGTATATAAAAATGCAACTTATTTTTGTATATTGATTTTGTATCCTTCAACTTTACTGAATTCGTTTATTAGTTTTAACAGTTATTTTTGTGGAATCTTTAGGATTTTTTACAGATAATATCACATTATCTGCAAATAGAGACAATTTTCCTTCTTCCTTTCTAATTTAGTTGTTTTTATATGATTTGCCTGTGTATGTCAATATTAAAAGGGAAGTAAGTAGGAGAGTACCAGGTTGATCTTGAGAACAGCATGATTTACTATGGTTTGCAAATGCAAACTCAAGAATGCTCTTCACAATGACATAGTTTATGTTCACCTGGATGATATAACTTTAAGGCCTCAGTCATACCCCTTTCATAGAAATAGGCCTCCAAGAGCTTATCACTGATGCCTGACATTCCACTGTCATCAGATAATCCCTGTAGTTAAAATAACTGTTTCTTCTTGAAATACATATGCTCTTGAGAAATCATTTGCATAACTGCAAGGCATTTTAAATGAGAGACATAAAGATGATAGGTATGGAGAATACAGGAAAGAGTAAAAGAAAGGCCATTTGTACTTGAGAATGAAGAATCAATAGCAATGCTGTATGCTAGCAGATTTGGTAGCTTTAAGAGACCATGGCTTACTTGAATTACTTGACTAAATGTGACTCTTGATGCTTACCATATTAGTAAATATTCACATCTTTTAAAACATTTGGACTGCAAAAGAGATGTACATGCTGGTCACTCACAAATGCATAGCCCCAGGTCCAACCTTTCTCCTAAATTCTGTGCCTGCATTTCCACAGGTTTTCAGGATACCTCTACCAGGATGATATATAGATATGTCAAACTCAAATTTCCTTTACCAAACTTTGTATTTCAAATGTCTATTACAATGTTTTTAACATAATACTTGATTTATGTTTCTTGAATGAATGAGTGTAAAACTTTTGTTTAAATTAATCTGCTTGTATCATAGGTTATTATTTAATGACATGTGGACCTGGTTAATCACAGATGGTCAAATCTAGAGAAGATCTTCTTCATCATCTAATTCAACCCACACCCTTTACTTGAGAAGAAATGGCACACTTAGAGGTGAAGTTAATTTCACCAGGTGGCAGAGGTAGGAATAGAACTCAGGTCTTTTTGACTCTCAGTCACATGTACTTTCAAGTCTAAATTCTACATAGTAATTCGTATCATTCATTGCCTAATTACTTTCTGGTTCAATCCTTCTTTCATACCCAAAGGCATTCTTCAGCGTCACAGCTAATTTATATCAACATCAACTTAAGTTATTAATACCTTTGCTGATTTTAGATTCAATTAATGGCATGGAGTTTTATTTTTTACACTATTTCCCTTCTCAGAAAAAGCACAACTGAAACTATTCAAAATGTCCCTCATCTAACATGATACAATTTTCGAATGCCATGTAGTCAACCATCTCCCTAGGAAATATGCTCAATTTAAATGGTGCTGATTTCATTTCAATACACAGAAGTCCTTGTCACTTTGTAAAATATCTTGTGCAGTGGGAATCACTTTTTAAAAAGGTCAAAAATCTTTAGGGTTTATTGAATCAATATCATCTATTCAAGAATGAACTAGTGCTCACCTATTCATGACAGAAGAAGTACACATTTACAAAAGCAATAGAAGATGATGGTAGGAGAGGGGTGACACATTTCAATTTCATGTAGAATTGAATACAAACTTGCCACACTTGAACAGATGAAGAGATAGAATGTCATTGCCTAAGACTTTTGAAGAACAGGAAGCTCGAGGGCAATAGCAAAAGAGTGATAGACGTTACAAAAGAAAATGGATTACAGCTCACCTCTGAATTTATGATCACATCTTCTCTTGCAGCAATCTAAATTTCTAAGCATACGCTTGTGGTGTGCTTCATAAACTGTAAAGTGGGTCATTGGTGAACTCTGAAAAATATATTGATGAAATAGACAATAAAGTTAAGATGCAAATGATTTATGACTGGTCCCTATCTAAATCTTTTTTTTAACATCTTTATTGAAGTATAATTGCTTTACAATGGTGTGTTAGTTTCTGCTTTATAATAAAGTGAATCAGCTATACGTATACATATATCCCCATATCTCCTCCCTTTTGTGTCTCCCTCCCACCCTCCCTATCCCACCCCTCTAGGTGGACACAAAGCACCGAGCTGATCTCCCTAATATAAGAAGGTTTAACTTATAGCAGTTTGTCTCAAAAAGAGGTGTTGAAATTATTTATTAAAAAATAAAGTATTGAACTTAATAGTATGTTGGAGGTAAAATATTTCCTTTAACTTTTGTAGTCTATTGTACACATTGATTGTTATTTTAAAACTCTTTAAAAAACTTGCTTTAATTCTTCAAGTGGTTATAAACAACAATTTTCTCAGAGCTTAACTCATGTTTCCATATCTCATCCTAAACCTTCATCCCATTACACAGCTACAAAATACAATAATATTCAGAGGTCAATGTCAAAATTTAAGGGTAGGTATTCCTCTGTGTTTTAAAATTTGTGGTGCATTGCCTTCTCAGATCACCCAATGTTTTCTGAATGTCTACTCTGGGTACATGAATTGTATTTTGATTGAAGGACTTAAGCTGATGCCTAGGAAAAAACGAAACTACATTTGTGCTACATGAACAGTAAATTGGAATTATAGGCTAAAATATAACTCAGTGAATGACATTTTGATCTTTTTAATGTCTAAATTTCCTCCAGCTTTTAGAATCATGGACTATGTGGGCTGACAAGACCTTTGTGGTTTGAATCCTTTCTATAATTTTCCAGATTCCTTGTTGTCCAGCTTCTGCGTGGACACATTTATTGGTGGGAAACTGACGAGTTCTTAAACAGGGCCTTTACCTCTTCATAAAATTTGCATTTTAGAAATTTCTACTTTTTAAAAAATCATTGACCAATTAGTGGTTTAATTGGGATTTTGTTTAATCTCTGAAACACATGAGGTCCTTTTTCTTCTTTGGGACTGAAATGATGTACAACAAAAAGAAAATTTTGGACTTCCCTAGAGACTGGATAGACAGTCAACATTATACTGTATAAATAATACTAAAGGAGGCCAACAGATTTGACCAAAAACAGCTTCCTTCCCCCAAATACACATGTAGTCTAGACATCCATAATTTACAAGTGAATGTTGCTCTAGTCAGTTCAAGGACATCCTCAGAAGACCAGGGAGCCATCAATGTTTCCTGGAAGGCTTTCCATCTTCCTTCCTAAACATGATAACCACCACTTCTTCACTGCCTGCTGGACAAGATATCTGGATGCCAACTGGGCAGCCCAGTGGAGCTCTCTCATCTCAGCCCATGCAATCTCCCTGTTTGAATCTTCTTTTCCTAGATAAATATTTTTGTTCTTGAGCAGAAAGAATGGAATAACTGATGTACATATATGTCAGCATCACCCTAATTTTAGGATTAACTTCTTCTTCAGGTTTACAGCCTTCTCCATTTTGCCCATTCTATCTGTCCCCTTCTCCATTCTGGGATGGTAGAGAGATTCACAGCTTTGGCCCAGCAGGAGCTGATCTGCAGGAGCTGGCTTAGAAGCTAGCCACCTCTGGAGCACAGGCAGGGAGCAGGTGATTAGCAAGTTGTGGTGGCCTGGACTGCAGAGTGGTGGGATTCCAGAGGCTCAGTAGGAACCCCCTAGGTACAAGAAGTGCATGGGGGTGGAGGTGCTCCAGAGGGAACTGGGGTGTGAGGCTTCTGAAGCGTTGTTTCTGGTGGGAAGCTTTTGAGGGGTGCAGGTTTCCACCAAAAGCTCATGCTAGGTGAAAGCTGTAAGGTGGCCTAGGCTCTGGATAGGTGTAGCTCTCTGGCATAGCTCTGTCCCATGTCCTCACACCTACACCACAGGCCCCAAGCTGCAGACAGAGATCGCAGAAGGGCCCCTTCCTTCTGCAATGTCCCTCCCAGGTCCTTGGAACACTGCTCACTCTAAAGAAGAAATGTCAGAAGGGATTCCATCATTTATTACAGAGCAGCTGTTGAAGGGTGCATTTCGAGCTGAGCCAATGATTTGATAACTGGCAAGAAAGATGAGACAGAACTGGGTGCAAGTCAACCTCTAGCCTTGCCTTGTGATCTTGCACAGATTCAGGGGCTCTGGCTGGAAGCCTCACCTTCCGTTGAAGTTATAGGTGAGCGTGAGGCCAGAATCGGACAAATTGTGAGCAAGATTGGAAGAAATTTGAAAGTTAGACAGAGAACAGAATATGAGAAAATATGAGAGACAGTTTGTTGTGTTTGAATACATCTTAGTGAAAGAACTGTACATTTCTTTGATTTTTGAAACATCAACAAAAGGCCATTATGATAACGGATATGTCCATGACAGTTCTGGTTGTAATATATCTACTTATGTGTTTAAATCCAACTTTGTGGATTAATCTGTGAGTCAACTTACAGTATAAGTAACAGTGTTATTATGAGAAATTAAGTTTCATGTTTAAAAATCAACTTATAAACAGAATATAGTCAGTTTTTAGGCTGGGGAATGCCTTTGGTTATCAATTAGATATATGATTGATGTGGTTCAAGTTTAAATAAAAGCTACCAGAATGACAATGCAATAAATATCAAGCTGTTATTCATTAAAATTTGATTTGGGAGAATATCATGCATTGTTTTCCAGTGGTGCAGGTTCAAACATTAACATAATTATAATGATTGATAGGGACATCGTTAAAACTTCAGAATGACTTTTCTACATGGAATAAAGGTTCCAAACTTCTCCATAAAAGATTGTTATTATTCTGAATGACTGCTTGCTGCCATTTTTAACAGTTTTTAGCCCAAAACAATAAGAGAAAGAAAACAATCTTTCAAGACATAAAAAAAAATGACAATTAAAAAATGCAAAATTCTAAGATGCCATATTATTGAGTACAAGCATTCAAGTTTAAAGCATTGAAAAACCTCACCATTTCAGCAGGAAGAAAATAAACCAAAGAGGCACAAATTTAGAAATTAGGACTCATGAAACCAAATTTAATATAGATATTATGGCACATAGATTCTCAAATTGTATAAATGAATTGCACTATGGTAATGGGGAACATGATGTAGTGAAACAAAAAAATATTTGTTCCTACTTGGAATCTTGGAGTTTTATTGCCTCTCTTCATTTCTAGATACAATAGAAGGCAATTTGCCTACAACTGAGGGCACATTTCAAAAGAATTTCTAATGTCTACATTTCAGGTATTTACGTTTTAATTACTAAACATTTGATTTCTTTGTTGTTTTAAAAATATTTTTTTATTTTGAAATCATTATAAATTCATAGGAAATTACAAAGATAGTACATAGTGTTTCTTGTACTTTCACCCAGTTTCCCCCAATGGTTCCATCTTACATAGTTTTAATACAGTATCAAAACCAGGAAATTGAAATTGGTACACTGTGTGTATATAGTTTTTTTGTGTGTATATAGTGTTATATCATTTTATCATACATGTAGATTCATGTAACCACCATTGCAATCGAGATATAAAACTATTCCATCTCTACAAAAGACCTACCTCTTAGTCACACCCATCTCCTCTGCTCACCAAACCTAACCCCACCCCTGACAATTATGAATCATTTCTCATCTCTATAATTTGCTAGTTTGGGAATGTCATAGAAACGGAATCATACAGGATATGACCTTTTGGGTGCAGCTTTTTGCATTCAACATAATGTCCTTGAGATCCATCTAAGTTGTGTGCATCGATAGTTTGCTCATTTTTATTGCTGAAGAGAGATTCACTTATTCTCAGAATGGCTTCTGACTGATCTAGATTTTGGTTCCTGGCATGGTCTCTCTTGTTCTAATGAGGTATAGGAAAATTTACCTAGATATCACTGACGCATCAGAGGAGTATAGTAGCCAGCAGAAACAAAATACCAGGGGAGGTGGAGATACTTTAAAAAATCTTTCAGGCTTGTGAGGCAAAAGTACTTGGAGGATAAAAAGTCATATATAAATATTTAAAAGCAATCTTGCTTTGAAACTTAGAATTCAAAAAGTGTTAGAAAAAGTATTCTATATAATGTAAGTATAAAGAAGAGGGTTAGATTAAGCTGTTTTTGATAACAAAGATTAATAAGGATGTCATGTTTCCCTTAGAAATTCCTTTTCAAAGAAAAAACGCTCACTTAAATGGGAATTGTATTCCTTACTATGACATATTGAAATATTTAGACTCTTCAATAAAAACATTTCATTTCATAAATAATATGAATAGAAACATTAATGGATAAACCTTGCATCTCCTTCACAAGATGCAATTTGTAGTTGAGACATCAGGAATGATACCAAGACCTACCGCCTGATGGCGATGTCAGTATTTCCTAATCACATACTTCAGGTGGGTGGGCATTGAGAGTGGGGTAGGAGAGAGAGGCAGCTTTGTGAGATATAAACCTGCTAAACTTAAAGTTCAGAGGTAGTACAGACGTCACACTAGCTAGTTGTGGTTGGCTAGGTTATTTCTATCTGATTAGACAAAGGATCCTGGAGACATAGCGTACTTTCATGCAGAAATATTTTTGAAAACAATTCTGGTCCCTATTAGCTTTCTAAATTAAAAACTTTTACACAGTGGTGGAAAACTAATAACTGTTGGAACTAACAACATTGCTCTGTTATAAGCATTTCTCAATATATGTTTATGGTACCGTGTCAAAGTATAATACAGTAAATGAACTTCTAAAGAGTGAAAAAATAACACAGTTTCCCCTACTCCAGCAGAATACTAAAGATTTATTTTCTTTAGTGCGTAAAATAGAGGGTTTTTGAAATGGGGAACTCCAGTTGGAATTAAAAATGGAGATCCTATACTGAACACAGTTTGATTAAGTGAACATAGGCACATATGAGGCTGATACTCTCTAGTCTTATTTGCTTACTTGGCTCCTAGAATTTAATAGCCTGTCTTTTATTCTTAGAACAGGAGAAGAGAAAAATCTCTGGAGAGTCTGACCAATTCAAGTGGAAAGCTCTAAAGGTACTGACGTTACTAATTCTCCAATGAAATGGTTCTGTCTGCTCTCCTTACAATAAAGTTAATGCTTGAGGAACTTAACCCATATACTCAATGAATCAACTCTATTTCTTACACTCTTAAACAAGAATAGACGACTGAGAGTTGCTGGGTAAATGAGGTAAGCCTCTTATATAAACAAAGACAGGGATTAAGCATGGGGTTCCCTGGTGGCGCAGTGGTTGAGAGTCTGCCTGCCGATGCAGGGGACGCGGGTTCGTGCCCCGGTCAGGGAAGATCCCACATGCCGCGGAGCGGCTGGGCCCGTGAGCCATGGCCGCTGAGCCTGCGCGTCCGGAGCCTGTGCCCCGCAACGGGAGAGGCCACAACAGTGAGAGGCCTGCGTAACGCAAAAAAAACCCAAAAAAACAAAAAACCAAAAAACGTCTATATGGGGAACAATTCTCACTGATTACTAACTGGAAACTGGCAGATGTACCCCCAGTACAACCAAGGCTGTAAGAAAGATACACAATCAGGGAGAGGGGAAGACACAGTGATCGGGGTGAGGCCTGTGCCTCTGGGAGGGGACTCCGAGGAAAAGGGAGGTTGCATGCGCAGACACCTGCCCTGAGGTGTGAGCAGTGCGAGCCACAGAGTGGGCACCCCAGCTCTGGGAACCTGGGCGGGGAGAAAAGCCACCTTGACTGGTTGGAGGACCGGTGAGACTCACCGAAGGACGCCGCTCGCGAGTCCGAGGCAGAGAGTCCAAGGCAGGGCAGAGAGAGGTCTGCTCTAGGGCCTGCTGGACTCCCTGTGACCACCTGTTGGGCGCCTGAGCCAAGCAAATGTCGCAGCCCCGCTCGCTCCGCGTCACAGCACAGCAGTGGGTCTGCGGCGGCCCCCGTCAGGGAAAGGACGCAGCTGGGGGACTCAGAGGCCACCTGGTCCTGGGGCAGAGCCTGGGTGGGGCACAGCATCTACCGGTGGCGTTTGCACAAGCAGCATCCCAGAAGTAGCCCAGATCTCAGACAGCAGCCACTCCACCACAGCTCACCCTGTGACACACGCTGAGAGCCACAGGGGCCTCACCTGCCCTGAGGAACAATTTCACAATGGCGGCGGGGGCGGGGCTGGGGCGTGGTGGAAGCTGGGGGCAGGGATTGGCTGTGAGGAACAAAGGTGACTTGCGCCTGAGGCTGCGTCGCTGTCGCTGCGGGTGCCCACACAGGCAGTGCGTCAGGCCTCTGTCTATGGCCTACACAAGCTGAGAGCCCACAGGGGCGCCACTTGCTTCAGTACTCCCGCCCTCTGGTGCGGGGAGAGGGAGAAACACAGCCTTAAAGGGAATAGAACCGGCTCGGACCCGACCCTCGGGGCTTCTGCTCCAGTAGCATGGGGTCACATGCCACCTCCAGTACAGCAGTGACAACCACTGAAGTCTGGCCTCACATCTGGCAGCAGCTGTAGGCACTCCAGCGTCAGCTCTGTCCCCTACCAAGGTGAGAACTGCCAGCACACCCTGAGGAAAGATGTGACTTGTGTCCACATCAAATACAGCTCTGCCACTGTAGGCACTGGGCACACCCAGTCTGTAGAGAGACGACCCCATAGAACATCACCACTTCAAGATCGCATAAGTAACCATTTCACCTAAATTCACAGAGGCAGGGAAAGTTAAAAACAAGCTACATACCCAATACCAAGATTAAAATATAAAACATTGCAAAAGCACACACACACAAAGAGGAAATAATTGAATGTGGCTGCTTATGGAGAGAAAGAAACGGAATTGATTAGGGAAATTACAGTTCTATATTACAACATTATGAAATTACTTAAAACATAGGCATTTTGATAAAAATGAAAACTTACAATTAAACAAAAAAGTAGAATTGCGGTCATTTGAGGAATAGCCATGTCCAAAGTCTGCATGTAGTTCTAATGACCCATAAGCTTGAGAAGACCCAGTGGGCCATTTATCAAGGAGAACAGTGGCATGAACTTTAGACAGACTGTATAATAAATTAACAAGTCTACAATTTTGGTAGAAGGAAGTAATGAGTTGCCCTTTAAAAATTTGCAATGAGCTATCCTTTGCGTCTAGGCAGCTGGAACCATGCCAATAGTGCAGATAGAAAGAAATGACCAGCCAAGCATCAAAGCCCACAGTTCACAGAACTCCTTGATCAGTTCTTGGGTTAGGAAATCTACCCCAGGTGATTTTTTTTAAGGTTTTAAAAGAAAACTTTATAAAATTAGAGAGCATTGCAGGAACTTAGAAAGCAACTTGGATCTATAAAATTGAAAGAATATGCATTTGTCTCACTTGGAAAACTATGCATGTATTATAAAATCTTCTCTTTGTAATGTGACAACTTCTTGGTAAATAATAAGTTCCAACGTCCCTTAAAGTTAATTATTAAGGAAATATCATTCCTCCCAGTGATTTTGGTACTGTCTTAAATAAATTAGTTACTGTGAATATAAGTAGTTCTTTTAGATCATTAGGAAACATTTTAACAAATTTTGTTTTTAGAGGAAAAAAAATCCAGTAAATTGGTTAGAAGCATTAGGCCAAAGGTGTAGACTGAATCCAAGTATAGGTCACTTTGTATCCCCTTTGACACCCTGCCAGTTAATTCAGGGGAAATGAAGTGGAAGAATATAAATGGGTCAGCACAAATATATCAACATTCTTCGTGGATTGGGGATGTTCTATTAGAACGTATATTCTTGTGGAAATGAGAATAACTTCGTGGTCATTGTTATGGTCTTGAATGAGTGGTTCTGTTAATTCAGCCATACTCTGGGCTTATGTGTCAACTACTATTCATAGACAGTAGCCACTGAAATTTTTGTAAAGCTATTTTTTTCATCCTATTAAAGCTTAAATTTGTTTACATATAGAGTCAATGTTTTAGCACATTGAGGGCTTTTTTTAAAAAAGAGAGAAAGATTTATTCATTACATTATAAACTATTTAAAAAACAAAGAGATTACTATTAATACTTGAGGCTGGTAGTCTTCTCACATGGGAAATTACCAAGGGGTTTCTTCTTAAGAAGCAACATGGTGATTACAGATTCCTGTCCTCCTACTATAAGCTCCTTATCTGTGGTATGTTTCCTAAATATTCAGTGAAGTTTCTGCAGAGGAAACTCTGCCTGTATTACTGCTTATTGGAAATAATGGTGAAATTAGAATCAGGCTGGGTTGTTGTGTGATCATGACCAAAATACATAGCCTCTCTGGATTTTTTTTTTTTCTTTTTTTTTCCAGTACGCGGTCCTCTCACTGTTGTGGCTTCTCCCGTTGTGGAGCACAGGCTCTGGACGCGCAGGCTCAGCGGCCATGGCTCATGGGCCCAGCCGCTCCACAGCATGTGGGATCTTCCCGGACCGGGGCACGAACCCGTGTCCCCTGCATTGGCAGGCAGACTCTCAACCACTGCACCACCAGGGAAGCCCGCCTCTCTGGATTTTTAAGAAACTGAAAAGCCACAGATTGGAAAACATATTTTCAAAATATCTATCTAGCAAATCGCTTGTGTTAAGAATGTATTCAAAACTCTTACAACTCAATAACAAGACCAAAAAACTCAAAAATGTGCAAAATATTTGAACAGACACTTCATTAAAGAAGATACATAAATGGTCAAGAAGCACATGAAAAGAAGTTCCATGCCATTGGTCATTATGGAAATTCAGGTCAACTCCATGGTAAAGCATGACTACAGAGTAGATTCAACAGGAGAGACAAAGGGCAGAAAATCAGAAATAATTTGATTATTGTCTAGACCCTGGTACATTAATTGTCTTTCAGAAATTCTATTCTCCCCAGAATAACATTCAGTGGTCCTTTAGGATGAACATGCCCAGTCAGCTTTGATCTCAGAATTTTCCTAAAGAGAGCCAAAAAGCAAGGCCTAAAGTAAAATGTTTCTCTCTTCTCTTTAGGTTCTGACATATTTTCCATCCTGGGATTGTCCAATATAGTTCCCAATAAAAATAAGACACCGGGCTCCCAGAATTTGGATAAAATTCTCATTGGAAGCTTCACCTTAACTCTCCTAATTAGTGAAAAAGAGTCAGTGGATTCCAACACAGGGAAGACTCTGGGGTGACTCTTCTGAGAAGGGAATTGACACAACCCAGAAAGTTCATTGAGCCTACAAGTGCGACTAGAATTTGTCTGTGGTTCCTCTACTATATTACTAATTTAAGTAACCACCAGGTTTATTATCACTTGGTTTCTTCAGATTTCAGGCCAGGGGGAACAAATTGAGGGCCTTGCCTGAGGTTTGAATTGGCAGAACCTTCCAGGCTCATGGTACATGTGTATAATACGTGCAGAGATGTAAACGTTAAGATGTACCTCCTTCTGCATAAGGCTTGGATGGTCAGAGATTTTTTGAAGGAAAGCCTACCTGGAAGGAAATAAAATTTTTAAGCGTTAACATATAGGTTAAACTGGGTGTCTTAAGTTTGTTTTTTAACATTTATTATCATGAGGTGTAGAGTCTAGGAGATCTGTTTGGAAAAGCCAAAGAAGTAAGAATAAAGACAACTCTCAAAGTAAAACTTTCACCTTCCCCTATTTTTTGACTCATTATGCAATTTATGCACAAGTGGACCAAGGTTCTCACTAAATATTGTGAAAAGATATAGAAAAGAATGAGAGGAGAACAGCAATTGGGAAAATAAGTTCTAAAAAGTTGTAAGAACATACAATGTTAACTGAAGAAAAGTTAAACAAATGAATATGTTATTAACTCATATTCTCATAAACACAGCAGAGTTGAGAATAAGAAACTTCAACATTAAAGCTAAACTCTTGAATTTCAGATAATGTAGATTCAATTTAAAATAAAGGCTAGGGCTTCCCTGATGGCGCGGTGGTTGAGAGTCCACCTGCCGATGCAGGTGACACAGGTTCATGCCCCGGTCCGGGAAGATCCCACATGCGGTGGAGCGGCTGGGCCCGTGAGCCACGGCTGCTGAGCCTGTGTGTCTGGAGCCTGTGCTCCGCAACGGGAGAGGCCACAGCAGTGAGAGGCCCGCATACCACACAAAAAATAAAAAAAAAAAAATAAATAAATAATAAAATTAAAAAAATAAAATAAAGGCTAAAACCAACTCCTAAAAACGTTAGTACAGGAGCAGTAAAAATTTAAGCAAAATGATAAAAAGCAATGAGATCTAAACCTTAAACTGTTATTCAAGATGGAATTAAGGATAAGGGAGACTTAAGAGCTAAAAATATGAAAAGTGGAAAAACAGAAAGTAAAGGGAGAGAAAATGATTGTGAGAATATTTAAAATGAAGTAGAAAATAAATCACTTAGACATATCGCCACCAGAATTATTCTTCAAAGTGGAGTAATTCTACAAGGATTTGTAAAATGATCATCCTTTAAAACATTTCAGAGTGCAGTAACAGAAGGATGATTTGCTCAGAGATGCTCTGAACTATTGGGCTGTGAATGTCAGATCACAGATGTCAAGGCCCCCAACCCAGTCTGTGCAGACAGGGTGGTAGGATCTGGGTGGTGTCACACAGAAGAGAGAGGGGACCTCCTGGATTCTGGCCAGAAAGGCTGAATTTGTCATAACTATTGATGGATTTTGTATTTTGTGGGACATCAACTACCGATTTTAATGCAAATACATCATCTGTTTTTTAGTATTCTCTATATGTATTCCATTTCTTAGTTCATACTATGGGAAAAAAAAATAAAAATAACGTAAAGAACATTCCTAGAAAGTGTTTGGGCTCACTCATGTCTCTTTTTCTATTATTGTGCCCCTGGAGTTGATCTCAAAACTCCAGAGGTATCGTTAAGACAGAAGTCAATTCCAGACATTGTGGGTTAAAAGTTTCCAGCTGAACAAGCTGAGAGTTTGAAGTTGAGAGACAGATTGAGAACCACAGGAGACAGACAGAGACACAGGCCATCTGAGACATGGAAAGAGACAAAAGCAAGGAGAGAGATGAAGAGAGAAGAGAAGGGAGAACAATAAGATCCCTGGAAACAGAGTTGGAGCAAGATTTTATAACCAAGTTCCCTGGATGCAACTCCATCTACACGCTGAGATGTTTGTTGAAGCAGAGAGAGTAGGGGCCCTACAGCAGTTTTATGTCTTTGCTTTCTTATTCTGTGTTTTGTTCTTGAAGGCTCCTGGCCCTTAGCAGCAGTTATTTATAAAGACAGGGACTGAGATTTGATGGGAAGATGGGCCGAGGGAGGGAAAGAGAGAAGCGGCCCTGGTTTCTCAATGCAAACAAACAAACGGATACATTTTCTGACAGGGAATTAAGATTTTTCACTTCATTTGCAGAATTTGTTACAGAGGAGTGACCAAAATCTAAATATTCATTGTGCACACAGAAATCAAAGTGTCAGTCACTAAAATATTTTTTGTCTGAAAACAGTGGACAAAGGACAAAAGCAATATAACTATGGCATTAGTAGAAGGCAAACACACTTCAGGAAAATTATTTAAATAAGACTGCATCATATAGTGCTGTCTATTTCCGAGAAGTTAACATTTTCTCAATTAGCCCAATATAAACGGGCAGCTGCTGTTCAGAAGCTCTGATCTCTCTTTCCTTTAAACTCCTTTGTCCCCTTGGGGATATGCCATCCTCCTCCACACTGTGCTATGGCAGCCGGTGCCCTCAAGACCCCAGTGATTTGCAGTTTTGCTCTCCCTGACACAGGACATTCATTTTCAGCACTCATTTTTCTTTTGTACAAAGGAGTTAAAAATTACAGCCTCAACTCTATATTTTAAGACATGTACATTTGTAAATAAAACATTTGCTTCTGTTAAAGAACTTTTTAAGAAAGTTGAGGGCACTTCCATTGTACCTAAAACTACACTTCAAAGTGAGTTTCTTTTGTCAGTGATGAAGGCTAGCAATGGGACTTTTACTTTCTGAAAATAAAACAAAAAAGAAAATATCAGAGGATTTTATATAAATATCTATGAAATATAATATATAAGTATATATATGTATGCATGTATATGTGTATACATACGTGTGCAGATGTGTATATGTATACATGCATGTGTATGCTGGTATATGTACACATACATACATACAATGAAACTTTGGTGTTCTTCTAGGTGGTCTGTACAGAGGATTACATTTAACAAGTTATTTAGTTTCTTGGGGCCACAGAAATGTGTCTTGGTGGTCTGCAGAGGCAAGAGGCTTAGCTGAAGAACTGTCTGAGTTTCATTTGGCACCAGAATTTGAGCTGTGTGTGTACGCCAGCATACACTCCTCTGAATTAAACTACTGAATGTATTCTCAAGTTCGAAATGTGTCTTAAATGTCACAGCAGTGAAATGGTGCTTTGAGGGAGACACTCCTGAAGCACTTAGTGCCTAGGAAACAGATTTCCAGTCCTTGCTGTATCTATAACATGAAAAGCACTAGACACTGTCATCAGGTTCTTCACCCCACCCCTTCCACCAGCTTCCAAACTCCCTGCCCTTGCCTGCGTGCCTAACAGGTGCTGCCAGCCCCCTCCTGCCTGCACGGCTCTGGGACATCAGTTGGTTGTAAGGCTCAGAGTGAGGCTGAGCTAGAGCGCTGTTTACAGAACAGGACAAACAGTATGGAGTGGCAGTGAAAATACGTCAAAAAATATTCAATTTGTAAACAAAAAAATTAAGGAAATGGCATTAAGAGAATTTTATCATTAATGCCTACCTTAGTTACGTGAGTTCAAAGGGAGTTCA
Organism: Mesoplodon mirus; assembly: GCF_964341445.2. Lineage (NCBI taxonomy): Eukaryota > Metazoa > Chordata > Mammalia > Artiodactyla > Ziphiidae > Mesoplodon > Mesoplodon mirus. The sequence continues at coordinate 105,170,387 of NC_138985.1, forward strand.
CACGAAATATCTCTTCCTGGGGCATCTTTGCTCAGTTATGCTCCCCTCCATCACCCAGGCACACATTAACTCGGCTTCTTATTATACCGATAAATCAGTGAATCAGGTTTTTATTTAAGGCTGATTACAGGGCCAACGCTGTGCTAGGGACTATGGAGGCATTTTAGAAAGTCAAATGATCCACTTCCTCGCCAAGGAAAGTACAAGCCTGTTGGGGGAAGAAAGAGTCATTACTAGACTCGTGTTAGATCTTATTTTGCGTATCAACCTTAGGGAACTCTGTGACAGTTGAGTTGTCTTGACTGTCTATTTACATAATTGTTCCTTGCCCTAAGAGGGATAGGAGAGGGCTGGGGAAATGTTATACAGTCACCCTCTGTATCTGCAGGTTTCACTTCTTCAGATTCAACCAACTGCAGATCAAAAGTATTCCCCCCCAAAATTCCAGAAAATTCCCAAAAGCAAAATTTGAATTTGTTGTGCGCCAGAGATTATCTACATAGCATTTGCATCGTATTTACAACTATTTATATAGCATTTACATTGTATCAGGTATTATAAATAATGTAGAGATTATTTAAAGTATACAGGAGGATGTACAAAGTTATATGCAAATACCACGCCATTTTATTTAAGGGAATTGAGCATTTGAGAAGTTTGGTATCCACGGGCATTATGGAATCAAGCCTCAGCAGATACGGAGGAAGGGCTGTACGTTAATTTCCCAGGGGCTCTGATCATCTGAGTTGAAGATTAGTTAAAGGAAGAGCTGTGACTGGCTTCCTCTCAAAGGTAACTTTACCCTCTGCCTACTAGGACCTGGGGCTCTTTCTATCACGGCTGAAAGAAATGCTGGGGACTAAATTTCCTTTGCTTGCATACTTGGGATTCTTGACTGGTGTTGTTGCAATTTCTGATCTTTATTCTGTGTGGTTCCTTCATAAAGATCACATTTTGGCTCGCATTATCTCTCTATTTCTACCTGGTGCCTCAGCTTTCATTGGCTTTAAGACAGTGCTTCTCCAAGTGTGGTTTGTAGATTCCTAGTGGTCTCTGGGACTCTTCTAGTGGGTCCCCAGGTCCAAACTATTTTCCTAATAATATAAAGTGTCATTTTCCCTTTTCACTCTGTTGATATTTGCACCAGTGATGCAGAAATCAGTGGTTGGCAATGCTGCTGGTGCTTTAGCAAAGATCAAGGCAATGGCCCCATCCTGTATTTACTGTCTATGTTATATTCTTCCCCACTGCCACACACTCAGAATTTAAAAAAGTTAAGGATGTCTTGATGAACTAGCTTAAGGACTTAAGAATGTCCTGAAGAAATAACAAACATATTCATTTTTGTTCTTGTAAAACAGTGTCACTCATTTCACTATGTTTTGAAAATAGTTATTTTCCATAAGATGTTACTTGTGTTAATATTTAATGAGTGTTTTCCATATTCTGTGTGGTGAAAGGTGACGTATGCATGCAGTTCTGCTTCTGCATATCAAAGTATGAAGACTGTGTCTGGGAAAAGTACTGTGAGATTGAGCTATCTAGTCAGTGTTTCATACAATATCACTTTTGCTTGAAAGAACAACTGATAGACAGACTGTGGTTATTCAGACATGGGGATTTGGCAGGTATTTTCTCGAAAAAGAATGAAGCGAGCCTGTCACCTTAAGGAAAACAACTGACAGAATTTGTTGCCAATGACAAAATTCAAGCCTTTATGCAACAATTAGAATTCTGGAAAACGTTTAACTGCATTATGACAGCTTCTCAATACTTAAAGACCTTTCTGAGGAGATGGGTGGTGAGAGTAATAAATGTGATTTTTTAATATTGTATAATGAAGTGTGTCAGTACTTGGAAGATGTTATAAAATCAAGGATGGTTTAAAAAGAACCTTTGGAAGTGCCATAGAGACAAATGGACTTTTAAGTATCTAAGTATGAAAAGTTCGTTGAGATGATTTCAGATTCCACATTATGATTAATGTTTAAAAGACCACTACTTGTTGAATTTTGGTGCAGTATCAAAGGACAGACACCACAATTACCTGAAAAGGATATAAAAATAATTCTGCCTTTTCCAATTATATATCTGTATGAAGCAGGATTTTCTTTAGCTACTTCCACAAAAATAACACATGGCAACCGATTGAATATTGAAGATATGGTATATGACACGGACTTCTGGTTGGTCCTTTCTCCCTTAATGGATCTTATTATACAGGTCTGGATTTGGCCAGATCCTAAGTATATCCATTCCAATTACACAGTAGAAGACTGGGGACCCATTGACCCACTGTGATACCTTCTTGAGCAAGGGTTTAATTTATCTTCAGGTCTCCATAAGCCCTAACCCTAATGGGCAACATGATGGCCTTTGGGACTCCCAGGTATCAGTGTCAGATCAGACATTGTATCCAGTAACTCTCAAAATGTTTGGGTATTCCCCTTCTCAGTTATTCTGGAGACATCTGAAGGTCACTTTGGGGGAAAGATTAGGGCACGATTGATGTTATGTATTTTATATACTTGTAAGAACATTACAAGTTCCTTCTTTAAAGGAACATTGCCTCCTTGTCCTTAATGGGTTCTGGGTCTTGAACTCACTCAGATTTAGTAACAGAATGAGAGATCACAACTTTCCTGTGTTGTAGCTTACATGAAAAATTCTCATTTTTTTTCTTAAATAAGACAAATAACTGGATTCCCGGATTTTTAATCCCTAGGAACACCATGGTCTATTATCCTTGGTCATAGATCTTTGTGGATCAAGATACCCTGGTTGCCACATAAGTCTTGCTGCCCATTACAGTAACCATATGCATCCCTTAAGGACTTCCAACTAGTATCTGTCATTCCGGAACCTATTACTCCTCCGGATTCTAGAGATCTTAGTTCTAGGACAGCCATCATCAAACCATCAAAATGGACAAGCCACCTGTACCTGTGCACCCTTCACCATGTTGGTGAAGGGTTTGTTCTCTGGGTCCTCCTGGGAAGTATGGTCAGATGGCAGGTTCTCCAATCTTGTGTAATAAATCCGTTCTAACATTCTTACACTCATTCCTGAGTTTTCCACTGATAATTTCCTAAGGCAATTATGGCATCTCTACAACATTTGTTGTGGGTCAGCGTTGTGTCCTAACTTTAAGGAGCCATATCAGAAACATATTCAGGCTGGCACTAAGTGTCCTTGATAAGACATTAAACTCTGAATCATGAAGCAGCCTTCCTATGTCAATATGTTATTATCTATCCAAATTTTAGTCCCTCCTGGTCTGATATCCTCAAGAGCTACAGCCACCCTCTTCCTCTGTGTGCTACCAGGCCACATTTAGCCATGTCTTATAACTGGCTATTATGTAATATGGCTATTAAGGATGTCTGCTATTTTCTCTTAGAGCAAGCACTCTATTCCCCTGTGAAGACCATGCTATGATCCAACCACAACTATTGCTCTGGAGGCAATGAGGTTCCCACATGGGTAGCCCTAGGGAAGGACAAGCATCAAGTAGCAAGATGTCTGCCATGGGTATTTTCAGGGTGTCCAGACAAGGCACACACCCTCTTCTAGCAATAGGGAGATTGTTAATTATGCTAGCCTGAAGGGTTCCAGAGGATTTTAAGGGTTCACAAACCTTAAGTTCATCTACCCAAAGGCCTCACCTCGGGGACTCCCTATTTCCCTGTCAGCCGTTGAGCTTATACATGGAGTCTCCTTTGTAGCTCTGGGATCTTTATTATTACACCCTGGCCATGATTTTCAGCATAGTCTGCCTCATGACTCCACAAGACAAAGGTTTCTTTTTACACTACCGTGGAAGTTTTCTGACTTTCATAGCCTGCCTTGAGTTGTAAGTAGACTAACTCTGAGCCCATCAATTTTTTCCCGCAAGACTTCTGAAGCAGTTAACAAAAGCAGCCAACTCCACACTCTTAGAATAACCTTTGCCCTATATTGTTCATTGTCACAGATGCTGCTTTCGCCTCCTACCCAACCCTCCTCCCAATTAACCACCTGTAGGAATCTTAGTGCTTAGTACTGGCTACTACGTGCCAGGTGTTGTCGCCACCTGAGTTACTACTGTCTGACCAGGTCAAGAATTCCCTCTCGGGCTTCCCTGGTGGCGCAGTGGTTGAGAGTCCGCCTGCCGATGCAGGGGACACGAGTTCGTGCCCTGGTCTGGGAGGATCCCACGTGCCGCGGAGCGGCTGGACCTGTGGGCCATGGCCACTGAGCCTGCGCGTCCAGAGCCTGTGCTCTGCAGCAGGAGAGGCCACAACAGTGAGAGGCCCGCGTACCGCAAAAAAAAAAAAAAAAAAAAAAAAAAAAAATTCCCTCTCACGAGTCTGCTTTCTAGGGCCAATTTTGATATGAGTTTTCTTCGTCAGGGTTTCTGTCAGAAAGCTTAAAGTACGACAAGAGTTTGAAGGCAGGTAGTTTATGTGGGGGGAAGTCTTTGCAGGGAACGGGAGTGGGGGACTGAGGAGTAGTCGGAGAAGATGGGAAGCCAGTAAAGGGTATATTTTGCCTGTATTCCTACTGTGGGCAACTGAGGCTAGACTGTCCTGGGATCTTCCAAGGAACTTGTATAATGAGCCTCAAGGTTATACACTTGAGGACCAGTACACAGAATCGTTACGCACAGCACCTCCTCCCCCACCCATGGATTTGAACGTGCTCCACTCATGTAGTCATTCATGCAGGCTCCCCAGGCAGCAGGTTCCAGACTCTGGAGCATAGTAAAAGTACAGTGCAGTTGAGACAAAGTGCTGTCCGATTACCCATCCTAAGAATGAAGGCACCATTTGTGGCTGGAGCACAAGGTGGAATGAGAGGATGGGAGATGGGGTACAATGGGTGTTCAACACATGACTTTAGTGATCTTTAGGTTTTTTTTTTTTCCCATTTCTGTTTCTCATGACCATGGGCATGACCTAGACATTGCCTTCATCTATAACTGCCTTACTCTGAAAAAATTAGCTCCCATTTTGGATTATTGCAAAGTAACTTTAACCAATATTGCACAGTATAATGTCTCTTGATAATAAAGAGAAGTAACAAAACAATAAATAAAACTTTGAAAACAAATTTAAGGTTACCAAAGGGGAAAGGTCAGGGAGATGGATAAATTAGGAGTGTGAGATTAACATATACACACTACTATATATAAAATAATCAACAAGGACCTACTGTATAGCACAGAGAATTCTATTCAATACTTTGTAATAACCTGTATGGGAAAAGAATCTGAAAAAGAATGGATATATGTATATGATACCTGAATCACTTTGCTGTACACCTGAAACTAACACAACATTGTAAAATCGACTGTATTCCAATATAAAATTAAAATTAAAAAAACATTAATATATATACATTGGCATCAGGAGCTCTTTAGGAAACACATTTAGAGCTCCTTTATGTTATTTCCAAAGCTATAACTTAGGGAGCTTGACTTTATTTATTCATCGCATTTTTTTATTTTTTTTATTTTTTTTGCGTTACGTGGGCCTCTCACTGTTGTGGCCTCTCCCGTTGTGGAGCACAGGCTCCGGACGCGCAGGCTCAGCGGCCATGGCTCACGGGCCCAGCCGCTCCACAGCATGTGGGATCTTCCCAGACTGGGGCACGAACCCGTGTCCCCCGCATCGGCAGGTGGACTCTCAGCCACTGCGCCACCAGGGAAGCCCTCATCACATTTTTATTTTGAATCTAATACAGGCCAGGCACTATGTCAGACACATGAGTCCAAAGACAAATGTAAAAAACAAAAAGCTTGCAGTGCTGAAACTGTAGTAAAGCATGTATGTAGGCATGCAAATAAACCATTTCAGAAGAGTGTGAGAATTCCTAGTAGATAAATATGCACAATATTCTGGGATTAGAGAGGAAGGAGGAACCAATGTTTGTTAAAAAGGTAGAAAGAAGGCTTCATAAAGGAGTTAAACTTTGGGGTGGATTTTGAAGAATGAGTTGAGCCTGGGTAGATGGAGAAGGAACAAGGACATTTGCAAAAGCACAGAAGCATGAAGAAGGGTGCCATGCTCACAACGTGGGGATTGAAGCAATATTTTGGGGGGGGTGAGGGTAGAAATAAGAGATTTAAAATAAAACTTGCATGAGACTTTAGAAATGGATTGTGACATCTTGTATAATGTATTAGTGAGTCTTTTATTGCCGAGAAATCACAGATTTATATTTTAGCTTCGTGATAGAGAGGAAGATAAATTGGAGAAGAAGGTTGGAGCTAGGAGACTAGTTAGAAAATTATTATAATAAGAGAAGATGTATGAATTGGGGCAGGGACAGTAGGAATACAAAATGATGGATGGAACTCTGAGATACAACTGAAACAGAATCAACAGAATTTGCTTAATTGATTCTCCTGGCCCCCTTTTATAAGGACTCTTGTTCTTATCTTGCCCTAATCTCAATAATTTTATATTAAAGTATGGAAAAAAGAAGAGTAAAGTTTCTATTTGGATGACTGATAGGTAGTACCATTAACTAAGATTAAGATATCAAGGGGAAATCTATGTCTGGAGGTGAGGGAAAAAAATGAGTCACTTTTGAGAAGTGTTAAGGTACAAAAGGGGACAACCCATAGGATGATGCCCAGTAAGGGACCACACTCAGTTTCTAGAAGAGCTCCTCTATTTTGATCTCAGTTACCAACTGTATGATTAAGACCATCATATTTAGATGTCCAGGACAAATTGCCCTTTGGAATTCCAAACAGTGTCTCACAAGCATCTCAGACTCATCATATCCTAAACTAAACCTATTTTCCTCCAAATCTTCTTTATCCAGTGTCATTTATATTAGAAAATGGCATTTATTTACATTAGAAAATAGTATTACCATTTAACAGTTTATTAATTTTAGTTTGGTCAAGAAATATGTACTAGCATGTGCCAGGCACTGTTTTAGGATTCTGAAAGAAAAGCAGTGGTGACCAAAAGCAAGTCTGCTCTCATTTGCAAAGAAAAAAAAAAAAAAACACAAACGAATAACAGGTTAATTGACGATAACGATCATGAAAAATAAAGCCAACTTAGGGGATACAGAATGAGAGGAGTATTTTAGATAAGATGGTAAAGGAGTTTCTCTGATGAGGTAAGATTTGAGCAGAACTCTGGAGAAAGTGAAGAGGTTTGCTCGTAGGATACACTCAGTATTACTTTCCTATGGCTGCTGTAACAAACTACGAAAAACTTAGTAGCTCAAAACAACACAGATGTATTAGCTTACAGTCTGGAGGTCAGAAGTTCAAACTGGCTCTTAGTTGGGCTAAAATCAAGGTGCAGGTAGAAATGTATTCCCTCTGGAGGTCGAGGGAAACTTTGTTCCTTGCCTTTTCCACTTTTAGACGTTAGCTGCTTTCCTTGCTTGTACTTTCTTCTCTTTCAGCATAACGCCTCCTGCCTCTCATAGGACTTGTGACTAATTGGGTCCACCTGAATAATCCACAGTAATCTCCCCCATCTGAAGATACTTAACTTAATTACATCTGCCGGCTACCTTTTGCCATGTCAGGTATTCACAGGTTTTGGGGATTAGGATGTGGATTTTTTTCTTTGTGGGGGGTGGTGGTGATTATTCTGTCTACTGTACACACTAATACACTAATATTCATTCCTCCCAGGCAGTGGAAGGATACATGTCAAAGCTTTGAGGTAAGAGCATGCTTGGGGCTTTTGCTAGGAACCTGGGTGTCATACCTAATCAATCATTGAAACTTTTCAATGAAAACTTCTAATCATTTCTTGATTACATATATTTCTATCTTAACCTCTGATCAAAACACAACAATCTTTTATGTGGACTAATATAACCGTCTTTGAAACCACCTCTTGAATCCATTCTTGACTCTTACAAATCTATTCCCTTCAGAGAAATAAGGATCTTTTCAAAATGCAAATTGAATCATGTCAACTCCCTACTTAAAGTTCTTATGTGAATTACTGGTTGCTCCTAAGTTAATTGGCCATCTGTATCCAAATTTTTTGCACACTCTCCTGTATGGTCAGGCCACTCAAGATGGTTGTTCTCTTGTTCTCTGTACATCCCCTGCCCAGCCAGAGCCTGCTTCACCTACACCTACTCATGGGGCTGACCTTCCTGTGCACTTGTTCCAGGCCCCAGCTTGTGATTGTTCTTATCAAAGGGGCAGTGAGGGGCGTGCCCTTCTACTGGTTTCCCTGGTAACTAATGAGCTCACCTGACGTCAATTCCCCCATAACTGGTAATCTCCCTTCCCCCTCTCCGGCAGTGAAGACTGCCACCAGGCCCTGCCTGCTGTGAGCAGTGGGGTGTCGCTCCAGACCTTGCTTCAGAGGTGTAAGCTCCCCCATTCATTAAACCATTGATGTCTCTGCTGCTGACTCCACGCTCTTTCTTCGGTCTTGAAGCTGGGTGAGCACAGGGCTTGTAGGCCCGTGAGGTGCAGCCTAACATCTCCTAAAAACCCTTTGGTAACTTGAAGGTGCAGACAAAAAAATTCACTGCATAAATAACAACAGAAGTGTCACTGGAGCCATTGATGCCTCGGCCAGCCTGCAGGCATGGGGAGCACAAGAGGATGAGGTGGATGACTGCACATAGAAGACTGAGAAGCTGAGGACACAGACCAAAATCACCCCAGAAAAGCCTAACAGTAAGTGTTTAAATACTAGGCACGGCTCTGACTACAGGGAAGGGTTTGATCAGTGTGTGCACCTGAGTGCTTCAGAAAAGCCATACTTCTAAGAGGAGAAGGTAAATAGAAAGGGGAGGAAATTCCGTGGCGGTCCAGTGGTTAAGAATCCATGCTTTCATTTCAGGGAGCACGGGTTCCATTCCTGATCGGGGAACTAAGATCCTGCATGACCTGGGGTGGAGCCAAAAAAAAAAAAAAAAAAGAAAAAAAAAAAAGGGGCAGGGAGGCATCCTTTATACACCTGTAGTGAAAGAGAAGTTCAAGGAGGCTATCAGGGATACTGCAGAAACACTAGGTAACTACCTGGAGACCAGCTTGCTTCTGCTGCTCACCACGTTGTCCAAGAGGGAAGCCATCCTTCACTCGAGTAGAAGAGGGCACTTTTTTTTTTTTTTTCGGTACGCGGGCCTCTCACCGCCGTGGCCTCTCCCTCCGCGGAGCACAGGCTCCGGAGGCGCAGGCTCAGCGGCCATGGCTCACGGGCCCAGCCGCTCCGCGGCGCGTGGGATCCTCCCGGACCGGGGCACGAACCCGCGTCTTCTGCATCGGCAGGCGGACTCTCAACCACTGCGCCACCAGGGAAGCCCTTTTTTACATCTTTATTGGAGTATAATTGCTTTACAATGGTGTGTTAGTTTCTGCTGTATAACAAAGTGAATCAGCTATACATACACACATATCCCCATATCTCTTCCCTCTCACGTCTCCCTCCCTCCCACCCTCCCTATCCCACCCCTCCAGGCAGTCACAAAGCACCGAGCTGATCTCCCTGTGCCACGCGGCTGCTTCCCACTAGCTATCTACCTTACGTTTAGTAGTGTATATATGTCCATGCCTCTCTCTCGCTTTGTCACAGCTTACCCTTCCCCCTCCCCATATCCTCAAGTCCATTCGAAGAGGGCACTTTTGAACAACATTCTGGAGTGTTGTCCAGAAAATGAACTGGAACAGGAAAAGCACATTCCATCCATACAGAGTTACGGTAGGAAGAGAAAATGAAAACAAAACACGAAAGCTATTGAAATTTCCCCCACAAACCTCAAGCACAAAGCAGAAGAAAACGGTAATACTCTAAATTGAATGAAAGAGCCTCAAACAAGCATTTCATGATTTCTACTATAACTGAATATAACTATGCACCCTACGTAGGAAAAAACAATACTACATAGGACATTTTTGGATGTCAAGTGGCCAAGCAGACCCTATGCAGCAGCACAGTGGCTGCTGAGGGCAAAAGGATCATTCTTGCAGCTGTTAAGTTGACCTGCCACACTTTGCTGGATTTGGCCAGTAAGGAGACAAGAAGCCCAAATGGATTCAGGCAGTTTATTATTGACACAGTGTACAGGAGGTCATCATGGTGTCAGCTCCCCACGTCCCCCAGCTCGCAAGATGATGCCGAGTGGAGAGGCCAGGTAACAGATGGCATGAGCGGTGGGATGTGCTAAGGGGCCAATTGTAAGGTAGAGCCAAATAGTTATGTAGATTACTCAGAGGCCTGCAGCTGTGTCGTAGGGGATTGGGGAGAAGAAAGTCCCAGGCTCAAATGAAACTAAGGAGAGGGATGAGACGCAGCTCCGTGGCAGCTCCTCTCAAGGCTGGGTATCTCTCCTCGATCCAGAAGGATTCTAGGATGTCTGCCGGGATGCAGGTGAGACTGGTCAAGCCTTGCCTATGTTTACTACATGGAGACATGCAAGGTGTTAGGGTGCCAGGGGCAGAACTACTGCCCTATGCTGCAGGCAGAATAATGCTCCCCTCTCACCCTCTCACCCTCTCACCCTCATGGTGGCTACTCCCTAATCCCAGACCTGCAAATATGTTACTTTACATGGTAAGCGACTTTTGCGATTAAGGTTACAGATTTTTTTTTTTTTTTGCGGTACACGGGCCTCTCACTGTTGTGGCCTCTCCCGTTGCGGAGCACAGGCTCCGGATGCGCAGGCTCAGCGGCCATGGCTTACGGGCCCAGCCGCTCCGCGGCATGTGGGATCTTCCCAGACCGGGGCACGAACCCGTGTCCCCTGCACCGGCAGGCGGACTCTCAACCACTGCGCCACCAGGGAAGCCCAAGGTTACAGACCTTGATGAGAGATTATACTGGATTATCTGGGTGGGCTCAACTTCATCACATGAGTCCTTAGAAGTGAAGAACCTCCCTGTGGTTAGAGAAGGAAATACAACAATTCCTGACCCACCACTGCTGGCCTTGAAGATGGAGGAACGAGACCACGGGCCAAAACAATGGCAGTGGTCTCTGGAATCTGGGAATGGCTGTCATCCTGCAGCCAGCCAGGAAACAGGGACCTCAGTCCTACAACATCAAGGGACTGAATTCTTCACCAACTCAAATGAGCAAGGTCAGATTTCCCTCCTAGAGCCTCCAGAAAGGAGCTCAGCCTGCCAATGCCTTGACTGTGGTCCAGTGAGAACTGTACAAGATTTGTGACCTACAGAATTATAAGAAATACATGTATATTTTTTTTAACCACTAAATTTGTTGTGATTTGTTACAGCAGTGATAGAAAATGGATATAGCCCACAATGTTTTAATTGGCTAAATTGGAATATGGGCTGTGGTATTATAATCCTTACTATTCCTAGAATTTGATACTGTACTATGGTTGCACAAGAGTTCTTTTGTTCTTAGGAAATACTCTGAGGTATTTAGGGGAATGGGAATATATATTGCAGTTTACACTCAAATGGTGTCACAAATGTGACAAAATGTTAATGATTGGTGAAATCTGAGTAAAGAGGTCTCAGTAAAGGGTACCATTCTTATATCATTCTTGTGAGTTTTAAGTTTGAAATTATTTCCAAATAAAAAGGTGTTGTTTTTTTTTTAAATTACTAAGTAACATCCCCTGTGTTCCTTCTGCATAAGCCTTAATTAACACGACCTACCAGCTCCATGGCTCCGGCTTAGGTTTTTAGCCTCGTAGTATCTGCTTCACTCTCCCCCTCTCTCTCCATGGCCCAGGCTCACTGCCCTTCCTCAGAGCCTTCACACAGGTGGATCTGCCTGCTTGGTACACTCTTTGCCCTTTCTTGTTTGACAGTAGCAATACCAAAGAAAGATAAAGCAGGAAAGAATACAACAAAACCCTTTCAACCATTAATGCACTCTACAAGACAAAAATTCATAGTACATTAAAAGGCTAAATAACATTTCAGTGCATTTTAAAAAGTTTAAATTCCTGACTTGGGAATAAATAACTAATATAAGGAACAGAGGTTTTCCCAGTTAAAGACTTGCATTTTTCTATATAAAATGTTTGTTGTAAAAGCTTACTTTAATAATAAGAAAAAGGGGTGATTTTAGGAGAATATTGTGAGTATTTTCTGCAGAACCATACTTTGGATAATGCCAAGTCTATACTTGAGCAGAATGGAGCGGGCTTTCTCTGGATGTGCCTCCTCAGGGCTCTTCTAGCCACACATATACTCGGAAAAACAGGGTCATATGATGTTATATTGCATTACATACAACATTGCACAGCATACATTACACAGAACATTGCAACTTCATGTTCATTCACTACATTACTTCTATACGTTACACAGATTATATTACATGCAGCATAACATCATCTAGGCTCATACAACATTATGCCCACTTACAGAGTTCAAGGTCCAGTCTCAACACTCTTTGGAGTGTCATCTGCCGCATCCAACTTGGATAACAGTGGCTCATTTCCTCTTATCCTTATTCACTGAACAAATACTTACCGATGACAAGCATTTTCTTTCCTATATGTCCAATGCACTATGTAAAGTGATGAGGAAACAAATATATGTCCATATATAATTACCAGATCAGAAGAGATGTGAATCCAGAAAATGAAATAGTTGTTTTAATATGCTCAAGATTTGTCTCTATTAATTTTATGCTGAATGTGTATATGGTCAGAGACAGATTCCTTATTAATTACCCCACAGTAAATACTAAGTGCCCTTGACCCCCGCTCCGTGCCCTGACCCTTGACCATGCGCGGGAACCAGTGGAAATGCGTAAGGAACAGAGAAAAAAGGATTAACAATGTACTGTTAGATAGCCATCCCACTTCCCTCCTGAAAGGAAGAAAACACCCTTTGTTCTTTTGAGAAGAGATGGAAAGAATCCTGGATTCTCATCCTAACACTTTTTTTTTTTTTTTTTTTTTTTTTGCAGTATGCGGGCCTCTCCCGTTGCGGAGCACAGGTTCCGGACACGCAGGCTCAGAGGCCATGGCTCACGGGCGCAGCCGCTCCACGGCATGTGGGATCCTCCTGGACCGGGGCACGAACCCGTGTTCTCTGCATCGGCAGGCGGACTCTCAACCACTGCACCACCAGGGATGCCCATCCTAACCACTTTTAAGGTAAATATATCTTTCCAAGATAAACCCTGAGTATCTCAGATTTTATGACCTATAGATGTCTCCAAGGTCTGGGTTTCAGACTTTTTGAAATATAAATGCCTACGGACATAGTTCCTGAGATTTCCCAACACCTTGGGAGCTTAATTTAGGGACCTACTCCAGGCTGTAAGAGAAGTTTTATTCTCCTTTCTGATCCTGAACAATTAACTAAACAAATGGATACAGACCTAATTCTCATGGCATGTGAAGAGTCTAGGGAAGGTATGACTTTTACAGGAACACAGAAATCCAAGGAAGTTTAAATTCCCCCCAGAAGTTGATAAAGAAGTTCAAAGGCAAGAGACATAATGAAGGATTATGGTGATATGATATGCAGGTGATATGCAAAATCTTCATAGAAGATTTTCTTCTGACTGAAGTTTGAATGGTGGATATAATTTCCATAGTGCATATAAGAGATAGTAGTGATTTCTTATAATTTATGAATAATAAAGTTTATTGTGTATAAATTATAAGAATTACTGCTAATAATTTATAAGGTTTAAAAAATACAGAATTTACAGTTGGTCCATTTTTTGTTCTTATATACCTAAATAAACTTTGCAAAATAAGAATCTTAGCAATAACACATCATCAACCTTGTTTACAGAAGAAACGAAAATAAAATGATCACTAAAATAAAATGAATTTGAGTTATTTGATAAAAAACTTAGTTGAAAAAAATTTTAAACTTCATTCTCCTGTGATATCTTTTCTTTGTTATCTCATCAAATTGAACTCTTTTCTTTTATTCATTTTTCTATTTTGGATCATATTGAAGCAAGGTAGATAAATTTTTATTTTCCTTTATTAAGTAACTGGAATAAACAGTCTTCTAGCTAATTATATTTTTCTCCTCTCCCTTTCTCATCCTTTTGGATTACATAGGGAATGAGAATATTGCTCTGGATTTACTGCAGCAAAATACTTGGATGACAAATCATACACAATGAGAAAAGACATATGAGAGGATGGCCAGTACAAAATAAAGATCAGTTTTTCCCCAGAAATTGATGAAAATATATCATCACATAATATTTAAGAACTTTCTTATGGCTAAGTAATTATTCAATGCAAAAGACAGTTATTATAATTTTAATCAGGTCCAAAGAACAAATTACATTGCTAATTGTCAAAATGGAGGTTAAACACAATTTGAAATTGAGCATATCATGGAAAATGAAATCTATGTTCTTAAAGGTGACCAAATGTACATGGACTACAGAGACATTTTTAGTACAGTATCATGAGTATTCAGTTAGAAATTAAAAATCAGAAATACTAGTTGTAGATGAATTTCCATTCATGTCATTTGCTTTTTCATTGCTTAAATATTATATATATATAATGTTATTTAATTCAGCAAAGTAGTAACAGATGCAAAAACAGTTGCATTTGAGAAAATACTTCTAAATTTAGTTTCTTAAAATTAAAATTTTATGTTTGAATATTTAATTAAAAACCATTTTAAAGTAAATAATGTTGATTAAACAATCTGATTTCTTTGGACTATTAACATTCAACTATTTTGTCCAAAATATTATTTAATATTCTTGTAAAATGGAATTTACATTGTACATATATTGTAATAACATTGCAGTATTTTTAAAAACAAGACATCATTTACCTATGAGCTGAAAAACAAATTTGAATATGAACTTAAATTTCCCTATTATTACAAGGTGCTTTCTATAACTGGAAAGCTTAATGTGCAAAAGTTACAAGGAACATCCAAAATTCATGGAGAAAGGAACAGTAAGCACAGCAAGTCCTACACAGTTTTAAATATCTGTCTTCTCAATTGTAAACGTTTGTTGACCTTATATGAATTACTTATCTCACAATCCATTGATAAAATATCAGTCCTGCTCTGCAGGTTGTTTTAAAATCCTGAATGATACACAGTGCAATGATTACATTTCCTCTTTGCCATGTGTGCTTTAGAAAACCCCACTAACAGGGAGATCGAAACTGCCTGCTAAAAACTTTCTCAAAGATTGTTTAATTTTAAACTGTATTTAATGCCGAAGTGAAACATATTCCACGTCCAGGAAAATCATACTGGTGATGAAACCCTTCAAAGCTTAATAAAAGAGTGTAGAGAAAAAACCTACCTGTCTTCTAGAATTAGACTGTATGAAGGTAATTGAGCAGAATGGCAGTTTTATCCCCAAGTGAAATTACTTCCACTGCATAGAATATGAGACATCTGAAGATTTATCTGACATTCTTGATACCACAGCAGTGACACTGATATTGAATGACACATTTGGCATAAGGGAAGGATCATTTCTCTTTAGAATCCTCTGTATTTGTTAATTAAATGATCATTGCTGGATGCATCCTCTTCATGAATATAAATTACTAGCCCAGGAAAGGGCTTATATTTGCGCGGCATCTTTTATTATGAATCATTTTCCAGGGTGCAGTGAACCCATTTTACATCACCACTTGACATATTTAGAGATTACTTCATCCAGCACTGCAACATCATCCTTAAATAACTGTGTTATATTCAGGATGTATTTTAGTAAATATAACAGTCTTATCCTGACTTGCGGAAGTTATTTTTTCCCTTTAACTAGGCACATAGTGCCAGCAGAATTCTGTGCACTCAGACTCTTTGGTGATGGGCTATAATAATTATATTTCTTTCAGCACCCTATTGACAATTGCTGACATGTCATTAAATTTGACTCTCATTGATTTTTATTTCCTTTTGGCACTATTATTTAAACTCAGTGTGATTTCTGAGTAACAGACTGTGCTCCCATGGCTATGTTTCTTACCAGAATATAAGCTTTATGAGGGCAGAGCTTTTTGTCTATTTTATTTCCTTTGTATCTCAATGCCCCAAACAGTGCCTGGCCCATAGTAAATGCTCAATAGTTTTGATTGACTGAATCAGTGATATAAGTAAACAAGAGAGAAGAAACATATATATTTATAATATTATCTTTATTGAAATAATATACAATAATGGATTAACTCCAGACTATAAATTAGAAGTAATTTGTCACCTAATATGGAATAAATATTACAAAACTACAAATAACTAAAAAAACCTAATAACTTCCGCATTTCAGTGGACATTTGTCCTGTTTTTTGTCATCCAATTTCTTTTTAACATCCCTCTTTCTATTGAGAACATTCTCATGAGAATGTCCAAGAGTCTCATATCTGATTTTCTACAACTCGAATTTAATATCCCCTGCATTTTAGCCTCTTTTTCAGATATATTATCAGAGTCACGTTTTATAGTATAGAATACAGATTATTCATTATACCATTCACCTCATATATAGTATTTTGAAAATTTTGTATTTTTATTATAGCTGACAGGTTTTGGTATTGTTTATGTTCCATCCTCCTTTTATGTTTTTTTTCTGCAAAACTTTGCATACAACTTTTCCTTGAATGTTTGATAGAATTAACCAGTATAAATATCCAGGCCTGAAGTTTTCTTTTGGAGAGTTTTCTTTTTGGTCTCTTTTGGTGAATTTACTATATGTCCTTGAAATGAATGGGTGTTCTGCATTTCTCTCAGTTACTGAAAGAGTGGTGTAGCAGTCTTCTGCTATGGTTGTGGAATTGTCTATTTCTCCCTTTAATTTTAAAATTTTGATTCTTTATGTAATTTGGGGCTCTTTTGGTAGGTGTGCACATAATTTATGGTATTTCCTCATAAATTATACCTTTTATGATTACTAAATGTTGCTCTTTATTTCTGGTGTCACCCTTTGTATTGATGTCAATTTCATTTGATATAACTACTCTAGCCTGCTTACGTTTATAGTTTGCATGGTACACTCTTTCACTATTGTTTACTCTGAACCTATTTTCATTTTATATTAAAATGTGTCCCTTGTAGGCAGCTTGTGAATGGGTTTTGCTTTTTTAAAACTTCTGCCAACCTCTGGCTTTTAATGGAAGTATTTAGACCAATAATATTTAATGTAATTTTGATATGGTTGGGTTTAGGTCTACCATTTTTAATGTTCCATTTGTATCCTCTATTTCCCCCCTTATTTTCATTTTTCTGCTTTCTTTTGAATTATTGGAATATTTTTGATATTCTATTTAACCTGTCTATTGGGTATTTTTGCTAAATATATTTGTTTTGTATTATATTGCAGTCTACATAACTAAACATGTACCATCTACTTGGCATTAATATTGTATCACTCATTTAAAATGTAAAAACTTTGCAACCAGATAGGTTCTTTTACCCCCATGCTCAACTGACTTTATTATCGTTTTCATATGTATGGCATCTACAAATATTACCCACCTGATAATGAATTTTTAATTTTTTAAATTAATTTTTATTGGTGCATAGTTGCTTTACAATGTTATATTAGTTTCTACTGTACAGCAAAATGCATCAGCTATACATATACATATATCTGCTATTTTTTGGATTTCCTTCCCATTTAGGTCACCACAGTGCATTAAGTAGAGTTCCCTGTGCTATACAGTAAGTTCTCATTTGTTGTGTATTTTATGCATAGTATCAATATTGTATATGTGTCAATCCCAATCTCCCAATTCCTCCCACCACCCCTTTCCCCCTTGGTATCCATAGATTTGTTCTCTATGTCTGTGTCTCTATTTCTACTTTGCAAATAAGATCATCTGTAGCATTTTTCTAGATCCCACATATATGTGTTAATACACGATATTTGTTTTTCTCTTTCTTACTTACTTCACTCTGTATGACAGTCTCTAGGTCCATCCATGTCTCTACAAATGACCCAGTCTCATTCTTTTTTATGGCTGAGTAATATTCCATTGTATATATGTACCACATCTTCTTTATCCATTCCTCTGTTGATGGACATTTAGGTTGCTTCCATGACCTGACTTTTGTAAATAGTGCTGCTATGAATATTGGGATGCATGTATATTTTTGAATTATGTTTTTCTCAGGGTATATGCCCAGCAGTGGGATTGCTGGGTTATACGTAGTTCTATTTTTATTTTTTAAGGAAACTCCATACTGTTTTCCATAGTGGCTGTATCAGTTTACATTTCCACCAACAGTGCAGGAGGGTTCTCTTTTCTCCACACCCTTTCCAGCATTTACTGTTTGTAGATTTTTTTTATGATGGCCATTCTGACTGGTGTGAGGTGATAACTCATTATAGTTGTGATTTGCATTTCTGTAGTAATTAGTGATGTTGAACATCTTTTCATGTATTTGTTGGCAATCTGTCTTCTTTGAAGAAATGACTCTTTAGGTCTTCTGCCCATTTCTTTTTTAAAATTAATTAATTAATTAATTAATTTTTGGCCTCATTGGGTCTTTGTTGCTGCATGCAGGCTTTCTCTAGCTGTGGTAAGCAGGGGCTGCTCTTCATTGCAGTGCACAGTCTTCTCACTGTGGTGGCTTCTTTTGTCGTGGAGCACGGGCTCTAGGTGTATGGGCTTCAGTAGTTGTGGCTCCCGGGTTCTAGAGCACAGGTTCAGTAGTTGTGGCACATGGGCTTATTTGCTCCACAGCATGTGGGATCTTCGTGGACCAGGGCTCGAACCCATGTCCCCTGCATTGGCAGGCAGATTCTTAACCACTGCACCACCAGGGAAGCCCTAGGTCTTCTGCCCAGTTTTGGATTGAGTTGTTTGTTTCTTCTGATATTGAGCTTCATGACCTGCTTGTATATTTCGGAGACTAATCCTTTGTCAGTTGCTTGGTTTGGAAATATTTTCTCACATTCTGAGGGTTGTCTTCTTTATGGTTTCCTTTGCTGTGCAAAAGTTTAAGTTTAGGTCCCATTTGTTTATTTTTGGTTTTATTTTCATTACTCTAGGTGGTGGGTCAAAAAAGATCTTGCTGTGAATTATGTCAAAGTGTGTTCTGCCTATGTTTTCCTCTAAGAATTTTACAGTGTCTGGCCTTACATTTAGGTCTTTAATCCATTTTGAGTTTATTTTTGTGTATAGTGTTAGGGAGTGTTCTAATTTCATTCTTTTACATATAGCTGTCCAGTTTTCCCCACACCACTTTTGAAGAGGCTGTCTTTTCTCCATTGTATACCCTTGCCTCCTTTGTAATAGATTAGGTGACCACAGATGTGTGGGTTTATCTCTGTCACCCAATAATGAGTTTTTAAAAACAGTCATACATTATGAAGAAGGAAAAATATTTAACTGTTGGTGACAATTTCTCTTGGTTTTCTTTCACCAAAAAATGTCTTTACTTTGCCTTCTTTTCTAAAAAATATTTTTGCTAGATTTGGAACTCTAGGTTGAGAGTGTTCCTTTTTCTTTTCTATTTTCCAGCACTTTAAAAGATGCTATTCCATTGTTTTATGGTCTCCATGATTTCTGATGAGCAATCCACAGTAACTCAAATTGTCCCTTTCCCTACCCTTCATATATAATGTGCTGTTTTCTTGCTGCTTTCGATATTTTAAAAAAGTTCTAATTTTAGTAGTTTGATTATGACATCACTAGGAATTTTGATTTTATCCTGATTAGGGTTCACTGAGGTTTTTTTTTTCTGATCTGTAGATATAATTTTTTCACCAAATTTTGGGAGGTTTCAATCTGTATTTCTTCACATTTTGGGGAGTATCAATCTCTTTCTCTTCTTTTTCTGGGACTCCAATTACATATCTATTAGACCATTGATATTGCCCTACAGGTTCTCAAACTTTGTGCTTTTTTTTCTCAGTATATTTTTTCTATCTTCTTTCAATTGAATATTTTTTCTTGTTTTATCTTTCCATTTACTGCTTATCTTTCCTGACCTGTTCCTTCTGCTCATAGGTACAGATTTTATTTTGTGTTCTAAAACATCCATTTGGTTCTTTTTTATATATTTTATTCTTCAACTAATATTTCCTTCCTTTTTATACATTTGAAGTGTTTTTCCCTTTACCTCATGGTGCATACTTATAGTAGCTACTTTAATGTTTTTGCCTGATAATTCTAACATATGGATTTTCATGGGATTCATATGTGTAGATTGTCTCTTTCCTTGAGAATAGGGTGCATTTTCCTGGTTATTCACCTGTTGAGTAATTTTGAATTTTATATTGGGCAATTTTAATGTTTTGTTGTATAGACTCTGGATTGAGTTGTAATTCTCTGGATAATATTGATGTTTTTGTTTTAGAAGGCAACCAAACATAGGTTTATACAGTGAGTTCTGTCTCTCATTCTGTGTATAGTGTTCAAAACTCAGTTAAGGTTTTACTTTTTGGTTTGGATCTGTCCTATACATGTGTAGTTCAAGAGTTAGACTGTTACTTGTGCAGCTTCATATATGAAATTAGGGGATGTCCTTTTATTCCCTTAGGTATTTCTTTCTTTCTCTTCTACTCTCAGGGGCTCTCCCTGATTCCACTAACAAGAGGTATGGTGGGGTTCCTGTTAGAGTATTAGCTGGCTGGGTAGCACTCTCCATAACTGTGACCTACTCTTGGGGTAAAGAAAAAAAAACAAACACAGCAAATCCATCCCCATGCAAGTTGCTTCTCTAGGTTTTTACTCCCTTGAAGAATCTGACTACTAATTTTTTTCCTCTTACTTTTCAGAGTTTTCAAGTAGTTTATTTTGGATTTTGTCTAAAATTTATAGCTGAAATCAGGAAGAGGAATGGAGGCTTACACCACTACAGCAGAAGCAAAACTCTTATGTCTTATCTCCTTAACCTCTGCCATGTCTGTACTTCTGTCTCTGTTTTAACTAGAGGCTTTATATATTTCTGTTTTTTTTTCTTAATGAGACTTCAAGGTATTTGCTATTTTATTAAGTGTTTAATATTTTTCAATTGATATTTTGTTTTCTATTTCTTTAATTTCTGATCTATATTTATGATTTGTCCCCTTCTATCATCTTTTATTGCTTTCCCTAAATTTAAAAAACGTTCGAAAATGAGAGGTTTAGCTAATTAACCCAATGCTTATATTAAAATATAAGCATTTAAATGATAAAGATCTCTTTTTTAACAGCTTTATTGAGGTATAATTGATATACAAATAACTGAACATATTTAATGTGTACAGTTTGATAGGTTTGGGCATATGCAAGCACTCATGATACCATCATTACAGTCAAAGTAACAGACATATCCAACACCTCCTAGAGTTTCCTTGTGTTCCCCCAAACTTTTTTTTTGTGTGTGTGGTAAGAACACTTAACAGAAGATCTACTTTCTTAACAAACTTTGAAGTTCACAATACTGTATTAACTATAGACATTTTGTTGTACAGCAGATTGCTAGAACATATTCATCTGGCATAACTGAAACTTTAAACACAATGAGCAATAGCTCCCTATTTCCCTCAACCTCCAGCCCCTGGAAGCCACTATTGTATTCTCTGTTTCTATGCATTTGACTATTTTGTATACCTCATATAACTGGAATCATGTAGTATTTGTCCTATAAAGTTCTCTTTAAATACCATTTTCACTGTACCCTATGAACTATAAAGTGGAGTATTTAAAATATAGCTGTACATTTAAACTAACTTTATATTATTTTTTGTTCAGTGGGTTATTCTGAAGTGTGTTTTGAAATTTCCAAATGTAAGTTTTGTAAACTCTGTCTTTCCATTACTATTTCTAGTTTAATTGTCTTGGGGCAAGGAAACTTTCTTCTTTGAAACTTGCCTTTTTAAGAAAACATTTATTTATTTATTTATCTGTCTGTTTTTGGCTGCGTTGGGTCTTCATCACTGCATGCAGGCTATCTCTAGTTGCAGCGAGCGGGGGCAACTCTTCACTGCTGAGCTGGGGCTTCTCATTTGCGGTGACTTCTTGTTGCAGAGCATGAGCTCTAGGCACGTGGGCTTCAGTAGTTGCAGCACGTGGGTTCAGTAGTTCCAGAATGCAGGCTCTAGGGCATGCGGGCTTCAGCAGTTGTGGCGCACGGGCTTAGTTGCTCCACTGTATGTGGGATTTTCCTGGACCAGGGATTGAACTAGTGTCCCCTGCATTGGCAGGTGAATTCTTAACCACTGTGCTACCAGGGAAGTCCCGAAGCTTGCCTTATGACTTAATATGATGGTCAAGTATTACAAATGTGGGATATATCTTACTAAGATAAGGTAGAGTATCCAGGCAATGGGATACCTAATTAATCTTGATAGCTTTGACTTTAAAGTGAAAAAGGAAATCCAGTTGTTTTATTTCTCAATAGATTTTTTGATTTTTATTTAGAAGTCCAGAGAAAGAGGTAATTATATATATAATTTGTTTTTAAAACAAATAAATAAAAGAGAGAGAAATATAAACAAAATCTGAGAGTCTTTGCAAAGGGTAAGAATATGTTGATGGACTGTTGGAGCATGGAATCTAAGTTATATTAGGAGGACAGGGATATCGTGGTGGTAGGCAGGGAGGATGGCTTCTAGATATACAAGAGTGGGAACAATGAACTGGAAATATAGGAAGTATTGATTTAAAAACTTCATGTTTAAGGTTTCAAAGTGGATGGATTTACTGTGATTTCAATATATACTGGGAACAAATGAGTTGAAGAAAAGCAATACTGGAGGTGAGATGGGCAGTTACTGAGGAAAGGGAAGGTGGATGGGTCACATGGGTGCATAAGACATCAAGAATAATTGTAAGAAGGGGGGATGAGAGAAAGACAAGAAACAAGGAGATAAAATCATCTTTAAATGACAGGAACTGACTAAAATGCAGTACATACTGTTATGGACCGAATTGTGTACCTCCCAAAATTCGTATGTTGAAACACTCACCTGTACTATAACTGTATTTGAAGATAGGGCCTTTGAAGAGGTAATAAAGGTTAACTGAGGTGATAAGGATGCAGCTCTAATCTAGTATGACTAGTGTCTTTATAAGTAGAGGAAGAAACACCAAGGATGCATACACATAGAGAAGAGGCCAGGTGAGGACACAGCAAGAAGGTGGCCATGTGCAAGCCAAGGGAACATAGCTCAGGGAATACTGAATCTGCAGACACATTGATCTTGAACTTCCAGCCTCCAGAACTCTGAGAGATAAATGTTTGTTATTAAGCCATCCAGTCTGTGGTATTTTGTTTTGGCAGTCTTAGTAGACTAATACAATGGCGAAAACTAAGAGGCACATCAGGGGATATAGCTAGGTGGCATGAGATTTAGGAGATTTTAGATCTTTAAAAAGGAAGGAAGGAAAAGGAGACACAAGAAGTAAATAGTAAGCAATGAAAGAGTCAGTGCCACTTCTTTTTTGTGTGACTTGGAATGTAAGGGAAACCATCTTGACTTGAGAGTACTGCAGTTGAAGCTATGCCCATGAGGAAAGTGAGGTTTCAACTCACAGAATAGGAGGAGAAACCATGTAGAGAAGACAAGTATTCAGTGGAATGCATTAATTACAAACGTGCTCCAGAGAGCACAATGAAAGAGGATCATGCCTCTATTGACACATCTTCCTTTGTCTCTTATATCTGCAATTCTCAAACCCATCTCTGAACATCTGTAATAATTTCCTCTCTTAACCTTTAGTGAGTTTTACTTACACAGTTCTCTACATACTGTACAATCCATGTTTTCTACATTTTGCCAAGTAATAGTAATAGATTTCTATTGATCTCTACGGGATTTTTTCTTTTCCCCTCATTTTATTTTATTTTATTTTATTTTATTTTATTATTATTATTTTTTTTTTGCTGTACGCGGGCCTCTCACTGCTGTGGCCTCTCCCGTTGCGGAGCACAGGCTCCGGACACACAGGCTCCGCGGCCATGGCTCGCGGGCCCAGCCGCTCCGCGGCATGTGGGATCTTCCGGGATCGGGGCACGAACCCGTGTCCCCTGCATCGGCAGGCGGACTCTCAACCACTGCGCCACCAGGGAAGCCCTTCCCCTCATTTTAATCTTTCATTATTTAGTTAATATTGATCTGTCATTGAATATGTGCAAACTTATGTCACCAATTAAGATCTAAGAACACTGATTTATGATTTCAAAACATATTAAAAAACTACAGTAATCAAAATAGTGTAGTGCTGGCATAAAGACAGACATATAGACCAATGGAACAGAACAGAGAGCTGAGAAATAAACCCACACATAATATGGTCAAATGATTTTTTTTTTTTTTTTTTTTTTTTTTTGTGGTACGCGGGCCTCTCACTGCTGCGGCCTCTCCCGCTGCGGAGCACAGGCTCCGGACGCGCAGGCTCAGCGGCCATGGCTCACGGGCCCAGCTGCTCCGCGGCATGTGGGATCTTCCCAGACCGGGGCACGAACCCGTGTCCCCTGCATCGGCAGATGGACTCTCAACCTCTGCGCCACCAGGGCAGCCCTGGTCAAATGATCTTTGATAAGTGTATCAAGACTACATAATGGGGGGCCTCCCTGGTGGCGCAGTGGTTGAGAGTCCGCCTGCCGATGCAGGGGATACGGGTTCGTGCCCCGGTCTGGGAGGATCCCATATGCCGCGGAGCGGCTGGGCCCGTGAGCCATGGCCGCTGAGCCTGTGCGTCCGGAGCCTGTGCTCCGCAACGGGAGAGGCCACGGCAGTGAGAGGCCCGCGTACAGCAAAAAAAAAAAAAAAAAAAAAAAAAAAAGACTACATAATGGGGAAAGGATAGTCTCTTCAACAAATGGTGTTGGGAAAACTGGATATCCACAGGTAAAAGAATGAAATTAGACCTTTATCTTATACCGTCCACAAAAATAAATTCAAAATATTTTAAAGACTTAAATATAAGAACTGAAACAATAAAATTCCTAGAAGAAAACACGGGAAATCTTCATACTATTGGTCTTGGCAATGATTTCTTGGATATGACACCAAAAGCTCGATAACAAAAGCAAAAATAGACAAATGGGACTACATGAAACCAAAAACCTTCTGCTTAGCAAAGGAAACAAATGACAGAGTGAAAACGCAACCAGTGGAATGGAAGAAAATATTTTCAAACCATATATCTAATGAAGAGTTAATACCCCAAATACATAAGGAACTCCTAAACTTAATAGCACAAAAAAGGAAAAAAAAACATTAATAATCTGGGCAAAGGACCTGAATAAACATTTTTCCAAAGAAGACATATAAATGGCCAACATGTATATGAAAAGATGTTCAACACACTCAACAGCAGGTAACTACAAATAAAAACCACAGAGAGATATCACCTCACAGCCATTAGAATGGCCTTTATCAAAACAAACAAAAACAAAAAACAAAAAAAAACCCAAATAACAAGTGTTGGGGAAGATGTGGAGAAATTGGAGCCCTTGACACTGTTGGTGGCTACGTGAAGTGGTGCAGCTACTATGGAAAAATATATGGAGGTTACTAAAAAAATTAAAAGTAGAATTACCATTTGATTAAGTGATCCCTCTTTGAATATCCAAAAGGATTGAAATCAGGATCTTTGAGAGATATTTGTATTCCCATGTACATTGTACCATTATTCATAAAAGCCAAGAGGTAAAGGCCTAAATGTCTATTCATGTATGAATGAATAAAGAAAATGTGGTATATATTGTACATACAACGGAATATTACTTAGCCTTATAAAGAAGGGAATCCTGTCATATGCTACAAAAATATGGATAACTTAACTGAGTGGAATACGCCAGTCACAGAAGGACAAAAACTGCATGATTCCACTTATGTGAGTTATCAAAGTAGTGAAACTCATAGAAGCAGAAAGTAGAATGGTGGTTGCCAGGGGTTGGGTGTGGGGTGGGAATGGGGAGTTGCTGTTTAATGGATATAGAGTTTCAGTAATGCAATATGAAAAAGTTCTAGAGATCTGTGCAACAATCTGCATCTAAAACAATACTGTATGGTATACTTAAAAAAATTGTCAAGAGGCTAGATTTCATGTTATGCATTTTTTTATTACACAGAGAATAACATCCAAGATTACTGAAAGAAAATAACATTATTATATTTTGCTTTTATTTTCATAGTACGTTGGATATTTTTAGGCATATACTAGGTACTACCTGGATACTACAGAGTTCTTAGTTTGTAAAACACTTATCAATGCTACCATATTTTACTAAAGTAGACATAGATCCAGAGAAGTGAAGAGATTTACTCTAAGACCACAGTTAACTCCAAAATTCTAGGGTCTTCCTCTAAGCTTTGTACTTTTTCTACTGCACCATCAGGTTCTGATTTTCTGAATTGCTTTAAATAAGGCAATCTAATCCTCCAACTGGTAAAAATGAAAGCACTCTGGTACCACTTTCAGCATCAATTACTATCTTGAGGAATTGCAAAGAAAAATAGAAACTGTGATTATAGTCTTATGTAATAGTCTCAATGAGAAAAAAAACCTACTTAAATTCAGAATGATTTTATGAGTGTATTTGTGGGGGTTGGTAGAAGGAATATGAATAGAGAAAATTAAAACATGTAAATGAATTATAAAGATATCTTTCTTTGGTTTCCTTAGGATAGGGAAAGCATAAAAAGCATTCAAGTGAAACATTATGAAAAATTTCTCATTTTACAGTTGCAGATCACTAAAACTTACTTATTCAGGTGGGAGATTCTGTTAGATAAAGATGACTTCTGTTTTCAAGAAAGATGATCAATAGAGAGAAAAACCACCTTTTGATGTTGATTATATTCAGTACTGATTGGCAGTAGTGAGGGTATCATTTGATATGTCACTGATTTTCCTTTATGTCTTAGAAGAAAGACTCAGTGGTTTCAAATCCTTCTCTCATATTTTCACAAAAACATCCACAAATTCGGCTAAGGAGTGGAAATGTTTCAGGAAGGAAGAAAACCTTTTATTTCTTTTTTTATTTTTAACATTTTTCACTTTATTGGAGTATAATTGCTTTACAGTGTTGTGTTAGTTTCTGCTGTACAACAAAGTGAATCAGCTATATGTATACGTGTATCTCCATATCCCCTCCCTCTTTTTTTTTTTTTTTTTTTTTTTTTGCGGTATGCAGGCTTCTCACCATTGTGGCCCCTCCCGTTGTGGAGGACAGGTTCCAGATGCGAAGGCTCAGCAGCCCTGACTCACGGACCCAGCCGTTCTGCGGCATATGGGATCCTCCCGTACCGGGGCACGAACCGTGTCCCCTGCATCGGCAGGTGGACTCCCAGCCACTGTGCCACCAGGGAAGCCCTCCCCTCCCTCTTAAGCTTCCCTCCCAACCTCCATATCCCACCCATCTAGGTCATAACAAATCATCCAGCTGATCTCCCTGTGTTATGTAACAGCTTCCCACTAGCTATCTATTTTACATTTGGTAGTGTATATATGTCAATGCTACTCTCTCACTTCACCCCAGCTTCCCCTTTGCCCCTGTGTCCTCAAGTCCGTTCTCTACATCTGCATCTTTATCCTGCCCTGCCACTAGGTTCATCAGTACCCTTTTATTAGATTCGATATATATGCGTTAGCATCTGGTATTTGTTTTTCTATTTCTGCCTTACTTCACTCTGTATGACAGTCCCTGGGTCAATCCACCTCACTACAGAAAACCCAGTTTCATTTCTTTTTATGGCTGAGTAATATTCCATTGTATATATGTGCCACATCTTCTTAATCCATTCATCTGTCGATGGACACTTAGGTTGCTTCCATGTCCTGGCTATTGTAAATAATGCTGCAATGAACATTGTGGTACATGACTCTTTGAATTATGGTTTTCTCAGGGTATATGCCCAGTAGTGGGATTGCTGGGTCATATGGTAGTTCTATTAGTATTTTAAGGAAGCTCCATACTGTTCTCCATAGTGGCTGTATCAATTTACATTCCCACCAACAGTGCAAGAGGGTTCCCTTTTCTCCATATCCTCTCCAGCATTTATTGTTTGTAGATTTTTTGATGATGCCCATTCTGACTGGTGTGAGGTGATACCTCACTGTAGTTTTGATTTGCATTTCTCTAATGATTAGTGATATTGAGCATCCTTTCAAGTGTTTGTTGGCAATCTGTATATCTTCTTTGGAGAAATGTCTAGTTAGGTCTTCTGCCCATTTTTGGATTGGGTTGTTTGTTTTTTTGATATTGAGCTGCATGAGCTGCTTGTAAATTATGGGGGTTAATCCTTTGTCAGTTGCTTTGTTTGCAAATATTTCCTCCCATTCTGAGGGTTGTCTTTCGTCTTGTTTATGGTTTCCTTTGCTGTGCAAAGGCTTTTAAGTTTCATTAGGTCCCATTTGTTTATTTTTGTTTTTATTTCCATTTCTCTAGGAGGTGGGTCAAAAAGGATCTTGCTGTGCTTTATGTCATAGAGTGTCCTGACTATATTTTCCTCTAACAGTTTGATAGTGTCTGGCCTTACTTTTAGGTTTTTAATCCATTTTGAGTTTATTTTTCTGTATGATGTTAGGGAGTACTCTAATTTCATTCTTTTACATGTAGCTGTCCAGTTTTCCCAGCACCTCTTATGGAAGAGGCTATCATTTCTCCATTGTATATTCTTGTCTCCTCTATCAAACATAAGGTGACCATACATACGTGGGTTTATCTCTGGGCTTTCTATCCTGTTCCTTTGATCTATATTACTGTTTCTGTACTTATATCATACTGTCTTGATTACTGTAGGCTTGTAGTATATTCTGAAGTCTGGGAGCCTGATTCCTCCAGAACCATTATTCTTTCTCAAGATTGTTTAGGCTATTTGGGGTCTTTTGTGTTTCCATACAAATTGTGAAATTTTGTTCTAGTTCTGTGAAACATGCCATTGGTAGTTTGATAGGGATTGCATTGAATCTGTAGATTTCTTTGGATAGTATATTCATTTTCACAGTGTTGATTCTTCATATCCAAGAACATAGTATATTGCTCCATCTGTTTGTATCACCTTTAATTTCTTTCATCAGTGTCTTATAGTTTTCTGCATACAGGTCTTTTGTCTCCTTAGGTAGGTTTATTCTTAGGCATTTTATTCATTTTGTTGCAATGGTAAATGGGAGTGTTTCCTTAATTTCTCTTCCAGATTTTTCTTCATTAGTGTATAGGAATGCAAGAAATTTCTGTACATTAATTTTGTATCCTGCTACTCTACGAAATTCATTGATTAACTCTAGTCGTTTTCTGGTAGCATCTTTAGGGTTCTTTATTTATAGTATCATGTCATCTGCAAACAGTGACAGTTTTACTTCTTCTTTTCTGATTTGGATTCTTTTTTTTTCTTTTTTGTCTTTGATTGCTGTGGCTAAAACTTCCAAAACTATGTTGAATAATAGTGGTGAGATTGTGCAGCCTTCTCTTGTTCCTGATTTTAGAGGAAATGTTTTCAGTTTGTCACCATTGGGAACGATGTTGTCTGTGGGTTTGTCATATATGGCTTTTATTATATTGAGGTAGGTTCCCTCTATGCCTACTTTCTGGAGAATTTTTATCATAAATTGGTGTTGAATTTTGTCAAAAGCTTTTTTGGCATCTATTGAGATGATCATATGGTTTTTATCCTTCAATTTGTTAATATGGTGTATCAGATTGATTGATTTGTGTATATTAAAGAATCCTTGCATTTCTGGGATAAACCCCACTTGATCATGGTGTATGATCCTTTTGATGTGCTGTTGGATTCTGTTTGCTAGTATTTTGTTCAGGATTTTTGTATCTATGTTCATCAGAGATACTGGCCTGTAGTTTTCTTTTCTTGTGAAATCTTTGTCTGGTTTTGGTATCAAAGTTATGGCCTCACAGAATGAGTTTGGGGGTGTTCCTCCCTCTGCTATGTTTTGGAAGAGTTTGAGAAGGATAGGTGTTAGCTCTTCTCTAAATGTTTGATAGAATTTGCCTGTGAAGCCATCTGGTCCTGGGCTTTTGTTTGTTGGAAGATTTTTAATCCCAGTCTCAATTTCAGTGCTTGGGATTGGTCTGTTTATATTTTAAATTTCTTCCTGGTTCAGTCTCGGAAGGTTGTGCATTTCTAAGAATTTGTCCATTTCTTCCAGGTTGTCCATTTTATTGGTATATTGTTGCTTTTAGTAATCACTCATGATCCTTTGTATTTCTGCAGTGTCATTTGTTACTTCTCCTTTTTATTTCTAATTCTGTTGATTTGAGTCTTTTCCCTTTTTTTCTTGATGAGTCTGGCTAATGGTTTATCAATTTTGTTTATTTTCTCAAAGAACCCGCTTTTAGTTGTATTGATCTTTGCTATCGTTTTCTTCATTTCTTTTTCATTTATTTCTGATCTGATCTTTATGTTTTGTTTCCTTCTGCTAACTTTTGGTGTTATCTGTTCTTCTTTCTCTAATTGCTTTAGGTGTAAGCTTAGGTTGTTTATTTGAGATTTTTCTTGTTTCTTGAGGTAGGATTTTATTGCTATAAACTTCCCTGTTAGAACTGCTTTTGCTGCATCCCATAGGTTTTGGGTCATCGTGTTTTCATTGTCATTTGTTTTTAGGTATGTTTTGATTTCCTCTTTGACTTCCACAGTGACCTCTTGGCTATTTAGTAGCATATTGTTTAGCGTCCATGTGTTTGTATTTTTTACAGTTTGTTTCCTGTATTTGATATCTAGTCTCATAGCGTTGTGGTCAGAAAAGATAATTGATATGATTTCAGTTTTCTTAAATTTACCAAGGGTTGATTTGTGACCCAAGATATAGTCTATCCTGGAGAATGTTCGGTGAGCACTTGAGAAGAAAGTGTAATCTGCTGTTTTTGGATGGAATGTCCTATAAATATCAATTAAGTCTATCTTATTTAATGTGTCATTTAAAGCTTGTGTTTCCTTATTTATTTTCATTTTGGAAGATCTGTTCATTGGTGAAACTGGGGTGTTAAAGTCCCCTACTATGATTGTGTTACTGTCGACTTCCCCTTTTACAGCTGTTAACATTAGCCTTATGTATTGAGGTGCTCCTATGTTGGGTGCATAAATATTTACAATTGGTATATCTTCTTCTTGGATTGATCTCTGATCATTATGTAGTGTCCTTCTTTGTCGCTTGTAATAGTCTTTATTTTAAAGTCTATTTTGTCTGATATGAGAATTGCTACTCCAGCTTTCTTTTGATTTCCATTTGCATGGAATATCTTTTTCTATTCCCTCACTTTCAGTGATGTAGGGCCCTGGGTTGGGGTGTAGGGGCGGGGCTTGGACTCTTGGACTCTGCGTGGCAGAAGGGAGGCTCCAAGTGCAGAGGATTAGGCCCAGGAGCCCAACAGGCTTCCTGGTGCTTAAGTGGAGAGGGCCCCATTCCCTTCCATTCCCTCATGCCCCTCCCCCACCATCTCCCTCAGGGTCTTCCCCAGGGTCTTCCCCGTCACCCCTGTACCCCTAACCATGGGTGGGTCCTGCTGGGTGTAGGAACTCCTCCCCTCCCCCAGCCACCCCTCAGGGTCGCCAGTCCCTTCCCACCTCAACTTCTCTTCCCCCTTCACCCCCCCCCATGCCCCACATCTTACCTGGTCACTGGGGGTTCCTCCCGTTCCCTTAGGTGTCTGTGGCCCCACACCGGTGCCTGGTAGGTGCCCTAGTTGTGAGGAGATGCGAATTCTGCGTCCTCCTAGTACGCCATCTTGACTCCGCCCCTCCCATAGTTTTTGGGTCATCATGGTTTCATTGTCATATGTTTCTAGGTATTTTCTGATTTCTTCTTTGATTTCTTCAGTGATCTCTTGATTGTTTAGTAGCATATTGTTTAGCATCCATGTGTTTGTATTTTTTACAGTTTTTTTCCTGAAATTCATATCTAGTTTCATAGCATTGTGGTCGGAAAAGATGCTTGATATGATTTCAATTTTCTTAAATTTACTGAGGCTTGATTTGTGACCCAAGATGTGATCTATCCTGGAGAATATTCCATGTGCACTTGAGAAGAATGTGTATTCTGTTGTTTTTGGATGGAATGTCCTATAAATATTGACTAAGTCCATCTGGTCTAAAGTGTCATTTAAAGCCTGTGTTTCCTTATTTATTTTCTGTTTGGGTGATCTGTCCATTGGGTAAGCAGGGTGTTAAAGTCCCCTACTATTATTGTGTTACTGTCAATTTCCCCTTTTATGGCTGTTAGCATTTGCCTTATGTATTGAGGTGCTCCTAGGTTGGGTACATAGATATTTACAATTGTTATATCTTCTTCTTGGATTGATCCCTTTGTCCTTATGTACTGTCTTTCCTAGTCTCTTGTAATAGTCTTTATTTTAAAGTCTAGTTTGTCTGATATGAGTATTGCTACTCCAGCTTTCTTTTGATATCCATTTGCATGGATTATCTTTTTCCATCCCCTCACTTTCAGTCTGTTTGTATCCCTAAGTCTGATGTGGGTCTCTTGTAAACAACATATATATGGGTCTTGTTTTTGTATCCATTCAGCCAGTCTGTGTCTTTTGGTTGGATCATTTAATCCATTTACATTTAAGGTAATTATTGATATGTATGTTTCTATTACCGTTTTCTTCATCATTTTGGGTTTGTTTTTGTAGGTCTTTTCCTTCTGTTGTGTTTCCTGCCTAGAGAAATTCCTTTAGCATTTGTTGTAAAGCTGGTTTGGTGGTGCTGAATTCTCTTAACTTTTGCTTATCTGTGAAACTTTTGATTTCTCTATCAAATCTGAATGAGATCCTTGCTGGGTAAGGCAAACCTTTTAGATTGATTTTTTTCTCATATACAAGAACAATAAATCTTGTGAGACTTACATCTACAGTCCTTTTTGTATTAAAACATTTTCTTTTCTAAGGCTGAATGATATTCCACTGAATATATACACCACCATTTGTGACAACATGGATGACCCTGGGGGACATTATGCTCAGTGAAGTAAGCCAGAAACAGAAAGAAAAATACTGAATGACCTTACTTGTAGGTGGAATCTAAAAAAGTCAAATTCATAGAAGCAGAGTAGAATGATGGTCATCAGAGGTGGGGAGGTGGAGGAAACAGGTAGCTTTAGGTCAAAGGGTACAAAGTGGCAGTTATGTAGGGTGAATAAAGTTTTAGAGAGTTAATCTGCAGAATGATAACTGTAGTTCATAATACTGTATTGTATATTAAAAATTCGAGAAGGGAGTAGATTTCAGGTGCTCTCATCACCACACACGATAGTGACTGTATAAGGAGATGGATATATTATTTAGCTTGACTGTAGTAATCATTTCACTATGTATGGGTATATCAAAATATCATACTGTATACCATAAAAGTTATATTAAAAATAATGGGGAAAAAGTCTCCTTCTTACATTCATATTGAGGGAGAGCCCATGGTGTTCTGAATATCATAGGCCACGACTAAGCCTTGACTACCTATGGAGGGACAGAACTGAGGAGAGCGGCAATGTTTTTCTGATACTACTTCTCTGTTCACTTCTGTTCATAGAGCAGAGTGAAGCCAAATGTCTGGGAGAACAGGATTTCTAGATTCTGTACCAGCTGCCTGAAATGTTATCCTCAATAATACTCCGATAAGAGTCTCTTTGGCATCATGTTGCTGCTGTGCTCCCAGTAATCTGGGCTTCCTGCAGCATTAGTTTTGCTTAAATAAACAGGTTAGCATTTGCATCTGAGGCACAGAATATCCCTGAACATAAGAGCAGTCAGCAGGCATGTTACTTAGTAAATAAGTAGCATGTAAAGATGGAAAGCTTATGGTTACTGCCACAGAATTAAACAAAGAAGTAGAGAGTAAAAATATCAGAATTCGCTAAAATATATAGATGTGTATTTATACATACATTTATATTAATCTATATCAGTATCTTCATATATTTAGGAGATAAGAAAGAAGAAAAATAGTTTTTTTCTTTTCCTCTTAATGACAAGGAAGTGGCCCAGATGTGTGCATTCATCTCTGGTTTGAATGAAAGATGTGTATATATTTTCAGGGATAGAGCATATTTTATCTCAAAGAGCGCTGCCTTATTATTCATACATTTATACTAGAGAAGATAAATCAAACTTCTAATTAAAATTCAGTATATGTGGTAGAAATTATAGAATTGATGATCATCAGAATTTTTGGCATATTATAAATTTTTCATTTGAATTGGTACATGCAATTTCTTGTCATTATAGCCACTTCCTCTTCTCCTCCATTTTTTTTTAAACAGGGAAAAGATCTGTGGAGATATAGCTGAGAGAGTTATTAAGAAAGCATGTCGACTGGGCAGACTTTCTCTGTTATGAGTACATCTTCTATAAGGTCACATCACAGAACAGAGGCCAAAGTCCCAAAGCAAGAGTTTCTATGACCAAGAATATGAATATCTTTGGAAGGCCTGTTTGTCTAAAAATACTATTTTTCATTTATTGGCAGTTCACATGTCATCACTGACAATTTTAACAGTGGTCCAAGTGATGAAAAAAGTGCATTGCTTTTGCTATCGACACAGAGCTAAGCACATGACAGATATTCAATATAAAGTTGAATGAGAAATATTCTTATGAGAAAATACTTTTCGTGTGATAATTATATAAAAATTAAACCACATAAATTATGTTTAAAACAAACAAACAACAAAAGCAAAACCAACTACAGTTTGTAACCTTCCTGCACCTCGGAGTACCAATGGTATACTTCTCTCCAACAAGATGCAAGTGGAATATGTTTGAGTGAAATTTGCAGGAAAATTGTGCTTTCTGGTGAAAGGTGCAAATATGACCAGTACTGTGTCTTTAGCCCTTCCTCCCAGCTTGAAGACCTGTGGTGCCGGAACTAGGCCATCATCTTGTGACTATGAAGAAAAAGCTGAATAATTGCAGAGTAGTCAGTCCTGACATTCTTGAGCTGCTGAACCAAAGAGAGAGGTCCCCTAACTTCAGACAGTCTGAAATGTGAGAAAAATAAACCTTATATTTTAATGCCACTATTAGGTTTTACCTTGCTTATAGTTTAATGCATTTCTGATTGATACAGTGACATATGGAGTGAACAAAAGTTGCCAGTTCAATGGAACACACTGAAAATGTAATAAAGAGGGAAGAGATTTTTGATAAAGCAGTGTCTTGGAAAGACCAGAAAGGATAGAACTAAATAACAGTTTGTTTTTTTTTTTAAGAAAATAATGAACTAAAAGGATAATGGAATAGACATCTCTGGCCTTCAGGTTTTTTGGCTTCAGGTTCATCAATGGTGAAATGAAAAGGATGCAGACTAAATGACCTTTAAAGTTCCCTTTATTTCTATAACTTTGTGATTATAATAATAGCTCTATTCTTTCTCTGAGTCTGGAAGTTGTATAAATGTAGGGGCATTGATTCTTGGATGTGAAGAAGAAAGTGTATGTGGCCTCAGTTTTCTCCATAAAATCAATGAAGGTTGAATAGAGGAATTGCTGAGGGCCGGTGAAGGTCAGGTTGAAGTTGTACAACGTGAATTATTCATGTGCTAAGACTGTAGTGTTCCAGTCTTCCTCCAAAAGTGCTCTTCCAGGAAGATCAGAAGTAGAGAGGTAAACTGCATAGGGGATTCTTTGACAGACGTGGGTATAAAAAAATCAAAGTGTGGGATAGAAGGATATGTGTACAACAAAAATGAATAAAAATATCAGAATTATCTATGAGTAATGTCCCCGGTTTAAAAAAAGCAAATTATTTGACACGAGAACATCAGAAGTCAGAAAAGTTTATTATTATATATTTTACAGTTCTTTTTAAGCATTAAGATGAATGAGGAAAGGGAGGTAACATAGTGTTTACAGATTTATTTACTTAACACAAGTATATACAGTGCTTAACAAAAGCCCAATGATGTTCACAACAAGAATGTTTTTGCTCATCTATTGCCATATAACAAATTTCTCCAAAACTTGGTGGTTTGAAAAAAGTCTATTGTTATTCTTATTGGTCTGTCAGTTCGCAGGGCTTAGCTGGGGTTTTTGTGCCACTACAGAGAGCATCTGGGGCAGGAGTCATCTGAAGGCTTGTCTGGGAAGGTCACTTAAGATATCTTCTTGACTCACATGCCTGATAACTCATTTTGGGGATGATCGGGGTAGCTGGGGCTGGTTGAACATCACCCTCTCTCCACACTGTCTCTTCATTGTAGATAGCCTGGGCTTGCTCACAGCATGGTGGTCTCAAGATAGTTGAACTTTCTACATAGTGTCTGGCTTGCCTCAGAGTAAGCAAGCTAAAAGAGATAGATGGTAGAGCCCTAAGAGAGCATGTAGAAGCAGTCTGAGAGAGCAAAGTATAAGCCATAAGACTTTCCATGACCTGAGCTCAGAAATTAGGCAAATTCAATTCTGCTGCAATCTGCTGGTGAAAAGTGAGTCAAAGGGTGGATCTAAATTCAGGGGAGGGGACCATACAAGGATGTGAATATCATCAGGTAGCATTTGTTTCTTTGTGGGGCCATCTCTGGATTAAGGCTAACACACTTTGTTTAGTACGTTTTCTAATATGTTTATTAAAAGACATAATTTCTTTATAAGCACAGCCTTTTCTGCATTCTTCAAGTTTGACATATTGAATTTGCATAAGCATTCAGTTAAAAATACTTTCTGATTTCCATTGTGGTTTCTGCTATAATTCACAAGTTACTTAGAAATGTGCTTGTTAGCTTCTAAATAATGTGGAGATTCTACAGTCACTTATTTTTTGTTGATTTCTCTGTGATCAGAGGCCACAGTCTATATAATTTAAATTCTCTGTTTAATATCCCAGAATTTGTTGATTGCAATCAATACTCATGGGTATTTGAAAAGAATGTGTATTTGGCAACTTATAAATGGATTGCTATATATAATTTAGTTGAATTTCGTCAATCATGCTATTCAAATCTTTATATGCCTACGGAAATTTTGTTTCATTAAAAGGTATCCAATAAGACGGTTTATTTAATCATTTTCCTCTTACTTACATTAATTTTTGTTTTATATTTTCTGATCTTATTAGGTAATACAAATTTAGGACTATTTTCACTTCCTGTTAATTAAAACATTTATCTTTAGGAAGTGTCCTCTTTATCTCCAGCAGTGCCTTTTGCTTTACCCCCAGAGTCCTCAGTCTGAGACTGGCTTGTCCAGGGATGGACAGAGACTAAATCCATTTTTCAATCATCTCACTCTCACCACTGTGCATGTTTTCCCCATGTATTCCTGCCTTATCTTACCTACAGTTGCTGATCAAACTCTTTTGACCAGCGAATGTAGTCAGCTCTTTCTGACTTTTGAAGGTATTTTGAAAAATAAACCTTTCCTATGTACTTCAAAAGTCAGATCATGTATTTTATTTATTTAAAATTTTAGTTTTTTGAAATATAGTTGATTTACAATATTGTGTTAATTTCTACTGTAAAGCGAAGTGCTTCAGTTATACATACATATACATACATTCTTTTTCCATTATAGTTTATCCCAGGATATTGAATATAGTTCCCTATACAGTAGGACATTGTTGTTTATCCATTCTATATATAATAGTTTGCATCTGCTAATCCCAAACTCCCAATCCATCTCTCTCCCACCCCGTAACCCCTTGGCAACCACAAGTCAGTTGTCTACAGATCATATATTTTAAGTGATTGAAAACATTTTTATTTGCCTCTTAACTGATTAAATATTCACATGTTAATTCTGTTTAAATGAGTTTTTCCTTCATATGTGGAAAAGGTAATTTTCTACCTACTCTTGTGTCAATAACCCTATATTTTGAATTAAAGTATTTTAAATTAAGCATATGCCTTCCCAAAAGAATTAACTCAAACTGAAACTATGGATCTACAACCCACAATCTGAAACTGCAACGAACCATGTGTACTTGGTGAATTCAGTATTAAGCTCAAGTATTGCTTTTCCACAACTAAATTATGAACAGAATCATTATCTAAAAGTAAAAATAAAACTAAATAAAACTCAAAAAGCCAAGTCCTAAGAAATTGTCTAATACTCCTGTTGAACCTGAAATGAATTTATGAAGTTATAATAAGGCAGCTGTTTCACTCCTGGTCAATGTGTTTCAGAGCTTATCTGATCTTGTATATTATGGCCATAGTTTATTTTTTTAAAATATTTCCTAATTGTGTGGTAGGAGATGCTGCTGTCATTTGAAATATGTTTCTATAGCATCTCAGAAAACTCTGTATATTTTGAGGATTTGTGAGCTCACATATTTTTAATAGGCAATTGTACACCTTTAACTTTATTTTCTTCTCCTCACCATAAATATTAGATGCTATAATTAAAGAAAGGCATAAAACTGGAGTGCACAATAGATGGTGTGTCACCTCACAGTATAACTTTGAAAGAAAAAAAATTCCTTGTAAAGCAACAGAAACATACTCTGTGATTATGTGCTCTGGGCCAGTTACACAGCAAGCATTATGGGGATTACAAATTTGCTTGCTCTGGCAGGAAGGATATGCCTATTAACAGAA
Organism: Mesoplodon mirus; assembly: GCF_964341445.2. NCBI lineage: Eukaryota > Metazoa > Chordata > Mammalia > Artiodactyla > Ziphiidae > Mesoplodon > Mesoplodon mirus. The sequence continues at coordinate 105,208,726 of NC_138985.1, forward strand.
ACCAGCTGTTCGGAAAAAATGCTATGCCCAGAGTAATGAAAGGATGTCTTAATTTAGTTCTGGGCCACATTTATTACTGCTGAAAAAAATCACAGCAACTATCTACTCTATTCAATTAATGACATTCTTGTGAATTTATGCAACACAAAGGAAATATTAAGAATAGTTCATCTAAAGTAAATCAATCTCTATGGTTTAACAACGTCTTTCTTTCACCACACGATGTCTCTAGGCTTTCTAACTTGTTATTTTTCATCCAGGCCTATGCAAGGAGGGAATTTAATCAACTCAGTAGAAAATGTTTGTGCTTTCCTTTTTGGAGTGACCAGCAGACTAGATAGGTCACTTAGAACCCTTCCTGAGCATTGAGGTGACAAGAGAATTGCATTTAGGATTCACTGAGCATTGAATCTGTTTTGTCACTCAATGACTTTTGTGCAAATATCTGGTCTCTTCTAAATTTGAGTGAAATTATGTTGTGACTATGATTATGTTTAAAGCTATGGTTTAGGGAAATATTTAACTCAAAGACGTAAAATGCACGTAGATAGAAAAGGTCTAATTGGAATATGTAGAATACAGATATAAAGCTCTTATTTGAAGCTCTGAGACATCTGCATTTCCAGAATGATCTCTTTTTATTTTAGCATCTATTATAATGTGAAGATTTTTACTGAGAACTTATTAATGGCCAGATGATGTAGTAAGGGCTGTTTATACAACTTCAATATGATAGATTTCTTCCTGCAACTCAGTTGAGGCAAAATAATCAATGATTACAAACCTAACTGATAAAATGATAAACACTCTGAAGATAGAGGGTTATAAGGATATTGTAAAGAAAAAGAGCACTAAAAAAAGGCAATTGACTTAGGCTTGGCTGTGGTGTATGTGCGCATGTGTGTGCGCACACACACATGTGTACTCTTCCACAGGAAGTAGACACTGAATCATGTTTGAAATTTTGATTGGATTTATTCAATTTAATCTGGTGGATAATACAGGGAAAGGCATTCCAGACAAGGGAACCAGCATGGGTAGAGACTTCGGAAGAATTAAGTGAGTTGCGCAGCTCTTTCAAAGAGTTTGAAAGGGCTAAGGAAGAATGAGGCCAGGAGATGTGCAGAGGGTGAGTCCAGAAGGGCTTTGTGGGCAATGCCAAGAGGCTTGAACTTCATCCTAAGAGTTGGGAAAACCCTGAAGGATTTTAAGCAAAGACATAAGATTTTTTTTAAATTTTATTTTTATTATTTTTTTAACATCTTTATTGGAGTATAATTGCTTTACAATGGTGCATCAGTTTCTGCTTTATAACATAGTGAATCAGCTATACATATACATATGTTCCCATATCTCCTCCCTCTGTGTCTCCCTCCCATCCTCCCTATCCCACCCCTCTAGGTGGTCACAAAGGCATAAGATTTAGGATTAGACATTTCAACTGTCCTGCTCTCTCTGGCTACCCCTCAGCTTAGGTGGTCAGGGCTTAGGTGAAGCTTGGACCTCCTAAGATCCTTGAGGTCAAGGACTTATCTGTTAAGCACTAAGTATCCAGAACTGGGGATATTTTCTGGAACTCTGGATGAGTTTGGTAAATATTGTTTGAATGACTGAATAGATAAATGAATACAATACCTGCGATTAATCACCTCTCTTCTTCAGACTTAACAAAGAAGTTGAGATATTGCCTGACCCCAACCTCTACTATTTAATTTGCCCCATGCCTCAGTACTGTCCATGAATAGGCTCTCAAGTATCTCAAAGGTTGGTTTTTATCAATAGCAAATTTAGTTTATTACAACGAACAATTACTGAAATTCCACCGTGCCTGTCAGTGTGCCAGGTGCAAGAGTCATATAAAGACAACAATGCTAGGTCTTTATCACCAAGCAGCTTGTAATCTCACCTCTCTTCTACTATAAACATAGTTTTCCTAAATCTTGTATCTTCCTTTTTATAATTGAATGGAATTTCCTAAATCTTGTATCTTCCTTTTTATAATTGAATGGAATTTTCATTGCATCAGGGCAATTAGGAGTTATCATCTTTATTCAGTATTTCATTGTACCAATTTTCTAACCACTTGAGGGACTTGATATTATTTTCTCATAAGTGTTTGCCAAATCTCTGTTTTAATTAAAGAAATATTTCCCTTAAGTTTACTTTATAAATAAATCAGTCATTTAAAACTTGCTCATATTTTGCTATCCATAGCATATCACTGTGCACTCAGTATTAGTTTCATTATTTGTATCATATTAAAATTTGATTTTTAACAGATGGCAACTGGTAACTATGCAATTGCAGGAAGAAAAGCATATTTGTTTTTGACCTTTTATTATACACAGACTTGGTTTGCTTTATACATGAATGAGCTGATATTCTTCTACTACCTTAGCTTCTGTTCTGGTCATTTTGGATTTCTTTTCCACAATACAATTTTCTTAACTGCTCTATAGACTCAAGTTTGAAAGTAACTACAATTCTTATAGTCTTGAATAGATACTTTGATACATTTTTGGGGGATACTGCTCATGCAGGTTAATTGTATTGGTTATGAGAAAAATTAGTGTTAAATGCATAGATATGGAAATTGTGCAAAAACAAATATTAGAACAATGGAATGCTTATAATCAATTGTTTTGACTCTTCCATTTTGGATACATGAGGTCAAATAGCATGTAAATCTGTAGTTTTAAATTTACCTTAAAAGCTAATACTTTTAAGGCACAATACTTGGAAAACGCATAGATTGATACAAAATTATCTTTATTTTAGAAATTATATTTAATGTACTAGACTGTACATTGTAAGATGACTGCCCCATTACTGTAAATTTTTGAATGTTGGATGCTTACGTTTTGCCCATTTCAGTAAGTTTTTTTTTTTGTATTCATTTTCTTTTCAAGTAAGAGAAGAGAAAAGAAACATTTAAATCTGTAAGAAAATTACATGGTACATTCATAGTTCTGAGTTTCTGGGCCAAACTGAAGTGTTTTTCAGCTATGCCATTAAATAAGCATTAAACGCATTTTATGAATTGAAAAAGAGTCCAAAGCTTTGTGTGCTTGGATGGTGTCTAGAAGATTATATTCTGGGTGGTGAATCCTGATGGGCTTCACATATGGATACAAAGTTGCCCAGAGCATTTAAGAGTCTGAGGTTGGCCATCCTTCTTGCTCTGAGCTAGAGCACAGGCATTTGCTTACTAAGGGTTAGTCTTCTGATGACCCTGGAGAGGACAGTGAAGGGCTTCAGGGATATTGAGGAACCTCCCCTTTGCTAGACCTACATCCTGCATCTCGGTTGAGTACTTCGTCTTTTCCCCACCAGTACCAGTACCAATGATGAAGGCAATTAATATGAATTATTGGATAATCAAGTACCAACCTCTGTGCTAACTGCTTAATAAGCATCACCTCCTTCAGTCAGCCAAGTGAAGTAGGTTTAATGTCCACGTTGTAGAGATGAAGGAACTGGAGTTTACAGGAGGGATGCGATTTACCAAAAGTCAGAAAAGGAGTTGGTAGATGGTACGGTAGATTTCACCCCACAGCCCATGCCCTCAACCATGGCATTCACAATTTCTCTCTCGATCCCACCTGTTTTGAAGCAGGCACCGGCTTTCCATTCCTCCTTGGTGTCTGTCTCCTCGTGAGTTTTCGCATTTCTGCCCATCATAATCTGCTTTCAGGTGATTCCATGATGTAGTCCTGAATTACCTGTGTTAAAGGCTTCTCTCAGAGGGAATCTGCACTTCAATTCTTGGACACCTTCAGCACAGTTACCTGAAGCCTCTGAGTTGATTTTAGGGGACTACCGATAGAGGGTGGCAGATTACCCCTACTTCACTGTTTTCTTAAGGTTTGGGGTGCTTTTCAAAGCTCTATCTGCATCTCCTCTCTCCTAAATTTCATTAGAGCAGAATAAAGAAAACTGTTAAAAACACTTTTTCAATGGGTGAATACCGGATAAATAGTCTGAATTCAGTTGCATTAGAAAGATCAGTCAACAGATAATCACATGCCATACTCTTCTCAAGCAACAGCCAGGTAGCTTGCTTATGTAATATAATTCCTGGGCAGCTTCAGCTTTTAAATGATTGAGCCTCTCATTCACAGCCATTGCTCAATTCCTGCCAGGGGCTGGGATGTTAAACCTTCTCTGTGTTTGTTTCCCTGCTTATGCTCCCTCTCTGGAAGCCAAATATTGTAAGTTCTTTCTTTTTTTTTTTTTTTTTTCTTTTTGCGGTACGCAGGCCTCTCACTGTTGTGGCTTCTCCCGTTGCGGAGCACAGGCTCCGGACGCGCAGGCTCAGTGGCCATGGCTCACGGGCCCAGCCGCTCTGCGGCATGTGGGATCTTCCCGGACCGGGGCATGAACCCGTGTCCCCTGCATTGGCAGGCGGACTCTCAACCACTGCGCCACCAGGGAAGCCCTGTAAGTCCCTTCTTTGATGCAGGAAAATGTAAAATCAGAAATATGATCCTTCCTTTAAAAAAAAGAAGCAGCTAGGCGATTTCCTGGGTGTGGAGGAGAATACTTGCCTATTTGGTGCCTATCTTGTAAATCCTTTTTGAGTGCTTATAAGAAAGCTGAAATCTCGACCTAGTAAACTAGACAAACAAGCATTAGTTGGGTAACAATATTTGAAGTAAATTTCTCAAACAAGTTTAAGCTTGACTGTACTCTGCCTTTGGGATGGTGATGATTTCTCTGCAGTGTTTACCTGCCAGTCGGTGTAAAGAGGTGAGGACACACCTGTTGTCACTTCCCTCAGCTGAAATGTAATGTCTTCCATGTAAAACTTGGTATTTCAAACTCGTTGGAAGTTTATGAACTACATTTCATATGAACTGAGGCAAGTTTTAGAGCATGACAGTGGGGGAGGAAGTGGTAGTTTATAATCTGCTCTTATGGTTAAGAAACACAGATAGAATCAACTTAAATGCACTCACTTTTTTAATCATTACCCCACTCCCAAGACAAATTCTTTATTGTGAATGCATAGGAAAACCTTAGTAAAATCTCTGATGTTTGGAAGCAGCCTGATTTCCTGTCTCTAAGCTGCAGACATTTAGAATAAACTTGAAATACTTGTGACAGTTTCAAATTCAAATCATAGCATTCAACTTTATTCATATTTTAACACATACCTCCAAGCTCCCACAGTATTTCACTTCATAAAATGTATTAATTTAATTTTTTTCCAACACCTAAGCTAAGTACGTCTTCCTTATGGGGGTAGCTCACTTTTTCCCCAGAACAAGATGTCACTCACAACCCATATGTAATTTTGTTTGTTTTTTAATTAATTAATTTTTGGCCGCGTTGGGTCTTTGTTGCTGCATGTGGGCTTTCTCTAGCTGCGGCGAGCCGGCTTCTCATTGTGGTGGCTTCTCTTGTTGCGGAGCACAGGCTCCAGCCGCGTGGGCTTCAGTAGCTGCAGCACGCAGGCTCAGTAGTTGTGGCTCGCAGTCTAGAGCGCAGCCTCAGTAGTTGTGGCGCATGGGCTTAGTTGCTCCACGGCATGCGGTATCTTCCCGGACCAAGGCTCGAACCCATGTCCCCTCCATTGACAGGCGGATACTTAACAACTGCACCACCAGGGAAGTCCAACCCATAAGTAATTTTGGATTTGAACATTTTGTTAGAGTCTCACATCATCCAGTGCATACGAGTATTTTATTTGAAATGGGCCTCCTTGATACTTCTGAAATCATGTTACACAAATAGCTAACTGTTTTTAACAATGTGAAGGAAATAATGATAATTGGTGTTCACAGCCAAACAAGGTTAAAATAGCATGCTTTTGAGCAATTATTATCTAACAGGCCTTCTGTCTATTGTGTCATTTGAGAGTTACAAAACCTTTTGAAGAAATGTAATCTGATGGTATAATTGGCCAAATTAGAAGGTCCTAAGAGTAGGAGGCATATCTGTTTTGTTGACTGTTCCTTCTCCAGTGTCTGGCACAGATCTGTGCTCTATCATTATTTATTTAATTGTTGAATGACTGCTATCATCCCTGCTTTACAAATGTGGAGACAAAGCATCTGAGAGGTTACGTAATTTCTCCAGAGTGACATAGTTTGTGAGCATCAGAGCCAGGATATCTGATTTCACAGCCCAGGCTTAGATCGTTATGGCCTTGTGGCCTTGTTACATGCATGTGTAAATGTAATTCTAGTTCTATGTTAAAAGCATATAAAATCAGCAGAGTAACATAAAAAGCAAACTTCTGGTTACCAAAGGGAAAAGGGGGTGGGGGAGGGCTAAATTAGGAGTTTGGGATCAGAAGACACAAACTACTATATATAAAACTGATACACAGGTCTTCCCTGGTGGCGCAGTGGTTGAGAGTCTGCCTGCCGATTCAGGGGACACGGGTTCGTGCCCCGGTCCGGGAAGATCCCACATGCCACGGAGCGGCTGGGCCCGTGAGCCATGGCAGCTGAGCCTGCGCATCCGGAGCCCGTGCTCCGCAACGGGGGAGGCCACAATAGTGAGAGGCCCACGTACTGCAAAACAACAACAACAACAAAACCAAAACAAACAAAAAAACTAATGCACAACAGGGTAGTACTGCACAGCACAGGGAACTATATTCACTATCCTGTAGTAAACCATAATGGAAAAGAATATGAAAAATAATATGTATATATAAGTATAACTGAATCACTTTGCTGTACACCAGAAACTAACACAACATTGTAAATCAACTATACTTCAAGAAAAAAAACCACACAGAGACACTCAAAAAATAAAATCAGAAGAGTGGAGACTCTGAGAGGTTTATAATACAGAGGAACAAACAGTTGATCTCAAACATACAGCTGTTTTTTCTCATGAAAGATAGTCTCCACTCAGTCTTACAGGACATAAAACACCACAGCTTGACAGTATTTAGCTAATAATAATGGCCTGAATTCAGTGGGAAATTGACTTATTCAGCTTGTGTCAAGGGGATCTGTGCTGTGACTGAAATTCTCTACATCAAAGTGGTGGCTATTCTTTATTAATCATTCAAGATCTCTGCTATGGAAAGCTTAAAGCCATCTGTGGACCAAACAGATTTTCTCAACTGCAGATTTCACAGTGCCCTCTCCTGTGCCTCCTCCAGACCTGAAGTGTATCAGCCAAGCATAAAATTTTATTCCAGTGATTTACTTTGTTAGTTTCATATTCACCTTCCACCTTCTGAGATTGCATTCTTCTCTGTGAGAATTCAAACTCCTAGCAGCCCAGAGTTTCTCTCTGACATCCCCCGGCACCATCCATCTTACATCACAAAGAGACAGTAACTCTCTTTCAAGTCTTTTGCCTTCTCCCTGTTCTAGTGAATACAAAACTATTCTGGGAAAAATGTCTTTTAAAAGTGTGTTTTCGACTGAGATTCAGATCAACTCTAAACCCCCAAACTTTTAAAACGTGCTTCTCTGTTTAGAATTCAGAATCAGTGTGAGATTCTTAAGAGTGAACATTAGGAATCTTGCCATGGTTATAGTCTGGCTAAAATATGCTTTGTAAATTTGAGGGAGAATGAAAAAATGATAAGTGCATTTACTTGTTTTAAATCCCACTGTTTTTAAAGGAGAACTGCCCCCTCACTTGTTGTTAGAAGGTTAAAATATAGAAATGTGCTGCTATGAATTAACCAGCTCTCCAAAGACATAAAGAAAAGAGGTTAAATGCCTTTGGAGGCATTCTGTAAAATTAGTAAGTCCAACTATTTGTTGAATCTAGGGGCTGATGTTATTGAACCAGATGGGTTCCTTGGGTATTGAAAAGACATGACTGACACCAATCTTCTGTTTCCAGCAGTGCTGCAAGGGAGCCCTCTCTAAATGCATAATGGGAGAACCAAAGATTCTCTCTGGCGTAGGCACTGTCCATAAGACTGAATGCTCTTGGAGTATCTTTTAAATTGTTTTCTTCCATAGGCTAACAGACCTACCTATATATAGATCTTCCTGGCATTTGAAATATTCATGTAATTCATCAAATTGATTGGGGGGGTAGTGGACCCCAAATCAACCTTGAATATATTTTGCTGTCTTGATTCAATCATTTTGTCCAGGACCTGGTGTTGAAGCTAATTGTTAGGGTACCATGCTTACAGAATTTAGCAAATGAATAGCATGTAGTGGTGTATAGAAAGCTACCAGAAGCTTACAAATTCCTAGATGTTAATCTTTTCTAAAAAATCACAACATCTGATTAAGATGTAGAAAATTCACCCTGAGGCATTTACTTTCTATTTTAAATGAATATTTTGCAAAATTTTAGACAAATCCCAAAGCAGCTTAGTGTTAGACTGAGGTGAGGAATAAGTTTAGATTAATTGAAAGTCTTGTGAGTATGCTAATTATTTATTATAATCCTGAGAGGTTTTTTTCTTTGTTTTTAAAAATGATTCCTCTTCCCAGTGTCTCAAATCAGGTGTTTCTGGCAAAAGGTAAAATAAAGTATGTAGGGGATATGAGACATTTAAATTAAGTTTCTTAGTGTTTGTGGCTGAAACTCTTTTTTTTTAAATTTATTTATTCATTTATTTATTTTTGGCTGTGTTGGGTCTTCGTTGCTGCACACGGACTTTCTCTAGTTGTGGCATGAGTGGGGGCTACTCCTCATTGCGGTGTAAGGACCTCTCAGTGCAGTGGCTTCTCTTGTTGCAGAACAGGGCTCTAGGTGCAGAGGCTTCAGTAGTTGTGGTGCATGGGCTTAGTTGCTCCGCGGCATGTGGGATCCTCCCGGACCAGGGATCAAACCCATGTCCCCTGCATTGGCAGGCAGATTCTTAACCACTGTGCCACCAAGTAAGTCCCGTGGCTGAAACTCTTTACTGGCCTCCAGCATCAATTTCTCCATCTTCCTTTTAAAAATAGAAACCCTAAAGTTTTAGCTGGACGCATGACTGGCTACAGACAACACCCGAGCAGATGGCAGCCACAAAATGGAAGGGGTCTAGTCCTTGAATGATTCTAAATGACCTCATGGAGCACTAATTTTTATTCTCTTTGTTGTAGTATCTTATCCTGTACTCTGATATAGTGTTGGAGAACCATTTATGTAGGAAATTATTTTATCTGTCTTTAATTCTTAGCCTTTAATTCATTTCAATTCAATTTTTGGTAAGAAGATAACAGACTTCCACTTTCTAGATTTACCCTCCCTCCTTCAACAGCCAAGACAACCAGACACAATGTGTAAAACAATGGTTTTTGAGACAGTAAGCATCAGGCAATGAGGAACAATGATCCCTGAGAGATGGGAAACAATTGAAGTGAGCCCTCGACTGTCCCAGCTTACTGGCTGAAGGAATTTCCAGATCCCCATGCTAGGAGGGGAACCCAGGCAGAGCTGGGTGGGGTCCCTGTGTTGAGGAGACCTATCTAAGAATCCAGGGAGATTAAGGTGGCTAGAGTTTGCAGGGCAGAGCACCAAGGAGGAGACAGAGATAGAGAGACCCTCAAATTTGTAGAAAGTCTCCCTTGTATATTTAGATGAATACTATCAGCATATCATATGAGGACACTACCCAGGGCTAGAAAAAGAACCATGCCCCCACCCCCAGAAAAGGATTAGAGGCAGTGCCCTGCACACAGAGCTGATAATAATACCTGTTTCCACCAGCCAAAATAGAAAACTTTATGAGTCACAAGGTGCTGCATAGAGTACAGTAGTTCCCCCTCACGCAGGGTATACATTCCAAGACCCCCAGTGGATGCCTGAAACCACAAATAGTACTGATCCCTATATATCCTATGTTTTTCCCTATACATACATACCTATGATAAAGTTTAATTTACAGATTAGGCACAGTAAGAGATTACAACAATACCTAATAATAAAACAGGACAATTATAATAATCTACTGTAATAAAAGTTATGTGAATGTGGTCTCTCTCTCTTTTTCTCACAAAATAGCTCATTGTATTGAACGGACCCTTCTTCTTGTGCTGATGTGAGATGATAAAATGCCTTTGTGATGAGGTGAAGTGAGGTGAATGACGTAGGCATTGTGACATAGCGTTAGGCTGCTACTGATCTTCTGACTATACTCAGAAGGAGGCTCGTCTGCTTCAGGTGATCGTGGATTATCCAGACATGATGATGTTGATAGTTGGACCTCACGAGCAGATGATGTTTATGGAACATGCTGGGTGGGATAAAATGGACAGTGTGAGATTTCATCACACTACTCAGAATGGTGCACAATTTAAAACTTATAAATTGTTATTTCTGGAAGTTTCCATTTAATATTTTTGGCCTGTGGTTGACTTTGGGTAACTGAAACCATGGAAAGTAAAGCTGCCGATAAATGGGGGACTACTGTACTCAGAAGTGTCTTGATTCAGTAGTAGGCTATCTTGACCCTTCAGAATTAACGCTGCACTTGTCCCACTTAACAAATCTTAAAAGCAATACCTGAAAGGATCCAACAGTTTCCAACTAATGTAACTGTGTTCCAGAACAAAGCTCAAGGGTATTAATAGGAATAAAAAAAATATCTGGCACCCAGCAAGCAAACATCTGGCCTGGCGTCCAATCAAAGATTACTAGCCAGGCAAACAGGCAGGGAAATGTGAATTAGGAGAAGGATCAACTGAAATTGACCCAATGTTAGAATTAGCAGAGAAGGGCATTTAAATACTTATTATCAATGTATTTCATATGTTGAAAAAGTTGAGTAAAGACATAGAGAATATTAAAGAGACCCAATATTTAGTCAGTTGCTGAATAAACTAATACCTGGACTGGATAGAAGGCTAGAGGTGGGAGGAATAAACCAGCCTGGATATATACAGGGCAACCAGAGGCAGAGTGTGAGGGGCAGAAACTAGAATTTTAATGGCGGGGAAACCAAGATCTTAAACTGGTACAGAGATTCTCAACTTGATGTCGAGAGACTCCTGGTAGACTGTTCCAATATTCTCAGACTCTCAAGTTCTCTACCTTATTTCTTTATATGTTTCTCTTTATATACTTAGTTATATGATTTTTGTTTAGATGACAATGAAAGGGTTAAAACATACTCTTAATAATCTTGACCACCAAGGTATAATCAGGTAGTACCATAACTCTTTGTTGTCGTTGGTGCACGTGTCTGTGACCACTTTGTCCTCAAGTAATCCTTTATCCGTGGGTGCTTTCAAATTCATTTTGGCTACTTTCAAGTTCTCTGGTTCTTAATTAGTGGTCTAGAATGTATCATTGAGCATCAGTCTTTGTTGAATGAATGAGTGTATGAATTATGGGGAAAATACCACTTACGTGCTAGGAAGTTAACATTTTAAAAGATAATAAATGTTATTATGTTTGTGATGTTAACAGAATATTGTTAGTTCTGTACAGCTTCTTGAGAATGTTCAGGGAAGAAACAATTTTTAGTTTCACAACTAGAACGGAAAAGTTCAGAAAGAAACCACAAGAACATACTGAGAATCCAGGTCTTGTAGGGTACAAAAGGATTGTTCTAATTAGATTATTAGAATTGCAAAATGATACATTTCAGCTGCAGATTAAAAGCAGTTTTTTGATGCTCAAAGCATAAGTGGGACAAAGCAAAGGATGTATCCTTAAGACAAAAAGGAAAGAAACCAAATTTAACTTAGTTCAAGGAAGAAGATAAATAACATATATCTTCTGTCTTATTTTACATAATTTCTATCTGTACTGGACAAGTAAAGTGAATTGCCATTATTTTAATGATCTTTGTTTTATAATAGCAACTATTATATTGTCTGGATCATATATTATAGTTGGGATCTTGGTTCACTGTGTCCAGAGATACTTTCTGTTGATTTGACTTGGCTGTTAGCGGTCATTACTACCTCTTGATAGATGATGAAATGGCATGAACAGGGCTAGCAAGAATTAATCAGTATTTCTAGGCTTTATCTAGAAAACAAATTTATGAAGTCACAGTAAATGACATGGAGCTCCAAACTAAGAAGCCCATGAACATAGTAGTTCTATGATCAATACAGAGGAAACCTTGAGTTCCAGTGGATTTTCTTTTGTTTTACAAAATAGGTCTACAAGATTTAAGCTATTCATATTTGGAGAAATTCTCCAGGATTATTACAGTGTTCATTTATTAAAACCATGAAGAAATGAGACATTACAAATATTTGTAATTTGTATCCAATTTTAATTTCTGCATCCAAATTAAGCTCCATTCTTAGGTTATAAGGTTTTAGGGATTTCAGGCTATGTTTTCTTTTTTTTAGAAAAATCTAAATTTAATTATCATTTTGCTTTTCTTGCTTAGTGTCTAGTAACTTTACATAAGAACAGAATTGAACATTTTTACAGCTTTGTGACATTCACTACCTCTTACAATTTTGTCAATTCAAAGCTTTAAAGCCTCTAAATTTACATTTCACATCTGCACATCAAAGTGCTCATTTCATCATCCTGTCTTAGAAAGGATTAGAATAACCACAGAAAATCATCACGGAGTACTAGCTTTAGAACAGATTCCTATAGGATGAATAAGTATATCTGTCACGAACACTGCTGCAAGACGAGAACTCCACTGAAGAGATGGCTTCAGACACTAGGAGTCATTAAGCAGGTTGTTTTTTTCTTCTGTAAATTATCCCATGACTGTAATCTGGAAAGTATTTTGGGACAGATGATGATTGGTTCTAGTTATCTGTATACTTCATGATTTGTATACTATGTTGTCCTGACATAACATACACTTGCACTTAGGTGGTGAATATTACCCTTGCTATGTCAATGAGTGACCTTTTTCATATAACCACCATGAGGTATATACAAATATACATGTGTTATTGGCTCATTACAGTGAGCAAACAAGAGCTGCCTTCTTCCCTAGGGGAGGTCAAATGACTCTGGATGGAGAGACCTATTTATCCAAGATAAACCCAGAAATGAAGGTTGGAAGTATGAAGTCACTTGGAGAGAAGAAAAAATGTTCTGTTCTCAAACAACAGGAGACCAAAAAAGAAAGCTTGTGGAATAGTCAGGGGAGGTAGGTCAGTTCAGATAAGACTGAGCAAAAGAACAAACACAAACAAGGACTGAGCCTGGGATGGTAGCAACCAAACCTGGCAACCTGCTGGGCCACCTCAACTTACTCACTTCAATACTAACATTTTTCTGACCTGTGATTTCCTTCAATTCATCTCTGCCTTCTTTGCTTCAGTTGGGCAGATATCGGACACTGTTCTTTCTTCCACAGTTCCCTGTAGTCCTATAGTCTTGTGTTTGTATCCTACAGACATTTTTTTTCTCCTAGGTTACAACAAGGTAACTACTGTTTAAAAGAGGAGTGATAATAATAAAATCTTACAGTTTTAATGAGCTTTTAACTTTTCCAAACAGTTTCATATCTATTAGTTATTAGCACATTTAAATCTCACAACAGCCCAGGGGCTATGTTGGGTAGTTATTAGGACTTCCATTAGATCCATAAGAAAAAAAAAAAAAAACAGTTAAAAACTAGAGTAGAAGGACTTCCCTGGAGGTCCAGTGGTTAAGTCTCTGTGTTTCCAGTGCAGGAGACATAGGTTCGATCCCTGGTCCAGGAACTAAGATCCCACATGCCACACGACCAAAAAAAAAAAAAAAAAAAAAAAAAACTAGAGTAGAAATGGAGGAGAGATAGGTGAAAATGGAGCTAGTAGGAAATGAGTTTACTACCTAATAAAGTAAGAATATTAGGTGTGTAAAGAAAAAAAATGAAAAAATAATATGAAAAAGAAATGTTTGCACTTCTTTGGTATATGGGTGGGGCTATTAAAATTTGTAGGGAATTTCAGCTCATTGATTTTCTATGCCTTTGAGCTATGTTCTTTTATGTACTTCCTGTGGCTATTTTTAATTCTTATCTTCTCAAAAATTACTCCAAGATTCCTGGTGGCACTATTGGCTTTTGGGATACCTTGAGGTAGGGTTCCAGAGGTGGTTAAAATGGTAGAAGGTATCTCACAAATAAATGAATAACTTTAGTCTCATTTAGCCAATCAGAAAATAATAGAAATATGATAGGACAATATATTGAGTTATGTTGCCCTGCAGTATTCATCTCTAATTGTAAATTTTGGGGGGAGATTGATTCTTATTGAATTACCTTATCTGTAAAATGATGTTTGAGACTCTATGATCACCAATACTTCCTTCTAGGCCTAATAGTTTCCAGTATTTTCTAAAATTGTTGTTGGAATTGTGGTGGATTATATTTGTAGAAAAAGCAAGCAAGGTGAAATGATATAATTTGAATATCCTTTTTAAAATTGAAATACAGTTATGATATACGTTGTTAAATAAGCCCTTGATACTCAATTTTTAACAGAAATAACTAGACACTTTTAGTCAAACTCAAGTGATGAACTTGTATATTATAAATGTGTATAAATTCTAAAATTAAGTTAAACAAGGCAAAGTATAACCAATCTCCTGAATTTAATTTAAATTATGTAAATACTTTCTACAAGAGTGTTTCTCTGTGTTGAAGAGCAACGTGATGGGGCCAAAAATGAATTCTAGGATCCAGAGATTCCTGGGTATAGATGGTTGTTTGAGATGCTAGTTGGCTTTGAATAGTCAAAAAACATGGTATTAACTGACACAGGGATTTGATTTATTTAAAAAAAAATTAGTTCCCTCTGCTAGCAATGCAGATTTTTTGCCAGTAGATGGAGAAGAGCTGATATCCCAAGTAAAAGCCAAGAAATTGAGGTTTGCTATGAAAACATATTTCTCTTTAATACTATCATAGAAAATTTATTTTATTCATTTAACAAGTATCACTGAGTGATTAGTATATGATTAGCACTGTGTTTGCTAAAGGGAACGCGAAAGAAACCCCAGGTGTGGTTACTACCCTTCTCAAGCATTTGGAAGAAACAACTTGTTTGCTCCAAATCATTATTTAGCAAGGTACAATACTATTTTGTCCAAATGTCTGATATAAGCAATAATTTACCTAGAGATCAATTAGTGTTGGGAAACAAAAGAATGCTGTTTTGGAGAAAATGAAATGAGCTTCTATTGGTTTGAAAGAAATGGATAGATTGGGGCTAAGAATTAAGAAAATGGCAATTTAAGTATAGTAAGTATCCTAAGCAAATGTTCATAGACTATAAAGAGTGTGGTGTGTGCAGGAGATTATGATACTAGAATGAGGGGTGTGGGAATTTGTGTTGAGATTTTGTGGGAAATAACAGTAGGTAAAGTAAGGCCAGATAATTGAGAACCTTGAATGGCAGTGATTTTGGATTTCATTTTCAAAGGAGAAGCACTGGCAGCTTTCAAGAAGTTGAAATTATTGTTTGAAGAAGATAAATCTGAAAGCAGAATAATATATAGCTGGGTTTGATAGAAAAGTATTGCATTGTCAGAGAAATTTCTTTGGTTATAATTTTCATTTTAGAACTCACCAGCTATATAATGTTCAATAGTTCACTTAACTTTTCTGAGCTTCAACAGAATCATCTGTAAGATCTGTATGAAAGTGGGTGGGAGGGTCTTTATTAGATAATTTTTTCAGGTTTGCTTCTAGCTTAGCCTGGCTAGGAAGACCAAATATAAATTTATACTATTCATCCAAGTGTGAGTTAATAATGAGCTGGGGAAGTAAAAGGATATACAGGAAAAAGGAGATGTAAGGGTCAGAGAGGGCCTCATTTTGAACTGCTTGATTCTTAAGAACCATCAGTAGAAGTAAGTTATATAGTTAGAGGGATATGGTGTGAAAATGATTAGAAGAAATCCCTAACTCATATATTGGCTGTGACGTGACCTTAGGACATCCAATTCTATCTGACCTAATGTGAATGAGTAAATAGTTTTTATTAAGCCCTTAAACAACGATATTCCTTTCAGTTATATTCTTTTCTATTCACTCTACTTTCCCTCACCCTAATATCTAATCTATTACCTAATCCTATTATTTCTCTAAGATAAATACTTGTAGTCGTCTAGTTCTCTCCACCCCACTTTGCCTCTAGTTATTTGGAATACTGCTGCAGACTTTGTGATCAATTGGCAGAGAAACTAGTTATATTAAGGGTTGCAGCAGAAATCTAAGAAAAAAAAGCTAGTTTAAGTCAAGCTGTTTTCATAATATTTCAAGCAATTTAATAATCTTAAATGATTTAGGGGAACCAAGAAAATGTTAAGAGAATAGAGCCAGGCAATAGGAACATATTTAATGAATAAAAGAATGGAAAACATGTGCTGGGTACTATCCTATTGTTGTACATATATAATTTCATGGATATTAATATACAATTTTTGATGTATATGTAATGCATCAAGAAACTTAGATTTAGAGAGAAATTAACTCACCCAGGGTTGCACAGTTGACATTGCAGACCTGGGATTTGAAACTTGTCATTTTAAATTCCAACATCCATCCACTTGTCAGTACATGAAACTACTACAGAAAGCAGTTGAAGATGGGAGACTGAATCTCAAATGAATGTTTGGGGTTGTAGTTATATATTAAGGACTCTTTAGCTTAAGGTTGGTAAGTGAAGATTTAAAACAGAATTACTTCATTATGGAAAGGGGAATAGAAAGATTGCAAGAGACAGCTGAGAAGTGTATCCCAACATTTTTCACTGAATCATGAAACTCTGAATTCTTAAAGTCTGTTACACATAGCTGACAATTCCTTGTAGTACTATGCCTTTCATTTCCTATAAGACTCTCCAGAATGGCAAGTCACTTTTTCACAAGGTCCTGTCACTTTTACATCATGAACCAATTCTTTATGATCAAGATTAACCCCAAATGAGCATCTTCTCTACTATTGCTGGTACTTCTGAGTGGCATTTTGTTTTCTAGCAACAGCAAGTCAAATAACCACAATTTCTATGTTTAGAAGAATATATTTCTAATCTCTTTATATTCTAGGTTCTTCTGTAAACTGACTTCATCCCCTGTCATGGAGATAGCATATTTGCTTCATTGGAGTGGTGGCTTTAAAAACTATGGGTGGATCTTCAATTTTCTGTCTGTCTTTCATTCATAAACTCTTGTTTTAAATTATTATGCATTAATATCCATAAACTACTTCTCATCATGCTCTGAATTTAGACTTCCTGCATTATCTGAAAAACAAGAATGTTGAACAATATTAGCACTGCTCGACAGCCAACAGTTCCGTTTTTCAGTGTTGCTAATTTACACAGTAGTGTTTCTTCATTATTTGAATATTTTATTGCATTTGCCCTTATTCATTTACCAAAAAATGAAGTGCTAAATAGAAAAAGTGATAAGCTTAAGTCTTATAAACTTCATAAAATTGAGATGAAGATTGAAATAATTGTCTATTAAAAAATGATGAATTGTTTAGCTCCAGTTGAGTACCCAGTTAATTTTGTGCTCAATTATAAGGGAAATGAATAAAATTAAAGAACACATACAAAATGCTGGGAATAGATTGCCAAGACTGAGTCCTGGAATTCTATTATAATTTTTAAGTTAGAGGAAGATAGATCTCTACCAACAAGATCTCTGCCTAAAAGTTTCACTTTTGCCATTGGAATTTTTTTAGGAAGAAATCATAATTGAAAGTAGAAGTTTGTCTTTATTGAGTTACCCCTTTACCCTGTTAACCTGTCAAGCTTGTTCAGGGTTTTTGTAATAAGGAAGGAATTAATACTCCTTCTAGACCACACAAACACTACACTCAGTAGAATGTTCTGTTTCTACACATTAGAAATCCAGAAATCCAGAACTATGTAATATTCTGCTTTTTTGTTTGTCTCCATACCTGTTTAACCTGCTTGGGTAGGGAGTTGTTCTAAGTTAGCTAAATTCCAATAACAGAATTCAACAAATACGTTCTATTACTATGTTTAGTTACTTATTCGATTTTTGTTATAAGTATGTCCCATTGACCCTCACTTGATTTTCTTGAGTATAGTCTTGGCTTGTTCCATTTGATCCAGTGTAGTTCAACTATTCTTCCCTCCATGACAAATGTTTTATAATAATTCACTCATTTATGGGAAAATGAAATGAGTGAGTGTTTCTGGTCTCTTCTTGGTCTAGGTCACTCTGTATACACTTGTCAGGAAAATATTCCTCAAATATTGTTTTCATCATGGCCTTAGTTTACTCAAAATATTCCAACCCCTTCCAACTCTCCAGATCTGGGTTTTAACACAGGCTATCCATACCTCTCTCCTCATTCCCTTCCTTACAAGCCTCATTTTTTATTATTCTTTTTCTTTCATTCATTAATGAAGTCAAATTCATCTTCTTGGCATATCTACAAAATGTTCTTTTTAGCATTCAGAGGGCAAATAAGGAAGGAAAGGGCATTGAGAAAGGAGACAGCCAAGGGGGAGGTGGAAGTGAAGGAGGGAAAGACAGAAGGAAGAAAAGGAGAGGGGAAGGGGGCTGGAAGGAGGAGAGGACAAGGCATGCCTCCTGAGGGGGTGTCTCAGGATGAATCTGAAGACACCTTCTCCTTCAGATGAAGGCAGTCCCAAGCTGGGTACACAGCTTCATGAGCAGAGCATGGACTAAACACCCCCAAACACACACACACACACACACACACACACACACACCTCTAGCTGTGCAGGGAGCTCTTCTGCAGGTACCATTCTGTGCAGTTGCCCATGTCGTGCATCCTGATGCTCTTAGGAAGCAGATTGGTCTTCCTGGTGCTAATTCCCCTTCTCCCAGATAGTGAGTCAATATTGCCTTCCTATGAACCTACCATTTCTGGAATTCCTACTTCTCCCTCCCTCTCTGCGTGTCTAGACCTTACTGTCTTGGTCCCCATGGCATGCGTTCCTCCTCCTCTAAGCACTGGCAGCTCACCATCAAATGCTAAGGCAAAGTGTCCCTTCTCTCTGAACTCTGTCAAAACAAACGTTCAGGTGGGCAAATTGAGTACGTTTCAGTTAATACTGGTGGCAGTGAGGAGGTAAGGTAGGGCATACAGAATATTTCATTTTATAATATTGCTATGGATCAGTTAAAATTGGTGGCTTTTTCTCCTAATTTTAAACTCATGTGGCCTCCCAAATTTGTATAATTGGGTTATAATTAAGTCAAAACACTAAAGAAACTTCCTTATGTAGGGATACATTGGAAATCACTGCCACTCTTCTAAGTCTGTATCATGGAGCTACAATTACATGATTGTTTATAAAATTCTAAAAGTACCAAAAGAAATTAAAAAAGGAAGAATGAGTTCACTTATTGTAGGGAAAATACAGTGGTGCATATACAGGTCTTCACACTTCCCTCCTGAATCTTAAGGATTGACTTCTCAGAGAGGACAGACAGGACCTGTTAGGGGAGGAATCCAGTTCTGTGATGTCCAACTCACACTGAGTTTCCTAAGTCTTAGGGGAACATCTTTTACTATTAGAATATAAACAACTAATAACCCAAAAGATTTTCCTCTGACAGTCCCTGGAGCTTAAAAATGTTGTCAGAGATACACTTCTGGTACATCAGGAAGTCCGCTCTCATGGTGTGACCCGTTCTCATACAGGCATTTTCCAGGAAAAATTGTTTTGTAGATGCCTCGACTGTACCAGAATACATTAGCATTTGTATCTTTATCTATATGTTTAATTGCCTCCAACTGCAGAAGTTGGAAAAGGACTATGAAATTATTCAGTCGGTATGTCTTCATTTCTACTTGAGTTTCTTAAGGGAATGCATTAAAAATACAATAAAGTTGTAGTAACATAAAGTCAACCAATAGACTTTATCTTACTACAGATCACATTTACCAAATATTATTTTCCTTTTTCTTTTATTCGGGTGCACAGTAAATGTGTATGGGTTCTTTGGAGGATAATTTTAAATATTGCAGCATCCACAACGAGGAAGACACAATACATCTTCCATGTTCAGAGACAAGAAATTGTCACCTCCTGGTCATACAGAAGAATTTTGACATTGATGCAAAGAAAAAGAAACAAAGATAAAAGGGGAAAATAATTAAGACAGGAATCTAAGCAGCAGGCTTTTGGAAGGTAGAATAGGTAGAATATAGATCTTAATGACAGGACTCGAAATAAGAATTCAGGGAATCTGAGAAGTTATGATCATTTATATAATAGGGACAATGACCTGACAGAGGGAACAAAGATGGTGTGGGACTCAACAGAAGGAAAACTTTAGACCAGAAGAGGTTGCTTTAGAAGAGGCTACTGAGGAAGAATGTCAGGACTAAAAAATCTAACTCTAGCTGCATGTGATTATCAAAGGGATTACCTGTCCCTATGGGGACGTTATCATGACTTTAAAACTGAACTCACTTCTGTGTATACTCATCACTCAGTTAACCATGCAAAGAATATATGTGTATAGTTTAGCCAGAATGATGTTTGCTTTACTCAATGTCATTTTCTCCAAAGTTCTACCTAAGAACTCGATTTCTCTATTATCCCATCACAAATACTAGACATGGGGAGATTGAATGAGGAACTTTATTCCTGACTTGAGTCTAGCATTTTATGCTTGCTTAAGACAGAAAAGTGACTCCGGCTTCAGCCATGGTGGTATAACCAGTATCACATCTACCCTCCTGCTTCAAACAACCATAAAAATGAACAAAATATATGCGGCAACTGTTTTTGGTCATTGAACCTTAGGCATCCCAGAACTGTGACCCCTGTAAAAGGAAACACCTCAGGTGAGTTTTCTGTTGCTGCAAAACAAATGACCATAAACCAAGGGACTTAAAACAATACCCAGAGCTCACAGTTCTGTAGGTCAGAAGTCTGGCATGTCTCAGAATATCACAAGGCTGAAGTCATGGTCAGTGAGGCTAAGTTCTTGTCTAGAGGCTCTGGGGGGAAATCTGCTTTTAGGGTCATTCTTACTGTTGGCAGAATTCCGTCCTTGCTGTTGTAAGAAAGGTTCCAGTTACCTCGCTGGCTGTCAACCAGGGACTGGTCTCATCTCCTAGAAACCATCTGTAGTCTTTGCCATGTGTTCCCCTCCATCTTCAAGTCAGCAAACTCCCATCACATCCTTCTTGTGCTTTAAACCTCTGATTTCCCCTTCTGCTACCACGGAGACGGTCCTCTGCTTTTCTAGGGCTCCTGTGATGCGGCAGGTCACCTGGAATAACCTCCTCATCTTGCAGTCAACTGTGCCATGTAACACAACCTAATCACGGGAGTAAAATCCATCGTATCCACAGCCCTGGGGATTTTGCAGGGTGTATACATGCGGTGAGGGATGCGAAATTGTGGGCAGTAACTGAGAATTCTGCCTCCCATCCACCTTCTGCTGCCATGCTCCATTTGCCACTGACCCTGAATACACACACACACAGAAACACAGAAACACACATACACACACAGCTTGGACCACTTCTCTTTCCACACAGAGTGAATGAGCAGGTGCATGAAGCTCTGCCATTTTGGAGTGTTTCCACCACCGCTGTCTTTCAAGGCTCCCCTGGAGAAGGTGTGTACTCATGTACCTAGATGATGTGTCTGTGACCAAACTCAGGTGTCTTATCTGATTTTAAATCCCTTATTTTATAAATGAAAAGACTGAGGTCACAGTTCAAGGTCGCACCAGAGGGACACTGGCAGAGCTGAGAAGAGAGCTAGAATCTCCAGTTCATCAGTCTGGTGATCTTTGCCTTCTACTGGCTGTGTTTGCTTGATAATGCTGAATAGGAGAGAAAAAACTCTCCCTCGGCCAGCTTACATTATGGTTGACCACCAGTTATTGGCCTTTTGACCAGGAGGGATGGGGGGGGACAGATCCTGAGGAGAGGCCATGTCACCTTGAGAGGGAGCCTTTGTCCCCTTCTTTAAGCAAGGGCTAGTGCTTGCTTCTCCTTTAAATGGGAGGAGCGAGGGGAGAGTGGACCACTTTTGCAATTCAGAGGGTTTAGGGGCATTTGAAGATTCCAGACTTTGGGGCCATCAACCCTGTGAAAGCCCATTCTTTCCCAACCAGGGCTCTGTGCTTGCCATAAAATGTAACTCAAAGTGGGGTCGGTTGCTTGCCGCTCAAAAGCCAATAAAGAGGCAAACTTGGTGGAAAAGAAAGTTTGCTTTATATTGGATGCCTGGATGCTGGCAACCAGGGGGCCAGAGGGGAGGGCGGGGCAGACTCCTGTCCAAAGGCTGACTCCCCCCCACTGACGATCAGGGGACAAGAGCTTTTATAGATGGAGGGAGGGGGCTACATGCAGAAAGAACACCATCAACACTGACAGTCGTCTTGAAATGGGTCACGCAGTGGTCTGATTGGCGTCATGTTGATTAAGTACAGTTCCAGGGTCGGTTTGTCTCCATTTCCTTGAGGCCGATTCTCAGAATTGTGGCATTTATGTCATGGCTATAGTCTGGTCATCATGTAGCTAACTTCTTCCACCTGAGGGGGGTTTCAGTATTTACAAGACAGCTCACAGGCTAGGGCTCAGAATATTATCTACAGCCTTGGAGGAGGAACTAAAGGTCCTTGACTCTGCTTAATGACTAAACTACTATTATTTAGTCTTGCTGGACTGTTTTCCTTCGTTTCTGCATTTTCTCATTTCTCTGATTAAACTTATTCTTTGGCTAAAGTTATTTTCATAGACAAAAGGCAGGTGGAGGACATGGTGGGCAAGGACCATGGGAGGGCCCTGCTCCGTTTCAAAAAGACCCGCCTTTGTTGGGAATTTAACCTTTAGAGCTTGGCTACCCTTACAATTAAGTCCTTCGTCTGGTTCTCTTTTGCTCCTTTATATGCAACCAAAGAGGCATTCTGGTCTTCACACAACTTTAAATTACTGATCAATACATTCAGCATTGTGTTAACCTTTTGGAAAATGTCAATTATACTTAGCAATAGCCACTTGGTTCCATTGTCCTTAGAGTTACTATTCCCCCCATATTCCTCAAACACTGATATACTATATCAGCTAATACCTTCCCTTGCAACAGTATGCCACCAGCAAAAGTTTTAACAATCACAGGGACACCTTTTGCCCAGAGATATCTGTGCCCCAGCTACCACTGGTGGGGTCCTTCTTGGCATCCAGGGGTGGGTGATCCAGCTCCGAAATGTCTTAGCATTTGCTGTTATGTTATGGACCTTGCCTGGCACAAACTGTCACAGGTTGGGTTCCCTGGGAAGCAGACTCTGAATGAGATTGCCATGCAGGGCATTTATTGAGGGGGGACTCATGAGATCCATACCTAAGGAAGGAAGGAAAGAAAGAAGTTTAGGGAGCAGGGAATATTTGAGTAGTGATGCAATTTCAGCAGTCTCAGCTGATTTCAGGGGAGTTTTGCAGTCGGGATGGCCCTTTAGAACTGTCCCGAGTTGGGACTAGGGGAATGGGCCTTTCTAGGGAATCTCCATTTCTACCCTTTGACCAATCTTTGAGTGCAGGCATACTCCAAAAAGGGGCTTATTCTTGGGAGAGGCAGCTTTAGTCAGCTGAGGCTGACAGCATGGGCTGTCATCAGGCAGCAATTCCAGCAGCTTAGAGAATGGGCCCTTTATACCTGGAGGAGGATCTGGGCAGCATGTCAGGAACACTAATAAGTTCCTATTTTAATGAAGATAATTCAGTGGAAAAATTATGTCTCCGTCAACTCTAGTTTTTATGCAGCTGTCACCAAGATATCACTGTATACTTGGGGACAATAACTGCTAATTTCAGATTCAGCATAACAGAGGAAATTAACAAATTCAATACTGCTTGTCTTTTATAAGCAAATCTATTCTAAACAGCCAATATTATGATTACATGGAGGAAAGACAATCCAGCAACACAGAAGCATTTATTTAGAAATAGTTCAGAAATCATCATATTGAGGCTCCTTGGTGGGGCTAATGGCAGACTCTGGGAGGGCTCACGCCAATGAGTACTTCCCAGAACTTCTGCTGCTTGTGTCCTTGTCCCCTCTGTGAGCCATAGCCGCCGCCCCCTGCCTCTGCAGGAGACCCTCCAACACTAGCAGATATGTGAGCTGAGGTTCTAAGATGTTAAGGAACTTGATCATAGTCACATATAGAAACCTGAAGAGCTGAATAGAATTGTAGACTTTACCAACTGACCAAGAAACCCATCCTCAAATTCAAAGATTTCTGTACACTTAATAGAAGAAGTGATATTTTCTCAAGAATGCAATTGCTGGGACTTATGAGCCCCAGGATGCAGAAGACATTGTGCTAAGTAGTGCAGAAATATAAAGACAATAATGAAAGCATCTTTGTCTTTAGGAAGTGTATTATCATGCAGAGAATGAATGTCCGCTCAACATGATGTCATCAATATAGTGACCTAGCGTGAGGTTCTTCAGAATTTCCAGACAATGAATATTCCTTCATGCTACATTATGACAGAAAGCAGAAGATAATACAGTCCTGGCAAAACTGGGTATACTGCTGTCCATTTAAGTGCATGAGGACTGCTTCTGATGGTCATCTCTGATGAAGATCGAAGAATACATGTTCTGGGACCAATAATATCACAGTAAAAGTCAATGGCTAAGGACTGGCTCACGTTTGGAAACTAAGTGAATTCTTATTTTCCCTTGTAGAAACTTACATCAGTCTTGAGTGCTGGCTTCTGATCTTTTTAAGTTATAGAAGTCAAGAAATGTTCTTATTGTCTGAATATTTATTTTGTCCCTTGGCACACCATGATATATTAACCGTCACTACAGATCTTTCTTGATTGCTTTTCTAGTCTTGCTGCCTATTATGATAATTATTTCTACCTGCATCTAAGAGTTCAGTGCCACCATGGACTACTTTTATTCTACAACCCTGCCATTCCATTGCCAAAAGGAATCCAGCTCCATGATTGCACTTCCAACAACCTTGAATTGTAAGAGACAGCTACCTTTGAATTCTTTATCACTTAGGTAAAAGGAGATCTTCTGGACTAATAAAGACTCTCCCTGACCAAACTTTAAAAAAGAAAAAAAAAAGAAATCATCATATTTATTTATGATGCCAATAAGACAAAAGCAGCTGCTAATAACAGCCAACATAGGAAGATAAATGTCTATAAAGGCAAATTCCTGTTTTTTTTGTTTGTTTTTTTTAAAACCCTTGCACAGATCTCCCAGTAGAAATTTCTCAACCTCAGTGACTTTCCTTCATAGATTTATGAGTCTTCACTGCCACTTCCTTGGAGTTTTAAGTGGCTCTCACCTACCACACGTGCAACCTGGTTCAGTTTTTGTGCACCTGCAGAGGTCAGACCATTTCACTTCCATTCCTTGTGAATTCTCCCTAGATCAGCTTTCTCCTGCAGCCAGCTTTTGTTGGCTGATTCCAACAGCTGCTGCTAGGAAGCCACTGACAATGAATCTGAGTTGTTCAACGACAGTCAATTGCTGTTCATCCCTGTGGCTACCCACGATGGAAATGTCCGGGATTGCTAGCTCAGATTTGTTTACAAGAAGTCTAAGTGTTTCAGATGAGCACAATTATTTTATTGCACCTGTAGGTGACATTTGCTTCTCTTTTCTTTTTCCTCCTGCTGATCCATTGTTAGAGCACTGAGTCTGTTTTAACCAGAGCTAAAAAAAAAAATTGTTTTTTCTTTGTTTTTTGAATCAGAAGTGTTTATAGCAGAAATCTGGCTAAGGCTCCAGTTGAGTGGCTCCAGCTGAGGTTGGCTTGAGGCCCTCTGCCTGGGTCAGGCAGGTGAAAAAGGGAAGGGGAGAAGAAATACCTCTGGGCAGAGGCCTCAGAGCTACAGAGGAGGTTGCCAGCCAGGCTGCAGGTGAAGCCTGGGCCATGGGCTCCCATTCATGGACTTCACTCCACCTTCCTCTGTTACAAGCAGTACCTCTTAAGCCATAAATTCCCAAAGAGAAACACCAAGGAATCATCTAGTAACAAATGTGTCTCCTGCCCGAAGACCACAGTGGGGTCAGCCGGGAGCCCAGCCTTGCCTTTCGTGTTGTGGGCTCGTCCCTGCTCTTCAGCCACGAAGGCATCCTTCACCCTCAGACCTGCCACCACCTGGACCCCCTCAGCCTTCAGAGCCCCAGCCTGCTCCACAAACCCTGGCAGGTGGGTCTACAAGAGCTGAGGGTAAAGGCCTCAAGGATTCCAGACAGCACCCCTTCCTTGGCCTCGCATTCTGCTAGATTCACCTTGTTTCAGGCTCACTTTCAAACACCACCACCGATGGGATGGCACCTCCCGCCTTGATGGGGCCAAGGAATGTGGATGTGGGAATGCTTCTGAAACCACTGGTCCCCAGGTGTCCACTCTCCTCTGCATCCAGGCACCTCCTGCTTTGCCCAGGACATGCAGACCCGCCAGCCATACAACCACCCTCCCGGTTTCCTCTTCTGCTGTTTTGTTTGTTTTTTTAATTAAGAAAAGATTGTGGTGAAAGAGGTAAGGCAGTTGGGTGTTTGTGGATGTAGGAAACGGGTGTTTCAGTTCTCTGATAGATAAAATCATATCTGCATGTAGAACCAGTACCGACAGTCACATAAGGACCCTCAGCCTCAAGCAAACATACCACCTTGTACTTATTTTATTATTTTGTTTCTTACGCAGGCGCATGCTTTTGCCAGTTCTCTAATGCTTGATTAGTTAGTAGCCAGGATCTCCATTAGGCATTTTCCAAAATTAAGGAGTACTTCTTTCTGTTAAACCAAGCCTAATTTTTAGACCTTTTAAATAAAAAAAAAATAGGCAGAGCATTCATAAAATCATGAGAATTACAAACGTCTCTTCCCCTTTGTTTTCTGCGTGAAACAGTAATACCCAACATTCAGATACTACTCAGCTGGTTTCAGTTCTCTCTTTTTTCAGTGGACTGTCTTTCCCATATGACTATGCAGACTGGACTCCTCATGTTTAGGGATGAACACAGCGGATTTTGCCCATCACCAGGCATCTGCCTCCAGGAGGAGAGGTTAATGGCCCCTTTTATTACAGGAACCACTAGATGGGTGGTGAGAAGCAAGCATACCTCTGTTAGTTCATCAGAGGTGGGTTTGAGAGAATCTCTCTGGTCTTTAGTAGCAAAAATAAACAGCATCATAGAAACTCTGCAAGCATCAAATTCTCTTGCAATAACACACAGTCACTCTAAGTTAAATATGCATGGTTTTATCATGGTAAAAATATAAATTTCTGAGAAAGGTGCGCACAGACCTTAGTGTCACTTAATTGAAAACAATAGTTAATGGTCCCAAATTTCTCTGTTCACTTTTTAGCTCAGGTGAGAGCAAAATATTCCTGTATTTGTGGTAGGTGTTATGAGGATGTTAGGCCTATGCTATGGCATTTTATTAAGTATATACTGAAACAGAAACTATCAAAATCAAGTGAGAAGTATTGTGATTTATTTGACAAAAGTCACGTTCAGCTTCAGAGGTCTTGATTATATATGTCTAAATCTAAAATCTCAGTAGGGCTTTGCTCAAACAAAATTGCATATTTTCTGTAAAGAATCCATGTTTATTTATGTATTGGCATGGTGAAACCAAGAAAATAATTATCTTAAGCAAAGAAGGATTTGAGCTTTATACTTAAGGACCACTTAGTTTGAATATGGGTTTTTTTTTGGCAGTCTCAAATAGTGGTATTATTGAATGTTGCAAAGCAGTAATTAGAATCTTCTTCCGCTCCTGAATTGGGCAGGGATTACAGCTGAAATAGCACACTGTTGGAAGGAAAGATACGGAATTCATTTTGGCAGAGTTAGAAGAAGGTCTCATGATAGGAGTGCAACTCTCTGGCATCTCCCAGGAGTGAGAGAAGTTTCAGTACCCTTCACCATGAGAGAGATAGGAGGCGGGGTATGAGGCAGCTTGAAGGAATCAGCTTTTTTTTTTTTTTTTTTTTGGAGACTTCTGTGCCCATAAAGAGAGAGACTATCCCAAGGTGGATGCTGATATCTATCAAAAAGAACCTGATATTTATGAAAGTGCAAATATGCTAAGATTAGTTGTCCTAGAATCTTCCAGTACCAGACATGGCTTCATTATAAGATATACCTGATGAAGATATTGTGGTGAAGGAGGCCCCCAGCCTTCACCTGTCTCTCCTCCATGCACTATACTTGCTGGGAATCAGGAGCTAAAGATGACCATTGATTGGGGTTGTTTGGCAGAAGGAAAGACTGACTCCTGCTTTCAGTGGGTTGGTTCTTGAGGGAGTTAATTTGCACTGAGGAGAGATAACAAGAGTCAGCTGAACTTGTGGTTGGATCGTGTGATGGAATGCCCATGGACATGTACTGAACTGAAGGTCTGAGCCCAGAGCACCCCCTGATGTGAACAGGCTGCTGTCCTCACCAGATTTTATACTCTTAAACATGAAAGGACAGAAGTGCATGCTCGCTGTCTGTAACAACCTACTTTTCTTTTTATCTTTTTCTTTTTCAAAATTCTGTTGAAGTATAGTTGATTTACAATGTGTTAATTTCTTCTGTACAGCAAAGTGAAAAATATATATATATTCTTTTTCATTACGGTTTGTCACAGGATACTGAATATAGTTCCCTGTTCTATACAGTAGGACCTTGTTGTTTATCCATTCTATATATAATAGTTTGCCTCCGCTAATTCCAAACTCAACCACAAGTATGTTCTCTATGTCTGTGAGTCTGTTTTTGTTTCATAGGTATGTTGATTTGTATCATATTTTAGATCCCATATATAAGTCACATATGATATTATATCATATGGTATTTGTCTTTGTCTGACTTACTTTGCTTAGTATGAGAATCTCTAGGTTCATCCATGTTGCTGAAAATGGCATTATTTCATTCTTTTTGATGGCTAAGTAATATTCCATTGTATATATATACACCAAAACTTCTTTATCCATTCATCTGTCTATGGACATTTAGGTTGTTTCCATGTCTTGGCTATTGTAAATAGTGCTGCTATGAACATACGGGTGCATGTATCTTTTCGAATTATAGTGTTGTCTGGTTATATGCCCAGGAGTGGGATTGCTGGATCATATGGCAACTCTATTTTTAGGTTTTTGAGGAAACTCCATACTGTTTTCCATAGTGGCTGCACCAATTTACATTCCCACCAACAGTGTAAGAGGGTTCTCTTTTCTCCCAACCTACTTTTCTTACAGCACTTCTACCAAATGCTAGCTATGGAATCCACTAGTGCTACTGGGTTCCATCCCTGGTCAGGGAACTAGATCCCACATGCTGCAACTAAGACCTGGTGCAGCCAAAAACAAAAGAACAAAAAAACAGAAACAAAACCTGACACACCCACACATATGGCACACTGTTTAAGTTAAAGTGTTTGAAAACATTTACAGACACTGATACAAGACAAGAAAATTTCCACGATCGGTTATATATAAGGAGGTATCTGCTTTCCTTCTTTCTCCTCCCAACCTCAACTCCAGAGGGATTGGCTTAAAGAAAGTTTTGCAGACCTGAAAGTCACTCTTTTTTTTTTCAATAAAACAAAAATTCAAACTCATTTATTCCTAAATAATATTTCTTTAATAGGGACATCTAAAGGAATATATTTTGGAAACAAAGTGTTTTTTTTCACATACACACTTCAAACCTATCAAAAACTCAGCACATTCTAAGGGCTGAGCACTGTCCAGATTTTTAAAATATATGCTCAGCACTCCCTAATTTCCAGATCACCAAAGTTCATCTGACAGATCATTCTAAGCACAAAGGTGTTTCCTTTCTCCCCAGTTTGTCTCTTTGTTTTCTTCCAAATATGCCCAGTTGTTTGAAGAAGAGGACTTTCCCAAATGTAGAGTAGTTCTTTGGTCAAAGCTATATGCTGTCTGCTGAAAATTCCCATAGAAGTTCTTCAAGTCCATTTATAAGAAATCAAACTAGCAGCCTCATGGCAGCCTGTACAGATCCTGGAACCAGCTATGACATCTTCCCAGAATAGTTGTTTGGCAATTACAGAATACCTGGCAACTAAAAATTGGAC
Organism: Mesoplodon mirus; assembly: GCF_964341445.2. Taxonomy (NCBI): domain Eukaryota; kingdom Metazoa; phylum Chordata; class Mammalia; order Artiodactyla; family Ziphiidae; genus Mesoplodon; species Mesoplodon mirus. The sequence goes on from NC_138985.1 coordinate 105,238,623, forward strand.
CTATAAGTTGGCTAATCAGTTTCTCATTTATCTTTCTTTGGCAAGTCACTCTTAATTGATGAGACATTTGGCATTTGGCACTCCCTTAAATTTTCAACTGAAGTGAGTGTCTCACTTGGTTTTACCCTAGTCCGGCTCTGCCCATACAACCAAAATAACCCTCTAGCTTTCGCACCTAAGTTTCAAGTGGCTTTTTGCTCATCTCAGCTTGTCATTATCTTTCAGTAGCACATCAGCACATCAATGGCTCTTAGCAAAAACCCTCCAGTACTACTTCCCCCATACGTTTCAACTGCTTGGCACACTATACGTGCTAATGGATTCTCTCCCATTAGTATGTTGTCCCAATTCAGCAGCAGTGAAAGTGTTAACAGTTGGACCACTACCCTGTACTGCAGGATGCCTGCCTCTGTTTACCTCAGTACCGGCTTGGCAGTGAGGATTCCTCTCCCAGACTCCGTGGGGCTTTCTCAGATTATTTCCAATACCAGCTGTCACAGGTGGGGTTTGCTGGGAGCAGGTGCTGGCATAGGATTGGGGAAAAAAGAAGGTATTTATTAGGGATTCTCAGTAATGAAAAGAAAGGGAGAGGAGAGAGTTGGGCAGTGCGGGAAGCTGAACTGTGATGGGGGCTTCCCAAAGCCTCGGAGGCCCATGAGGTGTGGAGAGGGAGCGTTACTCCCAAGAATTGTCTCCTGTCTGGCTCAAGGTGCTGGGACCTTTTATTCCCATCTTGCTCAGCATCCTGATGTGGGTTGTCCCAGGAAGGGTACCGTCTTGAGGGAGGTGGCTCTCTGCAGCTAGGCGGACCCTGAAAGAGTGAGAGTTGAAGGTTGTCTATTTTTGGACAGATAAAAGTTGTAAGTGTCTAAGATGCACAGTTTGATATTTTGAGACGCATACATATTGTGAAACAATCACTACAATCAAATTACTTAACAAGTCCATCACCTCACACAGTTACCGTTGGGAAAGGCAATCTGGTGCCTGCAGGCTTTCCGCTCTTATGTCTCTGTATAAAAATGGGTCTTGGGCTTGGAACACTCCCTCACCAAGAGTTAAAGAGCCCACACAACCTGTGCCGGGCTTACCACCTTGTGGGGGAACATCTTTCCCTGTTTTAGGCTCGAAGAGGACTCCTGCATCTTTGCTTGAATCATGTGCATCATATAGCACCTGGCCAACCCCGCTGTTACATCTGTCCTCCATGGAGAGGGGACCAGTGACCACTCCCGAGGCTGCTGTTGCTCTGTCTCTCCTCTACATGAGTGAAATGCTTTTCCATCGCTATGTGGTGTTCTTCTTGGTGATTCCAATAGCAAGATACAGTGGCCAGAGGTGTTTAGGGTCCTCCCTTAGGGTTGATAACCAGTGCTTGGTAATCTGCTTGACAGGTACCATTTTCTTCCCTTCCTTTTTTTCTCTCCTTTTCTTTCCTTTCCTTTTCTGTGCTCTTTTCTTCCTTCCTTCCTCTCTCTCCCCTCCCTTCCTTTCTCTCTCCTCCTCTCCCTCCCTCCCTTCCTCCCTTCCTCCCTCCGCCCTTTTTTTTCTTTCTATACTTTTAGAGCTAAGGTCTACCTTCTTAGCAAATTTCAAAGATACAATAAAGTATTGTTGATGACAATCATATTCCTGTACATTAGGGCTCCAGAATGTATTCATCTAATAGCTGGAACTTTGTGTACTTTCACCAACATCTCATTTCTCCCTCCCACCAGCTCCTGGTAACGACCCTTCTATTCTTTGCTTCTATGAGTTTAATTATTTCAGATGAAATATATAAGTGAGATAGATCACGCAGTATTTGTCTTTCTTTGTCTGGTTTATTTCGCTTAGCATCATGTCTTCCAGGTTCATCCATGTTGTCACAAGTGGCAGGATTTCCTTTTTTAAATGGCTGAATATTATCTCATTGTGTGTGTGTGTGTGTGTGTGTGTGTGTGTGTATGTATGTATATGTATGTATATATATATATATATATATATATATATATATATATATATACTGCATTTTCTTTTTCCAGTCATTCTTTATGGACATTTAGGTTGTTTCCACATCTTGGCTCTTGTGAATAATTTTGCATTGAACATGGGGGTGCAGATATCTCTTTGAGATACTGATTTCATTTCCTTTGGATATAAACATATACAGAAATGGGATGGCTGGACTGTTTTTTGAGGAACATCCATACAGTTTTCCATAATGCTGTACCAATTTATATTCCCACCGACAGTGTACAAGGGACCCCTTTTCTCTACATCCTTGCCAACAATTGTTATCTGCTGTCTTTTGAAGATTGTCTATTGACCGCATTCTCCACAGTTAGCCAGAAAGTCCTTCCTTAAAGGGGGTTCTGAGAGGGCAATCTGCTGTTTATTACATTACAATATGTTCCTTTTCTATACCTGCAAAACATGAGACCAGATCAGCAGAACCAGAAGGTCTACTCTCTCTGGATCTACTCTGTGTTTTCAGAATCTATGATGGTAATCTTAATCCTGAAAGGAGGATTGGATTGGAATAAAGGGCAACTGTGACCACACAACCACATCTTGCTGGATTCTCTTAGCAGATACATTCTTACCTGCAGAAAGTTACCCTAATTCTTACTTTACTTTCACCTATGTACTTGCCTTTGGAATCCTTTTTTTTTTTTTTTTTTTTTAACTGTTAGTTCTCTGGCTTGTGAATCTTGTTTGACTAACTGATTGTCATGCTCATTACTCGCCTTCAGGTTTATTTTATCTCTAATGTGTAATCAGTTTGTGGCCACTTTTCTTGTTCCCTTTGTCTCAGTTCAGTCATCTACTTGTACCCACCATCTCCCTGCTCATGTTGACTTAGTGGAGTACTGGCTGCATTGATGGTTCTATTCTGGTCCACAGACTTGGCTTAGACACACCATGGCCCAGTTTCTCTCCTGGGATGTGACATTTCCTTATACCCCCCCACTTGTATTCTCAAAATAAGTTTGGAAAATAGAAAGATTAGATGAGCCTGTCTTATACATAAGCTTTTCTATGTATCCTCTCCCGTCAGTAACTTCTTCAGTCCTTTTAAAGGATTATTCTTAGCCCATGGAAAAGACTTCGATTTATGGAAATTTAGGCATTATACAGGTTGGTGTGAGAGGGTCTTCCTGACTTTTCCCTATCATTTTAGTAATAACTTACTATGTAGGCTTACAAAGTAGACTCTGATCATATTATCTAAATGAAAAAATGGGAATACAATCAGGTGAGGGAATAGAATTCTTATAAATTAGTTTAGGGCTTCTCTCAGATTATTTTGTATTATCCCTTAAGAGGAGAATTTCTTTTTATGTTTTAGCTCAGATTTTATTTTTTTGGACAATCCCAGGCTAGCAGAAAAGTAGCCGGGACGCTACAAAGAACACTTCTTTTTTGCTTTTTTTTTTTTTTTTGGGTACACAGGCCTCTCATTGTTGTGGCCTCTCCCGTTGTGGAGCACAGGCTCCGGACGTGCAGGCTTAGCGGCCATGGCTCACGGGCCCAGCCGCTCCGTGGCATGTGGGATCTTCCCAGACCGGGGCACGAACCTGTGTCCCCTGCATCGGCAGGCGGACTCTCAACAGCTGTGCCACGAGGGAAGTCCCTCTTTTTTTCTTAAACCATTTGAGAGTAAGTTGCTGGCTTGATGACCTGTCACTCCCAAAAATTTTTGAGTATTTTCCTCCAAAGCAGGAAGTTCTGCATAAACAAAATACACACATCAACAGGGTGAAGAATGCTTTGCTCTGTCTTCCCCTTCAGACCACATTAACTTTTGCCAATTGTCCCCAAGGATGTCCTTTATAACAAAAGGATGTATAACAACAATTCAGGATCTGTTGTAAGATTTCTTTGGTCTCCTTTAATCTGGAAGCATTCCTTAGCCTCTTAATTTTCATATTCTGACAGCTTTGAAGATTACAGGTGAATTCCTTTATATAATTTATCTCAATTTGGGTGTTTCTGATGCCTCCTCAGATTAGGTCTAGGTTATGGATCTTTGGCAGGGATATCACAGAAGTGATACCACAGTCTTTTCCTATCAGGTAGCATACAATTTTTTATTGAAGTATAGTTGCTTCCCAATGCTGTGTTAGTTTCTGCTGCACAGCAAAATGAATCAGCTATACATATACATATATGCCCTCTTTTTTGGATTTCCTTCCCAATGAGGTCACCACAGAGCACTGAGTAGAGTTCCCTGTGCTATACAGTAGGTTCTCGTTAGTTATCTATTTTATACATAGTAGTGTATATATGTCAATCCCAATTACCCATTTTATCCCACCCCCGCTTCCCCCTTTGGTATCCATACGTTTGTTCTCTACATCTATGTCTCTATTTCTGTTTTGCAAATAAATTCATCTGTACCATTTTTCTATATTCCACATATAAGCAATATTATACGATATTTGTTTTTCTGGTAACATACAATTTTGATTTGTCCCATTACTGATTAGAAGTTTAGAAATTAGGAGTTCGGGATTAACATAAACACACTACTGTATATAAGATAGATAATCAGCAAAGACCTACTGTATAATACAGGGAACTATACTCAATATTTTATAACTTATAAGGGAAGAGAATCTGAAATATATATATATATATATATCTGAATCACTTTGCTATACATCTGAAACTAACACAACATTGTAAATCAACTGTATTTCAAAACAAAAGAGGAAAGAAAAAAAATTGGCTTCTAGCTAGTAGACCAAATGCACAGCTGATAGGAGACTAGAGCCCTTGTCAAATGACCAGGTCTGTGCTCTTGAGCCAATGTTCTCATTCAGAGGCAGGGCAGGGGGTCTGCTTCCAATTTCTGACTTAAGAAAAAAAAAAAAAAAGCATTTAAATCATTCATTTGATCAAGGGGGGGGGGTCTGCCAACCTTCTCTGTAAAAATATTCTCTTTCCTTTATAATGAATAAGTAATTTGTGGGAAGTTACTCTGAGACTATGCAAATATCTTGTTCCCTCCAGATTTTAATTTATTTATTTCTATCACTACAGATTCATAGTTTCCTATTATAAGAATGGGTTATAATCCATTGTCATAATTTGTTTTGATGTTCAAATTCCCAGATGTGTCTATTGATAGACTCTTCAAGCAGGCCTCTGTGTCCTTCTGGCATGTATCCAACTTTCTTTGAATACTTCCTTACTTGTTGACATAGCAATATGTTCAAGGCTCGTCTTATATTATACTTTCCCTGCACAAGCTCTGTAATCAGTCATTTCTCTAAGGAGCTCTGGTTGCTTTAAGTGGAGAGTGGGTGAATGGTGTTTAGAAACTAAGATCTGGCTACTAGGTGTGCTCATTGCTATTGGGATGTCACTGGATAGAGCTAAGGGATATGTGCATGAGTATGTATGTATGTATACATGTATACATTTACATCTATATCCATCTCTATATGGTCCTTTCTGTATATTGAAAAATATGTACTCACAGAAATATCTTCAAATTTAACCCAACACCACAGGGTGTTTTTGAGTTGTTTCTCTGTTCATATGTGTACTCCTCTTTCTGATGGTGAGAAAAATGTCTCCTATTATACTAAATACATTTACTTATTTGGTCAAAATCTCTCCCCCTCCCATTCACCCCATGTCTAATCTGCTGCTGCCACTGCCTTTCCTCCCACATGACTGGTTTCATCACCCTATGTAAGCTTGGAAACACTGCCCTAGGCTGTCTCTACTGTCCCCGCTCTCGGGTGCACTCCCCACCCCACCTGTGCTCAGACACCTAGTGCTGGACCCCAACTCACCCTGTGTACCCTCATCACCTACTCAGGTCACCCCACAAATGAGGGAACCCTGCTCACCTGACTTGGACTCTGATATTCCACCTGGCCTGCCCCTTTTGTGTGGACACCTTTTTTACCCTAATTAAGCTCCAATGTACTGCATAGGATGCCTCTCCTGTGGATGCCTCCTCATTCCTCTTGGCTTCTGACATTCCCTCTTGTCACCATTATGCCCTATCCACTGCCTACCCCACTCCTATTCAAATGCCTATCTCATTTGGTGTCATCAAATGGCTTTTGTATTAGAAAGGAAAAGGAAGGAAAAGAAAGAGAAAGTGGAAGAAGAGGCCGCCGCTCAGTATGTAATTTTGTTTTACTGCAATTCACAGAGTTGCAGGTAATTGGTATCCAATATGAGTCCTTAAACTTAATCTTTTACAAGTTTTTTATCACCATAGTTTAACTTGAACATAATATACATGTGTTAAAATCTAAATAAGCTTAATTTACATTCATTAACTCAAATTACAAGAAAATAAGAAAAGTGAGCTGCAGACCTTCAAGATGGTGGAAGAGTAAGACGTGGAGATCACCTTCCTCTCCACAAATACATCAGAAATACATCTACATGTGGAACAATTCCTACAGAACACCCACTGGATGCTGGCATAAAACCTCAGACCTCCCAAAAGGCAAAAAACTCCTCATGTACCTGGGTAGGGAAAATGAAAAAAGAAAAAACAGAGACAAAAGAATAGGGATAGGACCTGCACCACTGGGAGGGAGCTGGGAAGGAGGAAAAGCTTCTACACACTAGGAAGGGGGCGGTGGGGGGTAACATCAAAGGAAAGGAAATCAAAAAATACCTAGAAACAAATGACAATGAAAGCATGACAACCCAAAATGTATGGGATGCAGCAAAAGAAGTTCTAAGAGGGAAATTTATAACAATACAATCCTACCTCAAGAAATAAGAAACATCTGAAATAAAAAACCTAACCTTACACCTAAAGCAATTAGAGAAAGAAGAACAACCCCCCCCTAAAGTTAGCAGAAGGAAAGAAATCATAAAATCAGATCAGAAATAAATGAAAAAGAAATGAAGGAAACAATAGCAAAGATCAATAAAACTAAAAGCTGGTTCTTTGAGAAGATAAACAAAATTGATAAACCATTAGCCAGACTCATCAAGAAAAAGAGGGAGAGGACTCAAATCAATAGAATTAGAAATGAAAAAGGAGAAGTAACAACTGACACAGCAGAAATACAAAGGATCATGAGAGATTATTACAAGGAATTATACGCCAATTAAATGGACAACCTGGAAGAAATGGACAAATTCTTAGAAAAGCACAACCTTCTGAGACTAAACCAGGAAGAAATAGAAAATATGAACAGACAAATAACAAGCACTGAAATTGAGACTGGGATTGACAATCTTCCAATAAACAAAAATCCAGGCCAGATGGCTTCACAGGCGAATTCTATCAAACATTTAGAGAAGAGCTAACACCTATCCTTCTTAAACTCTTCCAAAATATAGCAGAGGGAGGAACACTGCCAAACACATTCTACGTGGCCACCACCATCACCCTGATACCAAAACCAGACAAGGATGTCACAAAGAAAGAAAACTACAGGCCAATATCACTGATGAACATAGATGCAAAAATCCTCAACAAAATACTAGCAAACAGAATCCAACCACACACTGAAAGGAGCATACAACAAGATGAAGTGGGGTTTACCCCAGGAATGCAAGGCTTCTTCATTACACACAAATCAATCAATCTGATACACCGTATTAACTAACTGAAGGATAAAAACCATATGATCATCTCAGTAGATGTAGAAAAAAAATTTGACAAAATTCAGCATGAATTTATGATAAAAACCCTCCAGAAAGTAGGCATAGTAGGAACTTACCTCAACAAAACTAAGGCCATATTTGACAAACACACAGCCAACATTGTTCTCAATGGTGAAAAACTGAAACCATTTCCACTAAGATCAGGAACAAGACAAGGTTGCCCACTCTCACCACTGTTATTCAACATAGTTTTGGAAGCTTTAGCCCCAGCAATTAGAGAAGAAAAAGAAATAAAAGGAATCTAAATTGGAAAAGACAAAGTAAAACTGTCACTGTTTGCAGATGACATGATACTATGCATAGAGAATCCTAAAGACGCTACCAGAAAACTGCTAGAGCTAATCAATGAATTTGGTAAAGTAGTAGTATACACAATTAATGCACAGAAATCTCTTGCATTCCTATACATTAATGATGAAAAATCTGAAAGAGAAATTAAGGAAACACTCCCATTTACCATTGCAACAAAAAGAATAAAATACCTAGGAATAAACCTACCTAAGGTGACAAAAGATCTGTATGCAGAAAACTATTAGACACTGATGAAAGAACTTAAAGATGATACAAACAGATGGAGAGATATAACATGTTCTTGGATATGAAGAATCAATATTGTGGAAATGACTATACTACCCAATGCAATCTGTAGATTCAATGCAATCCCTATAAAACTACCAACAGCATTTCTCACAGAACTAGAACCAAAAATTTCACAATTTGTATGGAAACACAAGAGACCCCGAATAACAAAAACAATCTTGAGAAAGAAAAACGGAGCTGGAGGAATCAGGCTCCTGGAATTCACACTGTACTACAAATCTACAGTAATCAAGACAGTATGGTATTGGCACAAAAACAGAAATATAGATCAATGGAACAGGATAGAAAGCCCAGAGATAAACCCATGCACTTATGGTCACCTTATCTTTGATAAAGGAGGCAAGAATATACAATGGAGAAATGACAGCCTCATCAATAAGTGGTGCTGGGAAAACTGGACAGCTACAAGTAAAAGAATGAAATTAGAACACTCCTTAACACCATACACAAAAATAAACTCAAAATGGATTAAAGACCTAAATGTAAGGCCAGACACTACAAAATTCTTAGAGGAAAACATAGGCAGAACACTCCATGACATAAATCACAGAAAGATCCGTTTTGACCCTCCTCTTAGAGAAATGGTAATAAAAACAAAAATAAACAAATGGGACCTAATGAAACGTAAAAGCTTTTGCACAGCAAAGAAAACCATAAATAGGACGAAAAGACAAACCTCAGAATGGGAGAAAATATTTGCAAATCATTAGAGAAATGCAAATCAAAAGTACAATGAGGCATCACCTCACACCAGTCAGAATGGCCATCATCAAAAAATCTACAAACAATAAATGCTGGAGAGGGTGTGGGGAAAAGGGAACCCTCTTGCGCTGTTGGTGGGAATGTAAATTGATACAGCCACTATGGAGAACAGTATGGAGGTTTCTTAAAAAACTAAAAATAGAAGTACCTTACAACCCAGCAATCCCACTACTGGGCATATACCCTGAGAAAACCATAATTCACAAAGAGCCGTGTACCACAATGTTCATTGCAGCTCTATTTACAATAATCAGGACATGGAAGCAACCTAAGTGTCCATCGACAGATGAATGAATAAAGAAGATGTGGCACATATATACAATGGCATATTAGCCATAAAAAGGAACGAAACTGAGTTATTTATAGTGAGGTGGTTGGACCTAGATAGAGTCTGTCATACAGAGTGAAGTAAGTCAGAAAGAGAAAAACAAATACCGTATGCTAACACATATATATTGAATCTAAAAAAAAAAAAAAGGTTCTGAAAAACCAAGGGCAGGACAGGAATAAAGATGCAGACGTAGAGAATGGACTTGAGGACATGGGGAGGGGGAAGAGTAAGCTGGGATGAAGTGAGAGAGTGGCATGGACATATATACACTACCAAATGTAAAATAGCTAGTGGGAAGCAGCCGCATAGCACAGGGAGATCAGCTAGGTGCTTTGTGACCACCTAGAAGGGTGTGATAGGGAGGGTGGGAGGGAGATGCAAGAGGAAGGAGATATGGGGATGTATGTCTATGTATAGCTGATTCACTATGTTATAAAGCAGAAACTAACACACCATTGTAAAGCAATTATACTCCAATAAAGATGTTAAAAAAAAGTGATGTGAAATAGAGTTTATTAATAGTCAAGTGCAAGAACACATTTTTGGCAAGGTCCCGTTTTTCATTTAATTCCTTTTTCAAATCACTGTTTATGTACCTATAAACATACATGTATTTTGGAATGAGTAATGAAAACACATAAACTCTAGGAAAATCACATGATTGATCACGGAAGAATACTGTGAATTTTATTTCCCAAGTAAAAACTGTCTTGAGCATGATCTTACAAATATTTACTTAAACACCTAAAACTAAAGCAGTAAGGCAGTTTTTATTTAGGAATTTTACAATACATATTTTGCAATGTTAGGCTCTCTGCACACAAGAAATCTCTTTCACTGAACTATTTTGCAGCTGCTCAACAATGGCTTTCAAACTAGGTAAACCTAAATATCTTTGTGAAATAATGGTTTCAGTGTTTGGTTAATTTTTCTTCAAAGAAAGCTTTTAATAGCAAACTGGCAGTCATTAAATGTCAGTTTCAGGTTCAATATCGTGTGAGGATAGGTGGGGGGCAGCGTCTCCTTTCCGCTCACACAAAAATCGATTCTGAGCAAACTCACCGAAGGTCTGGAAATGAAAGGGTTTGACATGGTTGTAAAGTAGAGCCACAGAAAAGATTGACTGCAGATTTGCTTTCTAAGAACTCACTTCTTATTCCCCTCATTTTCAAATTAAACACCACTGAGAACTGCTGTGCGGCTGTAAAACCCTGATTTCTGTCAGGAAGACTTGCTCACCAGCTCTCTGTCAGGCAGGAGCTACATAAAACCTCACTAAAGCAGCCTTCTCTTGATCCTCAGGCTATTTTGATGTCCCCTATGGGATGCTGTTGTCTTCAAGTCTAGACGCAGTCTCCTTGCCATCACCACCAACCTGCACCCAAGACTGTCTTTGGAAACCCTAGTTATTTGTAATTTCATAATTATTTTCTCTCACCTCTTCTCTTATCAATTAACAGCTCACACATTGCTCACAATAGTGATGGGTACCAGGAGAGTTAGAGCGGGGAAAGGCCTAGTCTCTGTCCTATAATTCACCATTTAATGCAGAGAGAAAGCTGACACGCGTGCTTCAAGGGGAGACAATAGCAGAAAAGGTAATGGTGTTAGATTTTAGTTTGAGTGAACATTTTTATGGCCAGGTACAGTAATTGCAAGTTGTGAGGCAGGAATTATAAATGAAACTTTACTTATTACATGGTAATTTTTTTTACTTATAGAAAAAGCTAACAAACTGTTAAATAAGAATATTTTTTCCTCCTTCACTGACAAAATGTTTTTTATAATGAAAAACATTTGTGGAAAGCTTTGGTGTTTCATATGACTGGAAGATGACAAAATAGCAATGATAGCTGATTTTAGTTACCATTGAGTGTGCCCAAGTGTTCTTTTGATAGTCTGGTTAATGTTTAGATGATAATAAAATAAACGTACACAAAATTCATGATTTATTACATAATTTATTACATACTTATTTCATAAGATTTGCCTTTATTTTCATTTCAGCAAACCACTAAAAATTACTAAAATTTGTAGTTAATATTTTCACTAATAATTAATTAATAAAAATAGTTAATGGTTTTCTTGTCACAATAATGACTTACAACACAAATAAATACTACTGCATTAGAGTGTGCTAAATTTGAAAATATTTTTATTAAGTATAAATCAATTTTTTCAAAAAGTTATTTTGTCTTAAAATATTTAAAATTACTAAAAATTATCTGTTATAATAGATGGATAACTAAAACTTTATAATTAATAAAAACAAAAAACTTACATCAACATTTAAATAAAGCCAAATTTTAATTTATTTTTTAAAAATTTAAATGGTATCAAATATTTTAAATTCTAGTATACAGTTGTTGTATCTAGTTGTTCATGTAAAGAAGTTGTATCATACTTTGTGCATTCTATACCTATGAAGATAGAATTTTTATAAATAAATGAATTTAAGAAAATATGAACTTTTAAACTTTGCACAAAGCTTCTAGTCCCACTTGCTAATTGTTGCAAATATGATGTTACAGATACTTCCACAACTACAAATTAGGTTAGTAATTGAAGCAAGAAAAGGGACTTGGCAGTCAGTTCTGGAAAATGATACTTGGTTATGAAGGACTCCATTGAGAGCGTATGCAAACTGAGAGTAAATGCTTGACAAGTGAATTTGTCTTGCCTTTTACCAAAGCACGTCTTGCCCCTGTGCTCTAAGCAGTGTTTGTATCACACATTGGCAGCGCCCAAACCCAAATCCCTTATGGTACTCACCAATGGTCAAAAGCATGATGGGAAAAACTGGGTAAAGAATATCTTTAGGGCCTGATCAGCGTTAGTCATAAAAATAGAAGTTTAGGTTAGGGGTTTTCCTCTGCCAGTACTGACCCCTGGACTCTGAATGACAGAGGTATCCATGTGTTCTTTAGTGAATGGAGTGTGTGTGTGTGTGTGTGTGCGTGTGTGTGTGTGTGTGTGTGTGTAGCATCTGAAGCTTAAGGTCCTAGGCAAGGAGTGTTCTTGCCCATGTCTTAAGTAGTCTAGCAATTTGGGAAATGGAAGTATCAACTAAATGAGATAGAACTTTGTAGAGAGGATGGGAAGTGAACCTAGCCTTAGAGAATATATAGGGTTTAGATAGCAGAAGTGAAGAGGAAAAGAGCATTCTGGGCAGAGGTAACAACATAAATACTCAAACAAATTTATTGTGACAAATAATAGGACCTGCCAGACTAGATGGGAGAATTTCTTCTGTAGGAAAGAAATGGCATGAGCTCATGAAAACAGAGACTACATGAAAAAAGAAAGGAATTTGATTTTATCTATTAAGTCATTGGTTCATGTCCTAGTGGTGACATGCTAATAGTGGTGTTTGGGGGAAAATAATAACTGGAAGTACAAAAGATACTGACAAAAGAATCAGCTTGAAAAAGAGAGAACAGTTAGTAGAAACTTGAAAAATAGAGAACAGTTAGAAATCTCCTACAATAAATCAAATTCGATTGATACAAGGCTAGGGTAGAATGCTGGCTAGCAATGCGGCTGCAGAACAGAGGATAAATCTTACGACTGTCATAGGAAAGGGATAAACAGAGTTCGGTGTGTTCTTATTTTCTTTCAAATCCTAATATTAAAATTAAAAAGTTTAGTGAAGTCCCTTTAATTGAAGACCTAGTAAGTTCATGAAAATTTCTAATTCTCATGTTTAAATTGAGTACAGAGGAGATGTGTGCATAGGTGGAGAGGGGAGGGTTGATTAAAGCCAGGGAAGATGGGAGAAACTTCTTTTTCCCATCTCTCAATGGATTTCACATCATACTTAAGTAATTCCACTGCCTCAGTTTTTTGCCAGCTTTCCTAAATCTTCTGTTTGTGCTGTCATGTTTCTCATGTTATTTGGCCTTCAGGACAAAGCTAAAAGGTACAGAAAGAAAATTTGAAGAGGGTAATTTAATAGGGTTGGGAATAAAATCTATTGTAAACCAGTTTTTTGGCCAAAAGATAGAAGGAGAAAATGTTTTATCATTAAGGTAAAATGATCAGCAATTTGAAATCATAAAGTTTTCCTATCTTTCTAATTTTTAACAAGCAGGTCAGTTTCTCTCCAAAGTCCTAAATCAGGCTACATGGCATTTCAAGCCTTTTGATAGGGCAGATAATATTGGTATTAATTTAGGAAGAGTAGAATATTTGATGTTAATGTTGTGTCCTTAGTCTCTCTCATGCCATCCAAAGGGGTTTCCTTTTCAAGAGCCCAAGGATTTTGTCCGTCCTGGGCTGTGAGTGAGCATCTGTTTAGGGAGCTGTATTTCAAAGTTAGTGAGTAAATTCTACATATATGCTTCTACTCCCCCACCCTAATATTGCTTTTATCATTCCATAAATTAGACAAATGTGGTGGAAGATTCATTTAAACTTGTATCTAACTTGAAATTTGCACATCTGTATTCTTGATATCTGAGTTCCAAGAGATATACTTTATTGTACTGAAGTAAAGGGTGTTTCAGAATTACTACTTGAAATCTCAGAAGACTCCTAGGGCATTAAAATAAAAAATATGAATATGAAAACAAAATAAATTTGTTAAAGGTAAATTATGTAGATTAGCTTTATATAAGGCTATAAAAGGAATGCTATATTTATGTATTATATATATTTGGGTGCATATTTATAATTAAAAATATATAAATTAAAAAATATGTACACACACATACAAAGGAACATCATATATAGTTGCATATGTGTACATTTTGTATATATGTATATGTATACACACACATCACACAGACACACATAAATACAGACCACTTTGGAAAGAAGTTATATAATTCTTAAACAGTATTATTTTTCTGCTGTTGTTTTCAGTAGTACGTTATCCTCCTCCAGAGGAGCTCGAATCAAATCTACAAATATTTCTTCAGGGCTTTATTTGCAATGGTTCTATGCTAGGCTTTAGATCACTTGATACAATTGTATATAATATGGAAATGACTAAGGACAGCCGCGTTATGTTAGAGCTCTTCACATTTGGAGAATATGTGGTAACAGGTTCTCGAGTGACAAACTTGTGCTGTGAACTTGCAGTGGGTTGACGGGTTTTTTTTGACTGGTAAATAGATCGTTTCTGAGGAGGCACTTTTTAAATAAATAAACAAAGTACAACTTACTGAGAGAGACAAAATTACTTTTTGTTTTAGGAAGTCACTGATGACAGTACTGACACCACGGACCAGTAAAGGGCTGCCCACAACTGAAGAAGGAGTAGAACTTGAGAATCATTAAAAGCCAAGGCCAGAGGAAAGGTTCTTTGCTAGTCCAAGCAGAATGATAGATTTTAGCAGTGGGATCCAGCAACGATATAGTAGCTATGCGAGCACTCATTCTGATTGGGAGGCAGAATTGCAACAGGAAAGTGAAAGATGATTTCCTAAGACATGGTGAAAAGAGAGAAGGTCTAGAATAGGCTGGTCAATATTTCAGGGTATTCCTATCACATCTGAGGGATCATGTTAAAGCCTGTTGTAGCAGACTCCACTCTTGGTGTCTTCGTGGATCATGGGTGTCCTACACCTTATCTCTCTTCCTGACTGCCCTGGATATGCAGCAGGCAGCCCCGACAACAGTGGCTGTCCCATGAGACGTGTCCCCTTGACCACAGCTTGCTGACCCAGGTGTGGATTCCTGACCCAGGTGGGCCAACAAGATTCTTGTTCCTAGGCATTTGGAGTAGGACCTGAATGACATAGGGACAGAAGTTATCCACTTACGTAGTATCTTGAAAAGTACTCTTCAGAGAGTCCTGGGCTTAAGAGCTAACTTCAGTATATTCTGGGAAAGCTACTTTACCAATCTGAGTCTCGTTTTTCCTGTTTATAAATGTTAAAACAATAGATCCCTTTTAATTTTGTGGTAAGGAAATGAAATACAGTGTCTATAAATGCTTTGCTGGATAAATGACAGTAATCGTGGCTCAGTGAGTGTTGGTTTTCTTCAGTTTATTCTCTTATTATAAGAACAGTGGTTCCAGGAGTTTCTAAAATCACTCTGGTATTTTGGCTCTTGGTTAGGTTCTCTTAAAGCCAACAAGGACATTTTTTATAAGAAAAGAAAAGTAAGATACCGAAGATCAAAATCAACTTGATTTTGCAGTCGGAAATGGGACTGGGTTGGAAAGGAGAAAGAGGCTGTCCTGGAAGATGATAAATGTGATGCCTTCTGTTCCCAGAGTGCTTTATAACAGTGCAGCAGTTGAAAGGGTCAGGTTAAGGTCTAGGTAGTCCTTTGAGTCGGTCTCAGAATGCAGTGGGAAATAACCGTTTCTTTATTTTATTTCACTTAAACATGAAAATCCAAGCATCACACCCAGACGTGAGGGCCTTGAGAACATATGCCTGGATTAATAAACTCTTGCTCTGACTCCTTTTCCTAGTAATTCCTAAAAGTGGAGCCAGCATCATCTAAGGAAAAAGTCAGGTGGGTAGAGAACTACAGCAACAATGTTAAAAGGGAAGTTAATAAAAACTAGCCACACCTTTAACTTGTATTTGAAATGAGGGAAAAGCAAGTTAATGTAAATTGGAGATGAAGATCGGAACTTCTAGGACAATAAGGTTGTGTAAACCTTTCACCAAAATACTGACCTCAATTACATCAAAATCTTTTAATTTCCACCTTCCTGCATTAGTGAAAAGACAACCTCCATTGCCTGTGGAGCATACAAACTCAAATACATGGCAATCCTCTTATTTTCCCAATGATAATATCAACCCCAAAAGTTTTGGTTAAGATGAGCATGGAGGAGACACAAAAATCTGGCTCTGAAATATGGTCCTGGGAACTTCTCCCCATTCTCTTTTTTGTGATCTGACATCAAATCCAGGGCTGATATTTCAGCAATGATATACATAGTCTTTAGGTGGTCTCAGGAAGTAACCCAAGGCTATTTCCCGGCCTGGAGACCCCTCATTGTATTATTTCACAGAAGACTACATGTTCCCCTTCTCTGGAAAGCCTGTAAATATATGACGCTCTATGGAGCAGATGTGCTCATTATTGGAGAGCTTTTAGGTACCCAGCTCTCTCCATGCGGGTGCACCTCCTGCAACAGGGCTTTGGGGGATCTGTGCTCTCTCCTAGTCCTTCACTATATGTTGTTGTCAGTAGATCTCTTTGCAAAACCATGTGACATTAGTACTGGGGGCACCTTGTACCTTGCATGACAAATAGGTAAAATTTAAGGTAAGTAGATGATGTCATCAAATATCTACTTCTGTTTAATTTTTAATTTAATTACCCATATTTAAGGTACATGAAATATTTAATTCAGAAGTGTTGCACTTTTACATGTATATTTGTAAAAGATATATTTTTTAAACATCTTTATTGGAGTATAAGTGCTTTACAATGATGTGTTAGTTTCTGCTTTATAACATAGTGAATCACCTATATGTACACATATATCCCCATATCCCCTCCTCTTGAGTCTCCCTTCCACACTCCCTATCCCACCCCTCTAGGTGGTCACAAAGCACTGAGCTGATCTCCCTGTGCTATGTGGCTGCTACTCACTAGCTATCTGTTTTACATTTGGTAGTGTATATATGTCCATGCCACTCTCTCACTTCGTCCCAGCTTACCCTTCCCCCTCCCCATGTCCTCAAGTCCATTCTCTACAGCTGCGTCTTTATTCCTGTCCTGCCCCTAGGTTGTTCAGAACCTTTTTTTTTTTTTAAGATTCCATATATATGTGTTAGAATACAGTATTTGTTTTTCTCTTTCTGACTTACTTCACTCTGTATGACAGACGCTAGGTCCATCTACCTCACTACAGATAACTCAATTTCATTTCATTTAATGGCTGAGTAATATTCCATTGTATATATATGCCACATCTTCTTTATCCATTCATCTGTCGAAGGACACTTAGGTTGCTTCCATGTCCTGGCTATTGTAAATAGAGCTGCAATGAACATTGTGGTACATGACTCTTTTTGAATTATGGTTTTCTCAGGGTATAGGCCCAGCAGTGGGATTGCTGGGTCGTATAGTACTTCTATTTTTAGTTTTTTAAGGAACCTCCATACTGTTCTCCATAGTGCTGTATCAATTTACATTCCTACCAACAGTGCAAGAGTATTCCCTTTTCTCCACACCCTCTCCAGCATTTATTGTTTGTAGATTTTTTGATGATCGCCATTCTGACTGGTGTGAGGTGATACCTCATTGTAGTTATGATTTTGCATTTCTCTAATGATTAGTGATGTTGAACATTCTTTCATGTGTTTGTTGGCAATCTGTATACCCTCTTTGGAGAGGTGTCTATTTAGGTCTTCTGCCCATTTTTGGATTGGGTTGTTTGTCTTTTTGATATTGAGTTGCAAGAGCTGCTTGTAAATTTTGGGGATTAATCCTTTGTCTGTTGCTTGATTTGCAAATATTTTCTCCCATTCTGAGGGTTGTCTTTTCATCTTGTTTGTGGTTTTCTTTGCTGTGCAAATGATTTTAAGTTTCATTAGGTCCCATTTGTTTGCTTTTGTTTTTATTTCCATTTCTCTAGAAGGTGGGTCAAAAAGGATCTTGCGTGATTTATGTCATAGAGTGTTCTGCCTATGTTTTCCTCTAAAAGTTTGATAGTGTCTGGCCTTACATTTAGGTCTTTAATCCATTTTGAGTGTATTTTTGTGAATCGTGTTAGGGAGTGTCCTAATTTCATTCTTTTACATGTAGCTGTCCAGTTTTCCCAGCACCACTTATTGAAGAGGATGTCTTTCTTCATTTTATATTCTTGCCTCCTTTATCAAAGATAAGGTGACCATATGTGCGTGGGTTTATATATGGGCTTTCTATCCTGTTCCATTGATCTATATTTCTGTTTTTGTGCCAGTACCATACTGTCTTGATTACTGTAGCTTTGTAGTATAGTCTGAAGTCCAGGAGCCTGATTCCTCCATCTCCGTCTTTCTTTCTCAAGATTGCTTTGGTATTTGGGGTCTTTTGTGTTTCCATACAAATTGTAAAATTTTTTGTTCTAGTTCTGTGAAAATGCCATTGGTAGTTTGATAGGGATTGCACTGTATCTGTAGATTTCTATGTGTAGTATAGTCATTTTCACGATGTTGATTCTTCCAAACTAAGAGCATGGTATATCTCTCCTTCTGTTTCTATCATCTTGAAGTTCTTTCATCAGTGTCTTATAGCTTTCTGCATACAGGTCTTTTGTCTCCTTAGATAGGTTTATTCCTAGGTATTTTATTCTTTTTTGTTGCAGTGGTAAATAGGAGTGTTTTCTTAATTTCACTTTCAGATTTTTCATCATTAATGTATAGGAATGCAAGAGATTTCTGTGCATTAATTTTGTATCCTACTACTTTACCAAATTCATTGATTAACTCTAGTCTGGTAGCATCTTTAGGGATCTTTATGTATAGTCTCATGTCATCTGCAAACAGTGACAGTTTTACTTCGTCTTTTCCAATTTGGATTCCTTTTTGTTCTCTAATTGCTGGGGTTAAAACTTCTAAATCTATGTTGAATAATAGTGGTGAGAGTGGGGAACCTTGTCTTTGTTCCTGATCTTAGTGGTAATGGTTTCAGTTTTCACCATTGAGAACGATGTTGGCTGTGGGTTTGTCATATATTGTCTTTATTATGTTGAGGTAAGTTCCCTCTATACCTACTTTCTGGAGGGCTTTTTATCATAAATGCATGTTGAATTTTGTCAAAAGCTTTTTCTGCATCTATTGAGATGATCATATGGTTTTTATCCTTTGATTTGTTAATATGGTGTATCAGATTGATTGATTTGTGTGTACTGAAGAATCCTTGCATCCCTGGAATAAACCCCACTTGATCATGGTGTATGATCCTTTTAATGTGCTGTTGGGTTCTGTTTGTTAGTATTTTGTTGAGGATTTGCATCTATGTTCATCAGTGATATTGGCCTGTAGTTTTCTTTCTTTGTCACATCTTTGTCTGGTTTTGGTATCAGGGTGATGGTGGCCTCGTAGAATGAGTTTGGGAGTGTTCCTCTGTCTGCTATATTTTGGAAGAATTTGAGAAGGATAGGTGTTGGTTCTTCTCCAAATGTTTGATAGAATTCACCTGTGAAGTCATCTTGTCCTGGACTTTTGTATGTTGGAAGTTTTTTAATCTCAGTCTCAATTTCAGTGCTTGTGATTGGTCTGTTCATATTTTCTATTTCTTCCTGGTTCAGTCTCAGAAGGTTGTGCTTTTCTAAGAATTTGTCCATTTCTTCCAGGTTGTCCATTTTATTGGCATATAGTTGCTTGTAATAATCTCTCATGATCCTTTGTATTACTGCAGTGTCAGTTGTTACTTCTTCTTTTTCATTTCTAATTCTATTGATTTGAGTCTTCTCCCTTTTATTCTTGATGAGTCTGGCTAATGGTTTATCAATTTTGTTTATCTTCTCAAAGAACCAGGTTTTAGTTTTATAGATCTCTGCTATTGTTTCCTTCATTTCTTTTTCATTTATTTCTGATCTGATATTTACGATTTCTTTCTTTCTGGTAACTTGGGGGGGGGTTTGTTCTTCTTTCTCTAATTGCTTTAGTTGTAAGGTTAGGTTGTTTATTTGAGATGTTTCTTGTTTCTTGAGGTAGGATTGTATTGCTATAAACTTCCCTCTTAGAACTGCTTTTGCTGCATCCCATAGGTTTTTGCTCATCATGTTTTCACTGTCATTTGTTTCTAGGTATTTTTTGATTTCCTCTTTGATTTCATCAGTGATCTCTTGCTTATTAAGTTGTGCATTGTTTAGCCTCCATATGTTTGTATTTTTTACAGATTTTTTTCCTGTAATTGATATCTAGTCTCATAGCATTGTGGTCAGAAAAGATACTTGATACAATTTCAATTTTCTTAAATTTACCAAGGCTTGATTTGTGACCCAAGGTATGATCTATCTTGGAGAATGTTCCATGAGCAGTTGAGAAGTAAGTGTATTCTGTTGTTTTTGGATGGAATGTCCTATAAATATCAATTAAATCCATCTTGTTTAATGTATCATTTAAAGCTTGTGTTTTCTCACTTATTTTCATTTTGGATGAGCTGTTTATTGGAGAAAGTGTGGTGTTAAAGTCCCCTACTATGATTTTGTTACTGTTGATTTCCCTTTTTATGGCTGTTACCATTTGCCTTATGTGTTGAGATGCTCCTATTTTGGGTGCATAAATATTTACAATTGTTATATCTTCTTTTTGGATTGATCCTTTGATGATTATATAGTGTCCTTCTTTGTCTCTTATAATAATCTTTATTTTAAAGTCTATTTTGTCTGATATGAGACTTGCTACTTCAGCTTCCTTTTGATTTGCATTTGCATGGAATATCTTTTTCCAACCCCTCACTTTCAGTCTGTATGTGTCCCTAGGTCTGAAGTGGGTCTCTTGTATACAGCATATATGCAGGTATTATTTTGTATCCATTCAGGCAGTCTATGTCTTTTGGTTGGAGCATTTAATCCATTTACATTTAAGGTAGTTATCGATATGTATGTTCCTATTACCATTATCTTAATTGTTTTGGGTTTGTTATTATAGGTCTTTTTCTTCTCTTGTGTTTCCTGCCTAGAGACGTTCCTTTAGCATTTGTTGTAAAGCTGGTTTGGTGGTACTGAATTTTCTTACCTTTGCTTGTCTGTAAAAGTTTTGATTTCCCCATCAAATCTGAATGAAATCTTTGCTGGGTAAGGTAATCATGGTTGTAGGCTTTCCCCTTTCATCACTTTAAATATGCCCTGCCACTCTCTTCTGTATTGTAGAGTTTTGGCTGATAGAACAGCTGTTAACCTTATGGGGATTCTCTTGTGTGTTATTTGTTGTTTTTCTCTTGCTGCTTTTAATACTTTTTCTTTATATTTAATTTTTTATAGTTTGATTAATATGTGTCTTGACATGTTTCTCCTTGGATTTATCCTGTACGGGACTCTCTGTGCTTTCTGGACTTGATTGATTATTTCCTTTTCCATATTAGGGAAGTTTTCAACTATAATCTCTTCAAATATTTTTCAGTCCCTTTTTTTTTCTCTTCTTCTATGGGACCCCTATAATTCAAATGTTGGTGCATTTAATCTTGTCCCAGAAGTCTGTGAGACTATCCTCAATCCTTTTCATTCTTTTTTCTTTATTCTGCTCTGCAATAGTTATTTCCAATATTTTATCTTCCAGGTCACTTCTCTGTTCTTCTTCCTCAGTTATTCTGCTATTGTTTCCTTCTAGAGAATTTTAAATTTCATTTATTGTGTTGTTCATCACTGTTTGTTTCCTCTTTAGTTCTTCTAGGTCCTTGTTAAACATTTCCTGTATTTTCTCCATTCTATTTCCAAGATTTTGGATCATCCTTACTATCATTACTCTGAATTCTTTTTCAGGTAGACTGCCTATTTCCTCTTCATTTGTTAGGTCTGGTGGGTTTTTGCCTTGCTCCTTCATCTGCTGTGAGTTTCTCTGTCTTCTCATTTTGCTTGACTTACTGTGTTTGGGGTCTCCTTTTCACAGTTTGCATGTTAGTAATTCCCATTGTTTTTGTTGTCTGCCCCCTGTGGCTAAGGATGGTTCGTGGGTTGTGTAGGCTTCCTGGTGGAGGAGACTGGTGCCTGTGTTCTGGTGGATGAGGCTGGATCTTGTCATTCTGGTGGGCAGGGCCACATCTGGTGTTGTGTTTTGGGGTGTTTGTGTCATTATTATGATTTTAGGCAGCCTCTCTGATAATGCATGGGGTTGTGTTCCTGTCTTCCTAATTGTTTGGCATAGGGTGTCCAGCACTGTAGCTTGCTGGTCGTTGAGTGGAGCTGGGTCTTAGCGTTGAGATGGAGATCTCTGGGAGAGCTTTTGCCGTTTGATAGTACATGGAGCCAGGAGATCTGTGGTGGACCAGTGTCCTGAACTCGGCTCTCCCACCTCAGAGGCACAGGCCTGACACCTGGCCAGAGCACCAAGACCCTGTCAGCCACAGTGCTCAGAGGGAGAAAACAAGAAAGAAAGAAAGAATAAAATAAAATAAAAGTTATTAAAATAAAAAATTTAAAAAATTAAAAGTAATAAAAAAAAGAAAGAAGGAAAGAAGAGAGCAAGCAAACCAAAAAAACAAATCCACCAATGATAACAAGCGCTAAAAAACCCCCAAAACTGGATAGGTAGCACCATAGGACAAATGGTAAAAGCAAAGCTGTACCAACAAAATCACAGAAAGTGCACGGCCTCAATTTTGGGATGATTCTTTGCTATTCAGGTATTCCACAGATGCAGGGTACATCAAGTTGATTGTGGAGATTTAATCCACTGCTTCTGAGGCTGCTGGGAGAGATTTCCCTTTCTCTTCTTTGTTCGCACAGCTCCCAGGGTTCAGCTTTGGATTTGGCCCTGCCTCTGATTGTAGGTCACCTGAGGCCGTCTGTTCTTCGATCAGACAGGATGGGGTTAAAGGAGCAGCTGATTAGGGGGCTCTGGCTCACTCAGGCCGGGGGGAGGGAGGGGTACGGAAGCGGGGCGAGACTGCGGTGGCAGAGGCCGGTGTGATGTTGCAACAGGCTGAGGCGCACCATGTGTTCTCCTGGGGAAGTTGTCCCTGAATCACGGGACCCTGGCAGTGGCGGGCTGCACAGGCTCCCCGGAAGGGGGGTGTGGACAGTGACCTGTGCTCACACACAGGCCTCTTGGCGGCGGCAGCAACAGCCCCAGCGTCCCACGCCTGTCTCTGGGGTCCGCGCTGATAGCCGCGGCTCCCGCCTGTCTCTGGAGCTCTTTTAAGCGGCGCTCTGAATCCTCTCTCCTCGCGCACCAGGAAACAAAGAGGGAAGAAAAAGTCTCTTGCCTCTTCGGCAGCTCCAGACTTTTCCCGGACTCCCTCCCGGCCAGCCGTGGCGCACTAGCCCCTTCAGGCTGTGTTCATGCCGCCAACCCCAGTCTTCTCCCTGCCCTCCGACCGAAGCCTGAGCCTCAGCTCCCAGCCCCGCCTGCCCCAGCAGCTGAGCAGACAAGCCTCTGGGGCTGGTGAGTGCCGGTCGGCACCGATCCTCTGTGCGGGAATCTCTCCGCTTTGCCCTCTGCACCCCTGTGGCTGCGCTCTCCTCCGCAGCTCCGAAGCTTCCCCCTCCGCCCCCCGCAGTCTCCTCCCGCGAAGGGGCTCCTAGTGTGTGGAAACCTTTCCTCCTTCACGGCTGCCTCCCACTGGTGCAGGTCCCGTCCCTGTTCTTTATCTCTGTTTTTTCTTTTTTCTTTTGCCCTACCCGGGTACGTGGGGAGTTTCTTGCCTTTTGGGAGGTCTGAGATCTTCTGCCAGCGTTCAGTAGGTGTTCTGTAGGAGTTGTTCCACGTGTAGATGTATTTCTGATGTATTTGTGGGGAGGAAGGTGATGTCCACATGTTACTCCTCTGCCATGTTGAAGGTCCTCCATAAAATATTTTTTAATAGATCTTTACAGAAGTATAATTGCTTCACAATACTGTGTTAGTTTCTGTTGCACAACAAAGTGAATCAGCCATATGCATACACATGTTCCCATATCCCCTCCCTCTTGAGCCTCCCTCGCATCATCCCTACCCCACCCCTCTAGGTTATCTCAAAGCACTTAGCCAATCTCCCTGTGCTATGCTGCTGCTTCCCACCAGCCAGCTATTTTACTTTCGATAGTGTATATATGTCAATGCTACTCTCACTTCACCCCAGCTTCGCCCTTCCACCCCACCGATGAATGGATAAAGAAGATGTGGCATGTATATACAATGGAATATTACTCAGCCATAAAAAGAAATGAAATTGATTTATTTGTAGTGAGGTGGATAGACCTAGAGTCTGTCATACAGAGTGAAGTAAGTCAGAAAGAGAAAAATAAATACCATATGCTAATGCATATATATGGAATCTAAAACAAATGGTACTGTAAAATATTTTTAATCAAACTCTGGAGTGCTTTTTGATATCATTGCCTTTGCTATCACTAAACCAACATTTTGAACCATCTAACAGGTTTTTTTCTTGCCTTCTGCTCTCCAGGAGGGCAATTTTTTTATGCAAGGATTTTGTGGAGAGGGCTGTGGAGGTGAATGGATAACACTGATCACATGCTTCACCTTGAGGGTAAAAGTCCATTCCTTGGGTTTTCTGCTGGTGTTTTCGAGTTGGGCTGATTTTTCTTGGGTTCTTCAGTAACTAATGGTCTTCTGCTGACTCAGCACCACCTCGGCTTTCATGGTGTGGGAATCTTCTCTGAGGTCCTGGCCCAGGTCCAGGTGACAGAGCAAACACCTATAACAGCTCACTCTGGCAAGGTCTTCAGTCATACTTGCACACATTTTTGGTTTTATCCACATTTCATGGCAACAAAGGACAACTTGGTTTCCCTTTGCATAAATACAAGTTGTCAGCAGGGTCCTTTGATGGGTGGTACAGATTAGGTTGGGGAGCAACAGCTTTCTACATATGTATGCTGGGAGCAAACAAAATGGGTCAAAGCAAAAGCCTGCTGCCTTTGCAGTTCCTCCAATTTATCTGAATGGTTCTAAAGCCACCCTTTACTCTCAAGGCGGGGAAAGTGGAATAAAGAGAAAATGCCAACCTGTGTGCCTTCCTCTCTCTGCCTTCCAGCTTCTGTTTCCCTTTCTTTTTCTTACTTTCCTAGAAGGAAATATGACTTGTTTATCTTTTGCTTCCATTTTGTAACATCCCTCTTATTTCTAACTTCAACTTCAGGGTTAATCAATCATAAAAGAAACTCTTTTAACTATTGGGCCTGCCCAGCCTTTATATATTAAATGGCAACTCATGGAACTCATAAAATACTTCTTTAACAAAATCCATCCCCTAATCCTATTATCTTATTTACTCTACCATACTGTGTCTTACAATAGATCAGTACTTCTCACTTTTTTTTTTTTTCATTATTCTTCCCTAAAGACCCATTTTAGACATTCTTTCCCCCTAATCTGGGCTCCTCTCTAGGGTTAATCACTTCATTTCTATTCTAAATTCCATCCTTCTGTCCACTCATGGACATGGCACTTTCTTTTCTCTTCTCTCTTCTTTACATCATTCATTTTCCGTTTACCGGAACATTCAAATCAACATATAAAAATGAGGTGAATTTCCTATCTTTAGAAATGCTTTTTTTTTTTTAACCCCAATTTCCCCCTGCAAATGTCCCATTCCTTAGTTTGCTACAATTTTCAGGAAAAATTCTCGGAAGAGTTCTTTATTCGGTTTCCAATTCCTCTCTCCTCCATTCTCTCCTAAATCAAATCAGGCTTTGGCTAATCTTCACAGAAAATTCTTTTCTTCACTGAACAGTCTCTTTCCAAGGTCTCCAGTTATTTTCATATCGCTAAATTCAATTGTCAGTGATCAGTTCCTGACTTACCTGATTTATCAACAGCATTCGGCATAATCAATCACTCCTCTTCCTTGATTTTTTTTTCTTTTCATTTGGTTTCCATGATACCACATTCTCTTGGTTTTCCTTCCACATCACTGGTTGCTCTTTCACAGATCTTTTTGTTGTATTTTCCCTTTCTTCCTGACCTCTTAATACTGAAGTGCCTCAGGGCTCAATCTTTAATTCTTTTCTTTTTGTACTCATCCCTTTGGAAGTCTCATCCCACCTCATTGCTTAAATGCTGTCTATATGATGGTAACTTCTAAATTACTTTAATCCTAGACTTCTGTAATTAACTCAATAACTGTATAACCAAACTTAATGTCTAAGAGTAGTGTTTCCATTAGGTGAAATCCAGAACCTCTATTCAGCATCTTACGTGAGGGCAACTGTGTCCTGCCATTTGCTCAAGCCAAAAAGTTGGCATCAGCCCATGACTCCTCTTTTCTCTTATATACAACGCCCTATCTGCTCGAAAATTCTCTTGGCATTATCTCCAACATATATACGGAATCCAGCCACTTCTCAGCATTCTCTTTGCTACCACCTTCATTGGAGCCACCATTATTTTATCTCGGATTATTGCAATAATCTCCCTTTTCCTAAGCTTTCTTAGACAATACAGCCTATTCTCAATACACAAGACAGAATGGCTACTTAAAATGTAAGTCATGCTACACCTTTGTTCAATATCCTACAAAAGGTCCACTTTTCAGAGCAAACACTAAAATTCTTAGAGTGAACTACAAGCCCCCCAGCAACCTGGCCTCTCTCTCCCCTCTCCTCACTCAGTCTGTTCTAGACACAGTGGCCTCCTTGGACACCCCTTCAACAAGCCAAACACACTCTTGCCTTATTACTTTGCCTTTGGCTACTTCCTCTGCCTACAGTTCTCTTCTCCCAAATGTCTACATGGATCATTCCCTCTCTTTCAAATCCTTCTTTCCAAAGTCACCTGCTGAATGAGGCTGTCCCTCACCACCCAACTTAAATCACAACCTGCTCACCACTCAGCGCTCCACTCGTAATGCCCCCTTTCCCTATTCTTTATTTTTCCATTGCATTTTTAAACTTCTAATGTGCTATGGCAGATAATGTTCATCAAATATCTGTGAGCTACTCTAGAATTCCCAGCTTCCATTACAATTAGCCTGGGAACATATGATTGATTTTGGCCAATCAAATATAAGCAGAAGTAATATATGCCATTTCTTAGTCAAGGCAATTGTGCTCTCTTTATTTTTCTCTTCTTTTGCCTCTTGGTACAGTTTTTAGATGTCACGTTTCCAGATGGGATACCCATAGGGAGGATGACAGCCCCAGCACATAATAGACTGCAATATGAGAGAAAATAAACCTTTTTGGTTAAACCATTGAGATTTGGGGGTATTTGTTTTGCAAAAGCTAATATGAATTACTCATATTAATACAATTCTATAACATTTATCATTTATTTTTCATGGTCTTTCCTTCTCTTTTGTGCACTGATTTATCCCAAGTACCTAGCTCAGTGCCTGACAAATAGTAGACACTCAATATGTATTTGTAGAATGAATGGAAGAGCTAGAAAAATGTGATTTTTGCATTTTCTTCCTAGCTCTGAATAAGCTGTATCATTTTTCCTCCTGGCTGATAGTTTTATTTCATGTAGGCATTTGATTAAGTGGGGTCTTCTGGAGGTGATTAGATATTTGAAATGGGAGGTAGGGGATGAGGGGACGCACAGGTAATTTTAGCTCTCTTCATCTCATCTCACCGTGAAATGTAAGAAAGTATCATCTCACTATAGCCAGAGAGTTTAGAATGGGCCACAGACCTTGCATTTGTGAACTAACCACAAGTAAACATCCAAGAGAATTTTGTGCTCCAAATTAGACGATCTCTTGCAGCAAACCCCAATTCCCAACTTGCAGCATTGTACACATAGGTGTAATCCAAGTATATGTATGAAATTCTATTAAGACAGCAGTACCAGGCTTTATTGGAAGGTTTGCCTTGCAGTCACTGGCAGTGTTGGCTCCTTGCAGGGGGCACTACCTGCTGCATCAGTTTCACTTCCAGCCAAGACTCAGCTTCACCTTCCACACTTTGGAGTCTGTCAACCTTCAGTGGGGGGAGGTTGACTTGAATTTGAGACTGTTCCTGAATGTAGACTCTAGGGAACTTTTTAACTCTAGTGACTGAGGTCTTTGTAATGGCATTACAAAACAAAACATCCCAATCCTTCTGTTTCCTTAACAGTATGGACTTAACAGCAAAAGCACATGCACTCTCCTGGATATTATTATAGTGTTAACATCACCAGATGAGGCCCAAGATGGAGTCACTCATGCTAAGCCCTGCATCAGCGAACCAAGGAAGGCCCAGCCCACCCAGTCAGCACTTGCCTGCTCAGCTCAAGGTACCTGACCGGCTCCAAGTCTTTCCTCTGCTCATGTAAGGGGAGCAACCCTGTTTCAAGCAATCAGCACATGCTCAGCTAGGGACCAAAATACATGGATATGCTTTAAAACAGTTACTAAAGCCTTTACCTTTAATACTAAGCCCATGTTAAGGTCACCAGGTGAGGCCCAACATGGAGTCACTCTTGCTAAGCCCCAGGTCAACAAAGCAAAACTTAACTGAGTTTCTGTGCTCAGCTCACCCAGAGAAGGCAGGCCGAGGCCACCCAGTCAGCACTTGCCTGCTCAGCTCAGGGTACCTGATGCTCCAAGCCTTCCCTCTGCTCATGCAAGGGGAGCAGCCCTGCTTCAACCACCAGCACACGCCCAGTGTAACTTCCTTGTCCCTGCTCCCTTTGGTCTGTAAACACCTCTCCTTGTACAGCTCTTTGGAGCTCCATTCTCTCTGCTAGACTGGAGGCTGCCTGATTCACGAATCACTGAATAAAGGCAATAAGGTCTTTAACTTTTACTCAGTTCAATTTTCTTCCCTAACAGTAGTAGTTACCTTTTTTCTATATTTATATAATACATTACAAAACACTTTCACTTAATTACTTTTTATCCTTGAACCAGGACCCTAGCACAGTCCCTGCAACAGAGTAAGCAGGGTTGTTGAAGAAATGAATAAATAAACAAAAACCTTTTCAAGATAGACCCTAAACGTAAACTACAGGGGAAAAAAGGCAAGTTTTGCCTTCAGATCTTCCGTCTCATCATCTAGAATCATTCTTGGCATTTTCTTAACAGGATATATGGCTATACACCCCACCCCACCCCACCCCTACAATCTTATTTATTTATTTTTACTTATAAATAGGACATGTTTAATATCTTTAATACGTGCGACCCCTAAACAAACTATTAGGATGGATTATGGGCATGCAAAATGGGTCAGACAGAATTTAAATTCATTTTTGCTAATATTATTGCTGCTGTTTTTTCTATTAGGAGGTATAAGTCATTTTGGAGTAGAGTTTCTTTGTTCTGGAAAAAATCCCTTGAATTGCCCCTCTTAGTTATGCAGATATTAGAAAACAACAGCTAATTGTTCTAAGGGAGCAAGAGATTTTACCTCTTCTTTGTTTTGACTTGAAATGTACTGCCCTTCCAATAGTTTTATGTATTTAAAGCTTCTCCTTTGGGACAAAGTGAGCCAATTTGCTTTAAAAGGAAGAGAACCTCCAGTCTTCCTTTTTCGAGATTCACTGCATTTAACTATTGGCGAATGGCTATTTTGGCCTGAGGCCGATTCAGAGGAAAGTATACCAGGACCCTCCAGAGGGTACTCACTGTGAAGGCACAGCCGCCTCCTGCCCTGGTTACCTTGGCTCAGCACGGGGGCCCCACAGTCAGGAAGGAGGGCAGGAAGCCCCTCCAGACCCAGCCTCCTGGCATGGAGGGAGAACTTTGGAAACTAAGTGAATTTAAACTAAACTGGTATAACCTTGGGAATGATGGAGGCGTAATATACCAACAGGCCCAGCAGTCTACCACATAGGCATTTGAAACTCTGGTCTTCTTACTCCAGTTAACAGAAGGCTAACGTCAGATCTGGCTAGAGCCTCGGCTGAGTCTGCAGAGAAAATATTACACATTTGAATGGAGGGAACTGATGGAATACAATTCATATTTTATGGCAAGACAAGAAACTTTGAAGGTAAAATTTTTCTTTGTCCCTTTGGGCCTCCTCTCTCCCCTATAGTGTGCGTTGTGCATATGCTCTTGAAACTGTACAGCTCAGATTGGGTCATGAATCCACTGCCTTTTAATTGAGATCACACACCTGGTTTCAGGACTTAATGAAGCTCAGTTTCTTTATGTCTCATCACAGAAAGAATTCAGTGAGAGACAAAGTGATAGGTTAGAAGTGGATTTATTTAGAGAGAGACACACTCCATAGACAGAATGCAGTCTGTCCCAAAAGGCAAGAATGGCCTTGGGAGAAACACGCTCCACAGACAGAGTGTGGGACATCTCAGAAGGCAAGAGGTCCTGAAATATGGGGTGGTTAGTTTTTATGGGCTGGGTAATTTCATCTAATGAGTGGGAGGATTACTCCAACTATTTGGGGGAAGGGGTGGAGATTTCCAGGATGTGGGCCACTGTCCACTTTTTGACCTTTTATGGTTGGTCTTGGAACTGTCATGGCACCTGTAGGTGTGTCATTTAGTTGTTGATGTTTTACATTGAGAGGATAATGAGGCTCAAGGTCCCCTGGAAGTTGACTCTTCTGCCATCTTGGACCTAGTTGGTTCTAACCACTTTATGTCATATCCTCAAGGGCTATATCATTCTTTTAGAGGTTGTGCCCTGCCCCCTTCCCTCTTGTTTCACTTTAATCAGACCTGCTTAGGAGATAACCTTCCTTCTTAATCTTGTAAGGGGCCACAATGACCCATGACCCACTACTCGCTTTGTACATGTAGATCTGGATTGTGTAAACTGTCAATAATATGTCAAAACTTATATAACTGTGCTTTGACCTCTCATGGGCAGAACAGTCCTCAGAGCTTTCTGAAAGACTGCCGCCTGGGTTATAATCCTCAGGTTGGCTCAAATAAAATTTTCCTTTTCTTTCTTTGATTGACTATTGATTATCTTTTTTGTCAAGAGAACCTATCTAGCAAACTGCTTGTCAGTGTCCAAGTTAGGAAAGTGGGATTTCACTCATAGGCCCTGCCTCTGGGGAAGTCTCTGTGCCTCCTGGCTAATAAATGTTCTGTGTAGAAGAATTTATTGGAGACTTGTTCTGTCTTATACCACCCAGTGTGAGGGGATGTGCAGGTGTCTCCTCTCTCCCTCTAGTTGGTGGCAGTGACCCAATTTAACAAAGTAATCTGCCAGTTGTTGGAGGAGCAGACTGGCTCAGGTCAGTTTGCAAGAAAGATATTTTAAAAATTAATAATCAGGGCTTCCCTGGTGGCGCAGTGGTTGAGAGTCCACCTGCCGATGCAGGGGACACGGATTCGTGCCCCAGTCTGGGAAGATCCC
The DNA here is from genome assembly GCF_964341445.2 of Mesoplodon mirus. Classification (NCBI taxonomy): domain Eukaryota; kingdom Metazoa; phylum Chordata; class Mammalia; order Artiodactyla; family Ziphiidae; genus Mesoplodon; species Mesoplodon mirus. The sequence goes on from NC_138985.1 coordinate 105,269,776, forward strand.
ACGTGCCACGGAGCAGCTGGGCCCATGAGCCATGGCCGCTGAGCCTGCGCGTCCGGAGCCTGTGCTCTGCAACAGAAGAGGCCACAACAGTAAGAGGCCCGCGTAACGAAAAAAAAAAATTAATAATCACAATTTTACTAAATAGTAAAGGAAGGAAAATAAGAGTTTTTGTGCAATCTAACTTGGTGTGTGAATCGGGAAAGTTTTCCTGAGGAAGTGAGATTATGGAATTAGTTTGGTAAAGAGATCTGGAAATGACACTCCATGCTGAACATCCTGAGGGTTTCAGGAAAGTCACAGATTTCTGGGGTAGGGCAAGAAAGGCTGTGAGGTAGGGCTGGAAAGCCATGGTAAGGATTTCTGGCTTTATTCAAAGAGAAATGGAAAACCAGGGAAGAAGTGACCCTGGTTAATTTAAATTTTAAAGAAATATTATTTTTCATTAAAAATATAATTTAGGGGCTTCCCTGGTGGCACAGTTGTTGAGAGTCCGCCTGCTGATGCAGGGGACGTGGTTTCGTGCCCCGGTCTGGGAAGATCCCATATGCCGTGGAGCGGCTGGGCCCGTGAGCCATGGCCACTGAGCCTGCACTTCTGGAGCCTGTGCTCCACAGCAGGAGAGGCCACGACAGTGAGAAGTCCGCGTGCCGCAAAAAAAAAAAAAAAAAAAAAAAAAAAAAAATATATATATATATATATATATATATATATATATATATAAAATTTAGGGGATAGTGGGGCAAAGACTTGTGTGTGTGGGGAGCAGCTAGGCAAAGAGTGGGTGAATGAGTCAGATCCAAGGTTACTACTAAAATCCAGGCAGCGATCCATGGTAGCTTGAACCAAAAAGGAGGCTATAGGTAGAGAGAAATGAATGGCTTAGAGTAAAATTGTAGAAAGAAAAATGCCTGGAGATTAGTGATTTGATGGAGGTTAGGGAGGGATTGTTTTTAAAAGAATGGTCCCAAAGCATATTTGTTTGGTCCTACCTACATGGAGATTGAATATTGAAACTGAAAAAGACATCAGGAAATATCTGGTGCAAATTTCTCTCTAACTATGTGTGGAGAAGTTGATACAGCCCAGGGTGGTAAAGGGAACTGTCCCTCTCTGTGTAGCTGGTTAGTTAATGACAGAATTTAGACACGAACCATAGTCACCTGCTTTTTGCATTGTTTCCTTGACTCAATGGAGTAGCACTTTCCCTTTCTTATACACTAATATTCACTTGTGGATACTAAATAATTTTCTAAACATACATGCAAAAGCTCACTGAGGTGTATTTTCAGCAATATAATCCTAACATCTTTTTCCTTCTTTGTTTCCTCTAAAAAGGTTAGATATTTACCTAAATGATGATTCAGATGGCCACGAAGCCATAGTTTACAGTTATCCATACTAATAACGTATGTGCATGAAATGCCACACTTAAAAGGCAGTCCTCAACTTATTGGGCATAGCTTAGATCTAGTATCTGAAATCTAAAAAAGTCATACTGTTTGATCATGTAATTTGACAAAGATATCACATAACTTTTTAGTTGGATGTGATCTTGCTTAACCAGAGTATAGTCTAATGGATCCTGTTTTCCACCTTTTGGAAATAAGCTACAGTGTTGTAGAAACTCAGACGTCATTACCACTAAGACTTTAGTGTTTTTATCCTGCTATACTGAATAAATGCCAAGAACGTTAGAATTCTTTTTTGGACAATTCAGTCTCAATGCAATCTACTACAAGTTCAATCAAGGGAAACCAAGGGAAAAATGAAATAGATGTTGCTATTCAAATGACAGCATTTAGATAAAGGATTGCATAATCATGGACATTCAATTTTACTGAAATTTAAATGACTTTACTACTCATTGGATGTAAGGTCTGTTAATTAAGGCATGAGTGCCTTGTAAATCCTGGATGAGGGCATGTTTGCCACATCCAGTTGTGGCTGACAACAGTCCTTTGCACAAATAGAAGAATAAATCTAAACCAATTAAGATGCTGTATGTGACTTCCGGGTAAGATGGCGGAAGAGTAAGATGCGGAGATCACCTTCCTCCCCACGGATACACCAGAAATACAGCTACACGTGGAACAACTCCTACAGAACACCTACTGAAGGCTAGCAGAAGACCCCAGACCTCCCAAAAGGCAAGAAACTCCCCACATACCTGGGTAGGGCAAAGCGGAGAGATCCTCACACAGAGGATCGGTGCCGAGCGGCACTCACCAGCCCGAGAGGTTTGTCTGCTCACCCACCGGGGCGCGCAGCGCTGGAAGCTGAGGCTCGGGCTTCGGTCAGAGCGCAGGGAGAGGACTGGGGCTGGCGGCGAGAACTCAGCCTGAAGGGGGCTAATGTGCCACAGCTAGCCGGGAGGGAGTCCGGGAAAACTCTGGAGCTGCCGAAGAGGCAAGAGACTTTTTCTTCCCTCTTGGTTTCCTGGTGCGCGAGGAGAGGGGATTAAGAGCGCTGCTTAAAGGGGCTCCACGGACGGGCACGAGTCGCGACTGAAAGCGCGGAGCCCAGTGACGGGCGTGGGACGCTGGGGCTGCTGCTGCTGCCGCCAAGAAGCCTGTGTGCGAGCGCAGGTCACTGCCCACACCGCACTTCCGGGAGCCTGTGCAGCCCGCCACTGCCGGGGTCCCGGGATCCAGGGGCGGCTTCCCTGGGAGAACGCACGGTGCGCCTCGGGCTGGTGCAACGTCACGCCGACCTCTGCCGCTGCAGGCTCGCCCCGCACTCCGTGCCCCTCCCTCCCGCCCGGCCTGAGTGAGCAAGAGTCCCCGAAGCGGCTGCTCCTTTAACCCTGTCCTGTCTGAGCGAAGAACAGACGCCCTCCGGCGACCTGACCTCAGAGGCGGGGCCAAATCCAAAGCTGAGACCCAGGAGCTGTGAGAACAAAGAAGAGAAAGGGAAACCTCTCCCAGCAGCCTCAGAAGCAGCGGATTAAAGCTCCACAATCAACTTGATGTACCCTGCATCTGTGGAATACATGAATAGACAACACATCATCCCAAATTGAGGAGCCGAGAGTCAGTGCTGTGCCTCTGAGGTGGGAGAGCCAACTTCAGGACACTGGTCCACAAGAGACCTCCCAGCTCCACATAATATCAAACGGCAAAAATCTTCCAGAGATCTCCATCTCAACACCAGCACCCAGCTTCACTCAACGACCAGCAAGCTACAGTGCTGGACACCCTATGCCAAACAACTAGCAAGACAGGAACACAATGCCACCCATTAGCAGAGAGGTGGCCTAAAATCATAAAAAGTCCGCAGACACCCCAAAACACACCACCAGACGTGGACCTGCCCACCAGAAAGACAAGATCCAACCTCATCCACCAGAACACAGGCACTAGTCCCCTCCACCAGGAAGCCTACACAACCCACTAAACCAACCTTAACCACTGGGGACAGACACCAAAAACAACGGGAACTACGAACCTGCAGCCTGCAAAAAGGAGACCCCAAACACAGTAACATAAGCAAAATGAGAAGACAGAAAAACACACAGCAGGAGAAGGAGCAAGATAAAAACCCACCAGATCTAACAAATGAAAAGGTAATAGGCAGTCTACCTGAAAAAGAATTCAGAATAATGATGGTAAAGATGATCCAAGATTCTATTTCCCAGATCCAAAATCTTGGAAATAGAATAGACAAAATGCAAGAAACAGTTAACAAGGACCTAGAAGAACTAAAGATGAATCAAGCATCGATTAAAAACACAATACATGAAATAAAAAATACTCTAGATGGGATCAATAGCAGAATAACTGAGGCAGAAGAACGGATAAGTGAGGTGGGAGATAAAATAGTGGAAATAACTGCTGCAGAGCAAAATAAAGAAAAAAGAATGAAAAGAACAGAGGACAGTCTCAGAGACCTCTGGGACAACATTAAACGCACCAACATTCGAATTATAGGGGTTCCAGAAGAAGAAGAGAAAAAGAAAGGGACTGAGAAAATATTTGAAGAGATTATAGTTGAAAACTTCCCTAATATGGGAAAGGAAATAGTTAATCAAGTCCAGGAGGCACAGAGAGTCCCATACAGAATAAATCCAAGGAGAAATACGCCAAGACACATATTAATCAAACTGTCAAAAATTAAACACAAAGAAATCATATTAAAAGCAGCAAGGCAAAAACAACAAATAACACACAAGGGAATCCCCATCAGGATAACAGCTGATCTCTCAGCAGAAACTCTACAAGCCAGAAGGGAGTGGCAGGACATAATTAAAGTGATGAAGGAGAAAAACCTGCAACCAAGATTACTCTACCCAGCAAGGATCTCATTCAGATTTGATAGAGAAATTAAAACATTTACAGACAAGCAAAAGCTGAGAGAGTTCAGCACCACCAAACCAGCTTTACAACAAATGCTAAAGGAAGTTCTTTAGGCAAGAAACACAACAGAAGTAAAAGACCTACAATAACGAACCCAAAACAATTAAGAAAATGGGAATAGGAACATACATATCGATAGTTACCTTAAATGTAAATGGACTAAATGCTCCCACCAAAAGACACAGAGTGGCTGAATGGATACAAAAACAAGACCCATATATATGCTGTCTACAAGAGACCCACTTCAGACCTAGAGACACATACAGACTGAAAGTAAGGGGATGGAAAAAGATATTCCATGCAAATGGAAATCAAAAGAAAGCTGGAGTAGCAATTCTCATATCAGACAAAATAGACTTTAAAATAAAGACTACTAGAAGAGACAAAGAAGGACACTACCTAATGATCAAGGGATCGATCCAAGAAGAAGATATAACAATTGTAAATATTTATGCACCAAACATAGGAGCACCTCAATACATAAGGCAAATACTAACAGCCATAAAAGGAGAAATCGACAGTAACACAATCATAGTAGGGGACTTTAACACCCCACTTTCACCAATGGACAGATCATCTAAAATGAAAATAAATAAGGAAACACAAGCTTTAAATGATACATTAAACAAGATGGACTTAATTGATATTTATAGGACATTCCATCCAAAAACAACAGAATACACATTTTTCTCAAGTGCTCATGGAACATTCTCCAGGATAGATCATATCTTGGGTCACAAATCAAGCCTTGGTAAATTTAAGAAAATTGAAATTGTATCAAGTATCTTTTCCGACCACAATGCTATGAGACTAGATATCAATTACAGGAAAAGAGCTGTAAAAAATACAAACACATGGAGGCTAAACAATACACTACTTAATAACGAAGTGATCACTGAAGAAATCAAAGAGGAAATTAAAAAATACCTAGAAACAAATGACAATGGAGACACGACGACCCAAAACCTATGGGATGCAGCAAAAGCAGTTCTAAGAGGGAAGTTTATAGCAATACAATCCCACCTTAAGAAACAGGAAACATCTCGAATAAACAACCTAACCTTGCACCTAAAGCAATTAGAGAAAGAAGAACAAAAACATCCCAAAGTTAGCAGAAGGAAAGAAATCATAAAAATCAGATCAGAAATAAATGAAAAAGAAATGAAGGAAATGATAGCAAAGATCAATAAAACTAAAAGCTGGTTCTTTGAGAAGATAAACAAAATTGATAAACCATTAGCCAGACTCATCAAGAAAAAAAGGGAGAAGACTCAAATCAATAGAATTAGAAATGAAAAAGGAGAAGTAACAACTGACACTGCAGAAATACAAAAGATCATGAGAGATTACTATAAGCAACTCTATGCCAATAAAATGGACAACCTGGAAGAAATGGACAAATTTTTAGAAATGCACAACCTGCCGAGATTGAACCAGGAAGAAATAGAAAATATGAACAGACCAATCACAAGCTCTGAAATTGAAACTGTGATAAAAAATCTTCCAACAAACAAAAGCCCAGGACCAGATGGCTTCACAGGCGAATTCTATCAAGCATTTAGAGAAGAGCTAACACCTATCCTTCTCAAAGTCTTCCAAAATATAGCAGAGGGAGGAACACTCCCAAACTCATTCTACGAGGCCACCATCACCTTGATACCAAAACCAGACAAGGATGTCACAAAGAAAGAAAACTACAGGCCAATATCACTGATGAACATAGATGCAAAAATCCTCAACAAAATACTAGCAAACAGAATCCAACAGCACATTAAAAGGATCATACACCATGATCAAGTGGGGTTTATTCCAGGAATGCAAGGATTCTTCAATATATGCAAATCAATCAACGTGATACACCATATTAACAAATTGAAGGAGAAAAACCATATGATCATCTCAATAGATGCAGAAAAAGCTTTTGACAAAATTCAACACCCATTTATGATAAAAACCCTGCAGAAAGTAGGCATAGAGGGAACTTTCCTCAACATAATAAAGGCCATATATGACAAACCCACAGCCAGCATCGTCCTCAATGGTGAAAAACTGAAACCATTTCCACTAAGATCAGGAACAAGACAAGGTTGCCCACTCTCACCACTCTTATTCAACATAGTTTTGGAAGTTTTAGCCACAGCAATCAGAGAAGAAAAGGAAATAAAAGGAATCCAAATTGGAAAAGAAGAAGTAAAGCTGTCACTGTTTGCAGATGACATGATACTGTACATAGAGAATCCTAAAGATGCTACCAGAAAACTACTAGAGCTAATCAATGAATTTGGTAAAGTTGCAGGATACAAAATTAATGCACAGAAATCTCTGGCATTCCTATGTACTGATGATGAAAAATCTGAAAGTGAAATCAAGGAAACACTCCCATTTACCATTGCAACAAAAAGAATAAAATATCTAGGAATAAACCTACCTAAGGAGACAAAAGACCTGTATGCAGAAAATTATAAGACACTGATGAAAGAAATTAAAGATGATACAAATAGATGGAGAGATGTACCATGTTCTTGGATTGGAAGAATCAACATTGTGAAAATGACTCTACTACCCAAAGCAATCTACAGATTCAATGCAATCCCTATCAAACTACCACTGGCATTTTTCACAGAACTAGAACAAAAAATTTCACAATTTGTATGGAAACACAAAAGACCCCGAATAGCCAAAGCAATCTTGAGAACGAAAAATGGAGCTGGAGGAATCAGGCTCCCTGACTTCAGACTATACTACAAAGCTACAGTAATCAAGACAGTGTGGTACTGGCACAAAAACAGAAAGATAGATCAATGGAACAGGATAGAAAGCCCAGAGTTAAACGCACGGACATATGGTCACCTTATCTTTGATAAAGGAGGCAGGAATGTACAGTGGAGAAAGGACAGTCTCTTCAATAAGTGGTGCTGGGAAAACTGGATAGGGACATGTAAAAGTATGAGACTAGATCACTCCCTAACACCGTACACAAAAATAAGCTCAAAATGGATTAAAGACCTAAATGTAAGGCCAGACACTATCAAACTCTTAGAGGAAAACATAGGCAGAACCCTCTATGACATAAATCACAGCAAGATCCTTTTTGACCCACCTCCTAGAGAAATGGAAATAAAGACAAAAATAAACACATGGGACCTAATGAAACTTAAAAGCTTTTGCACAGCAAAGGAAACCATAAACAAGACCAAAAGACAACCCTCAGAATGGGAGAAAATATTTGCAAATGAAGCAACTGACAAAGGATTAATCTCCAAAATTTATAAGCAGCTCATGCAGCTCAATAACAAAAAAACAAACAACCCAATCCAAAAATGGGCAGAAGACCTAAATAGACATTTCTCCACAGAAGATATACAGACTGCCAACAAACACATGAAAGGATGCTCAACATCTTTACTCATTAGAGAAATGCAAATCAAAACTACAATGAGATATCATCTCACACCAGTCAGAATGGCCATCATCAAAAAATCTAGAAACAATAAATGCTGGAGAGGGTGTGGAAAAAAGGGAACACTCTTGCACTGCTGGTGGGAATGTGAATTGGTACAGCCGCTATGGAGAACGGTATGGAGGTTCCTTAAAAAACTACAAATAGAACTACCATATGACCCAGCAATCCCACTACTGGGCATATACCCTGAGAAAACCATAATTCAAAAAGAGACATGTACCAAAATGTTCATAGCAGCCCTATTTACAATAGCCCGGAGATGGAAACAACCTAAGTGTCCATCATCGGATGAATGGATAAAGAAGATGTGGCACATATATACAATGGAATATTACTCAGCCATAAAAAGAAATGAAATTGAGCTATTTGTAATGAGGTGGATAGACCTAGAGTCTGTCATACAGAGTGAAGTAAGTCAGAAAGAGAAAGACAAATACTGTATGCTGACACATATATATGGAATTTAAGGAAAAAAAATGTCATGAAGAACCTAGGGGTAAGACAGGAATAAAGACACAGACCTACTAGAGAATGGACTTGAGGATATGGGGAGGGGGAAGAGTAAGCTGTGACAAAGTGAGAGAGTGTCATGGACATATATACACTACGAAACGTAAGGTAGATAGCTAGTGGGAAGCAGCCGCATAGCACAGGGAGATCAGCTCGGTGCTTTGTGACCGCCTGGAGGGGTGGGATAGGGAGGGTGGGAGGGAGATGCAAAAGGGAGGGGATATGGAAACATATGTATATGTATAACTGATTAAATTTGTTATAAAAAAAAAAAGAGAGGTCAAGGGCCTCTAATCAGGAAAAAAAAAAAAGATGCTGTATATGTAATTATGAATATTGTAAAGGAAATGAGGTGACTATGGATTGTACATTTTAACATGTGTTAGAAAGGAACTATGTTGCATTAATTTTTGATAACTCTTTGTGGATTATCACACTCCACCAGATGATGTGCTACTAACTAATCATCTTTTGGACAGGTTAGTATAGTCCCCAGTAAAGAGGTATTATATAAAATCTATGTAAATCTGGTCTCTGTTCACAATCCATGACGATGATTTTAGGGAGTATATTCTTCAGTGTAGTACGTAAGAGGGGCTTTTGGGATACTAAAATTATCAAGATGCAATCTTTGTAGCAGAGAACTTATAATCTTGTGCAAGATAGACACAGAAATGAATTATCATAACTTCTGTTATAATCAAAAAGTGCAGATAACACAAAGGGAGTAGCAGTTCATGCTAATGTTGGTGGGAGGGGTTATTGGGATTCTTGAGCTGAGTCTTCAGAGATAGAAGGCATCTCTTAGATGGTGAAGAACACCTAAATCACTACAACTTTCTTGAATTACCTTTTAAGAAAAGCAAAAGAGTATTTCTTGAGAGGAAATCCAATTTATCTAGATAACTTAGATGCTGCTAAGAAAAATTACCTAGAATTTGGAAATAAGGCAAAAGAATAACTGCTTATTTTCTTCATGTTGTAACAGAACACTGTCTTATTTAATTCTTTTGCAGATGTACCTTTGTCTTGACTTACTATTTACTATTTATTAGAGTCAAGTTTGTAGAAATTACATGTTGTTAACATGTAGACTTTATCCTGTAGAGATGCCGAAAATTTCTGTTCCATGGAAAGATGACCCTGAGATGTATGGCTTTATTGCTCAGCAGGACATTAAACAGTTTTGCCTGTAACCTAGCAAATGTATTCTAGCATTCTTTCTTTTTTGCCTATGTATACTCAGTCTTTCAAATTCTGCTCTGAACCAGCTTTACCATCTTGCTGATTTTCTGATTAATGAGTTAAATATATCCTTGACGTATCTCTATTCTATATTGGAGGGATAGTCATATTTTAACTTATTAGAAATTATAGCTTGATAAAGCATCCACTGAAGTTCGTAACTTTTAAGCCATTTCCCCATCCCATATAGGAGTTGGTCCCATCCCACCAGATAGAAAGGAGGATGACACTCCTGCTCTTTGCTTCCTCTTCACTCTCTTTACTCCCTTAGATCTCTGGAGAAGCCTCAAATAATGATCTTCCCTTTGCTAGACTTTAAAAGACCCTTCCATTTATAGAACGGTCCCAGAAAAAGAGGCAATGCAGGTCTTGGCACTGTATTAGTCACTGATGGAGGTGAGAAGAGAACAAGTTTGTTTTAGAACTTCCCTTCTTCTGTTGGAGTGTCCTTGGCAAAACATGCCCCATTGGTTAGCTCTGGAAATCAGAATGGAGAACTACTTCAAAGACTCATCTTTGTTGCTTTATCACTATTTTCCAATGAAATAGCTGAATCTGAGGCAAAAATAAGCACTTTTTCACTTGCTTTAAAATTATCTTTTTGGAATAAAATTACAATCCATCTTTTAGGAGAAAATAGTAGGTACTAGAAAGCCTTTTATGAACTGATATAAAGAAAAATGGCATTCCATCCCTCTTTTCTGAGACATGGAAAATTCTCAGGACTTCTGTTTATTGCTGCTTTTTGTTCCTTTATAAAACAAACAAAAGATGCATTGATTGAATGTTTACCCTGGGCCTGCATCATATTAAGCATCGCATTATACATATGTATATATGTGCATTATATATATATATATATATATATATATATATATATATGTGCATTGTATATATATACAAACATACACACCACAGAGTTCATTGTATCCTCAAACATAGTTTACCTGGGCTCTACCATTTTTTGAAATTGATATACTACCTGTCTCGAAATTTAGGGTGATGTATTTCTTCTTGAATTAGTTTTTTAGGAAAGACTCCTTAGTGATCTTATCCAAGGCTGAGCCATGTTCACAGTCAAGAGATTTTATACCTTCTGCTGTGGCCTCAGGTGTGAGAGAGCCTATCTGAGGTCTAGATATAAGCATGGTTCTTCCTCATTTGTAAAAACTCCTGAACAAGGAAAATTTAATACTTTAATGGGAAAACATGCAAAAATATTTATTACATGATGAGTGTACATTTAAATTCTCCCCACTACTGCTTTCTCTTTTTATTCCACAGATCTCATTTTCCATTCAAAGCAACAGTTTGCTCAGGGCACATTTTATTAGCCTTTGGGTTGATAACGTACAGTATGCAAATTGGATATGAGAGCCTCTGCTGTAAAAAAAAAAAAAAAGAAAGTCAATCTAATTTGGGAATCTGATGTCTTTTTGCAGTTACTTACCCATGTCACTGCTGCCCAACATGCATCCTTGGGCCAGATGCACGATGCCCTGCAGAGTATCGTAATGCTCAGTTGTTAATTTTATAGTCCACTGTAGCACTGAGGAATGGCTGAAGCTGCCCACAGCAGAAGACAGCCAGCTGTGAAGCAGTTAAATGTTTGACTTCCTCTGTGACTGGTAAGAGAAGTTTTTCTAAGCAAACTACATTGACTTCAGAACTTGAATATTTATGCTACTGAGGAAATCAGCCATAAATTTGCATTTTTAACAGCTAGACTATAGTAGGGATGGAAAGAAAGAATACTAATTTTTAAAAAGGCATTGGGCAATAAAATCAATCCAGATTTTATAAAGTCTGGCCCAACTTTAATAGATAATTATTGAAAATAGAAGTCCCTTTGCTCCTAATTAAACCAAGAGTTGTTCTTAATACAAGTTGTTCTTAAACCCATCTTTAATCAAATTTATTCAGGGATTAACACTCTATTATTTATTTATTTATTTATTTATTTATTTATTTATTTTTGCGGTACGTGGGCCTCTCACTGTTGTGGCCTCTCCTGTTGCGGAGCACAGGCTCCGGACGCGCAGACTCAGCGGCCATGGCTCACGGGCCTAACCGCTCTGCGGCATGTGGGATCTTCCCAGACCAGGGCTCGAACCCGTATCCCCTGCATCGGGAGGTGGACTCTCAACCACTGCGCCACCAGGGAAGCCCAACACTCTATTATTATAACAATACTTTATTTATCTGTCAGGGAATGCGCTATTCCACATAAGTGAATTTCACAGATAACCGAAGCATACAACTTAAAGTACAAAACTTAAAAAAGAAAACATTTTGGTGAAAACACTCCTAAAACGTGTTATGTAACACCTGCTATCTTAAATAGCATATGTCAAATAATTAACACTTTTTCTTAATGAAGTCAATATTTCCCTAGAACTACCAGATGGAATCTGGAGTTGGGCAGGGAATAAAAATGAAGTTACAGTAATGACAATAAATATCTTCCTTTGACCCCCATTTGTTACTGCAGGATTTTTCTTCCCTAATGATTTGTACAAATACTAAAGGGAAAAAGGGCGATTCTTTTCAAATACACCATGAGGTCTTTTTCTGCTCCTGAACTCTTGGCAGATGAAGGCTCCTCCACTCTGCCACCTGCTGGTCCTACTGTCACAGGTGTCTTTATCTGTCACCCAGGCCTTGTCATCTGTACTCTCAGACTATCCTGCTGCAGTGAGTTAAGACGTCACTAAAGTGACTGTTGCCTGTTGATGCTTCGTGGCCGGCCAGTGCTTCTGCCACTGATGTTGAAATGAAGCCCTGATACCTGTGGCCCCCAGATGACCAGCCGACTCTGGTACCACTTCCTGTGATGCCTGCACGATCCTTCTGTGGCAGGGTCACATCTCTGAAGCTGCTCTTTAGAAGTGGGGAGGACATTTTCCCTCACTTTTGAATTATTTTGCTCCTAAGAACTCACAGAAGTTTTATGTGGAAACAGGTCTCTCATTTCTTACTTGCAGCCTCATGGTTCCCTAAGAATAGACAAGTTCATAGGAACTCAGCTAAAGGATAAAATGAGTAACAGACACTGTGGGGTCCCAAACAATCTTTTCTCTAGGGTGTTCCAAGGTTGTTCTCTAAAATAGATAATCTGTGGGCACATCACTGGTTCTCCTGAAATGCCCACACATGGCTGAGTCTCAGTGGGAACACAACTTAAAGACTCAAGGCACTTCAAAAACACCTGAGAGTTGCTATTATTATGACAAATTAGCTCTTTACTGGGTAGCTAAATAGTGGTTAGACGTCTACTTCCTTCTTACCGGGCTGTCAACTCTAAGTGTATTTATTCCTTTCAGCCCTCCCACCTCTAATTGCCTGTTTTCTATTTATTATGATTTGACAACACAGCTAACCAAGGTTGGTGGTACTTTATATGAAATGCAGATCTGTAAAATGTGGTGAAAGATCTTACTGCAATAGTTTTCAACATTTTTGAAATCATACAATTTTTAGCAGCATGTGCGAAATGATCAAACGTCTTCCCAAACAGTTTTAAAGATTAGGTTTAATGACAATACAAATAATACTTCAGTCTGACGTCTTACAAAGTACCAACAGTTATCTCTCTGTTTTCTTGGACCCATTTAAACACATTGTCACTCTATTATTTTCTTAAGAACCATTCATTTCCCTTACCCCGCTCTCCTAAACTTTTTCATACTCTGGTAAACATAAGACCTTTCCTTGAAATGTGTAGTTTTATATAGCTCAGCTACATGGCATGGGACCCACTCAGCTCAACCTTCTGAATGAAAGGCATCTCTGAAGCTGTATGATTACAACCCAGGAGAACCAAGATGTGGTTGCCTGCCTTGAACAGAGCCATACCCATGTGTCATGGCGTTCTCAACGAGGATGGTGCTGCTGCTTACCAGGCTGTCTCCCAGCTCACTGGTCATGGCCATCAGGGTTGTGCATCTGTCTCCATGGTCCCTATTCCTCAGTAGAAACATCTACATGTGTTCACAATCTAGGCATGCTGAAATGTTGCCTTATGTCATGCTTCTGGATAAATACTATGTCTCTACACTACATGATATCTAATAGCTCTTTCAAACCAAATAGTTTATGTTACAGAGTCAGAGACTGGCATCTCCTGTTAGGATTTTGGGACAGCTCCTGATCCACTAATGTCATTTCTAGGCCATGCATGTGTGATAAAATTACTCCCTCACCTTCCTTCCTATCTCTCTTTGACCTTTCCTCTCTCTACTTTCTCTCTTTATTCCCTTAGTAATAATTAATAATAGTGATCGTATCTGGGTCAAGAGAAGGAAAACCTGATATCTTTCTTTTCAAACCATCTTTATATAGATCAGTCTTTCATACACCAAACTTCATATAGATCTTGGAAAAACTGAGAAAATATGAGGAAAGTCTGAAACTTTTACAAACCCATATCCCCTCTGAATTCCCAAGCATTCCAAAAAGGAACAGAAGATATATAATTTCTATGTGTCTCTCAATATTTTCCACCACAATGCAGAGGATTGGATGAATGACTTACTGGATGGATATGGATGCTCTGTTAGTTTCCTTGGGTTCTCTAACAAATGGCCACAAAGTATTGGGTTAAAACAACAGAAATTTATTCTCTCATAGTTCTGGGGGCTAGACATCTGAAATCAAGATGTCAGCAGGGTCTTGCTCCCTCTGAAGGCTCTGGGGAAGTATCATTCCTTGCCTCTTCCTGGCTTCTGGTGGCTCCTTGGTTTCCCTTGGCTTGTAGCTGCATCACTACAATTTCTGACTCTGGTTGTCATGTCATCTTCTTTTTGGCATGTCTTCTGTGTCTCCATTCCTTTCAATCCAGGCTGGTGGTGTTTCTGCTGATACAAAATTCTCAAAACTGTTGTCAGTTTTCTGTGCAGTTAACAGGAGTGTAAACCATCACACAACAGTAGTCTCCACAATTTCTCCTAGATAAACCTGTTCTTTATTCCTGGCTTGTGTTGAGATGGTTGATTGGCTGCATTAGTCACAAGCTGATTCTTTCCAGAAAAAGGTTATCCAGCTACACCCTGTGAGACTGGGAATTCAATTTGTGTTGTAATTTAGCCACTTGGAGAATGAAGGATGAGTCTCTGGGTTTGGTTTTCACACATCTTAGATCCTCAACTACAGGAGGTACGAATTTTTTTTCAGGGCACACACAGAATCTTTCAGGTCATTTATGTGGCAGTTGAGCTGGGAATTGGAAGCCCTAAATTCATCCTTTTCTTTCCCCACTTTGTCCAGCAGTGAGTCATTTTCATTATTATATTCCCTAGTTTGACAAAAATGCTCTAAGATATCAAATAGGTGGTCACCCAGAACCTCACCTTTTATAAGTATGATTAGTGATACCAGTGGTAATATTTTGTCTATCTCTATTCCCACATCATACCAGGGACAATCAGTGCCCTCTTTAACAGTGGAGATAGAGTCATTAGTGCCTTTAAATCTAACTTTAGAGAACTAACTCGGGAATCTCCAGAACCAGTTCAGAAGCTCATCCTTAAGATTCTGTTCCTCGGGCTTCCCTGATGGCACAGTGGTTGAGAGACCACCTGCCGATGCAGGGGACACGGGTTCGTGCCCCAGTCCGGGAAGATCCCACATGCCGCGGAGCGGCTGGGCCTGTGAGCCATGGCCGCTAAGCCTGCGCGTCCGGAGCCTGTGCTCCGCAACGGGAGAGGCCACAACAGTGAGAGACCCACGTACTGCAAAAAAAAAAAAAAAAAAACCCCAAAGATTCTGTTCCTCTAGAACCACTCCCAGCCCCAAAATCTGCATCTGTCAGAGTTCTCCAGAGAAATAGAATCAGTAGGATATATATATATTAAGAGATTTATTGCCAAGAATTGGCTCACACAATTGTAGGGGATGGCAATTCTGAACATCGCAGGGCAGGCCAGCAGGCAAGAAAGTCTTAGGCAGGGATTGGCATTGCAGACTTGAAGCAGAATTTTTTCTTTCTCACAGAAACCTCAGTTTTTTGCTTTTATGTCCCTCCAACGGATCCGTTAGACCCACCCACATTATCAAGCATCATCTCCTTTACTTAAAGTCAACTGATTTCTGTGGGTTACCCACATCTACAAAATACCTCCGTAGTAGTACCTAGATTCGTGTTTGAGTGAGTCCCTGGATACTATAGCCTGGCCAAGATGACACATAAGACCAAGTGTAGTTGCAGAGAGTGGAGAGGTCAAGAGAAGAAAGGCCCCCATCACTGCTGGGCCTCCGGCTGTAGGGTGTCACTCCTGTTCCACGTAGGGCAGAACGTGAAAAGGTACTCCGACAAAGAGCACAGAGTTTCTCAAATTCTACTGGGAGAAAGGGAGGCTGTGAACATACATTGACTTATTTCTTATAACGATTTTCTGAAAATTCACAAAAAGAACAAGAAAAACACCTCCCCCCCTTGTGTCGTTTCTCTAGCAAGTATGCACACGATTCCAGTTAAAAAAAACACCTGCCTTCTTTCCGCTAACACACCGCTCCGCAGAAATTTTCAGTTTAACAAGCCCTACATATGCTCTGTTTTAAAGCTCTGTCCCGCTAACACTATTTCGATAATGACCCACATTCTGTTGAGTTCTTCTGAAGGACTCTGGATGATCATTAGAAGATTTTTAACGCGTTGGTTCCAGACTCCCAAGGAAATTTTTCCGTGTTCCTGTCACACTCCCCTGCGTTTGTACAGCACATTTACCTTTCAAAGAGATTTCACATACACCTTCCACTCTATTACCCCTCTGTCTCTCCTGTTACTCTGCTTCCCTGCACTTCTTTCCATCTTAGCTTTTAATTCCTCTTTTTTCACAGCTCAGCTTTCTTACTCTGCCTTCTTATCTCTTTCGCTTTCCTTTCTGTCACTTTTTAAACTGACCACAAGGAATTTTTTTTTCTTTTTTTGGCTTTTTAGCATAAAGAGTCTGAGTCAATGGTTTATGTTTTAGTTTTATTTAACAACTAAATTAATAACAGTTTATTGATTTTTCTTGCCTGTGTCTGCCACCTTCTCTTGCTTATCCTCATGGAAGAGGTTTCTACTTAATCTGGATGAAAATCTGTTCTCGGCTGATAAGGCCAGGACTGCCTTATGCCTTTGGGTAGAATAGACACAGGGCTGAGAGTCCATGATAATACTAGGGGCCAGTGAAAATGTTTTAATATCAGAGAAAAATGTGTATATGTATATTATGTATATATCATATACATATATAGTATATATTATAAAATAAAATATATTTATTATATATACTATATATATGTATACACACACACAGAGATATAGTCCAGCCTGGATTATATTCATCTTTATGCCAACACAGTGATATATATATATATAATATATATATATTATATATATATATACACACACACACACACACACACCTACAGTTGGCCCTTGAGCAACGCAGTTTTGAGCTGCACAGATCCTCTTAATATGGGTTTTTTTCCACCAAATATGTATTATACAATCCAAGGCTGGTTGAATCTGGGATGCAGAACCGAGGTTGGTGGAAGCTGAGTTTGCAGAATCTGAGGATGTGGAGGGCTGACTGTAAAGTTATACAGGACTTTCCACTTTGGAAGGTGGGTCAGTGCCCCTAATGCCTGCACTATTCAAGGGTCAACTCCAAATATAAAATGGAACAAGGGGCTTGTAAAGGCAAAGGTACTTCCAGCCCATGGAAAGCATACACAGCCCTGAATAAAACAAAGTAAGCTTAAAAACACTCAGGCAGTTTGTTTTCTACATCTGTGACTCTATCTCTATTTTGTAAATAAGTTCACTTGTACCATTTTTTTAGACTCCACATATAAGCCAAGGGGGAAAGTTGACGGGAAGAATAAACTGGGAGATTGGGACTGACATATACACACTACTATATATAAAATAGATAACTAATAAGAACCTATTGTATAGTACAGGGAACTCTATTCAGTACTCTGTAATGACCTATAAGGAAAAAGAATCTAAAAAGAGTGGATATATGTATAACTGATTCACTTTGCTGTACACCTGAAACTAACACAGCATTGTAAATCAACTATACTCCAATAAAAATTAATTAAAAACACACACACACACACACAAGCAGGACTGGGTTACTCTGCTGTGAAAACTCTCTTATGACTTACTGTTGTATTTAGGATAGAGACCCCAATCCTTTCATATAATAGAAGCCTTACACTCTTCAACTCTATTTTATATCCTTCTCCCTCAAAATCATTATTCTATTAAATCTGTGCTTTTAGTTTCTGAATAAACCTAATCCTTTTCACCTCAGGGCCCCTCTGCCTGGGAGAGATTCCCTCTATAGTCTTCAGTCTTCTGTGTATTCTTTTGGCTTCAGTATAAATGTTATTGGCTTAGGCAATTCTTCCTTATCACATAATCTAAACTAGAGCCATTTTCATAATCTCAGAATCATATTTTGAATTGTGTCATATTGATCACCTAGTTATTTGATTATTGTTAATATACACTCTCCCTTCCCGCTGTCTAGTTTATGAAGAGTGATAATTGTCCACTTCAGCCACCAGTGTAATCTCAGTGCCTAGGACACTGCCAGGTGTGAGCACTCAGACAATATTTGTAGAACAAATGAATAGTCTTGAATTGGTTAAATACACTAGCACATTTGAGAATTTCTAAGGAAAAATAATGTAAAACATTTCATCATATTCAAATTTTTGTACAATGACCTCTAATTTCCTTCTATTTTTACTCATTAGAAAAGGTATTAAGCTATACAGCCGTGAACTAAAAGTTTAAACAGCAGACTTGAGAACTCAAGGACTTGGAAACACAAAATACGGGAAAGCAAGTTTTAAAATCTTATTAATTTTAGTTGGAATTCTGGTATAATTGAATCACATTTTTTTCTTTTCTTTTCAGAGAAAACGAAGTCATTAGGGGCCAGTAAGGTCATTCTTTTGAAATATATTCTCCAAAGTCATCTGCAACTCAGTTAAACATTTTCCAAATCAAATGTCTTATGTAAGAGTTTTCCTTGGAATTTATGTTTTGCAGAAAGTGACCATAACTTCAGATAGAGGCTGATATGGCCAATGAAAGAACTGTGACTCAGTCTCCTGGTTGATCCATGTCAGGTGAAGAAACCCAGGTTATTCCAGGTAAGCCAAATGCTTTTTATTTGGTTTGGTTCAATTACCTAAGGAAATGTCTTTCTTTAGCAAAAGGGTATAATTTTTTTTTGTCTTATGGAATCCTGTGACAGTGTGGTCTTACTTGATGAAAGGTGGACTGGTCTTGGCAGATGTAAGTAAAGCACACCTGATAGAACCTTGCTTTTAGCCAGGTGTTAATTGTGCTCCAGGAGGAGAACGTCTCAGCTGCCTGTAAGGCATCTAGGACTTTCTTCCCCGCTCTTGAGACAAAGATTTTCTAAGCATAGAAGATAGAGGAAAAGCTAGGAAATAACTCAGTTTGCAATTCACCAGAGACAGCCGTGGTAAGAGAGTAAGTGGGGAAGGAGAGAAGGGAAAATAGTCAAGGATCTGCCTTTGGTGTGAGCTGTTAACTTGTTGGAATGATTACAAACGATGCTTCTTTTTACCCTTTTTTTTTTTTAATTTACTTTATTGCTGTAAGAACCATAACATGAGGTCTACCCTCTTAACAAATTTTCAATTATACATTATTGTTGACTATGGGTACAGTGTTGTACAGTAGACCTCTAATCTCTAGAGTTTATTCATTGTGCTTTTGATTATTGCTTCTTTTAATTTATTTCTCTGTCCTTTGAAAAGGAAGTTTTATTTCTGAAACAAAAGGCTAGGATTAATTTCAATCCTGTCTATTATAGTTATATAAATATTATTAATTACGTGGTGTATTAGTTATATATAATTATCTATTATTTATATATAAATTATAATTTATAGTTAAGTTAAATATATTTATATAAATACATATAACTTCATATTTAATAATATGATAAATATAACATATTTACTTAAGTTAAATATAGATTATAATTTATATATAAATACTATAATGATATATAATTAGTATATTTAAATATGTTAAGTATATAAATTATAATTTATATATGATTAATATTATATATAATTTTATAATATAATATGTATTTGTATTATATAATTACTGTTTATATATTATATTTATATTATCATATTAATACATATTACAAATGATGTAATAATTAATTATATATTATTAATACAAGGTGGTCAAATCTGCTTTATCTAAAGGAAAACACATATCAAATCATACTAAATGATGAAGTGTTGGGGATCTGAAATTTTCAGGAATGAGGCCAAATAATAAATGCCGTGGTAGTTCTCAAGGGTCATTCTTAGGGAGAGTAAAGCCTGAAGTTCCAGAAAGAAGACGTTTGTTCAAGACTGGCACAGATATAACATTTCTTTTGCAAGGAGTGAGCTGGGAATTAGGGTATTTCTCTCCTCAAAGAGGTAGATCATGGCAAGCTCTTTGTTCTGGCTTTGCTTTGCCTCTGGGACTTTGGTTGTGAGGGCTTCTGTGTGTTTCTGCCTATGTGAGGTTTGGTTAAGAATATGATTCCATCTCAAGTGTCAATTATTTATTAAAAATCTATTCAGCAACACAAAAATCCAACCAATTCAATTAATAATAATTTTAAAACTATTGATCTCATTTCTACTATGAATACCCATGAAAAACTCAGTGACATAAATAATTTCATTTATTATCTATTTTATACAAAGAATGTTACACTTATAATACCTTACCAAATAGTATTTATTAAATGCTGGACATATGCTAATTTTTACAAATTTTGATAGAGTTTGAAAACAAACTATGCTTTTGCAGCAACTAATCTAAGACAATATATTACTGGCTTCCTTAAAAAAATGAAGTAAATTCTCCCCCCCTACTGATTAGGTCTGTGGAATTAAGCAATTCATTAGGACTCAAGTTTCCTCATCTGTGGAACAATCAAATGAGGAGTCAATGAACATTTGATTGTATTTTCTCTAAACTGCCTTCCAGCTCAGTCATTTTATGATTCTTAGTAATACATCTTCATTTCAACTTAAAATTTTCTCATCAATAAAACACTTAACTGCTCATTTTATAACTTAAGCTTTTTAAGTCAGTGCTGCTAAGAAAAGCAATGAGAACTCAATTTGGTGAAAGTGAACAAAAGTGTTCACATTTGACATATTGCCTTTAAAAGTAGTAATAAAGAATCAAATATTATACCATTCCCCACTCTTCAATGATTATAGAGTAAGAAAGCACTTTTACTGGTTCTCATGCATGCTACTTTTCTCTTTTCCATTATTGTATGAATCAGTAGCAAAAAAATATTCCCTTTGAAAGAATAGGTTAGCAACTTCCCTGTTTTATTCAAACAGCCATAACTATTCATTTTAAAGGGAAGACCTGAAATAAATATCACTTATAAAACTTTAAGTGCTAAAAATGGGATTTTCAGGATA
The DNA here is from genome assembly GCF_964341445.2 of Mesoplodon mirus. Lineage (NCBI taxonomy): Eukaryota > Metazoa > Chordata > Mammalia > Artiodactyla > Ziphiidae > Mesoplodon > Mesoplodon mirus. Next base: position 105,290,839 of record NC_138985.1, read on the forward strand.
GACAATTTCTAAAAAATCCATTAGAGCAAAAAGCTGTATTTGGGACAGCATAGATTATAATTGAGAAAATATGTATATGGCCCTTTAAATGAACCCAATATTGTAAAATGCCAGATCATTCTGTGAGCTGCAGGAGTCTCAGTCTTTGTGGGTGGAGAAAAAAACAAACAACAAACAAACAGTGACAGTCTGACTGCAGTGATCTGGAAGAAATGACAATTACAGGTAAAGAGAAACTATTTCTGTGCTAAATAGGTTAATTTTTGGCAGAGAGACTCTCTCTGATCTAGTTGAGTTAATGAGGCTTTTCCTGAATTTAACCAAGTTGGTGCGCTTTGCTAAAGCTTTGGAGGCTGTCAAAATTCTGCCAACAATAAGCACTTGAAGTATTTGAAAAAGGGAGAATAAGTGTCTCTTGACTAATCAGACGCTGCCTTGAGAAATATTAAATGTCTAAATGAACAGAATGAAGAACTTGAATATATATTTTAATGGCTAGACACATTTTTAGAGTTTGATAAGATGCTTTTCTTAAGTCTTTACTATGATATTGATTAAAGAAAAATATGAAGAAGAGAAAAAACAAAAAACACCTGGCAATCGAAGCCACAGTTTTATAAAACCTAAGAGGTAAGAAGGAAGTAGAAGATGTGTTTAGTGACCTGTGTCTCTGCTGTCTAAGTTTCGCCTTTCCGAAATTTGTCTCTTGCTGAGGAAACATGCCTACAAACCTCTGCTCACAGATCACTGTGCAATAAAATGCCAGGTACAGGCCTGTTTCTAAGCAAAATTGTGAATCAGGTTTAGTCTTGGGCTCCCGTGACGGCTTCTCTTTCCAAATTCAAGTAATGCACGCCCCCTTCTCATGAATCAACTCCCCCACCAGCCACTCTATTCCCCAAACTGGCATCTCACCGGGATCTGTTGGCCAACAGTCCATATGTCATAATTAACAGATTGTACTCATATCGGCAAGAGACCAAAGGGAATAAGGCTCCAAAATAGCTCATTCCTTTCACATTCCGTTATTTTCATCAGCTATGTCAATGGTTCCTAGACTTGTGGATTTTATAGTCCTGTAAAATTTCAACAACAAAACCTAAAATGGGAATGTGGATAAGGGGGGCAGTAAAGTAGAGCTATCATTTTGGTGTTGGACTGATAGAAAGAGAATATGGAGACACACACACACACACACACACACACACATCACACACATGCTAGAAGATCCAATTTATTTGTCCAGTGGTACAGAAATTAATGGATGTGATGCAGCTGTGCAGACTGGGAATAGATGCAGCGTGTCTCAGTGCAGATTTTCCCTTGCCCTTCATTTGCTGTAGAGCATTTATATCTGTCTCTGTAGAGTGTCTGGTGATACTTTCTAAGCTGGACCCCCAAATCTTCCTTCACCGTAAGCTTTTTGTGGCATTTTTATCACCATTCAATAAGCATTTACACTAACTATCTGTGTGCCTCCATCAAGACGATGTCTGCATCAGATGTACTGATGTCCAGATTTTGAACCAACTCAGCCCGAGGGAGGTCTTGTCCTCATAATGGGGAGTGAAGAAAATAAGAGATGGCGCTCAGGTATCTCTGAACACATCTTAGCCTTCTCAAGAAAGGATGACCAGCTGTCCCAATTTTTTTTTTTTTGCCAAGTAAGGTAATCAAAATATAATAATAAAATGAAACACAACCCCCTCTTTGCATCAGTCATCAATATTTTATTAAAATACATTTTAACATTATTATAAAAAAGTCATAATCTCAAAACAAAAGGGAGCCCTTTTAACAGTCTCCAAAGGCCAGAGAAAGCCATATTAGTGTACGGAGATGCTCCCATATGATATTTTGAAACTCATAGAGCTACACCAAAGATATTTGTTCAGAAATTGATTAGCCACCAGCTTTGGTCATAACATTGACAGATTGGTGTACGTGTTGCCTTTTTCTTGCAGTATATTAACCTACACTAGGTGGCAGTAAGGAAGTATATAAAAGCTAGTAGCTTTCTTCTGAGATGAGAATTCATGAATTTTAAAAAACCCTCTTAAGGGCCTCCCTGGTGGCGCAGTGGTTGAGAGTCCGCCTGCCGATGCAGGGGATACGGGTTCGTGCCCCGGTCTGGGAGGATCCCATATGCCGCGGAGCGGCTGGGCCCGTGAGCCATGGCCGCTGAGCCTGCGCGTCCGGAGCCTGTGCTCCGCAACGGGAGAGGCCACAACAGTGAGAGGCCCGCGTACCGAAAAAAAAAAAAAAAAAAAAAAAAAAAAAAAAAAAACCCTCTTAAGTCTCAAAATTCAATTAATTTGATTAGTGAGAAAAACTAATCACTATAATAAAATCAAATGTATAGAGCAAACCCCCAAAGCACCATAACCGTTTAAAGCAAAGATTTGTTGCTTTTTTTCATTTAAATTTAACATTTTGGTATATTTTTCCCTGATCTCCATATTCTCAAAACAGATTTTTAGAAATATGGAATTCACCCAAAAGTTAGGCTTGTTGTATTAAAGCCATATCACAACTTCTAACTCCCTTGACTCTCTTGAATCTGTCGCTGTTTTGGGGCTGCTTGTTTGTGTTTCGAAATCCCTATGTTGTTTTTAGCCTACCTTTCACTATACCTGCCTGTGTGGTGAGAGAGGGTTGTTACACCTACCCCTCCCCCACCTTCAGCTATCAGTTCTTCAAAATGACATATCTACAAGCTGCTTACAACTCTACCCTGCAGAGTGAGTTATGTAACTGACAGAAAAGGATCAATTGTTTAGAGTTACCCTTCTCATAGGACATTTGCACTCAGGAACTGTAAGTCACTTCAGCAATGCCAGTGGAGGACATTAGAATCATCAGTATTTTTAAGTTCTCCAGGTGAGTGCTGAGAACAGTGACACTAGTTGAGATAAAATGAAAGTCACCATCCTCTGAGTAACCAGCTTAGCCCAATGACAGAAGACAGCCAGGGCAATGACAAGCACTGTTGATTTAACATTCCCTTCTAATCTCTTGTGCCTGTATTCCTCCCTGTTACGGACTGAATGCCTGCCCCTGCCCCCTGAAAAGTTCATAGTTTGAAGCCCTGAGCTCCAATGTGACGGTATTTGGAGGTCTTTGGGAGGTAATTAGGTTTACATGAGGTCATGAAACCTCATGGAGCTCCCATGATGGGATTACTGCCCTTATAAGATGAAGAGGCCTGAGCCTGAGAAGGTGGTCCTCTGCAAGCCAGGAAGAGAGCTCTCACCAGAGCCCCACCATACTGGCACCCTGTCAGGCTACCAGCCTCCAGAACTATGAGTATTAAATTTCCATTTCTTAAGCCATCCAGTCTCTGGTAAACTTAAACTTCACACTAGCTCATCTTCTTTTCCTTCATCATCTTCATAATCCATAACTGAGAGCTGCTTTCTGCTGTGATTTAAACAACAGTGTTTAAAAATGGCTCTATTGGCACTGTGGAAGTGCCTTACAGTGCCTGAGTGCAAATGTCCTATGAGTATTCTCATTTTTGGATTTTCTTTTGGGGAATATCAGGTCATGTAAAACAGAGGACTTCGGGAAATGTGGGGAGATTCGTGAGTGGAGGACTTGAGCACACCTGTGAGAGGTGGAGGTGTTTGTATTTTATTATATAAGGAGAAGTAAATAGACAGGATTCTTTTGTAGGTCATATAGAGTAAAAGACTTGAAGTTTGAGGAGGTTAAAATACAGGAAAAGTAGAATTCAAATCTGTAATTCTGGTATCAGCATGGTAAATGCTGCTGCTTTTTGTGATCATTTGATCATTTTCCACATTGTTTTTGTTTTCTTTCATTCTGTTCTACTCTTCTGTCAGACTGTGTTCCATTTATTAAACAGAAATCATTGTTTGGGGAAGATAATATTGGATTAAACTGCAGGATGGATTAAGACATGGAGGGACAGGAACCAGAAAAAGCAGATCTATGGCTGTTGGCATCCAGTCGATAGGTGATGGAGTCTAAATTAAGTCAGCAACAGTGATAATGGAGACAGAGAGAATCTATGAGACCGTTTGACTTGCATTAAACTGGTTTGGGGAAGATACTGACTAAAGCACAGTAATTCTCCAAGTAAATTTCCTCATTTGCATCTTAATCACTTAGGATCTTTGTTAAAATTCGTATTCTTTTCTGTTGTAATTTTTAATTGTGATAAAATACACAGCATAAGATTTGCCATTTTATCCATTTTTCAGTGTACAGTTCAGTAGTGTTACGTATACTCACAATGTGACACAAGCAATCTACAGAACTTCTTCAATTTGTAAAACTGAAACTCCACACCCATTCAATAATAACTCCCGATTTCCTCCTCTCCCCAGCCCATGGCAACCACCATTCTTTCTTTCTCTATGAATTTGACTACTTTAGGTATCTCAAATAAGTAGATTCATACAGTGTCTGTCATTTTGTGTCTGGCTTATTTCACTTGGTGTGATGGTCTCAAGATTCATCCATGTTGTAGTTTGTGTCAGAATTTTCTTTCTTTTTAAGGTTGAATACTATCTTGTATGTATACACGACACTTTGTTTATTCATTCATCGATTGATGGACATTTGAATTTCTTCTACCTTTTGGTTATTGTGACTAATACTGCTGTGAACATATATTACAAATATCTCTTGGAGGTCCTGCTTTCAATTCTTTTAGATATATACCCAGAAGCATAATTGCTGGATCATACTGAAATTCATATTCTTGGGTTCTACTCTGGCTGTGCTGAAATGGACTAGACCCAGGAATTTGCATTTTAGTATATGTTGCCCAGATGATTCTTGTGTTCCACAAAGTTTGAGATGAACTGGATTACGATGTGAAAAACTTCAGGTATTAATAATAGCCAAAATATTTCTAACCCAATAGTGTTAACATAGCTGTTAGTGATACACAGTTGCAAAGATTATGGGAGGTGGGGGTAGTACTGTGTTGAAAAAGTGGTTGTGATTGGTTTGGGAAATTGATTTCCTTACTACTTAAGAGAAGCCCAGAATTGCCTCCTGTCTCTTAAATTGCCTTTATTCATTTAATCACTTGACATTGAGTGTTTCTTACATGCATGGCCCTCTGTTAAGCTCTGGGAAGGCAAAGGTGAATGGAGGATTATATTAGACACATAAGTCAATTTGCTGTCATACCCAGCTTCAAGCATGGCAGTCACTTCCTGAGTCCTTGGAAACCACAGACATTCTCTCATTCCCCAAGTCACTACTGAATGGATCAGGACTGGACAGCTGCCCTAAAGACAGTCAATTAACTGACCAAATGTTTTCTCTCTGGAATTTGAAGAAGGAGACATAATGGCTATAGTCAGTGAATTGTTGTGTATGAGTGTGCATCTTTTTAGCCAGGTCCTTCAGATCTTAGCTTACCTGTCACTTCCTAAAGAAGCCTTTGCTGACCTCCTAGGCTATATCAGATCTTACAGATTTTTTTTTTTTCTGGTGCTATGCATTTCCCAAGTTAAACTATCTTTTGACGAGCCTTAGATTTCAAACATTTACTAAGAATTCTCTTCCATTTTTCTACCTGAAGATACAGGAGTTGTTTTTAATGCTATATTGCCCATATTTCCCATCTCTATTAGCAAATCCTGCCAACTCTACCACCAAAACCTAAATATATTTGCCCACTTATCTCTGTCTTTATGACTACCACCCTAGTTTTGGTCATCATCCTCTCTCACCTGGACCAATGCAACAGCCTGCTAACTGGTTTCCCTCCTTCCACTCTCCCTCCCCGCTACCCCAAATAATAGCCAAAGTAACGTTTTGCAAACGGGAATAAGATTTTGTCACATCACCACTTTAATCTCTCCAGTAGTTTCCTAAGACACTTAGAATAAACTCCAAAGTCCTTTCTTTGATGTACACATTCTGGCCCTCCCTATTTTTTCTTATCTTAAATTATTCCACTTTCCTAGTTGTCCACTAACCCCCAGACACATTGAATTGCTCTCAGGTCCCTGGCCATACCTAGTTCATTTCTATTTTAAGGCTTTTCCTTTAGCTTTTATTTATTCCCAGAATGTTCCTTGGTTTCCTCTTTCCATAGCTAGTTCCTTCTTGTCATTCCCTCTCAATGCTGTCTTCTCAGAGATGCCTTCCCTGACTACCCCATCTAAAAATCACTTGGGCACAGTTATACCATCATCCTATGTTAATTCTCTCCCTGTTCTTTTCACTACGTGTTCTTATTCTTCTTTCTTTCATGTTTTTATTGTAGTCCTACCCCCTTAGAAACTAAGCTCCGTGAAAACAGAACCTTGGCTCTCAAATTCACCTTGAGATCCTTGGAGCCTAGAGCATCTTTCTGGGGATGACAGGATTTCAATAAATACTTGTTGCATGAAGATGCAAAGATATATAACCTATATAGCCTATATACACATATATAAGCTATATAACCTGTAACCCCTCCACTGGCTGTTAATTGGAAAGTTTACCTAAATGTACTTATTCTAATCGAACAGAGAATCTCACCAGGATAGCATTTCATTCTTTACCAATTAGTGTGTACAACCTCCAGACTTTTTGGGCATCAGTTATGCTGGGGAAGAAAAAGCATTTTCATTGTTACATATATCAGCCAGGATAGGAACAGCTTCAGACAGAAGAACTCTAGAGGTGAGGTCTTGTCCTCCACTCATCTCCTTGGAGGAAGGGATGAGTCATTTAACCTCAAGGCACTCTGGCTCTGCCTTCAGGTTAATCTCACTGACCTTTCTGGCCCGGATCCTGCAGTTAACTAATCAAGGTCTATAAAGCATTTGGATAATGAAGAAGGCTACAGAAATAATGATGATAATAATCTCTTTTGCTGACACATGGTGTGAGCAAGGAAAAAAAGCTGAAAAAGACCATTTTAATGCTATGGAGACTTTTATGTTTATGTGCAATTATTTTACAACTTTAATGTTATACAACCTTTTATTCTTTTTTTTTGCGGTACGCGGGCCTCTCACTGTTGTGGCCTCTCCCGTTGTGGAGCACAGGCTCCGGACGCGCAGGCTCAGCGGCCATGGCTCACGGGCTCAGCCACTCTGCGGCATGTGGGATCTTCCCGGACCGGGGCACGAACCCGCGTCCCCTGCATCGGCAGGCGGACTCTCAACCACTGCGCCACCAGGGAAGCCCTATTCTTTAGGACTTAGACCCTTACATTGTTGCATCTTTTAAGGCAGTTATCCTAATAATATTTTCAAAAAACTCGTTCTGCCACGTTGGAGTAATTTTCTACTTTTCACTTGCCTGCAAATAGCGAATTGTCACCTTTTTATTACAGTGCTCTTTTGTGTTAGAGGAGACATAAAACGTCCATTTAAAATTACTATAGACTGAAACCATCCAGGTGGGTGTTCTGTTCAGATATAATTTGAGGAAAATGGCTGTGCGTGTTGAACCTGTGTATGTATTTCTCAAGGAGGAGCCCGTTTACCAGGTGTCCGATTGCCTTCTCCTATCCTCTGTGGTCCTGCTAAGGTTGTAGAGTGGTAAGAATTTTAACCATTTGCTGTCGCGTGTAGGGCTGCCTCTAGGACACACATTAAAGAAATGGGTTTAGTGTGGTTTAGCCATCATTCTCCTACACTTTGTTGGGTTTTTTTTTAATATTTATTTTCTTTTTTATACAGCAGGTTCTTATTAGTTATCTATTTTATACATATTAGTGTATATATGTCATCCCAATCTCCCAATTCATCCCACCACCACCCCACCCCCCGCCGCTTTCCCCCCTTGGTGTCCGTACATTTGTTCTCTACATCTGTGTCTCTATTTCTGTCCTGCAAACCAGTTCATCTGTACCATTTTTCTAGGTTCCACATACATGCATTAATATACGACATTTGTTTTTCTCTTCCTGACTTTCTTCACTCTGTATGACAGTCTCTAGATCCATCCACGTCTCTACAAATGACCCAATTTTGTTCCTTTTTATGACTGAGTAATGTTCCATTGTATATATGTACCATGTCTTCTTTATCCATTCGTCTGTCGACGGGCATTTAGGTTGCTTCCATGGCCTGGCTATTGTAAACAGTGCTGCAATGAACATTGGGGTGCAAGTGTCTTTTTGAATTTTGGTTTTCTCAGGGTATATGGCCAGTAGTGGGATAGCTGGGTCATGTGGTAATTCTATTTTTAGTTTTTAAGGAACCTCCATACTGCTCTCCATAGGGCTGTTATCAATTTACATTCCCACCAACAGTGCAAGAGGGTTCCCTTTTCTCCACACCCTCTCCAGCATTTGTTGTTTGTAGATTTTCTGATGATGCCCATTCTAACTGGTGTGAGGTGATACCTCATTGTAGTTTTGATTTGCATTTCTCTAATAATTAGTGATGTTGAGCAGCTTTTCATGTGTTTCTTGGCCATCTGTATGTCTTCTCTGGAGAAATATCTATTTAGGTCTTCTGCCTAATTTTTGATTGGGTTGTTTGTTTTTTTAACATTGAGCTGCTTGAGCTGTTTATATATTTTGGAGATTAATCCTTTGTCCGTTGATTCGTTTCCTGCACTTTAAGTCCTTTCCTACCATTTCCTTTATTTTCCCGTGTCCTCATTTCTCGAGTATCCAAGAGAAAAGCGCTGCAGAAACTCAAGTGAAAATAACCCATGTTTCACATGTGTACCCTTCCAGAAATGGTGCTTAAGGAAAACTGTGGGGATACAGTAACACTTAACCCAAAGCAAGGGGTCACACAATGGAGCATCTGTGAAAAAGTTAGTATTTTAACCACAGAAGTTCCTGGTGTCTTATGGTTCATGTCATATAATACTGCCTGATCTTACCAACATTGTCATGGCTTAAAGCTGGCCCCGTTTCAATTTCAATAATCGGGTCAAGGTTGAATTCCAGATTGTATTTCTCCCCTTCGATAATGCCATTTTTATATGCTCCAAAAACTTACTTCATCAAAGGCAGAAAAGAATGTTCTACCTGACAGTGCTTGCTGCTACATTTCCTTTGCCCTTAGTTTTTAGGAGAGTTGTAAATTATGAAGTGTTACTGTTGGACTGAAGTTAGATTGACTAGAAAGTAAAGAGAGTGAGACCTTCAATGACATGATGAGAAAAAAAATCAAATTTCCAATATTCCCAATTTGGAAAAACACTGATGAAGTGAAAACTCTTGCTGGCTTCACAGAGGCTCTCACTAAGAAACGATTTTCTCTGAGGTGTTTTATGTCCTTTCAAACATCCAGAAAGTTATGTAATTTTGGGCTTCTATTCCAAATGTTGAGAAAATAAAGTTTTGCCCATAGGAAACTATCGAGCTGGTCGGAAGATCATTGTGTTACAGAAATTTTAAAAAACTATTACCCAGAAAGGAGCAAAATATGCTTTTTAATGAATCAAAGTATCAGAGAAGTGTTCATCACAGCTGTTTGATAACTGATCATGCTGTGTCCAGGTTCCCTTTCACAATTAGAAGTGCAAGAAGAAAACGCAGCTCTCCCACACTGCAGGGAATGTTTCAGAGAATGATAAAGGGCTGCTCCCCTATATCCTCTTGAAAGACAAGAGAAAATTGGTCTACTAGAAAATTATAGTAGGCCTTAGGAGACAAGAATGGTGGTGGTAGATGTGTTCAACAGTGATCTTGGCTCTAATGTTTCTAGAAAACAAAGAGGATGGAGAGGAATTTTTTTCCTTTATCTTGTTCCCAAAGACCCCATGTTGTGAAAAATCTTATCTATAAAAACAAGACAAAACACAGAACACAGCCTGTTCATAATGTAGACATTCATGTAAGGAAAGCAGATAGGCAGTCAGAATTAGGGGAACAAGGGTTTGGTGTCCTTCTTTCTGTTCTTGGGACCTTTGTACTTTCATTCTTCCTGCTCTCTCCCCAGACATCCACATAGTTCATTCCCTTACTGCTTCGGGTCTGGTTCAAATGTCCCCTTTCCAGAGACACCATCTGTATAAAATACTACCATATTCACCAGGACACCTCTCCCTCCATCAACATCTTGTTTCCTCCTTATTCTACTTTACATTTCTTTATAGCATTTATCACCACCAGATGTATGAGTTTGTTGGTTTATTTTCTGTCTCCCTCCATTAGAATTAAGCTCCATGAGGACTTGACAAGGCAAGTCCGTGTCCCTTTTCTTGACTGTTAAATCCCTAGAGCCCACAGCAGGGTGTGGTGTATTGTAGGGGCATCACATGACATGTCTGTGGAATGGAGTGGGTGAGTTGTTCAAAAATCGTCGATGCTGTATGATACCAATCTCTCCACTCTTCACTACATTCAGTTTTAACTCTTTTCCTTGAGACTCAAGGCATTAAGTAATCCTCCAAACCATTTTCCTGGCATTATTTCAAATTTATTTTCTGTCTTTATTCTTCAGTTAGCTAAACTGGACCATTGAATTTATTTTTTCCAAATATACCCTATATTATAGTGGGAAGATACTAGTTTTAGACTGTAGACATATTTATAACCTCATTCTGCCTAGCTGAACCTTGTTTCTTTGACAGAAAACATATCAAGGCAGAGTTATATAAAGCTACCTAAAGAACAGTGGTCTTTGTGAATTAATGATCGTCCTTTAGTTGTTTCTGTTTACAATACTTAGTCTGGAGGTACAGTACACTTCCTATAACACAGCAGGAAGGTCTTTGGCCTCCAAAGAAAGTGATGCAAAAGATAACCTATAATTTCATCTACATGTATAAGGGGATGGGAAGTAAAAAGGAAGTCTCCTTTCTCTGCTATTATGCTCAGCTATGGTGGTTCCATGTCACAGTCTACTTGTTTCCTCCACTGCCCAGATCTGTCATTTCCTGTGGGTCACCTGGAAGACCAGTCAAAAAATCTGCTGGAGTCAACAATTCCCTTTAAACTGTGAGGAGGGTGCTCTGTTATTCTCATACCCACAGAGCTGTCTACCATTCTTCTACCCATTTGCCTGTGGGCCCAGGATGTAAATGCATGATTTTGAGGCTGGAGGTTCTACCACCACTGCTGTTTTCAGCTTCATGGCACTGCTAAAGTTTTAGCTCACTTCCATAGGTCCAGGCGCAGCTCACCCTCAACAGAAGAGTCACACCCAGAATCTGCTCCAGTCCAGGGTTCTCAAGGACTTCTTGAATTCTGCCTTGGTGTGACTGACAATGAGAATGGTAACTGGCTTCCCCAAGACACCTCCCTGTCCTGCCGTGACTCATCACAAGTAGGACAAAGCAACAGACTCCAGCATCTTTACCTTTTCCCATGATACTGTGGTTGACATTTGCGCACAGTGCCATTATGATAAGTAAAATGACAGAATCTGGAGCTAGAGCTGGTCATGTTAGAAATATGATGAATTTGGTCTGGAAACCTTGAACCTTAAGACCTCCTGTCATTCGGTCCACTCTTCCAGGGAGATGGCATCCAACATATGATTCCATCTACCACCTCTGTCTACCTGTGCCCTTATTGTGGCTGTATATTGGACTCATCAGGATAGGGCCAAGGCAAGGACATTTTCTAATGTTTCTGGATAATTCTAACACATAATTGCAATTGAGAAACATTGTCCAATGAGATAATGAGTCCCAGATTTCTTTCTCTGGCCCATATTCCTCTACTGAACTTTTGAACCCATTGAAAACTGCTTGGGTGCCTCCAGTTGGATAAAAATAATGACAATGAATAATATTATTCGTTCACTTTTACATATCAGGCCCTGTTTTATGAACTTTTATATATTAACTCAGTTAGCATGGATAATAACCCTATGGCTCAAGCACTATTATAATCACACCCTTTCCTTTTATAGGAAATCTGCTCTCTTAACCGCTATTCTGTGCTGTCCCTCCTTTCCAAACGATCCAAAGGGGCAGATAAACTCAGCATATGTAGATCACATCAATTTTTTTTTCATCTCATAATCTACTAAATTTACTCCTCCTGTCCTAAGAGAAGGTATGATTTGATCACAGAAGAGCTTGCTACCAGAGAGATCACAGTCTGAGTGATCAGTTCTATAAAAGACCTAAGGATAAATAACTAGCAAAGTTATTGAGTATAGGCTGGTTTATGATGATATAAATAACCCTTGGTGGTCAGAAGATTTCATTGAAATTAAGTATATCATTTAAAATTCTCTCTAGAGAGGCAGTTGAGCTAAATTCATGTCTGAGTTTAGTCAGATCTTATTTTGTGATTGTGAGCTTGTTTCACTATTCTGAAGCCCTTATACAAAGGGAAAAATAAATTGTCTAGCCTTTTTTCTGTAACTCAAGGAATCACCAGTCACATTCAGCCAGTTTAGCAGGATGGGTAACATCAGTCATAGGGCATTTTGCAAGACGTACTCAGTAAGGAACTGAAGGAACTTCATTTGACTTTTGAATATTTATGTGATAGAGAAGAAGTACATATGAAGTCTCTGGTTTAGTTAACTTTATTTAGCAAAAACTTTGGCTACATGAAATGTTAAAGTAAATAAAATTCCACATAATTCTACGTCTTCAGTTTGTATAAACCTAAAGAGACATCCCAGTATTTTTTGTTAATATTTTATAATTATTTTTGTCTATTTTATAGAGGTATGTGTCATTATATTCCACCTACTTGCTTCCCTCCGCCTATTATTAATCATATTACTTAAGTGGTGACCTTGCTTACATTTTACAAAGTGATCCTGACTCCTGTACAGTGGCATAGAGAAATCCAAAATAATTGTTTAGGAACCAGAAATATGTCCCAAACTGGAACACTCTCCCTGAGATTCATTTGATTTTGGATATATATTAGCATCGAAAACATGTTAGAATAATTGCCTTCATGTATATGCTCTTTCATAGGCCAAACACACCTGATGTTTATAAAAATATTCTCCAAATTCATTTAAGGCCACCTGGACAGGTTCTGGCTATGAACATTTTATGTGGTGCAACAGACTTCTTTGTGAATTGTTAATGCACACGTTCTGAACTTCCAAGCATTTCTGTTTTCCGTGAGTCTTTTCAGAAACCTCTACCACATTTCATTTCTAGTGCTAGTATGTCCTGAACCACTTCTAAATAATCTTCTCATCTTTGAATATCACCTTGATCTTGTTGAAGTTAAGTTTAATACAGAAGTGTATCTTGTAGGAACTAATTTCTGACAGACACTTGGATAGCGGGGAAACCATTTCTCCTGTGCCTGTTGGAAGGAAAGAGGTTGTGCAGGAGGAATTTGCATACAGGTTATGAAGATTTTTATAGTGCTTCACTATACATCTGAAAATTCATATAAAATAAATTGACTCTCCTGAAAATTTCCCAAGAAATTTAACAAGTGCTGTTTGAGTTTGGAGTCTGATTGAACTCAGGATAAAAAATGTGACATTATGATGAAGCACATGCATTCTGCAGCCCCATGGCCTGGATTTGGATCCCAGCTGGACTACTTATTGCCTATATGATCTTAGGTCATTTATCTCTCTGAGCATCAGCTTCTTCCTCTGTAAAATGGGCACTATTCCATTTTACAGATTTTATAGACATCTATTTTATAGACTTACTCTGTGGCTGAAAGAAGTTAATATTTATCAAGTACTTACCTTTGTAAAATTTAGAAAGAAAAAACTTTAAAATTCTCTTCATTGTGACTGCAATCTGTGTGCTTAAAAATTCATGCATGTTTCTATGTCAGTATTTTTCTGATGAGGCCCCTTTGCTTACGGCAGAAGGAAACCAAAACTTCAAACAAGAGAAAGGGAGACTGTAGAAAAAGTCCAGGGCTTTGTTTGTATTTGTGTTTTTAAATTTTTGCAGTCACTTGACATGGAATAGATCAGTGTGGGTAACAAATCACTGGTTTTATAGGCATGAAGGAAATTGAGTGTTATAAGTTAACAAATCAGAATTTTTTCATAATTCTCTTATTTAGCATAAAACTAAATTTCACAGGACCTCTGTGAGATTGTTTCTTTCAAACAACCAGGGTTAAATCAAAATGTATATTGTTTATTGAATAAAAGTAAAAGAATATTTTTGGTTGGATTGGAGTGTATCCATATAAAACTCACTAAAGAAAATGCAGCCAATTAACAGGATGAGAGTGCACTTAGATCATCTCATTAATTTTAGTATGGAAGTAAGTTTCAAATTTAGAGAAGAATATTCTCTTTCAATATTAACTCTACTTTTGCAAAATGAATTCATGAACTGGTTCTCATATGAACCAAACGTTGTATTCAATTTGGGGCAGGGTTTTGTCCACAGGGGTCTGTTATACTATACAAAAAGCAAAGCTCTTTATGTTTTAACTTCTCACAGTCACAACTAATGTCCATTAATGTCTTCAAAGACATTAATTGGATGTAGAAATTGAGAATGAGAAGACTTAAAGATGATTTCCAGTTTGTGGCTTGGGCAATTGGGTGAATGATGGCGACATTTCACAAGAATAGGAAACGGAATATTGGGGAAACGTGATGAGTTCAGCATCAGATACACAGCATTTGAGGCTCTTGTATCACATCTGATTAGAGATACCAAGTAAGCAGTTGAACAGAAGGGGTGTAGCTCTGGAGATATATGAGCTAGAGATGTTGATTAGCCATTATCAATGTATAAATGGTACCTGAAACCATGTGTGTGGATAGGACTGTCTGGGAGGATTGTACAGGGTGACTAGAAAATCAAGTCTTGGGCACAGTCCTGAGGAACTTGGGGAAAGGCTAACTGAGGAGCTAGCAAAGCAAGCTTAAAAGGGAGTGGTTAGAGATGTCCTATAACATTGTGGAAATCAAAGAAGTAAGAAAGGATGAAGTGGTCACAGCGTCAAAAACATCCATTTATTATTAAAAAAAAAGAATACGATGCAGGGTCTAAATGAAATATCTTCAAGATAATACATTCAAAATAATACAAGATATAACATCAGGTGATAATTAAATTAATCAACTTTAAACCCCTCTCATTTTCTAGACACATGTTAAACTTTGCAGGAAAGAAGAAGTGGTTCAATAAGATGGAAAAGACTTCATGAATTTAGTGAGTGTTGTCACTGAACATTTATAACCATCTTTTCCTTTTATAGATGGAAAGCTAAGGCCCAGAAGGGGAAGTGATTTGCCTAAAGTCAGACAAAATGGAAGAGCAGGCCAAGAGTTAAGGATTTCTGACTCTCAATATTTGTTTGGAGAAAAAACTCATTAAAGCCAAAATAGTTTATAATACTGAAGGTGCATTAACATTACTCAGACAGTAATGATGACATGGAGTGTATAAGAAAAATCAATGGCCTATAAAAGAGAAGTAATAAGCAACTGATGATATCCCAGCAGAAATGGAGAAAGGCATTTGTTACCTGTCTGGGAATGAGTGAAGTATTATAAGATCTGTCTAGAGGTAGAATGATGACCTTCTGTTCCCCTTTTGTCATGTTGAGAGGTCCCTGCCGCAGAAAATCACAATCATCTAGGCCTCTGCTCATAATCTTTCTGAGCGTTAATTCTAAGTATTGGTTGTACTCAACGTAAGATCAACAGAGGTGAGCTTCAGGTATGATCTATACCTATAATTGAAGATGGGCAACACTGATAAACAAGGTAATGAAAGAAATACAGTCCAATAAATACACTTTGCAAGGTGATTATTTAATCATTCATATTATATCGGAGGAAAAATTTTGGTGAAGGGGAGTGGGTGCCAGGAGGATCATAGAAATTGCATGTTTAGATTTATGAAATTGAAGAGGAATCATTACTGCTTTTGCAAAGCAACAAAAAGTTTCTTTGTGTCATCTGAGGAAGCAAAATTCATCAAAAAATCCATCTAGCTCTGGAGCAGGAAGCACTGGAAGTTTGAGGAAATGTCTTAAAGGGTATTCCCCGGCATTTAACAGAAGAGTGTGTGTGTACACAAGCCTCCACACTATATGAACATTATGCATCAAAAATTTTGACTTAGTACTTCATACTCGTAGATATTAGCTATTAAAATGTGGCCTCTAAATTTTTTGATAGTGTACCTCATTAATAAGACATTTAGGGGAGTCCAGGGAGGCTGGCTTCCAAGCAACTGTATCACCTAGCCTGCCATTCAGTTGGCTTCTGTTTCTCCCAATGGGAGTGGCTAGTTAATTTAAACCTAGATTCTATGGTCAGTAAGTGTGGGAGGCTGGAACTTCCTGGTACAGTAAGTCCCCTACATACAAATCTTCAAGTTGGGAACTTTCAAAGATGCAAACCTGCACCTTTGAATGTTCAGGGACCAGAACCTGTGCCATCAACGTCAGGCATGAGTGCAATGGCAGCTGGTCCTCCATCTCCTGTTGCTGATGATCCTTCAGCTCTACCATCTCCCACCTCCTCTCCCTCCTCCAGTCAGTAACTCTTCTTGCCTGTTCACTCGATGTCAGCCCCTTTATGCCAGCTGTTGTACTGTACTACTGTACTTTTCAAGGTAAAGTACTGTACTGTAAGATTAAAAATGTTTTCTTTATTTTTTGTGTTTGTTTTTTATGTATTATTTGTGTGAAAAGTATTATAAACCTATTACAGTACAGTACTATACTGTATTAGATTGTATTAGTTGGGTACCTAGGCTAACTTTTTTGAACTTATGAACAAGTTGGACTTACAAACATGCTCTTGGAATGGAACTTGTTCGTATGTAGGGAACTTACTGTATACTATAAAACAAAAAGGATGCAAATGAACTTATTTACAAAATAGAAGTAGAGTCACAGATGTAGAAAAAAAACTTATGGTTACCAGGGGTTGAGGGGAGGGATACATTGGGAGGCTGGGACTGACATATACATACTACAATATATAAAATAGATAACTAATAAGAACCTATTGTACAGCACAGGGAACTCTACTTAATACTCTGTAATAGCCTATATGGGAAAAGAATCTAAAAAAGAGTGTATATATGTATATGTATAACAGATTCACTTTGCTGTACACCTGAAACTGACACAACATTGTAAATGAACTATACTCTGATAAAAATTAAAAAAAAAACCAGACCCCCCCCCCAAAAACTAACAACAACAGCCTGTGGCCCCAAGGCTGAATATGGCACATTACCTACCAATAAAATTGCATAGCAATGTGGCCATGTCCACTCAGTACTTGCTGTCTATGGCTGCTTCATTCTTCAATGGCAGAGATGAGTAGTTGCCAAAGAGAATATGGTGCACGAGATAAAATATTTACTATCTGACCTTTTAAAGAAAAAGTTTGCTGACCTCTGCAATAAAGCAAGATATTCAAAAGTTTAGCAAGATGGGAATTTTGAGGTGAATTTATGTGCCGCCCGCTTGGCCACACTAAAAAACTATCACGACTTGTCCCTCACTTTACAGGGGATATTTTGACATGTTCTAGAACACTGACCCCTAGCAATTTTATTGATATGGCAGGCCCCTGATTTTCATGGGATTTATCCGTCACGTGCTGACATATGTGTGTCTTCCTAAGAAAATATGACTTCACCTGGTCTAATTAGCCTAATGTCATCATGTTAAATACTAGCATGATGTTCTCTGGGATACAATTAGGTCTCTGCAGATGCTATGAGGACAGAGATGAGAAGAATATAAATAACCCCGAAGTAAGGCAGAGAGGGTAGCTCCTCTACCTTCCAGGTAAAGGTCACCTTCTTCTGATTGTCTTCATATTAAGTAGGATGGAGAAAAAAGCATTTACTCAGTAGGTACCTAAGTGCATACCAGGTGCAAGGGGCTCCAATGATTTGTACCAGTAAAGATACCATATTTACAGTGGGAGCTGTGATTGATGTCACTCTCTAATTGATGTCTCTCTGATTAAGTTTATGATGATCTACTGTCCAAAATCCGTTAGGTCCCCATGTTTACCAAAGAGTTGTGTTATTCAGGGATATAATAGGAATTAACACCCGTGTATCTTTCAGAACTTTTCTTTTGCTATTAATCTTTGGACTTCCTTCAGAAATGCATATTATTTTTGTTTTATTTATTATGGGAGAAGCAGTTATTTTGGGTCTTTTCTACTGTAATAGCCCTCAAAAGCACACACACACATGTTGACAGTGGTGAAGTGGGTTTTCCAAAGTAAAAGAAACTCAGAATGGTCTCTCAGGTCTACAGGACTCATTGTAAGATGGACTACTGGCAAGACTCAAAATATATCTGATTTCCACAATTCCCCACTCTGACTGATGGACTAAAGTAGGCATGGTGAATCCCTGGAGACTAGTGTCAACTCAGAGTCAGCAAACAGCAGATAACGCCTCCTGGAAACCCCACCTTACACATATGGATGTCCGGTTGTGACACATTTGCCAGTATTAACCCATTGTCACCAATTTTTGAATGAGGTCTGGAGAAATAGAAGGCTCTGAAGAACCAGGTCCAGGCTGCTCCTCTCTTTCCTCATCCAATTTTTATACTCACATTCTTTCTACTTTGTTAGAACATATTGTCTTATTGGTCTGTATAGATACTTGGAGGATCTGTGCAGGAATTCCAATTTGTGAAGCTGCTGTTTTCCCTGAACTTCTGGAGATCCTCCAACATACTCTCAAAACCCACTCTTTCTGAAAGACAATACTTCCTTGTTTAAAAAATATCTGTTATTCCTAAAGCATAAAATAATGTGCAAGGTCCTTGTTCTGGCATTCTGTGTTTTCCATGGCTTTTTAAAGAAATTTTGACTTCATCCAAAGGCGTCTACCAGAAAAAAAACATGGATATTCCAGTTTTGTTCTGGAATAACCTAGCTATTGCTATTGCTCAGCCTAACCCATTTGTGGTCAATTTCCACTTCACATATTTAGTCCCTAGACTTTTGTATAGTCCAGTTTAGTTTCCACTTTGTCTATGAGATTTGCCCTTAGTATCTGTGTACAGAATTGTCTAAGTTTTTTTTGTGTGTGTAATCTAGCTATCATCCATTTATACACACACACAGTATGATATGTTTCTCTTTAACTCTCCATAGACACACACACACACACATACACATACATAAATATGTATCTAGTATCTAATTATTAGCAAATGCTAGTTTATTTATTTTTTACCCAGGCTGTTTGACTCCAGAGCCTGTGCTTTAAACCATTACTCACCCTGCTATTCATGTGATCTCACTACTCTCTCTCATGCCAATGGCAAGCTTCAATAAATAAAAATGGTTCCCTTTCCTGTAAAGCTTTGGCACTGTATCAGTTTCCTTTACTATATAGCACTCCAGGAAGCCCTTTAAAATTAATCATGGCACTCATGGTAAAGCCTATCTCCTATCCCTGATTGCTAAACTTTAAGCTCAGTAAGGACAGGGCACATTTCTTAAATCTCTTTTTATCCTTGTGCATCGTATAATGTGCGCACACAATAAGTGCTTCATTTACATTTGTTATCAGGATGTTGATAATGGTTTAAATTTCCTCAAAGCTAAAAGTTACTTTACAGTTCCATCAAAATTCTTCTGGAAAATTATCCTCCTATTATTTTTCCTGAATAAATTTTAGCTCTTATAAAATCCACAGAGATGTGCTATAAACTGGTTGCTTTGCTTCTTCATATCTATCTTTTCTATCACAGTATCCCCAAGTGGAAATCACAAGTTTCTGTTCGTTAATTAGCTCTTTGTCCTAGAATCATAACACATTGTTTGATTTCTGTTAAAAGACCGATATTTTCAGAGTCGATTGTTGCATAAAATGAATCATTAGCTTCTTTGAAAATTGAGAAATGTATTTTACAGTTAATAACTATTGTTAGAAAAACGTGTGCTGCTTGACCTTACTAGTCACTATGTGAGAGTTTTGTGTGTTTTTTTAAGAGGTTAGCTTTATAAAAATCAAGTCATTTAATTTTTTTAAAAAAGATTTCGGGATAAGGTTTAGTGTTCTACAACTGGTTAAGTACTCTGCCTTTTCCAATGAATGGTACATGAGTGGTTTCCACCATTTTGAGAGAAATAAGAGCTTCTTTTTTGGATCTTAGCAAACAGAAAACATGTTGACTCTTTAGGAAGCAGATAACACAAAAATATTTACCTAGTTTCAATAACACACCAGATGTTCATAACAGTTGTCAACTATCTGGTTGGAAAACATTTAACATTTTGGTTAGCACTTTTTTGTCTTACATTATTTATCTTTTGGCCAAAAAAGAAAAAAGTACAAACCATATTTATGAAATACATACAAAAATGTATTGTTTTCTTCCAACATATTAAATTGAAACCAAAAGTAGTCATGTAGTATATTCATTCCCTTAATTCAGGGTATATAAATATTACTTAAGATTTGAAATGACACTAACTTATATGGCACAGGGAGGTCAAGAGACAAGTGACTAAAATATATTGTAGGGAATAATCTTTATGACATTGTTAATAATCTGAGTTTTTCAAATACATAAAATAGTGTATAAGATCCATTTGATGGAATGTATTCCTCAAACGTTGTAGCAGTTTGAATTTGGTTTTCCTCAGTAAGTTTTTCTTGATATACTCTAGGGAGGAAATGTATCATTGTAGGAAATAAAATATGTGCATTATTTTTCAGGCTCTATGAACTCCGTGAAAAAACACAATGACATTCCATCTATAAAATGGTCTATCCTAAAGCAAAAGGGTCTCTGTTCTATAGAAGTGGGAGAAACTTCAGAAGTTATTGAACTCAATAAATATTGTGCAGCTACTTATAAACAAATGCTTCATGAAGGAGAAAACTCACCATATCCTGAGAGAGAACACTCCTTTTATTTTTTTTAAAAAATTTATTTATTTATTTATGTGGCTGCATCGGGTCTTTGTTACAGCATGTGGGCTTTTCTCTAGTTGTGGCAGGCAGGCTCCAGAGTGGGGAGGCTCAGTAGTTGTGGCACGTGGGCTTGGTAGCCCCATGGCATGTGGGATCTTAGTTCCCTGACCAGGGATCGAACCTGTGTCCCCTTCATTTGAAGACAGATTCTTAACCACTGGACCACCAGGGAAGTCCTGAGAACACTCCTCTTTTGAAATTGGTGTAGTTGTTACAAAGTTCTTTCATGGGTAAAACCAAAATGTGCTTCCTTCTAATATTCTTTCACCTCCTTCTGAAGCATCAAAGAGCAAGCTTACTCTGTTTGACATAATAACCCTTGGTGAATGTGTTCTCTTTTATTAGCCTTCACTTCTTAAGATTAAATAATTCTAGCCCCTTCATTTATTTTTCCTAGAGTACAGGTACTAGAGTATTCTAGTTGCTTTAATCTGGGAAATTGCTAGTGTCTTAGTTATTTTTTAATGTTTCATTGGTTTTGGTGTTTTTCATGTGGTGCTCATATTGAATAGTATTGTAGATGTGGTCTGACCAATCAGAATAAAGCAAGGTATTCTGCCTTTTATTTGTTTGGACACCGTGTTTCTACTAACGTAGCATAAGTTTGACTCAGATAATCTTAATAACAATATTATACTGTTAGCATCCCATGATTGTATAATCAACCCAATGCCAACCCAATGTCTTGATAGTTACCCTGAATTATGCAATTCCTTTTGAAAATAAATCTAGCGCTTCTCATAAAACCTATTAAATGTCATCTTGTACCAGGCAATTGAAAATATCATAATCATTTTTGTGATTTCAGTGTATAGTAGAGGTAGTGTCTGCTCTAGTACACAGTGTCTGCTCAGTGATGTTTTTGAGTAAATATTGCTGAATTAGATATCTTTGAATTTTCTTTTAATATGTAATTTATTAAAATTAAAAATAAAAAAAATTATTAAAGACTATTTTAATGTAACATTTATAGGAGATTTTATAAGTATGATCGTGGGCTCCATTCAATTCACTGACATAAATATTATATAAGACAAGGTCAAGGATAGGGCTTGATAACAATCCATCAGCGACTCTGGATGGCTTCAATTAAATTCCACAAGTATTTATCAGGGCTGAATTATGTGGCAGCCCCGTGTAGGCCAGAACAATTTGTTGCCCACAAAAAATATACAGGCTAGTTTGACAGAGCCCTACTAATCAACACTCATTGGGTACATTGATTCAACTAGCTGTTAATTCATCTATCTATACCATCATTTATATCTCATTTCCCCTTATAAAGCCCTTATTTGAGATACTTTGATGTATCAAGATAAACTATGCCTTCAGCGTTCATATAATCTGCCAACATGAAAATGTAAAAAAAATATTACGTTTGATTTTAATAATTCATTCATGGTAAAACCACCTCCAGGAGGCTGTATAGTTTGGCATTAAAAAGTTCCATGTTTGGACTTCCCTGGTGACGCAGTGGTTGAGAGTCCACTTGCTGATGCAGGGGACACGGGTTCGTGCCCTGGTCCGGGAAGATCCCACATGCCGCGGAGCGGCTGGGCCCGTGAGCCATGGCCGCTGAGCCTGCGCGTCCGGAGCCTGTGCTCCGCAACGGGAGAGGCCACAACAGTGAGAGGCCCGCATACCGCAGGGGAAAAAAAAAAGAAAAAGTTACATGTTTAATCAGCTCTTCCAACTACTGTCCTAGTGATCTTAGTGAGTTACTTGAAATTTCTAATCTCAACCCTTTCCTCACATGTGAAGCCAAGATACTAGTAGAACATACCTTAGAGAATTGTTTGGCAGATTAGATTAAATAAGGTAATCAACTATTTCAGATCGGTTTCCTTGGGAAATAGATTCTGAGGCTCTGATATTTGCATTACAAGAGGTTAATGGAGAAACTCCCCGGGAGATTGAAGCAAGTGTAGGAAACTGAAGGATTGGGCAGAGGAAAGTGCATTGCTCTGCAGCAGAAGTGTCAGATGATTTCACCGGGAACTCTAGAGCTGGAATGTCTGCAGATGTCTCAGTCAGAGCAAGGGGGCGGGTCTTTGCAGCGCTGCCCAGACCAATCACTGGATGCAACTAACCCCTCAGAAAGGAGGCACAGCCTTGGGTGAGCAACCTCCTTTGGCAGAGGGCCATGCCAGAGAGGGATGCAACTCTGAGCTGTCGACAGTCAGCACAGCTGTCACCACAGCCGACACTACACGTACCAAGGTAATTATTATAATGCCTCTTACACATTAACTGAATAATGCATATTAGCTGTTATTAGTATCATAATTATTCCTTTATTTCTTAACTCACCTATCATTTACGTAGATCTTTCATTTCTTTGATCTTCCACTCAGAATTTTTTTCTTAGGTATTTTATTAAATTCATCTGTTCTCACTTCTCTCTGAGAAAAATCAACTTATCTTTTTTTTACGTCTTTATTGGAGTATAATTGCTTTACAATGGTGTGTTAGTTTCTGCTTTATAACAAAGTGAATCAGTTATACATATACATATGTTCCCACATCTCTTCCCTCTTGCGTCTCCCTCCCTCCCACCCTCCCTATCCCACCCCTCTAGGTGGTCACAAAGCACCGAGCTGATCTCCCTGTGCCACGCGGCTGCTTCCCACTAGCTATCTATTTTACGTTTGGTAGTGTATATATGTCCATGCCACTCTCTCACTTTGTCACAGCTTACCCTTCCCCCTCCCCATATCCTCAAGTCCATTCTCTAGTAGGTCTGTGTCTTTATTCCTGTCTTACTCCTAGGTTCTTCATGACTTTTTTTTTTCTTAAATTCCATATATATGTGTTAGCATACGGAATTTGTCCTTCTCTTTCTGACTTACTTCACTCCATATGAAAGACTCTAGGTCCATCCACCTCATTACAAATAGCTCAATTTTGTTTTTTTTTATGGCTGAGTAATATTCCATTGTATATATGTGCCACATCTTCTTTATCCATTCATCCGATGATGGACACTTAGGTTGTTTCCATCTCTGGACTATTGTAAATAGACCTGCAATGAACATTTTGGTACATGACTCTTTTTGAATTATGGTTTTCTCAGGTTATATGCCCAGTAGTGGGATTGCTGGGTCATATGGTAGTTCTATTTGTAGTTTTTTAAGGAACCTCCATACCGTTCTCCATAGCGGCTGTACCAATTCACATTCCCACCAGCAGTGCAAGAGTGTTCCCTTTTCTCCACACCCTCTCCAGCATTTATTGTTTCTAGATTTTTTGATGATGGCCATTCTGACTTATTTTTTTTTAAAAAATGATTGGTTTATAATTAACCTACAATAACCCACACATGTTTAAATTACACAAAGTGACATTTTCACAGACACACACACACACACACATGAAATGATCACTACAATCGAGACAGTGAACATTTCCATCACTTCCAAAAGATTCCTTGCACCAGCGAGTAAACTATCCTCCACTTAGCCCCCAAGTAGCAACTGATGTGTTCTCTGTCACTATAGATTAGTTTCCTCATTCTAAAATTTTATATAAATGAAATCATCCAGTGTGTACTTTTGTTTGTATATGACTTCTTTCACTCAGCATGATTATTTTGAGATTTGTCCATGTTACAGTGTATCTCAATAGTTCATTTCTTTTTATTGTTTAAATCTATTCCACTGTATGGATATAACAGAATTTGTTTATCCATTTACCTGTTCACAGACATCTAGGTTGATCGAAGTTTTTGATTATTACAAATAAAGCTGCTATGAACATTCAGGTTTAAGTTTTGTATGTATATATGCTTTTATTTCTCTTAGGAAAATATCTAGGAGTGAAATGGTTTGGTTAGATATGTGATTTGCAAATATTTTCTCCAAGTCTGTGTTTCATCTTTTCATTCTATTAACAATGGCTCTTGAAGATCAGAATTCTTAAAACCTTGTTGATGAAGTCTTGTTTATCAGTGTTTTTAAATGGATCATGCTCTTGGTGTTGTATCTAAGAAATTTTTGTCTAACCCAGTGTCAAAAAGATTTTCTACTATGTTTTTGACTAGATGTTTTAAAGTTTTAGATTTTGTATTTAGGTTTATGATTCATTTTGAATTATTTTTTTCATATGGTAGAAAGTCTAGATCAAAGTTCATTTTTTGGCGTATAGATATCCAATTATTCCAGTACCATTTGTTAAAAAGACCTCCCTTTTTTGACAGAATTTGCCACTGAACTTTTTATCAAAAAAGTTATTTATCATATATGTGCAGCCCTGTTTATAGACTGTTTAGTAGTATGAATTGAATTTTTCTACAAAATAATTTTTAAAATAACCATGGCTTTATTCTGGTTAAATATTTTTTCTTGAGTGAGCTTTTGGTAGTGTATATATTTCAAGGAATTATTCATTTCATCTAAGGTCTCAATTATTGCATAAAATTATTCAAAATTGTCATTTTAATTCCTTTCCTATATGTAGAATCTGTGATGTCACCGTTCTCATTTTTGATATTGATAATTTGTAACTTCTTCCTTTTTTTCCTGATCATGGTGGCTATGAGTTTATCTTCTCTATTGACATTCTCAAAGTAATGGCTTTTAGTTTCATTGATTTTCTTTATCATTTTGTTGTTTTCTATTTCCTTGTTTTCTACTATTATCTTTATTTCTTAAATTTTCTTTGGGATAAATTGCTCATCTTCTAGTTTCTTCAGGTTTAAGTTGAGATCACTGATTTGAGGCCTTTTTTTCTTTTCTAATATAGGCATTTGGTAGTTTAGATTTCTTTTTAAATATTGCTTTAGTTGTATCCCATGAATTTGAATAAGTTATCTTTTAATTTTCATTGAGTTCAAAGTATGTGCTAATTTCTTTTTTGATTTCTTCCTAAATTTGTACATTTAGAACATTTTTCAACTATTCTGGATTGTTCAGATATCTTTCTATTATTAATTTCTTAGTAAATTCCATTGGGGGTCAGAGAACATACAAATTAAGTTCTAAAAAAAAAAAAAAATCAGTTTTCTTGCTTATGGCCCAGAAAACAGTCTATCTAGTTACATGCTCCATGTACACTTGAAAAGGTTGCATATTCTACTGCTATTGAATTGAGTGGTCTATAAACATCAATTAGGTCAAGTTGGTCAACAGTATTGTCTGTGTCTCCTATACCCTTACTGATTTTCTATCCCTTTGTTTTATCAACTTTTGAGAATGTTAGTATTGAAATCTTGTTTTTTTTTAAAGTATATATTGGACTATAGTTGAGTTACAATGTTGTGTTAGTTTCAGGTGTACAGCAAAGTGATTTAGTTATACATATCCATATATCTATTCTTTTTCAGATTCTTTTCCCATATAGGTTATTACAAGAGTATAGAGCAGAGTTCCCTGTGCTATACAGTAGATTCTTGTTGATTATCTATTTTATATATAGTCGTGTGTATATGTTAATCCCAAACTCCTAATTTATCCCTCTCCTCCTTTCCCCTTTTGTAACCATAAGTTTGTTTTCTAAGTCATTGAGTCTGACTCTGTTTTGTAAATAAGTTATTTGTATCATTTTTTTGGATTCCACATATAAGTGATATCATATGATATTTGTATTTCTCTGTCTGACACACTTCACTTAGTATGATAATCTCTAGGTCCATCCATGTTGCTGCAAATGTCATTATTTCATTCTTTTTTATGGCCGAGTAATATTCCATTATATATATGGACCACATCTTCTTTTTCCATTCCTCTGTCATTGAACATTTAGGTTGCTTCCATGTCTGGCTATTGTAAATAGTGCTGCTGTGAACATTGGAGTGCATGTATATTTTCAAATCATGGTTTTCTCCAGATATATGCCCAAGAGTGGGATTGCTGGATCATATGGTAGCTCTATTTTTAGGTTTTTAAAGAACTTTCATACTGTTCTCCATAGTAGCTGTACCAATTTACATTCCTACCAACAGTGTAGGAGGGACATCTTCAACTATAATTGTGTATTTTTCTATTTCTCCTTGTAGTTCTATCAGGTTTTGCTTAATGTATTTTGCAGTTTTAACATCAGGTGCATAAATATTTGTAATTATTATGTTCTCTTGGTGTATTGATTGATTTCTAATTATAAAATGATGCTCTTTATCCCTGTTGATGTTCTTTTTTCTTAAATATACAATACTTGTCTGATATTTATATAACCACTCAAGCTTTCTTTATTATTGTTAGCATGATCTATCCTTTTCCATTCTATTTCTTTTACCTTATTTATATCTTTATATTTAATATGTAATTCTTTTAGGCAGCATATAGTTTATTCTAATTTTTTCATCCAATCTGATGATATCTGCTTTTTAAAAATGTATTTAGACTATTTACGTTTAATGTAAATATTGATATGGTTGGTTTTCATTGTAACATTTTGCTGTTTGTTTCCCATTTCTCCCATCTGTTTTTTTATTCCTTTTCCTCTCTTTTCCTGCCTCCTTTAGCATTAATTATTATTATTATTATATGATTCCATTTTATTGTCTTTGTAACTAACTGTTATTTTATGTTGATGTCTGCTTTAAAATTCATGGTATACATCTTTAAGTTGTTACAGTCTACTTTCAAGTGATAATTATACCACTTCACATACAGTATGTGAACTTTATCATAGTGTACTTCAATTGTCCCCTCTTGTCCTTTGTCATAATGTTGTCATACACTTTAATTCTACGTGTTATAAACTGAAAAGTTCATTGTTACTGTTTTTACTTAAAGCAGTCATATGGGGGCTTCCCTGGTGGCGCAGTGGTTGAGAATCCGCCTGCCAATGCAGGGGACACGGGTTCATGCCCCGATCTGGGAAGATCCCACATGCCGCGGAGCAGCTGAGCCCATGAGCCATGGCCGCTGAGCCTGCACGTCCGGAGCCTGTGCTCCTCAACGGGAGAGGCCACAGCAGTGGGAGGCCCGCGTACCACAAAAAAAAAAAAAAAAAAAAAAAAAAGCAGTCATATGTCTCTTAATGATATTTAAGGAGTAAGAAAAAAGTTTAAAAATTTTACATTTTGTTACTCTTTCCAGTGCCCTTTATTCCTTTGGGTAGATGCATATTTACAACTGGTATTATTTTTCTATTTTCTAAAGGAATTACACCACTGTTTATTATAGTGCAGGTCTGCTGCTGGTTAATCCTTCTGGCATTTTAATGTCTGAATAAATTTTTATTTTGCCTTCATTTTTGAAAGCTGTTTTTTTCTGGCTGTAGAATTATAGGTTGAAAGGTTTTGTTTTGTTTTGTTTTTTCCTTTTCCTTCTTTGTATTCACTGTCTTTCTGCCTTGGATGGCTTATAATAAGAAGTCTCCTTTCATTCTTAATTTTGTTCCTCTCCACACAAAGTATCTTTTTTATTTGAATGTTGGCAGTGTTTTCTCTTTATTACTGATTTTTTTTTTTTTTTTTTTGCGGTACGTGGGCCTCTCACTGTTGTGGCCTCTCTCGTTGTGCAGCACAGGCTCCAGACATGCACGTTCAGCGGCCATGGCTCACAGGCCCAGCTGCTCCACGGCATGTGGGATCTTCCCAGACCGGGTCACGAACCTGCGTCCCCTGCATCAGCAGGTGGACTCTCAACCACTGTGCCAGCAGGGAAGCCCCATTGTGACTTTCTTGATAGTGACAAGTTACTGTGGATTGTTCTAGTGTTAGGGGTGCTGAATGGATGAGAAGGAAAGGATATTACAACTTTTATGCTCAACTATAAAATCTTTGCAAAAATTTCCTTCCCAGAAGTGGGCTTGTTACGAATTGGCTTCCAGATGATAAAGAGAATCTCCTCAATTATTATGATCTAAATTGATCTTTGCCTTCATTATGTTATTTAAGGGCCATAGGGAAACAGTCACCAAGAGGTAGGTGACGTGTGGTGGATGTTCAGAACTAAGGTAGAAGGAGGGGAATGAGAGGTGAGGTCAGGGTGATGACAAATAGTCTGATTTGAAAGAACTTAGATGTTGTGTTGGAGAATTTGGACTGTTTTATTAAGATTAGGTATATGGCATTTTAAGCAGAAGAATGACACAGTCATATAGGAATTTGAGACCAATCAGTCTAGCCCAGTGGTTCCCAATCTTTGCTGCATATTAGAATCACCTCGGGAGTGTTAAAAAGTCCAAATAACAGGTCACACCTCATACCAATTAAATCAGGATGTCTAGGGATGGGAGCGAGGCATCACTGCTTTACAGAGAAAAAAAATAAGAGCATCGGTCCTCTGTAATACTTCCAATACATTTGTGCATGAAGTTTTAACCTGCATTCAAATCCAATTTGGAGAAACATTTACTGCCTGCGCTGAAATTAGAGGCCCCATGAGCATGTCTACAAGAACACCTATTATGTGAATTTCCTTATCCATCAGCAGTGTTCGTATTTTATACAAAGAACTTGGAGTACCGAGTCCTTAAAAATATTTCTTTTTTTTAAATTGGAGTATAATTGTTTTACAATGTTGTGTTACAATGTTAGTTTCTGCTGTACAATGAAGTGAATCAGCTATATGTATACATATATCCCCATATCCCCTCCCTCTTGGACCTCCCTCCCACCCCCCATCCCACCCATTTAGGTCATCACAGAGCACTGAGCTGAGCTCCCTGTGCTATACAGCAGGTTCCACTAGCTATTTATTTTACACATGGTAGTGTATTTATGTCAAACCTAATCTCCCAATTTGTCCCACCCTCCCCTTCGACCCCGTGTCCACACGTCTGTTCTCTACATCTGCGTCTCTATTCCTGCCCTACAAATAGGTTCATCTGTACCATTTTGCTAGATTCCACATATATAAGTTAATATACGATATTTGTTTTTCTCTTTCTTCACTCTGTATGACAGACTCTAGGTCCACCCACATCTCTACAAATGACCCAACTTTGTTCTTTTTTATGGCTGAGTAATATTCCATTGTATATATGTACCATATCTTCTTTATCCATTTATCTGTTGATGGGCATTTAGGTTGCTTCCATGACCTGGCTGTTGTAAATAGTGCTGCAATGAATGTTGGGGTACATGTGTCCTTTTGAATTATGGTTTTCTCAGGGTATATGCCCAGTAGTGGGATTACTGGGTCATATGGTAGTTCTATTTTTAGTTCTTTAAAGGCCTGTAAAAAACTTGTTTTATTTTTTTAACCTAGATTTTGAAAACATTTCAATCTTTTCAATGGGCCCAGGAAAGCTATAGAAATGAGCAGAAAAGTGGATGTTTATGGTTCATATACAGAATCTTGCAATCCACATGTAATCTTCCTACAAGCTTCCAGCAGTCTTTATATGGGGTGCTTATGGTTTTTCTTAGTGGTTTTCTATCTGTGGAATGTTTTGAAACTTCTGCAACAAAATGGGAATTTATCTGATGTATATGAACTTCCTACACTTCTGAGACCAAGTTTGAAAAATGTACATTCATGCAGGGAACCATTGGCTTATTGAGGGTGCGTTCTTTCTTCTCAACCCTTATAAATTGCATTGTCCAGAAGACATACATAGTGCCTACAAGAGGTAAAGCATTTTCTTGGGTTTACTACTATTTTGCAATCTTAGTGGCAGATATTGTAGTATTTACTAAGGATCTATTTTAAAATGGCTTCCTGCTTCCCAAGTTGGCACCATCCAACCCAAAGCAATTTTCTTCTCTGTCCTTATTTCTCTTTACCAAGATCTTATTTACTCTGTAAAACAGCAGAAACTTCTAACAGTGGTATTGACACTGCCTTGACCCAATGAAATATGTCTCCAGACTTGTTCCATTTATTGTGCTTTTTTGTTTGTTGAATTAACTCTCATGGAAAAGGATCATGTTAGTTTGGAAGAGGAGTTTTTGGCAATAAGATTTGCTTTTATGAAATGCCAGCAGTTTTATGAAGAGCCCCATTGCACCCATGTCCATGTCAAGTCAGTGAACACTGAAATCACTTCATCTGTTTATCCAACCATCAGATATTTTTAACTGTAATACACTTACTGAATTGCCTGGCTACTTTACTTGTCAGGACACAGAAAGATTTACTGGGACCTTAGTGGGCCTAGGACAGGTCTATGGGGGTGTCATCAAGCATTGATGTAGCTTCTGATAATTTTCAAGCCTGAAAATGCTGGAAGAATTTGTTTGGGATTTCCTCTATCCAGTTGTTCTTTCACATCTCCCACCCCTTAACACCACAAAAACAACCATCACCTCTACTATAATCACAGTCACCCTGTCTCTCTGAGGCTAACTGACCTACTTATTGAAGTCACCGTGAGACCCATATCTGATACTCGGACCCCACCCCCCTGTATTTAGATCTACTTGGTGGGGCTCAGATATTAGGTATCTTTTCAAAAGCTTTCCAGGTGATTGTGAAGTAAGGCTAGGGTTGAGAACCACTAGGCTGGTCACAGAGGGTGATCTAGACATTGGGGCAGAACTGGAGATGTTTCTAGAGAAACAGTACATTTTCATTGCACTTGTTGCCCTGTGGTTTGCATAATGTCCTGGGTTCAAGTGTGAGTTCTTATCTTTGCACCTTTTCTTTTTGTCACTTGTAATTCAGCACGTCTTCCTTGGCCTCAAACAGTCTCAGTTCAAATTCTGTATATGCAATCAGTTGTTAACAGACACTAGTTAAATCATGTAAGCTCCTTGAGTCTCCGTTTACTGATTGGCAAAATGGGGACAATGAAACATGCATCTCAGAGTTCTTGTGCTTTTTAAATAAGTAAGATCAGTGTATGAAATCCTTAGCAACAACCATGGCAGAAAAAGCACTCAATTATTGGTAGCCTCTGCTATCATAGTATTAACTTGTAGTTTATTTTGTTCTTGAATAGTTTGAAGATTAAATTATCTTAGTATTATTGAATGATAATTGTACTTTGAAAATGAACTCCTAATGCAACTTTGCACAATAAATACTAATGTTGTTACCTAAAAAAAAAAAAAAAAAAATCTTCTTCATCTACAGATATTTACCAGCCCAATGTGACTTTGGGTCTCTCCAAGACAAAATTTGGGATGAAGAATTCGTTTTTTCAAGTTCGACGAGATGTTCAAGTCTTGTTGTGATTCAGAAAAAGCATTAGAAAGCAAAATGTTCTGTAGGTCACCAATTTCAAGCTTCATTAAGCTCTGAAAAAGCAGAATTTCAAAGTTGAGGCTCTTCACAAACAAACCAAAATCCTGAATACTAAAGTGCTTTTTCCGGTGTACCAACGGCAGAAATCTGAAATCATCCGCCAGGGTGATTCATGGGGAGAGATCTGATCTCTGAAGTCATCAGAAATGAACAACAAGGTCAAGTTTCATCTAGTGGATTATGCTCAGTCCCATTTACTTCCAAGCGCTCCAGATGCAGATAAATGCTCTGGGGTCCCTGGAAGCATGTATTCTAGAAAGACAGTGCAAGATGTAGTGCACAGGTGCAGGGCCAGGCAGTGAACCCAAGCAGGTAAACTCCAGAAGCTCTGCCAGCTGCTGTTCAAACATGGCCTTCACTGCAAATGTAAGTGAAGGACAGTTATTTAGTGTATAGATTTGTATGTGTCTCCTGTAATTCAGATCCATTGCTGGAATTTATGACTATTTACATGTTTATCAAATTTGTGCTACAATCCAGATTTATGAAAGAGGTGAATTACAGATCATGTTTTCACTTTATACAAAAGTTCCACCATATAAAATAGCATGTGCTATAGGTTACTTTAATGAGAGATAATACAGTGTAGAAGGGAATAAATGTTGAAATCAGACAGACTCGACTTTGAACTCCAGCTCCATCACTTATTACCAAATTACTAACTTTCTCTGAATCTCAGTTTTTCTGGTAACAAAAGGGACCTTTTAATACCTGCTTTAGAAACACATCGACAAAATTAGTTACCGAGTTACTACTTATAATGTGCCTAGCCTAATTCTAAGCACATAGCAAATTCTGTATAGATTTGTTTCCATCTCCTTTTTATCCTTCTTTCTTTATTTGGTGCATATAAAGGGCAACATCTGCCTCCCACACACCTGCCTTGCCCTTCTTTTTATTTCAAGGTTCATTTGGAAATAACTTCGGTACGTAGTATTTTAGGATAGAGGATCATCCCATGCAAGTAATAATATACACTATTGCAGGTAATATATGCTGCTAAAAGTCCATAATGATGGGCTGATGAAAGAGTGGAAGGAAAAATTAAAAAAAACCCTGAGAACAGCCTGTCATACTGTGTAGGTTTCCCACAGCACTTGATCTTTGTACACTCTTATTTGGTCCAACACCCATTAGCCCTTGTACACCTGGGGCACCTCCCTGGTCTGGGAGGGAGGCTCTGGCACTGAGCGGGTCACATGGAAACAGGGAGTCCAGTAATTTCAGTGGGCTGGGAGTGGGGGATGCCAGGGTGTGAGAAGCTCCCGAACCAAGAGAGGTGAAAGAAAGGGGAGGTGAGATCACATTGGCAGCCTCCCCACAATTTTGCCAAGGGCTGATTTCTACCATATGTAGGTGGCTCTTTTATCAACAAAGTCCTTTTCTGTTCATAGTTCCCCTATACCTCCTAATCTTTTATGAGAAGAGGCTATTGCTATTTAGCTGAAACTAAAGAAAAAATTAGATAGTATGGAATCTGCACATGGCCATAATGATCAAGCCAAAGAGTCCAGTCATTTTCCGCAAGCCTAAAATGAATGGGGATTAGAGTATTATCAAACTTGGAAGACAGATTTTTTTTTTGGCACACAAATGTTCATAGCATCATCATTCACAATAACCAAACAATAGAAACAACTCAAATATCCATCAGCTGGTCCATGTATAAACAAAATGTGGCACATACATTCAACAGAATACAACTGCAAGTAAAGCAGAATAAACTATTGATATACAGAACAATGTAGAAGAATCTCAAAAACATAATGATAAGTAAAAAAATAAATGGCACAAAACACATATGACATATGAACATGAAATTCTGGAAAAAGCAAAAACATAACAGCAGAAAGCAGCTCAGTGCTTGCCTTGTGGCTGGGGACGAGGGACAGCTTGACCACAAAAGGGCATAGGGAATTTGGAGGGTTGATTAAAGTGTTCTAAAACTTATTTCTAGTTGTGGTTGCACAACTCTATACATTCACTAAAACCATACTACTTTACACTTAAAATGGGTGAATTCTATATTATATAAATATACTTTAAAATGATCTTAAAAGTGTATACATTAAATCTCAAGGGGGTTTCTCTTAAAAAAAAAGGATTGCTATTCAGCAAATACTTGTTACTGACAAGCATCAATTTAAAATGCCTAACAATCCATATTCTACAAAACATAATTATCTCTGTGCAGTACAGTTTTTTTTTAAACATCTTTATTGGAGTATAATTGCTTTACAATGTTGTGTTAGTTTCTGCTGTATAACAAAGTGAATCAGCTATATGTATACATATATCCCCATATCCCCTCGCTCTTGCGTCTCCCTCCCACCCTCCCTATCCCACCCATCTAGGTGGTCACAAAGCACCAAGCTGATCTCTCTGTGCTATGCAGCTGCTTCCCACTAGCTATCTATTTTACATTTGGTAGTGTATATATATCCATGCCACTCTCTCACTTCATCACAGCTTACCCTTCCCCCTCCCAATGTCCTCAAGTCCATTCTGTATGTCTGCGTCTTTATTCCTGTCCTGCCCCTAGGTTCTTCAGAACCTTTTTTTTTTTTTAGATTCCATACATATGTGTTAGCATATGGTATTTGTTTTTCTCTTTCTGACTTACTTCACTCTGTATGACAGACTCTAGGTCCATCCACCTCACTACAAATAATTTCGTTTCTTTTTATGGCTGAGTAATATTCCATTGTATATATGTGCCACATCTTCTTTATCCATTCATCTGTCGATGGACACTTATGTTGCTTCCATATCCTGGCTATTGTAAATGAAGCTGCAATGAACATTGTGGTACTTGACTCTTTTTGAATTAGAGTTTTCTCAGGATATATGCCCAGTAGTGGGATAGCTGGGTCGTATGGTATTTCTATTTTTAGTTTTTTAAGGAACCTCCATACTGTTCTCCATAGTGGCTGTATCAATTTACATTCCCACCAACAGTGCAAGAGGGTTCCTTTTTCTCCACACCCTCTGCAGCATTTATTGTTTCTAGATTTTTTGATAATGGCCAGGAAGACAGATTTAACTAGTCAAAACCTTCATAGGACCAAGCCTTTGAGTAAGAACCCAAGGAATTTCAGATAAAGTTTGTCTTGCTGGTTCCTAGCCATGGGATATTTCAGATGTGTTTATGTGTCTCACACACTAGGTAGGAAATACATATAAAATTTCAAAAGATATTTATTTTTTAACATTCATATACATTGCCGGAAGTAAATTATATACCTAGGTCACCATCAAGCCTATAAAATATTTGGCCTTTGTACCTTTAGTTAATTTGTCACTTCTTGAGCTATGACTCTGATTTAAGATTTGAAAGAGGGGGTGCCTTTGCACATCTTTTACAGGTCACAAGAATAATATTAGTGAACATAACAATGATTAAAAACCTAACAAGAAATGTTTTTTGAGGGCTTATAATGTGTCAGTCATTGTGCTGAGTGTTTTACATAATTCTTTCATTTAATCCTCACAGGAGTCCATAGGATCAGTATTATTACAATTCCAATTTTACAAACAATTAAAAAGAATGCTTAGAGAACTTAATTTCTGCCAGAAATAGGGTTCAAATTCCAGTATGTTGACCTGCAGAGTCTGAGCTACAAACTCCTAAGGTATCCATCCTCTAGAGCAGGGGCTGGCAAACTTTTCCTGTAGAGGGCTAGATGGTAACAAATATTTTAGATCTTGCAGGGCATATGGTTTCTTTTTGCAATGATTCAAGGCTGCTGGGATAGTACAAAAGCAGTCATAGATAAGGCATAAAGGAATAGGTGTGGCTGCATTCCAATAAAAATTTATTTACAAAAACACATGGCAGGCAGGCTTGGCCCACAGGCCATAATTTCCTGACACTCTAGAGCAGGCCTGTTCTGTAAAACCTCCCACAGTGATGGCAGTGCTCTCAATCTGCACTGCCAGATATAGTAGCCATTAGCCATATGTGGCCATTGAGCGCTTGAAAGGTGGCTAATATGACTGAGAAACTGAATTTTAAATTTTAAATTCTTTTTTTTGTTTGTTTGTTTGTTTGTTTGCGTTACGCGGGCCTCTCACTGCCATGGCCTCTCCCGTTGCGGAGCACAGGCTCCGGACGCGCAGGCCCAGCAGCCATAGCTCACGGGCCCAGCCGCTCTGCGGCATGCGGGACCCTCCCGGACCGGGGCACGAACCCGTGTCCCCTGCATCGGCAGGCGGACTCTCAACAACTGCACCACCAGGGAAGCCCTAAATTTCATTTTTATATTAACTAATTTCAATTTTTATTTAAATAGCCACATCTGTGAAGGAGTTACAGCCTTGGACAGATTAGATTATAAATTTTGACACATAAAGTGATCAGTTCTAGCCACTGTGGAATAGATGAGACATGATTAAACTGAAACTCTTTTAAAACTGTAAATCTCAAAGAACAGATAAAATCATCAGTTATAAAGCATACAGGGCAAAAGAAAACTATCAGAACAAACTAATTTAAATTGTGCGGAATTATTATCTCAGCCTGTCTTCTCAAAAATCATTCTCATTAATGTAAAAATGTCTTTTCTTAATTTGTTCTGTCATAGTTAGTACTTTCATTAAAAAATATAGGTCCTTTATCTTTTTTCTTTTAGTTTTTAGCCTTCTAAGCCACCAAATGCTGATTGTGTGCAAAACCACCATTCAGAAATTAGTTATGGCAATAATATAAAAATAAACATAAGTTGCTTCCTCCTCATTCCTGTGGTTTAAATAATTTCCAAAAACTGACAAATCTACTAACATGGATAAAGACATTAGGTTCTGCTGTGGACTGAATTTTGTCCTCTTAAAATTTATATGTTGAAATCCTAACCCCTAATATAGTGGTGTTTGGAGGTGGGGTCTTTGGGAGGTAATTAGGTTTAGCTGAGGTCCTTAGGGTGAGGCTCTAAGTGGGATAGTGTCCCTGCAAGTAAAGGAAGACAGAGAGCTTTCTCTGCCATGTGAGTAGATGGTGAGAAGGCGGCCATCTGCAAGCCAGGAAGAGGGCTCTCACCAGGGACCAAATCTGCAGGCACCTTGGTCTTGTACTTTACAGCCTCTGGAATTGTGAGACATAAATGGCTCTTGTTTAAGCTGCTCAGTCTATGGTATTTTATTATAGCAGCCAGAGCTACGACAGGTCCTCTAATGTCTGAGCCTCTTAGAGAGGGCATGTTTAAGCTACATCTCATGCCCACCTGTACCATCATCAGAAAAGAAATTATGTACCTGTTTGAGGATGTTTGCAAATTAATTTAAAATGCTATAAAAATTATCTTGGCATGCACCATGATGTCATCTACATGTCAGGGAAATTGTGTCCACTTAAAACTAAAATATTGACCAAACTGATTATAGGTGTTAAATAAGCTACTAAAAATGTAGCATCATGATGTTTACCTAGATGAAAATATTTTGAAGATACAGAGGAAATATTTGACACTTTCAAAGTAACGTTTCAATGACCATCAGTTTTTCACTGCTCAGCATTTGGTCA
Source organism: Mesoplodon mirus (assembly GCF_964341445.2). Taxonomy (NCBI): domain Eukaryota; kingdom Metazoa; phylum Chordata; class Mammalia; order Artiodactyla; family Ziphiidae; genus Mesoplodon; species Mesoplodon mirus. The sequence goes on from NC_138985.1 coordinate 105,328,279, forward strand.
CTGAATGCTCACTCATTGATTTCATAAGGAGCTTAAGCCTATCTATACATACAGATTCACGTCACCTTACACAGGGATCTACAAGTGCAAATATGTACACTTATGCAGTTCTGGGAAGCCTCTCTGACTTGCTGGGCTAAAGATTATGCCAGTCATTCAATTGCTAATGCTGAATTTATGTAATGCAAAAACTGCCATTAAGTTTGGAGGCTAAGAAGAGACGGCATCGTTTCACATAAACACTGTCTCAGCGTCCTCCGGCTGCTTTCAGGGACATATTTTTCTGCATATTTAAAGTTTATAGCAGACCATGAGGATCAGAGTTTCTTTTCATATTCAAACTTTATAGCAAAGCCACAACTACCTATTAATATAGCAGCTGTAATGTATTTCTAGTTAAGCTGTCATAAAGTCTATGGCTTTTCACATCATCACTTTTGAAGGTCGGTGCCACAGAGAAAAAAAGCCATTTGTACTGGATCGCCATGGTGGTTTGTAATATACATGGCAATAAATATCACAATATATTTCTTTTTTATATGTTTTTGGTGAAGAGGTAAAAGTGCATCTTCGACAGTTGTTTTTCAGAAATTGCTCATCTGTTGGGAATGAGGGTAAAAGAGACTGAAGCTAAAATTATTTATCGATACATTACCACTCTTCACTCACACCACAGCTGAAATGAGAAGGGAATGCCAAGGATATTTAATTTACAGTATTAATTTCCAGAGCTCGCCTTATGAAAGTACTGAATGTGTATTCAAGATAAATGTGAGAAACTGTAGATATTCTGACAGGCATGGTTTTTTATTTTTATTATTCTGATCATTTATATCCTTTTGAAATGTAATTGAAAATGTCTCTCAGATGTCATTTCACTGCTTTCATGTGGTGCTTGAGATTTGCGTGTGCAGTGGAAATGCTTAAATGCTCACAGATATTAGTGTGTGTGTACATATATATATATTTTTTGCACAAGTATAGATTCTTATAGTAATAAAGATTCCCAAGAATAATGTTGGTCTGTTTATTTAAGGATGACCGGGGAGAGGTGTAAATAAATGTCTCCTCCCCGGCTTTCCCTGTTTTGCTCCCGTTTGGTTTTTCCCCTTGAATCGGTGGTTAATCACACTCACCCTTCGGCTGAGATCACACTTGTCTGTCAGCTAAGCCAATCCTCTTACTTTTACCATGACAACTTCTTAGGCACAGTCAGTCCTGATAACCTGCCTTATTCTTCATTGCCATGAACATCTATTAGTATGAGAAGACTGATCTTCATAAACAAGACCGCGATGAACACACAAATCAGATCAGTGCAGGAACGCAGGAAGGCGGGGGAGGGCGGGATGCTCCAGTGAGTTTGTGGGCTTTCCTCCCACTCGCCCTTCTCTGAGCCAGATCGAGATGCTCCGAAACCCCACTTCCCTGTTCTCCTCTTCTAGCCCCAAGTGTGAAGCACCCAGCGTGCAGGGACCTTATCTGGGTCTGAGAATGGAGGCAACCATTCTGGTCTCTTCCCCATTTCCCTTCTCCCTCTCAACTCCCAAATCAGGCGCCTGCACTTATTCACATTTCTTATTTCTAAGTTTTCAGGGTTTCTTCTATTAAGAATGACAGACAGTAAGCAGCAATGCTCTTACCTTTAAAAAAGAATCAAGAAGTCCCAACATGCTTACATATAGTTTCAATAGTCATCAAAACTTTATATCATACAACAGAAGTTAATGCTGCCTACAGATGAAGGCACATCACTGCTGATGTCAGCAATTTCTGTGTGACCTTGGAATATTCATTTAATTTTCGATTAGCACAGTCCATTCATGTATGACTGCGTATATACTAATACAAAACAAGGGAATAATAAAGATAGAAATGCACTTCCCTACTTACAATTTTAGAATTAGTGTGAGGTTTTCAGCCAAGTACAAGAAGTTCATCACATAAGAATATACACTTTTAATAACTAGGATTTTAGAAATAAAGAATTGAGTTGTGTATTTCTAGTTTGTGAAATGAGAGATTTGCAGTGCAATATGTCTATGCCTATGTGTATGTACATATGTGCGCATGCATTTTCGTGTATCGAGGAAGAATACATGAGATATACCCTCATCACCTTTCCCATACATAAGCTTTATGGGTATTATTTTCAAAATTGGAATTTATCCGTGTTACTTCTGAGCGCATCATCAGGAAATCACACAATGAATACAACCAAATTCAGTATCTGAAGAGCAAGGCAGGACCTACTCCAGAGGTGAAAAATTAATGGGATGGAAAACTAAATCTATTACAGCTCATTGATGTGATTAAATTTATCATGTACGTAGTTATTCAATATAATTTTGAACACTGAGATTACATATAGTAGAATTTTCATTTTAGAAATGCATTTAAAATGCAATTTAGTCAAAACTTCACAGGCAATCCACAAGAGACAATCCACCTGCTGAATTAGTACAGATCATCTCTTTCTTTAAAAACATAACACAAACTTAAGTTAAAAAATAGTTTTTCCAGTTTCACTGAGGGATAATTGACATACATCACAGTATAAGTTTAAGGGGTACGGCACAATGGTTTGACTTACATATAGTGTGAAATGATTACCACAGTAGGTTTAGTCTTTATTTATCAGATGAATATACAGCTTGACAAGCTAAGAGGGATACAGTAGGGACAGTCAATAATCCTTGAGAAAATTCTCTACAGGTTGTTAGTTGATTGATTAATTCATTAGTATTGCTTGTCTGACCATTATTTGTGTGTTTCAGTTACAGTGTCTTTCTTAGGCTATGATCAGAAGGCATGATGTAGCTGTACCATTTACTAAACAAACAAACAAACAAATGAATCAAAACAAAACCCTAGGGGCCTTAGTTGAATTCAGGATGTGAGTTAAATATTTTGGCTGTTCCTCCTTCTCACAATGTAATGTAATGACATTAGAATCTACCAGTAGACTTATAAATAGACTTATATTGCCCTCTACTTATTGTTGTAACCAGGACCTTCAGTACTGGGTTTGAATAGAAATGGTGAGAGCAGGCACTCTTGTTGTGCTCCTGTTTCTACACCGAAAACATTCAGTCTTACACTGTCACGTATGATGTTAGCTGTTGGCTTTCCATAGGTCTCCTTTTTCAATTTGAGAAAGTTTTTTCTATTTCTAACTTGCTGAGTGTTTATTTGTGGAACTTTGTTCAGTTTTTTTTTCTTTAGTACTGCAGTCAAATAATTTTTAACTTTAATATCACAATTTGGTGAATCACATTGATTGATTTTCTAGTGTTAAACCAACTTTGTATTCTAGAGTGAATCCTAATTGGTCATAATGTATTGCTTTAAGAAATGTATCTTTGGATTTAATTTGATAAAATTTTAAAATGATTTTGTGGCTTTTCATTGTAGATAATAGTCTGAAGTTTTCTTTCAGTTTTTTTCTTGTTTTGATATCAGGGTAAATGCTGTCCTCATAAAATGAATTGGGAGATATTCCCTCCTATTCTTGTCCCTGAATAAGTTTTTGTAGAATTGGGATTATTTCTTTCATAAGCGTTTGGTAGAATTCAACAGATAAGACTGTGAATCTAGAATTTCCTTTGTTGAAACATATATATATTTTTTTTTTAGTTATTTTTCTTTTTTTAAAAATAAATTTATTTTATTTATTTTTGGCTGCATTGGGTCTTCGTTGCTGCACACGGGCTTTCTCTAGTTGCAGCGAGCGGGGTCTACTCTTTGTTGCGGTACGCAAGCTTCTCATTGTGGTGGCTTCTCTTGTTGCGGAGCACAGGCTCTAGGCTCACAGGCTTCAGTAGTTGCAGCGCACAGGCTCAATAGTTGTGGCTCATGGGCTCTAGAGTGCAGGCTCAGTAGTTGTGATGCACAGGCTTCACGGCACGTGGGATCTTCGCATACCAGAGCTTGAACCCGTATCCTCTGCATTGGCAGGTGGATTCTTAACCACTGCACCACCAGGGAAGCCCTTGTCGAAAGATTTTAACCACAAGTTCATTTAAGACTATTCAGGTTACCTACTTCATCTTAAGGGAGATTGGTAGTTTGTGTCTTTCAAGGAAATTGGCCATTTCATCTGTTTTCAAATTTACTGGTATAGAGTTGCTCATGATATTTATTAGCTTTTAATATCTGTACAATTAGAAGTGAAGTGTTTGTGATGTTAGAATAAGCACGTTAATTCCTTATTTTTTCTTCAGATGTGTTACTAGCAGTTTCTCAATTTTAATAATTTTTTTAAAGGAACCAACTTTTGATTTAATTGATTTTCCTTATTGTTTTTCCATTTCTTTGATTTCTAGCCTTATATTTTGTATTTCCTTTCTTCTACTTGCTTTGGGTTTAATATTCTCTTCTTTTCCTAGTTTCTTAGAGTAGAAGCTTAGGTCATTGATTTGAGATCTTTCTTATTTTTAGGGTAAGCATTTGTTGATGTGATTTCCCTTGAAAGCACTATTTTAGTTGCAGCTAACAAATTTTGTGTACTATGGTTTCATTTTCTTTCAGTTCAAGATATTTTCTAATTTTCTTGGATTTCTACATTGATCCATGTATAATTTAGAAATATGTTGTTTATTTTCCCCATTTGGGGATTTTTTTCTACATCATTGATTTTTAGCTTAATTTCATTTTGAATAAAAAATACTTTGTATATTTTCAGTCATCTTAAATGTATTGAGCCTGGTTTATGGTGCAGTATAGGCCCTACTTTGGTGAATGTTACAGTATAGTTGAAAGCCTAATATATCTATTTTTGGGTGGAGTTAGCCATAAATATCAATTAGGTCAAGTTGGTTAATAGAGTTGCTAAAGTCTTTTATAGTCTTACTGATTACCTCTCTACTTTTTCTGTCAGTTATTGAGAGAATAGTGTTGAAATCTCCAACTAAAATTGTTGACTGGTCTATTTCTTTGTTCAACTCCACCAGTTTTCATGTTCCCTCACTTATTTGGAAGTTATGTTTTTTGGATACAAACACACTTCTGATTTTTATATCCTCCTGATGAATCAATCTCTTTATCATTATGAAACATCTCTCTTTATTCCTAGTAATATTCCTCTTTTAAAATCTACTTTATCTTATATCAGTTTTGTCACATCCTTTTACTTTTATCCTCATTTTGTCTTATATTTAATTTTTTTCTTTATTTCCCCCCAGTTTTATTAAGGTAAAACTGACATACAGCACTGTGTAAGTTCAAGGTGTACAACATATTGATTTGACTTACATACACCATGAAATTATTACCACAATAGTGAACACCCATCATTCATACAGGTACAAAAAAAAAAAACAGAAAAAATGTTTTTACTCTTGTGATGAGAACCCTTATGATCTACTCTCTGAAAAACCTGCAAATATACCAGACAGCAGTGTAAATTTTGTTTATAGACAACATATAGTTGTTTTTAGCTTTTTAATTCTAACAATTTCTGATTTTTATTGTGTTATTTACATTTAATGTTAATTTTTAATTTAAATATCACTATGGTTTGATTTAACTCTACAAGTTTATTGTTTATATATGTCCCATATGGTCTTTGTTCCAGTGTTTCTCTTGTCTTCTCTTGTATTAATGTTTTTCTTATGATTTTATTTTATTTCTACTTTGTGCCTTATTAGCTATACCTCATTGTTTTCTTTTATTAAAGTTATTTCTTCAGGGATTTTAATACACATCTTTAACTTGAGTCTACCTCCAAATAATATTGTATCACTTCACAGTAATGTAAGAAATTTGCATAAAATTACTCCCATTTCCTCTCTCTCCTATCTTTTATGTTATCATTGATACACATTTTACTTCTAAATATGCTAAAATACCTGGTATACATTGTTATTATTTTTGCTTTAATTAGTAAGATTTGAAGATTTGCTTATAATTTTTTGAGGTTGCTCTACTTTTCATTTTCTGAAGTCATACCAGAGATCATCTCAGTAACTTCTTAGTAGTCCCTGATCAATAAGTAACCAGACAACCACATTTTCTCTAACCTCTTGCACTTATTTCTAATTTTTAATATTTTTTGTATTAAGCCATCATTCAATAATTGAATCACTTGCTTAAATAATATCTACATAGATATTTATTTTAATATATGCATTTTGCTCTTCTGAAGATTATTCTAGAATTGCTTTTTTCTATATGTTTTTAAAATGTTTCCTAAGTTATAATACGGGTAATTTTATATGGTTATACTTATGATTTTATAATATGGTTAATTTTATCATATTTTGCATAAGTTTAATTATAAACTAAAGCCTACTCCAACAATTCTACGTGTTTTTTTTCTAATCTATCATGACACTGAGTTTAACCTATTCCTATGAAGTTGTTGAAATATTTTAACAATTGCCATTTTCGAGCAGTTTTGTTTTTGTTGTTATCAGAGCATAACCAGAATGTTCAAATAATTGAATTAGAACTAAAATACTTATGTGCTGCTATCAGGTAAGTATCATGGAAGAGATTTTTTAGGAATTTAATGCTTGAGTATAAATTTATATGATTTTAGCTCTATGAAAAGTGAACTAATTTCTCCAGAAGCGCTGAGCACATTGATTTGAAAATTTGTACCTTATCCACCAGCACCTGCAGTAAAACACTTCATTGTATAAAAATCAAGAAAAACATTACCTGAAACTATGTTTAAATGAGGTGATTTTTCATTCAAACTGTAGCCTGGCCGTAAAAACCTAGGGATCACATTTACAATAGCATTCTAGATCAGGATTTAGTTCAAATAAAGACCCTCGTTATATCTGGGCATCCTGTCAAACTGACCATGAATAATGTAAACCTCTTTTATTTTCAATATTTAATATTTTTAAGGTAGATTATTTTCAGGGCATTCTGGGCTAGTATGGCAGCAGGCATATCAACATTTCATGAAATATAATACAAAGATTAATTCTACTACATCTGAATCTAATTCTCCTAGATATATGAAAATCACATAGGGATGGCTCCATAGTTTCAGGCTCATAAAATTGCTATAGGAGGCCATAAATTGGCTCTATGAAGTTCACTTTGCCCCCAGGAGAAACCATGAAGAGCAACAGGATTCAAAATACACTGTGTGTGGTAGAGAGAATTAATGTAGCAGGGAAAAAAATCCCACTTTAAGCTCAAATTTAGCTTCACAGTAGCAAAGAGTACAATGCATGAATAAAAATTAGATATTCATAGTGGATAAAAATATGGCTGTTAGTCTCTCCAAAGATAACTATCAGCCTAAGAAGCAATTAAAATGTAAAAGAAGAGTAGTATTTACATCAAAATTTAAATATAGTATTTGGAAATCTTTAGGGGCCAAGAGGGAGGAGAATACTCATTATGTCTAGTCTTCTTGCTTGTATTTAACTAATTCCTCATTAGAATTGTTTTTTCTGCCTCTGGGGACCTAATAGTAGGTAGGAGGGATAGCATTTCTGGCCCTTTCATACTCTAATGAGTATGAAAGAAGGACAATGTAGTAATTTTCCTCTAAAGTGATAATGAATTTTGTTACTGTTAAGAAAATTGTAGGTGTGGTTCAATTTATCTGCTATCATGGGACGTTTCTTTGACACTATTCAAACCTGTTAGGTTTCTTTTTATTTTATCTTAAGGTTTAGACATATGTACTTATTCAGTCTTTTCTTCCCACTAAATGCAATTTGAGGATATAGTTTATGAAACATATCTCTCTTCAATTTCCTGCAAAAACCCTTTAAAGAGACTCACTTTGCCATGGCTAACGTCTGATTTTCAAGGCCCCTGTGTTGTGTTAATTCCATTTCTCCACTCTTATTTTTAACCACTTTCCTTCCTGTGTCCTAAATTCCAGCAAAGGTGAATCATTTTCCCTGTGCTTCTCCCTCTTGATGCTTCTGCTTAAGCCATTCTTTTTTTGTATCTCTGCCTTTAAACTCTTCTCTCTGCTCAAATTCCTTCATGGAGTCCTTCTTAATACTTCCAAGCATGAGGCGAAGGGGGAAATTCTCTCCATAATTCTCCAAGGCACACTTTTGTGACATTCTATTATAATTCTAATTTCATTCTAGTAGAAATTCTGCTTTTCTATCTACTATAGTGTTTAACACATAGCATGAACTCAATGAATATATTTTGCATGAATGCTAAATAAATTAGTAATTAAAATAACACAGAGAAAAAGAATAACCTTAAGACTATATGGGCAGAAAGCAATTCTTACAGTTTCTCAGCTGCTTTTTGAACTAGTATTAAAATTTTTCTTCAGTGCCATAAAACCTAGGCAAAATATAAGTGCTTATGGCTTAGTTCTGAAAGGTAATTGTCTTATGCTTTTGGACTGTGATAACAAAATACCACAGACTGGGTAGCTTATAAACAATAAAATGTTATTTCTCACAGTTCTGGAGTCTGAAAGTCTGAGATCAAGGGGCCAGCATGTTTATGTTCTGGTGAGAACCTGCTTCTTGGTTGTAACTGGTGTCTTCGTGCTATATCCTCACATGGGAAAGGGGGTGAGGGAGCTCTGTGAGGTCCTTTTTCTTAGGCACTGATATTCACCAGGGCTCCATCCTCATGAAGTAATCACTTCTCAAAGGCCCCACCTCTTCATACTGCCATCTTTGGGGGTTAGGATTTCAACATATGAATTTATGGGGGACACAAACTTTTGGACCACAGCAGAAAGGAACTTTAAATATAAAAGCAATGACAGAATTCTAAAGAAAAAATATATATACTTGCATTTATGAAAAAATTCAAAAATTATTTAGATTGAAATGTCATAAAATAAAGAAAAAAACAGATTGGGAAATATTAGCAATAAGTATGATAATAAGATATTATCCTTAACATAAAAAGTATTCTCAGAGTTGACTTAAGAAATTCAGCTTTACACCTGAGCCATGGAGACACTGTGGCTGCAGACAGGGGATAGACCTTCATTGGGCACCTTTTTGGGGCTCAAAGCGTCATCTGCTTTCCCAGAAGTGCAAGGATTCAAAAATAAAACTAGAGGTTTTTAGGAAGCAGGAACGAATTCTGAAAATAAAATCAATGATTTCCCACCACAGTGAGATTGTGATTGATTTCTATTATCTTTCCTATTCTTTTTCCAGGTTTCCAGTTTTTCTATAATAATCATGAATTATTACTTTTATGATCAGAAAAGTAATTCTGTGGGTATATATTATTTTTTAGAAATAAAGTCCACTTTGTTGCCTGTGAGCTGGTTCCAAGGGCTTCTGCAGGAAGGGGAGGGTTTGTCCCTTTAGTGTAATAGAGCCCAAAACAAGGTGCCTCACAAAACACCCAACTGAGGGCTGTTCAGTTGAGCTGAGGGTCTCACCATTTCCAGTACCTGCTCAGAAGGGTCGCCATTATTCCTGCTGTTCTCACTAAGCAGCATTCAGGAAATTTGCATTTCTTAGAGAGATACATTTTAGGATAGAAAATGCAGAGAGCTGCCCTCGGACACGAAGGAATTTCAGAATTTTGGGCAGACGAGAGGGCCTTTTATTCACGAGGATCAGGGATGGGGTCCTAGGTGCGGAAAGACAATAAATACCGAGGAATGTCGGGGTCTCAGTGCAAAAAAAAAGAAAATGCAGAGGAATCATGAGCTAAAATATTGGAATTTATTGTTATTTTTGCTTGAAAGAAAGGACTTCAATGAAATAACATAAAAATAGATGTGGAGAATCCTTCCTTATATTGTTGGGAAAAGGCCTTATCTTGCAAAGAACATGTGAAATTTTCTGTATCAGTAGCCAGCTGTGTGCATGCGTGTGTGTGTGTGCACAAGCCACTTAAACTTTGGGGCATTAATTTCTTCACTCGTGCAAATCGTGTTAGATCATCTTGAGGTGGGTCCTCTCCAGCTCTCAAATTTCTGAAATTCTAAATCATATGTATCAGGTTTCTGTTCTCTTAGTTTCTCCTGTGATGAGTAGTGAGTAGACACAGAAGAAATCATTTTCTAGGGTGGTGCCATCTATGTTAAAGGCATCTTTCCTCGAGCTTGTCACTGAGTCAATACCAAAAATAATTCAGAGAGCTTTTAATTTTCGGTTTTCAAGTCTTTGGGCCCATAAACCTCTGAGTAAAGTGAGCAATTTTTAGAGATAAGGCAAATGTTACCTTTGCAAGACAAAATTCAGGCAACTTTTCAAATATTGCCCTTCCAGGTCTGCACTCTGACCTTTTTTCAAGCTAACCAGATGGTGCTGTCACCATTTTCATTAGAATACCTATTACTGTAGCCCGAGACCTTGGGTAGCTCATGGCTCTTGGATAGGATTTTATGAGCATTTTTGCCCAATCTTACTATTTGGGTAGCAGTAATGTAGGGTGTTTTTTTAAATTTCATTGTTTAATTTAGATATAGATATACCTACTCAAGTATTATTCGACAGCATAATTTAAAAAAATATATATATATATATTTTTTAATCAGCCCTGATACACTGGGAATCATAATTAAGCACCATTATCTTAAAGAAGTTTTATAATTTTTTCAGGCTATTTAAAGAAAAGTGGTAACAAGTTTATAAACATGGTTCTAACTCTAGAATGATCTTGAAAAATAAATTTATTCTCTTTAATCATTGATGTGTGGAAAAGGTATACCTTTTTTCAACTTTTCCATTTTTTTATTTAAGGAAGCTTTCCTCATACCTCAGTCTTTTTTATAATTACCTTCACAATGTTTGACGTGGTCTCACCCTATTATTATTTTTATATTTTTAGAAGATTCTTTTTTCAATTTATTTTAATAATAAACTTTATAATTTCATGAATAAAGAAACTGCCTTCTTGTGATATATATATATATATATATAAAGTAAGCATAAAAATACATGTGTAACCAAAATGTTATACACATATAACCAAATACGTACATGTATAACAAAGCATACTAATTATTGACTTTTAAAAATTTTAAAATAAGTAAAACAAAGCAATAATGCATGTAATTAATTTACAAAATTTCTGAGCTGCAAATTAGTTCTTCAATGAAAGAAGTGAAGAAAAATAGGGTTTGTTGGTCACTGGTAGTTATATAGTACATTGTCACTTTGAGATGAAAATGAGGTTTAAAGTAAATTATGCACAGCGATTTTTAAATTTTTAATATCAACCAGCATTATCTATGTAGTAGAAAAACATAAAACATATTTAGTCATTCCTCCAAAACTAAAAGTTAATTCTTAATCATAAGATATAAATTGTTTTTATTCAACAAACTTTTATTTCCAGAAGCCATCTGAAAGGCTGTTCTGGATCTGGTCCTCAGACATGTGGTTATTTAATAACTCCCAATTTTGTAAGTATCATTTCAGAATGTTTAGGATATTTGCAACAATTTTTTCAGATTAGAAGCAGGTAATTCAATTATATTTGTTAATTGGAAGACTGATGAATGAATTGAGAGGATTTACAACTAGAGTTCTGTCTCTTTTTTTTTTTTTTTTTTTTTTTTGAGCCAGGCACAGCACTAACAATCTTGTAGGATAGTACTCTTGTTCATACCACGTTATTGAATCTCAGAGAGGTGACATGATACACGTGGGTTCCCATAGCTGTGCATCTCAGCCAAGACCAGAATAGAATCCTAGTAGACTGCCAAGGCTATCTTATAATAGCTCAGCTCGGCTAGCTCTGAAGAAGCTGTAATGGACTCTGAGACTTCACCCCTGCCCTCATCTTCTTAAAGCACATGGTCTTGGGTTCCAGCAGTGCCTGGCAGTAGATGACCTTGACCTCTCTCTGGTCATCTAATCTCGATTGGCCCAGCCCTGCTCTGAAAACTCCAAGACAGGACTTGCTGACTCCAAGACAGCAAACGGGCATGAGTTTATGAATATGTGTGTGTGTGTGTGTGTGTGTATGTGTGTGTGTGCACGCACGCATGCATGCACACTGAGTCAGGCAAAATACGTCATACAGAGAAACTTCAGCAGCCTCTGGACTTTCCTCCAATACCATTTTTCCCTGCCCCTCCTTCCTAGCCATTGTTCCCCTTACTGTCCTTTCAACTAGCTTGGCCCTATCTTTCCAGTTGGGTATCCCTCCACCTCCCAACCCCTTACTATTTCATCTGTTTCAAGTCACCTGGCTTACTACCAGTGGTACTTAAACCATACCTCAGCAAATAACCATCATTTAAAAAATTCAGTGCCTAATAAACTTTTGAAAATTAAAAAAACTGGTTTATAAGTTTGTGGATAAAAATAGTTTCTTCCTTCTTTTCATTATATAATTTGGACCATTTTCTTTTTAAAGACATTAGTTAAATTTCATAAGGGAACTATAGAAAGGATGACATTGCATATATTTCATAACTTGTTAACAGCTACAGATGTAAAATAAATTAGTAGATGAAAGAAAAGAAAGGAAATTGAGATTCATGGTCGGCATGGGGACTAGGGTTATGCCATGTTTTATCTATCTCTGCTGACCCAGTTTTTGCTAATAAGAACAATAAGGATTGTGCTCCATTTATGAGCTCAAAGGGCCAGGGTCAGATCAGTTCAGCAGTATTTTAAAACATCATTTTTCAACTTATGGATTCTCTCTCATACATCATGGGTCCTTCTCACTCAACCATTTCATCCCCATCAGCATACATCCATGTTCTGGAAACACCATCTTACAATGAATAAAACAAAGCCAACCCAAAGAAAAAACAAAATCTCAAATGTCCTTTGACTCCACATACCCCACCAGCTAACACCGCATCTTCCCTTTTTATAAAAAATGTCTCTTAAAATTGTGATCTATCTTCACAGCCTCCAACTCCTCCCTCTCTTTCCCTCTTAAGTGGTTCCAATTTGATACCATCCCAACGACTCCAATACTCTTGAAAAAGGTCATCATATTTCTCCATGTTGCCTAAATCTATGGAAACTTTTTTCTTATCCAACTTCTCAATAATATTCAATCCATTTCACCATCCCTTCTTTCTTTAAACGTACTTCTACTGTTTTCTGTGACACCACAATCTCTTGCTTCCTAATATCTTATTGACTGCTTCTTCTTGGTCTTTCTTGGCCAATTTTCTATCAGACCTTTAAAATTTGGAAAGCTTTAGGGGCCAGTCTTAGTTTCTCTTTTCTTCTTGACTTGGCCTTTTAGGTGCTATCTTGTCTCATGGCCTTGAATACCTTATATTGCTGATAATTCATATCTATTCACTCCTCATAATTATCTGCCAATATGGAGCTTAACTAGAGAGCCTAGTCTCAACTTGTGACAAATGAAACTACCCTCACCACAAACTTGCCCCATTTCAAGTATCCTGTAATCTCAATAAAAATGGTGCTTCCATCCACCTGGATCTAATTCATTAGCAAATCCAAGTCTTTATATCTCCAAAATATTTCTCAAATCCATCAACTTGTCTCCATATTCACTACCTCTACCTGAGTCTAGCTAGCATCATGTCTCACCTGGAAAATGGAAATTAGCCTCAAATCTTAGCTTCCTGCTTCTCTTCCTGCTCCTTCTCCAGTCCATTCTTCACACACCAGCCAGAATGACCTTAAATGGCAGTAAAAGTATGAATGTTACTCCCTTGTCTTCTATCCATTCATTGGCTTCTCATTTCTCTTAGGAAAAATCCCAAATCTTCAATGTCTCCTAAACCCGTTCATGGTGTGTCTACTTCTCCAATTTCATCCCATTTCACTCTCCCTCTCCAGTCATCTCCAGACACTGTTCTCCTTTCTGATCCTTCGGCTCACAAAGCCCTTTCATACCTCAGAGTTTTTGCACTCACTATCCCTTCTGTGTGGAATGCTCTTTCCTCAGTTCATGCAATGGCTGACTTTCATTTATCATGCTGTTCTCGGCATAAGTATTGTCTCCTGAGAAGTTCCTTTGCTGAAGACCACAAAGCTGACCTCTCCCACTACTCTCTATCACATCTTGTTGTTTACTTTCCTTATAGCCCTTATAAAAATTAGAAAATGTCTTACTTAGATATTTATTATTTGTTTTGCTGTCAGTATTTGTGATCAAGATGGGTGGATGCCTTATCTCCATAAAGCTTGAATGCTTGAAATATGGTAGGCATTAGTTAAGTATTTGATGAACCCTGAGTCATAGAAACTTATAGCTGGTTTTGGGAAATCAAGACACATGAAAACATCAGTATTAGTTCAAGAGAAACATCAAGTAATATCACAGTATACATTTTATTGGAGAATGGTATTAGAAATCAAGATCTAAGTGCTAAGTGTGCTAGTTGTTAGTAAGGTGTTGTTGCTTCTCAACTGACAGAGCAAAGATATATGTGTGTGTACACAACTGTCTTTTCAGAAACTAAAATATTAACTATATATTAATTAAGTTAACGTATACTTATATTAAAAATTGTTTGTTTTTCTATAAGGGTATAATCTCTAAAGGTTTGTTATCCTGATTTCCAGTAACTGGAAAGATACTTTATACATTCATCCTTAAAATTGCATGTTTAGAAGAAATTTCTTCCCCATGTATCATCTTTATTAGTGCTTGGTTACTGATTTATTGCGTGTAATAGTATTTAAGGTACAGTCGGGGTCACTAATACTGGAATAAATGTCACCAATTCCCTGATTTGAAAAATCACAGGCTTTTTTGATTAAAACCTTAAAAAAAATCTGCTAAAGAAACCATGTAAATGAGTAAGCCCATCATATGCTTTTTTCAAAATACAGTAACTTTTATAGAGAAGTCAGGGAAGACTTTCCTGAAAATTCGTAGACTATAAATGTATACATATATGTCTTAAAAAATGTCAAATAGTTAAAAATTACAATATACTAAAAACTCTACTTGGCAAATCAAACATGAGATGTTCCACATACATGATTGTCTATAACAGAAAGCACAATAAGTATCAAAATATTTTAGCCTAATATGAAATGTCTATGGATTCTTCAACAGAAGTCTGGACTAAAGTTCATTTTTCTCTTTTTGCCTCAAATTTATAATTATTGTTATGTGCATGATTTTTTTTTTGCTTTCTATAAAATATTGATAAACTTAAGGATACTAAATTGTATAATTCTTTTTTTGCCCTATTAAATAGCCCCAGAATGTCAAGTTGTTTGAGTTAAAATGCCTATTTTTATGATTATGTAATATTTTTAGAGTATAGCGAGTAATATGAATATATTTGCAGCCAACACAGAGTTTAAGAAGAAGAGTCATTACTGATATAGTTGGCACCCCCTGTTCTCCCTCATCCCATGAGCTTTCTTTCCAGCTATAACCATTACCAGGATGTTGTGTTGGTCACTCTTTTGCATGCTCTTATATTTTTAGGGTATGTGTGTGGACCCATAAATACTATATAGTGAAGTGTTGCATCTCTTTTTATTTTAATAAGTATGTGACATCACCCTGTTTATCATTCAGCAACTTACTGTTTTTTGCCCTGAATTACATTTTTGGGGCTTGTCCATGTTTCTTCACCTAACTGTCCATCGAGGGTTAGTAAAATATAGCCTGCATGCCAAATCTGTACCGCTGCCTGTTTTTGTAAATAAAGTTGTATTAGAATAATAGCCCTGGAATCTAGCCTGGCTTATCCATTGTCTATGCTGCTTTTGTGCTATAACAGCAGAGTTGAGTGGTTGTGACAGAAACTCTATGAACTACAAAGTCTAAAATCTTTCTTGTCTATCGGGTCTTTCATAGTAAGAGTTTGCTGACTGCCACTCTAGATCATTTTGCTTGTTTGCTGTATAATAGTGTAGTGTATGAATATAATGTAATTATGAACTTTATTTAGTTTTCCTCCTCTTGCTAGGCAATTATACTTTTTCCCAATGTACATGTTTCCAGTTTATTTGCTGTATAATATTGTAGTTTATGAATATAATGTAATTATGAACTTTATTGAGTTTTCCTCCTCTTGCTAGGCAATTATACTTTTTTCCGATGTACATATTTCCAACATCTTTGCTTTTCTCTGTAGCTCCTGCCTTTCTTTCACAGGTTGTCTAGTTTGATGATTCTAATTTTATATGGGATGGGAAATTATACAACTAGGCTTATCTACACTGAGTGTAAAAGATGGGTAAAAAAATGTTGAATGAGAATTTTGGAAATTCTCCTCCACACTCCATGTGTTACTTTAGGGCATGTTTTGCAGCATGGCGTTCTTGTTTTCATCTTTATTTCTAACACTCAGCTGTAGCCCTGATTGGTAAGGTTTCTTTGGGGGCAGTGAGGTGCTCCTGTATTTATATTCAACCAAACCTGGCAGAGGCTATGGAAAGTGTGAAACTGAAGATGTGTAGGCTGATCCTCAGCACATAACCCATTGCTCTTGGCACAGTCTGAACTCTGCTAGAGAAAAAAAGACAACAGTGTGCCCTTCAAGAGAAACCAAGGAAATACTAAGACAGATGCCCAACCAAAACACGTCTCGAAATGCATGACAGATTGCTGTTGGGACTGAAAAGAGAGAAGTTAATGCTGAAAAAATCCTTCATCTCTTCTTCAAGGGACCAAGGGAATGAAGTACACCTGCCTGCTGGTAAACATGCATAGCAAGACGCTTCCATCTATCATTGCATGGTCTGAGAGGCAGCAACGCTGTTCTGACTTCAGAATCTTGAATTTCCTAAATGAGTTCTCTACTAGAATATCACAAGCTGTTCTATTAAATCAGTTTCAGGAGTCGTAAGCAGAATTTGTATTAAAATGATTGTACATCTATCATTTCACTGTAGGGGAAAAAAGGGATACTGGATAAAGGAGAATGCATGGGGAATCCCCACACCTGAATTTATTCTATTTTTCAACTTTCTCCTAATACAAGTGATTCTTAATGTAGGCTGAAGCCGTCCATTTAAGCATGACTTATTCATGCTCAAAAAAATGACTCATATAGACAACCAATGAAATGCTGAACTCCCTACTCCTATAGCTTGACATCCTTGCATTACAGATTACTGATGGTTTAAAGCAGCAAGATTGATTATATGGAGGATCAGCCAGAAAGCCAAGACAGATCAGTGACAGCCACGATGATTTTTTTATCTCTATTTTTAAATTAATTAATTTACTTTTTAACATCTTTATTGGAGTATAATTGCTTTACAATGGTGTGTTAGTTTCTGCTCTATAACAAAGTGAATCAGTTATACATATACATATGTTCCCATATCTCTTCGTCTTGCATCTCCCTCCCTCCCACCCTCCCTATCCCACCCCTCCAGGTGGTCACAAAGCACCCAGCTGATCTCCCTGTGCTATGCGGCTGCTTCCCACTAGCTACCTATTTGACATTTGGTAGTGTATATATGTCCATGCCACTCTCTCACTTAGTCACAGCTTACCCTTCCCCCCCATATCCTCAAGTCCATTCTCTAGTAGGTCTGTGTCTTTATTCCCGTCTTGGCCCTAGGTTCTTCATGACCTTCTTTTTTTTTTCTCTCTTAGATTCCATATATATGTGTTAGCATATGGTATTCGTTTTTCTCTTTCTGACTTACTTCACTCTGTATGACAGACTCTAGGTCCATCCACCTCACTACGAATATCTCAATTTCATTTCTTTTTATGGCTGAGTAATATTCCATTGTATATATGTGCCACATCTTCTTTATCCATTCATCTGTTGATGGACACTTAGGTTGCTTCCATGTCCTGGCTACTGTAAATAGAGCTGCAATGAATATTTTGGTACATGACTCTTTTTGAATTATGGTTTTCTCAGGGTATATGCCCAGTAAAGGGATTGCTGGGTTGTATGGTAGTTCTATTTTTAGTTTTTTAAGGAACCTCCATACTCTTCTCCACAGTGGCTGTATCAATTTACATTCCTGCAAACAGTGCCAGAGGGTTCCTTTTCTCCACACACTCTCCAGCATTTACTGTTTGCAGATTTTTTGATGATGGCCATTCTGACCGGTGTGAGATGATATCGCATTGTAGTTTTGATTTGCATTTATCTAATGATTAATAATGTTGAGCATTCTTTCATGTGTTTGTTGGCAATCTGTATATCTTCTTTGGAGAAATGTCTATTTAGGTCTTCTGCCCATTTTTGGATTGGGTTGTTTGTTTTTTTGATATTGAACTTCATGAGCTGCTTGTAAATTCTGGAGATTAATCCTTTGTCCATTGCTTCATTTGAAAATATTTTCTACCATTCTGAGGGTTGTCTTTTGGTCTTGTTTATGGTTTCCTTTGCTGTGCAAAAGCTTTTAAATTTCATTAGGTCCCATTTGTTTATTTCTGTTTTTATTTCCATTTCTGTAGTAGATGGGTCAAAAAGGATCTTGCTGGGGCTTCCCTGGTGGTGCAGTGGTTGACAGTCCACCTGCCAATGCAGGGGACACGGGTTCGTGCCCCGGTCCGGGAAGATCCCACATGCCGTGGAGCAGCTGGGCCCGTGATGGCAGCTGAGCCTGCGCGTCTGGAGCCTGTGCTCTGCAACAGGAGAGGCCACAACAGTGAGAGGCCTGCGTACCACAAAAAAAAAAAAAAAAAGAAAAAAGAAAAAAAACAAGGATACCTAAAAAGGATCTTGCTGTGATTTATGTCATAGAGTGTTCTGCCTATGTTTTCCTCTAAGGGTTTTATAGTGTCTGGCCTTACATTTAGGTCTTTAATCCATTTTGAGTTTATTTTTGTGTATGGTGTTAGGGAGTGTTCTAATTTCATACTTTTACATGTTCCTGTCCATTTTTCCCAGCACCACTCATTGAAGAGGCTGTCTTCTCCACTGTATATTCTTGCCTAGTTTATCAAAGATAAGGTGACCATATGTGCGTGGGTTTATCTCTGGGCTTTCTATCCTATTCCATTGGACAATATTTCTTTTTTTGTGCCAGTCCCATACTGTCTTGATTACTGTAGCTTTGTAGTATACTCTGAAGTTTGAAGCCTGATTCCTCCAGCTCCGTTTTTCTTTCTCAAGATTGCTTTGGCTCTTTGGGGTCTTTTGTGTTTCCATACAAATTGTGAATTTTTTTGTTCTAGTTCTATGAAAAATGCCAGTGGTAGTTTGATAGGGATTGCATTGAATCTGTAGATTGCTTTGGGTAGTAGAGTCATTTTCACAATGTTGATTCTTCCAATCCAAGAACATGGTATATCTCTCCATCTGTTTGTATCATCTTTAATTTCTTTCATCAGTGTGTTATAATTTTCTGCATACAGGTCTTTTGTCTCCTTAGGTAGGTTTATTCCTGGATATTTTATTCTTTGTTTCAATGGTAAATGGGAGTGTTTTCTTAATTTCACTTTCAGTTTTTCATCATTAGTGTATAGGAATGCTAGAGATTTCTGTGCATTAATTTTGTATGCTGCTACTTTACCAAATTCATTGATTAGCTGTTGTAGTTTTCTGGTAGCACCTTTAGGATTCTCTATGTATAGTATCATGTCATCTGCAAACAGTGACAGTTTTTCTTCTTCTTTTCTGATATGGATTCCTTTTATTTCTTTTTCTTCTCTGATTGCTGTGGCTAAAACTTCCAAAACTATGTTGAGTAATAGTGGTGAGAGTTGGAAACCTTGTCTTGTTCCTGATCTTAGTGGAAATGGTTTCAGTTTTTCACCATTGAGGACGATGTTGGCTGTGGGTTTGTCATATATGACCTTTATTCTGTTGAGGAAAGTTCCTTCTATGCCTACTTTCTGCAGGGTTTTTATCATAAATGGGTGTTGAATTTTGTCAAAAGCTCTCTCTGCATCGATTTAGATGATCATATGGTTTTTCTCCTTCAATTTGTTAATATGGTGTATCACATTAATTAATTTGCTTATATTGAAGAATCCTTGCATTCCTGGGATAAACCCCACTTGATCATGGTGTATGATCCTTTTAACGTGCTGTTGGATTCTGTTTGCTAGTATTTTGTTGAGGATTTTTGCATCTATGTTCATCAGTGATATTGGCCTGTAGTTTTCTTTCTTTGTCACAACTTTGTCTGGTTTTGGTATCAGGGTGATGGTGGCCTGGTAGAATGAGTTTGGGAGTTTCCTCCCTCTGCTATATTTTGGAAGAGTTTGAGAAGGATAGGTGTTTGCTCTTCTCTAAATGTTTGATAGAATTCACCTGTGAAGCCATCTGGTCCTGGGCTTTTGTTTGTTGGAAAATTTTTAATCACAGTTTCAATTTCAGTGCTTGTTATTTGTCTGTTCATATTTTCTATTTCTTCCTGGTTCAGTCTTGGAAGGTTATACCTATCTATGAATTTGTACATTTCTTCCAGGTTGTCCATTTTATTGGCATAGAGTTGCTTGTAGTAGTCTCTTAGGATGCTTTGTATTTCTGTGGTGTCTGTTGTAACTTCTCCTTTTTCATTTCTAATTGTATTGATTTTAGTCCTCTCCCTCTTTTTCTTGATGAGTCCTGCTAATGGTTTATCAATTTTGTTTATCTTCTCAAAGACCCAGCTTTTAGTTTTATTGATCTTTGCTATCATTTCCTTCATTTATTTTTCATTTATTTCTGATCTGATCTTTATGATTTCTTTCCTTCTGCTAACATTGAGATTTTTTGTTCTTCCTTCTCCTATTGCCTTAGGTGTAAGGTTAGGTTGTTTATTTGAGATGTTTCTTGTTTTTTGAGGTAGGATTGTATTCCTATAAACTTCCCTCTTAGAACTGCTTCTGCTGCATTCCATAGGTTTTGGGTCGTCGTGATTTCATTGTCATTTGTTTCTAGTTATTTTTTGATTTCCTCTTTGATTTCTTCAGTGATCTCTTGGTTATTAAGTAGTGTATTGTTTCGCCTTCATGTGCTTGTATATTTTACAGATTTTTTCCTGTAATTGATATCTAGTCTCATAGCGTTGTTGTCGGAAAAGATACTTGATTCGATTTCAGTTTTCTTAAATTTACCAAGGCTTGATTTGTGACCCAAGATATGATCTATCCTGGAGAATGTTCCATGAGAACTTGAGAAAAATGTGTATTCTGTTGTTTTTGTATGGAATGTCCTATAAATATCAGTCAAGTCCATCTTGTTTAATGTATCATTTAAAGCTTGTGTTTCCTTATTTTCATTTTGGATAATCTGTCCATTGGTGAAAATGGGTGTTGAAGTCCCCTACCATGATTGTGTTACTGTCAATTTCCCCTCTTATGGCTGTTAGCATTTGCCTTATGTATTGAGTTGCTCCTATGTTGGGTGCATAAATATTTACAATTGTTATATCTTCTTCTTGGATTGATCCCTTGATCATTATGTAGTTTCCTTCTTTGCCTCTTCTAATAGTCTTTATTTTAAAGTCTATTTTATCTGATATGAGAATTGCTACTCCAGCTTTCTTTTGATTTCCATTTGCATGGAATATCTTTTTCCATCCCCTCACTTTCAGTCTGTATGTGTTCCTAGGTCTGAAGTGGATCTCTTGTAGACAGCATATATATGGGTCTTGTTTTGTATCCATTCAGCCAGTCTATGTCTATTTGTTGGAGCATTTAGTCCATTTACATTTAAGGTAATTATCGATATGTATGTCCCTATTCCCATTTTCTTAATTGTTTTGGTTTGTTTTTGTATGTCTTTTCCTTCTGTTGTGTTTCCTGCCTAGAGAAGTTCCTTTACCATTTGTTGTAAAGCTCGTTTGGTGGTGCTGAATTCTCTTAGATTTTGCTTGTGTGTAAAGGTTTTAATTTCTCCAACAAATCTGAATGAGTTCCTTCCTGGTTAGAGTAATTTTGGTTGTAGGTTTTTCTCCTTCATCACTTTAAATATGTCCTGCCAGTCCCTTCTGGCTTGCAGAGTTTCTGCTGAAAGATCAGCTGTTAACCTTATGGGGATTCCCTTGTGTGTTATTTGTCCCTTGCTGCTTTTAATATGTATTCTTTGTATTTAATTTTTGATAGTTTGATTGTGTTTTGCCATGTTTCTCCTTGGATTTATCCTGTATGGGACTCTCTGTGCTTCCTGGACTTGATTAACTATTTCTGTTCCCATATTAGGGAATTTTTCCACTATAATCTCTTCAAATATTTTCTCAGTCCCTTTCTTTTTCTCTTCTTCTTCTGGGACCCCTATAATTCAAATGTTGGTGTGTTTAATGTTGTCCCAGAGGTCTCTGAGACTGTCCTCAGTTCTTTTCATTCTTTTTTCTTTATTCTGCTCTGCATTAGGTATTTCCACTATTTTATCTTCCAGGTCACTTATCCATTCTTCTGCCTCATTTATTCTGCTATTGATCCCTTCTAGAGAATTTTTCATTTCATTTATTGTGTTTATCATTGTTTGTTTGCTCTTTAGTTCTTCTAAGTCCTTGTTAAACATTTCTTTTATTTTCTCTATTTTATTTCCAAGATTTTGGATCATCTTTACTATCATTATTCTGAATTCTTTTTCAGGTAGACTGCCTATTTCTTCTTCATTTGTTATGTCTGGTGGGTTCTTACTTTGCTCCTTCATCTGCTGTGTATTTTTCTGTCTTCTCCTTTTGCTTAACTTACTGTGTTTGGGGTCTCCTTTTCACAGGCTGCAGGTTCGTAGTTCCCGTTGTTTTTGGTGTCTGTCCCCAGTGGCTAAGGTTGGTTCAGTGGGTTGTGTAGGCTTCCTGGTGGAGGGGACTAGTGCCTGTGTTCTGGTGGATGAGGCTGGATTTTGTCTTTTTGGTGGGCAGGTCCACGTCTGGTGGTATGTTTTGGGGTGTCTGTGGCCTTGTTGTGATTTTAGGCAGCCTCTCTGCTAATGGATGGGGCTGTGTTCCTGTCTTGCTAGTTGTTTGCCATAGGGTGTCCAGCACTGTACCTTGCTGATCGGTGAGTGAAGCTTTGTCTTGGTGTTGAGATGGAGATCTCTGGGAGATGTTCACCATTTGATATTACATGGAGCTAGGAGGTTTCTTGTGGACCAGTGTCCTGAAGTTGGCTCTCCCACCTCAGAGGCACAGCCCTGACACCTGGCTGGAGCACCAAGAGCCTTTCGTGCACATGGCTCAGAATAAAAGGGAGAAAGAAAGGAAGAAAGGTAGAAAGGAAGAAAGAAAGAAAGAAAGAAAGGGAGAGAGAGAGAGAGAGAAAGAGAAAGAAAGAAAGAAAAGAAAGAAGATAAAATAAAATAAAGTGAAAAAAATAAATTTATTAAAATAAAAAAGAATTATTAAGAAAAAGATTTTAAAAAGTGAAAAAAAAAAAAAAAAAACGGATGAACTGAACCCTAGGACAAATGGTAAAAGTAAAGCTATACAGAGAAAATCACACACAGAAGCATACACATACACACTCACAAAAAGAGAAAAAGGGGAAAAAATATATATATCTTTGCTCCCAAAGTCCACCTCCTCAATGTGAGATGATTCCTTGTCTATTCAGGTATTGCACAGATGCAGGGCACATCAAGTTGATTGTGGAGATTTAATCCGCTGCTCCTGCGGCTGCTGGGTGAAGTTTCCCTTTCTCTTCTTAGTTTGCACAGCTGCCGGGGCTCAGCTTTGGATTTGGACCCGCCTCTGCGTGTAGGTCGCCTGAGAGCGTCTGTTCTTCACTCAGACAGGATGGGGTTAAAGGAGCAGCTGACTCAGGGGCTCTGGCTCACTCAGGCTGGGGGGAGGGAGGGAGGGGCACGTAGGCGGGGCGAGCCTGCGGCGGCAGAGGCCGGCGTGACGTTGCACCAGCCTGAGGCGCGCCGTGTCTTCTCCCGTGTAAGTTGTCCCTGAATCATGGGGCCCTGGCAGTGGCGGGCTGCACAGGCTCCCCGGAAGGGGGGCGTGGACAGTGACCTGCGCTCGCACACAGGCTTCTTGGCGGCGGCAGCAGCAGCCTTAGCGTCTCATGCCCATCTCTTGGGTCCGCGCTGTTAGCCGCGGCTCGCGCCCGTCTCTGGAGCTCTTTAAGTGGCGCTTTTAATCCCGTCTCCTTGCGCACCAGGAAATAAAGAGGGAAGAAAAAGTCTCCTGCCTCTTCCGCAGGTCCAGACTTTTTCCCGGACTCCCTCCCAGCCAGCCGTGGTGCACTAGCCCCTTCAGGCTGTGATCACGCCACCAACCCCAGTCCCTCCATGGGATCCAACTGAAGCCCGAGCCTCAGCTCCCAGCCCCGCCCGCCCCAGCGGCCGAGCAGATAAGCCTCTGGGGCTGGTGAGTGCTGGTCGGCACCGATCCTCTGTGCGGGAATCTCTCCGCTTTGCCCTCTGCACCCCTGTTGCTGCGCTCTCCTCTGCGGCTCCAAAGCTTCCCCCCTCCGCCACCCGCAGTCTCCGCCCGCGAAGGGGCTTCTAGTGTGTGGAAACCTTTCCTCCTTCACGGCTCCCTCCCACTGGTGCAGGTCCCGTCCCTATCCTTTTGTCTGTTTTTTCTTTTTTCGTTTTCCCTACCCAGGTACGTGGGGAGCTTCTTGCCTTTTGGGAGGTCTGAGGTCTTTTGCCAGTGTTCAGTAGGTGTTCTGTAGGAGTTGTTCCACGTGTAGATGTATTTCTGATGTATCTGTGGGGAGGAAGGTGATCTCCGCGTCTTACTCTTTCGCCATCTTGAAGCTCTTCCCACGTTGATTTTTGAATGCAGTTATAACCATAAAACTGACTGGTGTTATGGGAGTTCATCTATCCCTCCCAATGACTCCTACTGAAGATATGTTAAGTTTTAAAGTGACAAGAGTGTGTGTGGTTTTCTCACCAAGGAGGTGGCAAAAGTTTTGCTGGTATCTGTAAACTGCAGTCTATTTTAAATACTTCCACCAGGTACAAAGGATTAGTAAACAATCAAGCATAAATGAGGATATTAGAAAAAGACGAAGCTGAGTTTTTCCAAACCTGTGTTCCTAAGGCATCATTTCTGGGATTCAAAAATGTTTTTTCTCAGTTTTAGTCAAAGTGAAAACAACCTCATCCACTCACCGAGTCTTATGGTGTGGATGAAATAGTGTTCTCTTTGTAAGAAATATTAATGTTTTTTGGATAAGAATTTCAATTATAGTCATCAATCTATAGGCAACATTTACGTCCCGAAAAGAAATTTTAAAAAGCTTTCTGCTTTGCTTCCTTTGGCACTTCCACATGGAAATTTATATATCAGCCAAACATATTGTAGAATTGTGGAGGAAATCTCATCAATTCTTCCTTCCTCCCTTCCTCCCTCCCTTTCCCCCCTTTTTTCTATCCTTCCTTCCCTCCTTCTTCCTTCCTTCTCTCCTTCTTTCTTTTACATTTAATCCAATATCCGTTGGAATACCAATGAATAGGCACTAGACCCTAGAAGGACTGATAGTCATATGCAATGTGTGATTATGTACATCCAGCATCTGTTATGACTGGCTTATTCACATGTTTTATCAGTGGCCAAATATTCTATGAGCATGGATACTAGACATATTAGTCAACGACGTACTCAACATATATAGTTTCTGCCCTCACAGAGTTTGTGCCTTGTGATTTTCCCAGGGACTTCCCATTTAAATAAGTGGTCCAGGGACTATTTTAGGGACAGTAAACAGTTCCCAAGTATTAACTTGAAAAGCCAGTTGAGAAGCTAAACAACATAAGCTTTTCATCTTGTTTGTCTAGAATCTATTAAGATATCTTTTATGTCTTCAGAAGTGTGTGCTAAATTGTTATTCTCAGTATCACAAATTCTCCTAGATAAAAAGGATATAAGAAATATCTGGTCCACACCAGAACATAAAAAGGTAAATGAAAATATGACAACCTGCTAGTAAGAATATTTCCTACCTAAAGGGATATAGGATGGGGGAAGTTTAGTTGTAATTAAAAATAAATATAATTAAAGCAGTTATTGTTCTAAGCCCCAATTTATTTATCTGAAAAATGGGGTTAATAGTATTAGCACCTTCCGTATAGGTTTTGAGTATTGAATAAGATGATCCATGCAAAATGTTTATCATGGTGCCTGTCCAATTACTAGTACTCAATGAAAGTTATGTATTACTAGTCTACTGCAACCAACACCACTGCTGTTACTACCCATCAAAGTAATTAAAGAGTAGCTTCAAACAGAAGAACATAATACAGAGTTGAGGTGTCCAAGAACAATCCAGATGTCCACTTTCCACTTCTTTGTGCTGGATGTTTGATCTCCATCATAAGTCAAGCAGGCAATTCTTATTTCTACAAGATATTGAGTTATGCCAGAAAGCCTATAATTTTTATAATCATGATGGATGGTTTAATGAGCTTAACAGAAAGAATTTTGTCCCATAGCACACAGAATTTCACTAATAAAATCCATGTAAATAGTTTTATTTCTCAAATCCCCTACTTTTTACTCTATCACTAGTGAGTCTTCCTCTTCTAAGTCTATACAATGTCCACATCTGGGTTTCCCTTTCCACTCCTATGCAGAATAATCTCTCTCTGGACCCAAACTTGAATATCACATATCTAAATTTTCTCTTCACCAAGAGACCTTACAATCAGCAGTATGTCTTTGACTTAGAAGGAAGTTCTTTGGCTGTTGACTGTGGTTTATTAAAGTATTACATCCAAAGAGAAACGATGATATTTTCTCCATGATAAATTCTAAGCCAAGAGGATATACAATTTTCTCCACATCATTTTACCAAGTAGGAGAAATTTGAAAAGGAGTTAATCAGTGGTGGTGAATGCCTTATAGGAGTTTTTGAACTGAGAAAATGTCATTGAATTTGGTGATTAGATAACTGATCTTTAATGGAATAGTTTCAGCATCATCTTGGAGGCTGAAAAATCAGATTGTGATATTTCTTCATCAAAAATAAAGTGTCTTTTCTGCTTCCAAATCTTTGTGATAATGTTGTAGTTTTAGAGCCAAAAAAAAGAAAATGCTTAAGGAATGAACAGAAGGTAATTAAATGGATACAGGAGCCAAAATTATTTTTTCAACAAGTTTGCTAGCAAAAAAAAGTGGTGGACCAAAGATTGCATAGTATCAAGGAAGAACTTTTTAAAGGAAAAATGGTAATGATGAGACTGAAGATGAGAAAGTAATGAAGTGGAAGGCGAAAGTGAAAAAAAAAACTTTGGAAAGTATATTTTATACTGAGATAGGAGGGGAAACATAAGAAAGGATACATATGTTGAGAAATTTTGGAGATGGCACAATCAGTGGAGTTATGGAGAAGTATTGGGGTGGCCAGCAAGCTGAGAGGAATTGGCATCAAGTTTTGTACATTTTCCAGACTTTCGGGTGAGTAAGGGGAGCTTTTAAAAAATATGGTATGAAGAATAAAAACTAGTAGGAGGAAAATGATAGTGCATTTTCTTGGTGCCCCATCCAGGTCCTCTTTACCAGTTGCGTACCCAACCCCGGCTGCTGTGAATATTGGCTGCTAAATACTCACAGCTGTACCCTTTCCTAGAGTATGACCACCCCCTTCACTGCAGACCACAACCAGGCATTGACAGAGACATACAAAGAGACCCACTGCCTTGACTCAAGATACAACCAACTGCGTGGGTGCAATTCATGATCCAGGGCTTTGCCGGGTAGCCTCCAGGTGAAACCCATCCTTCCTTAGATTTTCTAACCTGCCCTATCTTGCCTCCCCACAACTTTTCTCCTGAGGGTACTAAATTTAACAGATAACTGGAACAAGAGTCTCCATCTCAGGCTCAGCTTTAAGGGGACAGCAAAGGTATGAAGTTAGGCAGGGCTCATTTATGGTAGAGGCTAATTTGTCAGGGTATTGTGGTGGTTGTTGGATTTTTGTTTGTTTTATCTTACTTTTCTAGCTGCCCCCAGCAGTCAGAAATGGGAGCAGTGAAAGCAGCTGGTAGGTTGACAGAGTGCAATGAAAAGTAATTGATTGTTCTTGAGAGGATAACGTTGACATAGCTGACCATGAAATGAGAGCTGGGAGGGAAGATGTAAAATCCAAAGGTAGAGCTGTAAGGTAAGAGGGCTGAAATGAGAGAGCAGAAACTCTCTCATGTTTATATTTGCTCTTTGCCTTTTACCCATATATTCTCTGCAGTCCTTCAAGATTCTTTGGCCCTTAACCTCCAATAATCCTGTGTACCCCAGAGAAGCAAGGTCATGCCTTTGGGAAATGACAGTCTCATCTGTCTTCAGCAAATTTATAGACCACCCGTTACCCCAGGAAAGATGAAGTTATGTGTATGCAGCCTGATGTAGTAAATATATTTGAAAACATCTGACAGTTAACTGGGCCAGATAACAGAGCACAAGAAAATATCATCATCGATTCTAGCTCTTAGGCTTCTATCTTTTATATTAAACGTTTGATGATTAAACTAATATGATCCTTCCGTTGGGTTGAGTTTCTCAGATATTCTAATGAATTCAATCCAAAGCAAGGATAGCCGATTCAGAAATATATCCTCACCCCTCTCTCACCTCTCAAGTCAGGGCTCTTCTGGGAGGAAAAAAAATGATCTGGCTTGACTGGGTATTAATGGTATGTGCAGTTTTTTTTTTTTTTTGACAAAATGAGGTCAGTATTCTCATATCTCAATATCTATACAAGGATCATTTCCCTCTGATTGTTAAGAGCATTTATGCATGAGATTATACACTGCAACATGGGAGTTTTGAAAGCATATTAGAACAGGAATCTGGATGCCAAGTTTTTAATCTCAGTTTTATCATTGATTAGCTACAAACTTAAGCAATTCCTGTATTGTCCAAAGTCTTAGTTTAGTCATTGACCAATTAAGAAATGTTGGTCCCTTTCAGAACTTATAATTAATTTATTGAATATCTATGAAATGCTTATTCTGGGTGAGCACTTGAGGAGTTGTGTGAGCACCACACTTGGGATATTTGCTCTCGAGAAGCACACTGTTCAGAAAGATGCTGTGTAAGTAGGAGGTGGGTCAAACTGAGGACTTGAATTTTTGGAAGGGACCTGTGAAAGTACTTTGAGGGGAGTACAAGGTGTTTTAGGCATATGAGGTGACAGAGAAATGAGCATAGAGATAGTGTTGGCAGGAAAACTACCAACTATGCCTCTCCTGAAGTCCTGAAACATACTCCTAAAAAACTGCAAATACATCTCATTATGTAATACAAACCGGACTCAGATTAATAACTGAGAGATGTCACTGAAAGACTAAAAAAGATTTTATAATCTGATGTATTATGTTTTATTTATTTATATTTTATTTATTACTATCAAGTATTAGCAGATTTTCCTCTCTCAGGTACAAGAACGTCATCCTAACTGTTCGTATTGCCAGTCAATCTACTATACTTAGTGTAAATAAAATATAGAGAAGATGTTTAATTTCTATTGAATTATGTTTATCATTGGGATTTTTTGATGATTTACATAAAACTTAAAGTATTTATCACAAAACACAATTGTGGATTTTTTTTACACATTTCTGAAGGAGCACATTTTACTTATTGCATTTAGGAAAAACATTTTTACTCAAGAGCTGAGTCATATTTGGTAGATTTTTTTTTTTTTTTTTTTTTTGCGTTACACGGGCCTCTCACTGGTAGATTTTTTTATAAATAGAAACTCTGTTGCTAAAATGGTATCTTAAACAGAAATGGAATTAAAAAATTAAACACTGGAGACAAAAAAGGAAGTGCTGCAGAAAGTTTTCTTTGACACTTGGGCTTATCCCTAGGCCTTAAGAAAACGCTTGGGAAACAGTAAGACATGAAATTGTGTCCTTCAACTTATGTGGTTGAGTGAACGTCAATATGGTATGTTCTTTTACGAAAATTTCAAAAAGGCAGACTTATTTAAAGTACCACAAAAGGACTTCTACCTTTTTGTATCTTGAATATGATGTGGTTTTGGTGAGAATAAAAAGTACAGTTCATTCAAATTATACCAGCTGGAGTGAGGCAAACAAAGAGATAGTAGAAAACATTGTCCTGGATGTGTGTCTAAGCTAATTGGGGAAAACAGCGTGTCAGATCATAAATGCTGCATTTTGTGGTACAGCCACTACGACTACAGAAGCACAGGAACAGGACTTCATGGGACTGGATTAGTCAGGGAGACTTCAGGAAAGAAGTTCAGTAGTTTAGGGTTGTTAAAAAATATGACTTGGGCCTCCCTGGTGGCGCAGTGGTTGAGAGTCCGCCTGCTGATGCAGAGGATGCGGGTTCGTGCCCCGGTCTGGGAGGATCCCATATGCCGCGGAGCGGCTGGGCCCGTGAGCCATGGCATGCCCGTGAGCAACTTGTTCTTAGAGTGAGAAAGATTTTCTTTGGTGAATTTCTACACCTCAAGTGGAAGCAGAACTCTTTCAATTACTCACTCTATTGACTCTCCTTTCATTAACCCATCATCTTGTCAATCTATTCCATAGCGGCTGTTTGGAATTTATTTTCCCTCTGATTTATTCATCTTTTCATTAATTCAACAGATTTTATTGAGTTCTGAGGATATAAGGATGCAGTGCTGATCAATACAAATAAGTAAGCAATTCCAATCAATATTAAGCACTGTAACTGAAGAATTCCTGGGTATTAGTAGAACAGTCCAGAGCTTGATGGGAACATGTAACTCAAAGCATAGTGTGTCAGGTGTGATGTTATAGAGAAAATTACATGTAAATTAATACCTGAGGAGGAATTACTCAGGTGAAGAGGGAGTGGGTGCAGTGTCCCAGCATGTCTAAAACATTGCTAAAGCATAGAAATGAGGAAAAATATGGCTATTTCCAGAAAGAAATGAAATATGGTTGGAGTAAAGCACATTTACAGAAGAAGAAGACCAAAGAGTAGCAAAAGAGGGGGTTAATATGTAACCACAGGCCACATCATAAAAGGGAAATTAAGCCAAGTGTTAAAAAGTATGGGCTTTAGCAACAAAGAGGGTACCTTTGATTGAACTTGGCAATAGCAGTATATCAGCCTGTTTCTTCTTGCCACATGCTTTTCTCCCCTATTCTTTATCCTGTTTCTTATATGAATCCCCATTGGCTCCTATTTATTTTTTTAACATCTTTATTGGCATATAGTTGCTTTACAATGGTGTGTTAGTTTCTGCTGTATAACAAAGTGAATCAGCTATATGCATACCTATATCCCCATATCTACTCCCTCTTGCATCTCCCTCCCACCCTCCCTATCCCACCCCTCTAGGTGATCACAAAGCACTGAGCTGATCTCCCTGTGCTATGTGGCTGCTTCCCACTAGCTATCTATTTTACATTTGGTAGTATATATATGTCCATGCCACTCTCCCATTGACTTTTATTTCCAAATGAGGAATACTTAAAACCAAAAAAAGAGTAGTTGGAAGAAGTAATGTTTTCAAATGACTGCTCTATGTAGTGACCCCGAGAGGACTGAAAAAATGGTGGAAATGTTGTAAGGTGAAACTGGCAAAATAGGTTAAAGAAAGCTGACAGTGGAATTTTTAAAAAAGAAATTGTAGTAAAAAACACATAGAGTAAATTTACCTTACTAACCATTTTTAAGTACACGGTTCAGTAGTGTTAAATAAATTCACATTTGAAACAGTTCTCTAGAAATTTTTCATCTTGCAAATTTGAAACTCCACACTCATTAAACAACTCTCCCTTTACCCAGGCCCTGGTAACCTCCATTCTACTTTCTGTTTCCATGAATCCAACTCCTTTAAAGTCATCATATAATTGGAATCATACAGTATTTGTCATTTTGTGACTGGCTAATTTCACTTAGCATAATGTCCTCAAGGTTCATCCATACTGTAATATGTGAACAGGACTTCCTTTTTAGGGCTGGATAATATTCCATTGTATGTATAAACCACCTTTTGTTTATCTATTCATCTGTCAATGGACATTTGTGTTGTTTCCAACCTCTTGACTATTATGAAGGGTGCTATGAACATGAGTGTATAAATATCTCCTTGAGACCCTGGTTTTAATTCTTTTTAAACTGGATTTAAATCCCATAAGTAGGATTGCTAGATCTTATAGTAGTTCTACCTTTTATTTTTTGAGGAAGCTTTATTCTGTTTTTCATATTGGTTGTGCCATATTACAATCCCAGCAACAGTGCACACAGATTCTAATTTCTCTACATTCTTGTCAATACTTGTTACTTTCTGAGCTTTTTTATTTTTTACTAGAAATCCAAGTGGATGCGAGTTGATACATCATTATGGTTTTGATTTACATACCTCTGATGATTAGTGATGTTGAACATCTTTTCATATGCTTGTTGCCTATTTGTATATCATTTTTGGAGAAATGTTTATTCAGATCCTTTGCCCATTTTGAAAATAATGTTATTTGATTTTGTCATTGAGGTATAGGAGTTCTTTATATATTCTGAATATTAATCCCTTATTGTATATATAATTTGCAAAGATTTTCTCCCACAGGTTGCCTTTTCTCTCTGTTAGTTATGTCATTTGATGCACAAAAGTTTTTAAGTTTGATGTAATCCTGTTTGTCTATTTTTGCTTTCTGTTGGCTGTGTTTTTGGTGGCAATAATTTCATAGATAGGACAAGTCCAACATTGTGAAGTTTTTCACTTATGTTTTCTTCTAGGAGTTTTATAGTTTTAGATCTCAAATTTAGGTCTTTAATCCATTTTGAGTTAATTTTTGTGTATGATGTAAGATAAGGGCCCAACTTTATTTTTTTGGGGTGTAGTTATCCAGTTTTTCCAACATTATTTGTTGAAGAGACCGTCCTTTCCCAACTGAGTGGTCTTAGCATCATTGTTGAATGTCATTTGACCATGTATGTGAATGTTTATTTCTGAGCTCTCTATTCTATTCCATTGGTCTATTTATCTGTCTTTATGACAGTACCACAGTGTTTTCATTACTGTGGCTCTGTAATATGTTTTTTAAATGAGAACATGTGAGTTCTCAAACCTTATTATTCTTATACAAAAAAGTTTTTGGCTATTCTAGGTTCTTTGAGATTTAACAGAAATTTTAGAATGAATGTTTCCATTTCTGCAAAAAATGTCATTGGGAATGATAGGGATTGCATTGAATCTGTAGTTTGCTCTGGGTGATAATATCTCATCAATATTAAGTTCTTCCAATCCATGAGCCCAGAATGTCTTTCCATTTATATTTTTTCTTTTAATTTCTTATTTAATGTTTTGTAGTTATTAGTGTACACATATTTCACCTCCTGGGTTAGGTTTATTCCTAAGTATTTTATTCATTTTGATGATATTTTGAATGGCATTGTTTTCTTAATTTCTTTCTTGGATTGATTATTATTAGTGTGTAGAAATGCAACTGAATTTTGTGTGTGGATTTTGTATCCTGCAACTTTACTGAATTCATTGATTAGTTCTAACATTTTCTGGTGGACTCTAGAGTTTTCTATACTTAAGGTCATATCATCTGTGAATAGAGATAATTGTGCTTCTTCCTTTCCACTTAGGATACGTTTTATTTCTTTTTTATGCCTAATAGTTCTGACTAGAACTTTCAGTACTATGTTGAATAGAAGCAGTGAGAGTGGGTACCTTTGATTTATTTCAGAGCTTAGAGCTTTCATTCTTTCATCATTGGTATGATGTTAACTGTGTGCTTTTCCTATATGACCTTTATTATGTTTAGGTAGTTAGCTTCTATTCCTACCATGTTGAATATTTTTGTCATGAAAATGTATTGAATCTTATCAAATGTGGTTTTTTTTGGTCTTAGCTGAGAGAATGTGGTTTTTGTCCTTTATTCTCTTATTGTGGTGTATTATGTTGTTTGATTTTTGTATATTGAACGATTCCTGCATCCAGGAATAAATCTCACTGGTCATACTATTTAACTCTTTTAATGTGCTGTTGAATTCAGTTTACTAGTATTTTGTTCAGGATTTTTGCATCAATATTCATCAGGGTTATTGGTGTGTAGTTTTCTTTTCTTGCAGTATCTTTGTCTGACTTTGGTATGAAGGTAATGCTATTCTCATAGAATGAGCTTATAAGTGTTCCCTCCTCTTCAATTTTTCGGAAGGAGTTTCTGGAGGATTTGGTATTAATTCTTGCCTAAATGTTTGGTAGAACTCTCCAGTGAAGTCATGTGGTCCTGGGCTTTTCTTTGTTGGGAGGTTTTTTATTACTGATTCCATTACTTACATATTATTGGTCTGTTCATATTATTTAGTTCTTCATGATTCAGTCCTGGTAGGTTGTGTGTTTCTAAGGATGTATGCATTTCTTCTAGGTTATATGAACTTTGGTATATAATTGTTCATAGTATTCTCTTTTAGTCCTTTCTGTTTCTGTGGCATCAGTTGTGATGTCCTTTTATGTCTGATTTTTGTTATTTGTGTCTTCTCTGTTTTTTCTTAGTTAATCTAGCTAAGAGGTTATCAATTTTGTTGATCTTTTCAAAAAACCAACTTTTATTTTTTAGAGTTTTGTTGACTTTTTTCTATAGTTTTTCTATTCTCTTTTAAAATTATTTTTGCTTTTATCTTTATTATTTCCTTCTACTAATTTGCTTTGTTTGTTTTCTAGTTTCTTGAGGTGTAAAGTTAAGTTGTTATGAGATCTTTCTTTTTCTTTAATGTTCATACTTATAGCTATATACTTCCTTCTTAGCACTGCTTTCA
The DNA here is from genome assembly GCF_964341445.2 of Mesoplodon mirus. Classification (NCBI taxonomy): domain Eukaryota; kingdom Metazoa; phylum Chordata; class Mammalia; order Artiodactyla; family Ziphiidae; genus Mesoplodon; species Mesoplodon mirus. The sequence continues at coordinate 105,362,694 of NC_138985.1, forward strand.
CTGCATCCCATTGGTTTTGGTATGTTGTGTTTTCATTTTTACTTACCTGAAGTATTTTCTAATTTCCCCGTGACTTCTGCTTTGATACATTTGCTGATTAATAGTGCATTGTATAATTTCCACCTAATTGTGGATTTTCTAGTTTTCCTTGAAATATTGATTTTTAATTTTATTTCATTGTGATCAGAAAAGGTACTTTGTACAATTTTAATTTTCTTGAATTTGTGAAGATATGTGCTCTAACATGTGGGCTGTCATAGAGAATGTTCCATGTGCACTTGGGAAGAATGTATATTCTGCTGTTGGGTGGAGTGGTCTGTAAATGACTGTTAGTTTCGATTGGGCTATAGTGCTGTTCAAGTCCTCTATTTCTTTTTTTTTTTTTTTTTTTTTTTTTTGCGGTATGCGGGCCTCTCACTGTTGTGGCCTCTCCCAATGCGGAGCACAGGCTCTGGATGCGCAGGCTCAGCGGCCATGGCTCACGGGCCCAGCCGCTCTGCAGCATGTGGGATCTTCCCAGACCGGGGCACGAACCCGTTTCCCCTGCATCGGCAGGCAGACTCTCAACCACTGCGCCACCAAGGAAGCCCTCAAGTCCTCTATTTCTTTATTGATCTTCTGTCTGGTTGTTCTATCCATCATTGACAGTGGGATATTGAAGTCTCCTACTAGTATTTTGCTGCTATCTATTTCTCCCTTCAATTCTGTCAAAGTTTGCTTCATATATTTACAAGCTCTGAAGTTTGTTGCCTAAATATTTTAATTGTTGTATCTTTTTAGTGAATTATTACTTTTATTATGATATATCCTTCTTTCTCTTGTAGTATTTTTTATTTAGAAGTCTATTGTGTCTAATATTAATATAGCCACTTCTGTTGTCTTTTGATTATCATTTGCTTGACGTATTATTTTCCATCTTTTCATTTTCAGCCTATGTGTGTACTTAGATCTAAAGTGAGTCTTGTAGACAACAGATAGTTGGATCCTGTTTTTTATTCAGTCAGCCAATATATGTCTTTGATTGAGGAGTTTAATCCATATATATTTAATTACTGATAAGAAAGGACTTGCTACTGCCATTTTGGTTTTTTCTGTAGATCTTGTAGCTCTTTGTCTCTCCTTTCTTCACTTATTGCCTTTCCTTGGTGATTTGGAACAGTCATGTTCCCTTCTCCTTTCTTTCTGTGAATATTCTATAGATATTTTCTTTGCAATTACCATTGCAATTGCATAAAACATTGTAAATTTATAGCACCCATTTTAAACTGATAACAACTTAACTCTAATTGCACATAAAGATTCTACTTCTTACAACTCCCTCCACTTTATGTTATTGATATCACAAATTACATCTTTATATTTCATATCTATTAACGTGAGTTATGTTATTTTTAAGTGTTTTGTCATTTAAATTATATGCACCAAAATTGCAATAGTACAGATTACTATATTGGTCCATGTATTTACCTTTACTGAAGAAACTTATATTTTTGTATGGCTTTTGTTTTGCTGTCTACCATCCTTTCATTACAACTTGAAAGACTCCTTTTTGCCTTTCTTGTAGAGCAGATCTAGTGGTAATAAACTCAACTCCATCAGCTTTTGTTTCTTAATTTCTCCTTCATTTTTAAAGGGCAGTTTGGTCAGATATGGTGTTCATGCTTGAACGTTTCCTTTCTTCTTTCAGTACTTTGAACATATCATCTTACTCACTTCTGAATTACTAAGTTTCTGCTGAAAAATCCACTGGATAGTCTTATGGACTATCCCTTGTATGTGACAAATAACTTTTCTTTTTTTGCTTTCAAGATTCACTCTTTGTCTTTGACTTTAGACAGTTTGATTATATTATGACTCAGTATGACTCTTCTTGGGTTTTTTTTTTATTTGGAGATTTTTCAGTTTCTTGAACCTGTATGTTCATTTCTTTTCTCAGATTTGGGAAGTTTTCTGCCGTGATTTCTTTAAAGTTCTCTTCCACATTCTCTCTCTCTCTTCACCTGAGATTCTCATAATGTGTATATTCATCTCCTTGATTGTATCCCATAAGGCCCTTAGTCACTCTTTGCTTTTCTTTATGCTTTTTTGTTTTTACTCTTCTGACTTGTTGATTTCAAATGACTTGCCTTCAAGTTTGCTGATTCTTTCTTTTGCCTGATCAAGTTTGCTGTTGAACACATCTAGTGAATTTTTCAGTTTAGTTATTTTCATTTTCAGTTCCAGAATTTCTGTTTGGTTCATTTTTATAGTCCATCTGTTTGCTGATATTCTCATTTTGTTCATCAATCATTTTCCTGATTTCATTTAGTTGTCTGTTTTTTGTTTTGTTTTTTAGCCACATTGAACATTTTTATGACAGTTAATATTTTTCGTAGGCAGCTCATAGATCTACATTTCTTTAGGGTTGGTGTCTGAAGTTTATTTTGTTCCTTTGATTGGGCTTCCCTGTTTCTTTGTAAGCCTTGTTTTTTGCTTTTGTTTTTCTGGATTATTGGATATTTGAAAAAACAGCCATCTCTCACAGTCTTTGCATATTGGCTTCTTGCAGGGAAAGGCATTCATCAGTCAGCTGGCTGGAAATTCTAGTATTTCCCAAACATTTTCTCATCTATTGCTCTCACTGGTGTCTGCCTGTGCAACTGCAGCTCTAACATGCTGCTCACTTTTGTTTTCAGCATTGTCTAAACTCTGGCACTTACCTCTTAGTGGTCTGAATCAGGTGAGACAGAAAACTTTGCTTTACATAGACCCCAGGCAAACCTGAATCTTGGATGCAGGGTCTATTCCTTTTGTTTCTTTTTTGAGGGAGGAACCTCGGTATGGGGGCTTCCTATTGGTTGCTTCACACTATACTGCATAGGGAGAGGAGCACAAAGAATATGCCAAACACTGCAAATTTTTCTGCACTTTTCATTGGAATTCATTCTTAGTTTTACAATGGCCAGGGTGCTATACTTCTCAATGGATCCCTAGAGTTCTCACAGATATATCCTGGGCCATATATTGTTGTTAATTTGCTATGTCTTTGGGGAAAGGATGGCCTGTAGCTTCCTAGTCCACCATTGCGCTGATGTTCCCAGAGGAAATTTTATATCTTGGTAAGAGGTTGAATCTTGTTTCTGTGAAAATAAAGGATCAGGAAAAAGTTCTATAGAATGAAGTAAAAAGATGCAGTCATAATTGAAGAATGGGTATTCTAGTTCAACACTCAATTTCTGGATGAGAAATTGAAGGAAATTAAATGATTTTTCCAAGGTGGCTAGTGGCAGAAGGAGTTGTGTGACTCCAGTTTTTCTTCCTTTTATCACATGTTGTATGGCAGCATAAATAATGTTTTGTGTATAGCGATTATAATAAGTGGTAAATAAATTTTAACTTTGGAGTTTTATTACTTATTTAAAACAACCTGTTAATTATGATTATCATAAGTTCAAATTACAAACTTTATCGCATATGATTCACCTCTCTAGGAAATCCCTCTGGTTATTGCATCATCTTAACAACTGTAGATAGTAGATTTTCCATTTTAAAAATGCACTTCTTAGTTTATTTCAATGGCTTCTCTAAGACATTTGGGACTTCCCCTTTCTGATATAGTTCATATTTTTTAGTTTTCATTACTAGTAACTGAAAGGCATAGGGCTAGAATTCTGAGAAGCAGAATTATCATCAGATGATTAGATCACTAGTGAAAAAATTTTAAAAACCTCTTTTCATAGCCAGGAATAATAAAAGATCTTTTATAGAACAGCCACTTCAAGCACAAAAAGTCGTGAAGTATAGTGAATAGAGGCCTGGAAGGGCAAGAAGGGAAAGCAGACATTTGAAAATTCCTAACAATCACATGCATTTAGAAATTATGTTTTACTAATAGTGTAGTTGATAAATAATCAGGCTCATCTAAGTCTTGGAAAGGTAATTTGTATACAGGAAAATTGTAGTACCTGGTAATATATTAGGGATTTTGGTGACTAGGAGGTTTCAGATGTGTGGTCCTGTTTAGTTTAGTAAAGATTATAGGCAAGAGAGCTCTACATTGTTGAGACTCTTCCTGGAAAATGAAAGAGGGGAAGCTTAAGCTGAATCATGAGAGATGATTTGTCTTTAGATACTAAGAAAGGAGTGCTGGCCATTTCAAAGGTAGCAAGCGAAATGGCTAAAGGTACCAGTTAAAAACAGTCATTGCCTTTGTGAATGATGACAAGAACTGTAGCCTAATTTGATTGGAATGTTTGGGGCGGTCGAGGATATAAATATGAAGGTGTCTAGTGGGGGCAATAGAGAACGTTAAGGCTAAATGGGAGAACTTGGGTTTTTTTTTGGAAGGGATCAAAGCTTTATATTTGAAAACAATGTTCAGAGAACATGGCTAATTAATTAAGATTTGACCCACACATACATCTATATACACACACACAATTACAACAACAACTTTAACTGCATAATAGGGGGAACAGGAATAGTAAGGACGTTGCTAGCTTGAAAAGTGGGAAAAAAGCCCAGTAATAATGAAATAAATGAGAATGGGTGACACCTTCCCACAGAGTTTACAAAAGTACTAACATTTATTATTTTATTTATATTTGTAGGCTGGGTAACTCGGAGTAATTAAGAAATAGCATGATGTGAATCTGAATGAGGATTTTGGAAATGAGGATTGAGGAGCTTTGATGATATGGAAATTGTTATTAATTGGTTCATTAATTCGCATTATGATACTATATTTTATCTCAATCTATCTATTCATAGAATATGTATAATCATAACAACATTACTCAACTTTTAATATACAAAGTTTCAATGCTTTCATGTGTTGAAATCTGTTATAAGTTTATAATACTGAACCATAATTATAGATGACAATACTCCAAAAATACAAAGTATAAGCATCTATTAGCGGTATTATATCTATCATTCTAAATATTGCAAAACAAATATGTCTACCTTTAATGAATATTTAAAAATAACACTTCTAACTACATTACAAAGTTTTAATTCCATATACGGTTAAGCACACCCTAGCCGGCTGTCAATAGATATTTTCTTTTATATGTTCTAGTTTGTCTGAGGACTTCTCACTATCTGTTTCATTATATACTTCATAGCCAGTTCATTTAAGATGTAGTTTGGTAGTATTGTGGAAATATAACTAAAAACATAATCTCCTCTCAACCCAGAAATCTTCTCTACAAAGATAGAAAGGAAAGCAAACAATTTTTATTACTGAATAAGCATTAAACCAGAATGTGACATGCATCACATATAATCCACTAAAAAGAGTTCAGGGATTAAAAAGAAATCTTACTCTTTTATGTAACCAAGCAGACACACCCACTGTACAGATTTTCTCAAGATAAACAAAACCAGTCTTCATTTAAGAGGACTTCAGCACCATTTATTCATTATAAGTTTATTTGTTAATTGGAGTGACCATCTGTGTTAGTTAATTGGCTTTATCTACAGGAAAAAATGAACTTTTCATACCTCTATAATGGAAGGTAGGTATGCAATTTGGAGAGAGGCAGCGTTGGCTGAAGTTAGGCTGCAAAGCTCCCACGGGAACTGGCAGGTAGGGGTACCATCCTGGATGATTACATTCCAAAGAGATGGTTCCCAGGCACTTGAGGAACGCAGTCCTAGGCAGTGAAACTGGAAAGAGGCTTATGTAGCTTTTAAAAAGATTTACATACATTTCAAAGAGATTGAGAAAGAACTTACAAGTTTTCTAAAGTACATATTCTAAGAAAAGATGGGGGGAGATGAGTCTCTTCCCTTGTTTTTAAATGGGAGAATTAAGCCTCTTATTTTAAATTTTTACTTACCCTTACAATACCTAGAAGTCAAAATTTCATTTTGTAACAAATAGCTGGTTTCTAGTGAGTGCCAAAAAAGTCATAATCTTATGGTGAAACATTAGTTATAAAATAGAACAAAAGCCATATGCTATAGTAGGATTAAGAATGCTGATTTCAAAGTCATCTAAGGCTAGCCTAAATTGCTTCACAGTGGGGTTTTATAATTCAAGTAAAGGAATATATTTAAAGTAGAATGAAAAAAAAATGTATTACTCGTACCTCTAAAGACATTTACACCTAGGCTCTATCAACATTATCTACATTCTTGTCAAAATACATATTTCAACATCAATGGTAGTTCTAGTTTTTGGTAATGAAAGATGGGGTTACTTAGATCAACTCTCCAACTAAAAATAATAAGAATTGCTGGAAGAAATGTGTTATCAAAAAAGCCTGTTATAAACCAGTGTGGAGTCAGAAAGACAACAAGGCCCAATATTTATATAACAACCTGCTAGCAGAGATATAAACACTAAATCTATTTTTGCCTTCGGGGTATTTGCTCATGAATTTCCCTTGGGGCTTGGTTTGACAGCATTACATAGCAAGAAAGACAGAAGTTAAGGCCCAGGACCTGACCAGGGTCTAGAGTCCTCTAGAATTCCTTTTCCCGGTAAAGTTGGGTTCTCAAAGACCCACATCCTCTGGATAATGGCATACTAGATTTAATTCCACTTTTTCCCACGTGCTCCTGAATCTGCAGGGACTTCATGGCTTTGAGGAAGACAGGAGAACAAGATGGAAAGGCGGAAATGAGGGTTTATGAACAAGGACCTGCCTTTGTATGGATTTTCTCTCTGGATATGCTTAGTCCAGGGTTACCAAGGAATCACACGACATGAGTTTTATGTGAGGTGATTCCTCACTTGTAGTAACTCTGTGCACTTGGCAGAAGCATTTTTAAAGAGTTTCTGAAAGAGGGTCATGTATCCTAGACCCAGAGAATGTTCACAAATAACTTTTCAAATCCAATGACTCTTAATTTTTAAAAAATTAACTAATCACACTGAGAAACAAGGCATCATGAATATGAATTAGCAGAACTCAACAAACTGCAACCCTCAGACATAAATTTTTCAATGACTGTGCTTACTCTGTTTAAATATATAATGTCAAGCATCAAATCACTTGCAGGTAAGATTTTATAAATGTGACATAGCAGGCTTGAAATATAAACAGAATTTCTTTAAATGAATATCAAGATAACCCATATTAAAAAAAATTAATGGTTGTACGTAACAAGAGACTGAACACAGCAGAAGAGAGAACTGGGAGAAAGATTAAAAATAACAATTATCCAGATGCAGCACACAGAAAAAAAAGATGAAAAATTCAGAACCGAGGGTGAGACAGAAAGCAAGTGCTCCTCCACATATGGTTCCCAGGCCAGCAACATGGTCTCATCCGAGTGCTTGCTTAAAATAAGAATTCCTGCTTCTTGGTTTTGGGCTCAACCACGTGTATTGTTTTGGCCAAAGTGTTGCTGGGAGAGAAGATACAAGCAATGATCTAAAATATGCTTTTACCGTGGCCTTGCCTTCTTGCACCCCTGACATGAGGGGTCCATGAAATATGCTTCTAAAATTGTGGTCCCAAGCCAGCAGCATCTGGCATCACTCAGGAACTTATTAGAAATGCAAATTCTCTGGCCTCCACTGCAGACCTACTGAATCAGGAACCCTGAGGAAATCTCTGTGGATATATACTCCATCTTTATGAGATCATCACTGGGAAACAAATAGCTGTGGCTAACAATTCAATCTACTCTATAAAAATAATGGGAAGTTGAAAGTAAAGACTGTAAAGAGATAAACTTGAGTGAAGAGTCATCCCCCAAAAAAGCAAGTGCAGCTGTATTAATAAAGGCCAAAAGCAGACCTTAGTTCATGAATCTAGAGATAGAAAGTTCAGTTCACTTGGAATATGTATCAATTCTAAGTATGTATACTTTAATAACATAGCCTCAGGTTTATGAGGACTGAGGTATAGGCTTTTTGGTATGAGACAGTATATGGTATTTGGTAGGAGACAGTATATGCAAAGTTATGAAAAATGACAAACAATTTATCTCTCCATCCACTTATTCATTCATCAATCACTTTATAAACACTATGTGCCAGGCATCATCCTAAACATTAGAGACATGAAGAGGAACACATGGTTTCTATCAATAAGGAGTTCATTGCTACATGAGTTTAGAAATGTTTCCGCTTTTAATCAAATTTTATTTAAATTTTAATGTTTGAAAAGTCAGATCACTGCCTCTTTCTACCACCCAGAATCTCCAACAACTCTGAGAAAATAGTGGCAAAGACAAAAGACAAAGGAGGCAGTGGTATGTCTCAGTGGGCACAGGTATGGATATCTGAATTTGGTGAAGAAATTGCCTAAATGGGGATGAAAACTGTAGGAACGGTTCCCTCTGAGAAACTGCTAAGCCTCCATGACTCCAAACATGACCCTTTATACCTTAGAGCCAAGTCTTGAACGGTGTGAAGAGAGAGTCCTAAGAGGTAAACTGGAGTGCAGCATGCAAACCTGGTGATGTCTCTCCAAGATTAACTCAACAGGTAGAGAGGCAGGCTTCACCCGGAAACACAGAAATATGATGAAACAACAGACTTCTGTAGCCTGATCTGTTTCCTCCCGGAAGAGAAGTACTAATGACAATGGATCCTCAGCAAGTAGTGCTCCAAAGTGCTTATTATCCAGATGGTAAGCAATGCTCTCAGGTAGCTCCCTTGCCTAATTTCTTTCTTTCTGTGTGTGTGTGTGTGTGTGTGTGTGTGTGTGTGTTTATATAGGCAATACATTCACATTGTTCAAAAATTAAGACAAGATAAAAAAAAAAAAGACGTATACTGTTCCCGTCTACCTACACCTTATTCCTAAAGTGCTTCTTATTGATATCTTTTCTGTAAATAGAAGCAAATAAAAAATATATTAATAGCACTCTCACTTTGTTAACACAAAAGGCTGAATACCATATATGCAAATCTGTTCTTTGTTTGCTTCCTTCATAATGCATTTTACAGATTTTTTTTTACAAATCCAAACTTGTATTGCTGTCTAATTAATTTATGTGTGAAAGCAACAGCTTTTTTACAGATATCCCTGTGTTCATATATTCCAATTTATGCCTTTCTTGAAAAAATTCATATTTTATATAAAAATTGACCAAGCGATAAACTACAAACAATAGTATAATAAAGGAGAAAATATTAAATTTAAAAAACTTCAAATACACATTGAAACCAATTTAAAAATAGAACTGAGTCATACGAAATGGGAACTGAATGCACAATAATCCTAAAAATAAGATGTTTTACAGACGTTTTTAAAAAATGTAGATTTCTCATTCTTTTTTGCAGCTTCACAGTATTTCATTGTGTTAATATACTACTATTTTATTGACTTGTGTCCCATTCATGGCCATTTGTTCCTAATATTTTGCTATCATAAGCAATTCTGCAATGAAATACCTGTAAGGTACAACAGATATTTTTGCAAAAGTAGTTGCAAGGTGTCTGAAAAATCTCAATTTAGGAGATTTTATTCAAAATGATTATTGTAATAAGGGTAGTGGGATTATTACGATAGGGGGAATGCTCCAACTGGAAGATAATCAAGCATCTAAAGGTCAGGCAGAAAAGGGTTATTCATGTGTAGGAGAGGTAAATAGGCTAGAAAGAACTGGGTTTAGGGAAGAAGAGAAGTGAGTGGTGTGATCAAACAGTTGAGGTTTTTCCCTGAAGTTAGGTTTTGTTTTACATCCCTGGGAACAGACTTTTTACACAAAATAGCACGTCCTCTGCAAAGTGCTATGGTTTCACTTCATCCTTCCCTGTATGCATACCCACTATCTTGCCTAACTGCCCTGTCTGGAAACTCCAGTGCGGTGTTGAATAGAATTAAGGAGAGCAGACACCTGTCTTGTTCCTGATTTTAGGGAGAACCATCCAGTCTTTCAGCATAAGTTTCTAACTCTTCATGGATAGCCACTACTTGATTCACTATTGTTTGATTCTTTACTTCTTTGTTTCTTTAATCATTGTTTCCTTTAGTTCTTTGAACATGTTAATAATGGCAACTTTGAATTTTTTTCTGTTAATTCTAACATCTGGCCACTCTCACAGGCAGGTTTTGTTGCCTGTTTTTTTTTTTTTTTTTTTTTTTCCTTTTCTTCTTTCTGGTGTATGGGTCATAATTTTCGGTTTCTTTACATGTTTAGTAATTATTTGTTGGAAACTGGCCCTCTCCTCCTCAGACTTGTTATTGTTACTTGTTTGTTTAGTGACTGACTAGATTATTTCAATCTAATCAACTTGCCCCTGCAGTATGAGGACTCTGATGTTCTTTCTCAGGGCTGGGCACATCAAGGCTGTGCCCATATTTTAGTTGATTTTATGAAATAAATATTTTGTCACTTGTGTGTCCTTAATATAATTTCTAGAGACTTTAAATGGTTATTATTATTTTTTAATGAGTTTTGCTGGGAAGCAGACGTGGATCTCCTCACAGGCACCTACTCCCATGTGCTTTTAATAAACTTAATTTTTACATTTAATTCTTTGTTCTATTTGGATGTTTTCTTCATGTAAGGTGAAAAACATGAAACCAACATTTTCCCAGTTATTTTAACTCTTTGTATTGACTTGTCCATCTTTATCCAACTGATCTAAAACGCCACCTTTAACATACGCTAAATTCTCATATATATTTGGGTCTGATTTTAGATTTTTATTTTTAATAAGTAAATTATTTTTAATTGAAGTACAGTTGGCTTACAATACTGTATTAGTTTCATGTGTGCAACATATTCAATATTTTATAGATTACGTACTATACAAAGTTATTATAATATTATCAACTATATTCCTTGTGTTGTACATTATAACTCTTTGACTTATTTATTTTACAACTGGTGCTTTGTACCTCTTAATTCTCTTCACCTATTCTGCCCATCCCCCAACCTCCTTCCTCTCTGGTAATCACTAATTTGTTCTTTGTATCTGTGAATCTGTTTTGTTATATTTGTTTTGCTTTTTAGATTCTGTATATAAGTGAAAACGTACAGCATTTGTCTTTTTCTGTCTGACTTATTTCACTAAGCATAATACCCTCATGTTCATTCATATTGTTGCAAGTGGCAAGATTTCTTTTTTTTAATGGCTGAGTAATATTCCATTGTATATATATATATACACCACATCTTCTTTATCCATTCATCTGTTGATGGGCACTTAGGTTGCTTCCATATCTTGGCTATTATAAATAATGCTGTGATAAAGTTTGGTTTACACATATTTTTTCAAATTAGTGTTTTTGTATTTTTTTGGATAAATACCCAGGAGAGGAATTGCTGGATTGTATGGTAGTTCTATTTTTAACTTTTTGAGGAACCTCCATACTGTTTTCTGTAGTGGCTGCATGAATGTACATTCCCACCAATAGTATATGAGGGTTAACTTTTCACCACATCCTCACCAATACTTGTGTTTTCTGGTCTTTTTATGATAGTGGTTCTGACAGGTGTGAGGTGATACTTCACTGTAGTTTTGGTTTGCATTTCCCTGATGATTAGTGATGTTGAGCATATTTTCCTGTGCCTGTTGGTCATCGGTATGCCTTCTTTGGGAAAAAATTGCCTATTCTGGTCCTCTGCTCATTTTTTAATAGGATTATGTGGTTTTTTTGATATTGAGTTATGTGAATTCTTAACATAATTTGGATATTAATCCCATATTGGGCATATCATTTGTAAATATCTTCTCCCAATAATAGGTTGCTTTTTTGTTTTTTGATGGTTTCCTACAGTATGCAAAACTTTTTAGTTTGATGGGATACCGTTTGTTTATTTTTGCTTTTGCTGCCCTTACCTGAGAAGACAGATCCAAAAAAATATCGCTAAGACTGACTTCAAAGATTATATTACTTATGTTTTCTTCTAGGTGTTTTATGGTTTCAGGTCTTTAATCCATTTAAAGTTTATTTTTGCATGTGTTATGAGAAATCAGTCCAGTTTGATTCTTTTACATGTAGTTGTCCAGTTTTCCCAACACCACATATTGAAGAGACTATCTTTTTCCCCATTGTATATTCTTGCTCCCTTTGTCAGAGATTAATTGACCATGCGTACATAGGTTTGTTTGTGGGATCTCTATTCTGTTCCATTGATCTATGTGCCTGCTTTAGTGCCAGTACCATACTGTTTTTATTACTGTAGCTTTGTATTAGTTTGAAGTCAGGGAGCATGCTACCTCCAGGTTTGTACTTCTTTCTCAAGATTGGCTATTCAGGGTCTTCTGTGGTTCTATACAAATTTTAGGTTATTTGTTCTAGTTCTGTCAAAAATGCCATGGGTATTTTGATAGGGGTTACACTGAATCTGTAGACTGCCTTGAGTAGTATGGACAGTATAACAATATAATTCTTACAATTCATGAGTATGGAATATCTTTCTATTTCTTTGTTTTCTTCACGATTTTTCATCAATGTCTTATAGTTTTCAGAGTACAGGTCTTTCACCTCCTTGGCTAAATTTATTCCTAGAGAGTTTATTCTTTCTGATGTGATTATAAACAGGATTTTTTCTTGATTCTCTTTCTGATATTCATTGTTAGTGTCCTGCAACTTTGCTGAATTCATTTATAAGCTCTAGCAGTTTTTTGGTAGAGTCTTTTGGTTTTCTATATATAGTATCATGTCATCTTCAAATAGTGACAGTTTTATTTTTTCCCTTTCAGTTTCGATGCCATTATTTCTTTTTCTTGTTTGATTGCTGTGGCCAAGACTTTTACTACTATGTTGAGTAAAAGTGGTGAGAGTGAGCATCCTTGTCTTGTTCCTCATCTTAGAGGAAAAGTTTTCAGCTTTCTACTGTTGAGTATGATGTTAGCTGTGTGTTTGTCATAACTAGCCTTTTTAATGTTGAGATATGTTCCCTCTATACCAACTTTGTTGAGAGTTTTCATCATGAATGGGTGTTGACTTTTGTCAAATGCTTTTTCTGCAATTTTTGAGATGATCATGTGATTTTTATCCTGTATTTTTTAAGGTGGTGTATCGTGTTGATTGATCTGCAGATATTGGACCATCCTGCCTCCTTGGAATAAATCCCACTTGATCATGATATATGATACTTTTAATGAATTGTTGAATTTAGTTTGTTAATATTTTGTTGAAGTTTTTTACATCTAGGTTCATCAGGGATATTGGCCTGTAATTTCCTTCCTTCCTTTCTTCCTCTTTTTTTTTTTTTTTTTTTTTCGTAATGTCTTTGGTTTTGGTATCACGGTAATGCTGGCCTCATAGAATGAGTCTGGAAGCATTCTGTCTTCAGTTGTTTGGATTAGTTTGAAAAGGATAGGCATATACTTTCTTTAAACATTTGGTAGAATTTCCCTGTGAAGCCATTTTGTCCTGGATGTTTGTTTGCAGGGAGTTTTTTGACTGTTGATTCAATTTCATTACTTGTAATCGGGCTGTTCAGATTTTCTATTTCTTCCTGACTCAGTCTTGGAAGATTGTGTTTCTAGGAATTTATCCATTTCTTCTAGGTTGTCCAATTTGGTGGCATGTAATTGTTTGTAGTATTCTTTTATGATTATTTGTTTTTCTGTGATATCAGTTGTAACTTCTCCTCTTTCATTTAAATTTTATTTATTTGGGCCCTCTCTCATTTTTTATTGATGTATCTGGCTAAAGTTTTATCAATTTTGTTTATCTTTTCAAAAAAACTTCTCTTAGTTTTATTGATCTTTTCTGGTGTGTTTTGATCTCTATTTCATTTATTCCCACTCTTTTTAAATTGAAGTATAGCTGATTTACAATGTTGTGCATTTATTCCAACTCTTATCTTTATTATTTCCTTCCTTCTACAAACTTTGGGCTTTGGTCTTTTTCTGATTCCTTTAGGTGTAAAGTTAGGTTGTTTCTTTGAGATTTTTCTTGTTTCTTGTGGTAGATCTGTACTGCTATAAACTTCCCTCTAAGAACTGCTTTTGTGGCATCTGACAGGTTTTGGAAAGTTGTGTTTCTATCTCCATTTGTTTCAAGGTGTTTTTTTATTTCCTCTTTGATTTTTTCATTGAGCCATTGGTTTTTAGTAGTTTGTTATTTAGTCTCCATGTGTTTTTGTTTTTGTTTTATTCCTGTAATTGACTTCTAGTTTCATACCATTGTGTTTGGAAATAATGCTTGATATGATTTTAGTATTATTAAATTTGTTCAAACTTCTTTTGTGGCCTAGTATGTGATCTATCCTTGATTATGTTCCATGTGTATTTGAAAAAAATGTGTGTTCTGGGCTTCCCTGGTGGCGCAGTGGTTGAGAGTCTGCCTGCTGATGCAGGGGACACGGGTTTGTGCCCCGGTCTGGGAGGATCTCACATGCCGCGGAGCGACTGGGCCCATGAGCCATGGCCACTGAGCCTGCACGTCCGGAGCCTGTGCTCTGCAACGGGAGAGGCCGCAGTGGTGAGAGGACCGTGTACTGCAAAAAAATAAATAAATAAATAAGTGTGTTCTGTTGTTTTGGGATGGAAATTTTTGTAGATATTTATTAAGTCTATCTGGTTAATGTGTCATTTATGGGCACTGTTTCCATATTAATATTCTGTCTGTCTGGATAATCTATCCTTTGATGTAAGTGGAGTATTAAAGTCTCCTACTGTTACTGTGTTACTGTCAATTTCTCCCTTTATATCTGTTAATATTTTCTTTATATATTTAGGTACTCCTCTGTTAGGTAGATACATGTTTATGAATGTTACAACTTCTTCTTGGATTGACCCCTTATTGTTATGTAATGCCCTAATTCATCTTTTTTTATAGACTTTGTTTAAAGTCTATTTTATCTGATACTAGTATTGCTACTCCATCTTTTCTATTGTTTCCATTTGCATGGAGTATCTTTTTCCATCCCTTCACTTTCAGTATGCATGTGTCTTTAGCTCTGAAGTGAGTCTCTTATAAGCAGCATATAGATGGGTCTTTTTTTATCCATTAAACCATCATATATTTAGTCCATTTACATTTAAAGTGATTACTGATAGCTATGTACTTACTGCCATTTTGTTACTTATTTTCTGGTTGTTTTGTAGTTCTTCATTATTCTTTTCTCCTTTTAAGTCTCATCCCTGTGGTTTGATTTTCTTTTTTGTTATGTTTGGGTTTCTTTCTCTTGTTTTTTGTTTGTTTGTTTGTTTGTTTATCTATTGCAGGTTTTTGGTTTATTGATAAACTGATAGTCCTTTAGGTTCAAACACATTCTAAAAGCTCTACATCTTTTATGTCCCTTGTCACACTTTATGCTTTTGATATCATATTTTACATCTACATGTGTATTTCTTAACTACTTTTGTAGATATATTTGATTTCATGACTTTTGTCTTTTAACCTTTATACTAGCTTTTAAGTGATTGATCTAATGCATTCACTATATATTTGCCTTTACCAGTGAGATTTTTTTTCCCTTCATATATTTTCTTATTTCTTGTTATGGCCTTTTCATTTTCACTTAGAGAAGATCCTTTAACATTTCTTTGTAAGGCTGGTTTAGTGCTGCTAAAACTCTTTTAGTTTTGCTTGTCTGGGGAACTCTTTTTATCTCTCCTTCAATTCTGAGTGATAACCTTGCCATGTAAAGTATCCATGACTGTAGGTTTTTTCCTTTTATCACTTTAAATATATCATTTTACTCCCTTCTTACCTGCAAAGTTTCTTCTGAAAAGTCAGCTGATAGCCTTATGGGGGTTCCTTTGTATGTGACTCTTTGTTTTTTCTCTTGATGCCTTTAAAATTCTCTCTTTAGCTTTAAAATTTGCCATTTTAATTATGATATGTCTAGATGTGGCTCTCTTTGGGTTCATCTTATTTGGGTCCCTCTGTGCTTCCTGGACCTGGATATATGTTTCCTTTCTCAGGTTAGGGAAGTTTTCAATCATTATTTCATTAAATACATTTTCTGCCCCTTTCTCTCTCTTCTTCTTCTGGGATCCCAATTATGCAAATGTTAATATGCTTGATGTCATCTCAGAGGTCTCCTAAACTATCATCATTTTCTTAAAATCTTTTTTACTGTTCTCATTGGGTCATTTTCACTATTCTGTCTTCCAAGTTGCTTATGCATTCTTTATAACCTAGTCATCTGCTGTTGATTTCCTCTAGTGCATTTTTAAATTTTCAGTTATTGTGCTCTTCAGCTCTGATTCATTTCTTTTATATTTTCTAATTTTTGTTTAAGTTCTCACTGTGTTATTTCATTCTTCTCCTGAATTCAGTAAGCATGTTTATGACCATTACTTTGAATGCTTTATCAAGTAACCCACTTATCTCTGTTTCATTTTTTCTTTCCCTGCCCTGGGGTTTGTCTTGTTCTTTTGTTTGAAATATTTTCCTCTATCTTCTCACTTTGTTTGACTTTCTCTGTCTTTATGAAATTAGGCAAAGCAGTTACTTACCCTGGTCTTAAAGTTGTGTCTTTGTGTAGAAGTGTCCCTATGCAGGCTGTGCCCAGTGGCTTTGGCGGGAGGGCTGGAGCTGAAGCAACTACAAGCTGGGGCTTTTTCCAGGGTATGTTGGGTTATCAACTTGGCGGGATGGGTTGGATTCAAAGTCTGGCGTGGGCTGGGACTTCTCCTGGAGTGCCCTGGTGGCCACCACCTTGGCTAGGCTGTCTGGAGCAGGGGACTAGAGCTGGAGCCCAAAGTGGTCTGGAGCTTCTCCGGGGCTGCCAGCTTGGTGGGGAGTAAGGATGGAGCTGGAGCCTGGTGCAGGCTGGGGTGCTGAGATGGTCTCAGGAGGCTGGCTAGAGTGCCTGCTGTTTTTTAATCTGTTGCCTCTTCTCTGGGACTTGGAGAGAGTAAGTCTGTTTGTGTGCCTTTTATGAGCAGAATCTCAGTTTTCTATAGTCCTCTGGCTCTCCTGGTCATAAGCCCTGCTTGTTTCCAAAACCATTTAAGGGGGCTTATCTTTCCAGTACTGAGCTCCAGGTATGGAGTACCCAATGTGGGGTTCAAACCCCTTGCTCCTAAGGGAGGACCTAACTAGATCACTTCTCTTCCCCTTCTGCACATTTTGGTGTGTTCTTTTCTTTATATCCTTAGTTTTAGAAGAGTCATTCTGTTATTCCTCAAATCAATCTCAAGAGAGAGTTTTTGTATATATGTATATGTAGAACATATATATATAGTTGTACTTTTATTGTGTTTGTGGGAGGAATTGAGCTAAGGGTCTTCCTACTCTACCATTTTGATACCCTATTTCTGGTTTTGTAAATTTTCTTCTATTTTTTGTAATTATAGTGACATGCAGTATTCTACTTTTTAGTTTTGAGAATTTATCATGTTTTAATATCTGATGTGGCTGTTTCCCATCATCATTATTTTATTTTTTAAGTTACTGATTGAAATTTTACTTTTTAATTTTCCTCAGTGAAGTTTGGAGTAAGATACCCTTCTCTATGACAGTAAATACATATTAGTATATTTATTTGTTTTAAGTTTTATAAATGACCTTGGTAAGAATGATGTGGTATTGGCTTCCTGCCTAACACAATTGTATGGTTTCCATTTGTTCAAGTGGTTTTTAGAATTTTTAGTGGTGTTTAAAACATTTCCTCATGTATGGTTTACATATTTCTTGTTAAGCTTGTTCCTATATATTTTATATTTTTGGTTGCTACTATAAAAACAATCTTCTCTTTTTGTGCCTTTTTAAAACTTCCTTACAGCATTTTTTTTTTGTAATAATCTTTCAATATATTCTTGCCTTTGCCAGGTTATGGTCATATCTTCTAAAACTAGACGTTTTTAACTAATTTTTTATTTCTAACTATATTGGCTTACACCTATAGTGAAATGTTAAATAGTATAGATAATAGCAATAATTTTTTAAAAAATTCCCCTATTTTTGATGGAAATACCTCTAGTATTTCATATATATGCATATATATCATATATATAATCCTACTTATATATGAAATTATACATAAATATATTCATAATTTTAAAGTTGGTTTTCCCTATATAATTGAATGATTTCTGTAGAATGGGTTTTCAATTTTGTCAAATACCTTTCCAGTACTTTTAAGTATAATCATATAATTTTTGTGTTAGCTCTATTAGTAAGGAGAATAATATCTTTACATGTCTTAATATTGACTCACTTTCCAATATGAGAATATATTCCAAATATTCATGACTTTATTCTTTTAACATACTGCTGATTTTTGTTCAGAAAGATTTTTTTTAGTATTTTTGAATCAACATTTGTAAATATAATTAGTTTCTCACTCTTCTTGTGTGTGACAATTCTACCTAGAACGTTAATAATTATAAAACAACCACCACCAAAACAAATACACATACACATCTAACACCTATTTAAAAATAATTTTAAAAATTGATTTATTGGTAAGGGCATAGAAATGGAGCAGAGTGACATTATTTTCCTTAATACTTATCTTTATTTCAGGAGGGATTATGCATAGGGAGGCTTATAGACTACCTTGGGGTGGGTGGCAAGGAGAGGAATAGGAATTTGAAACTTGTAGGTTAGAGGAAGAGAGAAGGACGCAGGGCCATTATCTGGTAAATCCATGGATGTCTAGCCTGGAGGAAAATCCTAAGTGGGTGTTTCTGTGATAAACTTGTAAGAACTGAGGTACCTTGTATGGTTTTAAAATTCTTTCCCTCTGCCACAGTGTGTTGTACATTCTCCTCCAAGATGCCTATCCTTTCTTAATCTGCTGAAACAACAGCCTTGCATCAGTCACATGAAAAACTAAGGGCAGGGAAGTGGAGAGAAGTGCAGCCCCCTTCCCTGGGCCCACTTTGGTGGGAGTATCACCTTATGGAAGAATCCTAGGGTGAGACCAGGCATGCAATGTAGCCTAAGACAGAGAGTCACACTTAGGAGTCAGGAGTAGGTGTGTGAACTAGTTTAGGAATGAGTGTGGAACAGACCATCTTATCTTGCAATGCTATGGGAAGGTGACACTTGAAAGGTAAAGAGGCAAAAATGTAGCAGGGTGATAATCAAGTTTTCTCTTGCATAGCATTTAAGATTGGAATGTCACACTTACATGCGTAATTTCAGTTGAACTTTATAGGCATTTAGTATGTTAGGTAGAGTAAGCCATATTGTTATTTTCTAGGTGAATATTATGAGAGGCACATTCTTGGTCCCAGGTCACACAGTCAGCAAGAGATGAGACCAGGTTTATGTCTAGGTCTTCTGAATATCTTCAGTTTATTTTTAATAATAATTAAGACATATATAAACTATGTGTGCCTAAGGTAACTCTTCCACCATCACCTTGACCTCTAACCTGAAGTGGGATGTGTTTGGCAGTATTCAGCTATCATGAAATTGATGTAATTCTTGAGACCTTCCTAGTGGTTCCTGATCAGTGCCAGCTAAATTTGTAAATTAAGAAGTGGCATTGATTCCCAAGAAAGAAGTTGGACCTTGATTTGCTAAAACTCCGATTACACTTAAGATGCCATTTATCTGCAAATTTAATGCCCTTCAAGGTATTTTCAACCACAATCAAAGTATGCTTTCTTGCTTTGAAAAATGATGATGATGTTAAAAGTAATTCAGTAAAAATCTGTGATCATTGCCACTTTGACAGGTATGGATCAAAGGAAGCTTCTTTTAGAGAAAGTAAGTTGCTCAATGATTCAGTAAGCTGAACTTTAAAATGTGCTACTAGTAGTCTATGAATATAATGCTATGCATGGATGACACCTCAGGTTTCCACTTGGCTGCTTGCAAAGATTAATGACCAATGTCACAGGCATGAAAGAAAAATTGTACTGATTCTGGATAAATGCACAGCACACCATATAGTTTCCCTAAATAGCACTTAAGTCTTTTCCCCCTTGTGTAAAGCTATATTTTTAATCCTACCAATAAGTGAGAGCATATTCTAGACTTTCAAAAAGCTTCATCAAAAATATACTGTAGGGGGCTTCCCTGGTTGCGCAGTGGTTGAGAGTCTGCCTGCCGATGCAGGGGACATGGGTCCGTGCCCCGGTCTGGGAAGATCCCACATGCCGCGGAGTGGCTGGGCCCGTGAGCCATGGCCGCTGAGCCTGCGCGTCCAGAGCCTGTGCTCCGCAACGGGAGAGGCCACAACAGTGAGAGGCCCGCATACCGCAAAAAAAAAAAAAAAAAAAAGGTACATTATATGTCATCTCAGTAATCCCTGCTCCCTTTTAAAACTAGGGTGACCATCTTGCATTCCAAAATGCTTGACTGTCTACAATAGGATATTTTTGACAAATGTGCTCTTGACATATTATTCAGAAATAATTTTAGAGTGCAAGTTTTAAACTTTCTGATTATGAAAGAATAACAGTCCTTTAAAATTCTTTAGGTATTTAAGAAGATGAAGTGCTATCCTCTGAAATCTACCACTCTTTTTAGTAGTATACTCTTATGACTTATATAAGGTTTTAAACTGAATAGGCAAATTACCTTTACATAATCTGTTCCTCAATTGCTGGCTTTAGGAGACTTGTTACAATTAAATTATTTTTCTTCTAGTTTTACATATTGGGCTACAGTGGGCTTCAGCCAGTGATATAGCCAGTTCAAATGCTGCAAACGAATTCTGCTTGTGGCAATACCTAAACCATTTGTAGGGTTTACAAAAAGTAGAATCTATAGGAATATACTTTCTTAACTTACTTTATACAGCCAAACTAAACTATTACATGCTAATGAACTTTATACTAAAGAAGGCCAAATGGCTAAAATAATAGTTTCATTCTGTGTTAAAAAATGAAGAGATTTTAAGTTAGGCCTCTTTATTTATTTATTTATTTATTTTTTAACATCTTTACTGGAGTATAATTGCTTTACAATGGTGTGTTAATTTCTGCTTTATAACAAAATGAGTCAGCTATACATATACATATATCCCCATATCTCCTCCCTCTTGCGTCTCCCTCCCATCCTCCCTATCCCACCCCTCTAGGTGGTCACAAAGCACCAAGCTGTGCTGTATGGCTGCTTCCCACTAGCTATCTAATTTACATTTGGTAGTATATATAAGTCCATGCCACTCTCTCACTTCGTCCCATCTTACCCTTCCCCCTCCCCGTGTCCTCAAGTCCATTCTCTACATCTGTGTCTTTATTCCTGTCCTGCCCCTAGGTTCTTCAGACCATTTTTTTTTTTTTAGATTCCATATATATGTGTTAGCATATGGTATTCGTTTTTCTCTTTCTGACTTACTTCATTCTGTATGACAGACTCTAAGTCCATCCACCTCACTACAAATTACTCAATTTCGTTTCTTTTTATAGAGGAAAACATAGGCAGAACACTCTATGACATAAATCACAGCAAGATCCTTTTTGATCCACCTCCTAGAGAAATGGAAATAAAAACAAAAATAAACAAAATGGATCTAATGAAACTTAAAAGCTTTTGCACAGCAAAGGAAACCATAAACAAGATGAAAAGACAACCCTCAGAATAGGAGAAAATATTTACAAACGTATCAAGAGAAAAAGATTAATCTCCAAAATTTACAAGCAGCTCATGCAGCTCAATATCAAAAAAACAAACAGACCAATCCCAAAATGGGCAGAAGACCTAAACAGACACTTCTCCAAAGAAGATATACAGACTGCCAACAAACACATGAAAGAATGCTCAATATCACTAATCATTAGAGGAATGCAAATTTGCTTATTTTTGAACTAACTTTTCTTAATAAAGGAAATTTCACCCCAATTAAATAACTCTATTCTAGTTAATTTACCTAAAAATCAATTCCAATTATTGCTAATTATAATGATATATTTCAATACTAAATAACTGCTGTAAAGCAAATATAATTGCTTGTTTTCTTAAAGTATTCTTTTATTTTTAATGAGAAATTTAAAATCTATTAAGTTTTTGTACCAATAATCAGTGAGGCTCCTGAAGGCAGGAACTCTCACTTTTTAAAAGTTACTAGTGATGCTTATGGAGCTTAGAAATGCACTTTGTATTTGTATTTATTGAAGGCTGTGGGTGGACAAACCAGTGAAAGATAGTATACAGAGTCATATCTGTGTATCCTGAGGGGTAGAAATGAATCTACCTTTGAAACAGTCCCTTTTCCTAATGCTGCTCCATAGGAGATGTCACTGAGTTTTGCCCACTTTCCTACGAATTTCCTACAGTTTTCATGGAACTGGGGTTTACTTGGGTGGGACCCTGATCATTCTCTTCATTCTTGCCAGCTTCCTTTTCCCAGAGCAAGACCTTGGTGTTCTATCCTAGCCAGTGGCTGGGGTCAGATTATCATACTAAGTGAAGGAAGTCAGAAAGAGAAAGACAAATATCATAGGATATCGCTTATATGTGGAATCTGAAAAAAAAAATTCAAATGAACTTATTTACAAAACAGAAACAGACTCACAGACTGAGAGAATGAACTTATGGCTATCAGGGGGAAGGGTCGCAGGGCACGATAGACTGGGAGTTGGGGATTGACATGTACACACTACTATATTTAAAATAGATAACCAGCAAGGACCTACTGTAAAAAATAAAAAGCAAACAAACAAACAAAAAACTTGATAAATTGCATGGAAATCTAGCATCTCACTTTCCTGATATTATTTTAAACATGACAACTGATTAGACTCTCAGCAGTTAATTCCAAATGAAGATAGGACTTTCTGAATATGGCCAATAGCGTGGATTTTTATTTTAGCCTTTGCTTTAGATCTGTGATGCAAAGTTGGAAGTACAGAGCATTTCATAGAAAGGGCTCCCTCTGGTGCTCACAGACACCATCTTTCTTTCGGTGTGGTAGCAAGTTGATACCCACACTAGAACTCCTAATCCTAGAGGGGGAGCAGTTGTGGAAGGCTGACTTACAACTGTAAGAGGAAAGTGGGTCAACCATAGGACGTGCTATGACGCTTTGGTTGCCAGTATTCAATATTCAAAAAGAGAAGCAGAGGAGAAGAACCAATAAGTTATCTAAGGGGACTTGTTTGTCACACTTTTCCTTTTTCTCATTACCTTTCATCTTTTTCCAAATAGGAACAGGAAATCAAAAAAGTAAGGCTAAACACTATTTCTGCTTCACTAACATTGATGTGGTTCAGGAGTATGGGTCACCTGTTAAAAAGAATTCCATCAACAGCGTCACAACTCCCACTTGCAACAACAGCTAACACTTGCATGATGCTCACCGTGTATCAGGCGCTGTTCTAACTGCTTCATGTATATTGACTCATTTTGTCTCCACAAAAATTTGTTCTTTCATCTGTAAAATAGATTAACAGAGGCACAATATGGGGCATACTTCTTAAGGGTTGCGTGACTGTTACGTAGTGAAGAAGGGTTTTGGTACAAGCAGTGTACAATTGAGGATCTGTGCACTTAGCAATGTTACTGTGCCTGAGGGAAAATTCTCTTTGAATTTAGTCTGTTGGGGTCTGGTAATCTTTGTTCTCTGCTATGAGATGATCATTCCACAGGAAAGCATACACTTGCAGCGGAGCCAGGAAATGATATCTAGCAGGTAGCAGGAAAAATGATTTTATTGACATTACTTATCACTGTGTGATGGAAATAAGAAAGCATCAAAAGTTACGCAAATCACCTTTAAGTCGAAGCCTCTGACTGAGCACCACTTATGTTTGGGCTCTGAGGTCCCAACTTAGCAATAGATGGGAATAAACTCTTGATTCACTCGAAAGAATTAGGTTGAACAAAATTCTGCTGAGTCAACTGATGATACCCACAGACCACTGACACGTGAAAAATAATTATGGTGAGTGAAAGAAGCCAGAGGAGTGAACATGCTGCATGATTCAATTCACATCAATTCAATTCATGCAAAATTTTAGAAAAAGGCAAATAAATCCATAGCGACAGGAAGCAAATCAGTGTTTGCCTGGTGACGGGACTGGGGGATGGGTAGGGGATGTAGGAAAAGGATTACAAAGGGACCCGAGGAAATTCTTTGGAGTGATGTATGTGTTTGTGATCATGTATCCGTATGTATACTTTGAGTAGGTACAGGTTGTTGTATATCAATTACACCTCAATAAAGCTGTAAAAGAATTAAGATTAAAACAAAGAAAGGACATTGAAAGCATTGACCACAGTGAAGCAGGTTTCTCTGGCCCACCCGTACTCTTCTGCCAGAATCAAGCAGAGCTGATGTCTTGTGAGTTAGGGAAGCTCTTGTGTTTTGGGGAGTTCTCTTGGGACAGTCTCTCCCATGAGCTGGCTTTCTATACTCCTTGAAATGCTTTAAGGGTTTTCAGGAATAAAGGAGGGAAGTATGGGTAGAACGTTCTGTTTTACTTTGATTTTTGGTCTCAAGCCTGCTTTTATGGCTCTTACGACCCCTGCCAGCCCCCCACCCCTGTTCATGTTCCATAACCCCTTCCAACAGTCCATACCTTTATGCGGCAGTTCTAGCTAGATGCATGTTGGTGGGTTACTCCTATACCAACAATGAATACACAGTGTGTAGACAGCATAAATGGGCCAGTACAACACGGTCTGTTGCTTCTTAATGCTCTATTTCTAGCTGTAATAGGTACTTAGCAGTAAAGCCTCTGAAATGATTTGTAGCGTATCATTTTTGCTTATTGCCCAAGAGTAGCTTACTGCAGATTTTTGGCATTCTTATGAGTCCAACTCAGGTAGGCAGATTTTTTCAGCTTTTAAACATAAGGAGGAGAGCATCTTAATTTTATTGGTGTTGCTAATGCTGTTAACAGCTGTCATGACAATAACTTTTATGAGAATAAATGCTTTCTGACAAAAATTTCCTTATTAGCATACTCCTGAGAAGTGCTCCATCAGATCAAACTAAACCAAATTTGTCTCCTGCTTGATACAATACCTCCTCTGCAGCCTTATTTAGATGTCTGGAGCTCTCAGGACAGCCTCTTGTTTTATTCAGAAGTATCCTGCTCAAGCAATCTTAGTCATTGCTTCCATACAACTAGATTTAACACCAAGTTGTCCTTTTTTTTTTTTTTTTGCCAGTTATTCCCATTTTACTTATTTATTTTTTACACAGCAGGTTCTTATTAGTTATTTTATGCATATTAGTGTATACATGTCAATCCCAGTCTCCCAATACATCCCTCCACCACCACAGCCCCCCGTTCCCCCCTTGATGTCCATACGTTTGTTCGCTACATCTGTGTCTCTATTTCGGCCTCACAAACAAGTTGTCCTTAATGTGTGCAAGAATACAAAAATACACCCCATAGGAAAGGGACAATATGCTGTATATTAGGAAACTGACAAATACAAGCTTTGCTTCTCTTATTTTTGTCATTCTTTCTAAGGCAGGAAATTGGGCCAGGTATTTTTCCTTGCCACTGCTTTGTATTGCTCTTTATTGTTTCCTTGACTTCATGGCACATCGAATTATCTGTCCCTGCAAAACTTGAAAATCCATGCACTTTTTTCAGCAGGTATAAGAAAAGAAAAACCTTCTTCTTGTCTATTTTTCTTCTAATTCTGGCAAACGTAAACAGCACTTCTTTGAATGGGCAGCACTTCTGTTTGCCCTGTGTATTTTCAGCTGTCCTTGAATTCTTTGTTTTCCTTCCTTTAGTATTGGAAGTTAGTAGCAATGTTATTTCTGAAATATTGTTCATGTTTCATTTTTCAGACATTAAGAAAAGCCTTGTCAACTTGTGTACTTTATGCATTAGGAAAAGGGATTTCGAGATGGAATATTCATATAGCACTTCACAATACATTCTCTCTACTATGATATCAATTCATCAAGTGTAGAGAATCGCTTTAAGTATGTAAATAAAAATAGCCCCCAAATGAGCAGTCATAAACTTCCAAAATCGTATACATTGACATTAAGATCCAGAAACAATGAAAAGATGAATATAGTACAGCTAATAAAGTGAAATATCTCAAAACTAATAGGAATACAAAAACAAAAAAGTGAAAAAAATTAACATTATGAAAAGGCAGAAGCTAAAGGTAGAACATTCCAGAGAGATCCCTAGTGAGGACTAGTGAGAGATGACTAAAGCTGATTTGAGGGTTACAGCAGGGAGCCACCATGAAATAATGAGTTATAGTCTCTTGAGCTCTATCACTCCCTGAGTTTGAGTGAAGTACTTTTGGAAGTACTTTTTAGTTTCAGGTGCACAGCAAAGTGAATCAGTTATACATATGCATATATCCACTCTTTTTTAGATTCTTTTTCCATATAGGCCATTACAGAATATTGAGTAGAGTTCCCTGTGCTATACAGTAGGTTCTTATTAGTTATCTATTTTATATATAGTAGTGTGTATCAACTTTTTAACACATGGAAACTCCACCAGAGCTGTGTTCACTATTCAAAAGTGTACCATACAAAATAGGACTTTCTTGGCTTCTTCCAAAGGGGTTTAACTAAGAAGTGGCAGGCTTTTATTAGGAAACATTATGACATAACAAGCTATCCCAATGCATATACCCCAATGCATATACCCCGTTATGACATAACAAGCTATCCCAATGCATATACCCCAATGCATATACCCCGTTATGACATAACAAGCTATCCCAATGCATATACCCCAAGTACAGCTAGTGTGCCTGGTGTAAAGTAGAACTTAGTAAATTACACTTTTACTGTGTGAAAGAATACAAAATATCTAGTGTCAACACAGAACTAGGAGTTTAGAAGGACATACACCCTTTATTACATATTTTTCTACATGTCAGTTGACTTAACAATTCTCAAAAGAAGGCAACCACAGAATAAACCTTGTAGAACAAATAACTGTAAGGAATTCAGAGCCGACAGTTAATTTATTAAATGTTCTGTGTTATAGAATATAAATGACAACATTACACCCAAACACTAATTCCTAACTTTACTATTTGTATCGTACTGTGGTCATGTTCTTGCTTTAAATATCTTGCAAAGCAATGATCTTTTGAATGGGAATGTTGTCTTTTTAGACCTGGGTGAACAGAATCATTTTATTAGGAGGCAACCATTGTTGTTTGTAAACGTGATTCTATTTCTTGCTAATCCCTTCAAGAGGCTTATTGCTTCTATTTAAATCTCTTTTGCAATTTTTTTCACCTCTGGAAATTTTTTTCCTCAACATAGCCTAAATAATTCAGTTTTAAGTATTCAGAGACTTGAAACTTAATGGCAAAACACTTGAAAACTGTTGGAAATCATTGTGATTAAACATCCACATTTTCTTTATGCTTAATGGTTATTGAGGTTAAAGTACCATACCATTAATGGTGGTCTCAGCCCTCTGGCTCTTCTGTCTTTTCTTCCTATCTTTGCTGGGTCCCACACTGAGAGAGACCTCGTGCACACGTGTGGACACAAAGCCCACGTGCCCGAGCTCTTTACACACCTCTGCATATGGTGGATCCTTGAACCTAGGGATAAGTACATCTGTGACATGGCCTCTCTTAGGAGAATAGACCTTGGGAAGATGTCTGCACATGTCTTGTATGTAGGTTTGGGATATTTGGGCAGTGGTCTCTGGCTCTAGGAGTCTGAATTATAATCTAGAGAGGTACTGGGCAACTTGAAATGGGAATATCACTTTGATTTATAAACTCTTCCTGGTTATTGGAAGAGATATAGCCAGTAGAGGTTTCAAGAATCAGGGCAGGAAACTTTCTTCCTGGGTTGAAGGGTGGATTGGTCTTCAGGACTTATTAAGAATTTCTGCTTTGCAAATAAACCAAGAAATTTATTTTTCTTCATCTAGAATAAGAATTCAATGGAAGACCTTAGATTGGGCATGACTGTTTAAAAAATAAAAAGACCATTGTGTTTTCATTTCATAAAGGCCTCTAGAAACCTTGTGTCCATCATCAAAAATCAAATGACGTATAGTGAAATTAGACAAAGCTGAGTGCCAGTAAAAATGTAGAGTAAGATTGGCCCTGAATGCAGACTACATTTCCTTAAGGCTTAGGGACAGAAATTCTTCAGGAAGGGTGTAGGAAATTTAGTCTTAATATAAAATAGCCTGAGGTATAAGGCAGAACTTTAGGACTACTTAATAAGAGTCTTCATCCTTATTAGGTCTACATTCAGAGAAATTTGATAGGGACAGAGAACTGAAAAATAAAGTGAAACTCAGGACTAGAGGTGATATTGAAGTCACATTTAGAAAGAACAGAAAGTAGCTTGGGTGAGATTGAGACTCTCAGTAGATTTCACAACAGAACCCATACAAGTCACCTCATATTAGAATTTGCTCAGACAGAATTAGGAAAGAAACTGGTAGTCATTGGAGGGTATCCGAGTCCCTAAAAAAATTATGCTAACCCTAAAACATTATGAAATCTGTTACTAGATTTCTGTTACAAATTTAGAAATCTTCCTTATAACTATTCATTCATTTCGGTATTATTTAAATTTCTTAGTAGAGTTCTTACATCACCCAAAGTTCTTTGTTTAAAGCAACAAAATTTGACTTAGGGAAATTTTAACATAAACTTAATTTACTGAAAAAAATTGTATAGCTTGCAGAAAAATTAGAAAGGATGAAGAACATGGGTAGGAATTAATCAAGGCTAGAGGCATCTGGGAGGAATACTTTTGGCTCTCTCTTTGAGATATTTGCTCCAGATTCAGTCCCAGGTGGGATAGTATTATTAGCTGATCTGAGGTCTCATGCCCACCTGCTAACAACCTGAGGGGAAAGAAAACACAAGCTGTAGACATTTTAGCTTCTTTACAATGAGATGAATCTCGCTTCCCCTAAGATGCATATATGTGGATGCTGAGTAGGTAACTTGATAATGACCACCATTGCTTTGAAAAGAATACATCTGTTTGGCTGCCTGAGGAGAAAAAAATAAAGTTATAGGGTATGTTTTTACTTGGGCATAGAAAGATATCAGAGTTTCCTGAGAATAAAAATACAGTCTTATCAGACTCTATGACAACAAGAAATTCAGAAGAAATTAGGGGAAAGAGCAGTTAGTGAGGTCAAACCTTAGAGTGGATATATAGCCACAATTGCTCTTCCCTTTACGTTGTGTGCCTTGAAGGGTTAACTCACCGTGTTGGGTTGTCAAACCCTGCACATTCCAAAGATCTTCAGGACTTGCCCTTGGCTGGCCCCTGGGAGATAACCTCTGAGCCACTGGATTATCCTGCCTGGTAAGAATATCTTTGTATAACTGAAACCTTGGTCCCCACCAGACAGATTATGCTAACATGATTTATGGTAAATGCCAATTTTTGCACGTATTCCTGGGGCCTTGAGCCATGTTATATCAGTTTGACCTCCGGGAGGCTCACATCTGAGTAGTTGAGGTTAGTCACATAGGGGCTGCATGCCTAGGTTACTAACTCTCAAATAAAGTCCCTAGACACCAAGGCTCAGGTGAACTTTCCTGGCTGGCAGCACTTCACATATGTTGTCATACATTGGTTGGGAGAATTGAATACCAACTCTGTAACTCCACTGGGAGAAGACAACGGAACTCATGCCTGGTTTCTTCTGGTCTTGCCCTATACACTTCTTTTATTTTTTCTTTGCTGAATGTAATCTATATACTCTTGCTGTAATAAACTGTAACCATGAGTATAACAGCTCTTCTGGGTCATGTAAATCCTTTCAGTGAATCATCAAACAGGATTTAACTTAGGATTTCCCAAAGATCTTGAGTTAAAAACTAGAAGTCATTTTCTCTACTTATTAAACTTTTTCTTGGGGACTGCTATCCTAATGCATTGCCTGTGATTATGTTCTGTTTTTATTTAAGGATAAATGTAATGCCCTTTGGATAGAACGCTAAAAACAATAAAATAGAGAGTGAATACATGACCAAATGCTTACATAAACACTGTGTAATAACGTGAGGACCAAGATAAATAAGAAACAAAGAGATCTGGAAGTTTACATTATTCATACAAAGCAAAGCAACAATACAATACTTTACATCATTCCTTTCTTAGAATGGAGTTTACACTATTTTTGCATAAATTGTTTTTGTTAACTCACCCTTTTGTTACCTTCTGTATATGTCCCTTTATTTCTTTATGAGGTTGAATTGGCAAGATGTGAGTTACAGTGACAAAACAAACATGATAAATTTCTGCTGCCCCAGTGAAATTTGTTCAGTGTGGAGTTCTTTTTCTATTTTGAATCCTAATGTTATGCTCAAGCAGCCCTTTCCATCCATCAGATAGTATGCTGCCATCTGTAGAAGTGCCACAGTACCAAGATTTATGTGTTACTATTTAAGGAATTTAGGTTTGGCAACTTCGTGCTGTTCATTTGGCCAAACAATAATATGCTAATTAACCTGCTTGACCTAAATTATACAGCACTTGAGGATGTGCAGCCAACCCAATTGCTCACTTGGCTGAGCATTCCCGACCCTACAATTTTGCATATAAGGAGCTTTACATCATAAAACAAATAGTTATTGAACTGCTCCGCTTCATCATCTGAAAGGGAATTAATTATCTTCAGTTTACAAAAGGAAATTTATATTTCATTTGGTTTGTTATGATTATACCAGTATTTCACAATTAATGTGCATCAGCAAGGACCAAACATTTACTTTCTTTCCCAGGACAATTTGTATTTTTTAGTTGTTGGAAACACTGATAAGGAAGTGTAGATATTCATATTTATTTTAGCTTGAGCTTAGGACATGGACTTCAAGATCTATGTGTAGGTTTCAGAGAACATGAATGCCCAGAAGCTATATGCAGTCTTTTATATGCATGTCTTTAAAGTATTTTACTGGAAAACTTTTCTTAAGATTCTCAAAATGGATTCTTGACACCCCAAATAAAATTTAAAAATAATCATTAGATATTCAAGACTAATGATCCTTTTTAAAATAACTCCTTTCTGTGAGCCCAGATAGCTGGTTTTCTTATGATTATCTATCATGTAATGCTGAAAAATTATTGCAGACTCTCTCACTGCCCCTACTCCCTGCCAATCTGCCACCTCAGCAGAATCCAAATAAATGAAATTCTCCCATAATCAGAAACAGATTAAAATAGTACAGATAGAAGAAAATTATTGCAAGGAAGTTCTTAAAGGGTTAAATTTTCTAGTACAGGTTAAAATAGTACTGAAATTGCCCAGATTCCACAGCCTAAAATCTCTTGATATCTTGACAACAGAAGAACAGGAAAAGAACTTAGACAAAGGAAAACATTCAGCAGAGAAAAGAAAAGTTAAGAGAGAGAAAAAGAAAAATGGCAAGTAAAATACAAGGTAGAAAATTTTACAGGTGACTTTAAAAAATGTGTAAATACTGCATGTATATAATATATAGAAGTAGCCAAAAAAGCTAGGTGTATTGTCCTGTAAGTCAGTGCGTCTCAAACTTTATAGGGCATAGACATCATCTGAGACTCTTCTTAAAATGCAGATTCTGACTCTATAGTTCTGGGTTGGAACCTTTCTTTATGCATCTTTAGCAAGCTTCCAGGTGGTACTTCAGACCATACTTTAATTAATAAGCTGTAAACTAAGATCAAAATCTAACTGCCTGAATTCCATAACATCTGCAAGGTAAAATCAAAGCTGAGAAATGTTTAAAAACCTGTGCTAATAGCAAAAGAAAATTATGTTTGCATGTCTTATGAGAAAGCAAGAACAACTAAGTTTAGTAGAAGAATGCAGTATTATCTCGTCAATGATAAGAAGCATCATGTGAAGATGCTTTCTGCCTTTGCTAGTACAGTATCAGGTAACAATGATAAACATCTTAATTCAGTGTGAATGAATTAGTGCATATGGGAAATGTTATTTAAATATTTTCCAATGACATCAGGTAAATGTACAAATGCTTGGCCTAATGCTTACTTTAAAAAGCATCATAATAATAATAACAGAAAAAAAGCAATTTACCAAGCAGTATAGTTGGCTTTAAAGTTCTGTGCCATCTTCCCAGTACTTCTGCTCTTTTTCATATAACTATTTTTATTAATTTGTATTCATACATAGATACCTGATCCAAATATAAATAGAGAAATGTGTATTTTTATTATTTTCTCATAAAAGCCTGCATACTATGCATACTCTTCTAGGCTTTGCTTTCTTCGTATATACCACATTATGAACATCTCTGCATATCAGTATGTGAGATAGGATGTTCTCATTCTTTTTTATAGTGAGATAGTACAATGGTTTATTTAACCAGTGTCCTGTTTACAGACTTTTGTGTTTTTTCCTACAATTAATAACAAAATCATACCCAAGATATTTTGTACATGTGGAAGGATATTGTAGGAAAACTCCCCATAAGTGGGGTTGTTGAGTCAAGAAGTACATTCATTTGTAATTTTGATAAATACTGTCAAATTGTTCTTTGTAGAGTTTGGTAGCCATGTAACTAGTAGTATGTTTCGCCATAGCTTTACCAACAGAGGATGTTAATGCTTTATTGGATTTTTGTTAAACTTATAAGTGAAAAAAATGTAAACCTGTGTAGTTTAAATTAGCATTTCTCTTGTTATGAATTAAATTCACCAACTTTTTATATGATAAAGAATCACTTCATCTTTGGGGGAAATATTTGTTCATGTTTTTTATTCATATTTCTATTGTGGTATTGACACTTTGTGATCACCTCGGTATTTTATCTTTTGTTTTTGGTGTTTCTGCCATTGTAAGTAGAATCTTTTCTTCCACTGTGTCTTCTAAACAGTTATATATGTGTGTATATATGAGAGTATATGCTGATTTTAGTTTATTAATTTGGTACTCAGTCATGAAACTGAATCCTTGGGGTTTTTTTATAGTTTTGACTCAAAATAGAGTTTAGCAAGCTTACTGAAAACCAGAATCATATAGGATATATACATATGTATGTTTATATATATGTGTGTGTATATATGCATTCACTATACATAGGCATACTCTCTCTATATATATATATATATACACACATATACCTTTTTTTTAGATTCTACATATAAGTTATATGATATTTGTCTTTCTCTGATTTACTTCACTTAGTATAATAATCTCTAGGTCTATCCATGTTGCTTCAAATGGCATTATTTCATTCTTTTTAATGGCTGAGTAATATTTCATTGTATATATGTACCACATCTTCATTTATTCAATTAAAGAAGGCTTATTTGGTAATCACAAATTTAGCAATAAATATTTGTTCCAAATAGAAAAGAAATCTGTGCAGAATTGGACCGTTATATTTAATAAAGGAACTTTATAGAGGTGCAGTATAGATTATGTTCAAATTTAACATTATAATTAATGTCTGTGTTGTTTACTTGTTTATTTACAACAAAAAAGAAAATCACTGTTTAGATGTGTAGAGATATTCATATTCTTATATCCTTTCTCTCTTTTTCATCTCTTATATCAAAGAAAACTAGGGATAATCTTCACATCTTGGAGTTTAGGTCAGGCCCTAGGCAGAAAAGCAAAATTATTTGAATAAATAACAGGTGTCACCAGAAGTCACCATGGAAACACAAGAATAAATGTTTCTGTAGAAACCCTATGCTTCCCTATTCATATTTATGGTGGTATCTATTTATGATAATATTATTATTTGTTTTTTATCGTATATAACAAAAATCTGAAGCTAGAAGAGTTAGGACCACAAATGTGTCCAAAATGTAATGTAAGATGTATCTATCCATCTAATCATCAACCATCTATCCATGCATTCATTCAGCAAATATTTAGTGATTCCTGTTTTTACTAGTCACCACTCTCTATCCCAGGGATACAGTAGTAAATAAGAGAGACAAAACATCTAAGCCCTGAAAATTTTGATATTCGTGGGAATAATTTTAAAGTAAAATCAAACATAATTCAATTATGTTTAGACATAGAAAATTGTAAGACGGTTCTCTAAAACTGTCCTTAGATTCAGCCTTGGGGTGACGGGGAGCAGAATATGTCACCCCACAATGTGTCACTTTGGCCTGTGGATTATTTTGAGACCAAGGCAATCAAGATCCAGCTGACTCAAGAAAAACTTTTACCTCTCCCTTAACTGCCTGAAAGAATTTAGATAGGGGGCTGGGCCAGGAAAGAGAACTGTTACCAGAGATCACTTTTTATCTGAAACACTCACCTGCATGGCAGGGCAGACATCTGATTACTTAACATCTGTCCCTCTTGTCTTCCTGTGAATTGCCCTCCCCCTCTGTGAAGCCCCAGGCCTCTGTCTCATTTCTTAGCTTGGGATGGCATGTAAGCCTCATTTGTTTGACCGCCTTAGGGCCTCATACTTTTACTGGGCTCCCATACACACACAATTAAATTTGTTTTTCTCCTGTTAATTTGTCTTCTGTCAACTTAATTACTAGACCAGCCAAAGAACCTAGAAGGGTAGAAGAAAAATTTGATTCTCCCCTACAGGGTATACAATTCTTCTTCATTATCCCTGGGGCCCCCCCGCACTCCCACCCATCACAAACAAACAAACTTAGACATTCAAACAAATAAGTTTACACATTCCAGTTAAAAATGATCCAAAAAAGAAACAATTATTTTAGAAAATAAGGTGAAGAAATATTAACATACAGTATTAGGGGTTTGTGTGAAACAGGAAGGAAAGTGATATTTCCAACAAAAATCCTGGTTTTGTAAAGTAGATAGATATTTAAGAAGGTAATTAGGTTAAATAGGTCAGAAGATGTTGGGAAGAAAAAGAAAGATAAAATGGCTTAACAGTACACATTTAACATATCCAAAATTATAACATTAATTCTGAGCTCTTAGCCCCATGTGAAACCATATAATTGAATTATGTTTGATTTTATTTTACTTTTAAATTATTCCCATGAATAATTTTTTAAAAATAACATAAAATTTCTTTAAATATAAAAAAAAATAAAGTACAGCTTTGCATAAGTGTTAGAAGACTGTGCATAGATTAAGTATAATAACCCAGGATGCTTGGTAGAAATTTGCAATATCTTAGAATTTGTTTATATTACTTTATATATTATTAAAATATCCAAACTCACAGAATGAAGAAAAGGAGACATTATCCTTCCATCTGCATTCTCTGACTGGCTTATGAAATCCTTATGATATACATACAAAAGGAGGTATGGATCTAATGACAAACTAGGCTAATAACTCTTATTCTTGAGGTGATAATCTAAATGGAAAGCATAACACCATACAATTTGCTTTCCTTTTGAAGAAGGACCTATTTTGATCAGGTGTGTCATGACATTTAAACTACTGACCATTGACTAGATCAAATCCTATGCTTGGTGTTGATAAATATAGGGCATTTTATTGTAAACTATTTATATATGACCAGGAGTCATATTTTACTTCCATATTCTGCAAGGATGCTTTATGGTTGAATTGAATTTGGATGACTGAAAACAATGGATGAGTTCTCTTAATAGCTTGAATTTTTTGACAATCATAAACAATCAAACAGATTGTTAGAGAGTTACCTTTAATTTATATCTAGTGTTTACTCAGTAAATAATTGAATAATGATAAAGCATCTCTTGTGTTTCCTTAGCCATAAGAAAATAAACCCATAAAGGAAACTTCCACTGGGGATCAACCTTTTAGTACTCATCATTAAGTAAAGTGCAGTATGCTTAGAAAGGAAAACAAAGTAAGAAAAAAAGAAGTAGCTTATTTATATTGAT
This sequence comes from Mesoplodon mirus, assembly GCF_964341445.2. Lineage (NCBI taxonomy): Eukaryota > Metazoa > Chordata > Mammalia > Artiodactyla > Ziphiidae > Mesoplodon > Mesoplodon mirus. The sequence goes on from NC_138985.1 coordinate 105,398,175, forward strand.
AAATGTTTTTACCTCACTAATTTCTGAAGGCCTATTAAATGAAATATTGGAATATTCTCTCACAGGAGCACATATAGACACACAAATAAATACTGCTTTGCTGTTGTTTAAGGCATTAGCATATACGCCAAAGATCTGAACTCTTGTTTGAATTTTGCAGGTTTACCCTTGGGACATAAGGCTTTAGCTCAATGATGAAGTATAAGAACACCCTAGATTTACAAGGGTTACTTTTAAAATAGGGTTAAAGTATGGACAGATAACATATTTTTCTCCAGCATCATGCGTTGAACTTCCAAGGGGAATAACTATTTTAAGTAATTCCCAACAATATTATTTACTGGCACATTGTCATCCTTCTCTATTACTGAAGACAAATCATTTCCAGTTGTGTCTAGTAAGAGAGAGTTACCCATCCATAATAGTTACAAAGCCTATTGATATCGTGATATTTTATCTTCATTACTGATAAACAGACCTGCAGCTAACTGAGCAAGGCCTCCTCTGACCACAAAGGTTTACTTGTTTTTCTTGGAATAGTGTTAATGTAGCCTATGAACCCATGATTCATATTTGTTTTGGGCAGAGTTTGAGAGAGGCTGGCCACTGGCTAACCGTAGTAAGAGAGACAACTCTACCATGAAGTCCAAGTTCACAGCTCCCTTCTGGAGCAGTGAGGTCATCTTAACACTGGTAATGTAATTGTGGGAGGAATATTTTCCTGGCCTTCTCCTTTCAAGGTGGTTGATACAGCCAGGATTCTCAGAAGGATTCCCAAGCCATAGAATACATTCTAAAAAAAATAATTTTTCAAAACCTTTAGAGAATTAAGAATCTCTAAAAACATATCAAGCCATATACATTTATTATATGATAACTATCAACATTTAGTAATGTTTTCTGTATGTCTGAAAAGCAGTATTTATATCTTTTGGGTGAGCATCTCTGTATGATTTACTGATTTATTATTTTCTTCATATTATTCAATTAACTGGTATCTCAATGTCTTTTTGCTGCTTCTAATAACGAAAGTCACCCTTGCTTTGGTAATAACAAAGGGATAACTCGGAAGCATGCCTTCTTGATTCTGGGAAAGTACTTTGCTTTTCATGACTGAACTTTGTGTTTTTGCAGTTTTAATCTGGTTTTACAGGCCTATTCTTTTTTTTTTTTTTTTGATACTTGAAATGATGAATGCCAGGAAAAAAAGATGACCTATATGACCATAAGCGTAAACTGTAAAATCCTTAAATTGCTTTTAAATTATCGTATTTTGGACTGCATGTCTGATCCAGCACCCAGCAGTCAAGAACCGTTGATTATAAGCATTATTGGTATGGCAGGCATCTCTTTATCAGGAGTAAGGCATTCTGGAAATACAGCTCCAGGTCAATTGTCAGAATATTTAGAAATCAATATTGGTCTCCTGAGGAAGAAGAAATATATTCTTTCTTGAAGCTACTAAGTTTCCATGCACATACTTGACTACATATGGCACAGATCAGAATCCTTATCATTACTGTTTTGTTTTCCTTCAACTATTAAGCAGCTATGAAGGTGTTTGCAGCTATTCATCTAGCAGGCTTTCTGCCATTGGTCTCATACTGTGAAAATAACTACCAGTTCTTTTGGACATGAAAACTCATGGCAGAAAATCTTTGTTATCAATATTATTGTGAAACTAGGAATTTTAGTAGCCATCAGGACTATTCCTAATGGTAAATATTACCACACATCTTTCTAACCATAAAATCATTTTTTCCCATATTTCTTCAAGAATTATGAATTTTACAACTCTAAGACTTAGTCTAAGCCACTCAACTGTATTTGGATACCGAATGAGATTTGATTGACCTTAGTATTTAATTATTCTTGAAAATACTTCCTTGTAAGAGAATTTTTTTTGCAAATGTCTGGTATATATCTATGTGTATAGTATAGGAGGGAGGACTATTTTCATGCTTAACCTTCTTTAGAAACATTTAATTACAGGACTTGGGACACTGGGATGCTTGAGAAAAGGATGGGAAATGGATATTGGGAAATACATAAAATAGTAGTTCTGGTAAAACATTCTTCAATACCATTTGGTGTTTGGCTTATTTGATGAAGATAATTCTTATTGAATTGAATGTTCACATATAAGGCTTTATAAGATACTTTCCAGCCATCAAAAATCTTTAAACCCATTTAAATTATTTTTTCTGCAGCTTGAATTTGAACGTTTCATTGCTTTGTGAGGAAAACTAATGTTAAAAATTTCCATTTCTTTACATGTAATATATAAACCCATTTGAGATAAACTCAAAGATAAAAGATTTTGCTGTAACCTATTCAAAGGTTATCAGATTTAGTATAAGAGGTTGTGCTAAAATAGAAGCTGTTTTTAATTGTTTCACTTTTCACATATATATATCCTGTCTTCTCAATAAGATTTAAATTCTGGATAGTGGGGCTTATGAATTGCCTAACACATCTACAAGTCAGTTAGGTACTGAGTAAATACACGTTGATGGTTATTTTAGAGGCTGTTGAGGTCCCACCCAGATCTCCTTAACTAGATTGACTTAGGCGCTACTGATGTTTGTTGCAAATGACTCTCTGTTGCACCGTGTTTGGAGGATTGTCTTGGGCTGTTGGGAGTTGCCTTGCCTGATGAACCCCAGGGAGGCTTTGTACTCCTTCCCTGGGGATATAACAGTTTCGCCTCCTTGCTTTGGGCAGTACAAATGTGGTGCAACTTCCGCTCCAGAGCTCCCTGTGGGATCAAGCTGAACTTGACATCTCCTAAAACCACCTCTTTTTCCTAGCCTCTTCCCCCAAGTATGCTGCTTCTCTCATTCACTTACAGAATTCCTTTGAGATGAACTTGAAGTCATTATAACTCTGTATTCTCTAGCACAAGTGAGAGTAATTTTTGAAGATGGATTTAAAGAAAGAACTCAGCATGAACACACAAGGCATGTAGTGATGGAAACATGGACCTAGGAGGTGGTGAAGGTAAAAATTAGTATGCAGGGTCTTAGCCATTCTGAGGTTAATGTTATTTTTGCTTTTGCAATTATCTGTGTAACGCTCTCTTTTCTTACTGTGTAATAATGATAATTAAGATGTGAGTGGAATGCATTCATGCTTATTGTTCCCAGAGGTGGCCACATAAATAACTTTGGTGTTTTTCTGTTGGTTGGAACCCAGAATGGTAAAGTGCCTATCATTTCCCTAAGAGTGCATATTCTGCTTTTTCCCAGAAGATGTTGCCTGGGCAGGTGGGGATTGTCTGGAATGTGGCAGCTTGTGTCTTTAAAGGAGGCCACTTCGAAAACTACATTAACACGTTCAAGCTTGTAGGATGTTATTTAGTTTAATTTAGGGCTAGTCTTAGCCACCTTCAAACTGGTGAATTACTCTAAATGACACAGTAGGGCCTTGAATGGGTTAGGGCAGCTTGCAAACATGCCACATGAACGAAAGAGCAGCTGACACCCAGGAAGAGTCCGGTGCAGTGCATGGGCCTGGTAAGATCCAGGACAGGACAGCTCTGTTGGCCTTTTCTGAGCAGAGAGTGATCAGGGCCAGCCTCACTTCCAAAATCCTCCCTCCTTTGTGCTGTGGAGGTGTGTTTTACTGAATGATAATCTAGGAGTCTGAAGGAGTTGATGGAGTTTCCATTTATTTAGAAATAGATGAGACTTTGGCATGGTTTGATCTGTGATCTAAAAAGGGAGATTAATTATTTTTAGTCTTTAAACAAAATCCAGGGTATTCTGAATCTTATAGCATAGCATTTGGATAAGTTCTCTAGGGCTGCCATAACACAGTACAACAAATTGAATGGCTTACACAATAGAGATGTATTTTCTCACAGTTCTGGAGGCCAGCAGTCTGAGATCAAGTTGTCAGCAGGGTTCACTCCTTCTGAGGGCTGTCAGGAAAGTCCATTCCATGCCTCTCCCTTACTTCTGTTCTTTTGCTGGCAATCTTTGGTGTTCCTTGGCTTGTAGAAGCATCACCCCTACCTTTGCCTTCATTGTCACATGGTGTTCTTCCTGTGCATATCTATCTCCAAATTTCCGTTTTTTTATGGTTACCAGTATTTTTGGACTAGAGCCTACCCTAAATATTTCACTGTGATCTGATTACCTCTGTAAAGATCCTATCTACAAATAAGGTCGCATTCTGAGGTACTGGGGGTTAGGAATTCAACATGTGAATTTTGTGGGGATACAGTTCAACCCATAGAAGCATTATCAGAAAATGCTTTTGTGTTGGTGGATGTTACGGTTTGAAGTCACAAGACTTCAAAGAAAAGCCATGTTTAAGGATACATCTGACATAACAGATGAAACACCAGTCTACTGAAAAACAATTCATTGTTAAGAGAAACTAAATAAGATCTGAATAAATAGATAACAGTTATCCCATATTCATAGATCAGGTGACTTAATGTTGCTAAAATGTCATTTTCCCTCAAACTGGTAGATTTAATGCAATTCCAATTTTAAAGGAATCAAAATCTCAGCATGTTCTTTTGTAGAAATTGAGGAGCCATTTAGGTATTTATGTTTAGGTGTTAAAGAATTAAGTTGATCTAGCACATTATTATTATTGTTGGTTCATGAAAGGACCCTTTCGTTTTATTTTATTTTGTTTTAGTTTATATGTTACTACTTACCTTCAGCCCTCAATTCAGTTACCATTCTGTTATTTATTTTTTGCATGCAATTAGTGATATTTTATTATTCACAATATTTTTAGTAAGTAGATTTAATGATAAGGAAAATCATTTCTGTGATTGTATGTGAGTGTGTGGATGTGTATATCCATGACTCTGCAAAGTCCTCTAATATTTTCATTCCTTTTCTTTTCCTTTTTATATTTTGTGTAGCCGGGGCCATGATTTTCCTGTGATGATTTTTTAGTCAAATATAGATATTTGGGCTCTTTGGTAGTGAGCACGATACAGTGGAAAGAATTCTTACTTGAGAATCAGAGAGCTGGGTTCTAATTCTGGATATGCCAATAGTCTATCTCTGAGAATTTGGGCAAAGTAGTTTCTCATTTCAGAACTATTTCCTCATTCATCCTCTAAACTGCTTGGCCAAAAAAATCTGTAACACAATAGTTCCCAGAATAATTTCAAACACAATCAAGATCAAGCAAAAAATATAGACCTGAGTAGGATGCCCAGATTATAAAATTCTGCTATAACTGAAAATATACTTTTCAAAAAATTATGCCCTCTACCAAGGGTTCATCTTCTACAACTTCAGTTCCAATTTGGATTCATCTATATCCATCCATTCAGCAGCCTAGCCAACGTTTATAGCTATGGGTTCTAAAGGTCCTAACACAGAACCTGCCCCAAACTAAATTCAACTTCTTCACCTGTGAGGTAGTTCCTCCTTCTGTATCCCTGTTTGATTAATAATATCAACATTCTGCTTCTCGAGTTTGAAATGTTCAAGTCTTTGGATTTTCTCTCTTTTGCCATCTGTTGTAAAGTTCAACCAGTCATAAAATCCTCTTAATTTGAAATAAAATACATCCCTCATCACCTCTCTTTACCCATCCTCACTGTCACTGCCTTAACATCTTCCCCAAATATTGTTCACCTTCTTCTTTTTTTTTTTTTTTTTTTTTTTTTTTTTTTTTTTTGCGGTACGCAGGCCTCTCACTGCTGTGGCCTCTCCCGTTGCGGAGCGCAGGCTCAGCGGCCAAGGCTCACGGGCCCAGCCGCTCCGTGGCATGTGGGATCCTCCCGGACCGGGGCACGAACCCGTGTCCCCCGCATCGGCAGGCGGACTCTCGACCACTGCGCCACCAGGGAAGCCCTCACCTTCATTTTTGTATCAACTTCCCAATTGTTCCCGATACTCTCACTTACCCCTCCTCAAGTGCCTTTTCTAATGGCATCCTCCTGAAGATGGAATATGATCAAGGTAGTCATATGCCTACATTTTCCACTGACTAAACAGTAAGAATTAACATCCAAAATTTACAGTTGGGTGGATTAGACTTTTCAAAGTATTTTCTTAATTTATTTTTCAAGTCTCAATTCCCAGTTTCTGACTGACACCGTATACCTTACCGAATATATTTAAAAATTTTTCTGAACGTATCACAGTGGATGGACACTTGCCAGCCTGTGTCTTATTTATTCTTCCGGGAAAGTCTTTCTTCTTCTTTGCCTGCTAAATTCAGTGAACACAGATAAACATTACCTCACTCAATAAACCTTCACAAAATCTCTCCAGGATCAGTCATTCCCTCCTTTATTCCCTACCTGCATTTAGCGCTGTGATATCCTGAGGGAAAGAACAATATTTTAGTCATCACTGTCCCAAGAGCCTCCTATCATGCCTAGAAAATCAGATGAATTGAAAACATATATTTATGCAAAAGAATCATTGAACCGTTGAATGGCCTTGCCTTCTATATTTAAAAGAGTGGGGCTGAATATTAAGGTGTATGAGGTTAGTTAAACAAATATTGCACAATGTCGCATCCTCTGTACTCAGCACAGTGCCTGCCACATCGTAAATGGACAATAAATTTGTTTTGAGCAGATGAGTTACCAAATGAGTGAATGGGTGAGCATGACAGACAGAATAGGGAAATAAGTAATGAAATGGACTTGGAGGGCTGTGAGACAAGCCCCTTGACCCTCAAGTCCCACATCCCCCAGCGTGAAGGTCAGTCTTACCCAGGAAAACTAGGATACCAGTGACCACTAATGTTAGCAACTATGTTCTAACACTGCATATTCTTGGGTTTTTCAGTTCGGAAAATTATGAATCAGAGATTTTCCACATAGTGTAATTGATTTATTAGTTCAGGTTATTTTTCCTTATCATAGATATGAATAAATCATTTCCAATGAAAGAGCCTGCTGAGAGGAACACTGTTCCCAGTAAGATACACAAGAGGAACCTTTCCCTACAGGGATAGATGGATATAGGTATGGAGTCAGGAAACTTTCCAAGAGAGGCAAGCATGTCACATATGCTGGGACCATGAACATTTTTCCAAGGAAGCCAAGGTGATCCTTGTGCACGTTAAAGATTAAGCACTGTAGTCTAAGGAGTGGGGTGAAAAAGATGTTTCTATGGCAGGCTAAATCCCGAAGAATGTATCTTCCTCTAACAAGTTTTAGAGTTTATTTCCCCCAGTCCTAGAGAGCTCTAAACATAGTCAACAAATGTCAACATAGCTTTGAAAATATTTAATTGGAATAAATAGAGTAACAAAATATCTCTCACATTGTTTATTAGAAAACTTGTGATGAATTAATTATCCTTTAGGTTGTGGAACCTCCACATCTACCAAAAGTTAGACTTATATGTAGGGGTGATAGTTTGACAGAACTTTTTAAAGGGAGAAGCAAAATAAAACACACGTACACAAATGACAAAGTTAATGCACAAACTCTGTAGAGTATCACTGGTGCCTTCTTGCATGGTTTTTAATACCAGTCTAGCAACTAATTAACAATTAATTTATCAATAACCATTGATTGAAGTATGGGCAGGAAAGGCATTAAATATACAAAAGTATTTAAAAACCCTCAAATATTTTCTTTTGAAGAAATACATGGACTTATTCTCAGGAAACAAAAAGCAAATTAGAATGTCATCAGAAAGAAATCACTTTTTAGTTTGTTGCCTAATTAAAGGCAGAATAATATAGTATAGTTTTACCCAAAGTTATAAATTTCATTTGAAAATTTACTTTCCAAAACCATTTCTTTAGAAACTTTGAAAACTGGTTTAAGGGGCTTCCCTGGTGGCGCAGTGGTTGAGAGTCCTCCTACCGATGCAGTGGGCACGGGTTCGTGCCCCGGTCCGGGAAGATCCCACATGCCGTGGAGTGGCTGGGCTCGTGAGCCATGGCCAGTGAGCCTGCGCATCCAGAGCCTGCGCGTCCGGAGAGGCCACAACAGTGAGAGGCCCGCGTACAGCAAAAAAAAAAAAAAAAAAAAAAAAAAAGAATGCATTTCCTCATGAGTGTATCAGTATTTGCATATGTATGTGTGTACATAGGTATAGTAAAAATGGAACTTTTGTTCTAGGAGAACAGTTGGCAAGATACACAAAAGACCTCATTTACCTCTCCTGTCTTATGTGTATCTTGAAATGTCTCAGCTGTCAGTGCTATTACATAAACATGATATCACCAAAGAGGACTGAACACTGCAGAAAGGAATCTCATTATGATTCAAGACTAGAGAAGGGCTAAGCTGTTTGTCATCAATTTGGATAGATTCAAATACAGCTGGAGTTTCCCTTGACTAATTATATTCCTTTCTGTACTGTTTTATTAAAGATAGGAGCAAAGGAAGTCCATCTGGAAGCGCTGGCACTTTTTTACTACCTGATTTTGATGGTAATCTTGGTAATATCAATAATTTAAAAAGGCAAATGTTACTATTAGATTAATTTTTTTCCTTTTATGACAAATTATTATTTTTTCCTTTTATTTACAAATTATTTCTATCTGGTAGAGTAAAGTATACGTAGATGGGATCAGGAGAGATAGGTTCAAATTTCAGATTTTTCACTTTATTTATTTATGTCTATAACTACTTCTCTTCCTAATCCTCTGTTTTCTTGGCTGTGAATTGAGAGGCTGGATTAGACTTCTCAAAATTATTTTCTATATCTAAAATCTATTATTTTATCCTAATGTTCACATGTAAAAATATTACCCATTTTTAGTTACACTATTTATTATACCATTCATATGACAACCAAATTTAATGCTATCAATGAACTAACTCTGCTCTATCAGCTATCAGATGGCTCAACATCCAAAACTATTTTGCCAACTCTCAAAACTTTTATTTGCTTTCTTCAAACTTATCAATGTTATAACAATGAAACATGGCTCAGAAAGAACATTGGTAGCCTGAAGAAGTAGAAGAAAGGGAGATGGGTTGTATTTTCAATTTTATTAAAATTCTTATTTTCCACTAGCTATATGCTTTTTATGCTTGGCCTAATTTCCTCTTAGCTGTGGGCAACTTTTCATGGGTTTTACAGTCTCTTCATAAAACACAACCTATCCCATTATCACATTACATACCTCCATAAGCATGTAGTATTTTGCTCAATTTAGAAGTGGGGGAATAAAGGCAAGAACAGTTTTCAAAGTTTTGAACTTTTCATTAAAGTGCAATTTATTGAGTTTTGCTTCCAGTCACGTATTATACAATATGCATGATGAACTACTTGAAATCTTTTTATTTACTGATTTCTATGCATCTCTTATAGGGGTAAGAATTTTTTTAGGTAAATGAATTATTTTAGCATGTCATTTTGTTTTCACTTCTATAAATGATACACATGAATTGATATTTACTATACTAATCTATCAAAGTAAAAAAGTCAATCACTCTACTTAACGGGACAAAGTAGATTCTTTATTTCCAATAGTTGAACATACTCTCCACTAGGTGATAAGGGAATTTTTACGTGCTGAGATCTCAGTATTTCCTGGCTTAATGAGTTCTTTCCAGTACAGGTAGGTAGTCTACCTAAATTTTAACTCCCTATCAGAATTAGTTTTACACAGTAGCCTTTGTATTGATCATTCTCTTTAGGTCAAGAGTCTTCAAGTTTCATCCCCTCACTGCTATACCTCAGGATCGTGTCTGATTGAGTGGACTTATATCTGGATGGAGAAAGTAGGGCCTTGGTTGATATGTTGTTCTCTGGATTTGGGGTGATGGTAGAATTGAGTTTCTTGCAGCTGGAAGCTGAAGTCCAACACTGCCCCTTACTGGCTGTTGGCTGAGGGCCTTTCTTTCAGTTCTGTAAGCCTGCCTGCATTCCTTCTTGTGTGACTCCCTCCAACTTCAAACCAGCAACCAAATGTCAAGTTCTTTCCGTTCTTCAAATATCTCTGCTGTCTTCTTCCATTCTGCCACCAACAAGAGAACACTCTGCTTTTAAGAGCTTTTATCTGATTAGATCAGGCTCACCTGAATAATCTGCATACTCTAATTTAACTGACTTGGCACTTTAATTACATTTGTAAAATCCCTTCAAAGCAGTACCTAGATTAGTGTTTGAAAAACCAGGCGACTGGAATCTTGGGAGGGGCATCTTTAAAATTCTGCCTACTGCACTTCTGTCTTCTAGTCCCCAAAGATTCATGTCCCTCCCAAAAGCAAAATACATTTAGCCTGTTCCATGGTATCTAAAATTTCTTTTCATCACAGCGTCATATTAAGTTGATTTCTCATCTGTATCTCATCAGCTTAAAAATTCTAAAATCTCATTGTTTAAATCATCTAAATCAGGTGTGGATAAGGCTACCTTCCTTTCTGAAGACTCTGAGGAAGAATCTGCTTCCAAGTTCATTTAGGTGTTGGCAGAAGTCAGTTCTTCATGGTTGTAGGACTGAGGTCCTCTTTCCTTGTTGGCTGTCTGCCAGGGGGTGCTCTCTGTTCCTCGAGACCAGCTGTATTATATCTGCGAAGTGCCCTTGCCATATAACATAACATATTCATGGGCATGCTGTCTCATCATATTCCCAGTTTCCTTGGATGAGGGCAGGACAACTTTGGCAACCATTTAAGAATTCTGCCTACCATTTTAGTAGATGCTCCTATGGGCCTTCAGGAGCCCTTCCTAATTCTCTTCTCCCTCTGCTACTCCTGATCACTTAAGCCTCAATTCTCAATGTTCTTGAGTTTCCCCATTGAGGTTCTGAGGCAGGTGGAGCAAGGACCTGGTATCTGATTTATTTATCCTCCCTTTGTCTTTCTTCTTCTTAAAAACCACTCAGTCTGGCAAAACAGGCTTTACACTTGTTCTTTCCATTTTATTATGGTTTTCCTTAATGTAAAACTCTGAAATTATGTTTGCCAATTTGGTTCTTACTATGGTTGTCATAGGACAATTTGGATCCTGGGATTATAGAGTTCAAATATAACTATATACTCACTCTTTTCTAATATTGGTGAGATACTAACACATCTTTCCAAAATACACAGAAAATATACAAGAGATAAGTGGAGATGCATGCAATTGAATGAATACTGAAAATTGGAGAGAAATTGCACATTGTGATCACCAAGTGTTTACATTTGAATTTGGATAATTGATTCTGTGGTGAATAGAAATACCTTTAAATTTTGATCCTAACATTATAGTCATGTAATAAATGCTACCTGGGTCTGGTGTCCAGGAGAGCCAGTAAAATCTGAGAAATATCATAGTGAACATACAGATGAAAATAAATTGTTCACATAACATTTGTTTAACAAATATTTATTGAGTACCTACTATATGTCGATAACTACTATTTGTCACTGTTCTAAGTAAATGGGATACATGAGTAAACAAAGCAGGTACAAAATCCCTGTACTCAACTATACAAGTAAATTATATAGAATGTTAGAAAATAAATACTACTTACAAAATTAGAGCAAAATAAAAGAGATCAGAAATGTTGATCCTGGGATGGAGAGATTCAATTTTAAATATGTTTATGGAAGAAGATCTAACTAAAATTGAGAGCCAAACTTGACGAATGAAAAGGAGGTTGCTAGTGAATATCTAGGAAAAGAGAATTGCAGGCAACAGTTAAGGAAGAGTTGGGACAATGGCCTTAAGATAAGACTACGTTTGGAATATTCTAGGAGCAGCAAAGGAGCGGTGGGGCTGGAGTGGAGGAAATGATGGGGAGAGTGAGAGGAAACAGGTAGAGGGGTGGGGGTGGGAAGAGAAGTCAGGTAGGAATATATAGTTACTGTAAGGATTTCAGATTTGACTTTGAAAGAAATGGGAAGACCTTCAAAGACTTTGAGGTAGGTTTGACGTAATAATTCAACTCACATTTTAAAACAATCACTTTCACTGCTTTATTGAGAGTACTTGTATGGGGCAAGGCTGGAAGCAAGGACCTGGCTAGAAGGCTACTGCAATAATCCTAACCAGAGAAGATGGTGCTTTTACACCAGGGTGTTAGAAGTGGAAATGTGAGTGGTGAGAAAATTGTTGACGTATTTTGAAGATAAAGTCAAGAGAATTTTTTGAAGGATCAGCTGTAGGTGTGAGAGAAAGAAAGGATTCAATGATAAATCTAAATTTTTTGGCTTGAGCATTTAGATTTAGAAAGATAGAGTTGTCAGCTTAGATGAAGAATACAGGTAAAAGCAGTTTGGGGGGGTCAGAATTGCATAAGTTTGAAATACTTATGAGATATCCAAATGAAAATGTTTAATAAATATCCAAGTAGAATTTTTTTATTAGATATCCACATACAAATGTTTATTAGAGACCCAAGGAGAAATGAGTAGAGATTTGAATACATGAATCTGAAGTTCAGGGGAGAGGTATGGGCTAGAGATATAAACTTGAAAGTTATTGGTATAAAGACAGCCTTTAGATCCAAGAGACTATATAGAATCACTGATATAGCGAGTGTGGATGGAGTAGAGGATTAAGAACTGAGTCCAGGAACACTGCAATTTTAAGAGGTTGGGTAGAAAGGAGGAATAAGAAAAGGAGACTTGATAAGAAGAGGACAGTGTGGTAAGAGGTATGGTAGGAGGGTGTATTTTTCTGAAAATCAAGGGAAGAGATTGTGTCAAGAGGGAAGTGATCATAAAGAAGGATGATCAGTGTCAAATATTGCTGCTGGGTCAAGCGAGATGAGGACTGAAGATTGACTGTTGGGTTTAAGCAATTGACTTTGTCAAAATTAGCTGCATTCAAGTGTGGGATGATAGCTTACATGGAGGGGGTTTAAAGGAGACTGGAGAGAGCAGCATGGGATGAACTGATGTTTGCACAGCTCTTTGATGAGCAGAAATAGGGAGCTTAACTGGTGAAGAAGTGGAGTCAGAGATTTCCCTTTTTATTTTTTATTTTATTTATTTATTTTTAGAATCTTCCCGAATACGGACTCAGAATAGATTGCAGGCAGGAGCAGATTATAAGATTATATTTTATTTATTTATTTATTTTTGGCTGTGTTGGGTCTTCGTCTCTGCGCGTGGGCTTTCTCTAGTTGCAGCGAGCAGGGGCTACTCTTCACTGCGGTGCGTGGGCTTCTCATTGTGGTGGCTTCTCTTGTTGCGCAGCGGAGGCTCTAGGCATGTGGGCTTCAGTGGTTGCGGCATGCGGGCTTAGTAGTTGTGGCACGTGGACTTAGTAGTTGTGGTCTGTGGGCTCTAGAACGCAGGCTCAGTAGTTGTGGTGCACAGGCTTAGTTGCTCTGAGGCAGGTGGGATCTTCCTGGACCAGGGCTCAAACGCAAGTCCCCTGCATTGGCAGGCAGATTCTTAACCACGGCGCCACCAGGGAAGCCCAAGGGATTTCCCTTTTTAAATGAGAGAAAAACAGAGTGTTTCTGTGCTGATTAAAATAATCATATAGGAGGAAAAATTGGTTATGGAGAAGAGAGAATTGCTATGGCAAAATACTTGAGTAGGTGAGAAGGAATAGGATCTAATACCCAAGTGAGGGAAATGGCTACAGTTGTTCATCTATTATAATAGGTGAGAAGGAATAGTATCTAATACCCAAGTGAGGGAAATGGCTACAGTTGTTCATCTATTATAATAGGTGAGAAGGTAGGGCACATGGATACAGATACTGTAGGTCTGTAGGTAGATATGGTGGTAATGCCTTCAAATTTCACAGTGGAAAAGGATGCAAGGTCATGCACTGAGAATAAAGATGATGGAAGGAGTGGAAAAATTTTGAATTTAATTGAAGAGAAATTAGGTAAAGGTATTATGATTTTAATTGTCATTTCATATTATGTGAATTATACTGAAATGCTTTTATATCTGATCTTGTTTACCTTATTCTTGTCATCTATTAGTAGAACTTTGAGCCAATATACTTGTTTTCCAAGCGTTTTTTTCACAAGTGCCGTAGTGTGTTGGAACAGTAGTCTATTAACTCCAGAAATGAGAGTATGCTATGTTAGATATTTGCTTTTATGCTATGACTTTCATAAATTATTTTTCTTAATGACTTTTAGTCATGTGTATTAATTTTTGTTTCTAATACAGTTTTCCCTTTGGATATGAGAGCACTTTGCAACTTAATTCTCAAACATTTTGCATAAAGAGAAACCAGATATATTAATGGTAGATTAATCAGTATGTTTATTCCAGACCCAGAGCAGCACTGTGTGATAATAGTGAACAAAAAGGAAGAGTCTTGCTATCATAAATAATGCTGTATGAAAATTAGCCACATCATTAAATTCAACTCCTTTAGCCCAAAATAGGAATTAGTGTATTCAAATAAATACTGGAACAAAAAGGCAAGTTGTTCTAATACATGTTAAATTCCTAAGAACAGACTTCCTGGAAATAACTAGTTAGGCATTTAGATACCATACAGAAATATTATCTCTATCTAGACTCATTAAGAGAAAGACATTTGTAAACAGAATTTTGAGGATATCCTCATGCATTATTCTCACTTTTACCTCACAATATAAGCATTAAACCTAAATACTTATATTGCTATTTTATTGGTAAACTCCAGTGCTGTTAAAACACCGCAGACCAATAGTTCAAACCTAGCAATACCATTTGAGTGGGAGAGCAAATCTCTATATGAATTTGGAGTTATATTTCAAAGGAACTGCATACAATATAAAAGCTTACTGAACAAATACCATTAAATAGAGGAAACTGAATTCTCTCCTCCAACATGAAAATGTATTTTGTTGTTATAAATTAGAAGTAAATTTCCATGCTCTATCATTCTTTACCATGATTTATTTCATTTAGTTTTCCCTCAGAATCTCAAATACACCAACATGTACAAATATATCAACTCTAATACCCTACCTATAACTTACACTTTGGTTGGTACATGTTTTCTCCTCTCCCTCTTCCCTCCCTTTTTCTCCAGAATTGCTCTTGCTCTAAGGGGCACAATGTAGGTTAGTAGTGAAGGAAACCAGAGATAAAGCATAAATGTATACACAATATAATTATAGACTCAAAAGGACATAGACATCTATACCAAGTAGAGAGAAGGCAAACTATGTCTAGAAGGCGGTCTGAGTTTAAGTCTTAGCAATTTAAATACTTTAAAAATTCTGCGTATACAGCAAAAAAAAAAAAAAATCCACGACAGAACAAATAATATACTTATGCTAGGCAATATTTCGCTGGGTTGCATATGAGGGGGTGATTAATAAAGCCTACAGGGAAGATGTGTAGGATAAATGATGCAGTCAGAAATGGTTAAGCAGTTTTGGATTTTCCTGAAAATATTCATTCTTCTAGTAAATTCTGAGCACCTGCTGATCAAATTGCTACTAGAAGTATTTCCTTGTGTATGACATTTGCATTATTCCCTGTCATGTTTGTTGCAGATGATTAACCTGTGATAATCTAAGTCAAAGCTTTTGAAATTGGTTTGATACAGATTAAATAACAGTATGAACAACAAGTTTTTTAGTAGAAGAAAATGTATATTTGAAGTATAAACTAAAAAAATATACACTACCTTTAAAAAAGATAAAGTTTATTGATGTTAAGCTATAGACATATTATTTTTGTTCCTTTGTTTTCCATGATCATTTTGTACATTTCTATCAGCTATACATTGTAATTGTTTGCATCTCTGTTACTGGGCTAAGATGTTCTTGAGGACAGTCACAAGATTTATTGATCTTGATACTTTCATGTGGCACACTTGTAGTCTTCAACATGTTATACAGAGGTTATAACCTATGTCAAAGACTGACCATTGGGTAGTAAACATATGGGCTAGATCCAAAGAGAACTAAAAAGACTTTGAAAACTAAATGGACATTCAAACCACAGCTTACAGAAGGCAAGTTGGAACTTAAGGCCTGAACTGAACCAATTAATTTCAAAAACAAAAATACCATCATTCTCTATAGGATTTGTAAAAAAGACACAGAATATTGACATAATATCCGAAATTCATAAAATGAAATAAAAAATGACTCAGCATACAACAGACCATGAAAGTCTCAGCTGATACAGAAAAGACAATTAGCACATGCCAACAGCAAGATGGCAGATATGTTGAAATTATGTGATATAGACATTAGAACAACCATTGTAAAAATGCTTGAAAAAATATTTTTGTGGCCAGCATAGTTTTAACATTTTAAATAAATACTTTTAAGTACTTGAAACACTAAAACTGTAAGCTCCCTTCTGATCTAATCACAGACTAGATTCGCTCATTTACTTGGTGCTTGCAGTAATGAGATTTTGTAGCATTTGGAATAGGCTAGATTTTCTTAGTTGTGATGATGTTCAACCCTTACAGGGCATTTAGGAAATGTGTGAGAGTGCTTGGGTGTTTATAATTGTTGGAGGTACTACTTGCATTTGATTAGAGGCTGGGAATGCTGGATATTCTGCAGTGTAAAAAACACTCCTTTATGGCAAAGACTTGTCTCTTTCAAGTATCTCTACAGTTATCTTCACACAGGAGAAAGATTTACTCATGTTTGCCTGAGGTGAAAATTTAACTCCATATTAAAAATAAACATAAGAAATACTTTATTATTGTTTTATGTAAATTTCTAGGAATGAAGATGTGTAAATTTAGAAGAGATTGTACATTTTTTTCAGAACATTACCAAAAGTTGATTACCATTTTGCTATCATGAAACCAATGACATATCAATTCATGGATTTTAAGTCTCCAATACAACATCCATATAGCTGTTGTTCATTTCAGAATAATAGCTAGAGTGTTACAAAAGTATTTTTTTATAATCAAGGGCACTTTAGTTCTAAATAGGTTGTGAATCATGGCATAGGTCTTCTGATACACATTTGTTTCAGTTTGTTTCCCAGGTATCTAACAATTTTATTGAACAGTTTTGAGGGTAGGTTGGCGGTCAGCCTAAAATATATACCAAAAAACCTCTTAAATTGCCCATAGTGGGATCTAAGAATTTAAAAGCACTAAGATCTAACCTTACCTTCTATAAAAAGGAAGAGACAAATGATCTTTTAACTTTTTTACTAGAAGATCTATCACTAAAAGCAAACACGAGCAATCAAAAAACAAAGCCCCAATTCATTTCCCGGTAACTCATCCCAGTGGTACTATACTAGGGTAAAGGCTGTTGATATCACATATTAATCATATTCATAAGTCAAATAGCGACTATGGTATAATTTCCATACAAATTAGACATAAAATTGGTATAATTCAATATCCTGTTGAGATAAAAACTCTAAATACAACAAAAACAACATTGACTCAAACCTTACACCTTATAGAAAAATGAACTCAGTTCTTCTGACCACTTTTTAATCAGAAAGTTGCTAAGAGACTAGATCTTAAATGTTCCCACATGAAAAAGAAATGATAATTATGTGACATGATAGAGGTGTTAGCTAACGTTATGGTAGTAATAACTGCAATGTATAAATGTATCAGATCAACACATTGCACACCTTAAACTTACATAATGTTATATGTCAAGTATATCTCAATTTAAAAAATAAATAAATAACAATTAACTTAAATGAATCATGAACTAGGTGTAAAACATAAAACTGTGTATATTTTAGGGAAAAAAATGAAGAGAATTTTTAGGATTCAGAACTGAACAATGAGTTCTTAGACTTGACATCAAAAACATGATCCTTAAAAGGAGAATTGGTAAATTGGATTCCATCACAATTAAAAACTTTTGTTTTGTGAAAGTCTTTGTTAAAAGGATGAAGAGCTATCAACTGGGAAAAAATATTTGCAGGTCTCATATTCAACATAGGACTATCATCTAGAACAATAAAGAACTCTCAAAACTGAATAAACAATCAAACAATCTCATTAGAAAATAGGGAGAAGGTATGAAGAGACATCTCACCATAGAGAATTTACAGATGGCAAGTAAACACAGGAAAGACTCATTAGCCATTAGGAAAATGCAAATTGAAACTACAATGAGATACCACTACAGATCCATCAGAATGGCTAGAATAAAAAACATCAATTACACCAAATGCTGGCAAGATGCTGAATAATCACTCATATACATTGCTGGTGGGAATTCCAGCCATTCTGGAAAACAGCCACATTTCCAGCCATGCTAGAAAACAATTTGGCAGATTCTTATAAAACTAAATGTATTTTTATCCAAGGCTGAGATTCAGGCGAGACAGGAGAGGCACTTACCTCAGGTACACAATTTAAGAAAAGGTGCTGAAAGCTCAGTAATCACAATAAACAATATTTTAATGCAGTCTTTTGAAAAATCAAAATTAATGAAAAATCTGTTTTTTTGAAAAAATTTCAAAAATTTTAAAACAGAATAGTACAATTCAGCAAATTGTACTCCTGGGCATTTGTCCCAGGGAAATGAAACCTTCTGTTCACACAAAACCTGCACATCATTTTCATAGCAGCTATAACCCCAAATTGTAATCAAATCAATGTCCTTCAAAGGGTGAATGGTTAGACATATATATTGTGGTACATCCATACAATAAAGATTGCCAGTACCACTTGGGTGGATCTCAGGGGCATTATGCTGAGTGAAAGAAAGTCAATCACAAAAGTTACACACAGACCAGCTTCTCAAGGCTGAATTCTCAAGGTTACATAAGAACTTGAGGAAATTCTGCAATCAAGGAAGCCCCCTGTTTTTAACTTCCCATACATTTGCCAGAAGATATTAATCCTATGTGCAAATATTACTAGTGTATTGGCCTCCCCTCAGGTGATTAGAATGCTGATAGGACTATGCTGTAATTTATTCCTTCCTGAAGCATCATTACTATTGAAATTTGAGTGCATTAGGATATTTGAATATAAAATCATTGAAACAAAATTAAAATAATATTTTGCCTTCAACAGAAGGTTATATACTGTATGAAGCCATTTGTGTAATACTCTTGAAATAACAAAATTATAGAGATGGAGAGCAGTTTAGTGTTTGCCGGAGACAAGGGGAGGGAAGTTCCTTTGGGGTGACGGAACAGCTCTGTATCTTTATTTTGGTGGTGGCTCCATAAGCATATAGGTGTGATAAAATTGTATAGAACTATACACACACACAACAGACACAAAGCATTGCATGTAAAAACTGGTGAAATCTGAATAAGATCTGTACTCTAGTTAACAGTATTAAACCAATGCCAATTTCCTGGTTCCTAGTAATTATTGTACTCTAGTTATGTAAGTTAACATTCTCTGATGAAGGTTACAGAGGACTCTACTATTTTGGCAACTTCTTGGAAGTCTATAATTGTCTCAAAATAAAAAGTTTTCAAAAAATGAACAAAAGGGTAGTGGCTTAAATGAGAACACTGTCTCAACTAAAATCATGCTTAATGTTGAAACATAGGGTATACACCTGGTCTAGTAATGCCTAACAAGACTTTTAGTTAACATACTTCCAGAAGAGCTACTCAGTTTATAAATATGCTCAGTATTCCTTTGGATGGTATGTTTATTTTCTTTCATGATGCTGCATCTTTTCAGAGTTGCCATAAAATGTTCTTCTACATCTGGATGAATGCCCTAAATTAATGAGGTTTGGGGTTAGAGAAAAGCTCTTCTCACAGCTATGCCCTGGCTCCTTTGCCTCTTTGGAAGGCACTCAGGCCTAGGGGAGCCTGAGTGGGTCGTCAGTGTGGTGGTGAGGGGTGAGCGACCAACAGAGGAAATGAAAGAGGCAACCCAAAATCCGAAAGAGTAAATGTGACCAATTATATGAAAAAGTACTAAATTGCTTGCAGAATGATGGAGAAGTTTGGATTATAAAATGACAACTGATATCATTAAGATACACCAAAAGATCTGAAGACAATTTAAAACATTTTAGCTTCCTTGTTCATATTACTGAGGCTACAGAGAAAGGTACTTTCATTACTGCTGTAGTCATTCATAATTTAGCTCATCCTTTACAATCGCAAAAAAGACATCTTCAGGCAAAGTTGCCTTGTTTTCAATATGAATTTTAGAAAGCAGTGTTAGCAGCATTTGAATTATACCCAATAAAATTTCTCAAAAAAAAAACCCAACAGAATACTTTTACAAAAATAGGGGTAATTACAACTCTTCATATAGTTATAGCAAAGGTAAATATATTTTATGTATAACTGTATAATTTTCCCTTGGATGGTAAAAGTTTTATAGATGGCATCTCATTACTCTCATTTTCAGATAGTGGGAATCAAAGAAAACAGTAATCAGGAAATTTTTGTGTCATTCAGAATAGAACAAAATGATCAAGCCATGGTCTCCTTTTATGGGAAAACATAATGAGATTTCTAGGGCCAACTCTGCCAGGATCATAACTGGCAATATTAATATCTGTCACACTAATTTTTTGATTTGCTCTGAAAAATGATAGCCCTTAAATGCTGAACATTTATTTAGTTGGGTGCATAGACAAAAACTTTTCCTATTACTAAATGTTTCATTCCTGTTCAAATAAGGAATTTCTTACTATAAATTTTCTGAACAATTCCTTGAGAGTCATTTTAACTATATATGTATATATTATATATACATAGATATGCATATATTTATATGTGTATCTATCATCTAGCTCTTTATGTATATATACACATAGATACACTTGTCCCCAGCTAAATGAAACTATACCATGCTTTTTTTTTTCTCAGAATATCAGCTGCCTGTGAATGACAATTTTAGTTGACTATCATCTGGCTGATGTGTCCCATAGTTATGTATCTCCTCCAAGTGTCATTCATTTGCACTTTTCCAGTTGTGTAAGTTGTCATATATGGAAAGCTTAGTTCACTGGCATCCTATTTGCAATATATTCCACCAATGGAGCATTTCATACCTACTGGGAAGCTACCAGTAATTTAATTGTTAATTTCATTCTGCCTCCTGCTTTTAGTTGTTGTTTTTCTTTTTTCATATTTACCCCATTAATGTAATTGTTCATTGGGTAGGAAGTAGAAAGGGTGATGTCATGAACTTGGCCAAGTTGTCTGGAAAGATAGTCTTGAACTTTGGATACTCTGGAGGAGAACTGTGGTTAAAAATCCCAAGGAGTAAACAACTGATAGAGCTCTAAAACTGTATAGATGACTACATAGTTGGCTCCACGTCTATAACAAATTGTTATTTCTAAAGACTCTGGAAGTTCAGAATTGTATTGTGACAAATTGTAAGCATGCCTAATTCTCAAGAAACAGTAGGCAGTTTTGCTTAACCAGTTACTAAGGATGCTATAATTCTCCCAGGAGAAGAAAGGACCTTTGCTTCTGACGCATTCTATTTTTGGCTCGGAAATAAAAAAAAAAAAAGATAAAGTATAAAACTTATGTAATAAAGACATTGTCTCATTCAACATAAATATTCTGAACCATTCCATTTTCACTCGAAGTCCACCATTCCTGACACTCAAGTAAGATTTTACCAGAGCCGGAGTCCACCAGGATCCCTGGAGTAATATAGTTAGAAAAGGTTTAAGAAATACCAGAGGTTGTCACCTGAATTTCACTGTGAATGATGATGAGAAACTAATGCAAGCAGTAAAGACAAGACTGTCCCAGGGATCGTAATTTAGCGAACTGAGAGTTTCAACTTCCTCCTTACTATTTTAAGTGTTTAATGGCTGCTAAATTTGAGTCACATATGGCTACTATGAGCACAAATTGACAATTCAGCAAACACCTCCCCCAGCGCATACACTGGTAGCATTAGAGAAAGTGAGAAAACTAGGGAGTGATTATTCTAGGACTCCTGACAAAAAACCTATAATGGTGCTTCATCTTACTTTGGGTTGAGGGCATAGTGTGGATAAGAAGCAAGGAAAAGAAAATGTCTCGAAGACATCTTGGATGAGTAGCCAACAGTAATGGAAGACCAGAAATATATATTCACATACATATGCTTTTTCTCTATGATTAAGAAATATTCTATCGTTTATAGAATTAAAAGCAACAGGCAGTTGATGTTTTAACAGTTTATGTCATATACGTTTGACAGTATTCAAAACTTTTCTCCAAAACTTTTTCTTTTTTTTTCAACTTTTGTGAAGCTGCCAGGCAGCTGTGAGGCAACTGCAAAAATCTGAGTGATCCCTAAACATACTTTTCATGAGGAAAATGTTTTCCCTTTAGGGGAAAAATTACAATTAAAACCAGTTTTGATCCTGCATTCTCCTTGGACTTATAATATTTTAGTTGTTTTCCTTTTTTATTAAAAAGCCTGAATTTTTATCAGCTGAAAAAATTAGAGCATAGAAATACTTTATGAAATATTTGAATTGCTAATTGTGTGGGATTTATTTTAGGTTTGTAGTTTCTCAAACAGTGGAAATAACAGCTGTGACGTTGTGCATTTGAGACTCCATACTCTTAGGCAAAAGGTGTAGAGTATAAAATAGTCCATCTCTAATATGCGACACTTTGAATCCATTATACAGTTCTCTTTATGCTGAGAAAAAATCACTGATGTTCTCATTCTGCTGTTAATAACAAAACACCTCTCTCCCTCCCTCCCTACCCACCCTCCTATCTAGGGGGTGGTTTTGTGGAAAGAGTAATTGGGTATTCCTAAGTATTTTCAACTTTAATTCTATAGAAATATTGTAAAAACTGAGAGTGATTTTCTGGGATAAGTATAAAAGTGTTCTGGGGCTTCCCTGGTGGTGCAGTGGTTGAGAGTCTGCCTGCCGATGCAGGGGACACGGGTTCGTGCCCCGGTCCGGGAAGATCTCACATGCCGTGGAGCGGCTAGGCCCATGAGCCATGGCCGCTGAGCCTGTGTGTCCGGAGCCTGTGCTCCACAACGGGAGAGTCCACAACAGCGAGAGACCCGCGTACTGAAAATAAATAAATAAATAAATAAATAAATAATGGTGTTCTGTAATATTATTTACATTTTAAAATGGTGTCTATTTTTTTTAGGAAAAAGCTAAATAATCCTAAAGTTTTCTTGTATTTACATAGAAACAGGAAATAATTAGGACAAAGTAATGGAATCTGTAAAAGACATTCATATGAATCTATTTTTGCCACTACCTGTTCACTGGAATTCCTTAAACTCTGTGAGTCTTTGCAAAATGGGAATAATAATAATTACAATGCAGAAGATTTTCTAAAATTATACACATGAATGTCCTTTTTTAAAGCTTTCTTTTGATATAATTACGTATCATAAACTTCGTTTGTTTTAAGTTCACATTTCAATGATTGTGTATTTACAGAGTTGTACAAACATCACAATTTTACTTATTTTAAATTAAATGATTGCTGTGGTTGTCAGATTTCTAAGATGGCACTCCAGGATTCCTGGCCCTTGATTATTCAATCAAACTTTTTTATAGGTACAGCTGAAAGGTCCCAGATCATTTGACATTAAGATATAGAAGTGATCTGAGTGGGCTGGACCTAATTACAGAAGTCCTTTAAAAGCAAGGACTTTTCTCTGGCTGGAGATTGAAGAAGTTAGAGGGATATGGAGCATGAGAGGGTTTTGATAAGGGAGGGGTCCTCCGCCTTTGAGATAGAGCAGGCTCCCAGGCAGGGCACTGAGAGTGGCTTCTAGGGGCTGAGAGCAGGTCCAGACAGTGGCCAGTAAAGAAATGAGACTTCAGTCCCTGAAATAAGGAGTTGGAGTGCTTTAGAGGGAAAATGCAGGGTAGGCCAGCTGAGGATTGGAAAAGTGAAATAATAGAGGGAAGGTGGCGAGTAAAGGGTATTAAATCCAGCTACCACAGAGGATACCTTGGCAACTGCCTCCCCTTGAGGAGCCGTCGTGCTCACTTACTTCTAGCCATTGCTTTTGATTCTTGAATTCATGGCTTGCCTCAACTTTGCACTTCCGTTACCTCTTTCCAGAAGACTTCTCTCTAATTACTCAAATATGTCTCTGTAGTACTTTATTCAGATCTTTGCTCATCAACCTAAATGTTTTAGCACCCCTCACTCTGACACTCTTTATTCTTTTTTGTGTGTTTTTTATTGAAGTATAGTTGGACAATATTCTATAAGTTACAGGTGTACAGAATAGTGATTCATGAGTTTTAAAGGTTATAGTCTATTTATAGTTATTATAAAATATTGGCTATATTCCCTGTGTTGTACAGTATATCCTTGTAGCTTATTTTATACCTAATAGTTTGTAGCTCTTACTCCCCTACCCTTATATTACCCTTCTCCGCTAGTGTGTTCTCTATATCAGTAAGTCTGCTTCTTTTTTGTTATATTCACTACTTTGTTATATTTTTTAGATTCCACATATAAGTCCATCCATGTTGCTGCAAATGGCAAAATTTCATTCTTTTTTATGGCTGAGTAGTATCTTTATTCTTTATCCTGTTTTTTTAACAGCAATTATCACTTCGTCATAGCATCTGGAAATTTATGTTTTGTTCCTCAACTAGACTGCAAAGTCCCAAGAGTGCAAACTTTGTACTAGTTTCCACAGTAAATTCAATTCCTAGATTATTGTTTGGCACACATAGAAGGCGCAAAAAAATACTGGCTGCTTAACTACATGAGTGAATACTTCTATGATTAAACCATTTGTAAAAAAAATTAAAACATCATTTTTACATAGAAATACATATGTACTAATTGCACAAACTTGTGTATGAGACTGAAAATAGAATTCCTCAGGGCAGAGAATGAGACAATTGACATAGGGGTAGGGGGGAGTCAACTCCCTAAATAATGTTTTATTAATTTAAAAAAATCTGAAGTAGATTTGCCAAATGTCAGGATTAGTTAGAGTAGGATGTTTGTAATCTGGTGTTCATTTTATATCTGTATATTTTAGAAAAAATATTTTGAGAAAAAACAAACAAAATAATTGAAGAGGATCAGACATTGGCTATAGTAAAGTGCTGACTTTTTTTTTCCTCTTCTTGCTTTAAATTAAACTTTTTACTGCCTTGATGATGAAAAAGTACATTTAGCTTTATGTGAAAGTGAGCTATAATGAGGATATGGAAATAAAAGAAAGGAAAGTGCTTACGTAAGACTAAGTTGTTGAACTTAAAGCACCACAGAAGTAAATTTTCAGGCAGCAGCATTTTCTGTTTTAAAGTGGAAGTCACTACCTACATGGAGAAAAGCGTTTAAAAGTTTTACAGCTTCTCACCAAAATTGTAAGGACTATTTTTAAAGTTCTAGTGATCATTAGTTAAATATAGAATATGGGCCATTTTATTAAATTTTAATCAACACAGCAAGGAAATGGCACATTATGGTTTATTTTTATGCATAGTTCAAATTTCATTGAGAAATCTATAAAAATTGATTTAGCAGTAGAATAAACAAACATTTCTCCTGATTAAACTTCTATGTTTGCCTTTCTTTGTTTTAAGCACTGTCACAAGCTGAGAAGTAGGACAGAAAAAAAAAGTTCCAACAATGTCTCTTAGAAATTAGAGGCTGAGGCAAAGTTAACATTCTCATACTTTGGAGGTGCAATTCTGGGGCTACACGAATGAGGGAAGGAGTGTAAACGACTATAAGCAATTGCAGTTGGGTGTGTTGGGGAGATGCACAGCCTTACGAGAAACAGAGCTCATTGCTCAATCATGTGGGAGGCTTCCAGAGAGGAGGGAAAACTATGCATCACTTTCCGTATCCTGATGCGCATATGTCAAAATGTGCACAAAGGCTATTCACTCCTTTGCATGCCTTGGTTTTGTTACCTGGTCCAGCTGGGCAGCCGCTGGGGAAGCCAGAGCTTCTGTAAGATTCCACAAGGACATAGGGACTGCTGGTGCTCTTGCTGCAACGCCTTTGATGGAGGTCCTGTGGAACTATCATCCCCATGCCTGGGAGAGGCTGAGGCAGCCAGGGTGTCAGATGATGAGAAGGTGGATAGTGGTAGCTGGGGCTCTTCTTTGAGTGAGTGGGTGAGGCTGGGGGACAGGAAAAGTGAGAGAATCGAGAGGGGCACAGAAACTGTGATGTAAAGTATAGCAATTTTAAAAGATTTTACGGAAAAATTTGAATAGACAGAATCTACCTTAGCTGAATACTGAGTACATGGAAACACGCTACATAAGCAGAATGTTGTTTTGGATACATTCACTTATTGTAAAATGAGGAAGGACATGAACAGTAGTATTAATCTAGTGGAAGCAAAAAAAAAATTCTGAGAATTATTTTTTTACTCTTTTTTTTTTTTTTGCGGTACGCGGGCCTCTCACTGTTGTGGCCTCTCCCGTTGTGGAGCACAGGCTCCGGACACGCAGGCTCAGCGGCCACAGCTCACGGGCCTAGCCGCTCTGCGGCATGTGGGATCTTCCCGGACCGGGGCACGAACCCGTGTCCCCTGCATCGGCAGGCAGACTCCCAACCACTGCGCCACCAGGGAAGCCCTACGCTTTTTAAAACAAATTTATTGCAGTATAGTTGATTTACAATGTGTGTTAATTTCTGCTGTAGAGCAAAGTGATTTCGAGATATATATATATATGTGTGTATATATGGATATATACACACACACATATATATATATACGTATCTCTCTTTTTCATATTCTTTTCCATTATGGTTTATCACAGGATATTGAATATAGTTCCCTGTGCTATACAGTAGGAGCTAATTGTTTATCCATTCTATATATACTAGTTTGCATCTTCTAATCCCAAACTCCCAATCTTTCCTTCCCCCACCCCCTCTTGGCAACCACAAGCATGGTCTCTATGTCTGAGTCTGTTTCTGTTTCATAGATAAGTTCATTTGTGTCATATTTTAGATTCCACATATAAGTGGTTTCATATGGTTTTTGTCTTTCTCTTTCTGACTTACTTCACTTAGTATGATAATCTCTAGGTCCATCTATGTCCCTGCAAATGGCATTATTTCCTTCTTTTTTATGGCTGAATAGTATCCCTTTGTATATATGTACCACATCTGTACCCATTCATCTGTCAGTGGACATATACGTTGCTTCCATGTCTTGGCTATTGTAAAGAGTGCTGCTATGAACATAGGGTTGCATGTATCTTTTTGAGTTATAGTTTTTTCTGGATATATGCCCAGAGGTGGGATTGCAGGATCATATGGCAACTCTATTTTTAGTTTTTTGAGGAACCTCCATACTGTTTTCCCTAGCAGCTGCACCAATTTACATTCCCACCAACAGTGTAGGAGGGTTCCCTTTTCTTCAGGAGAATTCTTCAGTGAAGAAGACTTGGATGAAGTTCGGAATCCATTAAAAGCAGCCTAGTGTGTGACAGTCAGTCTCTGGCAAATTACAGTCAGACTCACGCAAATTACACTTGATTTCTGTAATATGCAGTCAGGAAGCTTGTTATCTGATCTAATAAATTCTTTTTGCAGAAAGAATTTAGAATGCTTGTGTGAGCATGACCAAGGCCTTTTTAAGGTCCCTCTGGTAATCCTTCTTGGGTTTCTCACAGGGACATCCAGGACTGTCTGAAGAGACATTACTAAAATAAACAGACTAAGCCCAAACAGACTAAGCCCAAAGCTTAACCTGGGTATTGGTATTTTGTTTTTGGCAGACTGCCTGAGAGGGTCTATCTTGGATAGATTTTTCTCCAAAGCTTCGATGGTTATATTCTTTAATAGGGTTAAAGTCACATATCTCGGAAACAATTAGGAGTGCATTGAGTACTTCAAACACTGAAAGCGAAGTGGCTGAGTATAAAGGCTTGAGAGTCCTAGCTCCACCTCACTGTGTGAATTTCTGTAAATTTCCTTCTCTGTTAACTGTTAGGGGGGGATAATCATATTTAACTCATAGGTTTACTTTGAAAATTAAATTGATAACTCATATATAATGGTATATATAAGAGCTTGATATGAGTTGATTCTATGTATTACACAGTTCTTCCCATAAGCTCCTAGTACCTTGGAGTAATCTTGACCAGTTTTAATGTTTTACGTAACATTAAATTTCATAAAAGCATAAAATGACAAGGTAGGGAGGGACTTTAGGGTATTATTAGCTCACCTATTATTCTCCCCCCAAGTTCCTGTTTTCTGTATTAGACCATTTTTGGTGAGTAGTCATCTAATCTCTGAACATTTCTCACGGTAATGAACTCACTACCTTGTCTGGCTGCTTGCTTCACTATTGGGCAAACTCCCTTCTACCTACTAGGTGGAATTAATGTTATGTCTCTACTTTGAATTATATTATCATTTCCTGGAAATAGCAGTTAGCCACATTATATTCAATCTGATTTGTTCATGGCCATCTCCAACCGACATCGAAAAAATAAAATTTTCTTGATGGTAATAATAAAGAGAAATAGCAAAAATAGTAATAATTTATATTTTGGTTTCTTATTCTGTATCACCAATATTTAAAAAAAAATTTAATACCTGAGTTGAGAATAGAGCTCTAAAATTACATTATGAGTTCTAACTTGCAAATATTCTACAAAATTAGAGATTTCTTCTCAGATCAACACCAATACCAACACCATCACCACCAACAATAAAACCTGTCATACTGAAACATAGGCACAAAAGAAAGCTTTTTATGGCCTTGTCCTATTACCTGAAAGTCCAGAATATATTGCCTTAATTCTTCCCTTTCGGAATCTACAATAGGAAGATAAAATGAGTATCACTTTCTTCCAGTTGTCAGATGGAAGTAGGTAAAATAACTTGAATGAATGCCTGTCTTCACACTATCATATTTTCAGCTTGCATTACCTGTTCTCTATGGAAATGGGTGGTATATTTTCTTCTAATAGAGGGAAAGCACTGACAGCCCATTGTACTGAAGGTTAAGTTATTAGTGATTGCTTTGAGGGTTGGAGAGAAAGGAAAGGGAAACTTCTACATAGAAATGTAATAAGTGCACTTCCCTTTCAATCACCAGTGGATACAGAATTCTCTATCCAGAAGCCAAACATGCATTTGATTTTAATAGCAATTAAAATGCAATGATAACATACCTGTAGCAAGTAATTCCACTTTTTTGTATTTTAATTCAAAACCTCTCATCTGATTATGTATCTTAAGAAGTACAGCACTTGCAGAGAAAAAAAAACAAAACAAAAACAAAAATGAATGCTTGGGCTTCCCTGGTGGCACAGTGGTTGAGAATCTGCCTGCCAATGCAGGGGACATGGGTTCGAGCCCTGGTCTGGGAGGATCCCACATGCCGCGGAGCAACTAGGCCCGTGAGCCACAACTACTGAGCCTGAGCATCTGGAGCCTGTTCTCCGCAACAGGAGAGGCCGCGATAGTGAGAGGCCCGCGCACCGCGATGAAGAGTGGTCCCCGCTTGCCACAACTAGAGAAAGCCCTCGCACAGAAATGAAGACCCAACACAGCCAAAAATAAAAAAATAAATTAATAAAAAAAAAAAGAATGCTTAAAGCAACTATTAAATCTTCCTGAGTATTCAGGTTGATACAAAGAGAAATAAAAACATGCATAGTGATTTTTGGACTGGTATAGTTTATAATAAGCAGTCGTGCCCATTCACAAATAACAAGTCGCTTTATACTTTAGACCACATTTATTTTATTTGTTATAATTATATAGATAATGTAAATGTGGAGGGGAAAGCTCAGTGTTGTGTCTATAATTATTTTCCTTTCTTATGAAGAATTACTTTTTAAAGGATCAGTAGGTGTAATTGAATGGAGCTTCCAAGGCATAAGCTGAGGAAAGCTTATGGATGAGGATAACATTATTCTCTTTCTCACATATCCTTCTACTAGTCCTATGAAAGCAATGGGGTCACTCAAATCTGAGCTACTATATTCCCACTGGTGAAAAAAAGGGAGATTACAGTCTATGCCCTGCTTACATCACTGAGCTTTTGAGATGAGATGACGTCATATGTGTTAAAGAACTTTGGTGTTGATAATGAACCTCAATGATATGAAGAATTGTTTTGATATTAAGTGAAATTTGTTTAATTCAATGTTTAACTTGAAGCATCTAGACTTGTAATTTTATCCCTGGAAGTATTACTAAAAGTTAAATATTTTTAAGTGATATTTTTCCCTCTCTAGATTAATGATATGTTGCTATAAGTAGACAAAATGAGTAATTTCTAAATATTTCAAGACCCACTTATGTATATTAAAATACAATATATCCACATTTTCAGGATTGACCCCTCTGTGGTAGCCCTTAACTTCTTTTACCAACCACGTTTTCTATACTGTATCTTAAAACAATTTAAAAAATAAATTTATTTATTTATTTGTTTTTATTTTTGGATCTGTGTTAGGTCTTCATTACTGCACATGGGCTTTCTCTAGTTGAGGCAAGCGGGGGCTACTCTTCGTTGCTGTGCACGGGTTTCTCATTGTTGTGGCTTCTCTTGTTGCAGAGCACGGGCTCTAGAGAGTAGGCTTTGTAGTTGTGACGCACATGCTTGATTGCTCCATGGCGTGTGGGATCTTCCTGGGCCAGGGATCGAACCCGTGTCCCCCGCATTGGCAGGCGGATTCTTAACCACTGCGCCACCAGGGAAGCCCTTAAAACAATCTATTTGCACATTTAATTCATTTAAAATTACTATGAAGTCTATAAAAAACTGCTTAATATTGCAAATTGTTCAAGACATATATGACTTGATTCTCATAACAATCTTATGAAGTGGAATATATATATATATTGGGGGTTTTTTTGTTGTTGTTGTTGTTTTTGTGGTACGCGGGCCTCTCACTGTTGTGGCCTCTCCCGTTGTGGAGCACAGGCTCCGGACGCTCAGGCTCAGCGGCCATGGCTCACGGGCCCAGCCGCTCCACGGCATGTGGGATCTTCCCAGACCAGGGCACGAACCCGTGTCCCCTGCATCTGCAGGTGGACTCTCAACCACTGCGCCACCAGGGAAGCCCTGGAATATATTTTTTGTAGATGAGGTAGTTTGTAGATGAGGATACTGTGGTTTATGTTTTTATTCCAGACAAGAAAGAAAATAGTATCTACTATCAGCACTTATGTAAGATTTATATGGAGAAAGTTTAATTTCCACTTGAAATAAAGAACATGGTATTATATGTACTGCTTGATTTTCTCAGAAAAAAATATACATTATATGATCATAAAAATGTTTGAAAAAGAAAGTAATATAGTTACATTTTAAAAAAGGAATAAGGATACCTAAACATGATTCTATAGTGCTAAAACATGAAGACAATTTTCTATATAAATATATGATGACTGTGTACTGAGAGTATCTTTCAGATAGTAAACTTAGACAAAAGAGTTCTGATTAAAGAATTATAAGAAATAAAAAAGGTATATCTAAATATACCCATGCAAAAAACAGACTCCTTCTGAGCACCCCTAAAAGGAGAAAGTTCAGAATGAAATACAAATCCAGTAATTATAAGTAAATGTCTGAAGGGTATGATACATAAAATACATTATCTCCCTCAATTCTCTCAAAAATCATCTCCTTCCATTTCCCCCACCCTCATATTTCTATGTTTCAAATATGGGCATGACGATTAGTTTCTAAGAAGGTAATACCAAGACAAAATAACACAACAATTTTTTAAATTCCTAACCAGAAAATTACTGAAGAAGTATTATTGGAAGGCAACTAGGCTTTCTTCTATAATATTGTTTTCACTAAATTCTTTTCAGCCTTTTTGAGGCCAAGGGCAGGGACAATCATCAAATACGGTCAATAGCTTTTATGTAAAAATATTTTTATGTGTGTGATATGGATAATGCTGCCCGTCAAAACTTGAATTTGTTCATTTTCTAAATTGGAGGAAGATATTAATTGTTAACCTTAAGAAAATGTTAATATAACTTGATGAGAATAGATGAACCACTTATATAATAAGAAAATAATAGTAATAATTATATAGTAAAGAACCCCAAGGTTCCAGTATTGATTTACCTTTTTGCTAGTTTTTATTTATTTATGTATGTATTTATTTTTTGCTTTGCTAGCAAACACAGCACAGTTTAAATTCCTGCTTCCTGTAACTTTTTCAGATAAGAAGCTCAAGATTTTCTGGTCTTATTCAACTGAGGATAAGCATTTTTGTATAATTTTTAGAAATTTTTCCTTTATAGATACTTTATAAATAGACTATCCACTTACAGCCCAGGAAGAAAACTATGGATAATTCATTGTTGAGCACTTCTGAAGCCTACAGGAGTACTACAGGAAATGTTAGCAAAGTTAATGTTTAATTCCTCGAAGAGGATGGTAGTCAAAAAGACTGCCTCCCAGGAGGGTCTGATAGCCTGGAGCCATGCTAAAGAACTTTTGTTAGTGGTTCAGTGCCTTGAAGCAGGAGCCTGTAAAACAGAAACAAGAAAGAGATATGTTGGTTTAAGCTGGAGAGTCAACTGAAAAGCAGAGTAGAACAATTTGGAGGGGAGGGGCATAGCAAGACAGGTAATGAAAGGGACAGAGCAAGATCAAGGTGAAGGTCAGAGAAAGTGTGGTCTGTGGTTTCAGGTCTCTCATAGCATTCTGCTTCCATTTAGTTTGCAAAGTGCTCCATTTTGCTATCAGTGTAAGAACGACATGAAATATTGCTCTTGAATTTTGGCTCCGGAATTTGACAATCCACTCCTTGGTTGCACTGATTTCATGCCTAATCTCCTATGTTTCACTGGCCAGTTTAGTGGAACCCCTTTGGTTTTTCTGACATAGTTGATTAACATTATGTTTTATGCATAATTGATTAATATTATATTCTTAAATATTAATATTCTTCCTGATTTGAAAGTTTAGGGGTTTTTTTTTGTCTGTCTCTGAAACCCCTGCTTCATCTCCTGTTTTTTTGCTAATAGAGACTGAGAGGAATTTACAATTTGAAAGCAGTATGCTGCCAGCTGTGATCCCAGCTATCATGCCCTTGGCAGGTTTGGACTTGCCCAGTGGAAGACCACTTTAGGTCTTGTAATTTGCACTAAACTCCTCCTGGTGATTAGACTCATATGTGGTGGTAAAAAGTTAGATTTCTGCACTCACCTGGATCTGCATGAATAAACAGGAGCTCGTATAATTCTTAATCCTAAAATGCTTTGCAACTCATAATCCTATGTTTACCCACTTGCTCTGGTGATTTCTTTGCTCCATTCTACTTCATGTTACTGAATTCTATGCTTTACAAATGTTTTCAAATTACATTATAAGCTCTGGTTATTTTTCCCTGCACTAGATTATAAATTCCTTGAAAGCAGAGACAATTGCCTCTTTCTTAAATATCGCCAAATACATTCTAGTAGAATTTGCTGCATATGAAACACTAAATCATTATTTTTTATTCTTGTTAAATGAATTGTTATTACTTGTGATTCCCATTTTAATCATATGTTTGAATTTAAAATTTAGTTATTAGTAATATAATTTTTTTCTAATTAAAAAACTAATTCCTGAAATTTGGGCATTGAATAAGCTGTTAGTCAATTATCTGGTTCTGCTAAATGTTATATATAACATGGGAAATGTTTAAATTCTGAACATTGATGATCTCACCGGGTGTATTGTGATATTATAACTTGTTTGACAATTCTGTTGGGATTCAAACCATTCAGGATCAACTGTGTGTTTTGTGATCAACTGTCTTCGTTGTATCCTACACTTGCTTTCAAATATACTGAACTGGATTTTACAGTTTGGACCTTGTGTGATCATTACTTACTTATGACACAGTGCTAAGTCTTATCTCAGGCCAGGCAGAGTGAGTGCCATGCTGAATACTGCAGCGACAGCTAGTGCTTCTCCTTCTGAAATGTGGCTGATCACGGAAGCTACTGCTGTGTTTTGCTCTCAGCTATGTCACTGCCTCCTCCAACTGAAGCTTCACAGTCCAAAGAGCTGACTGGCCAGTAGGAAGGAGTGTGTAACAACAGCCCAATGTCAAGGTTTAGGTTGCTAAGAAATAGTATTACAAAAACACATTATCAGTATCTTTTTTGGAAAATTCACCCAGAAATGTATCCCAGATCATTTTTCTCCTATGGAAAAAATGTAGATGTGCAATCATAAATGAAAACTTTGCTCAAACAAATTAGAAATAATTGAAACATGAACAGGACAAGTTTAAACTGAAGCTGGTAACTTTTTCACATGCTGGTAAATTTTAGAAGGGAAAGAAGAACCTAGAGAAGATGGTAACCCATCTAGCGTATCAGCCAAGGCTGAAATGCTGCTTGATCAGAATCAAGCTAGAGCGATAGAAGGAGTAGTATATTAAGTTGAGCAAATATTGGAAAAAGTGCTTGAAGATAGCAAACTCAGTTTAATCAACTGTTAGCCAGCCTCCTTTCGAGTTTACACTGTTGGATCTTAACAGATATTTTTTGGGTAAATAAAAAAATAACGTATTCTCCAGTTGCTTGGTATCCCAAAGAATTGACTAGTTATTCATATTTATTTTACTTGGAAAATGATTCTGTGTGTATAAAGACAAAATATCATTATAAAATGTAGCATTATAAAAAAATAAGAGCTATTTTTTGTACTAAACCATATAAAATGCTGAACAGACACATGTATGGCCTTTTTCCTTATGCTCCTAATTTCAGGTCTACTTTATATAAGGTGACCATGGTTAAGGTGAGTCTTCAAGGTATCTGTCCTTTTAGTTTTTGAGACTGTTCTGTTTTGATAATTATCTGTGATTCATATGTTTACTTATACACTGTGAAACATTGCAGAACAATTTAAAAGAAGAATAACACCTTTCTGGGAGGTTTCCTTTACTCTGAAGAAACTTTGTAAGCCCTCTGACAAGTTTAGTATCAAAGAAGGTATCAATTAGGAAATAATATTAGGAGACAATATAGAGGCCACTGAAAAATCTGAAATAGAATTTAGGATGTTGATTTTTATGATCAAGGTAGGTAAGTGCCATTTATAGAGGCTTATTCTGCACTATAGATGTCATGAAAATATATTGCCATTAATCTCCTGGAGTAAGTTTTACTAGAAGACCTTGGGAAGGTGTGTGGGAACAAGAAACAGGAAAACTTGCATCAGGTTCCTTGGATTAATATTCCCTGGAGAGAGCAGAGACTTGCTTAGTTTCATTTGATGGCCCGTCTTAACAATACATTTGGAAAAAAACTAGCAATTTAAAGAGATGTTTACTGATATCAATCTTTTTAGTCTAGTAAATTATCAAATCTTAACATTGAAAGAAATCTTTTTTTTTTAAAGCACAGATTTCTTCCTTCCCGTCAATGCAGAAAACCCTTTTATCATATCTTTAATTACTGGGCATTTGGTAGCAATTCAATTACTTCCAATGCAAGGTACTCAGAACGTAGGGTAGACACTTCATTTTGAGTGAGTCATTTTGGAATTTAAATCTTGGCTTTGTTGCTTAAACCTTTCTGAATCTCTTTGCTTTTATCAGTAAATATTCTTTAAAATTTTACAGAGTAGTGAGGATTAAAGAAATCCTGTTTATAAAGGGACTAGGTTAGCAGTACACTCATGTTCTTTTTTCCAATGCCAATTAAAATTGTCCTTTGTTTTGAAAAACTAATGCTCATCAAAAGATTGCATCACTGGGCCTCCCTGGTGGTGCAGTGGTTGAGAGTCCGCCTCCCGATGCAGGGGACACGAGTTCGTGCCCCGGTCCGGGAAGATCCCACATGCCGCGGAGTGGCTGGGCCCGTGAGCCATGGCTGCTGAGCCTGCGCATCCGGAGCCTGTGCTCCGCAACAGGAGAGGCCACAACAGTGAGAGGCCCGCATACCGGAAAAAAAAAAAAAAAAAAAAAGATTGCATCACTATAAATTCCACTCATTTGTTCAAATCCTGTTGTATTACAAAGAATTAGTCTATTCTGTTTACATCATGACATGTTTTAAATAGTAAAATTAGCCTCAGAAATTTTTATTGTCTCTAGGCCAAATAAACACCCATTCCAAAAAAACAACAAAACCTCTGATTCCCAAGCATTCCTCAAAGACAGTGTTCAGATTTTCTGATTTTCCTCCACATACATTTACAATTTTTCAGAACCCCTTTAGATAGAAAATTCTCACCTTAACTCAGAAACTAGGAAGAGTAGAAGAATACTTTTGACATGAAGTGCTCCAGAGGTGTCATTTTAGGGAAATAGAAAATAGTGTGGAATATGATTGAGGAAAGATTGCATGTGAAAATTGTGATTAAGAGATTGCTGAAAAGTTATTTGGGAACTAGATTGAAATGGGTCTGGAAACCACACTGATATATTTGAATAGTTTGACATTTCCTTTAAAGAAAAGGGAGAAATAGTGATGATTTTCTTTAAAGGAGGAAAAAGATGTATCTGGATCTGAGTTTTTTGCATAGGTTAACCTGACAGGATTGATTGGAGGTGGAGGCTGCAGGGGGCAGAGTGACAAAGATCTCAGAAATTTATACAATAATCTAGATCAGAGGGGTGGAGCCTGAACAGGGGCAATGACAGCGAACCTGGAAGATGCAGGAGCAAGAGAATTCTGAGATGTGGAAGAGGAAGCAGGGAGTGTTGACAATATTCTTATTTGCAGGTGAGCCAATGGAGAGCCTGATACAGTTGAGACTCTGGGGAGGCGTAGGTGGGATGGGTGAGCAGATGGTGACAACTCCACTTAGAACATTCTTACAGAACCTCTTTACCAGGAAACCCTTTATCAGATGCTCTGCTGAAATGATGCAACACTACATCTCTTTAATTTTGCCATTCATTTGAAAGTGTTTGAATTTCAATTTTTACTCTACTTGAAGTAAAAATATCTCCTAGCATTTATAATATATTCTGAAGTTCAGAAAAGATCTCAGATGGGCAGAATGTTTATAGAGCAAGAAGTCTCTAAGGGCTCATGTCCTTGTGGTAATCCCTCCTAGAAGCGTTTTGTCCTCACAGAAACAGAAAAAAAAAAAAATGAGAAAAAGTTAAAACAGATTCAAATACCGTATCGTTAATTATTTCTACGTGACTGAATCAGTAATATTTTCTGTGTCTTTGGAATAAAAATGAATTATCAACATTTGAATAATATTTTTCAAAACACATAGTCATGTATATTCCATATATATTCCTTACAAAGTCTTTTAACAGACCTAAACAAGGCCTGAAAACATCACTGCTTGTTAAAGGAATTTCAAAAATAGATGCAAAAAAGGTTAGATACTTTTTCCTAAGTTAGGTATTTTTTTTCCGTGTTTCTGGAAAATATAGATAGCTATTAGCAAAACTTGAACATAAGCCTGGGTCTCCAGATTAAATCCAATGAATACTTATCTTTTATTTATTTATTATTTTTTTTCTTTTGCGGTACGCGGGCCTCTCACTGTTGTGGCCTCTCCCGTTGTGGAGCACAGGCTCCGGACGCGCAGGCCCAGAGGCCATGGCTCATGGGCCCAGCTGCTCCGCGGCATGTGGGATCTTCCTGGACCGGGGCACGAACCCGTGTCCCCTGCATCGGCAGGAGGACTTTCAACCACTGCGCCACCAGGGAAGCCCCTATACTTATCTTAATTCATCATGAAAAGCCATTCTTAGTAGGTGCACAGCACTTTTCAAGGCAATTCATAAACTCTGTCACAGGAATCTGCAAGATTCTTATATTATCATGATCACTGCCGATGGCAATGTGAGGAATGAGAAGGCCACTGCAGGGTCAAGCAGCTGGACAGACCAGCATTCTAATAGAAACAACCACTGGAGAAAATCACTACAATAGCATTGGTGAGATTCACCAATTCCCAGTAATTGTTACAAAAATATGATGAGGGTTCCCAGAACTCATAGAAGGGAAAAAATAAAAACAGCTTTTAGAAAAAGATTGATTATATGGATTTTAATATTAAGAAGTTCGTTGTGCATTTGCTTCAAATGTTAAGTGTAAGGACAGACTGCAGAGGAAGATGGACAGTTATATTTTAATTGTGTTTAATTAGAATTGACAACTGATGAACCAATTTTATAATGAAGGCATTATTCTAGGGCACCCCATGCGATGTTCAATGTCCCAATTTATAAAAAGGAAATTGGGGGTTAAAAATCAGGAACTCTAGGTAAAGGAATAACAGATCAATGGAATACAATAGCCCAGAAACAGACCCTCATGAATATAGTCAACTGATCTTTGACAGAAGAGCACAGGTAATGTAATGGAGAAAAGGCAGTTTTTTGTTTTTTTTTTTTTAAACAAACGATCATGGGTAAAAGAAAAAAAAATCTAGACACAGATGTTACTACTTCACAAAAATTAACTCAAAGTGGATCATAGACCCAAATATAAAAAGAAAAGCTCTGAAATTCCTAGAAAATAACATAGAAGAACAATATAGATGGCCTTGGGTATGGTGATGACATTTTAGATACAACACCAAAGGCACAATCTATGCTCAGGTGGTGGTTTGTGTCTCT
Source organism: Mesoplodon mirus (assembly GCF_964341445.2). Lineage (NCBI taxonomy): Eukaryota > Metazoa > Chordata > Mammalia > Artiodactyla > Ziphiidae > Mesoplodon > Mesoplodon mirus. Next base: position 105,436,434 of record NC_138985.1, read on the forward strand.
TCTGACTTGAGGATGGATAACTTGGGGACCAGTTGGCCTCTCATTCCTTAATTTCTTGCCAGTGTGTAAGCCAGTCCATGCCTTGACAAAAGCTGAGGCATTAGGAATCAGGGCAAAGCTCCCCTAACTCCAAAGACTAAGAATAATGGCATCACTAATCCAGTGGGTTAGAGGCTCAAAATTAAGCTGAGATAATAGAACAGAAACTTAAATTTCCTTCCCACACGAGTCTATTAACTGAGAGGCATACCTGCTATGTCTCCAACTGGCTTATGACCTAGAAATCAACTAGAGAAATTTAGAGGCTAATTTCAGGTAAAATTTTTTTCTTTTAATTGTATGTTGGGCTTTTCTGGTGGCGCAGTGGTTGAGAGTCCACCTGGCGATGCAGGGGACATGGGTTTGTGCCCCGGTCTGGGAGGATCCCACATGCTACGGAGCGGCTGGGCCCGTGAGCCATGGCCGCTGAGCCTGCGCGTCCGGAGCCTGTGCTCCACAACGGGAGAGGCCACAACAGTGAGAGGCCTGTGTACCGCAAAAAAAAAAAAAAAAAAAAAAAAATTGTATGTTAACTGTAAAATAACCATGGAAAATCACAGTGAAAAATAATTCAAGCACTGACAGATGTTACCAGTGATTATATCCATAGATTTGGGGTGTTAAAGTTTGTTCAGGAGAAGTCCAAGGACACAAATAAATATATATATTTTAATTGAAGTATAGTTGATATATAATATTATATGTTACAGGTGTACAATATAGTGATTCACAAATTTTAAAGGTTATACTTCAGTTACAGTTATTATAAAATATTGGCTATATTCCCTATGCTGTACAATATATATTTGTAGTTTATTTTATACATAATAATTTGTACATCTTAATCCCCTATCCCTAAATTGCCCCTCCCACTTTCTCTCTCCCCACTGGTAACCACTAGTTTGTTCTCTATATCTGTGAGTCTGTTTCTTTTTTGTTATATTCACTAATGTGTTGTATTTTTTAGATTCCCCATGTAAGTAATATCATACAGTATTTGTCTTTCTCTGTCTGACATATCTAACTTAGCATAATACCCTACAAGTCTGTTCATGTTGTTGCAAATGGCAAAATTCCATTCTTTTTTTTATGGCTGAGTAGTTTTCCATTGTGCATATGTATATATACATATATACCTTGTGTGTATATATATATATATATATATATATATATATATATATATCACATCTTCTTTATCCATTCATCTGTTGATAGACACTTCCATATCTTGGTGATTGTAAATAACGCTGCTATAAACATTGGGGTACATGTATCTTTTCAAATTAGTGTTTTTGTTTTGTTTGGTTTTGTTTCAGATATATACCCAGGAGTGGAATTTCTGAGTCATATGGTAGTTCTCTTTTTAGTTTTTTGAGAAGCCTTCATACTGTGTTCACAGTGGCTGCACCAATTTATATTCCCATCAACAATGTACAAGGTTTCCCTTTTCTCCACATCCTTGTCAAATGTTGTTATTTGTGTTCTTTTTGACGATAGCCATTCTGACCGGTGTGAGGTAATATATCATTGTGGTTTTGATTTGCATTTCTCTTAATAGTTAGTGATGTTGAGCATGTGCCTGTTGGCCATCTGCATGTCCTCTTTGGAACAGCTGAAATCCGTGGCTGTCCTCTTTGGAAAAATGTCTATTCAGTTCTTCTGCCCATTTTTTAACTGGGTTGTTTGTTTCTTTGATGTTGAGTTGTATGAAGTTTTTATATATTTTTGATATTAACCCCTTATCAGTCATATCATTTGCAAATATTTTCTCAGTCATATCATTTCAGGCATTTCATTTGCAATTCAGTAGGTTGTCTTTTCATTCTGTTGATGGTTTCCTTTGCTGTGCAAAACCTGTAAGTCTAATTAGGTCCCATTTGTTTATTTTTGCTTTTATCTCCTTTGCTTTAGGAGACAGATCCAAAAAAATATTGGTACATTTTATGGCAAAGAGTGTTCTGCCTGTGTTTTCCTCTAGGAGTCTTATGGTTTCTGGTCTTACATTTAGTTCTTTAATCCATTTTGAGTTTAATTTTGTATATGATGTTCGAAAATGTTCCAATTTCATTCTTTTATGCGTGCTGTCCAGTTTTCCCAGCATGACTTATTGAAGAGACTCTTTTCTTTATTGCATCTTATTGCCTCCTTTGTCATAGATTAATTGACCATAAGTGCATGGAGTCTCTATTCTGTTCCATTGACCTATGTGTCTATATTTGTGTCAGTACCATAATGTTTCGACTACTGTAGCTCTGTAGTATGGTCTGAAGTTGGGGTGCTTTATTCTTCCAGCTCTGTTCTTCTTTCTCAAGGTTGTTTTGGCTATTCAGGATAATATTTTTTGTGTTTCCATACAAAGTTTAAAACTATTTTTTCAAGCAACTATATTTTTAAAATTGACATGGACCTTAACATATTGATGCCACATAATAAAGAGAGAATTCTGAAGGTTAGGTTATTTCTAATGCACAGGAGCTGATACTATTACTGGGCTTTCTCCATATCTTCTGAAAGTTGACCTTTCTAATATGTACTACATATTTCTGACACTATCAAAAGTAACCTCCATTACAGGTAAAGTTGACTCTCTAAATATCAATCAAAAATGTTAGTTGCCTGAAAAAATGGGGATGAATGAAAAAACCATCTCGGCTAACTCTGTAAGAGGGGATAGATTTTTATAGAGTCAACAAAGAAAATCAAATTAGGGTAATGTGAGAAAAGAATGGACTCTGTACAAATAATTCAACTGATATCTTTCTCACAACATGTTTCTTACACTTTTAATAATGCACTGATATTGCAATACCCAGGAATTCTTCTTTAAAAATAGCACTTTTATTCTTTGTGCAGTTTCCTGTTTAAAAGTGACATATTAGGTATGTTTACCTTTGGATACCTACTTAAAAGGCAATGGTATTATAAAAGAGGCAAGCAGTTGAATCGACTCCAAGAAGCTGTGAACATTTTACCAGGTCATTACCTGGCACTAGCTGTCTCTACTCTAAATAGAAAACAATGCAGCTTTATTCAGATCTCCTAGAAAAAAAGGTTTAAGTCAGACAGTAAAATGTTAAATTCTATCTTTTTGATTAAAGAGACAGTAAAAAAGAGGAGTAGGGTAAAATCCAGAAGCTCTGAAAATGTAAGTTCTGAGCAAATGAGGATTGTAATCATAAACAGCATGTAACTACAGTGCACATATACACACATGCTTCATTGTCTTGGAATTAGAGTACATTATTTACAAAAGCAAAAGTAGGTCCTTATAGAAGGAGTCTGTAATGATTCCCCCCAGACGGGCAAATGATTCTAACAGACCAAAAAATACATGCAAAACATCAAGGAAAGGAGCTTTTTAATGACATTTAAATTGTAATTATAAATAGAAAATTGATTTCTAAAGTGATCTTGTGGGTTTTGAACACAGTTTTTTCAATCTCAGTGACTTTTACATTGGATGTTCTCAGTTGATAAATCAAAAGATCATTTTTAGCTGCCAGTGTTATAAATTCCACCTGCAATCTATTAATCATGCTATGTTCTTTTCCTCTGACATCATCAGCAGTAATAAAGATTCTGCAAATGGAACTTAGCCAACAGTGCTGGAGTTGATGTATGAGATGAAAAGAATCCAGCCTGATCTTTCACAAACTGCATTGGCTCAGCAGGAGGTAACAGTGTTAAAAACTTGCTTTCTGTTACTGAGGTAGGTAGATACTGGGCCAAGACAACTAGGGAGAAAAAAAGTGTTGAGTGAAGCTCTGCAGGTTTCACCATCTGGCATCAGCCAGCCTTACTGTTTGCTTCTGTTCATGTGGCTCCCTTTTCATTAAATTGTATTTTGTTTCATTTTAACACAAGTACAGATGGAAAGGCTGATAAGCAAAACAGAATCACAGGATTTCCTTCCAATGTGTAGATTCATAATTCCTTATAATGGCTTGTCTCTTCTCTGTTGTAATTGAATAATCAATCAGCACAAAATGTTCATTATGTGGCTCAAGAGAACAGCCCAATCCAAACTCCAAAGAAATGTCTACTCTTTAAAAGGCAATCCTGTATTCTAAAAGACAGGCAGGTAAAATGTGTACAGTACCAAACTAGAAATACAGAATATTTTTAGAGAACATCTAATTCACACTCTTCACTATAGATATGGAGAAAATAATACCGTTACATGCCTCAAGTTCAAAAGCTAGATAGTGTGAAAGAAGGTATCTGAATCTGAATTTTCTGACTTTCTTTCCCCTAAGTGTTCATTCTGTTGCATTATGTAGTCAAATTAAACCTGAGTTTCATTCCTGACTGGGTCATATATTGGCTTTGTGACTTTGGACAAACTTTTCAGAGAACCAGTTTCCTCATGTCACAAGTGAAAATAGAAACAGATAATTCATAAGATTTTACTGAGGAACACAAGAGACTTCTCATTCAAAGCACCAAGAAAAACACCTAAGACATTTCAGGTGCTAAATAACAGGTACTATAATGAGTACTCATCATCACTGTGATGGTTATTCTTATGTGTAAACTTGGCTAGGCTGCAGTACCCAGTTCTCTGGTCAAACGCTAGTCTAGATGTTGTTGTGAAGGTATTTTGTAGACATAATTAACATTTATAATCAACTGACTTTAAGTAAAGGAGGTTACCCTTGATAATGTAGGTGGGCCTCATCCAATCAGTTGAAAGCTCTAAGAGCAACACCTGAGATTTCAAGAAGAAGCAATTCTGCCTCAAGACTGTAACATAGAAACCCTATCTGTTTCTAGCCCATCAGACACCTGCCTGCCTTATGGATTTTGGACTTGCCATCCCCCACAGTTATACGAGCCAATTTTCTCTGTCTGTCACCTGCTGTTCTTTCTTTTGGAGAACGCTGATACTGTCAAAGAAACTGATAAAAGAATGAAGTAAATGTCTCTTCACCCCTACAATACAAAGTATTTTATTATTCTGGAAACAGCGTTACACAGTTGAAGCTAAGCTCCACTGACATATTTACACAGAACCACTTTATCCTTGGAAGTCACAACTTGAAAGGTGTTATTGACCCTAATTATTAGGAGGTGATTGGGCCATTGTTTCATTAGAGTGGGGAAAAGAAAGATGACGATTGGTGCACAAGCAATCCATTTAGCTGCATCTCGATTTTTAATGCCTGGTTTTAATGGTGAATGCACAGGTCAGCATCCTCAGGCTGAGAAGGGCTTGGTGATGAGGGGGCTCAATAACCCTCAGGGGTCAGGTCTAGGTCACACTCCCAGGCAAGACACCAAGGCCAGTAGAGGTATGGCTCATGGTAAGGCTACATATCTACAATATGCTGTAGGTTAGAGCAGATGCAAATGAATATGCTTGTTTTGGGAGTGTAAAGGGAATCGCAGAAATTAGCATGAAGAAAACAAGGGAAGAGTGGGATCATTGCTTTCCATCATTAAGTTTAGGCTACATTTTTGTTTTTGAAATGATGATTGTTGTTTTTCCTCTATATGTTATGATGGTATGGGGGTAAAAGAATACGTTCGATACTGAATAATGGGCAGAGAAATCGTTCTGCTAGTAAAGTCAAAGGGGACAAAGCAGGGTGATCAAGAATTTGACAGTGGAGGAGAGCAGTGACAGAAAGTGGAGAGGAGGCTGTGGTGGGGGAGGGTGGAGACACACCGGGAAGTGGTATTTCCTCGCCAGCTGACTGTGAGTGTGGCCATTTGTCCATAGCTGCCTTTGTCGCTAGGGTTTGCTGATGAACTGGGGGGTCTTGGTGAAAAAATACACACTCGTACTTCAGTATTCAGAACTTTTCTCTTCAGACTTGAGAACTGATGACCATATGGCCAGATTCTCTAACGAATGATAACTACTGGGGCTAACGAATTAGTGTAAAAAAAAGAATGGGAAAAAGGATGGAAGAAAGAGAAGGAAGAGGAAGAGAAGCAAAAAGAGATAAGAAAGGAAAGGAAAAAATAAAGAGGCAAGGAAAGGAGAGATAAAAAGAGGGAGAAGCAGAGTGGTGAAAAGAAAGACAAAGAAATAGAAGAAAAGAAAAGTCTTTTCCAGGTAGAGAGGCTGAGGTGATGAGTGTTTTTTAACTTCAGGCTTTTAGACATCTATTTTCATGAACTTTTAGCACTCGATTTGAATAATCAGAGAAAAGTACAGTCCTATTACAGATAATTTCATGAAGGTCTCAGAAGCGAATACTGTGGCTGTCATTTTATAGAGAAAAGAATCTTGGGTTTGGCTCTCATCTGACCTATAATCCAGCTACCAGGGAGACTGAGACGGTAGACACCTTTATACAGGCATTCAAGGGTACAGAGGTTAAGAAAGTCTGCATTACTTACTCCCACATCATTGTCTTTCAGGCTTAAGAGGATAGATTATGTAATGTTGGTCATTTTAAAGCTTTTCTGAAAAGAAAGTGAAGTTACTAAGCGGAGAAAACACTTCTATGGAATTCTTGGTAAGGTTAGTAGATGTGTCATAGTTTCTAATGATGGCATCCTAAAGAACTCTTAAGAGCTATGTCAAGTGGTTGAGGAAAGTTCCTGGTGAGTCTAGTCATTGCCTAACTTGAATCTGCAAGCAAACTCAGCCAAAACTAACATGACATACAGATGAGCGTCAGGAGGCCGAGTTTATATGCCAAATACAACTTCAGTAATGGAGGTCATCCATGGGGGTGAGAGACGCTGCTCAGTACATCCACGTACAAACTGGGCAGAGTGAGGTCAGAAAGGGCAGATGTTCTCTTGCAGACAGTGCTCAGAAGCCATGATGCCTGTGGCCACCAGGCATTGCCTCCTGGCTTTCACATGGGGGCAAACGAGGCTAGAGTAGTTTTCGGGCAGAGGGCAGGGGGACTGCAAAAGGCAGTTCTTGAAGGTGAAAATTAATGCTGTCTGGGAGTGAAGGAGAGACCGAAGGCTCTGTTTGGGAGAAGAGAAAGACAGCTGACTAGTCAAGAAAGTGTGAAGGCTGTGCTCTGTGTAAGGAGTTCGGACTTGATCTAACAAGTACTCAGAGATTCTTGTTAGGAAGAAATGAGATAACACATGTGAGAACACTTTGTAAATGGAGAACCTCTATGTTCATGTGAGGCATTCATACTATTACTCTCATCCACTACAGGTTCCTGAGCAGGGGAATGACATGATAAAACCTTCACTTTAGAAGATGAGCATCAGGGTGAGATGCGGATTGGTTTGTAAAGGCAGGGAGAGTGCAGGTGAGGAGAGATGCAGGGTTCTGCTAAGGCCAGCATAACTGAGAGTTGGAAAGTATTCCTTTAAAGGTGAAAGTCCTCCATTCTCTCCTCTCCCTCCCCATCATGCCCTGAAGAAAGCATCCTTTTGGCCCCAACAGCCAGCTGACAATTAGATCTTGCTTCATCTTAAAGGTAAACAGAGAACGAATTAAAGGATAAAGGATTTTTTTTTTTTTTTTTTTTTTTTGCGGTACGCGGGCCTCTCACTGTTGTGGCCTCTCCCATTGCGGAGCACAGGCTCCAGATGCGCAGGCTCAGTGGCCATGGCTCACGGGCCCAGCCGCTCCGCGGCATATGGGATCTTCCCGGACCGGGGCATGAACCCGCGTCCCCTGCATCAGCAGGCGGACTCCCAACCACCACGCCACCAGGGAAGCCCAAGGGTATCTTAAAGGATACTGAACCATTGCAAGCACTGGTGACAGTGTACAGTAAGTCTCCGACATACAAACGAGCTCTGTTCTGAGAGCACCTTCGTAAGTCCAGTTTGTTCATAAGTCCAACAAAGTTAGCCTAGGTACCCAACTAACACAACTGGTTATATAGTACTGTACTGTAATAGGTTTATAATACTTTTCACACAAATAATACATAAAAAACAAACACAGAAAATAAATCATTTTAAATCTTACAGTACAGTACTTTACCTTGAAAAGTACAGTAGTACAGTACAACAGCTGGCATCCAGGGGCTGGCATCGAGTGAACAGGCAAGAAGAGTTACTGACTGGAGGAGGGAGAGGAGGTGGGATTTGGCAGAGGTGGAGGATCGTCAGCAACAGGAGACGGAGGGCCAGCTGCAGTTTCACTCACGCCTGACGTTGATGGCACAGGTTCTGCTTCCTTACTGGATTCAATTCTATCTACCCTCTTGAAAAAATGATCCAATGATGTCTGGGTAGTAGTTCTTTTTTTCTCCTCATAGATAACATGGTAGCACTGGATTGCATTCTGAACGGCTGCTACAACCTTCGTGTACCGTTGTACGTTCGGGTCCTGTGCCTCAAAAACTAACAGTGCCTCCTCAAATAAAAAAAGAATCCCCTTGCCATTTCCTGCGTTATGAATCTCTTTGGTTCTTCAGTTACTTCTTCTTCCTCTTGTCTCTCTTCGTCCTTTCTCTGGGCCTCCAGTTCCGTCAGGTCTTCACTAATAAGCTTCTTGCGTTGCACAACAACAATACTATACGGTAAAGTACACAAAAGCACAACCACTTGTAGAGGATGCACGAACGTGACAGTGTATGCCAGACACGTGAACTAACTTACGTGAATGAATGTGAGAACGCACATTCGCATCTTTGAAAGTTCGCAACTTGAAGGTTCGTATGTCGTGGACTTACTGTAGATCTAGCTATGCTCCTCCTTCTTCACTTGGATCAATGTTTTTATCTCTTCCTGCACTTCTCATTCAAGAGAAACAGACATCGCAGTGCCAAGATAAATCCATATGTGGTTCTAGGAAAGGGAACTGCATGAAAGCAGAACATGGGCTTCTGATTTTGGCTTCCTCATGGCTTGGGAGTTCCTGAGGATGCAGTTTATAACACTAGTGCAATATTAAGGTTTACTCAGTAACTTTTTCCTACTTCTTCAAAAATCAAGCTTCTAAATCAATCCCTTTGTGTGCCTTGTAATAAAGTTTAATACCTCATTAACAACAACAGCAAAAATGAAGAAATATGCATTTTTAAACAAGATAAATCCTTAGGGAGGGAAAAAATCCCTGAGGTATAAAAAAAAGGAGATAACATTGCTTAGAATAAAAGATAAAGATGGATAATATGAAACTTCAATTCCCATAAAGAATAATGTGTCTTACAAGTTGAATGATGAACTGCCAGCAACAAATTAGAAATCAATATGCTGTAGAAGAATTAGTCAGTGTAAGACCAATAGAAAAATACAGTAATCATTTTTAGAGATGGGATTGAGAATAAAAACAGAAGTCCTTGGATCAAATTGAAAGCTGCCACACATTTGTCAAGGGAAAAATACTGAAGACTGTCAGTATATCATCGTCTTTTCTTCTTGGTTTAAATAAACCAAAGCCACCAAAAAGCCCTTATTCCATGAGCCAGGAGAAAAAAAAACACACTAGATTAGCATTTGCTCATAAACCATACTGTTTGCACACATCATTTGTTATCTACCTCATTGTAATAAGCATCTACTTGCAGACTGGCTTGGAACGCTGGAGTCTGGTTACTGTGGGATACTTGCCATGCTTAACTGGGGAACCAGGAAGAATGGCTGAGGAGATCTGAGCCTATCAGTGCAGAGACTCTTATGCAGCCAAAGAACGTGCATATGCATACACTCACACACACACACATAGACACACACACACGCAAATATTCAGTCAATTCTCACTCAAGGCCACTATGAAATAGCCATTAGTTTATATGCTTTCTCACTTCATAATATTCCATAGCAAAGTGCTCATAACTTACTAATGTTATTATTTATGAGTCAGCAAAAATCAGTAAGAAATCCTAAAATTCCCTACTTTTACCATAGGGATGTTACAGGGCTAGGGAATGATCTGTCTCTCTTACAGGAAGCAAGCAAATATGCACAAGACCAAGGGAAGAGACAAAGGGAAGAGAAAGATAAAGGAAAATAATTAATCACTTAAAGTGAAAGAAAAGTATAATATGTACGCAAGACTGTAAAATATGAATGTGCCTAAGAATACACGTCCTATAATTTGTAGATCATAAGAGTGAGCAGTTGTTTTGTTTTGATAGTGTTCTGATTACTTCAGTCCTGGATTCACTTGGCAGTGTGTTTTGGGGAAAAAATGATGAGACTGGTGCTTAAGAATAAGGCCTTGTTACATGTAGAGCTGGATCTGCCTCACCCTGGAGAAAGGGTCCTCTAAGAAGAAATAAATATCTCCAGTTTAGGAGGACAACTCCTTTCTCTAATTATTTATGTATGCTACAGTAGTAATTTGAATGGAAAGCTAGGATTTGATATACACAAATGCAATAACTGGTTAATGGGATGAAGAGAAACGATTAATAATGTGTAAATGGATTTTCTACCCACTTGGGCAGTATGAGGGTTCTTCAGAAAAACAGAACAAATAGAATATAGATGGATAATTGACAGAGATAGAGACAGAGCCGAGAGAGAAAGAGTGATTTATTCTAGGAATTGGCTCAAATGGTTATGGAGGCCAGGAAGTCCCACGATCTGCCGACTGCAAGATGGAAAAGCAGGAAAGAGGTAGTGTAATTCAGTCAGAGTCCAAAGATCTGAGAATTGGGAGCTGATGTTGTTAAGTCTTCATCTGAGTCTGAAAGCCCGAGAACCAGGAACCTTAATGTCTAAGAGCAGGAGAAGATGGATGTTTCAGCTCAAGCTGTTTGTTCTATTCAGGCCCTCAAGGGGTTGGACGATAGCCACCCCCACTGGTGAGGGTGACCCTCTTTACTCAGTCTACTGACTTAAATGTTAATCTCTTCTGGAGACACCCTCACAGACATACCCAGAAATAATGTTTTACTAGCTATCTGGGCATCCCTTTCCCTGGTCAAGTTGACACATAAAATTAATCATCACAAGTCCATCCTTAGTCAATTGGGCACTCATACCCGCCTCCTTAAACCATGCTTAATCTCTAAAGACAAGAGCAAGGTCGTAATTCCAACTAACATGATCCAATTATCCTAATTACAACAAAAAATGAACTAATCTCTTCCCTAGAAGAAGAGGTAAAGTCTTTGTGTGTTGTTTATTCTTCTTCTGATGTCCTATAACTTAAATACTATAAAATTAATGATAATTAAATACTGATATAAAGTCAATACCTCTTATGTTATATGATTAGAGAATAAGAGAGGAAAAAATAACCAAATATATTTGTTTAATATATGTATAAATGCATACAAACATATTCACTACAAAATAGGGAAGAAATACACTTGACCCTTGAATGACGTGGGTTTGAACTGTGCAGGTCCATTTATACACAGATTTTTTTCAATAAATGTAGTTGGCCCTCTGTATCCACAGGTTTTGCATCCACAGATTCAACCAGCCATGGATCGAGTTTCAGTCCGAGGTTGGTTGAATCCCTGGATGTGGAGCCATGGACATGAAGGGCTGATGGTACTGAGCCATTTTATATGAGGGACTTGAGCATCCTTGGACTTTGGTATCCACAGGGGCTTCTGGAACCGATAGCCCTGCAGATACTGAGGGATGACTGCACTCATAATAATTATAGTCTTCATTTCTGTAACTGCTCATATGGTTGTAGGTGGTATTTATAACTACCCTCTTCTACTACCCATTCTGTAGTCCCTTTGCCTTCAGCAGACACCTCAGTTGATTGTGGTTCTTTACCTGATGGAGTGATCCAAACCTTCATTCTAAAAGCTTCTGAACCATTCGTTGTTCTGCCTGGATTGGGTTGTCAGAGTTTTCCATTGACTTTAATTATTGGGCATGGTAATACTAAGAGATGCCCTAAGGGATTTCCTGTATTCCAGACATACTCTTTCTTACCTCCATTGTAGAAGAGTAGTCCAACTTCCCGTTGGTAGTCAGGATCAATCATCCCAGCCAACAGTGTCAGTCTCTTCTTTTCCTGTTGATTTAGAGGCATGAGAAGCCCAAAGTAGCCAGGCAGCAGTCTTAAGTTCTAGTTCAGTGGAATCATTGTTGTGTCTTCTGGTGAAAATATTCCTCCCTCTGGACTAAGATCTCTAGGCCAGCAAAGTATAAATTTGAGGGAACAAGAACAAAATTTTGCTTGTGGTCCCTAGGGTAATAATGCCTGGTGCCACTCCAATTGTCACCCCTTGATTCCTAGACTCAGAACACTGATGCAGCCTTCTAGGGAACCTGCCCCAGCCCTGCCAGGTATTGCCTGAAAGAGAACTTTCACCAGAACCCAACCATTCTTGAAACTTGATCTTGGATTTCCAGCCTCCAGAACCATGAGAAATAAATTTTGGCTGTTTATAAGCTACCCTGTCCCAGTCTATGGTATTTTGTTATAGTAGCCTAAACAGACAAGGACAGATCCTAATATATAAAATATAGTTTGAGAAATGTGACTGTTTCTTCAATTTTGCTTTATGATAGCCTTCTTTTGTCTTCCAACAGATTCACTAACAATATGGACTAATTAACTTTACACTATGGCACAGTTACAGATTGTAATTTAATTTCAGACAGTTGTTTTAGAATGATGTACAGATCTGAAGAGTGGGAAGAGTGCAGATGGTTGTGTGTGCCAGCCCCCAAAGGCTACAAAAGCAGCTCAAAGCACACTTGGCCTTTTGTGTATTTGTGTGAATGAATAATATCATTTCTAATAATTATTAAAGATAAAATTGAATTTAAGGATAATGAAAAATCTCTAACAGTGTAATAAAAAGCTTGCATTCTTGATTATAGTAACAACTTAACTTTTTAGACACCTCTTATTTCAACCTCAGATATTTGGAACCCAACCCATAAACCTACAGTGAATAAGAAAAAGCATTATCAGAACTAGAGTAACTAATTAAGAATAATTAAAGTTTATTTAATTTTTGTGGGAGTATAAATTTATATAACTGCTGAAGAAGGAATTTGACTTTTGTACCTAGTGCCTAAATTTTTCATAAACTGAGACCTTGAATTCACAACTAGAAATTCAAGCTAGAGTTTTAATTGGACAAAAATGATTTTCATAGAATTAGATCCAAAAATGAAAGCAAAAGCAACATTATGTGGAACAAAGGAAAAAAGGGAAATAAACTGTGGCATATTCACTTCACATCATGAAGTTTATATGGAAATCAAAATCATGTGTTTGAAAATTATTTATTGACATGGGAAAATATTTCAATTTAAATCCTAAAAAAGCAGGATATAAGCTGTTCCATTTAAATATAATAATAACATTAGTGATAATCACAGTAATAGTAATAATATTAAAATATATAGAGTGGAAAATAAGCTAAAATATTGGGTTGTCTGGCTGCTGAGATTAAGTATGACATTTATTCTTCCCATTTAGAACTTTCTACGTTTTATTTCTTAAATAATGAGCATGGATTACATTTCAGTCAGAAAAAAATTGTTAAGAGCCACCGAATATCTCCTGTAAAATGCAAGCTCATATGTTTTACTTTAAAATGGTCTCTCGTAGCCAGCAGATTCTTATTTTAAACACTTAATGATTGGATTTCAAGCCAACAGCAAATTGGTAGCAGGAATTTAAAAGGAGGAATGATGGGAACTACTATAAAAAAGCAGAGTAGCAAAAAGATGAAAAGTAACTGACAACTTGTTCCTCATGGGAGGAACAGGAATATTATGGGAAAGTGTGCATGTCCTCTGAAATCAGTGTCTCAGTAAGGCCGTTTTGAGGAGAGGCTAATGAGCTACCGATTTCAACAGGCTTTCAGGAAATCAATAATATGTGGAGGGAAGATTTCTGCACCAGAAATTAAAATGATTTGATTTCTGTCCTCGGTCTGACACTTCCTAAATGACAATTTTTTTTTGGCGGTATGCGGGCCTCTCACTGTTGTGGCCTCTCCCGTTGCGGAGCACAGGCCCCGGACGCGCAGGCTCAGCGGCCATGGCTCACGGGCCCAGCCGCTCCGCAGCATATGGGATCCTCCCAGACCGGGGCATGAACCCGTGTCCCCTGCATCAGCAGGTGGACTCTCAACCACTGGGCCACCAGGGAAGCCCTAAATGACAATTCTTAAGATAGTCACGGAAGATCTTTAAGACTCAGAATTCTCAGCCTCTAAGTGGGGACAATTAAGTATTCTTTGCAGTTTGTACAGTGTCTTTTTGTTGTTGTTTTTGTCATGTAAAAGTGCTTTGAAAATAATGATGGGACAGGCATATGTGCTTGATGTTAACAGCCTGTGGCGTATTAACTGACACTAACAATAAATCGAATTCAATACAAATTTAAAAATCAATTATTTTCTATGTAGTCTAAGAAATTAGAAAGAGGTACAACATGCTTTAGAAATATGCTTTTGCAATCAGGTTATGATGAATGTTTGCATTTGACCCATCTCTGGTACTACTCCTTTTCTTGAAGATAATACGTCACGGTGGAAGCAAGTTAGGGTTTGGTGTCAGGCAGATATGGCTTAGGTCCTGTGTTTGTCACCTCCTAGCTTTCCCACCTAGATGGCCTTGAGTATGTGATTCTCTTCGAGTCTTAGTGTCTTTATCTGGAATATGCTGAACACACACAAACAGTAGTCAATGCTTACCGTATAGTATATTACCACATAGTCACTTTTTTAATGGCTACTGTATCAGTTATCTTGGAAAATTTCTTATTTGGAATGATGTATTCCCAGACAATTTTGGAAAAATGAGGTGCATCTTCATTTCAAAATTATGAAGGATCAACCTATAATTTCTGGTAATAAAATATTACCTTCTTTACTAGGTAATAACTAGATAATGCATCTACCTGTGAGAATCCTGTAGCAATAACTGCTGCTAAATTTGGGGATAGCTTTACATTTGTCCTCAAATTATTTCTTCAGTAAAGTGGGAATAATAATAGCTCCTATAGGGGGTTGTTTTGTGTATTAAAAATTTATAATGTATATAGACTGCATCTTAACAAAGCACCTGTCAGATAGCACTGTCGGTTGAAAGCTTTAGTCCAGTGAAAAGCATATCTGCTTTCAGAATAAAATAAATTTGAAACATAAATAAACTATCCAAATTGTGGTCATGATGAAGTAAAATGTTAAGAGCTATATAAATTAGAATTTTATTTATGACAGATCCACATATGAAAAAAGTATGATATACAGTATTATAATTATATATTGTATATTATAAATATATACAGTATTATATTCATGTATATACAGTCTTGCTAAAGATGATTCATGTTAGTTTCATACACAGGGATGTAGATTTAAGGAGCATAGTTATAAATAAAAAAAGAAGCATAGTTGTAAAATAACAGACGATGTGGACATGGAAAAAAAAATTGAGTAATTACATCGTTTAGTGACAGAGTCCAGCTGAACCAAAGAAATGGTCAAAGGTGAACGTCAGGTGTTCTTCAGAAGATCAGTGGGTAAAAAGAAAGACAAGCAGAAATGGATTATCATTAGTTAGCTTAAAGGCTGAGATATCTCTCTGGCAATAGAACTAGGTTTGAAGGAGGAGTAAAAACATTTTCCAGTAGGCAAAATAGGTACTAAACCAGAAATCACAGAGCTGCGGATGAGGTCTGGTTGCCTGGTTTGGCGTAGCATGCAGCACAGAGTGGGGCAAAGGATGTGCTTGCTTTGCTGAGCTTGGGCTTAGCTGGAGAGTGATAGGCAGCTGACAGTCATGACTGGCAAGGCAGAGCTTGACTAGCAATAGAGATTCTTTAACAGAAGTACACCGATTGAAAACGTAGAAGAATCAGGAATGTGAGTAATGGGCTCAAGACCTAAGTAAAGAGAGAAGGCAGAAGAGATGGCAAACACACTGAGGCCAAAGGTAAATTGCTCTCAGTGTGAGTGGTGATGGTAAAGCAGACTACAACCCTTAGAACTTTAAATGGTACAGCTGGGAGTATATCTCTGTCTGAATGACTTATTCCATCAAAGGAGGTTTGGTTTCTCTGAGTCAGGTGTCGTGTTTCCTTCTGTCTGTGAGTCTACCAGCTTGTCTCTGCAGTCAGCATTCTCTTTCAGATGCTCAGCTGGGGAACCTGCTTTCTCAGAGACACAATGATCTCTCCTTAGACTAAGTATGAGATCCTTTCTAGAGAGTAAGTGGGGATACCCTGACACTAGGTATCCGGAAGCATTTTTAAAGCCGAGCAAAGCTGAGTATCTGCATATACATTTTTAAAATTATTATTTATTTATTTATTTTTGGCTGTGTTGGGTCTTCGTTTCTGTGAGAGGGCTTTCTCTAGTTGCGGCAAGCGGGGGCCACTCTTCATTGCGGTGTGTGGGCCTCTCACTATCGCGGCCTCTCCTGTTGCGGAGCACAGGCTCCAGATGCGCAGGCTCAGTAGTTGTGGCTCACGGGCCTAGCTGCTCCGCGGCATGTGGGATCCTCCCAGACCAGGGCTCGAACCCCTGTCCCCTGCGTTAGCAGGCAGATTCCCAACCACTGTGCCACCAGGGAAGCCCTGCATATACATTTTTATTTGGATTTGTCTGGAGTCATAATGGCCTGCCCTACATCACAACATTGTAGTGAGGGACAGATGAGACCATGTCACTAGTCAGTGATCAAACTAAATATTAATTCATTTAAGAGAGGAATTAATCATCATTTATTGAAGATCTTCTCTATTTCTACTTTGATTATTTTGAGATGCACACACGTTTAAGGAGCAAAACCTTACGAGGCACGGGAATGATAGTGATTATATGTAACACCTAGTGTTTGACGTGGGATTCTGCTTTCAAAGAATTAGGGTGTTTGACATTTTGCCATAGCTTTGCTTTCTCCCATTGACCTGGAGATCACTTCAAACATTCCTCATCACTTGTTCAAGAGTGAATAGCTGGGCTTCCCTGGTGGCGCAGTGGTTGAGAGTCCGCCTGCCGATGCAGGGGATGTGGGTTCGTGCCCCGGTCCGGGAAGATCCTACATGCCGTGGAGCGGCTGGGCCCGTGAGCCATGGCTGCTGAGCCTGCACGTCCGGAGCCTGCGCTCCACAACGGGAGAGGCCATAACAGCAAGAGGCCCGCGTACTGCAAAAAAAAAAAAAAAAAAGAGTGAATAACTATCTAGGAGTAATATATGTAATATATTTATTTATGGAGAAGCATATGTGTTCATATAAATGTTTTTAGCATAAGCATATATATTTATACCTATAGATATGAATGTACGAAACTATAAATCTGTTAATTAAACAAATACTTATTAAACACATACTAGACACCTAAGAGGGACTATGATAAAAAATGAAAACCGGGTTGATGTAGGGTGCAATAAAGGGTATGACTTTATTTTTAGTTAGTATCAGGAGAAAGATGGCAGCACATATGGATATTTGAAGAGCTTGAATTGAATTAGACTTAGGTAACTACTGATATGATGGTTCTCTTGTTCTTATTCTAAAGAAATCAGTATTACTTGCAATTCTATTAATGAAATAAACATACAGTTATTTTCTTTTAGAAATTTTCATTTATTTAAAAGAAAGAAAAAACAAAACAAAACTGTGCCATCTGCCATATCTATCCACCAAGGGAAGTGTCCTAGTCTCTGAAATTAGTTCCTGAGCTAGAGAAATTGAGACCCTCCTGTTCCTAGTAGCTCTAACAAATTTAAAAAAATGAGAATAAGGAAGAATTCCAAACATCTGATACAAACCAGAGTCGACATTTTAAAATTAAATTAGTGCAAATGATTAATGAAACTAATCTCAATCATTTCCTAAGGTTTTGTGAAATGTTAAGTGGTGTTAAGAATATGGAATTATTTACTTCAAATGTTAACAAATTTACAAGGGTATTTCAAAGCAACAATAAGTTCTCACCTTCTTATATCAAATTAAAAAAATCTTATTCAGGGAAGCCACACATGTTAGCTATTTTGAACTATGTCTAAAGTTGAAAGAGCCATTACTTAGTGTTACAAATTTGTTATGAAATTTGATTAAATAAATGAGAATTTGAAAGAATACACAAATTTGCTACATAAAACTGCCTTTCATTTCTAATTAATTTTTACATTTAGAAAGGTCCAACTATGCTCTCCAAAAGCAAAACTCTCCTAATCTCTTTGGTACAGGCCCCTCATTTCTATTTATTTTATCTGGACCAAAGATACTGAGTATTTATTTAGTCTCAAAAATCTCGTTGAATTTATGAGGATGTACATTACCTAGCAATTTTGGCAAACTCATCATGAAACCAAATAACGTAGAAAGAAAAAGCATAAAGTTTTAAAAGGTATTAAAAGATAGGATTTGGGATTAGACAGTTTTGCATTAAAATCCCTCCTCCACTTTGGGACTTTGAGAAAGGTAGTTAAGTTCAACATGCCTCAGTTTTCTCAGCTGCAAAATGGGGATCATTATCTTAACCACATACAGCTATTCTGAGTATTAAATAGGATAATATAAAACACTTGACATAATGCCTGGAGTATTTCACTGCTTAATAAATGGTAGTTATTTTTATTATCATAGTAAATAGGTTAGACCTCAGTTCAGGTTTCCAAAGTCATTTTCTGGGAGTCACCCAGGTTTTAGAAAATAGTGACCAAAATTGAAAAGTTTGTACTCAATACAGGAGAGTGAGTGTCTGTGCAAATAATTTAGATAGCTAGTACAATGACATTATAGTTATGGATGATCTTTTGGTAACAACAGCATTATTAATCCATTTTTCAAGTCATAGAGAAGCCTCCTTCATTATGAGCGTTTTTGGAGGAGGGAGTGGAGGGGGAAGGCTTCTCTATCTAGAGAGCATGAAAAAAATTCAGTTGAGCCCTTGCTTTCCAGTCACTGGAACTGGGCTATCCTATTTAAGGATTTTTTTTTTTTTTTTCGGTACGCGGGCCTCTTACTGCTGTGGCCTCTCCCGTTGCGGAGCACAGGCTCCGGACACGCAGGCCCAGCGGCCATGGCTCACGGGCCCAGCCGCTCCACGGCATGTGGGATCTTCCCGGACCGGGGCACGAACCCGTGTCCCCTGCCTCGGCAGGCGGACTCTCAACCACTGCGCCACCGGGGAAGCCCTTAAGGATGTTTTAAAACAGCTAAAGTCATAACAATCTAACTGCCAGTGTTGCATTCTGATATCACATCTTTGGTAAGCTTGGTCAAATTAATTCGTTCTTTCTCAATTCAGGAGAACAGAGTCTCCTATAGGCAAAGTGTCAAAGTGAACAGTTAACAATCTTGTTCTTTTGTCCCTTATCTTTCTGTCTGCATATATTTCTAGCCATGACATAAATACAGTTTTCCGAGGGAAGCAGATAAAATAGGAAATAACAATTTTGGAAGAGTCCAGAAATGAAACACCAACTGTGATGAACTTCTGTCAGTTTCACAGGGTCAGTTATTCCTCAAGTTTCCCACAGAGAGCAACTGCAAGCAGCATCTTCTGTCTGCCCCAGAAATGCAGCCGCATGCAGGATGGGAGGGGAAATAGGCTCTACGGGGGTCCCAGTGAATTCACTTCCCTACTATTCACCAGATTATTAAGTACAGTTGAAACAAAAAGAGCTTGCGAGTAAGTGGGATTAGAGAGGTAAACATTTCTGTGAGCATTTAATGCTCTCCTTCATGTCTTATGGAAAAGTTCTCTTCTCTAGAAATTTGATGGCCAAGGAATTCAGAAATCCATTCTATTTTATCTCATTGGGTAGCTGCTTCTAACACAGCGGTCCCCAAACTTTTTGGCACCAGGGACCAGTTTCGTGGAAGACAATTTTTCCACGGACGGGGTGGCTTGTTCAGGCGGTAATGCGAGCAATGGGGAGCGACGGGCAGATGAAGCTTTGCTCGCTCACCGGCCGCTCACCTCCTGCTGTGTGGCCCATTCCTAACAGGCCGCGGACCAGTACCAGTCCGTGGCCCAGGGGTTGGGGACTCCTGTCCTAACATTCAAATGCTTGTTCTGTCGAATCATTTAGGCAGCATCTCTCTTTGGAAAATAGTCATTTTTTTAATTGACATTCAGTCTGCACCCCCTGCCCACCCCAGGTTAAAATTGAATTGGTCAACCTTAGTTAATTTTTGTTCTGCTGCTGTTTTTCTAAAATGGCAAGTCATAGACCTCTGCATTAGGAACATATTTTTGAGTGCTCTCATATAACTACTGATGAGCAGAGGAACGATGATAAAATGATGATTTTGTTAAATGTATGACACCCAGCACTTCAGACTCTACCTGTTTGCAGTTTCAAGATGGAATAATAATTTTTTCATAAATTATATGAAGATTGGGTGAGAACACTTATAGAAAGTATTTTAAGAACTAGATGAGAAGATAATAAAGATACATAGATAATGACGGTGGAGAAAGAAAAGGATTGTATGTTTTCGAAGGGAGAGTAGGATTTCAAGATTTTGTGCATGATTTCAAAAATGTAGAAAATACCAGAGGCATAAATAGAATAAAAGATGTATTTGTGGTTGATCTGTGAGAATTTACTTTCCTCCCATCCAAAAGAATGATCCTCAGTCAAAATAAATTTGACTATTTCTCCTATAGTCAAATAAATTAAACTTCTTGGGGGGGAAAAAAAAAGGTGATGCTGATCTATGATAAAGAAGAGCCGAATGGTTCACGGAACTTAATCACTGTCCTGCTGGGTCTACAATGTCACAGAGCAGATGACTGAATTGTTTTTATTACTCAGACATATGCTATGTTTTATAACAAACCTGAGTTTTCAGAGAAGGCCGCCCCAAAATTAATAAATTTCATTTATTTTAATGCTTCTTGTGGGCCATACTAATCTGTAAGTAAAGAATTAAAGTTGTGTCCTTACCACAGAGAGATTAGTTATGAAGATTCTGAAGATGGATGGAGGGAATATCTCTTTATTTTAAGAGCAATGTCCAGACCTTTGCTTAGAGGTAGGTCAACAAGCAATTCTTTAGTCCAGGAGTTTATTAGAAAATGTAATTTTGGGCTTCCCTGGTGGCACAGTGGTTAAGAATCTGCCTGCCAATGCAGGGGACATGGGTTCGAGCCCTGGTCCAGGAAGATCCCACATGCCACTGAGCAACTAAGCCTGTGCGCCACAACTACTGAGCCTGCACTCTAGAGCCTGAGAGCCACAACTACTGAAGCCCGTGCACCTAGAGCCCATGCTCCGCAACAGGTGAAGCCACTGAGATGAAAAGCCTGCACACCACAAAGAAGAGTAGCCCCCACTTGCCGCAACTAGAGAAAGCCCACACACAGCAACGAAGACCCAACGCAGCCATAAATAAATAAGTAAATAAATAGATAAATAAATAAATAAAGGAAAATGTAATTTCAAGATAACATTGCCATGGGCTTGCCAAAAGGTAACTAATTGTAAATCCCTTTCATTCACTGGCGGGGATAGTGAAGGTTGGAAAACAAGTCCAGGGCGCCAGACCTAGAGAGTATCTACTCTGAGCTTTGCTCCAGGATATTATGGATTCTGTGTAATGGGAAAGAAAAGTCACTCTGTATTTTCTCCAGATAGCAGCCTAGTTCTCTAAAACTTCGAAGAATTTTCTTGCGTAGCATGTACGAAATATATCACAACTTTAAATTTCTTATACAACCATGAAGGTGCCATATAGCAGAGAAAGTGATCAGACTAAATTTAACCCACATATAAGAAATGATATAATTATATAAATATTAATTTTCAAGGATAGTATTTATTATCATTTGCCAAATGTGTTTAAAACTAGGTTTGGCCAGCCCTTTGTGGTTTAAAATGAAGCTCTTTTATATTTCAACAAATTATGAAGATGTCCTTAAATCAGAAGGCTATAATTAAGGCTAGGAGAGCCTATGAGAAACCAAATGCAGAGGAAAAATATGGACCAACAGACTATATCCCTCTGAAAATATGCACAACCCTATGAATTAGAATCTCACCTTGATACATTCTGTGATATATTACAACTTAATTTTTTTCAGTTTCTCTAGAGCAATGTTATAAAGGGCTAACTCATCATACTATTAATTCATCCCAGAATATGGGTACCAAAAAAAAGAATTATAACTCTTATGACTGGTTACCTACTTGATAATAAAATGAATGTGTGAAGAGTAGCCTTAGGAAGAATATTTTATTAGATCAATGAATATTGTAGAGGGGTTTTGTTCCTGGGTTAATCACTGGCTTGAACTCTTAGTTTGTAGTTAAGGTTTGGGGCTAGTCATAAAAGTGCCTTGAAAAAGACACCTCTGTTCTTTATTCTCTATCAAGGACTTTAACTCAGATTTATTCAATGTGGTTCTCTACCTGCAGATTTCTCAAATTACATGTTTGCCAAAGGAATTCTAAGAGGAATGTTGTTACCTTTCAAGGGTGTTTCACTCATTTTGATTAGGAATTTTTGTAGATGAGGAACACACGAGAACAGCTAGGTACTCTCTGAGTTTTACTGACCATAGCTGTTTTTAATAAAAATAATATAGATTTCAATTTAACACAAGTGCCACCTAGGTATCTGTTGCTCCCTCTCTTCTTTTTTTTTTCAAAGCATCACCTTTGCTAACCCAAGGGATCGCCTTACTAACTAGTTTTCTCCTTCCTGTCTTTTCCTGACTATCTTGCCTTAGGGTGCAGGGCTTTGGACCAAATAAATCCCGTCTTAAACCTTGCTGTGCTACAACCTGTTGCCCTCCCACAAGGAAGAGGGACCAGACTTCAATTACATCTTAGGGAAGATTGTCTCTTCTGTAGGAGATCTTACTCCTTAATGATTTCCAGAGTCTTCCACTTTCTCTAAGTGCCCAAGACTTCAGCTCAAATGTGTACTGATTAATATTTTCTTCCCTCTAATTTTCTGATGAAGAGTGGTGAATAGGTATCCTTCAATTCTAGTTCGGCTTTCTCACTAGAGACAGCCACAGACTCACTAGTTGCTTTACTAACTGATATTTTAAGTAAGAAAACATCTCAAAGATAAATATTACTTGTTTCTCAATGTCAGCACACTTTAAATTGATGGTAAGAGAATATTTTCCCTAGCATTGGAACAGACCATAGAGTGGTTGTTTCCTTTTTTTCTCCAGCTCATCTGCAGGTTCGGTGACATTACATGAAACATCACAGAATTTGATGTCTGCACAATCTGTTTCTAGGAGAATCATACTGTCTTGGATTTATATATATATATATATATATATATATTTTTTTTTTTTTTTTTTTCCTTTTCACATTAGCTCTGGTAGAAAATTGGAGTGAGGCAAGCTACTGATTCTTTGCTACAACATAAAAATAAAATCTTATTAAAATTCTGGCTGAACCCAGTTCAATGAAACCTACTCGGATGTGGTAGCAACGTGTAAACACACTTCATAAGTTAGCAAATACCTGAGAGAAAACGTTTAATAAATGTTCTAATTAATTCATATTTAGGGGAAAGAGGATATTAATATGCTAATAATTTAATACTACTCACCTTTCATGCCATTTATTTTCCATAAAAACGTATTTGCCTCAATTTACATGTTTGCCAAAGGAATTCTAAGAGGAATGTTGTTACCTTTCAAGGGTGTTTCATGCCATTTATTTTCCATAAAAACGTATTTGCCTCCTACCATGTTCCAGGTCCTCTATTAGTGCTGAAAAGACTGTTGTGAAAAAGGTTGATGAGGTTTCTGATCTCTTGGAGCATGTGGTTGATAAATGAATCTTTTTCATGTTTTAATACTATAATCGTCTGGATTTTAGAATAGATGTAAAGAACTTTGAGGCTAGGAGATACTCATATTTTATTCAGAGATATTTATATTTTAACACTGGCACAATTTGAAATTGTGCGGAATTCAGCCTCTTCAATAAATGTTGACAATAGGTGCAAAATCAGTATGATTGTGTACCTGGATCAATATCAGGACTCATAAACAATTCTGATTAGTTATGACCTTTTAGGTAGTTAAAACATTTTGAAAGAAATACTTCAGTACTTGGTGACTACAAAAATTTGAAACAATTCTGAAGATTATGGAGTAAATATGTGCAGTACACTTATTTCATGAGAATTTCTGTCTTTCCCATTGCATATTCTTCCCCAAAGATCTCTCGTGAAATCATTGTAGTTCTAGCTTGATTTTTTAGTAACTGCTGTATAGTATTCCAAAATAGAAATGTAGCTTCATATATGTAAGCATATATTTAGGTTGTTTAAAATTCTACAATATTATAAACAATTCTACAATAATATAAGCTATACTGCAATGAACACCCTTCTGTGTGTGTCTTTCTTTGTACACAAATGCTCAGAATATTGATTAGCCATATTCCTGTAAGTGGAATTATTGAGAGTCAGTAGATTTAAAATTTTAATGGTGTTAAAATGTCCTCCAAAATGTCCTTCAAATTATAGACTGATCAGCAATAACAGTGGATATTATTAAATGTTTTTAATTTTTACCATTCTAATGAATAATTTATCATTGTTGCTTAATTGGTGTTTCTGATTATCAGTAAGGTTTAATTTCATTCATGTATTAATTAATATTCCTATTTCAAGTGGCCATTGCATTTTCCCCTATGCCAGAAACATGTTTTTATTTAAATATTTTTGATGTTTTTATTGAAAAAAATTTATTATATGCTATATTATGGACATTAAAATTTTGTTATAAATATTGCAAATATTTTCTTTCAGTCAATTGTGTCTTTAAACTGTATTCATGATCTTATATCCTACTCATATTTTTAATGTAGATTTTTTTCACATTTTACTATTTGCATTAGGATTTTATGCCTTTATTTAATGGCCTTTCTTTGCTTTTTAGTATGGTGGGAATAGCCAATATTCTCCTCTGCATTTATTGAGTAGTTCAGCTGTTCCACCTATTTAAAATGCCATGCACATTATATACAAATTTCCATACGTGGATTCCTTTGTGTACTCACTATAATAGTCTTCTATTTGTCTATCTCTGCATCAGTGATATATTTGTTTTAATTATGGCATCTTTCTAGTTTTTTTTAAAATTTGGTAGCTTTTGTCTTTGTTCTGATTCATAATCTTGTTAGGTATTTTAGCACATTTATTTTTCTGCAGGAATCTTAGAATCAGCTTGTCAGGTTTCAAAAATGCCATTGGTAATGAATTCAAGGAATAGATTAACTTGGGAAAATGAATATCTATGTGCACCATTTATTAAACATTCCTTTGTGGGTTTCAATAATGTATTTTTATTTTTCTCATATGAAACTTCAAAGACCTTACTGGATTTATTCATGGAATTTTACAATTCTAGTGTAAAATAGATTGTTTTGGTTCATTTTGGGGTTTGTGGTAGGTAGACTGGGTGCTGAAATATTATTCATTTCCCTATGTTTATCCTGCTATATTAAATACATTATACAGTCATTCCCTACCTTATCTGCATTTTCCCTTTCCAAGGTTTAAGTTACCTGAGGTCAACTGCAGTCTGAAAATGTTAAATGGAAAATTCCAAAAACAAATAATTCATGTTTTAAATTGTGCGTTCTGAGTAGTGTCAAGAAATCTCTCAAGGCCTGGCTCCATCCCGCCCTGGACGTGAATCATCCCTTTGTCCAGCATATCCTGCCCTTTGGCCACTTAGTACGTGCCTTGATTATCAGATTGACAGACACTGTGTTGCAGTGCTTCTGTTTGAGCAGCCTTTATTTCACTTACTAAGTAATGGCCCCCAAAATAGTCCCAAAGGGCAAAAATAGTGATGTTGGCAACTTGGATATGCCAAAGAGAAGCCATCACGTGCTTCCTTTAAGTGAAAATTTCACAACTTAATAAGGAAAGAAAACAATTGTATACTGAGGTTGCTACAGTGAAAACAAATCTCTCCATGAAATTGTGAAGGAAAAAGAAATTTCTGCTAGTGTTGGTGTCGCACCTCAAACTGCAAACATTATGGCCACAGTGAGTGATAAGTGCTTAGTTAAGATGGGAAAGGCATTGAATGTGTACAATAAGATATTTTAAGAGAGAGAGAGACCACATTCACATAACTTTTATTACAGTATATTGTTATAATTGTTCTATTTTATTATTATTGTTAACGTCTTACTGTGCCTACATTATAAATTACAGTTTATCATAGGTATGAATAGGAAAAATCATAATATGTATATAGGGTTTGGTGCTATCAGTGTTTCCAGGCATCTGCTAGGGGTCTTGGACTGTGTCCCCTGTGGAAAGGTGGGACTCCTGTAATACATTCCTGTTCTACATAAATGTTGGGCTCTTTGCTGTGACAACTTATTATAGTTCTCCTTTACCAGCTCTTAATCCCAGTGATTGCAGAGAGAAGGAAATTTAATTTTTAAAAATCATCTTTATTTATTTATTTTAAAAATCTTTATTAAGAATAAGAATAGGTTTAAACTGTAAAATGCAACTTGAAACGTGAGGCCAAGCTGAGCTCTCTGATCTTTCACTTTGAATGAGAACGGTTTTAGAGTTGCCTCTCCAGAAAAAAAGGGCTGTACTGGGGTGAGGGACTCCTGCCTTTGTGGGCACTGGGACAGGAATTGGAAGAAAACAATATACTTTGCTCAAAGGGAGGCACAATGGACTATGCTGGGGTAGGTCGGGAGGTATAACAGATTTGAATTTCTTAGTTTTTCCTACTTTTTGGGAGAGAGGAAATGGGGAAGAATTAGATATGGGGTAGTTTTGAGAGACTTTGGGGTCTTTGTGTGATCAGGGTTTTGGAATCACCAGAATCACAGCCCACTAAGCTCTCCAGGCCTGAAATCACAGCCCAGTCTCCCTCCTTGGATAATGCTTTTCCTCCCTTGTTTGAAGTAAGACACTGTTAGTGCCTTGTCAGAAGAGTTTACCTTGCAAAGGAAGTTCATTTTCCACATGCCCCTTCCCCATCCCTCCTCATTCTCTCCGGGCCTGTAATTAGAATCCAGTTCCAATATGTGCAGGGGACCAATTGCGAAGCCAAACATGTCGGGACGAGGCTCACAGGACAAAGGATTTCAGGATTTTGCTCCTTTTCCTTTTCTTTCTTTTCCCTTTCCTCCGTTATTGTATGTAGAATTTGTGTGTGGAGGTTAATTATAAATTCTGGTCTATAGATAGCTGATTTTTGAAACGGAATTGCAAAAGAAGCAGAGAGTAAAGAGACATCCCTTAGCAATTTTTAACTTGGAGCTGAATTACTTAAGAGTTAGGAACTTGAATTGTCTTTTATTTATTTACTTTTTTGGTAGATGGGTAGGAGTGTGTTTTGGGCTATATAATGTAGAGTTGCTCTGAGCTAATAGGAGCCTTAAAATATTTTATTACCAAAAAGAAATATATACATAGGTATTAGAACAATACCCAGAACATAGTAAGAGTTCAAAAAATATTTGTTGAATGAAGAAATACATGCTGGGCAGCCAGTGAGGTGAAGCACAAGGTAATTTTTATTTTTAAAGGTTTTTGGCTTATTAGCTCTCAAATCTCCTCCCTCTTTAAGGTAATTACTCATATTGTGTGAGTCTTACTGAGAGGTTGTGCATGCCTCTGAACTCTTTCATTGTGCTCTCTGAAATTCAGTTTTTCATCAATAAAGTTTGCTCTTTTCAAATGATTTCCTGTTTTCAATTTCTTTGATTTCTGCTCTTATTCTTACTATTTCTTTTCTTCTGCTTACTTTAGGATTAATTTGCTCTTCTTTTTCTAGTTTCCTGAGGTGAGAGCTTAGATTACTGATTTTAAATATTTATATTTTAATATAGGCATTCACTGCTATAAATTTCCCTGGAAGCCCTGCTTTCACTGCATCCCACAAATTCTGATAAGTTGTGTTTTCATTTACTTGTAGTTTAAAATATTTGAAAATTTCTCTTGAGATTTATTCTTTGACCCCTGTGTTATTTTGAAGTATATTGTTTAAGTTCCATGTATTTTGGGATTTTCCAGTTATATTTCTGTTATTGATTTTTATTTTAATTCCATTGTGGTCTGAGAGTAGCCATTGTATGATTTCTATTCTTTTAATTTGTTAAAGTGTGTTTTATGGTTCCAAATGTGGTCTATCTTGGTGAATGGTCCATGTGAGCTTAAGAAAAATGTGTACCCTAATGTTGTTGGATGAAGCAGTCTGTAGATGTCAATTATATCCAGTCGATTGATGGTGGTATTGAGTTCAACTATGTTGTTGCTGATTTTCTGAATGCTGGATCTGTTCATTTCTAAGAGTGTTGAAATCTCCAACTGTGATAGTGGATTCATCTATTACTACTAGCAGTTCCATCAGCTTTTGCCCCACATAGTTTGAGGCTCTGTTGTTGGGCATATGCACATTAAGGATTGTTATGTCTTCTTGGATAACTGACTCCTTTATCATTAGTAATGCCCTTCTTCATCTTTGATAAATTTCCTTACTTTGAAGTCTGCTTTGCCTGAAATTAATATTGCTACTTCTGCTTTCTTTTGATTATTTGTTAGCATGGTATATATAACATTTCTCTATCCCTTTACTTTTAATGTACATATTTCTTTGTATTTAAAGTAGGTTTCTTGTAGACAACATGTAGTTGGGTTGTGTCTTTAGATGCACTTTGAGAATCTCCATCTTTTAATTGGTGCTCTTAAACCATTGACATTCCAAGTGGTTATTGATATAGTTGGATAAATATCTACTGCATTTGTTGCCCTTGTTCTATGTCCCCATTTTTGTCATCCACTCTTCCTGCCTCTCGTTTTAATTGAGCTTTTATTTTTATTATTTTCTATAATTCCATTTTATCTTCTTTCTTAGCCATGTCAAGTATACTAATAAGCCCATCAGACATTCTCCATTTCTCCTACAATGATTTTTATCTCCACCATTTCTATTTGTTTGGTTTTCCTCCCTTCCTATGATTTCTATCTCTTTGCTTACATTGCCCCTCTATTCTCTGATGCTTCTACTTTACCTATCAGAGCCCTTAGTGTGTTAATCAGAGTAGTTTTAAATTCCCAGCCTTATCATTCCTACATTCCCACTATGATTGGTTCTGATTCTTGCTGTGTCTCTTCATATTGTGGTTTTTGCCTTTTGGTACGCCATGGAATTTTTTTCTTGGTGGTCAGACATGCTGTCCCAGGTAAAAGGAACTGCTATAACTAGGTCTTTAGCAACATTGTGGTGCAGCGTAGGGGGAGGGGGAACATTCTAAAGTTCTATGATTAACTTTGCTCATGTTTAGATTTGTCATTAATGTTTCATATTGTTATATAATTTTCAGTTAACACACTTATCTTTTTGAACATAATTATATACATACTGTTGCATTTTTGTCATGTTTTAAATATAGTATATTTAGATACATTAATACTTTGTATAACTAAATTCTTTTTGTTTAGTTGCATGACTTACATTTAATTTTATTGTATTTTTAATCTAACACACAATGGAGATAAAATTACTTCCCCAAACCACACTCTTAAGCAAAATCTACAATCATCTGGGGTCCTTGTAAAAACTGCAAGAAAAAAAAATTTCTATGATTAGGTCTCAATCTTTTACACAGCGTTTGCATCTGGGCCATGAACTTCACAAGTGTTTCTCATTTTCTTTCTCTCCGCTTGGGTGGGATAGGATGGCTAGAGTGGGCTGGAGTTGGGAATTTCCCACTTCCCACATAGAGGGTGAGAGCCAGCTGGAGCTGGTTATTTTCTTTCCCCAGGTCAATTAGGCTCTGGTTAACACACAGCAGGTGGGGTTCTAGTTAAATAGTTGCCGCTGAGGATAGGTTTTGTTGAGAAGAGCAGGGCACTCTGGAGTGTTTCAAAATGGCTCCTTCTCCTCTTTCCCTGCTGGAAGTAAGTCCGAGGGAATTTCTCTCTGATATTTACTGTGGGAATATGGTTGAGCACCTGAAAGTAAATCTCACAAAATTGTGGGGGCCTAACTATGACAGGGCTCCCCAGGAGTCTTTAACTCCCGGAGTTGTCTGCAGTGGACGTCCAGCAATTCATCAATTTCGTTTCATGTTTTCCTCCCCAGCGCTGGTTGCTGCAGTGATTTCACCTTGTGACTCTCTGCTTCGGTAAGTCTCGAATCCCTGTATTTGTCTATCTCCAATCTTGGGGGGCAGTGGCTCGCCCTGTGTGCCTTCCCCTCTCTTATGGGTCCAAGAAGAGTTGTTGATTTTTTAGTCTGTAGAACTTTTTGCTGTTAAGACAGAGTGGTGACATCAAGCTCCTTACATGTGGGACTTATAACAGGATGTCCCTCATCTGCTTTTTATTCTTTTGTGTGTGTGTGTGTGTGAAATTACCCTAGGCTGGTCCAGTCTGCAGGGATTTCTGCCTCTATATTGTTAGGGCATTTAGTTTCACAAACTGCCTTGGGACACTTTTCACATTGTTATTCTGAATGGTAATTTCTCCTGTATATTAAGGTTTTAGAATGTTTAATTTTTTACACCCTAAATATTTTCTAAGTTCTTTCAAAAATAGATTCTCTTACTTGTTTAGAATCCTCTGTCCCATTTGTAAAAACTATCATTGAAACTTCAATAAAGATTAGAGGGCTAATTCTCAAACCTTTCCTTTGGAATCTATCTCTGCCTGCTTCCTAGAACAGCTTATGCTGTCTATTTCCAACTCCACAAACAGTTGTTTTGCCCCATTCTTTCTTATTGGGATTGGGTCAGGCCTCCATGGTACAGATATATGTATATGATCTAAGCATGCTCACTCAATATATTTTATCTCCCTTACTGGGATAAAAGTAGTTGAGGATTGTATGCATAATGTGCTTGGTTCCTTGTACTATTCTCTGAGATGCTTCTGATACAGTTACTGAAAAGATGTTCCTATAACCAGAAGGTATGGCTAGTAAGATGTGTGTCTTCCCACTGGCCTCATTTCTCACCAGGTGGAGACAGCCTCAGAGATAGAGGGATGGTGTCTGATGATAGCACTTGAACCCCTAAATTCAGCACCTTAATCATGAAACAATAAAATTTCTTCATTGATAAAGTAATTTAAGTGGGGATTTCAATCACTTGTATTTAACAAAGTTCTGCCAATACATGTCCTCTCTTTGATGTGTCTTTAACCACATTTTTCTAATGGTTCGTTTCCAAAGTGTGTACTTACTTTTGGGCACCTCTCACTATACCACCAGCCATCAAAAACCCTCTCTGGGCTTCTTGATTCTCTCTTTCCTTCCCCTTTTCATTAAAGCTTCTTGAAAGCAGATTCAGAGCTCGTGATGTATTCTCCACTTCCCATTCACAGTAGTGCTGATTTGGCTTTGGTCTCTTCCACTCCTTTGAAAGTGCTATTGCTAAAATTATGAATGCTTTCACATGGGGAAATCCATTAATTGTTTTCCTGGCTCTACATTATTTATTGGTTTTGCTACATTTGGCATTGAATAGTATCTCATTCACATACCCAGCTTTACCATTATTTCCCCTGATACTGTTTTTTTTTGTTTGTTTCTTTTCCAAATGATTTACTGCTTTATCTTACTTTCATAAGTTCATCTCAACTTTTTGACATTTTCAAAGATTTGTCCTCAAACTTTTAATCTCTCACTCTATTGATGTAGTTGCCTCGTTTAAACCCATGGCTTAATATAAACATGTCTACTTGGTAAATATTTGAAAATGGAGAATTGTAGTTTCTCGTAATAGTGAGCTAGGTCATTCAGACTAAATATCCCATTGAAAGCCATTAAAAATGCCAAAGAAAAAATAAAAATCTTTGATTTTCAGAACATCAAAACCCTGATAAGATTATAAAAAAAAACAGATAAAATTTGAAACAGAAACAAAACAGGAATGCAGAGAGAAGCAGAGCAAAAAAACTGCTATTATATTAAGAACAGTAAACTTTTATCTAATGACTGTGTCCAGCATGGGCTGCATAAACCAAGGCAAAGGGCCATACAAGGCAGAGTTCTAAAAAGACCTTATTTTTAAAGAGGTGTTGGAGTTTTAAAGACCTCAAAGCCCTTCTGTTAAGTAGGTTTAACGGAGTGTGTCTCTTTACTAGGTCTTTTTACCAAGTAGTGAGATGCCGTGAGGCCATCAAATACACAAGGATTTGTCTCTCTTCTTACTAGAGTTCTAGAGTTTCAAGTTTTAATTTAAAGAGAATATACTATCATAAGGTTTTCAATTTTTTTCACAATATTCAATAATAAAGGTTAATTTTAACCTTAATTATTTATCAGTTTGAAACTTTTTTGAGTCATTGTTCACTAGGGCACATTTTTTCTTCTTTTGAATTGTAGGTTAATTAGGATGACTTAGGTGAGAAATCACTAACTTACTTTTTTAAAGAGAGGATTAGTTGTAATATTACAAGGACTGGAACTAGAAATCTTTAGAGACTAGCTGATTTTCCTCTTTCTCTGCCTAATCCTGTTTTCTCTACTAATTCCTTACACCTGATTTCTCCTTAAATTCAGCTTCCACATGATTTCTGCTTTCTGTGACTTTTCTTTTTTTGGGACATTTTCTTTAAAGAATTTTCAAATGCGTGAAGAGAATTATATGACAACTCCCATTTTATAATTACCTTGCTTCAACAATTATCCATTTTGCCAATACTTCACATGTCCCTTCCCATTTTGTGTATTCAATTATTTATCTATTTAGTTTCCTGCATTATTTTTTGTAAAAGCTAATCCCAGTTATCATGTATGAATCAGGACTTCTTTCTTTCTATAACTACTATCTTCTTAGGAATCCTTGAATTAACAGTAGTTTGTTAATATCACCTAATACCTAGCTCATATTTAAATCACCCAGATTGTATCAGAGATGTTTTTGAATTGCTGATTGTTGCCTCCTGGAGTTATTTTGCTTCTCTCTTCCCAGTACGTCCTGTAAATTGAAGTTAAATCTCTAGGCTTGATGTTTAGGCAAGGATTCTTTATGGATGACTCTAATCTTTTAGCGTTATGAAATTAAGATAATGATGAGTGTTTTTAGTGTCCATTGACTTAGTACTTTCGAATGGAAATTTTCTAATAGTATCTTCCTTCTGTCTTTATCTCCTGGCATTTTATGAAAAGGGGATTTACCACATCTACCTTTTGGTGTTCTGCATCTAAACATAAAGCACAGGTAGGGTAAATACTTCACAGCAATGAATTGGTGCCCTAGCAATTTCAGTGGTGTTTGATATTTCTTCTTTTTAAAGTATAATTATCTTATGAATTTTTGTACACTTAATATACTTCAATTCATCATATATTTGTGCTGTTTAAATTGTCCAACCGGAGCTCTATCAAAGTATCTTTTTCCTTTTGTCATAACCTCATTGAACTTTTCTTGTTTCTAGCACAAAAAGATAGCCTAGACTCATCTGTTTGTTTCTAGCTCTTTTCAAGTCATAGATCAGACTATTCATATTTTAAAGAGAAATATCATGTACATATTCTGGTATTTCAAATACAAATTTAATATTTCCTATTGTGTTTGAATATTTTTTATACTTATATGTTTTGATAAAACTCTTGGTTCTTTTTTTATTTATGCATAGTCAGTTTACTGTGTTGTGATAGTTTCAGGTGTACAGCAAAGTGATTCAGTTATACACACATATGTATAAAAAAACCTTGGTTCTTAACAATTGTAACAAAATTATTTACTTTTTCTACAACATGCTTATAATGGTTCCAATAATAGTCTACAATATTATACTTGTTAGTAAATTGAAATATTTTCTCTCTGTGATTTGCAGCCATTGTTATAAAGTTATAGCTATATTTATTTTAGCCCCACCCTTATCACCCAACCCCAGTGTTTAGGGATGTTTTATGGTTTGATTTTTAACATATGTAAAATACTCACCTAGCTTCAATGTCAAAATATATAATAAGGTATATTTCCATAAAACTTGTTTTTTTTTCCCTGTTCTTTCTCCTGTTTTCTCTATTTAGCTGTAGGGAATCATTTCGATTATGTTTTTCTTATTTTTCCACACTTATAAACAAAAAAACAATTATGGAAAATTAATTAGCAATTTAGAAACAAAGTTTTTACATCTTGTCATATACCTAAATAAATGCCATAATTAGTGAACAGCTCCAGGTAAAATTAAATTAATTTCAATAAAATGGTATTTAATGTTGATCCAAACTCTAAAAGAAGGAAAAAATACATAAACATAGAAACTCTAAAACAAAACACACACTGGAACAAAAAACTTACTTCAAAATACATCACAAAGTTAAATGATAAATATTTTCATAGGAAATTTTTGCAATAAATGTAACCAAAATAAATTATAAAAAATAATAAGTACCGGGCCTCCCTGGTGGCGCAGTGGTTGAGAGTCCGCCTGCCGATGCAGGGGATACGGGTTCGTGCCCCGGTCTGGGAGGATCCCATATGCCGCGGAGCGGCTGGGCCCGTGAGCCATGGCCGCTGAGCCTGTGCGTCCGGAGCCTGTGCTCCGCAACGGGAGAGGCCACAACAGTGAGAGGCCCGCGTACAGAAAAAAAAAAAAAAAAAAAAATAATAAGTACCATTTGTTATCTATTCCAGAAACTTTTCAAAATCATCTTATTTGATAGACAGTACTTTTGTGATTCTTTTAGTGTACTATTTTATAAGTGGAGAAAGTGTTAGAGACATTGATTTGGTGTTATGGATTGAATGTTTGTGTCCCTGCAAAATTCATGTTGAGACCCCTTCCCCCAATGTGACTGTCCTTAGCCATAGAGACTTTATGGAGGTAGTTATGATGAGATGAGGTCATAAGAATGAGATTGGCCTGGCTTCTGGTTCCCCATGTTCTCTGCGATCTTCACAGTGGTCAAGCTCTATATGCAGATCTGGCCCCAGCAGTGTCCTGGCCCTATGGGGAGGCTGGGGTCCCTGAGGTGGCCTAACCCACTTAGAAGGCCTCTTTCTGCCCATGGGTTTCTTCCCCAGGGCAGCTTCTTAATGAAGAAAGAGCTATTTCTGTGAGAGCTGGTGTCTCAGGTCTCCTGGGTTTCCCATAAGCAAGGGGTTAGGAGGAATCATCTGGCTCTGCAGGACAATCTGCTTCAGTGGGGTCTTTAAGTTTCATATCAGGGTGGCCTGGCTCCCAAAGATACCCTTTGAAGGATTGATTAGTAGCCATTTAGCAGATGTACTTCAGAGGCGTTTGTTTTCGCATAAGGAATCTGATCTTCCTGCTGTTGAGTTCTTTGCAGCTGGGTCTGGAAATGTAAAAATTAGGAACCACTTCTGAGACTTTTCCAGGAAGAGACCTGATGGATTGTGAGTCTAAAGGTATCCACAGTGTCACGGTTGTGGTTCTGACACCAGCCCTCAGATGTGTCTCCCACCAGGCCGATAAACCTCTTTCAAGCGTGTGTGTACATACACACACACACACACACACACACACACACCCCTATACTCATACATTTGCCTAGTGTTGCAGAGCTAATAAATGAAAGAGTAGAGAAGCAAATTTTGACTCATTTGGCTCCGTGTTTCACACTTTTTCCTATTATGTCTTCTATAAAACATTAAATATATAAAATGCTACAGAGAATAAATAAAAATAACGAAAGAACATTTCCTAAATAATTGCAAAAGAAGAAATATAATCGGAAAAAATATGTGTTTGAGTGGGCATGTACGTTACCTCACTGGTAACAAAAAAGAGAATTAAACAAGAGTTAACAGTTAAGTGGCAGCATGTGGTTCTCAAAATTCTGTCAATTGTTAGAGTCTGAATTATTTTTAAAAATATGTTATTAAATATCTTCCTATTGATTGGTATTTAGTTTCTGAGAAACAATCATAAAGGAAGAATAATACCATAATTTCCACTCAATTTTGTTAATTACTGGTTATTTACAAAACATTTCTTTCCAGACTTGATATTAAAATTATTTATAACTCAGCAACTTGAGATCATATGGAAAATAGTACCATTGGGAAACCTATGGAAAACATAAACAATAAAAGCACTATGTTTTTATTTCTAACACTACAGCAATTAAGTATATAGAACTCAAAATTAATTGCATGCATTATGATTTAGGAATTAAATACAATATTTTAGGTAATAGGTATATGAAGAGGTAGTTCTATGTCTAATCTTTCTGATTGAATTAGAAGAGAAACCCCTGTATTTTATCTACACATCTCACTCTCATAGACCTGTGACTTAGCATGATCTATTTGATATGCTGTGTGTGTGCATTTCAAATCTTTTCCTGGAATCCAGGTTTAAAATCTTACCTTGTCCAACGTACAGTTGTTTTTGTTTTTGTTTTTTTCTAGAATACCTTAATCTTTCTTGGTTCACAAACACCTCTGAGAATTTGAGAAGCTCTTAGTTCTTTGGTTACCTATTATACAACTATTGTCTTCCCGTGAATGATTAATGGGCCTTCCATGAACTTATATACTGGGGAAGGTATATTTGGATGAAATAATTGTGTACTAGCTGGGAAAGATGTCAAAAGAAACATTGTTCTGCTTAGTGATGGTCTGAGTTGGGTGGACTCACATGGATCATCCCAAACATGGAATTCCTGTACTAGTTCTAATTTATTGACTATATCGGCCAGGATGGTTACGCAATAGGGAAACAAAAAAGCCATTTTTTCCCCCTTAAAGACTGCTGCGGGCTCTATTTACAATAGCCAGGATATGGAAGCAACCTAAGTGTCCATCGACAGATGAATGGATAAAGATGTGGCACATATATACAATGGAATATTACTCAGCCATAAAAAGAAGTGAAATTGAGTTATTTGTAGTGAGGTGGATGGACCTAGAGTCTTTCATACAGAGTGAAGTAAGTCAGAAAGAGAAAAACAAATACCATATGCTAACACCTATATATGGAATCTAAAAAAAAAAAAAAAGTTCTGAAGAACCTAGGGGCAGGACAGGAATAAAGATGCAGACATAGAGAATGGACTTGAGGACATGGGGAGGGGGAAGGGTAAGCTGGGATGAAGTGAGAGAGTGGCATGGACATATATACACTACCAAACATAAAATAGCTAGTGGGAAGCAGCCGCATAGCACAGGGAGATCGGCTCAGTGCTTTGTGACCACCTAGAGGGGTGGGATAGGAGGATGGGAGGGAGATGCAAGAGGGAGGAGTTATGGGGATACATGTATATGTATAGTTGATTCACTTTGTTATACAGCAGAAACTAACACACCATTGTAAAGCAATTATACTCCAGTAAAGATGTTAAAAAAAAAAAAAAAAAGACTGCTGCGGGATAGATGTCATACATGTGTGGACTCTTCATTCATAGCTACCTTGATCTTATTGCAATACTGTAAGAATACATTATAACATAATAGGAGATGGGAGAAGGAAAGATGATCATATTTTGGCTCTTAAATGTTTCTGCAGCAAAATGACGAATGTCATTTCTCATATTGTACTGACCAGAGCAAGACATTTGGCTATATCCAACTTCGGGAAGTTCAGTTCTCACACTTAGTTTTAATAATACAGCTGCTCAAGTACAGGTTATGGGAAATCTGTCTGAACAGTGTTTCATGGGAGAGTGAAGAAAAAAGACAAAAACTTAGTGGTTTTGCTTAAGTGTAAGTTCAATATGGATCAACAACTCCTATTTAAAAAATATCTTAACAGCTATAAAAAAAGAATGAAATTCTGCCATTTGCAACAATGTGGATAGACCTAGAGGGTGTTATGCTTAGTGAAATAAGTCAGACAGAGAGAGACAGATCCTGTATGTTATGACTTATGTGTGGAATCTAAAAAAAAAAAAAAAAAACAATGAATGAATAGAACTGAGACAGACACAGACTGAGAGAACAAACTAGTGGTTACCAATGGGGAGAGGGAAGGATGAGGAAGGCAAGATGGGAGGGGAGTAAGAGATACAAACTACTATGTATAAAATAAAAAAGCAACAAGGATATATTGTACAGCACGGGAATATAGCCATTATTTTTATTTTTTATTTTTTTTTGCAGTACATGGGGCTCTCACCATTGTGGCCTCTCCCATTGTGGAGCACAGGCTCCGGATGCACAGGCTCAGCGGCCATGGCTCATGGGCCAGCTGCTCCATGGCATGTGGGATCTTCCCAGACCAGGGCACGAACCCATGTCCCCTGCATCGTCAGGCGGACTGTCAACCACTGTGCCACCAGGGAAGCCCTAACCATTATTTTTTAATAACTTTTTTTTTAAGCAAATTTATTTATTTATTTGGCTGTGTTGGGTCTTCATTTCTGTGCAAGGGCCCTCTCCAGCTGCAGCGAGCGGGTGCCACTCTTCATCGTGGTGCGTGGGCCTCTCACCGTCGCGGCCTCTCCCGCTGCGGAGCGCAGGCTCAGTAGCTGTGGCTCACGGGCCCAGCCGCTCCACGGCATGCGGGATCCTCCCAGACCAGGGCTCGAACCCGTGTCCTCTGCATTGGCAGGCAGATTCTCAACCACTGTGCCACCAGGGAAGCCCTTTAATAACTTTAAATGGAGTATAATCTAAAATATTGATTCACTATGTTGTACACCTGAAACTAATATAATATTATAAATCAACTATACTTTAATAAAAAGTCTTAGGAAATTAGCGGCTACACAAATAAAAGTGAACTATGAATATTGGCTTAATATTTTAAAATCAATAAATAACTATGGGGCTTGAGAAATATAATAAGATTCTAGTTACTTGTAACATATTTTAAAATAAAACCAAAACCAAAGCAAAAATACAAGAATATTTGACCTAGAGGTAATCAAAATTTGGGATGACATTTCTTACCAAAAATGGGAAATATAAGTTTAACTTGAGTGGCCCAACATAACTCAATTAGAACTGCTGAATGGAAGTCACCTTAGTTCAAAATAAGGAAGAGACTTCCAAAAGAAGGATGGAACACCTTGAAAAACAAGTCCTCTGTTCCAGTGTGTTGAAGAAGGGGGTTCCAGGAGACCATAGAAGGGATTCTTAGCCCAGATGACTCCGTGACCTTGAAAGTTTCCTTTGGCTCTCAGTTATGTGATGTGATCCTATGTCATCATTTTTTAAAATTAATTAATTTATTTTTGCTGTGTTGGGTCTTCGTTTCTGTGCGAGGGCTTTCTCTAGTTGTGACAGGAGGGGGCCACTCTTCATCGCGGTGCGCGGGCCTCTCACTATCGTGGCCTCTCTTGTTGCAGAGCACAGGCTCCAGACGCGCAGGCTCAGTAGTTGTGGCTCACGGGCCTAGCTGCTCCGTGGCATGTGGGATCCTCCCAGACCAGGGCTCGAACCCGTGTCCCCTGCATTAGCAGGCAGATTCTCAACCACTGCACCACCAGGGAAGCCCCCTATGTCATCATTTTTATTTTCAGGGCCATATTTCTTTCTACTGTATATTCTTGAGTCAGTTGTTTCATTGAACTTAAAACATTTCATCCTGACAGTGTCTTATAGAATACAGTCTTTTCCCTTAACTCATTTAGCCTAAGTTCACTGTTCCCTCCCCTTCACTTCCTCTCAATCCTCTTCCTCCCTGGACCATTTGTCATTTCTCTTTTCCAAACAAAAACACATTTTCATCTTACGGGTATAAAGACTTGGGGGGGTATAACCGGGCTACTGAAAGTGAAAGAGACAGATATTGTTTAATAGCTGTCTCTATACTAGAGAAAGGGCTCAGATACTCTCCTTCTCCCTGTAGGTGTTTCTTTCACTTAACTGACTTGATATTGTATATATATTTCATCTGAGGCAAAATTAGAAAGACCAGGAGACAGAGCAGAAATGATCCGGCTGCCAATTCATCTTCACTTGTACTTTTTTTCATTGAGCCTGTCAGATGCTACAGGGCAAAGAGATAAAGCTGCAGTGTGACAAATAGGCCCCATGATTATTTTCAACAAGTCACAAAAAAGTAGGACAAAATATCTTAATGTTTTCCTCTTCCTCCTCATCTTTCATCCAACAGAGATTTGTTGTCATTTATAAAGGTCATTGGGCCTCTGAGGAGTCGGGTGGAGAAAAAGTTTGGTCATTGCTCAGATAGACTTTTAAATAGCTACTCTATTGAAATACAGTAAAGTAAGAGCTTGGGTCTAGAAAGTGTCTGTCTTTTAGGGGAATAGATTTTATTAGGCCACTTACTGACTTCTATCTACTTGGGGCTATTGTGAGCATCAAATAATATAACATTTTCATGTGGAAAATATGAAAATGTTAAAAGTGCATTTTTTCCCCATTGTTTCACTCTAGAAATGGTAGATTGGTTTTGGACGTGAAGTTCTAAAGAAAAAAAAAGTTCAAGTGGGATACTCTTTGGCACTTAATATATATATATATATACTGATTTACTTAGCAACGTTTTTTCTCCTCTTGGGAGGCATTTCGAAGTAATAGACTTCTCAAACTGTAAATGTGAATAGAGCTAACATGAATAAAAGATAGACTGAAATGAATATCTATAACCACTTAGCCACAGTCACTTTGGTCTTGGAAATGGGCATTGTATCTGAAGGATTTATACTAATTGAAGAACTTTTAGAGCAAGTATTGGATATAGTGCCTTCAATTTACTCCCGAGATAAGCCAAGACTGTACTTTTACTAGGAAACTTGTCACTATAAATATTTAGGTGACAATGTGATGTAGCAGCAACAAAAGGAAATGGCTAATGACTGCTTATCGAATGCCTGCTCCATGAAAAGCATGAAGGAGGGGGTGGCAGGGGCGTCAGAAAACTGTTCAAGGGACTTCAAGCCATCAATATTGTGTTAGTCATCATCTTACTTGATTATGACAACATTTGAAACAGTTCTGTACTTCTCCCCCTTGGAAACACTTGCAGCTGTCCTCCAATACAGCTCTCTTTATACTCCTATATTTCACTAGCTTTTCTCTGCAGTCTCCTTTACTGGTTCTTCTTCTAAAAGTTGAAGTGCTCAAAGGATCAGTGCTCGAATCTTGTTCTTTTTGACTGTCAGCCACAAAGTGATCTTATCTACGTGCTGATGACTCCTAAATCGGCATCTCTAGCCAAGACTTCTGCCTTCAACTCCACTCCTACTGCAACCTGACTAATCCTCATTCCCACTTAGATGTATAATTGAACTACTGAAATAGAAATGTTCAAAATAGAATTAGTGATTTTCCCCAATATAATTGCCCTTCTTTCAGTTTTCCCCACCTCTTTTAGTTGGATCTGTATTCTACTAGTTTCACAAGTAAAAACCTTAAAATCATCTTTGAAACTTCTCTTTCTTTACCCTGTACTCTAACCAATCCATCAGAAAATCCTGTCAACTTTGCCTTCAAATTATATTGAAAACCCTAGCATTGATTCCCCACTCCAGTACTACCATTAGTTTAGGTGTCCATCTGTCTGTCTGGTCACCTGCACTGCCTGCTTCCTCATAGTCTTCAGAAAAGATGCTTGATATAATTTCAGTTTTCTTGAATTTACTGAAGCTTGCTTTGTGGCCTAGCACATGGAGAATGTTCCATGTGCACTTGAAAACAATGTGTATTCTGCTTTCTGATGGAATGCTCTATAAATATCAATTAAGTCCATCTGGTCTAATGTGTCATTTAAGGTCAGTGTTTCCTTTATTGATTTTCTGTCTGGTTGGTGTGTCCATTGATGTAATTGGGGTGTTAAAGTCCCCCATTACGATT
Source organism: Mesoplodon mirus (assembly GCF_964341445.2). NCBI lineage: Eukaryota > Metazoa > Chordata > Mammalia > Artiodactyla > Ziphiidae > Mesoplodon > Mesoplodon mirus. The sequence continues at coordinate 105,477,966 of NC_138985.1, forward strand.
GTGTTACTGTCGATTTCCCCTCTTATGGCTGTTAGCATTTGCCTTATGTATTGAGGTGCTCCTATGTTGGATGCATAAATATTTACAATTGTTATATCTTCTTCTTGGATTGATATCTTGAGCATTATGTAGTGTCCTTTGTCTCTTGTAACAGTCTTTATTTTAAAGTCTATTTTGTCTGATATGAGTACTGCTGCTCCAGCTTTCTTTTGATTACCATTTGCATAGACTATATATGTCTCTAGATCTAAAGTGGGTCTCTTGTAGACAGCATATATACAGGTCTTGTTTTTCTGTATCCATTTAACCAGTCTATGTTTTATGGTTGGAGCATTTAATCTCGTAGTCTTCAGGTTTATGTTTTAGATGTCTCTCCTCCTCCTGTCTTGTTGTTTTTATACATAGAATGTAATTAATATCACTTGACATAATGTCCTTTTATTGTTATTAATATAAGCTCCATGAGGGTGGAATGTTGTCTCTTTCATTCATTGCTCTATCCATTTTCAGCACATAAAATAGACCCTAAAATATCTGTTGAAGTAACAAGTGAATGATCTAATGAGAGAGTATAACTATCCACCGCTTGTTGCAGTCCAATGATCTATGATACTGTGACAAAGAAGACAGGACTTTTGATGGTGTGTTCCTTTGATACGGGTCTGACTCCTTCTAAATGTACATATGTACAGGAGGAAGCAGGCTTTCTCAGAATGGATGTGAAGAAAGCATAAGCTAAGTGATTGGGACATACAATGAGAGGATATCTGAGGGCAGTGGATCAATAATTAAAGTGTATTAAGGAGAGGAAATTAATGTAAGAAATGTAGGTAAGAGCCAAATCATGGATCACCTTAAAAATCAAGGAATATACATTTAATCATCTCAGCAGCTAGGGGCCTAAGAAAACTTTTAAACAGAAGGCATTATGAAAGTCACATTTTAAGCTGTTTAACCTGGCTAGATAAGAGAGAATGAGTCTGCCTTAAGCATAAAAAGGCAGCAAGCTAGGTCATAGTTGGGTGAAAAACAGAAAGATACTTTTCTGTATACTGGTAGAATTAAAATGATGCAAGAAGCATTGCAAATTTACAACTGGATATTTAATAGGTTTAATCTAACAGCTGGATGTAGGAAATAAAGGAGAGAGGTAATGCTTACAGTAAAACTCTAAACATTAGTTCTATCTTTAACTGTTTTGAACTTCCTCTAATAGTAGCCATTAAGAGCATCCAGTTGGCAATAACTACTAAAATTCTGGCCCCTGAATCAGAATTAATAGCTATCAGATTTTTAATAGAAATAATACTTTAAATATTGAGCGTACATGAATTCTCTAATAGAAGGCTTATATAGAGAACAAATATTTGAATTGTGAGGGCCAAGTTTTGGAATGCTAAATCTATTAGAATAGTTGAACACAAGTGAATGAGAAAAAGTGGTCAGCAGAGAATCACAAAAGAAAAAAGAATGGTTTGTGCAATGCTACAAAAAATTTTGGAAGAAAGCATTTTCAAGGAATAAGGAACACTACCAAGAGGTTAAACATTCACAAAGAATAAAGACTTTTCAACAAGTATTTGTATTTGGTATCTATGACATCATTGTTAATATTCCATTTTTTAATTTTCAGTGTTAGAAGAAGGAGCTTTAATACAAGATCACAAAAGGTGAATGGGTCATGAAAAAACTAATGCAATTGATTTGATAAAGTTTGCTGGAGAAATTTGTTAGTAAAAAGGACAGAACTAGATTGGCTAAAAGATACTTATCCAAAATTTGGAAATGGAAGAAAATGATGACTTTTTCATTTAATCTTGAATACTGCCTTACAAATCCACATGCGGGTCAACCCACCTATCGTCACATGATCCTAGGGAAATGTAAATTTATTTGACTTACTATTGATTATGCATATTTTCTTGTAATGTTTTTTGACTTAATGCTTATTGATACTTTGCAGCTCTAAAATTAGAAATAAAATTATAGATAAATGATAAAGTATAGGTTTTTTTTACTGTCTAGTAGAGAAGATACCCCCAAATTTGTGCCTTTAAAAAAAAATTGCCCTGTAAAAGACATCAACCTGTTTTGTGTCTAACCTATCTTTAACATTTTTTTACCACTGAATATAAAATACAGCTTTTCCAAATTTCCTTTTGAACTGGGTTTTCCTGTTGTGCTTTCATTACTGAGTTAAATAAAAGTTTGCCACATTCTATTATTTGAGAATTAGGTTTCAGAAATGTTTAAATTAGACTTTGACAATAGCAAGGTTATTATTCTTATTTCATTCCTTTTTTCTAAGATGGGGAATATATTTGCACATGAGATAAGGAGGGTAAAAGGCCAGGGGACAGTAGGAGGTTGTGTGCGGAAGTTAGATTGCCCTATCTTCTAGTTGTCAGCAAGGATGTAAGCTGTGTTCTGTTATCAGGTATTAGAAGTAGATGGTCCAGAAACAAGCAAACCCCCAAAAATGCATTCTGTGGTTTAAAGTCTTTAAGAAAAATAAACAATTTAAGCAAGCCCAGGGAAATACAATCTGTAGTTTAGGGTTCAGAAAGAAAAGTTCGATCAGGGCCTTATAAAACTTGAAGCAGACATTGATAAGGAAAGAATATAACCCTCCCAGTTCTTCATATTCCCCTATCTCCTGGCTTTTTACTCTTCTTTGTAAGTTTTTACTTCTGAATGCTTGGACAGAGAAAAATCAAGAAAAAAGCCTAAAGACAGTGGATGAAAGTCTTAGTTAGAACCTAGAGGAGATAAATATATTACTGTAAATATTCTTTCTCTGTGGCAAAGAGCTGTATTTAAAAAGTACTTCAGTAAGTTGTATGCCTGGACTTTTGTTTTCTCATCTATCAAATAAGGGCATTGGCATTACCTTAATACCTTTTCCAGGGTGAATCGATTCAATTGATTATCCTAACATGGGAGTAGAAACCTAAGTATGCTCTTTTTTAATTTTTTTTCATTCAACAAATATATGTGGTTTATCTATTATTTTTATACGCTTTAAGAAATATAACATACAAAAGACAGTCCCCAGCATCTCAGAAATCTGTAATTTACAGATGAGGGTTTATGTATAAATAGCCTTATTAGTACATCATAGGTCTTGATCCTCTCTACTCAGGAAAGATTGGAGGCTGAAGCACCATGGATAAAATTTGCCAATGCTTCTATGTTTAAGCGCTCTTCTATTATCTACACTGATATAAAATAATGCTGGCACACGGTAAACACTCAATACATAGCAGTCAAGTGAATAATTGTCCAAGTGAACAAATGGGTGAATAACGTTAGGAGCAAATATTTATTGTGTACCCTATATTACTTGTTGAGGAAACATAAAACAGGTAAACAAAAGAAAAGTGAAAAAAATAATTTTAGATTATGGTAAATGCTATGAAGAAAATAAATAGATTAATGAGTTAAGAATAATTGGAGGGGAACTTATCCCAACTCCTACCTGAGGGGCAACAGATATAAAGTCCCAGGCACTTTGGGGTCTCTTAGCCTCAGACAGAGCACTTCCTATAGCCCGAGGGAAGCAAGTCTTCGGAAGAAGAGTGTAACCTGCAGGGCTTTGGAGGCAAAGCACGCTGCAGCTGGGAAGAGGTATATAGGAGTAGTTAAGGGATCCAAGGGAATCTCAGCTGGCTGTGTCCATCAAAATGGGTAAACTTGTCTGCAAGTACCCCTTATTGTCATTTAGAGCTAAGATAATCCAAATACCTTTGTGAGATATTTGAGTCATTTTGATTGGAAAGCTGTCCTTGGAATTTAATCACCAATATAAAGTTGCAAAATTGATCCAAATATTTAATCCGATCATGAGATGAGAATGTCTTCTCTGTCACTTGAAGTTAAACTTCATTGTGGATACTCTGCACTGCAAAGCAAAATTGGCCAACAGCTGGAGGTGGCATTTTCTAAGATGTTTTATGTAAGTTGTAAATATTTTGTGGGATTTCTTAGACCTGTGGGCTATCTTCACTGTTTTACTTTACCTTACTATTTTGTTTCTTACTGTAAAATACATAATTCTTAATATTTACATAATAACAGGTAAAATTTATTTTAATAAAATTAACTTTAGTCCTAATAGGTAAATTAGCATTTGAGTATATCTACTTTTCTGAAGATAAAGGTATTTTAACTTTAAAAGTGTAATTATATTTAAAAGAAATTACGAATCTGATAGCCAGTGCTGCCTTAAGCAAAGAACTTCCAAAGGCGTTTCTTGAGTCTAATTACAAGGTGATTTAATAAAGGTTTAAAAATCATAAAAAATTGTTTTGATTTTTATCTTCATCCCTATGGCAATGTGAAAGATTTATAAGATATTGAGTAAGTTGCTAAAAAAATCTGAGTCATCGTTTCCACATCTATAAAATGCAGATAGTAACAACTTCATGAGATGGCTGTGAGCATTAAATATGTAACAGCGTATATGACAGTGCTTGAGAAGATAGGAACTACTTCATAAATGATATTTATATCATTAGGAACAGTGTCAGCAGCAGTAGACACAGTAGTAAGGATGATGGTAGTAAATATTAATGGCAGGAGAAGTAATATAGTAGTAACACTAGAGTAATGACTAGTAATAGAAGAGTTTAAAGTCTTTATCTGCATGTTCAAACAGTTGTGGTTTGTTAGTTTACATTGAAATTACAGTACAACAAAATCTAACATCCTTTCCCTCTATTTCAGCTTTCTTTTTTTTTTTTTACATAACGCCCATCACTTCCTAACACATATTAAAATTTTCTTGTTTATTATATCTACTGCTTATTTATTGTGTCTCCCCCACCTCCCTCCCACCTGAGAATAAGAGACAGATCTTTCTTTTGCCAATGCATCCTTAGTTCAGGCCATGAAAAACTACACTTCTTGAGGCTACCAGTGAGTGAATGAGTTGTTTGACAACTTTCTATACTTTTGATGGCCCTATAGGAAATAAAACAAGTCTTTTTCTTAATTTTTCATTATGACTTTTCCTAATTTTGATTTATATTTCAGATGTCTTACAGATATGTCTTCAAAAGTTTTTTTTCTCCTAGAGAGAATAGGAGACATATTTTTTCAGTTTTCAGATTTAAAGATGTTTCTGCTATTTCACATGATCATTACTGGACAAGTTAGGTCTAAAACTATTGGGTTACCAAATTTTGCCTAAAAATCTATAAGTAATTGCTATATTGTCATCTGAAATTTAGTTTTGCCAAGGAATCTAAGGCTAATCTTAATTTTCCTCCTTTTAAGTGATTTGTTTATCCTGCCTTTACTTTTTATAGTATTCAGTGAGCACTTTAATGCTTCAGTTATCTGTTTTACTAATAGCCTTATTTTTTCTCTCAAACACATCAATAAATCATGAGTTGAATTTGTGTTGTCACTACACCACATGTATCACCTTTCAAAAATATTTTAGTTATCTTTAATTCTTTTTCATGTTATTCATTCAATGATGGCTTTTAAACTTTGTTCTTTGTTTTGAAAAAATGTTTGAGTATTAATTTTGCAGTAATCCTGTTTCACATTCTTCTAATTAATTTTCTGTCTCTCTGTGTCTTATCACCTCTTTCAATTTCAAAGTCATGTTGATGTTACCATTTTTTCTCTCCAACAACATGGATGACATTAAAATCTGTCTCCAGCATGCTTTGCCATCATGGATCTTTTCTGCCTCTGACACTCTTAATGTGCTTTATACATACAAGGATTAAACCTGTAAGTGTATATAACAGCATATAGATGCCCATTTACTTTTAGACAAATTGAGTGTGCGTGTGTTTTGGATAAGTGGTGGTGGTGATAGACTCTGAATATTAGTAAATACCATTATGAGGGACTGAGGATTTGGAAATACCATTTAGCCTGCTTTAAACAGAACCACCAATAGGGTAGATGGGAATTACTCTATTTTCTGAGGGAAGAAAAACCTCAAGTTTGTAAACCAAGATAAACATCGGGCCCGAAGGATAAAGTATATTCCTTTTTATAATCATATGAGTATAGTATATGTTCATCAGCAGTTATATTTCTCAATTTTGTTATAATAGTTCATATTTCAGAGAAAACCTTACTTATTTTAAACATGGTGACTGCATTTTTTAATGGTGTTATAGGTTTTCATCTTTTCTTTGCCTTTGTTTATTTTAGTGGGAAGTTGTACAAATAGCATCAAGGCAATATTGCCAAATCAAATTAAAATCAGAGACTACATTGTTGTTATCTTACAATGTGATTCAAAAGATTCATGGGAAACTAGCAAAATATTTGAAGATTGGAAACTGGTTAAAAAAAGAGACTAGGAAAAATCAGATAAATATTTTATTGCTTTTTTTCTGTATAAAGAATATCCTTTACCTTTTTAAAAATTATAAATATAAGGTACGCTTATTGTACAAATGTAAAACATAAAGGCATGTATACAGTAGAACATTAAAGCCTTCTTATCTACCTCTGCAAAATATTCTTCTGAAGTAACTATATGTATACTTTAATATTTTTGACAAAAGCTATAAATTCCATATATATAATATTATGCCTTAATAGCTACTGAATACCTAAAAAAAAAAAAAAAAAGTACAGAAAGCTATCAAGATCCTGTTTCAGGAGTTGGAACTATAGATAGACGTGAAGAGGCTACCTAGAAGAATCATGGGCTAAAGTAAAGTTATGTATAACATAGAGAAGAACATACAGATAACTTCCAGTCCCTCACTCATTCCATTTCAGAGTTCCCTGTTCAGTTAGCCAAGGCTTCTGACACTGTATTTCAGTTATATTTTTCCCTCTGTCCAACCCTGCTTCTTTCCCTTCCGTTCCAGAGGTGTGGATCTCAAAAATACCACCTAACAAACCCTTTGAACATTAATCTCCATCTCAGGGTACGTTACCAGGGAGCCCAGTCTATGGCACCATCCTCCCTGCAAATTTGGTTATTCAGACTCTATACATACCCTTCTAACTATATTTAAGCTTACAAGCTCCAGTATCAATAGCACATTTCCACTAAAGATAACCCAACTGTCATAGAATCAAATATACATTCTTAACCCAAAAAAGAGGAAAGCCAAACTCCTATCTGTTTATGTATCCATCTTGTAATGACAAGCATTCTTTTCTTTTGTTCATAATACTCTTTGTTACCCTGTAGCTTAAAGATATCATTACATGTTTAACCAAGTTCTCACTTTAAATAAATTAGTAAGAGAAGGGGGGGGAAACTACAGTGTATGATGGTATATTTGCATAGCCGCTGTAGATTTTATTTCTGCAAGTTGTCACAAAACCATATTTGATACTTATTATTTATCTCTTCTACTGTTTACTTAATGTTCCTTTTGCTGTCCATGAGTACCACCATAGGCAATATAATTTTTAACTGATGCAATAACCCAAACCTTTATTCCTGCAGGATCTAATAGTCTAGTTGCTGTATTAGATTATAATATTTTATTAACCTTTATTACTTCCCATGGAAGTACTAAGAGGTATGTAAGAAAATCTCTTATGTTCTAGCAATGAGATCTCCCTGCTATGAAGAAAGCCACCATATTCCCATGATATTAAGAAACAATTATCCCAGTTAATATAAGTAGTAGCCAGCTTTTGCTATGGCACCAAACCACCCTTAAAATTCCATGACTTATAAAAGTAAATATCTGTATCTTACTTATGGTTGTGAGGTTATGCTTGGCTCTATTTAGTTTGCATCAATTTGGGAGGACTCTTTTCCACATGTCTTCTCATCCCCAAATGCAGGCTGATGAAATACACCCTGCTGGCCCCAGGGAAGCAGGAGCAAGTTGGCCTGAGCCAATCCCCTCATTTAAGCTTCTACTCCATGGTGGCAAATGTCACATCCATGTATATCCCATGAACAAAGCAAGTCATATAACCAAGGCTCACATTAATGAGTTCTGTAACATGGAGTTTGCAAGTTCCCATCGTCTTTGTTTCACTGAAATGCAGTTTTCCTATAAAAACCAAACTAGTTTTCTGTATAATGGTGAATCAAGCCAATTCATAATTATTACCAATTCAGCTAACTCATAAATATTATCATTTCTGTTGCCTTTGGTCCCTTCTCTGTCTTCTCATTTTAGCCTCCATCCTCTTTTCCATTTTTCTTTTTTTTCTTTCCTCTTCCCTTCTCCTGTGTTCACTACTGCATTTGTTGTTTTTAATCTCGTTTTTCTTTTGTATCGATTTGATACAGGGAAATGCTAGGAAACAGATAAATGGTCAAAGTTCATGCTATAATGTGCCCTCTTAACCCATAACCTCTTCTGTGGAGGTAAAAGATAGCCCTGGAACACACAACAGTTTAGAAGCTCATAATATCCCAGAGGATAACCTAGTCATATGTTACATATGTAAAACCATACTAATTTTATGCACTTATGTTAATTGCTTACTCATCGTGCATAATAACCATATAGCATAATAATCATCCTGACCATTAAATGTGATATTAAATGTGTAAGTCATATTCATTTGCAATACTAAATTTGACTCACAAAAACCCACTGGCACAGATTGTCACCTTAAAACATAACAATAAATAGATGAAAACAAGTCATTATTTTGAAGGCTGTTGACAATTAACTGGGAATCTTTGTGAAAGGGAGCCAGGCATAAGTGTCTTGTGAAGCTCCCCAGGTAATTTCAGTGAGCGGCCAATTTGAGATTCACTGAACTAAATTAACAACCACAGATTATTTCCCATATTACAGCTCACTTTTCTCCCAAGAGATGAGCTCCTGACAAGAAACTGAGTTTAGCTCCTTCTTTTCCCCCTCTTCAAGCCTTCTGAGATGGTATGTTCTGACCTGTGATCTACCAGTGATAAAGGACCAAACCTCAGAGAATTTTGTTTCCTCTGGGGGTGAGTAGGTCCATCTGCTTGAGGAGTGAATTATTAGCTGACATTGATTTCCACCTTCCTGACTTCTCTATATCTGTTAACCAGATCCAAACTTGGAGACCAAAGAGAGTCTTTATATGATCCCATACAACCTCAATTATAGTCATTACATAACCATTGAAAATACATAACGCTAGACATTCATATTACAATTACCTCTTCAAGGTACTTACATTTTTGAGATTTCTTCTCTGCTCAGTGTTTTACTTTTAGTCTACTAATAGGAAAACCTATTTGATGATTTGATTCTTCTTTTTTAGATTTACAAAAAGTATTATATAAATCTGTAATCTATTAAAAACTTGTAGTTTTTTTACCTTAAATAAGAGAAATGATGTATGTAAATTAACATGTTATAATAAGAATTGTTAATCACTCCAACACACTAGGTAAATGTAATACTAGAGCAGGGAGAGTGTATAGTCTAGTCTTGCCCCCTTTGTACTCTGAATTAAGAGAGATTGAAAGAGCTCATCTTTTCCACCTCAGATGATGGGAAGTTCGGACCATATGACAGGACAATAGAAGTTTTTTTTTTTTTTTTTTTTTTTTCTTTTTGCGGTATGTGGGCCTCTCACTGTTGTGGCCTCTCCCATTGCGGAGCACAGGCTCCGGATGCGCAGGCCCAGCGGCCATGGCTCACGGGCCCAGCCGCTCCGCGGCATATGGGATCCTCCCAGACCGGGGCACGAACCCGTATCCCCTGCATCGGCAGGCGGACTCTCAACCACTGCGCCACCAGGGAGGCCCCTAGAAGTTTTAAACTCTAGTAGACTGTCAACAATTGAAAGTATTTCCCACATTATGAGATCTGCCTATAGGTACTGTCAATAGACCTGCTCCTCAGAGAGAAAGTGAGTTTTCATATGGTGTATTTGAGGACAGCAATGAAATAAAAATATTTTTAAAAGGTTTTATATTTATACTTGTCACAGTAGAGAGTTTAATAAATCAATTAGTATTAAAGACATTATCTTATGTGCCTTTATTATGTTCTTAGACAAGGCATATTATACAATTATGTTAGAATAAAACTCAACTATTACCTTAATGGTTTGGACTTAGAACAGTACTAATATAAATCAAAGAAAATGGGAAAATAACTGATTATGGAAAGAAACCAATACACATCTTAATATTTTCTTAAGCATGAGATCAAGATAGAGCACGGCTCTTTTAAAAATAATTTATATTAAAGTTTTATCCCACAGTGTTTTATTAATATTCATTTTATAAAAAGAGAAATGCATATTCATAACAAATTAGGAGGCGGAAGCCTAGAAGTCAGATATTCGAATGGCTCTTTTCACTGGAAACTCCCTCAGGCCATCATTATTGATCACCCCTAATTTTCTATTGAAAGAAAATATCAGGCAGAGATGCTTAACAGCATTTGAGCTTTAAGTGTTTTGAAAGATCAGTGAGTAGATTTGGAGCAGGATCTTTAGAGTTTGCTATAGAAAAACATTTTAGAACACCAAATTCTTTTACCAAACACTTCAGAAAATACAATAAATTTATTTATTGAAAACTTTGACTTAAGTGTATATCGATTGTATCAATAGGTTTTGTGACTGTGTGTAGGGGAAGAGTGGAAAGGAATGAGAAATTAACATTCTCCAGAGAGATGGCTAATTTTTTGCACTATCACAATGGGAAAAGCTACTGCAACACTATATGTTTATTGGGAAAATATTAATAGACTATTAAACGATAACTTTGGATTTCAATATGCCAATCTTTGTTGGAAATTGTTTGCATAAAAGTGACTAAAATTGCCTTTTTTTTTCACAAAAATGAGCTAAAATGAAAGTTTTGAAGAGTTGCCCATCACTCATTTAAAAACATTTGAAAAGAGTTCTGGATTTATGAGCTAAAAATTTCCCCCTATTTACTAGTTTTGTTTTTGCCTTCTGTAGATATTAGCTCATTAATCTTTCATTAGATCTTTGTTGCATGCTGGCTCCCAGTAAACTTGTCATATCCTTAACTTTTCTTCATCTCTGTGTCTGGCCTCTACTGTTGCAGGAAGGGAGACCCCTTCCAGGGCCCGAGAGTGGGCTCTTGTCTAACCCTCGGAAATGAATTGTCTGAGGAGACACACGTGCTGACAAAGCAAGAGACTTTATTGGGAAAAGGCTCCCTGGCGGAGAGCAGCAGGGTAAGGGAACCCAGGAGAACTGCTCCGCCATGTGGTTCGCAGCTTTGGGTTTTATGGTAATGCGGTTAGTTTCTGGGTTTCTCTGGCCAATCATTCTGACTCAGGGTCCTTCCTGGTGGCAGGAGCATCACTCAGCCAAGGTAGATTCCAGCGAGAAGGATTCTGAAGGGTTGGTAGGACATATGGACTGGCGTCTCCTCTCTCCTTTTGAACTTTCTCGAATTCTTCCGGGTGGCGGTAGCTTGTTAGTTCCACATCCCTTAACAGGACCTCCTGTTGTAAAATAATTCACGCAAATTGTTACTGTCTTGCCTGGCCAGGGTAGGTGGTTTCGATCAGTGGTTCCTCTAACACTACCACCCTCACCACCCACCTTCTATCACAGCCATTCTACACACAAACTAAGCCATTCTTAAAAAGTTGGGTTGCCTCCTGACTTTATGTACTGACATTACTGATATTTCTAAAGAGTTGAGTTCTTACATTAGATCCTCAAGATCTTAAAATGCAGTCTTTGTGAAGATTTCAACGTTAGGCTTGCTGTCAGTATTGACAGCAGAAAATTATCTTCTTCATCATCATTGACATCTTCTTTGTTTAAAAAAATGAAATTCAACTGAGTGCATTTTAAAGATCTTATTAGCTTTATTCAACAATTCATGAATTAGCCATTATCTAATCTAGCAGATAGGGCCTCCCTGGTGGCGCAGTGGTTGAGAGTCCGCCTGCCGATGCAGGGGATACGGGTTCGTGCCCCGGTCTGGGAGGATCCCATATGCCGCGGAGCGGCTGGGCCCGTGAGCCATGGCCGCTGGGCCTGCGCATCCGGAGCCTGTGCTCCGCAATGGGAGAGGCCACAACAGTGAGAGGCCCGCATACCGCAAAAAAAAAAAAAAATAAAAAAATAAAATAATCTAGCAGATAGAAAGTGGCTCCAGAAAGCTATAAAATGTAAGAGATTTTATAGGCAGAAGGCAGTGGGAACAAGGAAGTTATACTGGGGAAAAAAGTGAGTTGGTTATTGCAAGGTTACTTTCCTTATAGGGGATGGGAGAGGACATCTGGCAGATTACTTAATAATGCTGGTCAAATGATGCCTGATTGACTGGTTTAAGATTCCAATTCTGGAAGAGCTGAAACTGTAATTAAGTTAAATCTTGGTTTGGTGATATGGAGTTTAGTAAGCAACTCCATTTAGGGCCTTTTGTCTGTTTTTTACCTCTTCATCAGCATTATTGTCCTTGTAACTTATTGAGCTCTTACTATATGGCAAGCACCTTTTAAAACACTTTATATGTATTATTTAATGTAATCCTTAATTCATCCTAGGGATGGTTATCCTTACGTTAATATGAATGGAGATATTAGGGATTAAAGGATATTGTTGCTGAATGTGTCACTCTAGTATTTAGGTAAAGGCTCAATCTGGGCCTATATTCCAGAGCACGACACACTCTTGCCTATGAACCTATACTATTGGGCATTCATTTCTTGGCATTTAAAAATAATTGGTAATATTGGGAGTTCCCTGGTGGTCCATTGGTTAGGACTTAGAGCTTTCATTGCCATGGCCCAGGTTCAATCCCTGGTTGGGGAACTAAGGTCCTTCAAGACACCCTGTAAGGCCAAAAAAAAAAAAAAAAAAAAAACAGTGAAAATTGTTAATATAAATTCTGAGTTAAAAGAAAAAGGTAAAGATATTAAAAAACATTTTAATCCCTTAGTTTACCAATGAGTAAGTGAATAAATAGCCAATTATTTGCTAATATTTGCCAAAGGAGATTTTTCAATATTTAGTCTTTTAAAAGCATACATTTGGAAAAAACCTGTGTTACTGAACTCAGGTTCAGCTACTCACCACTTGAAAGCTGATACTTGAGAGACAGGTGTTGGTCTTCATTCAGGAGCCCAGCAACCTGGGGAGAAGGCAGACTAATGTCTAAGAACCAACTCCAAAGAGTCTGCTTGGCCACAAACGTTTTTAAAGGGAAAAAGGGGAAATAATCTCAGTTAAACATTAAGGTGGGGGTCAGATTCTTCATCATCTTTCACTGTGTGCAGACTTGCTGACTCATGATCTTCCTCTAGGTACTATCTTGTTCATGTAGTTTGCTCACAGGATTACTGAAGGGGAAGCTGGGGAAAAGATCTGTTAACTACTTCGTTAATTTTAGAAAAGAATCAAGATGTTAGGCAAGGCATTGGGTGATCAAAAGACTTGAAAGGTATACTAGGGCTGGAGGTTAGTGAAACATGGGAGAACCTGGTGTAAAGTTTAAGTTAAAATACAGCTTGGTAAAGTCTGTTGTCTGTTAGCTTTTAGGGGCTGTTTACACATGCATTCCAAAATAATTTTCTATTCACAAAGTATAGAAACAAAACAATAAGAATAATCAAATCACAAAATTTTAAATTAATTCTATTAGTTTCATTTAATGACTGTAACAAATTACCACAAACTTAAAACACATATTTTTATCTTATAGTTTTAGAGGTCAAATGCCTAAAATCAAGGTGCTGGCAGGGCTGCATTCCTTCTAGAGGCTTCATGAGAGAATCCATTTCTTTGTCTTTTTCAGCTTCTAGAGGCCACACATATTCTTTGGCTTGTGACCTCTTCTTCCATCTGCCTTTCTCCTGTAAGAGTGCTTATAATGGACCCATTTGTATAATCCAGAATAATCCCTTTATCTCAAGATGATTAATTTCATCATATCTGCAAAGTTATTTTAAATTTAAGGTACATATTCACAGGTTCCAGGGATTAGGAGGTGAACATCTTTGGGGGGACATTATTCTGGACCTAATAATAACATGATGTTGCGGTCCAGAGTAGGCTGCTCCAAATATGCCTCAATGGCATATTTTGAATTAAAGTTACTTAACATATGGCCAACACAAGAGGGTCACTCTGACCCTCCTTCCTGTCTCCCTGAAGGCAGAAAATAAATCTCTCACATGAAAGGTATATACTCCCTGCATCTGGAGTTAGAAAAACACCCTTATCATCAAAGATATGGAATTTGGAATAAGCTTGTATAAACAAACCTTATTACTTCTTTAATTTACTATCCCAAACCCAAACTCTGTTTAGATTGTTCATTAATTTGACACCAAAAACCTAAGTTTTTTTTTTGTTTTGTCAATTCCTCACCAATGTATTATTTCTTTGTCTAAAAAGTATAGAAGCTGCCTGCTTTGGCCATTTCTATGAGACCATATGCATGATTAAAATGTGTTTCTTTTTCTCCTGTTACTTTATCCTGTGTCAATTCTATTATTAGTCTAGCTGCAAGAATTCAAGAGAGGTAGAAGGGGAAATTTCTCCCTCTCTGACAATGATATAAATGATCCTTCGGAATGATGCACCTGTTTTTCATCATGCATGATGTTGATGGTATTGATCTGGAACAAGTAGACTGCCAGATGTTTCTCTAGCAAAGATGGGTTTATTCAGGATCAGCAGAAAATTGCAATTTGGGGTCTGCAACCATGATGAACCAGGTGCAAGTCCTCACATGGCAAGGGGAGAATGCTTTTAGAGAGAGGAAAAAGAAGTTGGAGGGCTGCAGTAAACAAAGAGTCCCTGGCTTTTCATTGGTTGACCCCTTGCTAGGAAGGAAGAAATTCCTTCTTCTTGCTGTTGGGCTCTGCTCTGAGCACAAGCACTCCCCCTTCTGGTCTCTCAGCTCGATTTAATTGACCGTTTCTATTTTTTACTTTTTTACAATTTTCCCCTTTTGCCAAGATCTTTCCCTGAAAGCACTGCTAATCAAGAGTCAAGTTTTCTAGTTTCGGTGTTTTTTGTTTTTTGTTTTTCGTCCCTCAATGTTAGGAATGACCGTTCCTGGGTGTAATGTTTCACTTCAGAGGGAAAGTGCACAGACTAGAAACCTATTAAGGTCACATTCAAGTAAGAAGGAGGGGTGGGAGGGCAAATTCTCAGGCACTTTTTATCTAAAGTCCATATGTTATGAAGATCATAAACACTGGGGATCATCTGAAGTATTATGTCGTCATCAAAGGTTTGGCAACAAACTGCCAACAGGCCTGGTCCAGCTATCTTGGGAAAGCTGTTACCTGGTTTAATTCTGGGAAATCTTTACTTTCAGATGATGTGTAGGTCCAGCCAGTGTCCAGTGCTTTCTTTAGATGTGTGCCATGAATCCAAGAGTCTATTCCTTGGAACTTAGCAGCATGAGGGTTGGTTAGCAGCACCTGATAAGAGCCTTTCCAGCACAGTTGAAGAGAGTTCATCTTGAGGTGTCTTCTCCAATAGACAAAATCTCCAGGTTGCAAGGTGTGATGCTTAAGGTCTTCATCACCCAAGGGTGTACTGGGAAAAGATTGCTCTATTGAAACATGGTTATTTTTAATAAAAGCAATTAGGCCTTTGCAATATTGGATTATCTCTCCTTTTATCAGTTGTGGATGAAAAGCAGAAGCCAAGTGCATTGTGTATCCTGTGACTATCTCAAAGAGTGAGAGCTTATGAGTTCCCAGAGGGGTGGGACCAAGGGCAATGCTTTTTGCCAAGGTATTTTGGAGGGCCTCTTCAAATTTTGCCTGTAGAAGCACCTGGCCAGTAAAATGGGTTCCTCGATCACTGTGAAGTTTGAGAGGATTTCCCCAGGCAGGGATAACATTTTCCAAAAAGACTTGAGCCACAGTAAAGACAGTAGCCTGGCTGCAAGGGAAGGCTTTAGTCCAGTGTGAAAACCATGACTAAAACGTATTTATATTCACTAGATGAAGGAAGTTGTGTGACATCCACAGTTGTGTGAAATCTGAGCCAGACCTTGAATGGTCCATTAGGTAGTTTAAAATGCCTGGGAGCAAAATAGGTTTCTCTGGATTGTACTTGGGACAAGCAGGACAAGTGAGGTGTAGGCACTTCTTTTGCAGCCTTGTTAATGTTTCGTTACCAACAGTGATTCATGAAAGCTATCAATTTGCCAGTAGACCAGTGGTTTCATGCATGTACAGTGGTGAGGAGTGGAAATGTTAGAGTCTCCAGGAAAACTGGGTTGTCATTTGGTCCAAACCAGAGCTCTGCCCATAAGGAAAATGGTGGCTGATTCAATATGGACAAATAATCAGTGTTTCCAGATTTTGTTCTAGTACCGTCAGAGATGGAACAAATCAAAGATGCCAAAGGGTCATTTAATGTAAAGATAGGTTACTTTGATGACTACTGTCAAATTCTAGAATTATTTCCCCTTTTGGGGAGGAACAAATTTTGGCATCATACTTGAAGTCTCAGACCAATAAATGGGCACTGGCAGAGGGACTAAGGAGAAAACGATGTGTATCTCTCAAAGGGCCTAGAAAAAAGGGAATAGGATGAGAGATAGGAACCTCTTGACGTTCATTAGAGATTCCCACTGTTTGAACTATTTTAGTACTCCAAGACAGGGGCTGTTTTATAGTAGTGTGGTTGAGCAACAAGAGTGTGGCTCTTGTGTCGGTTAGGATTGGAAGAGGTTCACCCCTCACCTGGAGAGATGTTTCTCCAAGCTGATTAAGAGGGAGGGTTGGGAAGACCCCCTGTACTTTCTTAGAGCCCCATCACTGAGAATTGGGAGGACATTGAAAAGGCTGGTTAGAGGGCTGAAAGAGCCTCAAGTGCTCTCTTTTTCAAAAACTAGGAGGGTTTTGGTTTCATTTAGGAGCCTTCATTTACTGGAACTGAAGATTAAGAATTGTGGTGGTGTTCCTTTGAAGTGACTCATGTAGACTGTGAGAAAGTCGCTTTGCCAGATTAACTAAACCTAGAGTGGACATAATTTTTCATTCCATCTTGATCCTTCTTACTAGAAGGGAAAGGTCCTAGTTCAGCCTATTAATAAATATAGAGTTAAAAGCTACTCAGGTAGAATCAGCATCTGACGAAGGACCAGAATTTTCTTTCAAAACAATCTGAAGTTGATTGTGATATTCATGAAGATGTTCATCAGATGTTTGTGTGCAAGCCTAAATTTTATTCCAATCAGCAGGCTTTGGAAAAGCTCTAGGAATTGCTTGATGACTTTGCCTAGCAATTCCCTGAGTCTGATCATGTAAGAAGCTAGAGGGCTGGTCTCCTGTTTGTAATTCTAGAGACCTTTCAGAACTTTTCCAATGAGCAGTTTTATGCAGTGCTGGGCCTGCCCTTAACCAATAAGCATTAGAACTAGCTGATATAAGTCAGAGAAACCAGGTTGGTCAGGTTGAATGTCTGTTTTAAATTCCTCAGAAAATCTGTGAGGATCTTCATTTACTTTGGGAAAATCTTTGACTACGGCTCACAGTTGAGCTTCAGTCCATGAGTGTAAGGAATTAAGCGTTTAGCTTCTGAATCCTCAGAAGTCTTAATTTTAAAGGGACAAGTTCTGACAAGTTCAGAGGAAAAGTGAGTGGAGAGAGTCTCAGGGAAGAGGGGAAGTTTGGTGAGAGAATTTGTATGGGAGGAGTTGAGGGTTTAGTGGAGGTGTAGGAGGCATAGAAGGGAAGGAAGAAGATAGCGTCGGAGGTAGAGCCTGAGGCAAAGAAGCAAAGGAAGAAGAGCCCGAGTTTTTGGAAGCCATTTTATCTCTCTTTAATCTTTTGCTTCAGTTCATCTTAAAATCTTGTTTTTCAGAGAGGCAATGTTAAACCCCTGATAATATTGGAAAGCTTCAAGATACCAACGTAAATAAATATTCCACTCAATTCTGGAAATTGTTGAGTTACTGTAATCCAATTCAGTTTTAAGGGAGTTAAGTTTGGGGATTTCAAAAGTTTATTAATTTTTTACAGTGGTTATTGTATAAATCCCTGTTTGCATATCAGATAAAAAGATAACTATATGCACACTGTGGTTATAAAGGAAATAAAGAAGTGGGCATACTATAGAAAATAAGAACCATCATGTACTTGTCTTTTCTCCTTATTAACTTCCCAAATCTGAAAAATAAATCTAGCTAAAATGTTTACAAGATTCCATATTTAGATTTAGTTGGGAATGTACTATAAATAATACCATCTGTGCCAAGTACTATAATAAGATTTCTCTTTCATTTAGAGTTTTAGATGCATTTCAAAAGTTTTCTTATCCCAAGAAACATATTAATAATTTACTATCACTTACTCTGATGTATATTAATATATGTTTAATGTTCAGATTTTTTTTAAGTTGGAGAAAGACAGAATATTGTATGATAACCTGGAAGAGAAATTAATAATGTTAATAAAATTAATGATATTATAGTTCTCTGAAAATAATAAAATATATTTTGTACTTACCCAACACATGCAGTTAAAATGCAGAAACAAAAAAAAAGTAGTTTTCACCCTGTTTTTATTCCAAAAAGATCAGGAAAATATTTTTTTCTAGTAGTTTAGACTGCTTATAAGCATTGTGCTGTGTTTGTGACAGTAAACTTTGTCACTGTTTCATACAGAATATTGTTGTTTTATGTTTAGATGCAACCACTGAGTGGTTGGGAATGCAAATCAGATAAGCTATGTCAAAATATGTAAAAACTTCGAGTCTTCTTCATTTGAGAAGAGGAAGCCAGTTTTCAAGCTTTCAAAATGGTATTTCTCACTGACACTAAAACTTAAGAACCCTACATTGTGAAGTTAGAACTGATATAAAAAGAATGCAGGAATCTTGTCATAGCTTCAGTAAATGACAGTTTTCTTATATGTTGTCTTATTGAGGCTAGGTTCTCTATTTCTATTATATTTAAAATTAGATTTTCTTTGGAGGTAAATTCATTCTCACAATAAGTCTACAACTGGAATTTTGAAGAACATTTAAAAAGTGTTCTGAATGGAATGCAGTGTTTTTCCTAGAAATAAATCACTTGGATTTCTCTTAATCTCCTTTCTTTCAAGAAATTTTCAAAAGACACTTGCATTTGCATCAGTGGTTATAAAAACCAAAGTGGTTTCAAACTGTAATTAGTTCTAACAATGAAAGAACAATTTCTTCAACAAAGTAAAATGTTCTCTAGATTTGATCTATATCAGATATTTACTTAATTGAGAAAGCCAAAGAAAATGCCAATTATTATCTCAGATGTCCAGGAACCCAAGTATGAAATCTGAGCTAATGAAGTTCGGGCCTAGTCTGATTGCTACAAGTATTATTTTAACATTACATAATGAGGTGAATACGAAAGGAGAGTAAAAATGATTCTTTGTTGACAGAAACATTAAGATGTATTTTCTTTTTAAATTCTCACCACCTAGCCAGATTTCATTTGTATTTCCCACTTTTATACATTAGGAAAATGAGGTTCAATGTCTAAGTTTGCAGAAATAATGAGGAACAGAGCTGTGATTCCAAATGTGATCTTCTTGATTGAAACTCTTTCTATCTACGATGTCACAAAAACAGGAAGTTTCAGACTTGAATCCTGCCCTCAAATAGATCAGAAAAAAAAAAAAAGAAATGTCTAACGAGGCAAGATTTTGTGCCATGTGGTGCAATGAGAGTTGAATAAGTAATCAGAACTATAGGAGCTTAGAGAAGAGGGACTTTTGTATTTAATGGATGATAGGTGAAGGGGAGATTCTTAGGACATTGATGCTTCTTGAGATGGTCTCTAAGAATCAGATAGAAGTTGGATAATCATGGAGGATGGTGGAAAGCATTATGGAAAAAGGGAATCGCTACAACAAAGCAACATTTGGACCTGGGATGGTTGCAGGTTAATGGAAACACCGATCTAATCACAGAGGATATTGATTGAATTAATTCTGGAAAGGAAAAATGGGCTCAGGCATGGCCAGAGATGGAATATACAAATAGATAATGGCCAGACTCTTATGATAGAATTCTGAGCCATAATTTACAGCAACCAGCTCCAGAAGCCAAACCACAACCTTTGGAACATTATGTGTGTCCCTTAGGGCCAACCAAGGAAGGCCAAATGTGCTCCCCTAACCAATCACATAGGAGGCCCTGCTTCTAGTTAGCCTGCTCCCAGCATTCCTAATGCCAAGAACTTCCAATTAAGGCAAACCTGAAGTCTTCCTTTTTTTCTGCTATAAGTCTTTCCCACTCTTCTGCCTGCCTTTGTGTCTCTGTTAAACCCAAGTGATGATGGTGGTTGACTCTGTTGCTACAGGAACTCTGAATAAATAGCTGTTGCCTGTTTTCATTTGGGTGGTCTTTATTTCCATACCAGTTATGTTTAGTTGGAGGCAGTAGAGTAATATGGACATGTGCTGGAAATACAATGACCTGCAAGATTGTTACTGTAGAAAGATTGAATGCAGGAAGAGTGAAAAGTTAAGACCTGAGTGAAAACGGATGAGCAGTCAACAAATTATTGCAAGGTTAAATATATGAGACCAGAGTCCATGTGTAGGGTAAAGATATAGGAAATAAAATAGAAAAATAAAATAGAATCATCAATCATTCATTCATTCTTTTTCTCTACAAATATTTACTGTACTTCTATCTGGTCACTGAACTAGAATCTTCTAAACAAACTAGAAATTTATTTCCATGAACGATACATTTTCCATAATAATGGACGTCCCCAAAGCACTCCTGTCCTTTATTCCTGCTACATACTTGGTTAATAGGGGACACTTACTGCATTTAGGTGCATAAAAGCTATGTGATACTTAGGGCACAGGAGATAGGTCTCTCTTCTTTCCTTTTTTCTCTAGTGAAATCAGTTGTCGGTAGAAACTTGGGAAAGTATATTTCTTCTACAGACTGTTGGGGAGCTATAATGTAAAACAAAATCTCCCCTCCAATCCAGAAAACCTCTCCACAAGGGTAGAAGAGAAAGAAAACAATTTTATTATCTAATAAACATTAAACCAGAATGAACTCCCATCACAAGCATTTTGCTAAGAGACTGGTTTTCCAGTTGGTCTTCCTTGGCATCCCAAGGTGGATGGTGGATGCCTTGTCACCACTGAGCAGAGATGGGATTTCAGATTCTCTGAGAGTCTTCTGCTAATCCCATCTGGGTGGAAGAAGGACAGAACCTTGTTCTTGCTCCCTGTGTAGCCTCTACTAGCAACATGGTGGCAGAGCATGGCTTGTTACCACTGGATGGTGATGAGAGTTCCAGCTTCTGATCTAGCTCTTCTGACTCTAGCAGGGAGTCTAGATATGCCTTGTTACTGCTAGATGGGGTGAAAGTACAGAATCCCTGTATGACCCACACTGAAGCCATGGAAGGGGGTGGGGGTCATTACGGCTGAAGAACGATGATATTCTCAGCACCTCACTCAGTCTTTGCTGATGCCACCCCAGCAGGGATGAGGGAGGAGGGGTGCCTTACCATAGCCAGGCAAGACTCTATGCCCAGTGTCCCTACTTGTCCTTTGATGACAGGGTTGTTGCTGGGACTGCAGTTTTTTCCATGGTGTTTGCTGGGGTAGAGTTTTATTGTCTAAAAGTTTGTTGTTGTTGTTGTCATCTTTCTAGGTTGCCCTTCTCTCCTCATCCTTTGTCTAGAAACAAAAGACTTTCTTTGGACCTCTCTTATGTGGTCCATTGACATTTCTGGGTTGCTGATGTCTCTAGCGCCCAATCTGGGATACATGAGGGGGAAAAAGTAAACCCAACAAACTCACTGGTGTGTTGTTCTTCAGGGGTTGAAGTCCCTGGGCAGTGTACCTTTATCTCTCCACTATTCAGAATTTTCTTTTATTTGTTTTATAAGGGTTGTCCAAGTTTTTTAGCTGAACTTAGAAGAAATAGGGAAAAGTATGCTTACCCATCTTGGTCTGGATATTACTTTGAATATTAAAAACATACTTTATATATATTGCCCCACACCCCAATCCCAAGTATCTAATTTATTCGGGGGATATTTTTAGAAATCTATGTTGAGTAGTTACATATTTTCCTTATAAGTAATGTGTGGGATCTCTCTGAAGGATGAATTTCTCTCTAGTGTCAGGACATGGATAACTGTAAGAATACACACTCGAAATGGATGAACAAACTTCAGATGGAAAATTTCTCCCTTAGTCTTGGTCACAGAAACAAAGATATCTGAGAAAAAACTCTAAGATATTAGAAGTTGAGTGATAATTTCCACAAGAAAAAAAATGTCTTTAAAAACTTTGGGAGTTAATTTAAAACAGTATATCCAAACTCTGGGAGCATGGTATTGTGTCATGGTTCATATATGCCAGGCTGATGAACTCTTGTTTGACAATGAAAATAAATGTCTGCAGTGTTTCAGGAGGTAATGAATTGTGAGGCAGAACTGTAAAATGCACTGATAACAAGGATTCTGAAAACTTTCCCAGTTAATAGAGAGTGGAGAAAAATATGGATTGGGCTTCCCTGGTGGCGCAGTGGTTGAGAGTCTGCCTGCTGATGCAGGGGACACGGGTTTGTGCCCCGGTCCGGGAAGATCCCACATGCTGCGGAGCGGCTGGGCCCGTGAGCCATGGCCGCTGGGCCTGCGCGTCCAGAGCCTGTGCTCCGCAACGGGAGAGGCCACAAAAGTGAGAGGCCCACGTACTGCAAAAAATATATATATATATATGGATCAAATGTTTGTATCATTTTTTAATGTGTTCTGAGCAGCAAATATTATTGGAGATTATCTCCCTCCACTGAGTGTAAAGAGTGGCAAAGGTTGAATCTTTCACAGAAGATATCAGTCAGAGAGAAGTCAAGGTGTTTTCAAGGTTCATTGATACAAAGGGAATAAAGGTGGAGATTTCCTTAGGTTATGTGAAAATCTTCTCCTTAGAGCATTAATAATGTTCCACAGAGGAAAGAAAAGAGTAATAAAATGGAATATTTAGCAGGACACAGAGGAAAGTCAGGGGAGTAAAATGGATGACTAAGGGAATTGAAGAGAGAAAGGCACATGATAGTAATTGTAGAAGATAGAGTTTCCACTCTATCTCATATCCACTGTAGAGAATCAATCCTATATATACTGTTTTATTTTTGGACTACTGATATGTGTATAATCTTTACCTGCTGGACATGGAAAGATACACACTCCTAGGTTGGAAAAAGGATCTGGAATATTAGATTTCTGAAGACAGAGTCAATAAACAGGCTTTGAAGAAAACATAATGATTGATTTTTGTACCCATTATTTTTTAAACACCTTTATTGGAGTATAATTGCGTTACAGTGGTGTGTTAGTTTCTGCTTTATGACAAAGTGAGTCAGCTATGCATATACATATATCCCCATATTTCCTCCCTCTTGCATCTCCCTCCCATCCTCCTATCCCACCCCTCTAGGTGGTCACAGGCACCGAAGTAATCTCCCTGTGCAATGTGGCTGCTTCTCACTAGCTATCTATTTTATTTTATTTTATTTTTTTTTTTTTTTTTTGCGGTATGCGGGCCTCTCACTGTTGTGGCCCCTCCCGTTGCGGAGCACAGGCTCCGGACGCGCAGGCCCAGCGGCCATGGCTCACGGGCCCAGCCGCTCCGCGGCATATGGGATCCTCCCAGACCGGGGCACGAACCCGTATCCCCTGCATCGGCAGGCGGACTCTCAACCACTGCGCCACCAGGGAGGCCCATAGCTATCTATTTTACATTTGGTCATGTATATACGCCGATGCCACTCTCTCACTTCATCCCACCTTACCCTTACCCTCCCCATGTCCTCAAGTCCACTCCCTACATCTGCGTCTTCATTCCTGTCCTGCCCCTAGGTCTTACAGAAACTTTTTTTTTTTTTTTAGATTCCATATATATGTGTTAGCATGCGGTATTTGTTTTTCTCTTTCTGACTTATTTCACTCTGTATGAAAGACTCTAGGTCCATCCACCTCACTACAAATAACTCAATTTCATTTCTTTTCATGGCTGAGTAATATTCCATTATATATATGTGCCACTACTTCTTTATCCATTCATCTGTTGATGGACACGTAGGTTGCTTCCGTGTCCTGGCTATTGTAAATAGAGCTGCAATGAACATTGTGGTACATGACTCTTTTTGAATTATGATTTTCTCAGGGTATATGCCCAGGAGTGGGATTGCTGGGTCGTATGTTAGTTCTATTTTTAAGGAACCTCCATACTGTTCTCCATAGTGGCTCTACCAATTTACATTCCCACCAACAGTGCAAGAGGGTTCCCTATTCTTCACACCCACTCCAGCATTTATCATTTGTAGATTTTTTGTTGATGGCCATTCTGACTAGTGTGAGGTGATAACCTCATTGTAGTTTTGATTTGCATTTGTCTAATGATTAGTGATGTTGAGCATTCTTTTATTTGTTTGTTGGCCATCTGTATATCTTCTTTGGAGAAATGTCTATTTAGGTCTTCTGCCCATTTTTGGATTGGGTTGTTTGTTTGTTTAGTATTGAGCTGCATGAGCTGCTTGTAAATTTTGGAGATTAATCCTTTGTCAGTTGCTTCATTTGCAAACATTTTCTGCCATTCTGAGGGTTGTCTTTCGTCTTGTTTATATTTTCCTTTGCTGTACAAAAGCTTTTAAGTTTCGTTAGGTCCCATTTGTTTATTTTTGTTTTTTATTTCCATTTCTCTAGGAGGTGGGTCAGAAATGATCTTGCTGTGATTTATGTCATAGAATGTTCTGCCTATATTTTCCTCTAAGAGTTTTATAATGTCTGGCCTTACATTTAGGCCTTTAATCCATTTTGAGTTTATTTTTGTATATGGTGTTAGGGAGTGTTCTAATTTCATTCTTTCACATGTAGCTGTCCAGTTTTCCCAGCACCATTTGTTGAAGAGGCTGCCTTTTCTCCATTGTATATTCTTGCCTCCTTTATCAAAGATAAGGTGACCATATTATGTGTGGGTTTATCTCTGGGCTTTCTATCCTGTTCCATTAATCTATATTTCTGTTTTTCTGCCAGTACCATACTGTCTTGATTATTGTAGCATGAAATTGGGGAGCCTGATTCCTCCAGCGCCGTTTTTCTTTCTCAAGATTGCTTTTGCTCTTCGGGGTCTTTTGTGTTTCCATACAAATTGTGAAATTTCTTGTTCTAGTTCTGTGAAAAAGGCCATTGGTAGTTTGATAGGGATTGCATTCATCCTGTTGATTGCTTTGGGTTGTATAGTCATTTTCACAATGTTGATTCTTCCAATCCAAGAACATGGCCTATCTCTCCATCTCTTTGTATCATATTTAATTTCTTTCAACAGTGTCTTATAGTTTTCTGCATACAGGTCTTTTGTCTCCTTAGGTAAGTTTATTCCTAGGTATTTTATTCTTTTTGTTGCAGTGGTAAATGGAAGTGTTTCCTTGATTTCTTTTCCAGATTTTTCATCTTTAGTGTATAGGAATGCAGGAGATTTCTGTGTATTAATTTTGTATCCTGCTACTTTACCAAATTCATTGATTAACTCTAGTAGTTTTCTGGTAGCATCTTTAGGATTCTTTGTTTATAGTATCATGTCATCTACAAACAGTGACAGCTTTACTTCTTTTGTGATTTGGATTCCTTTTATTTCTTTTCCTTCTCTGATTGCTGTGGCTAAAACTTCCAAAAGTATGTTGAATAATAGTG
This sequence comes from Mesoplodon mirus, assembly GCF_964341445.2. Classification (NCBI taxonomy): domain Eukaryota; kingdom Metazoa; phylum Chordata; class Mammalia; order Artiodactyla; family Ziphiidae; genus Mesoplodon; species Mesoplodon mirus. The sequence continues at coordinate 105,503,545 of NC_138985.1, forward strand.
GTGAGAGTGGACAACCTTGTCTTGTTTCTGACTTTAGAGGAAATATTTTCACTTTTTCCCTATTGAGAATGATGTTGGCTGTGGGTTTGTCCTATATGGCCTGTATTATGTTGAGGTAAATTCACTCTGTGCCTACTTTCTGGAGAGTTTTTATCATAAATGGGTGTTGAATTTTGTCAAAAGCTTGTTCTGCATATTGAGGTGATCATATCGTTTCTCTCCTTCAATTTGTTAATATGGTTTTTCACTTTGACTGATTTGCATATATTGAATAATTCTTGTGGTCCTGGGGGAAACCCCACTTGATCGTGGTGTATGATCATTTTATTGTGCTGTTGGATTCTGTTTGCTAGGATTATGTTGAGGATTTTTGCATCTATGTTCATCAGTGATATTGGCCTGTAGTTTTCTTTCTTTGTAACATCTTTGTCTGCTTTTGGTTTCAGGGTGACGGTGGCCTCATAGAATGAGTTTGGGAGTGTTCCTCTCTCTGCTATATTTTGGAAGAGTTTGAGAAGAATAGGTGTTGTTAGCTCTTCTCTAAATGTTTGATAGAATTAGCCTGTGAAGCAAATCGTCCTGGGCTTTTTTTTTGTTAGAAGATTTTTAATCACAGTCTCAATTTCAGTGCTTGTGATTGGTCTGTTTATATTTTCAATTTCTTCCTGGTTCAGTCTCAGAAACTTGTGCTTTTCTAAGAATTTGTCCATTTCTTCCAGGTTGTCCATTTTATTGGTGTATAGTTGCTTGTAGTAACCTCTCATGATCGTTTGTATTTCTGCAGTGTCAGTTGTTACTTCTCCTTTTACATTTCTAGATCTACTGATTTGCATCTTCTCCCTGTTTTCCTTGATAAGTGTGGCTAATGGTTTATCAATTTGTTTATCTTCTCAAAGAAACAGCTTTTAGTTTTATTGTTCTTTGCTATTGTTTCCTTCATTTCTTTTTTATTTACTTCTGATCTGATCTTTATGATTTCTTTCCTTCTGCTAACTTTGGGGTTTTTTTGTTCTTCTTTCTCTAATTGCTTTAGATGTGGGTTACATTGTTTATTTGAGATGTTTCTTGAGATAGGATTGTATTGCTATAAACTTCCCTCATAGAACTGCTTTTGCTGCATTCCATAGGTTTTGAGTCATCGTGTTTTCATTGACATTTGTTTCTAGGTATTTTTTGATTTCCTCTTTGATTTCTTTAGTGATCTCTTGGTTATTTAGTAGTGTATTGTTTAGCCTCCATGTGTTTTTATTTTTTACAGATTTTTTCCTGTAATTGATATCTAGTCTCATAGCGTTGTTGTCAGAAAAGATACTTGATACAATTACAATTCTCTTAAATTTACCAAGGCTTGATTTGTGACTCAAGTTATGATCTATCATAGCAGATGTTCCACAGGCACTTGAGAAGAAAGTGTATTCTGTTCTTTTTGGTTGGAATGTCCTATAACTATCATTTAAGTCCATCTTGTCTAATGTGTCATTTAAAGCTTGTGCTTCCTTATTTATTTTCATTTTGGATGATGGGTTTATTGGTGAAAATATGTTGTTAAAGTCCCCTACTATTATTGTGTTACTATCGATTTCCCCTCCTATGGCTGTTCCCATTTGCCTTATGTATTGAGGTGCTCCTATGTTGGGTGCATAAATATTTACATTGAAATATCTTCTTCTTGGATCAAGCCCTTGATCATTATGTAGTGTCCTTCTTTGTCCCTTGTAATAGTTTTTATTTTAAAGTCTATTTTTTTCTGACACAAGAATTGCTACTTCAGCTTTCTTTTGATTTCCATTTGCATGGAATATCTTTTTCCATCCCCTCACTTTCAGTCTGTATGTGTCCCTAGGTCTGAAGTGGGTCTCTTGTAGACAGTGTATATATGGGTCTTGTTTTTGTATCCATTCAGCCAGTCAATGTCTTTTGGTTGTAGCATTTAATCCATTTATATTTAAGGTAATTATTGATATGTATGTTCCTATTACCATTTTCTTAATTCTTCTGGGTGTTTTATTGTAGGTCTTTTTCTTGTGTTTCCTGTCTAGAGATGTTCCTTTAGCATTTGTTGTAAAGTTGGTTTGGTGGTGCTAAATTCTCTTAACTTTTGCTTGTCTGTAAACTTTTAAATTTCTCCATCAAATCTGAATGAGATTCTTGCTGGTTAGAGGAATCTTGGTTGTAGGTTTTTCCCTTTCATCATTTTAAATATGTCCTGCCACTCCCTTCTGGTTTGCAGAGTTTCTGCTGACAGATTAGCTGTTAACCTTATGGGGATTCCCTCGTATGTTATTTGTTGCTTTTCCCTTGTTGCTTTTAATATGTTTTCTTTGTATTTTATTTTTGATAGTTTGATTAATATGTTTCTTGGCATGTTTCTCCTTGGATTTATCATGTACGGGACTCTCTGTGCTTCCTGGACTTGACTGACTATTTCCTTTCCCATATTAGGGAAATTTTCAACTATAATCTCTTCAAATATTTTCTCAGTCCCTTTCTTTTTCTCTTCTTCTTGGACGCCTATAATTCGAATGTGGTGCATTTAATGTTGTCCCAGCTTCTCTGAGACTGTCCTCAATTCTTTTCATTCCTTTTTCTTTATTCTGCTCTGTGGTAGTTATTTCCACTATTTATCTTCTAGGTCAGTTATCTGTTCTTCTGCTTCATTTATTCGGCTATTGATTCATTCTAGCGAATTTTTAGTTTCATTTATTGTGTTGTTCATCATTGTTTGTTTGCTCTTTTATTCTTCTAGGTCCTTGTTAAACATTTCTTGTGTTTTCTCCATTCTGTTTCCAAGATTTTGGATCCTCTTTACTATCATTACTCTGAATTCTCTTTCAGGTAGACTGCCTATTTCCTCTTCATTTGTTAAGTCTGGTGAGTTTTTACCTTGCTCCTTCATGTGCTTTGTGTTTCTCTGTCTTCTCATTTTGCTTCACTTACTGTGTTTGGGGTCTTCTTTTCTCAGGCTGCAGTTTCGTAGTTCCCGTTGCTTTTTGTGTCTGCCTCTAGTGGCTAAGGTTGGTTCAGTGGGTTGTGTAGGCTTCCTGGTGGAGGGGACAAGTGCCTGTGTTCTGGTGGATGAGGCTGGATCTTGTCATTCTGGTGAGCATGTCATGTCCATGGTGTGTTTTTGAGTGTCTGTGAGCTTATTATGATTTTAGGCAGCCTCTCTGCTGATGGGTGGGCTTGTGTTCCTGTTTTGTTAGTTGTTTGGAATAGGGTGTCCAGTACTGTAGCTTGCTTGTTTTCGAGTGGAGCTGGGTCTTAGCGTTGAGATGGAGATCTCTGGGAGAGCTTTTGCCCTTTGATATTATGTGGAGCTGGGAGGTCTCTGGTGTACCAGTGTCCTGAACTTGGCTCTCCCACCTCAGAGGCACAGGCCTGACACCTGGCCACAGCACCAAGAACCTGTCAGCCACATGGCTCAGAAGAAAAGGGAGAAAAAAAGAAAGAAAGAAAGAAAAATAAAATAAAATAATGTTATTAAAATAAATTTTTTAATATATTTAAAATTAAAAAAATAATAAGTAATAAAAAAAGAAAAATAGAAGAAAGAAAGAAGAGAGCAACCAAACCAAAAAACAAAACCACCAGTGATAACAAGTACTAAAAACTATCAAAAAAAAAAAAAAAAAAGGGCAGACAGAACCATAGGAGAAATGGTAAAAGCAAAGCTATGCAGACAAAATTACACAAAGAAGCTTACACATACACACTCACGAAGAGAGGAAAAGGAAAAAAATACATATATATATATATATATATATAAAAGGAAGAGAGCAACCAAATCAGTAATCAAATCTACCAGTGATAATAAACTCTAAATACTAAAATAAGATAAACATAAAACCAGAAACATAATAGATGCAGAAAGCAAACCCCAAGTCTACAGTTGCTCCCCAAGTCCACTGGCTCAGTTTTGGGATGATTTGTTGTCTATTCAGGTATTCCACAGATGCAGGGTACATCAAGTTGATTGTGGAGATTTAATCTACTGCTCCTGAGGCTGCTGGGAGAAATTTCCCTTTCTCTTCTTTGTTCGCACAGCTCCTAGGGTTCAGCTTTGCATTTGGCCCCGCCCCTGCATTTAGGTCACCTGAGGGTGTCTGTTCTTCGCTCAGACAGGACGGGGTTAAAGGAACAGCTGATTCGGGGGCTCTGGCTCACTCAGGCCCGGGGGGAGGGAGGGGAACGGAGTGCGGGGCGAGCATGTGGCATCAGAGGCCAGCGTGACGTTGCACCAGCCTGAGGCGTGCTGTTCGTTCTCCTGGGGAAGTTGTTCCTGGATCCCGGGACCCTGGCAGTGGCGGGCTGCACAGGTTCCTGGGAGGGGAGGTGTGGAGAGTGACCTGTGCTCGCACACAGACTTCTTGATGGCGGCAGCAGCAGCCCCAGCATCCCATGTCCGTCTCTGGGGTCCGCGCTGTTAGCCACGGCTCACGCCCGTCTCTGGAGCTCCTTTAAGTAGCACTCTTAATCCCCTCTCCTCGCGCACCAGGAAACAAAGAGGGAAGAAAAAGCCTCTCGCCTCTTTGGCAGGTCCAGACTTTTTCCCCGGACTCCCTCCCGGCTAGCTGTGGTGCACTAGCCCCTTCAGGCTGTGTTCACGCCGCCAGCCCCAGTCCTCTCCCAGCGCACCGACCTAAGCCCAAGCCTCAGCTCCCAGCCCCGTCTACCCCGGCGGGTGAGCAGACAAGCCTCTCGGGCTGGTGAGTGTCGGTCGGCACCGATCCTCTGTGCCGGAATCTCTCCGCTTTGCCCTCCACACCCCTGTGGCTGTGCTCTCCTCCGTGGCTCCGAAGCTCTCCCCCTCCGCCACCCGCAGTCTCCGCCCGTGAAGGGGCTCCTAGTGTGTGGGAACCTTTCCTCCTTCACGGCTCCCTCCCACCGGTGCAGGTCCCGTCCCTATTCTTTTGTCTCTGTTTTTCCTTTTTTCTTTTGCCCTACCCAGGTACGTGGGGAGTTTCTCCCCTTTTGGGAGGTCTGAGGTCTTCTGCCAGCGTTCAGTAGGTGTTCTGTAGGAGTTGTTCCACATTTAAATGTATTTCTGATATATTTGTGGGGAGGAAGGTGATCTCCATGACTTACTCCTCTGCCATCCTGAAGGTCTCTCCTTTTTTTGTACCCATTTTAAAAATCCTATTTCTCTGTAATAATGATTTCTTGATGAATATTTGTAGTTTTATTGCCTCTTAACTCAGGATTATAAATAATTCACTTATTGCAACAATATTGATATTAAGCTGAATATTATTAAGATATTTTGGATTTTTCCCCATTTTGTCTGCCTTCTCTTAAGGTGTTTTTGTTTTCATTCACTTTCACTCAGTATTAGACTCCCTGTCATTAATCATGCTACATTTACTGTGAACTGAGTTCCACCAGCCAGTTCTTCATGACTACTTTTACCAGTAAGACAATGCAATAAATCACAAGGAAAGCACTCTTATTAAATATATATTTTCTGTGGAATTTTGTAAAACCATAAATTAAATTTTTTTTTAAGTTTTAAAATTATGGGCTCCAGACTTTCATCCCTAGATGAAATGGAATCATTACACTCCACCTTGTCCTTCCCAGTGACTGCACAACAGAACTGTGACATGATGCATGAACCAGCTATTTGAGGATGTAATATCACCAACCTGGCTGTGAGTTACCATTACTTTTTCTCCAGTATTCCCAGCCCTGGGCTCATGCCCACCCAAAATTAGGAAGTTAGCATTGGCAGGACAGAGACAGTTCCAGGGGAAAGAATTTAGTTCTGGCTCAAGGAAAGGGCCCAGAGCAGGAGGGAAAATTCCTCTCTATTTTTTTTTTTCTTTTTTCACATGCACACACGTCCTAAGGCAATTCTGATACAAGGATCCTGGTGCTAGCAACAGTTGTAGCAGAAGGGACCTGCTGTCAACTAAAATTCTGAGGGAGGGGGATTTTCCACTCTGATCAGAGAAGTTGGGTCTCAAGAGGGTGGATCAAACATCCATTGCTTTTATTTTCTCTCTATCCTGCTGTTTGACCTTAGATGTGGGAGCATTTTCAGGAAGTGTACAGTAGAGAGAGTAAATAAAGCCACAGTTTTCTGCCCAGAGGACAGAAAAATGAGTCCTAGGGAACTGGAATGTATTTGGGATACAACAGAGAAGGAATTGTTTAAGAATGCAACCCAGCACATAGTATAGGAATTTCGAGATCACCTGTAAGCTAATCTAAAATAGCATGACAAATACTTGGAAACTGAACTATATACAGACCACTTCCCAGGTCCCAGACTGTGACTGAGTAGTATACATGCAAAACATGTCCAAATCGTACCATAAAAACTTTGAAAATGTAACTTACTTTGAAACTCCAACCTAAAGAAGGCTGGCTGCAACTTATAGCCCAATTTCATTCAAGTTGAGAGCCTATTAAAACAAACGAACAATATATCAACATTCTCTATAAGACTGAAACAACATCCAGAGTTTCAAAATATAATACTCAAAATGTTCAGGATATAGTCCAAAACGACTTAACATATGTAGGACTAGGAGAAACTCAAATCACAAAAAATACAGTTAGCAGGGATCAATACTAAGAGGACATAGATGTTAGAATCATCTAACACATTTAACTTTAAAAAAATGCTCTAAGAAGTAAGTACAAACATACCTGAAATGAATAAAAAGGCAGAAAGTCTTAGCAAAGATTCAGATGATATAAAGAATTCCCAAATGGAAATTTCAAAAATGAAAAATACAGTAACCAAAATAAAACAATTCCTCACTGAATTGAGTCATAACAGAATGGAGATGGCAGGAAAGAAACTGAACATGAAGATGTATCAGTAGAAATTATGCAATCTGAAAAACAGCCTTGTGGACCCAAAGATCAAACTTTCATGTCATTGAAATCCCAGGAGAGAATCTGGGAAAACACATAGTTATATAATTTATATATATATATATATATATATATATATAAAATGTATTATGAATTAATGAATTTGCATATATTCATTCAAATATGTTGTATATATGAATTATATATGATAGAGTAATGCCTGAAAACTTGTCAAATGTAAAAAACAAACCTACAGATTCAAAAAACTCAGCAACTGCAGAAAACTCATTCATGTCCACATATATCATAACCAAATAATAAAAACTAAAGTAAAAAAAAAAATCTTGAACAAAACATCAGAAAAAAATAATACTTGTAGGGAACAATTAGAATCATCAACGTTTACTCATCTGAAACCACGAAGGCAAGAGGCAAGTGAAACATCATTTTTAAAGTACTTAAAAAAAAATTAACGCAGAATTCTATATCCTTCACGAATGAAAATATCTTTCAGGAATGAAGGTAAAATAAAGAGTTAAAATCAAAATAAGAGAATGCATAACCAGAATACTGGCTCTAAAAAATATTTTAGAGACTGTTACTCAGCCAAAGGGAAATAATGCCAGATAAAAACTTTGAATATCAAAATGAAGAAGCAATATAAGTTGTAAATATCTGGGTGTACTATTTCTGCTTTAACAAATCACCATGAACTTTGTGGCTTTAAGAAACACAAATTTATTATCTCATAGTTTCTGTAGGTCAGAAGTCTGGCACAACATGGCTTGATTCTCTGCTCAGAGCTCCACCAGGCTATAATCAAGCTATCCTCTGTGTTTGTGGCTTTCATCTGGGCTTTGGGTCTTTTTCTTCAAAGCTCACTGCTTGTGGGACAGAGCTCACTTCCTTTTCATGCTTCCCACATGGACTCCTACATCTTGTAGTCAACATTGTGTTGCGTTTTTGTGCTTCAGATCTTTCTGCCTTCTCCTTCTACTACCAGTCAGGGAAAGATTCCTGCTTTTGAAGTCTCATGATTACATTGAGTCCACTTGGATAATATCCTTCTTAAAAACTTTTAATCTTAATTACATCTGTAAGATCCCTTTGCCATATAACCTAAGCTGAGGAGTAACACCAGGGAGCACAGATTATGAAGGCTAAAAATCTGCTTACTACACTGAGTAAATAAAAAACATTATTCTGCTTTTGAGTTATTGATAATTTATGAGTTGAAACCAAACTGTAGAAAACGATTTCTGCCTGCTTTTTATAGTTACTACCTTTCTTTTACTTCTCGTTGAAAATTACCAATGGCTGAACTCTCTCAGGATATTCACCTAGTATTGGTTTGGATTCTTCTATTACTGCCATTTCTGATTACATTGTAGTCATGAAAGTATGTAATGGCTATCAATTAATATGGTGTGTGTGTGTGTGTGTCGCAGAAAACCAAATAAAAAAATGTGATGATGATGATCATGAACACTTAATCCACCCAGTAATAATTCAGGAGGTAGATTGTTTCAAGGGTAAATCTTTTAATAGACACCAAGAAACCAGGGCATTTCTTCCCCTCAATAATCATAATAGATAATTATGTATAATAAGTTTTTTATGTATCTGTGGGGAGTCGGGGGCTCTTTTTCTTACTAGAATATATGATATTCTCTTCTCTTGAAGAAAGAGACCATGTCCATCTTCCTCATCCTGAAATCTACAGTTCCTAGTATAACGTCAGGCATGCAGTAGACATTAAATACATTACTTTTTTAAAATATAATTTTCATATTTGTTGAATGAATGAATAAACTTCTTAACTTTCCCTTTAATTCTGACAAATAGAAACTGATAATTTCTATAAATGTAGGTCTCCATCCTTTGAATTTAAAGACTAAGATGCTTATAGTCAATGTAAATAATTTATTTTGCAGTTTCTTCTGTGCCCTGTTTTATGTAAAATATTTATAATTCTCAGATCTTGCTCCTAGTTAGGTGTTTGTAAGTTTCAGATTTCCCCAAATAGTCTTAACCTGCATTCATGCCTCTTAGTGATTTCTCTATGCCAGGCATTGTATTATAATTAAAACTTAAACAGAGATAAGTGTATATTGATGTTTAGATTATCAAGGAGATAAACAAATACAGAATAATAAGTGTTAAAGCAAAGGTACTCCCATGAAGAAGAATCAATTAACTTAAACTTAGGGAAATTCTGAAAGGCTTCTGAGAGGAGGTGATATCCGAGCAAAGTCGAAAGAAATAAAGTGGGCAAATGACATCTTTAAAGGAGAGTATTTACTGTCTAAAAACATGGAAGTAAGACACATTCTTGTTAAATTTGCTTAGTTAAATATGACTCGTTCATTTGTTTCTAGGCAAGAGATAAATGACAAGATTTTGGGATGGTTTAGAATTTATTTTAAATTAATAGACATAACAAATAATTTTCCTATAAAAAAAAACTCCCTATTTTTCCCTTCCACAATGCTATTCTCTTCTTACTCTCCCCAGAGATATTTTCATTCCCATTTCTGTATCTATATTATAAATATGTGTATATATTTACTATATATTTGTTTACAGTATACATACAGTATACATAAAATATATGTATGTATTATATTTAAAACACTGTTTTGCACATTTTAAGTGTACATCATTCTATATTATACTTATTTTCTTTCAGTATTATAGTCATGAGATTTATTCCTTCCCTGGTAGATAACCCAAGCCTTCATTCCTGAAGAATCTCAATCTCTGTGGTCTTACTTATTTTGGGTGCTGTAGTTTTCTGTGACACTTGGGAAGGAAAAATGAAAAGCCACCCAGAGAGTCCTCTAGCTTGTAGACATAGTCCTCCTTGTCCACAATGTCAGCAGCAGCACAATTTCCTCTTGTTAATTGGAATCAGGTACACCACAAGTAAAGTAGCCTCTATTTTCTGATTGGTTCATTGGTCAAAGGATCCGAGAATGCTCAAGTAACAGTTGTATCTTATAGTTCACTGGAACCATTGTTGCGTCCCCTGATGAAATCATTCTTCCTCTGGTAATCAAGATCTCTAAACCAGCCGAGTTCAAAGTTGTTAGGACTGGAAGCAAAAATTCTATGAATGAATTATTAAGTAACATGAGGGGAGAATCCACTTCCACTTCCATCCTTTAATTCTTGGACTCATGTATTTTTGATAGAGGGATAACAGTCTCTTGATATGAAGCATATACTTCCTCCTGTAAGATGCCTGTCATATCCCACTTTTTACAAATATTGACCCTTCACTGTCACCATAACTCTGTCTTCATTAAGTCATTCCATCTTCCGGTTTGTACTGGGTTTTCTGTGTGATAGGGTATGTGGTAAGACCAACCGTAGCGGCACTTCCTTTGCATTGAAATGAGTTCCTTGATCAGAAGGAATGCTGTCAGTACCATGGCATCATCACTGGATGTACACTGGGCTATGAATTTTCCTTTCCGGTCTATAATGTTCTTTCAGTACTACCATCCATGCACTCATGGAATACCTTATCTCCATCATGTTACCATTGAAGTTCCATGACCATGTAATTAACTGCCCCTGTGGCTACTTTTTTCATTAACTCATTGAACAAACAGTGGAAATCACTAGCATGGCTTGGATAAGAAGCTGATTGACATGCACAAAACATGTCATGTTGTCAACTACAGGAGATGTCTTGGGTGAGCCTTTAAATAGGATGTGAATATCTGCACTGTTTGCACTTTCTGAGCAGCTCATCAACACAGTTCTTCCCTAGACTTCCTTGTCACCAATTTTCTAATCCTCATCCTTCCAATCTGTTACCATCCACCAAAACAATAACAACCACACAGGAGTAAGTTCAAATTCACGTTTCTGTCCATTATCATTCCAGAAAAAGTGAAAGCAAAATGAATCACTTGAAGTTCGGTCCACTGAGAGCATATTCCTTCATTTTAGTCTTTCTGGACTACCCTTTGAGTGGAGAGGTAATGCCACAGCAATCCAATGGTACCAGCATATTTTGCAGAACCAAGAATTTAGAAAATCAGAGGGAAGGATTCCTCAGCACATCTAAGGAGAGGAAAAACATGAACATTGACTGTTGCTCTGGTGACAAAGAATTTGGCTACCTTGAGCCATGAGAGCCAAGAGTCACTGCTGATATGGTAAAAAATTTTGGCTAGAGGGATGCCAGGGACTAAGCTGCAGTAAATGGTGCCAGCAACCTGAATCTTAGTAGGATTGCTGCAAAATAGAAAAGTCAGACACAAGAAGAAAGAATCTCTCTTCCTCTTCCCTCTTCACAGAGTCCCTCGAGTAGCCAAACATTGAGGCAGCTTGCAAAAGAGAAATATAGTCTGCAGGGTCATGTTCCAGTATCATTAATCAGGGCAGAGAAGGTCGGTTTAGAGCTGAAAAGCCATAAATTAAAAATGAACATACCTGGATTATTACTTAAAATAGCTTCATGATATATTGTATCAGATTTTCAAGTTGCTTCTTCTGTTTATTAACTTTTCCCATTATCTACTTTTTCTCTTCCTCTTATTTCCTCTCTCTGAAAACATGAATATTAGTCCCTTATGGGTTGTAAATAATTTTTCCCAGTCTGTATCTTGGTTCCTTATAATTTGTAGGTAATTTCACCGTTTCTTACTATTTCTTTATCTTTCTAATATTCTGGATACTAATTCTTCACCTGTAATAGAATTTGCAAATGTCTTCTCTCAGTCTCTGACTTGTCTTTGTATTCAAAGATATATTTTGATTCATAGACACTTGAAATTTAATGTAGAATAATGTTATTTTTTGTTTTTTAATACAAGGTTTATTTTGGAATAATTTTAGATTTATAGAGATTTGTACAGAGAGTTCCAATATAATATTCAGCCAATTTCGCCCACTGTTAACATCTTATTACCCAGGTGAATCTGTCAAAATTAAGAAATTGACTTGGTATAGTACTATTAACTAAACTCCAGAGTTTATCTGTATTTTATCTATTAGTTCCTCTTTCTGTTCCAGGATCCAACTCAGAGTACAAATTGCATTTACTTTTCTTGTCTCCCCAGTGTCCTCTGTTCTGTTGCAGTTTCTTAATTATTATTGGTTTTATAATTTCGATGATCCTCAAGAGTATCGTCCAGGTATCCTGTGAAATGTCCCCCAGTCTAGGTTTGCCTGATGTCTATCAGAATTTGTCTGGGATTATAGGAGTTTGGAAATAATATCACAAAACTGAAACGTTCTCTTCACATCACATCAAAGTGTTATGATATCTATCTGACTTTATTGGTGATGTTAATTCTTACCGAAAGTTGATTAACGCAATTTTGCCAGGTTTTGAGTCATTAAGTTTATTTCACCCACAAAATAAGGGAATGGCCAGTAATTAAACTCCACCTCTTGGAGGGGGAATAGTTATATATATTATTTGGAATTCATCTGTAAGGGAGTATGTCTGTTTTCTCTTATTTATTTGTTTATTCAGTCATTATTCACATCAGTGTGAATTTAGGGATATTTATTTTATAATTTGGATTATAATACTATGCTGCCTTACTTATTTTGTTTAAAATTGTTCTGGCTTTGGACATGGGAATATTTTTAAGATTGGTTCCTCTGTTCCTTTGAAACAACACCCACCCTTTTTTTTTTTTTTTTTAAGACTTTCTTTATTTTCTGATACAATAAGATGCTTGAGTCTTATCCTGTAGTTTCCCTGGGCCAGCCTCAGATTCAGACATTTCTCTAAGGACTCCCACTCCTTCTATTTGAGAATAGTATTTAGAAACTAAGTTCTGGGCTCTAGGTGTACTCATTGCTTGTGAGGTGTCATTGCTTCTAGACCCTTACCGTGGTCAGAGCTAAGTAATAAATGTATAAATACCAATTCAAATCTATCTGTTAAATTACCCTTTATCTATATTTATCTATCTACACACATCTATATAAATATTTGGTGTGTATGTATGTGATTGAATAAATTAATTCTTATTACTAATTTTTTTATATACCCAGCTCTCGTGCTCTCATATATGTCAGTCTATGTTTACGCTTGCTTTTAAATTTCATTTATCTATTTAATTTCCCATGTACTGATTTATAATCTTAATTAATACATCTGTATAGAAAGCAAATAAAGCAATTAAAATTGCCACATTCTTCTTCTTCTTCTAAGTTTTAAATAAATTCTTTCTGGTCCTTTGTTCTTTCATATGAATTCTAGGATCAGCCTTTTGAGTAAGACAAAATATAATTGTGGGAGTATCAGTTCAAGTTATATTTTACTTTGGGAATAATGTGGGGATGATGAATACTATTTCAGTGTTTAGCATTCCCACCCATGTCTCCAGTCATTCAGGTCTTTTTAAAATAAAATTTAAAAATATTTGTAATATTCTCAGTGAAGATCCTATACATATTTTGTATAAAGTCAAAGATGCCATCCATTCTATTTACATTAGTAAAAAAAAAAAATCAGGCATTTCTTTGCTTTTTTTACTTTCTCATGCACAGATTCTGATTGTAAGTCTCATAGCTGTCATTGACTTCCACCCACATCTGCTCATGTTTTGGGGTTTATGGAATAAAATTGTCATCTAATTTGTTTGCAGATGCTGCCTGTAAGTTTTTGATTTTACTCTTTTAGTTCTCTGTGTATTTTATAGCAGGATTTGGGGAGATTTAAAAATAATACCAATACTTCCATCTTCTCTGGTTCTCCTGTGTTGGGCTGAGTGGGATGGTCTAGATATTGGTGCAGGAAATACAGGTCATGGTTCTATGTAGTGCTTGCATTCAATAATTTTGTAGAAGTTTTTGCACCTCCAAAGGAAATCCTACATGAAGTAGTGCTAAGGAAACTCCATAAACCTTGTCCTTATATATGTGCCCACATCCCTCACACTTGTGTTCAGTTTTTATACCTTTGGTTTCAGTGGGACACACGTTTGCTTTTTCTTTTATTTGTTTGTGTGTTTTTACTTATCTGGTAACATCGATTTCGAAGCCAAGTGAGAAATTCAAGAGGAATCTTCTTGAAAATGATCACTTTAACTAAACTTAGATTTATCACCATATCTTGATTTTGCCAAAAAAAAAAAAGAAAATATCTTATTTTTTGGTTTTTGGTTGTTTCATTGATAAAAGGCCTATCTCTTATTTGTACTCCAATAATTATCACAGTACCTGATAATTTAAGTAAGTTGATATAATTTGATATTGTGCATATTTTTGGGCTTCTGTGTATTAGATACTTTGCAAAGTGCTTTGGATATAGTAGTGAATAGGAATAACATGATACCTCTTATTTGATCAAAGAAAGTACTAGTAGATGAATTATGACAATCTATCAAGCATCAGACCCACAAGCATCAGTATATATTCACTAGCCATCCCTCGCTTCTAATCAGAACTACAAATTTATTGCATAATACCATGGATTCCAATGGTAATTTATGCTTGTGTATTTAATGTCTTACTTTTTTCCCTAACCTCAATAAATTGTAAGCTCATTGTACACAAAACAATGACTTAGTCACCTTTGTCTTTTACTAGTCATAGCACAGAACTTAAGTATTCAGTGTTTGCTGGGCTAATCAATTAATGTAAAGGAAATAGTAGCATAGAGGAGGAAAAGACAATTAGAAACCAGAAGCTTAACTCATTCTTACATTCTTTATTAACTCATATAGTACCTCTGAAGGTAAGTTTATATATTCATAAAATAAACTATCTCTGAGAACACACCTCTCACCTTCTGTTACCAGTGTTTTGTGGAAACGTGTATGAGAGCACCAAAGTCATATTGATTTTGTTGCTAAAAATAATTAGAAGAGATCATAAATAAGCTATTAAGGTAAATAAAAGCAATATTAAAAGTGACTTAGTTAATTATTTTTCAGCTTTATTGAAGTATAATCAACAAATAAAATTGTATATATTTAAAGTGTGCAATGTGATGATTTAATACAGGTATACATTGTGAAATAATTTTCAAATCAAGTTAATTAGCACATCCATCACCTCACATAGTTGTGTGTGTGTGGTGATAATGCTTAAGATCTGCTGTCTTAGCAAATTTCCAGTATATAATACAATGTTATTAACAATAGTCACTATGCTGTAAAAATAAATAGGAAAAATGTATTAATGGTAAATGTTAAGTCATGTAGCTTGAAACCATATAAAAAATGATTTCAGAGACGTGGGTTCTGGGACAGGTTAGGATTGTCACAATTTTATATTATAAAGGATATTTAGTTACAACTGACTGTGATCTGTGTAACTCCAGAATTTGACTTTCCAGCTGAAAGTATTTTTTTAGCCCAATAGGCTAAACACTGCATGAGGTGTTGAAATACAACATTCAAAACAAGGGAAAAGATAGACTTATGTTGAAGTTTCTCTTTACTCTTTTGGCTGGAGGAGGTGTATTTATGCATACTGACAAACTAAAATGTGCTCATTGGAAGAAATTGGAGGGCATAATTTTTATATATAAAGCAAGCAGGTGAAGAATGGTAAGATGGGAGACAAAGTTTAAGTTGATACTTGGAAGTTTTAAACAATGTTTCAAATAGAGTGAGGATAATTTGGGGTATTATATTCTAGTAAGATTGCACAGTGGATGCATCTTTAAAAAGTCATATTTCAACTATTATGGATACAAAATAAAAAATAATGTATAATAAAAATTCTCTTAAATGTTTCAAGCAGTGTTTTAACAACCACCTTCTACGAAAGGCTGAATTGTTGGTTAAATCTCATTAAGTTCTCTCTTAAGTCCCTTTTATAGCTAAAACTCAATGACTATAGAGTATCATCTGTTTTCGTTCTATCTACTTAACATTATGTTTTGCTTCATACATGAAAAGCTCATTAAAAATACTCTCTCGGGCAAAGAGTAAGCATAGCAATATAGTATCTTTATGCATAAAGTGGCCTTAATGTAGAGAGAACATCATTAAAATTTTTAAAAATTGCTGATTTTGTCTTTGAAGGACATAAATACAAACACACACATAGGCGCACACACACAAACACACATATCCAATTTTAATATATTCCCCTGCGCCCCACCAAAATGTTAGGAAACTATCTTCTCTCTGTATTAACTGGAACTATAAAGCACCATGACTATATGTAAAGAATAGTGATATAAATGATGACCTGGAAAAATATGACGTATTTTTATGTGAGTATCCATAAAAGCAGTATCATCCCATTGCATATTATTGGACTTAATATTCATCCCACTCAATCATTCTGAATTGGATTAACATTTTCACACACTTTTATTAAAAAATATTTTAACTTGCCAACCAAAGCATTATAGCCAACATATTCTTACAAGATATTTTGGCTATCTTTATTTCACTTAAGAAACTTTAAGTTCTATAAAAGTATTAAAAACAACTTTAAGATAGCCACTGTTGATAGGAGAAAAAAACAGAACTAGAGAAATAGGAGTTTAGAAACATAATCAGATACATACAAAGAACAGAGGACAAGAATAATCTAGACTGTCAGGAAGCCAAGATATTGCCATTTGTTTCTCCTTGAGCATGAATACATTATCAAGGATTAGTAATGCTATAGAAATTAGATCCTAGGGAAAATGTCACCATCTCTTTGACAATAACTACCTTTCAGAGCTGAACAATGTGAAATCTGGATTCTGTGTGTGTGTGTGTGTGTGTATTTTTTTTTTTTTTTTTTTTTTTTTGCGGTACGCGGGCCTCTCAGTGTTGTGGCCTCTCCTATTGTGGAGCACAGGCTCTGGACACACAGGCTCAGCGGCCATGGCTCATGGGCCCAGCTGCTCCATGGCATATGGGATCTTCCCGGACCGGGGCACGAACCCGTGTCCCCTGCATCGGCAAGTGGACTCTCAACCATTGTGAGTTGAGAAGTATATATACACAGGGAAGCCCCCTGTGTATATCTTTAAATGAGCCATGGAGTGATGTCATATCATTTGTTTTCCTTTTTTGTGACTTAGTAAATTGACTTGGCCTGCAGTAGCTGATGTTTGTTTTAAATTTAAGGAGATATTCAGTTGTGTTTGTAAAACAGAATAAAGCTTTACCTCAATTCTGTTAGTGTTGCACATCACCTCTTAGAAATCTTTTTTTTAGTAACAATTCATACTTATCTAAACATCTGCCAGAAAAGGTCTGGTGACTATCCCCAAGCCCTTGATAAAACTGATTAACAAAACACCATGCCAGGTAGGTTGTATGTCTTTAAGTGTTGGCACAGTATCTGCATAATATTTCCATTAAAAATGTTTAGCGTCCAATAATAATATCATTTTCTAAAAAAAGAGAAAAAAAACTATTTGGAAAGGAAAACCAGGGAAAAGAAAAACCTTAAACACAGCAAATTAGAAGTCAAAATGTGTTTTCAAAGTCCATTATTCACAATTCTGTAATCCAAAACACTCCCCAAATTTTAAAAATTAAAAAAAAATTCCATAAATCCTACACAAACTTATTTGGAGGCAAAACCTGACCCTGAAAAAACTGTGAGACTCTTAAGTTTCGCTTTTTGTTTGCCTACATGAATATTCAAATGTTTTACTTTGGAAATAGTGAAGTATTTGATAACAGGATGTAGCCTCAGGATAAGCGAGGATGGTCTATGATGTATGTACTATATTACCTTTTCAAAATCTGAAGTATTTCAGATATAATACTCTCTGGGCTTCAAATAAGGGATTGTGACTTCTGTCATAATTGTTGATTGATTTTTATGTGAAAATTATTAGGGTAAATCTTGATAAGGCATATTTTCTGGGAGAAATAACAGTCTGAGTGATTTGTAATCCAAAGACTAGAATATTATGATCAAAAATTCGAGTGTGTATTTAGAGTGAGAAGTGAGTTTGAAATGGGGTGTTTCAGGTGAAATAATGGGAACTTCCATTAAGGGATCCCGTACCTAACTGATGTATTCTGATGTGTATTTAGTTTCATAGGTTTTAGTTAAGGGAAGAGTTAAGAGATGAAATCATTCTGAGTTAGTCTCCCCCTTTCGGTTCCTTTAGAGAAAACTGCCTGTCTTCCATGAGAAGATAAATAATGGTCTTGTCCCTTAAGTCCAAAGATAAGCTTTTGTGCTTCTGAACTCTTCTGGGCTTCATGAATCTAAATATTACATACTTCCAAGCAGAAAAAATGTAAGAGATAGCAAGTAGAATTGCATCACCATCAACATCAAGTTATACATCTTAAATATGTACAATGTTTATTTGTCAATTGCACCTCAGCAAAGCCAAAAAAACAAGAAATGTTAGCTGCTGTTTACTGTATTTTAGGTATAATCAAATGTCAATATTTTATGTACTTTTAAAACTATTTCATGACCTGTATCATATTTTTTGTAACATTGCTAAATTTTTTCCTTTCTCATTGAATAATAATTTGCATATATTTTATTCAGTGGAAATTTATCTTTTTAAATTTTTAAAAAATGTTCTTGACACTTAGCATGAGATCTACTCTTCAAAATTTAAATGTACAATACAATATCATTCACCATGTTTTACAGCACATTTCTAGGATGAAATTTATTAAATAAGAATTTAGTTTTAACAAATATTTTTATTAAGTAATAATATAGCTCAAAGTTTATTAATTCAATTTAAGCTATGAATTATTATTTCTTGACATTTTCAAATGAACAAAAAAAATGTCATACTTTCCTAGATTTCATGCATTCACAATTTTGAATTTGTTTGGAACAAGGCACATACATAAAAAGCAAAACCCAGAAAAAGTTCATCTTTCTATTTACTGAAGATTTTGCCAGATCATTGTTTTCCAGCTCCTTCCCAGAATGGAGGAGGCTTGTGTGTGACATGGCATAGCCTTCAGCGTGGGTGCTGCCTAGGTGGTAACACTTCTATCTCTTGGGGAAGATTGTTTCAGGGACCAGGGGCTGAACCCATAACGGACTAGGCTGGGGACACCCATTTTGAGGATTGTCAGGAAATTTTTTTCTGAGTTGGAAGGTGGCATTTGGCAGGGCTGAGGCTCAGATAACTCTATACTTCTTTTCTTTTTTTGAACAGCTTTATTGAGGTGTAACTGGTATACAAAACTGCACATATTTATACAGTTTGATGAGTTTGGACATATGCATTTATCTGTGAAACCATCACCACAATCAAAGTAATAGATATATCCATCACATCCAAAAATTTCCTTGTGTTCCTTTGGTTTGGTTTTGTTGTGGTAAGACACTTAATATGAGATCTACCCTCTTGACAAATGTTTACATGTACAATGCTATATTGTTAATTAGAAGCACTCTATCTGCACTCCCATGTTATTTGAAGCATTCTCACTGTTGCCAAGATATGGAAATAGCCTAAATGTCCATTAATAGATAAATGGATAAAGAAAACGTGATATATACACATCATGTGACAATATGGATGAACCTTGAGGACATGATGCCAAGTGAAATAAGCCAATCACAGAACAAATACTTCATGATTTCTCTTATATGAGATGTCTAAAATAGCCAGTCTCAAAGAATCAGAGATTAGAAATAGTGGTTTCCAGGGCCTAGGGAGAGGAGGAAATGTGAAATTTTGTTCAATGGGTATAAATTTCAGTTATGCAAGATACTTGTAATTTTTTGGTATATTCTAGACTGTACTCATAGATGAGTGGTTTTCTGATACATCTATTAAAATTAATATATGCAGGAGTCTTGAGTTTTCATAGCATGAAGAGAAAATTAAATGAATAACAACCTTGTTTATATCATATTTTGTGCAAAACTTTATTTGACACACTCCAGGGAAGATTTTTGTTTTTATGGTGTTTCCATCCTCTTATTCAAGACTGCCAGTTATAATAAAGCTGCATTTGGTGGAACAATGTCTACAGACAGTTTCCTGAAGCCACATTTCATTCATTAATGAATATTCTTTTTCTTGAGAAGGATAGAATGTGGCAGCTACTCTGAAGTTCAGGTCAGAACGTGTCCACTCAGTGGCCAGTGATCAGGACACATAAAGCAAGTCCTAACATGCTGAACTTGCACAAGCCAGATGTACGCTATTAGACACAATTAGTGATTCTGAGTCCAAAGAGCTGCCTTCCATGCCGATGGCAAAAATGGAAGATATTAATTGCACTGCTTAGAGTTTGAGCCTCTTCAGCTGAATTAGATGTTTTGTGATTTCCCCAGGAGCATGAGGCTTGAAGCTGAAATATATTTCATGACAGATTGACAATTAGTGCAGCTTTTAAAAACATATTTTAGATTCCGGAATGTAAAACAGGAACAAATAATAAAGGGTTTTATTTTCTCTTTCCAATACAAGTAAATTATTTTTGAAGGATTCTCTTTTTTAACATTTTCAATTTTTTGGCAGACAGATATTTGTTTTTCTTCTATTTTGCTTATCTATGGAAATACATTAGTGCTATATTTTAGGAGTTTTAAAGTAAACAGTAATCAGCTATAATTATAATTTATGAATATTCAGGATGGGGGTAAGTATGGAAAACAGCCATGTATTTTAGTTTTCTTGACATTAATTGTGGTATTTGTTATTAAGTGTGTGCCCCCCCCCCAGACCCACAAATATGTCCATACACTAATCACTGGAAACTTTGAATTTGTCACATCATATGGTAAAGGGACTTTGCAGATGTCATTAAGGTTATGGACATTTAGATAGAAAATTATCCTGAGATTATTTGGTTGGGAGCAATCTAATCACATGAACTCTTTAAAGCAAAGAATTGTCTCTGGCTTGAGGTAGAAGAAAGATGTGGTAGAAGAAGTCAGAGAGAATTCAAGAGTGATAAAGGTTGAAAATGCCATTGCTCCATTGCTGGCTTTGGGACATAGGGGCCCATGTGCAAGGACCACAGCATGGTCTCTAGGGATTAAGGGTGCCCCCCACCAGATGACAGCTGGAAAGGAAAACAGTTTCCGCTAACAATGTGCATGGGCTTGAGAGTAGATTTTTCCTAGAACCTCTTGATGACAGCCCAGTAGCAGACACTTTGATTTCCTGTAACCTTTATAACCTGGAGTGGAGAAACCAGCTGAGCCAATCCAGACTTCCAGCATACAGAACTGTGAGATAATAAATATACGATGTTTTTAGGTGCTAAGCTACTGGTAATTTATTATGTCAGCAATAGAAAACTGACCCTAATTTATGTCCTACCTCCTATCAAAAATGATTTAAGGTGAATTTTAATAAACAGAAGCACTAATATGTTATAATGAAATGTTTTAATAATTTGAGATTAATTAATAAAATATTTAATATTAATAAGGTAAGGATTAATTTAATGTAGAATCAGCAGTAAATACAGCTAACTGGAAACATACCAGTTTTTCAGAAGAAATATACTTTTCCTTAGTTGGAAATTCAAAAAGGATATTTTTCATTAATTTTAATTATTTAATTAATTTATTTTAATATAATTGTCAAGGAGAAGCATAATGGGCTTTACCTATTTGTAGAATATACACGAAATTCGTGAAATAGTTACTCCTTATGGCGTTTCTCAGTCAATTTAAAGAATGATAACCAAAATTCAGGTAAGATATTTCTTCATGAGGTATAAATTAAATGTGCATTATGTACATACTTTATGGAGACCCAGAAAAAGGTAAACTCATAATGGAGAAATTTATATCAAGTGCATTTACCCAGAGTTTCTCAGATAAATTGACATAATTTAATAATAAAATACTAAAAATCATAATTAAATAGGGAAACAGCCACAGAGTTGTCATTTTTAATGAAATAAGATGGTAAAAACAATCTTTCACTGATGAACGTTTTGTCATGACCAAAAGGGAATTTACAGCAAAATGTAGATAGCATATCCTAGCATAAAGAGAGTACTATAATTTTTATAATTTGAAAATATTTAAACGTATATATATTTCTGTTCTTTGTTCAACTACGTAACACAAGCATATGAGCAAAAATTAATAAGATCTAAAAAGGTATAAATTAAAACGTCTATCTACTCTTGCTCCTGTATCCATACCCCCCACAATCCCTTTCCTCAACATATAACCTCATCACTGTTTTTTTATGCAGATTAAGGCAAGTACAAATATGCTCTATGTTTCTTTGTGCCTCTCCCTTCTTTTACAAAAGACAGAGCGCTATGCACATTCTATACCTTTCTTTTTTCAGTTGTCATTTAATTATTCGGATGAGTACAAAAATAACTTTCTCAGATCCTTTCTATAGCTGTACAGCATTCTGCTGTGTGGATGTACCTTAGTAATGGACATGAGTTATTTTCAATCTTTCGTCATTATAATCAAAGCAGCAGCGACTGCTTTGTATGTATGTGTTCCTTTTTTTTTTTTTGGTTTTGTTTTGTTTTGTTTTGTTTTTACTCATACTGTTGTATCTGAACGATAAAGCCCCAGAAGAGGGACTCTTGGGTCAAATGATAATTGAGTTCGTAATTTTGATAGGAGTTCCTCCAATTTCTTCCTTAAGACTGTGTGAAGTCGTTCACTTCTACCAGCATTGTACTAGAGCATCTGATGCACCATATGTTGATATTGTGTAACTTTTGCACTTTTTCTTCAGATTTGTGAGAAATGGCATCTCAGTCTAGTTTTCATTTTTATTTCTCCTTACTACAAGTGGAGTCCATCTTTTCATATACTAGAGAGTGATACATTTTTTACTTTCTCTGTGAACTTTTACTTTTTTAATTGATTTGAAGTTCTTTCTATTCTGAATACAAGTTCTTTCACATATATATGTGTATATATGTATATACGTACACTCATGCAAATACATGTGTGAATGTAAATATATGTATGATATATATAAACAAAACTAACAGCATGTCCCACTCTGTGGCTTGTTTATTGTGTAATTGAATAATTTTCTTTTTCTGGGTGGTCGACGATTTTATTCTAAATATCTAGGACTCTAGAAATTTACATCCCACCATCCACTTGTGAGAATTCCAATTGCTCCACAGCATCACGAACACTTGTTGTATTTTTTTAGTCCTTTTTCTCATTTAACTGTTCTGTTGAGTAAGTAGTAATATCTCATTGTGGTTCTAATTAATATTTTGGGATGGTTAATAAAATTGAGCCCCTTTATATGCTCAGTGAAGGTTTGAAAATTGTGCTCTAAATGGCTCCGTCAGATCTATCGTCCATTTCTACGTGATTGCTTGTCTTTTTTCACCAACTTATAAGTGTTGTAAATGCAAAACCTTTATCAGATCTAAGAACTGCAAATATCTTCTTCCAATTTGTAGCTTGATTTTTCACTCTATTAATGCTGTGTTTTGATCAACATACATTAATCTTAATGAAGCACAGTTTATCAGTTTTTTGGTCTATACAGTTAGCATATTTTCTGTGCATTCTTTCTAGTGTATAGAAATATCATATATGGAATAAAGATCTTATATTCAAAGATCTTGATGAACTCTGTTGGGTTTTTAATACTGATTAATTTTATCCTGAATGTGTATAATAGGTGCTTCTACATCAGAAAGAGATTGATTACCTCACATTACAGAATAAGTGTGTCAGCCCCTTCCCCTTCTTTGTCCTGGAATTTACTCTAAGTGTGATGGGATGTGAGTCAGGTTAAGTTTCCTAACTTAGGAGCTGGATACCCCATACTCAGTGGATAACAAAAACTGATGTTTTTCTGCTTACAAATGCAGCTGCTCCCCTCCCCTCTTGGAAGGATCTGACTCCAGCCTTTCGGTATATGAATAAAATCTCCCCAGGAACAAGATACCCCAGCCTGTCTCAGTTTTCACAACTTAAAGATGTTTCCATATTCTGTCTTTCATCTCTTGTGACATGTAAATATTCAGGAAGGTAGTATTGGAGTCTTCTAGCACTGTGGTGTTAAAGACTTTGCCAGGATGTAGCCATTTAGCCCTCTAAGGGAAATACCATAAATTTTATTATCCTTTGGATCAGAACAATTAATTAGACAAATGATTATAGATTCAATGATCATGATATGGGAAGAGACTTAGATGACTAGGGCTTTTTTTGCAAGAGCACTGAGAAATCCAGGGAAATTTTCTTTCTCTACAAATTCAGATATAAATTCTAAAGGTTTGTCTGTTAGAACTTTAGATTTTCTAGGAATTCAATTATGCTCCCTTTGAATAATTTCTGTTTTCATCATCCCAATCCTATAGCTCTGATTTCTTCTACTTGCCTTATTGTGACTTGTATTTAAAGTACAATATTTTTAAAAAGTGGTGATAGTGGACAAACTTTTCCTGATCACAGATGAAAATTTTCTGATGGCATGTTGGAACTCTTCTGTATTAATTTGAGAAAGTCTCCTTATATTACTAGTTTGTCACAAAATTTTTATGTTTTGTTTTTGCTATTAACGGGTGTTGACATTCATAAAGCTTTTTTAAATTTATACAGGTGATTATTTTATGTTCTTATCTTTTCTGTTAATGTAGTAAATACTACCAATCAATTTCCAAATATTAAACCAATGCAGCATTACTAAAATAGAACCCATAGGGTAAGGATGTGTTGTACTTAGTTGTATTTCCCAAATTTAATATAATTATATCTTTGAGGAGGTTATTACATCTGTATTTATGAGTGAGATGTGTCTATAATGTTCTTTTTTTAATCTCTGCTGGGATTTGGTGTTAAGAAGGTGCTGGCTCTCTGAAACAACTTGGAATCGGTCCCTCTTTTCTACATTACAGAAGAATTTGTGTATAGTGTTACTGGTTTTTAAATATTTGTAAGAATCCACTGAGTAAAGGTATATTGTGTCTTCTCTGTGGGAAAATAAAAAGAAATTCAATTTTTCTAGTACATATTGGACAACTGAGGTTTGGAAAGCAGTGTTTTTCTGAAAATTTGGACATTTCATGTGATTTTTTAAAGTAACTTGGCATAAAGTTGCTTATAATATACTCTTGTTAACTATTTGATATCTAGGAACAGTAATGATATCCTCATTGTCATTCCTGACCTTGATGAACTATATTCTTTTCCTTCTTGCTATAAAATCTTGCAATACTAATTGACTTTTGAAGAGTCACCTCTTAGCTTTGTGATTTTTCTCTCATATCTTTGTTTTCTATTTCATGTTTGTCTTCTCTTATCTATTATTTTTTCCTTCTTGATTGTGGGGTTAACTTTTTCCCCTGTAAATCTTAAAATAAATGCATGATTTCTAGCTTTTTAATTTCTTTTCTAACATGTATTTAAAGTGATTTATTTTCTTCTTTTCCTCATTTTAACAGCATCTATAAGGTTCAAGTTTTTTATTTTTTAAGTTGTGATTAACTTTTCTATTTGTTAAACATCAATTTTTTCTTTTACTGTCATTCCTTCTTTTGGATGAATCAATGTGTTAATATTCTATTTTTCTCCTCTATTAACTTGATGTTATATATCTCATATAGTCTTCCAGAGGCTTCCTAGAGATTAGAACATTCAACTTTGACTTCTTACATTTTGATATAAATTACTACTTTTTATACAAATTTTGATACTTTCTGGCAACACTAGGCCTTAGAAGTCTCTACTCAATTTTCTCCCTTTATTATGCAATAATTGTGTATATTTTAGTGTTCCATTTTATGTTCACTAATGGAATTTTAATTTTACTTTTTTATTTGATATTGTTCTAGGGTTAAAATAAATATCTTTCATAATTTCATAACTTCAAATTATATTATATCACTTTATATATGAGGTTAAACCCTTACAGTAGTAATCTTTTTTTTTTTTTTTTTTTTTTTGCTGTACGCGGGCCTCTCACTGTTGTGGCCTCTCCCGTTGCGGAGCACAGGCTCAGCGGCCATGGCTCACGGGCCCAGCCGCTCCGCGGCATATGGGATCCTCCCAGACCGGGGCACGAACCCGTATCCCCTGCATCGGCAGGCGGACTCTCAACCACTGCGCCACCAGGGAGGCCCAGCACAGTAGTAATCTTAAGTAGACCTTGTCTTTTGTGCTGGTTTTGTCATACATATATATTCTTCATATGCTATAATTGTTATATTGTTAACATTGTTTGCTTTAAATAGTCAATTATCTTTTGAAAGAATTTTAATGGTAAAAGTCTTTTATATTTACCCATGTATTTAGCATGTTTGTCACCCTTCATTCCTTTGTGTAGATCCAAGTTTCTGTCCAGTATCTCTTTTCTAATTGCAGGTCTGCTGCTGCTAAGTTCTTTTAATTTTGTTTGTCTGAAAAAAATCTTATTTTGCACTTAGTTTTGAAGGGTATTTTTCGTGGTTAGAATTCTATTCCGATTTTTTTCTTCTTTCAATATTATAAAACTATTTTTAAATTGTTTTCTGAATTGTTTTTTTTTCTAAAGAGTAGTCTGAGATTTTTCTTCTTCTTTCCTTCATATGAAATGAGTCTTTTTTTTTCTGTGTTGGTTAGATGTCCTCTTTATCGCTGGATTCCCTAATTTGCTTATTATATGCCTTTGTGTGTTTTTCTTTTTGTCTTTTTGTTTTTTATTTTGCTTAGGTATCCTTGTCTTTCTTGAATCTATGAGATTATAGTTTTAATTAAATTTTGAAATATTTTGGCCATTATTTTATCAAAACTTTTTTCTTCCTCTTCCTTATTTTGGGATTCCAATCATAATTATATTACATCAGTTAATATTTTCCTACACTTAATTGGGGTTCTGCTTTTCTTTCTTTTTTTCGATGTTTTTCCCTCTTACTCCTTCAGTTTGCATATACACTATGCTATATCTTTTATTTTACTGAATTTCCTTTATTGTATCATCAGCTGTTAAGACTCTTCAGTGAATTTTTCATTTTTGTTAATGTATTTTTAAACTGTAGCATTTCCACTGTACCATGTTCCTAAGGAGTTCATCACTTTTACTATTGTATTCATGTTTTTCTTTAACTCATTGCTCTTTGTCATAGCTGTTTTGAAGTCCTTATTTGCTAATTCCATCATCTGTCATTTCTGTGTCTGTTTTATTGACTGATTGTCTACATCATTACGCTATACCTCAGGAGGTATATTTTCCTTCTTCTTCACATATCTTATAATTTTTATTGGATGAATGTTATATTTTGAGTATTTGGATTTTGTTGAGTTGGAAAAACTCTCCTGTATTTCTTCTTTACTCTCCTCACACAACTACCACACTTCCCTTCTGCTCACCAAATCTGTCAGGTTTTTTTTTTCCCCACACATCAAGCAATTCTCTGACACCAGCTGGTTGTCCTACAGTGTAAGTCAAATCTGGCACTATCTGTCTAGAGATAGCATCAGCTCCCGCAGGTTAAGGACTCAGCCCCACAAAATTGCACCTCTCCAACTGCAGATGCTATTGCAGGTCCCAGGTTGTCACCTGTACTTCTGACTGACCTGCCATGAATCAGGGTTCCCATGACCCCTTTCTTGGATTCAATATTTGCTAGAATGGCTCACAGAAATCAGAGAAATACTTAATTACATTTACTGGTTTATTATTTAATAAGGGTTATTGTACAGAATACAGATGAACAGCCAGACAAAGAGATACTTAGGACAAGGTGTAGAAGTTTCCAAGTGCAGGAGCTTCTGTTCTCATGAATTTGGGGCGTACCATTCTCCCAGCATGTCAGTGTGTTCACCAACCTGGAAGCTCTCCAAACCCTGTACTTTGTAGATTTTTGTGGTGACTTCATCATGTAGCCATGATCAATCATTAACACAGTCTCCAGCTCCTTTGCCTTTCCCGGGGGTTGGGGAGTGGGACTGAAAGTTCTCAGCTTCTAATCATGGTTTGGTTCTTCTGGTCACCAGCCCTCATCCTCATGCTCTCTAGAAGCCCACCAAGAGTTGCTTCATTAGCATAAAAGGCAGTCTTATAACCCAGGAACCAGTGTCAAAGACTAAATACTAAAACAAAAGATGCTTTTCCTAATTAGGAAATTACCAGGGTTTTAGGAGCTCTGTACCAGAAACAAGAGGACAGAGATCAATATACTTATATACTTTCTATTATTTTTTAAGGAAGTTGTCTTCTTTAAGAACATGTAATTCAAATTGACTGGAAGTTAAGCTACTAATGTTTGGCTTTATATTTTCCAGGCTTTTTATTTGTTTTGTTTTTAAAGTTATGATGGTTCTAAAGTAGCCTTTTCTTTAGGGCTTATATATCTATACTCCTGGCAAATTAAAAAAAATAAGGAGAGACTACATTCAAAAAGACTAATGCAGTAGGAAGAGACTCCAACCTCAGCTTCTGTAGGCATCACAAAATTAAACGGGAAAAATATTTTCTTCTATAAAGAGGACTGTATTCATTTCCTAGGGCTGCCATAAATAATTAGCACAAAATTGCTTGCTTAAAATAACAGGAATTTATTTTCACAGTCTGGAGGCCAGAAGTGTGAAATCCAGGTGTCAGAAGGGCTGTGCCCCCTATGAAGACTCTGGGAGAGAACCCTTCATTTTCTTTCCCAGCCTCTGGTGGCTGCAGACACTCCTGGGCTTGTGTCTTCATCACTCCAGTCTCTGCCTCTATCTTCACACAGCCTTCTCCTCCTCTCTGTGTCTTCTCCTCTTTTGTCTCTGATAAGGACCCTTGTCATCAGAGTTAGGGCCCAACTGGATCATCCAGAATGATATCTCAAGATGTTTAGCTTAACTCCATCTGCAAAGACCTTTTTTTCCAAATAGGTAACATCCATGGATTCTGGGAGTTAAGATATGGACATATCTTTTGGGGGGCCAGCATTCACCCCACTACAAGGAATCAGCAAGGCTAGCGGGGATATTGTGAGAGGGGGACAAGCAAGTGGAGGTGAGCAGACAGCATGATCGGAGAGGATCTATAGGAAATGACCTTCTCCGTGGTCAGCCAGTTTCTAAAATGAGCTGATAAGCGGGAATATTCTGCATGTTAGTACTTGCTTATTCTTGAGGGAAGGAGAAAAGTCTGACTAAAGTTAGGTCAAGCCAAGTCAACATGTAAGTTTCAGGCACTCGTGAGCACTTGGTGACTGCTAAAATAGAACACTTCTGGGGTCTACCTGAATGCTTTGGGTGTTTAGTACAGTCTCTCCAATTTGGATGGTAAGAGCTCAACTATCTCCTGGTCTTGTGAGTGTTGGGGAATTCATTTATTTTTTATATCCCCCTAATAGTTTGTTCCCTGACATCTTTCACCCTAAATATGTATCGCTTATTATTCAGCAGCACTCAGGGGGAACCTTCCAGAGATTTCTGCATCTCTTTTTCTACACAGGTCCTTTCTTCACAATAATCTTTCTCATCAATTCTAGCCATTTTGGCCTCCTAAGATTCTAAAAGCTCAGCTCAGCCATAGCCTCATGCCTGCTTGTTTTCCTTCTCCCTGTGCTACAGTCCAAAAAGTGCCTCTAGGTAGAAACTCAATAATCTTACACTTCACTCATTTATTTCCTTTATATCATGGATCAAAATTCTGCAATGCCTTTATCCCATGTCTTAAAGTTTTTCCAACTGTCGAATTGTTTACAATGGGCAGGCAAGTACTGTAGTGGTTCCCCGATTGTAGCAGAAGGGGAAAGCCCCCAGAGCAATTTTTAATTGAAACTTTCCACAGCCTCTTCATTGAAAGCATGTTTACTTCCTTATTACAAAGAACTTTGTTCATGCTGTTGCCTTTTCCAAGGATGAAATATGACAAAGGGACCTGTTTTTAAAATTTATCTACACCTTTCAGAAGCCTTGGCCAACATGTAACTCTTGGGCCTGAAGCAGCAGAATTATTTCATTGCCATCATGATTAAAGTCTTTCACTGCCTTGTCTACCAGGTAGAACAATCAGGGACTTAGGTTCAGTAGAATTGTAATGGCAAATGCCAGGCTGTAAACATGAGGGAATGATGAAATGTGAAAGAAATGGAAACATTATATATTGACTATTGCTTTTATGAAACTTTTTACAAAAATGAAGGAGAGTGGTGCATTTTGACGGGATATCTGAAGTAGCAGGATTGGAGAAAAATTGCTTTTGTTTGAGGTAAGAGGATATGTGTATGCTTTTAGACTGGGAGAATAAATCATTTGGAAGAAAGAGGATGGAGTGGCAATTATTTGACAGAGAAGAACCTGGCAGAGTTAGAAAAAAAGATGGAATAAAGGGAAGGGGTTAGGAGTGAAATTCACTTTGAAAGAAATAGGAGTATCATTTTATTTCACTCAAGAGAAAGAAACACAAAAGGAAACATTTGTTATTGAGATCTTACTATGTGTTAGATGTTATGCATACTAATTTAGTCTGTGCTCATAGGACAAACTAGGTAAACATTAGTATTCCTATTTCAAACATGAGAAATTGAGATTGTAAAGTTTAAATAATTTGTACATTCTCTATCTATAGCTAGTGTGAACCTTTTACAGCAAAAAAGAATTCAAGTCATTTTTCTACACGAGACCTCCAAAGATGCCCCATCCTACACAGAATCAAAACCAATGTGCTCTGGCTTACAAGGCCCACACAATCTGGCTTCCACATGTTGGTCTGAACTCACCTGTCCCCTCTTTTCCATGATGTGCTCGGCTTTAGCCACATGGATCTTCCTTCTCTCGCTTCTCCAAACTCCCAGAGCTCACTCTCATTCCAGAGCTTTGTGCTCACTCTTCCGTCTACCAGGAATTACTGTGAGATTTCTTATTTCACTACCTCAGTCGTGCTTCTGCTCAAATGTTGTTTCTTCAGAGAGGCTCTTTCTGCCCATTCTATTGAAAATTGTACTTCTTATTTTATCATGATATTCCACTTTTGTTATCTCTCTATCTAGCTGCCCATGTAATGGACTTGTTTAATTTCTGTCATATCCACTAGAATGTGTGTTCCACAGAGAAGTCAATACATTGTTTGGCTGGTTCACTATCGTGGCCTCAGAGCCTGGTGGGTACCTAGCACATAGTAGCTGCTCAATAAAAATTTATTGGATGAATAAATAAAATGAGAGAAGAGCCATAGCTAAGAAATCACAAGAACCTTAATTCCAAAATTCTTTTTCTTTTTATTCCAACCAACTAAGGGAAGGTGAGGATTCTCATATCATGTGGTCTTAAAGTTTTACATAGATAGCAAAGTCAGGAATAGCATTTTCCTCATGGGAGCAGTAGAAGGCAGATGGTGACATCTTGACTTTTTTTGTTATGGTGGTCACAATAAAAGCTAAGCTTAATTGAACGTTTCACATAGTATGGCCTTTAAAATGGTAATTAATAGATACTTAAGAAAATATTAGCTTTGAGGGCTGGAAAAAAATAATTGAAGAGCAGATTCCAGGCTTCTGAACACATAAGCTGTATTCCAAATTTATATTATGGGAAAATAACAAATTTACTTTAGAATTTAATTTAAAAACAAAGTGTTCCAATGAGCTTATTTTTCAATTTAGTTAACTTGTGACATGCTGAAGGCTATTTAGATTGCTTCATTTTTTCAGACTTTTTTTTTTTTTTTTTTTTTACATAGGAAGATACTGCTTTGGAGTATAATGTATTTTCCTAGATAATGTTTATTACATTATTTGAGGGTTTACAGAGGACAGGTCAGGCTGACAAAGGAGCTAGACTATATTATACATCTGAAGAAATCAATAAGTGCATAAACAAAATCACCTTTAGAAACTAGGCAGATTCGTTAATACTTTACTGCTTCATTTATATTTCGGCTTTTTTTATGATGAAATTTACCTTGTGGCACTTACTGTTCTAATAATCTTTTCTACTTCAGAAAAGAACAAAGGATTTTCTTAGTATATGAAATGAGATTGTTCTACTTTTCATGTGCTTTGATTGTTTTTGAATTTGGGCGTTATTGATTATGGTAGATAAACATTAAGTCACAAAGCAATTTATACACGAGCACAGTAATTATTCATCCTGTTCATTGAGGGCAGGTTTGAAATTGAAATGCCATACACCATTATGAGGAGCCAGTGGTTTATGCATGAGGGCAGCCTAGAATACTTTGCTGGAGTTAATGTCATGGTAACTCTTGGAAAAGCAAATGGAACGCTGAGGTTATTTATAATTTTCCTACCTCCTGTTATCCTATTTCCATTTTAAAATATTGATTTAAAAAATAAACTTAAGAATAATAATCATAAAGATGATATTAGATTAACAGTCATTCCTGTTATTTCGCTATTTCATAAATTTAGCAAGAGAGGAAAAGTTAATATTCTATCTTTCTGTTGACTTCTTGGGCTCATAAAAAGCCATAATCCTGTAGCCATATAATCAGCACAAATCAGGAAAAGCTAAGTAAATCAGAAATGGACTGAGGTCGATGTGATTTGATATGAGTTTTCTTTTGACGTTTTAAAGGGTTCTTGATTTTACCTGACCTGAAAAAGTTAATAATGTGTTTCTTCATGCATAGGAGATTTTATAAATATACATACCACCAAACTGCAGGAAAAAATACTGTTTTTAAATACTCTTTTTGGTTCAAATGAATGACTATGTAAATTTGGAGGGAAAAAAGGATATATGTTAATTAATATTCAGCAAAAAAGGAATACTAGGTGTTTACATCTGAGAAAGAAAAACATTGTTAAAATTGAAATACAAACTCTAGTTGTCACATGTTCATGTCAACTTTGGTTTCTTCAGCACTAGTAATATTTTATTACATCCATACTCAAGAAAAGTTTCTGAAACATACAAATGTTTAATTCTTTAATGTGGATGAATTGCTTCTGACATTATGTAGATCTACTAAAAAGTTATATTAATAAGATTGCAAATGATAAGTTATAGATATAAACTCTATTTAAAATCCTGGTCAATAAAATTTTTTTAAAAAGAGGAGGTTGGGGAGGGAAGGATTGGGAGTTTGATATTAGCAGATGCAAACTATTATTCATAGGATGGATAAATAACAAGGTCCTGCTCTATAGCATAGGGAAATATGTTCAATATCCTGTGATAAACCATAATGGAAAAGAATATGAAAAAGAATACATATATTCTTTTCAACGGCTTGGAAAAAGTACTAAATGTCTCTCTACCTGTTACCTCATTTGAAAAATGGGTACAATAACATTTTTCCATTTCAATGATATTGTTAAGAATCAAATGAACGTTTTTAAAACATGTGAGAAATGACTCTTAAAATTAGGATATAGCTATAGAAATATTGATAGCATTTTTGGCTATGGAGATATTATTGCAGCTTCATTAGATGGACCTGTGGAAGTTATTGAAGGAATAGAGAACACTGGTGGAAGGAGAACTTCCAGAACAATTATTAAGATGTTTTCTATTGCCCATCAGCAGAAAATATGAACCTAAAAAGGTGGAAAAAAAAGAGAGAGAAAATTGGGTCAGAATGGAGGAAAGGAAGAAAAAAAGAATGTGGAGAAATAAGAGCAAATAAAAGAAAAATATTATTTTGCAGATTATTGACTGTGGAAGAAGGAGAAAATAGATCACAGAACTGGCAATATTTATGAGGGTCCAAGAGTATGGGCCAATTTTCTGAAATAACTATGAACTGTAGTGGAGTCTGTCACCATCATAAACTGAAGTAAACCAAAGGGGAACGTTTGTATTAACTACAGTCTCTTGAAAAAATGTATTTATCCCTGTATTGCAAGCATATAAATTCATATAAAATTGAATTAGGGAAATATTTAAATCACTTATAAGTTTTTATATATTTGGGGGGGTTACTATCTGTCTATCTTAGCTAAAATGGATTAAAAATTTTTAAAGGTTTCAATCATAGTGTATATTCAACTACATAGGTTTTTATATAGAATGGATTAATATTTTTTAAAGTCTTCAGCCATAGTGTGCATTTATATAGATTTTTAAAATAAGTGATTCCCTTATTTGCACAGTTCGAATCAAGGTTGATTTCTGTAAATCTTAAGTTTTTTCAGTGTTAGTAATGTCTTTATTACATCAAACACAGTAGGAATTAAGATACTTAGGTACCCTCATGGACACAAAAGTAAATCAAGGTGGTAGAGTGATAAAGATGGTATAAGCAGAAAACTGTAAAGCTGTGTGATATGGTAGAAAGTGCCCTGGGTGGGGCAGGGGTGGGATGGGCAACAGGGGAGATGATTGGTTGTTTTCTGTCCTGGCTTTTGTAAGTACTACCTGCTATTTTGGGTAAACATCTTGATCTCACTGAGCCTCAGTCTTGCTATGTAAAGTGTAAAATGGGGGAAATGCTATATGTGCCCTTTATAGGCAAAAGACAGATAATGTGTATTGAAAATATTTTGTAATCTATGAAACACTATGTGCATGTAAGAGGGCATAACTTTTCCTGGAGCAAATTTGTGCTGCTTCTATGTAGAGGCAATATTAAAAAGTTCTCATAATCTCTTTAGCATGAACTCGGTGCTATAGATGACATTCATATAGTGCCATGAAAAAAAGTGTGATATTCTGATATTCTACAAATTCCAGAGAAAAGACAGAACAGTTTGAGATTTGAAATGGAGATTATACCTGTGAAAGAGAGTTCTGGCAAGAGGGGGGTGGAGTTAACCACCTGCCGGGTATGAGTCCCATAAGCAGAGAAGGATTATGGCTCTACAGGGGAGAGTCAAAGGCATGCTATAAATGTGACTCGAGAAATCGTTTGAGTGTAAATATGCAGTCAGGAAAAGTGTTCCAGTGTGGAGGACAAGGCATAGCTGTGCTTTCAGGAAAAGAGATTTTGGGGTAACCTCTGTGAGAAAGGAAGGTCATATATAAGCAAACTATTGAAAACTTATTTTAATTATCCTTTCTCTAAATAGGTCTTATATAATGAATTTCAATTCTTGAAGATCCTCTTTTGACTTAGATTGACCGATATTAACTGTTTAAACTAGGGAAAATTTCATAGGGTTCTATTTGGCAAACCAAATTGTAGGTGCCAAAGACAACTGAATTTTAAATGATTATTCACTGGGTCTTAGCAAACATGCCCCTCTACAGGCTACTTTAGAACATTGAGTGCTATGACTGGGGAATGTAAGCAAGGCAGTAAGCTGATGGTTAAGATGAGCCTTATCTCTTTTTGCCTCTATTCTCTATTTGATAAGATTATTGGTGGTACCTTTTTCAAATTTAGCAGGATTCCCAAGTATGTGTGTAATTGGAGTCTTAGTATTGACTAGGTAGTGAAGGTTGGCCAATTCGTCCATTTCAGCAGATGTTAAAGTTAATTTAGAACCTACATTATAGATGGGCAAAAGACAAACGGCATGATTTTTATCTTTTATTGTATAACTTCTAGTAAATTTTGGATACCCATTTGGGAGAAACTGAATTGTGAACCTCTTTCAGATTTTTATTCATTTATTCTTTATTTCCTCCCACTGTATCCAAATTTTTCTTTCTTTCTTTTTTTTTTTTTTTTCTGTACGCGGGCCTCTCACTGTTGTGGCCTCTCCTGCCACGGAGCACAGGCTCCGGACGTGCAGGCTCAGTGGCCATGGCTCATGGGCTCAGCCGCTCCGCGGCATGTGGGATCTTCCTGAACCGGGGCATGAACCCGTGTCCCCTGCATTGGCAGGCGGACTCCCAACCACTGCGCCACCAGGGAAGCCCCAAATTTCTTTCTTTTTTAATCTTCTTTCTTATCTCTCTCTCTCTCTGTTTTGTGGTGACTAGATATACTTTGGGTGTGTGGGGTTTGGGGGATTTTCTCTCTAACCTGCTTACATTTTATATATTTCGGCCACCAGAGAGATTCAAATTAGTATCATCAGGGTTAGGAGCCTCGTGGCAATGGTAGAAGAGCCCCCTTGGCTGTGCCCTTGGGGTACCATGCATGTTCTTCCCTATATCCCTGAGGATCAGGGTCCTTATTTCAATAGTGTCATAGGCAGCAGTGGCAGCAACTAGGGCGTTTTTGTAGGGTCTTAATGAGTCATGTGATTTTAGGAGTGTGGCCCTCACTAATTCAAATCTTCACATAGTGATTGCTCCTCAAATGTGCCTGTTCTTCCTCCACATGGGCGACCACTTGAGAGGCCCTTCTATTGCACCGTGTATGGCCTCTCCCCTGAGCACTCTATAGAATGGGGGCCAGTGCCTGATTGAGACACAGTCAGTCTGTCACAGGGTGAAAGTCATTCCCCCGAGTCTAGCATGAGTTACAGCTTATGCTGCAGTTAACACACATGATTCATTCTAGGACCCAAAGATTGGTCTAGACCAAGAGAAAGGACCCATGGCCACTTTTAAGAGAAACACAATCACATACTCTTGTCCTAAAAGATAATTAACTATCAAAACTTGTGATTTAGGTCAATTAGATTTATAAAAGAGGCTCAGTAAAAAAAAAAAAAAAAAATCGGACATGCAGCACAAAGTATCACAGCTCAAGGCTCAAGCCAGTTATCAAGCAACAGCCCAAAGTACATGCTTGTCACCAGGCACAAAAGAGCCGGTTTGCAAGTCAACATAAGAAGAAAGACCCTGGTGGTGATGGTCATTGTGTAGAGCATCCTGTTCAGAGTGCCAAGC
This sequence comes from Mesoplodon mirus, assembly GCF_964341445.2. Classification (NCBI taxonomy): domain Eukaryota; kingdom Metazoa; phylum Chordata; class Mammalia; order Artiodactyla; family Ziphiidae; genus Mesoplodon; species Mesoplodon mirus. The sequence goes on from NC_138985.1 coordinate 105,539,869, forward strand.
GTTGTGACCACTCTGAAGACTCAGGATGACCCCCCTCTGCCACTCAAAATTTGGTTTGGATGTTCAGATTTATGACATACACTAAGAGGTTATGAAAACGCTTACTGCTTTCATCATGAGACTTTCTGGGGAGAGCAGAGTATGTCTCCTAAGCCATTCCAAACTCGGGTTGAAAAGAAAAAGAATAGAGACAGACTTTGGGTTTTTATTGTGGGTAGGTGCTGAATTTGACCAGAGGGTCCCTTTACATAAGCAGGAGCTTCTGTCCTTGGAACCTCCCACTGACACCACAGGAGGGAGCACTCAGGCTTTCTGAACAGCTTGCCAAGATGTAGGACAGCACAGGGAGATCAGCTTGGTGCCTTGTGTCCACCTAGAGGGGTGGGATAGGGAGGGTGGGAGAGAGACGCAAGAGGGAGGGGATACAGGGTGTATGTATAGCTGAGTCACTTTGTTATACAGCAGAAACTAACACAGCATTGTAAAGCAATTATACTCCAGTAAAGATGTTAAAAAAAAAAAAGTGTAGGACAGAAGGAGAAGAGTGAGGCTAAAAAGCTGTCAGCAAACATCAAAAGTGAGATCTGACTCTTTATTACACCTCCAAATTGATTTAGAGATTTTATAATTCACACCTATCAGGGTTTTGGTTAAACATCTAAAAACTAGTTATTTATAGGAAAAGGCAAAGTACCTAACAGAGGCAAGATTTCTTTTAAAAGAATAAACTCGGAGGACTTACATTAGCTGATCTCAAGACCTAATATACAGTGATCAAGACAGTCTGGTGTTGGTATAAGGCTAGAGATGTAGATCAACGGAACAAAATAGATGTTCTGGAAATAGACCCACATTTGTGTGATCAATTAATGTATGATGAAGATGCCAATGTAACACCATTAAGATAATACAGCTTTTTCAACAAATGGTGCTGGGACAACAGGGTACATATATGGCAAAAAATGAGCTTGACCTTTACCTAACATCATCCGTAAGCATTAACTGAACGTGAATCATAGTCCTCTTTGTAAGAGATCATTTTTTTACATTTCCAAAAGAAAACTTTGGAGAAACCTTTGTGACATTGAGTTAGGTAAAATTTCTTGTACACGAATAAAAAATGTATGTGAACTATAAGCAAAAACAATTAAGTAGAGTTCATCAAAATTCATGACCTTTGCTCTTTAAAAGATATATTTAAGAAATGAAAAGGCAAGCCATAGCAAATATTTCCAAAAGTATGTTAAAAGGCTTTTATTAAGAATATATAGTTGACAAGTGCGGGATTTAGGGGTACTGACCATCTACATGTAATTTATAGTTGGCCCTCTGTATCCATGGTTTCTCTGAATTGATGGTTCCTCTGTATATGTGGTTCCAGATCGGGCGATTCAGGCAACTGCCGATCCTGTAGTACTGTAGTGTTTACTATGGAAAAAAATCCATGTATCAGTGGACCTGTGCAGTTCAAACCTGTGTTTTTCAAGGGTCAACTGTATAAATCTCACAAATTAGTAATAGAAAGACAGTTCAATTAAAACTGGACAAAGGATTTGAAGAGACACTTCACAAAAGACATAATATACTAATAAGCACATAAAAACATGCTTAACTACACCAGCCATCAGAGATTCAAAAATAAACTACAATAAGATACCACGATACACACATAAGATTAGCTACAATTTAAAAAAACTGAGAATAACTACTTTTGGCAAGAATATGGACTAACCGGAACTCAAACAGTACTAGGAGAAATGCTAAGTCACAACCACATTGGAAAACAGTATAGCAATATCTTTATAAGGTGGAACATACATTTATGATACTAATCAACAACCCTACTCTGATATTTTCCACAAGATAAATGTGAAACTATTTGTCCAGCTGAATGTTTCTGTATATCTTCATTCACATCAGCACTATATCTAATAATAAAAAGACAAAAAAAAACTAAAAACAATCCAAATGTGCATTAAATAGTGAAAGGATAAAATTGTGGCATTACTCAGCAAGAAAAAAGAAACTATTCACAGAAGTACGACTAAATCTGAAAACATTATGATCAGTAAAAATAATCACACAAAAGACTACATCCTGTGTGATCCATTCATATGAACTTCCAGAAAAAATTTTTTTAGAGACAGGAAATTGGTAGTTGCCTGGGCTAGATACTGGAAGAGGAGATAGTCTGTAAGAGGCAATGAGAAAACTGTTTAGGACAATAGAACAGTTCTCTGTCTTTTTCTTTGTGGTGAGAGTTAAGCAGTGGTATACAACTACCAAAATGCCTCAAACTACATGCTGTACTGAAATTGGTGAGTACAATGTAAACAACTTAAAAAGTACAAGATAGGATTAGGTTTTAATTTTACCTTTGCCAGTTTTTACTTTTGTGGCTTTAAGCAAGTTATCCAACTTTCCTTTTTCTGTGTAAAATGGAGAAAATGGTACCTACTTTGCATGGTGGTGGTTGTGATTAGTGTGATATATACAGAATGCTCAGAACTGTGCAGGTCACATCGTTTATTATATACAAGAAAATGAGAGTGTTTACTTTCATTAGTAGCATAAAGACATCTTGAGTCAGAGGAGAAAACACTGAGTTGTTTTGCATATCAAATTATTTGTTTATAAAATCCAAAGAATTTTCGTATTAACGAATTAAATATGAAGATTGTGTAAATGCTTTTTAAAGTGTAATTATTTTAAAAAGCTTAAATTCTACGGGAGTTTATTTAAAACCAAATGCATTTGATGTGTACCTACAAATTCACAGAGTAATTAAACCCCAAGTTTTTGTTTGTTTGTTTTACAAAAATAAAACTGTGCCCTACACCAAAGAAAGGTTGACAAGGCAAGAGGGCACAAAAATGGAGAGATCGTTTAACATTGTTATTCATGGAAGCATCATTTTTAGACAGTGATATAGCAGTTTTTTTTTCCCTTGGCTAGATGAGGATGGTAATGAGTGTTAACTAGTTGTTAGATTAGTTTATCCAGGAATTTGTAACTCCATTTCCAGAGCAAAGTGCCTAATGGTGTCACATGGAAAGAGTATATCTTTAGCTAGGTGTTTCTAAAGATAAACTATCAGTATGAAGACAGAATGATAGTGATAAAGTAAGTGAGGGGAAGGGAAGAGAGAATGAAGAGATAAGGGATTATAAATGAAAATAAATCATAACATTATAAAGTGTCCTCAATTATTTGTTCTGTGATTGGTAGTACCTGTTTGAATGATTTAAAAATAAGTCATATAGCAGCCTTGGTAATATGTGTCTTGTCACAATTGATTATTTAAATGGGTCTTATTACTTGGTATGTGAGTCACATTCATAATATTGTCTGAGAGTTAAGGGGGAAATCTCTAGAATATTTCTTAGGATTACCCCTCCTGATGGAAGTCTCCCTCTTTCTAGACAATAGGGCAAAAAGTTAATTTAATACTAACCTTCTTATTCTAAATTCACCTCAGCCACACCTTGCGTAGGCAATTTTGTTCAGTGTCGTGCTCATTCATGGATGCTGTAGCAAACTGCTAAGTCCCATGGGAAACTTTCTGCCCCAGGTACCTGCCTTCACTCTTCATTTCTTCTTTTTTATTCCACTTTCCCATTACTCTTTCTCTGGCTGCCCCAGTCACTTTGAGTTTTATTCTTAATTTTTAAATTAAAGCTCTCTCCTCTTTCTTTGAAACACCTTCACCTTTTTTCTTCTATGTCATACTGTAGAATGGAGAGAAAGCGTGGAGAGAAAGTATGAGTAAAGAGAATTTATTTTTCATAGACAATTTGTCCGAGTTGGTGTTTGGCTAAATAAAAGACTACCTCATTTCAGAAATATATTTTCTACTTCCTAGAAAACAGAATTGGTTTGGGTCAGTGTTGTCTTGAACAGTATGTTTTTTTCCTCTTCATTGAGTCGCATGGTACTTTGGTGAAACTCAGTATTCAATAAATAAATGCCAATTAAAAAACAAAATGCTGTTTCTCCTAAAAGCAATGGGAAATCATAGAACTCACTGCTGACGAGAGCAAAATGAGATTTGTTCACTCATCTGTGGCTGTTAGACATAAGACCTGTGGTATAGATAACATAATTAGTCTCAATTTATGGATACAAAATGTATGATTGTATTCTTTTTCCAGTTTTCCCACCAATATTAAGTTTCTCTTTTTAATTTTTTGCAGCCTGATAAGTATGAATTGTAACTGGTTATTTTAATTTACATTCCCTTCGGTATCATATTGAAATATATTTTCTTTTTCATTTGAATTTACTCTTCTACAAAACGCTTATTCATATATTCTGTCAACTTTCTCCTGCTTTGTTTGTCTTTATTTATGAAGCAATAAGAGTTGTTCGTTACAGATATTACAGATTTCAACTTTTTTGTGGTCAATTTTATTACAAATACACATTTTTTTCTAGAACGTCATTTACTGTGACCTTCTTTATTATGTGATTTGTCTTCTGCCAAAGCGTTGTCCCATAAAACACAAAGAGCTGTACCTTCTGCAATTTCTGGGGCTATCGCTGCTTGAGATATATTAAAAACTGGATCTGAGCTCCAATTAAGTACAGAGTGTAAAATCACCACATACATAAAGAGGTTCAGAGAAGGAGCAAGCAAAATGTTTACGGTAGGCTGATAACGAAATCTGCGTCCTGAAGGGCAAATATAATACCTTTTAAAAATAAGTTACTGGGCTTCCCTGGTGGCGTAGTGGTTGGGAGTCTGCCTGCCGATGCAGGGGACATGGGTTCGTGCCCCGGTCCAGGAAGATCCCACATGCCGTGGAGCGGCTGGGCCCGTGAGCCATGGCCGCTGGGCCTGTGTGTCCGGAGCCTGTGCTCAGCAACGGGAGAGGCCACAACAGTGAGAGGCCCGCGTACCGCAAAAAAAAAAAAAAAAAAAAAAGAAGTTACTGACGTTAATGAATATACACACAAACATATACATGTATATATGAAATATTATGAAACATATATTTCATGTATATTGTATATTTACACACGTATACATATGCACACGTGCATATAACACTTAAGGATCGTCATATATGGTACAAACTTGAATTTCCAGAATAAAAAATACTCTCTAATTTCCAAATGTAGCACTTTAAAGTTTGAGTAGAAATATCTTTGCATAACAAGCAAAAAAATACCAAACAATAGGAAACCTGTTAATATGTCCAGGAGGCTTACACCTATAAATGAAAAGACTCATATTTTACTAAATTAAATATTCATGTGGGGAAAGAGAAAGGGAATAAAAATGTTTTCTCATCTGTGTGGGTTTTTCCTTTTCATCAAGTAGTAATTTGGTGAAATGCAGTATTTGATAAATAACTCCCATTTTAAAAACAAAATGCTGTTTCTCATCAAAACACTGGGAAACTGTTGGATTCTATTTGAAATGAGATAGACTCACTCGTAGGTGGCTGTTAGGTACAGATGTATAGAGGAGAGAAGGAAATCCTATATGTGTAAGGTCTCTACACTGGTGTGTCTAGAATTTTGTAGCAAATTAATAAGGTATAACTTAGTCAAAGGGATACAATGAAATTTAAATCAAAAGCACCAGGAAAAGCCAGATAAATTCACACTCAAATTCCACCTCACTGAAAATAGATGATTCCAGAAATGATAAACTAATCTAGATCCTATAAACATTTTTTTCCAAATGAGTGGCCACTTACATTCTCTCCAGATGTGTATATAATTAAGATTTTTGCTTCAACATTGACAACACTTGGTGTGAGAAATTTTTGCTTTGTGCCAAATGGGAAAGTTTGAAATACATCAGTATAGTTAAGATTTGAAATTTCTGATTAATAATGGTAAGCCACATTATCATATGGCTATTGACAAATTGGATTCCTTTTCTTGGTGGAGAGAGTGTTTGTTTCAAGTATTTTGTTTATTTTAAAATCGGTCTTGACTTGTCTTTTCTCTTTTGAAATACAATTTATTCATATGTTTATTGTTTGTCTTTTTATTTCATGATGTATACAAAGTTTTGTAATGTTTACTTATTTAAATTTATCAGTACAACTCTTTATGATTAGTGCTTTTTACATCTCATTTAAGCAAATTTATACCCTGAAGTCACAAAGATGTTGTTCTTCTATATTTTCTTTAAACATTACTTTGTTTTGTATTTCACATTTCATTTTTAAAACATCTAGAATTGATTTTGTGTTTAATATGAAACAGTGGTCCAAAATCAATTTCCTTCCTTTCTGCCTAATTCTTTCATTTTTCTTTCTTCCTTTTCTATCCAGATACCCAAACCTCCTCATTTGTTGACATGAAGCTTTCCTCCACTCATATACAATGCTGTATCTTAAATCATGAGGCCGTAGGTACCTGTGCATCAGTCAAAGTCCAATCAGTAGACCGATATCACACAGTAATTTGAACAGAGAAAGTTTAATATAAAGAATTCACAACAGGAGATTGAAATAATGGGGACTGGCAAGTAATATATAAAGAGAACTTTAAAGAATATGGAAATTGCCTATATAAGGAGGAACTATACTACCTGTAGGGCTGAGATAGAGCACCTAAGGAAGAGCCCCTGAGACGAGCTCCCACACAAGGCTGTGATCCAGACTGAATTAGAGAGGGCATGACTGTGGTAGAGAGGGTCACTGAAGTGCCATACTGGCACAGCTTTGGAAATCTTCCCTATAGATTGCACATACCTGTGGCCATACATTCTGATCTGTGGTGGCAGAGTATATCTGTGCTTATTACAAGTATCATGTCATCTGGCAATGCCCAACAGTTTACAGAATGTAACTTTGTCATTTCTGCAACTCACAATGATGAGCTTAACACAGAGAGGTATCTATGATGCGCTCCCGAACCAACCTAAAATAATAATTTATTTAGGTCTATGAAGTTTTAAATCATGCCAATGAATTTGTATCTGAAAATATATAAGTCTAAAGCAAATAGAGATGAGTGACATGATGGGAAAGACCTGGTTCACAGGGGCAGCGGGATAAAATGCAGAGCAACAAGTAGATGCTGGCTTATTAATTAATTTTCTCTTTTGTTACACCTATTCTCTCTCTGTCTTGTAACATATTCCTAGTCTGGGAAGCACTTTATACATAATAGCACCCTAACGTGTATTATAGAACTACATTCATGTACCCCTAAAATGATGGTGTCTGGGGACAAGGGGTTAGTGGTGGATATGTGAGAAGTTGTCAGGTACCAGGTGTATTTCGAAATAGTAGGGACAGGAGTTGCTAGAGAAATTGATTATGTGATGTGAAAGCAAGAGGAAGCCAGTGTGATTCCAAGGTTTTGGTCTGAGCAACTGGAAGAATATAGTTGCTGTTATGGAGAATAGAATTAACTGAGATGGTGAAGAAGGAACAGTGGGCATGGCATAGGTGCAGAAAACACAAAGTTCAGTTTTGCAGATATTAAGTTTGAGATGCTCATTAAACACTGTGATAGAGGCAATTGGCTATATGAGACTGGAAACCAGGGGAAGGATATCAGCTGGAGAAATAAATTCGGGAGCCCTCAGTGAATGGATGTAAAAATATGCAGTACCTGCTTTGCAGATAAATGTTTAGAACATTGTCTGAATTATTTCAGTGTTTGAGCTCATGTGTTAAATAATTTCTATAAGGTTCTAGAATTTTTGTGAAATGATAGAACAAGGTTAACTTCTGTTATGGAGAGCATTTTAGGAGCACCTATGGACAATGATAAGGCTAGACTTAAAAAGGATTGTGGATAAAGTATTACATATTCCTTGTGATATTACTGCAGTTGAAAAGAAAGAAATGCTGTGCTGAAAGGTTATATAGATAATTTAACCATAGCTTTAACAATGGTGGACTAAAATGGAATGCTCAGCATAACATGGAAAAGATATTTTGCTTATGCATAATAATGGCATTGTTCTTAGAATGCTTTGACTATTAAGATTTTGTGATTGGGGCAATCCAAAATTTTAGAAATTGATGAAGATAGTGTTACTTTCATTGAATTTAAAATTTTAATTGTGGTGTTCAATTAAATTGAATTAGCATAATTTATTTGGAAGCACTAAGCATTGGACAGAAAAATTGATATTTATCAACTTAAAATACTAAAAGTAGATGATTAGCTGGATAAACTGTTAAAGCATTTTTTATTGAAGTATAGTTACTTTACAATATTGTATTTCAAGTATACAGCAAAGTGATTCAGTTATACATATACACATAGATAGATAGATAGATACATAGATAGATAGATAGAATGATAGAGAGTTTTCAGATTCTTTTCCATTATAGGTTATTACAAGATACTGAGTATAGTTAGTTCCCTGTGCTATACAGTAGACCCTTGTTTTTTTACCTGTTTTATATATAGTAGTATATATATATGTTAATCCCAAATTTCTAACTTATCACCCCTGCCTCACTATCCCCTTTGGTAACCATAAGTTTGTTTTCTATGTCCGTGAGTCTGTTTTGCAAATAAGTTCACTTGTATCATTTTTTTAGATTCCACATATAAGTGATACCATATATTTGTCTTTCTCTGCCTGATTTACTTCACTTAATATGATAATCTCTAGGTCCATCCATGTTGCTGCAAATGGCATTATTTCATTATCTTTATGGCTGAGTAATATCCCATTATATACATATACCACATCATCTTTATCCATTTATCGGTCAGTAGACACTTAGGTTGCTTCCATGCCTTGGCTCTTGTAACTAGTGCTGCAGTGAACTTTAGGGTGCATGTATCTTTTCTAATTAGAGTTTTATCCAGATATCTGCACAGGAATGGGATTGCAGGATCATGTGGTAACTCTATTTTTAGTTTTGTAAGGAACCTTCATACTGTTTTCCATAGTGGATGCACCAATTTACATTCCCACCAACATGTAGGAGGCTTCCTTTTTCTCCACACCCTCTCCAGCATTTATTACTTGTGGACTTTACAATGATGGCCATTCTGACTGGTGTGAGGTGATAAAGCATTTTTTAAAATGTATTTTCTAATATATCATACATAGAAAACTTTGATAAGAATTTGATAATATGTGCCTATGAAATACTCTAAGAGGAAATTATAAATAAGAATGTCACTGAGCACAGCCGAAGGAAGTGGAGTAGATTGATCTCTGATAATATGTCATCTCCTATGTGGCTGGGAATCTAAGGGATTCTACATATCCCTTCTTTGTCTAAATAGTTTATAACAGAGGTTGTTACAACTTCTATTAGTCTCCTACTTTCCAGAGCTCATTTTTGAAGATGTGTATGAAAATCCACTTGTCATTTTCTATCATCAAGTAAGAAGCTACTTGTTTTGCCTGCCAAACAGTGTTTTGCCCCCTGCAGGTAACATCAGAAAAGAATAAAGCTGAGGTTTCATGTACTAATTTGGTTTGTGGAACTTGGAAAAAATTAACCAATTTCTTGTAATAATTTTAAAGCACAATGAACACGGTTATACATGATCAAACAGGAGCTTCTCTTTGCCACTGGTGTCTAGATTTGTTATCTTTATATTTGAAATTCAAATCCTTATGAACACATACTTATTTACTTCTAAACATAGAGCAGTATGCTAAGTGTTCAGAAAAATAAATAAGTTGACTAAATGTCTCCTAATCTCAAAGGGTTTGTGGTTTTTATGAACCAATAGGAAGTAAATAAGAAAAGATTACTCTTGACAATAAGAAGATAACTGAGTATACGAGAGTGATTAGGCAATTAAAAAAGAAGTTGTTACTAAAATTCGAAAAAGATTTGTGTAACATTTGAAATTGCTTATGTAGAATGGATAACGACTTCATAGATAGGGTAAAAAGCTCTAAGAATATTCCACTTGGGGGAAAAGCATACATGAAAGGACGTGCATTAAGTTGAATGTGGAGCAACCAATAAGCCAATTTGTCTGAAATATAGTGTCATATTGGAGTGTGGTAGTAAACAAGGGTAAATGTAAGACTTAGATTGTGATCCACCTTGACTGCCAGTTTGTTTGAATCTTATTTTATATGTGTTGAGGAACCACTGAAGGTTTTTGGATCAAGAATGTAATGCCCATGGAGCAGAGTTTTAGGAAGTTTAATCTGGTTCAAATTTATAGTTAGTGGGGTAACAGTTACAAATGAAGGACTTAGACAGCAAGCCTAGTGGGGAAATCAACACTCAAGAGGAATAGTAATGAAATTCCAGAGGGAGAGACAAACCCAAAAGACACAATGAAAACACACTTAATATTAAGTTAGTGCTTGAATTTGGAAGTATATCAAAGATGAATCTGAGACTATGATCTGGGCTGTAATATCAATCAAACCACAAGAAATAGGTACTCGTAAATTTTACAACATAACTTTGGTCGTGGAAGCTTATTCTAGGCGTACATGGGACTGTGGGGTAGCAAATAGTACTCTTCCTTGTAATGTTGTCTATCTGGGTCTATGTGCTGCTGTAAACTTCATGACAAACCAAAACAATCATACCTCATCTTCTGGAATATAACTTAAAATGTCCTTGGTTTAACCGGTTTAGATGAAACTAATGAAGGTTAATTCTCAGCGTCTCTCACTTAACCTCCCGTTAATGAGCCCTTCATTCCCTTTAGAATTTAGAAATTCATATCTATTTTTTACTTATAAAGATCCCCACAGAGTGCATCAGTTTCAGACTCCATAAAACCTGGGTATATGAATGCAGCACAAGCAATAGGAATGTATGCAGAAAATAAGAGCTTTATTTCATTTAAAATATTGGGGGACATAGAAAGTACTTGCACAATTAAGAACTCCTTCTGCATCCTGTCCAGTTCAGACAATTGAGAGAATGATTTAAGTGGGGAAGGTTCAGTGAGTGGCTGAGCTAGAGCATTAGTTTATATTGTTTTTGACATGTAGAATATAAGGAGATGGTCTATGTACAGCAGAGGGGAACACTGCACAGAAATGCGGTAAAGGCCAGAGCACCTCATTTCTTCACTGCTGACCTTGTCTTCAATTCAGAACTGTCTAATATATAAGTGATTATTCACTCAAGCATATTCTGATTTGAAAGAGGTGTCCTGGTAAAGGCACTGCATGCTCTGAAATGGAATCTCAGAAAAGTTTTCATTTGCATTTGACCTAACTTTTTTCATTCAAATTTTCATTTGAATTTTGAAACCTTAACTCTGGAATCTCTGGAGATTTGATTATTTAAGAAGAATATGTGGAGACTACTGGTTAAAGGGATATCTCTGATATTTCTAACACTGAGTCTCAGGAGGGAGTAGTATTCTTTTCTGTTAAAAAAAGAATCCTTCCCTCTGTGCTCATGAGCCCATACCCTTCCTTTTCCACAAAGATATTATCAATATTTGTGTTCTCTCCTATGTATTCAACTTTTTCCTCTCTGGTGACTTCTTAATAAAGCATTTAAGCTTCCCAACATCTTCCTTGCATATCAAAATTTAGCTTTGTTCTCTGTTTGTTCCATTGCCTACATCCTTATTTTTCATCCCTCCTACTCCACTAAATCCTTCCAAATTTTCATGTCAGGAAAATATAAAAGAACAAGTCAGTAGTTGCCACCTAAGTTCCTGCATCTCCTGCTCTCTACTCCCATCAACTACTTTTGGGCTTAAGTCACTACCACTCCAGTGGGACCACACCGACCAGTGTTAATTGATGACCTTACTAACTCCAGTGGATTCTTTTTAAGGATCATTTTCTTTTCACATCTGCACCTTTTGACAATATTAGACATGGGATTTTTTCTTTTTTTCCTGAATAACAGAACACAGGTAAACTTTTATATGACAGGAGCCATGTATAAAAATCAAATGCATCAAAAATTTTCAGTAAAAAATTTTATGGAAAAATTTGAATAAAGATTGCTTTATGTCCTATTAAGTTTCTGAGAGTTTACTGTGACTTTTTTTTTTTTACATCTTTATTGGAGTATAATTGCTTTACAATGGTGTGTTAATTTCTGCTTTATAACAAAGTGAATCAGTTATACATATACATATGTTCCCATATCTCTTCCCTTTTGCATCTCCCTCCCTCCCACCCTCCCTATCCCACCCCTCTAGGTGGTCACAAAGCGCCCAGCTGATCTCCCTGTGCTATGTGGCTGCTTCCCCCAGCTATCTATTTTACATTTGGTAGTGTATATATGTCCATGCCTCTCTCTCGCTTTGTCACAGATTCTTTCTTAAATACTACTTATTCCTTTGGTTTTTATAGATTGATTAAACCTGGTTCCCTTTCTATTTTTCCAATGCTTTCTTTACAGAATTTGTGTAGGTCATCCACCCCCTGCCTACTCTTAGAAGTTGTGACCTTTAGAATTTCTTTTCGTTAATTTTTCCTCATTCTCCATATATATATTCAAACTGGGTGATCATATGCAATACCATGACATTTTGCTATAAATATCTAGAAGGCTGCTCTTGCCACCGTTTCCTTTGTATTGACCTCACATGAGATTGGCCTTACCTACCCTTCATTCCACAGATAGGTGATCACTGAGTCTCGTTGTTTTTGTTTCCAAAATACTTTACCTGTGGTTTTCCTCTCCTTTCCTACACCATACCCTCATTTCATCTGCTGTTAAATAGCTTTCTGTAAGATATCCTTGCCTTTAGTCATTTATCCTTTTATTTATTATTATTTTTTTTTAAATTTATTTATTTATTTATTTTTGGTTGCCTTGGGTTTTTGTTGCTCATTTCAGTGGCATCTCTTGTTACAGAGCACAGGCTCTAGGCATGCAGGCTCAGTAGCTGTGGCTCACAGGTTCTAGAGCACAGGCTCAGTGGTTGTGGCACGTGGGCTTAGTTGCTCCGTGGCATGTGGGATGTGGGATCTTCCCAGACCAGGGCTTGAACCCATGTCCCCTGCATTGGCAGGCGGATTCTTAACCTCTGCGCCACCAGGGAAGTCCCATTTATCCTTTTACTCTGCCATCTATGTTATAGCAATCTTTGAAAAACATCATATAGCCACCTTACCCCAGTGCTTAAAAAGTTTTTGAATGTGTCCTCATCAGTTCAGAACATACTTCAGTACATTCCAGAATTTAATAGCCTTCACAATTTGGTCCTAATGTAGAATTCTAGACTACATTTATGTGTTTGTGTACACATAAATATAATACCCTCAACACACAAGACAATTAATACAATTTTGTTGCTGTTAAGAACCCTGTTAGGATAGATTCACAATCATAGACGTTTATAGTCATAGAACATTAGGCCAAATATAATTGAGACAAAAAGAATTAGGCTCAGAGATGTAACTTGAGTTGTATAGTGTATGAAATTTGTTGTGGACAGAATAGGAAACCAAAATCTTAGTCCTGCAAGTCTGTGGAACTATGGCATTGTATAGGTAAAAATAGTCTAGGCAACAGAAACACAAACTGATTATATTGATCCACTTCTTGCTGCTTGGTGACTGTCAACTCTTTGTTTTGTACATCTGGCTTCCATCTAGATCCCATCTGGGAGTATCTAATATCTGTAGTTAAAGATCTTCATGGAAGCAGATTAATTTTCTTGTCTTTGACTTTTAATGGAAAATGCGGTGCTTATATGATTACAATTTCATACTGGGGAACTGGACGTTGACCGATATTATATTTTAAGTAAGGACTAATAAATAGTACAGTGATTCATGATGATCATAACATGTTTTAGTGTTAAAGCAGAATTAGAGTGAGGAATAAAAGAACTATTGGTTCTTTATTCCCACCATTCTCTTCCAGCAAAGGATGTTATTTCTTCAAGGTGGAATCAACATAAATGTTCACATGTTTTCAAAATGTATTTATTTCTGTTCCCTTGTTTATTAACTGTGGATTGTTTTGTTGTGTTAACATGGAAAGCCAAAACTTGAGTTAAGTCTTCTGGACATAATAAACATTAGATGCATGGCTTCATCACCCTTTGGTTGTAAAGATAGGAGGAAGCACAGCTTCAAGATTTTTTTATAACTTTGTGAATGCTTCCTTACTTGAATCAGGTTTGGAAGGGCCATCTCCTTATTCGCTTGGCATGGTGAATGGCATATGGCCAAGACAATTTCCTAATCTTATGCAAAACAATGTAATCCCATCTTTAAAGTTACTCGTGGTTAATATGTTGAGGGGGAGGTATGTCCTGTCACCAGAGATAAACTACTTGTTTAAAGGAATTTTAAAAAATAGTTCTCATGAACCACTTTGTATCTTTCCAAGCATTTCACAAAAATAACTTTTTTCCCTCCTAGTTGCTTATTGTGGAATTGATAGATAACAGAATCGCTGTGCTTTGGATACTGGAATGTACCATAAAATTTGCTTAACAAAGCTTTTGGTGTTAAGGGGTTAATTCTTTTGAATCAGTTAATAACTGATGGGCATAGGCCTCAAAGTGCTATTTTCTTTGCGTGGATTATACATTTTGGAACTCATTGCTCTTCAATTAAGCTTTCTAAATTAACTCATATCATAGCTATTATTGCGGGAGTTGACCACCTGCCACCCCCATATGTTGGCTTTAATTATAAATATTTCCATTTGAAAGTCAGAGAACTTTACCCAATCCTCTACTCTATCTAAGTTCAAACCAGAAGGACCAACATTTCATGAAACATTTTTGAATAAATAATATCTTATTATGAGTGTCTTCATATCAGAAAAAAAAAGGATGATGACCTGTGAAAAAGTTAATGTCAGAAACATAACAGATGGCTCATAGTAAGATATTTGTTAACCTAGTCACACAAAGCTTCAAAAGTCTTTGACAATTCATTACAATAACTCTTATATAGAATTTCTTTTTTCTTTGCTTGGCTTTGGGATAATGATTTTTCTCCTTCCTTGCCCCTTCTTTCTCTCCCTCCCTCCCTTCCTTCTGGTTTTATGTGTTATATCAAGCAACAAACATCATTAAATAAAAGTTAGCTTTAGACAAAATTTCTAAGCAAAATGTGTTGTTAACACTTGGCTTTTGGGTTTCCTGTCAGCAGCTATCATTTTCCTTCTGGTTTGTTTTCCAGCAAGCACTTATTAAGCTGTTTTTATGTTCCAGATACTTTATAGTTGCTGAGGATACAAACAATATTAAAACATGTTTTTTTTTTTCATTCAGTGACCTCTCAGGGTAGGGCTGGGACAGATATATCAACATATGTGTCCAGTAGGTATATGGTATATGGTACCAAATAAGGTATATGGTTATCACTAGCACGAAACACTTACCTGGCTGGAAATATCAGAAAATTTGGCATTAAAAAGGTATGGGCAACAACTTGAAAAATGCTTAGGAATTAACTAGGAAGAGCCATCCTGGTGGAGATGGGAGTGCAGGAAGAAATGTGAATTTTCTAATGCTGACACTTATTCCCTGGGTAACTCACCTCTGCCTCATTTTGTAGGAAACCTTTTTTGTCTGTTTCAACCTAAATTTTAGCTGAGAAGCCTTTCTTAATCTGTCTCAAGTGCTTTTGTTTTTTACAATATCTTTTTTGGAAAACTAAAAGTCTTATAAAAGAAAAACAGTTTCCGGGGTTATAGAAAACATTTAAAAAAACTTCTTAAAAGTCTAAGCATTTAACATATGCTATTTAATTTAAACTTTTCTATAGTATTATCAGGGGTATATGAGTAAGCTGAGAGGTATATCAAGTAAATCATACAGGAAGTAGATTACAGCAGAGTTTGAAATTAGAGATTTAATTTCAAACTCTGCCGTAATCTACTTCCTGTATGATTTCTCCATACTCTGTTTTCCTAAAATGGAAATGATCATAGAGCACCACCTTTGGCCCTTTGATTTTCTTGTTCTTTCTCCTAAAATTCTTTTTCAAATTCATCTGAACCTCCTAATTCCCATTTTTGTGTCTTCTGTTCTCCCACAATTGTCACACAAATTGCTCTCGGTATTTCAAACCTCAGATCAAATGCATTTTCTCTATGAAATATTTTCTGATTACTCATTACAAAATATTATTTCCTTTTTCTGAGTTTCTAAATGATTTGGCTCTTTTTGCCTGGGAACAATGATCAGGGCCCTGATTAAATAAATACTTCTGTGAATTCTAATCCCACATATTGAAAATTTTAGAAAACAACTAAATTTCTACGTAACTTCCATCAGTGTCTTCTGTGCATGATAGGCATTCCCTCTTTCATGGAACTAGAGAAGTCCAACATATAAAGATTGACTTGTATCACCATGAAGCTGGATGGACCTGCCTCCTTTAAGACAAACCTATGTAAAGATACCACTTTCCAACAAGTGTCCACTGAGATTATCCAGTTCTCTTAGGAACAACCTTGGTTGCCATTTCTACTACTAAATTAGTCTCCTCTGCTTCCTCTTATTCCATCTTGAAGATAAGATCTTTGACCGACTCTGAACTTTAGCAACAGTGCCCTCCTCGTGCTAATAAGTATATCCTGCTGTAGCTGAACTTCTACTTGACTGAATATGTCTCTGTATTCCAGTTCCATCTGGAGTTGAGATGTGCAAAGTTTCCATTGCTGATCTCATCTAAATACCTTCTTGACTAACCCATCCTTGGCTACTTGCCTTGTGTCAGTGTCATCTTGGTTAAGTGTTATATCAACCACAGTTCAGAGGCAGGAAATAGAAACCTCTTGATTTTAAGCAGAAATGGATGTGGGAGTCTGCTACTGAAATTACTGTCGAAGCTGTAATCTAGGATCTGCCACTACACTTACACACCCTTGCTATATGGACTAGACACTGGTCCCAATATCAAAATTTTTATGGTGGCATGTTGGTTTGCAATGCTCAAAGGAATGCAGCATTGTTTTTGCTTTATTATTTTGCTAGGGAAAGAAAATTTCAGAGACTTCTACTTGGACCTTTCTACCAAATAACCCATGGACCAGGGAGCCATTAATAGCGATATTTTAGTTGTTAAAATATGTATTTTATGTGTAAATGAAGAATAAGTTTGTGGATCCATTGAAACAACTGTGAGTTTTTTTTGCTTATTAGCCTTGCAATAAACTACATCTGAGACATAAGACATATTAAGGGAAATCACATGTAAATTACATCCTTTTAGACCCACTAAAAGCTGAAGACACCTTTTACTTTTATATTTTGTTTGTTGTTCAGTAACGTTTTAAAAACTGAGATATAATTGACATATAACATTATATTATTTTCAGGTATATAACATAACAAAATGATAACCACAGTAAGTCTAGTTAACATTCATCACCACACATAGTTACAATTTTTTTCTCACAAGAATTTTTAGGATGTACTCCCTTAGCAACTTTCAAATACATAATACAGTATTATTAACTATAGTCACCATGTTATACATCACACTGCAGGACTTTTTTATTTTATAACTGGAAGTTTGTACCTCTTGACCCCCTTAACCCATTTCACTCATCCCCAACCCCCTGTGTCTGGCAACCATCAATCTTTACTTTGTTTCTATAAGTTCATTTTGTTGTTGTTTTTTGGTTTTATAAGATCCCACATATAAGTGAGATTGTATGGTCTTTGCCTTTCCCTGTGTGACTTACTTTACTTAGCAATATATCCTCAAGGTCCATCCATATTGTGGCAAATGACAGAATTTCTTCCTTTTCCTAGTGGCAATATATATATATATATATATATATATATATATATATATATATATAATCTCTCTCTCTTTCTCTCTCTCTCTCTCACACAACTTCTTTATTCATTCATCTGTCAATGGATACTTAAGTTGCTTCCATGTCTTGGCTATTGTAAATAATGTTTGCTCTGAACAAAGTGGTGAAATTATCTCTCTGACATAGTGTTTTGTTGTTTCTATTCCTTCAGATACAATCCCAGAAGTGTAATTGTTGGATCATATGGTTGTTCTATTTAAAAATTTTTGAGGAACCTCTGTAATTGGCTGTACCAATCTCAATCCCCCCAACAGCACACAAAGATTCCCTTTTTCTCTACAGTCTCACCAGTATTTAACTCTTTTCTTTTTGGTAAGAGTCATTCTAACAGGTGTAGTATCTCTGTGATTTTGATTTCCATTTCCCTGATGAGTAATGATGTTCCTGTTGGCCATTTGTATATCTTCTTTGGAAAAAATGTCTACTCAGGTCCTTCTCCCATTTTTTAATTGGATCATTTGTTTCTATTACTATTGAGTTGTATGCATACTTTATATATTTTGGATGTTAATCCCTTGTCAGATATATGGTTTGCAAATATTTTTTTCCATTCCATAAGTTGTCTTTTCATTTTGCTGATTGTTTCTTTTGTTATATAGAAGCTTTTTAGTTCAATGTACTTCCACTTGTTTTTTTTATTTTACTACTTGTGGATTAGGTGTCATATCCAAAGAAACCACTGTCAAGACTCATGTCAAAGAGCATTTTTCCTATGTTTTCCTCTAGGAGTTTTATGGTATCCAGTCTTACATTTAACTCTGATCCATTTTGAGTTAATTTTTATGAGTGGTGTAAGATAGGAGTCTAGTTTCATTCTTTTGCATGTGAATATCCAGTTTTCCTAGCACCACTTATTGAAGACACTCTTTTATCTTTATTGAATATTCTTGGTTCCCTTGTCAAATACTTCTTGACTGTATATGCATGAGTTTATTTCTAAGCTCTCAATTCTGTTCCACTGCTCTATGTGTCTGTTTTTATTCCTGTACTATAATGTAGTTTTATAATATGTTTTGAAATCAGGATGTGTGATGCCTCCCACTTTGTTTTTTCTTTCTTGTTTTGGCTGTTTGAGATCTTTTGTGGTTGAATATAAGTTTTAGGATTTTTTTCTACTTCTATAAAAAATGTCACTGGAATTTTGTTAGGAATTACATTGAATATATAGATGATTTTGAGTAGAATGGATATTTTAACAATATTAATTCTTTCAATCCATGAATATGAGATAGTTTTCCATTTATTTGTACATTCTTCTATTTATTTTATCAATGTCAGTGTCTTGTAGTTTTTAGTGTAGAGCTCTTTTACCCCCATGGTTAAATTTATTTCTAGGTATTTTATTATTTTTGATGTTGTTGTAAATGGGATAATTTTCTTTATTTCTTGTTCAGATAATTTCTTGTTACTGTATAGAAGCAGTACTGATTTTTGTATATTTATTTTGAATCCTGAAACTTTAATTTTTTAGTTAAATCTGGGAATTTTTTTGGTGAAGTCTTTAGGAATTTCTATATATAAAAATATGTTATCTGCAAATAGAGACAATTTTACTTCTTTCTTTCCAGTTCTGTTGTCTTTTATTTCTTTTCTTGCCTAATTGCTTTGTGTAGGACTTCCAGTACTATGTTGAATAAGAGTGGTAAAAGTAAGCACCTTTGTCTTGTTCCTGACCTTAGAGGAAAATCTTTCAATCTTTCACCATTTAATATGATGTTAGTTGTGGGTTTATCATATATGGTCTTTATTATGTTGAGGTACACTTCTTCTATACTTAATATAATAGTCTTTATCATGAATGGACATTGAATTTTGTCAAATGCTTTTTCTGCGTCAGTTGAGATGATCTATTTTTTTCCTTTTATTCTATTAATGTGATGTCACATTTTTTGATTTGTGTATGCTGGAATATGCTTGCTTCCCAGGGACAAATCCCAGTTGGTAACTGTGAATGATTCTTCTAATGTGCTACTGAATTTAATTTGTTCTTATTTTATTGGGAATTTTTGCATCCATATTCATCAGGGATATTAGCTTATAGTGTTCTTGTAGTGTCCTTTTCTGGCATCAGAATAATGGTATTGGAATAATGGTGGCCTTGTAAAATGAGTTTCAGAATAATGATGGCCTTGTAAAATGAGTTTGGGAGTGTTTCCTCCTCTTCTGTTTTTTGGAAGAGTTTGAGAAATATTGGTGTTAAATCTTCTTTAAATGTTTGGTAAAATTCACCAGTGAAGCCATCTGGTTCTGGGTTTTTCTTTGAGCAAGAAATTTGATTGCTGATTCACTCTCTTTACTAGTAATTGGTCTGTTCAGATTTTCTATTTGTTCCTGATTCAGTCTTGGTAGGTTGTATTTTTCAAAGAATTTTTCCATTTGTTCTAGGTTTTCCAGTTTGTTGCCATATAGTTGTTCATAGTAGCCTCTTATGAGTCTGTATTTCTGTGATACTGGTATAGTGTTTCCTTTTTCATCGATAATTTTGTTGATTTTGATCCTAACTTCTTGGTCACTGATACTTTCTTCTTCTTGGTCAAGTCTGCTTTGAAGCTCTCTATTGAGTTCTTCAATTCAGTTATTTTATTTTTCAGCTCTAGAATCTCTGTTTTTGTTTTTTGTTTGTTTTTGTATGTTTATTGTTTTTCGGATGGTTTCTTTTTCTTTGTTGAACTTCTTGTTCTGTCCATGCGTTGTCCTTCTAATTTTGTTTAGTTGTTTGTCTGGGTGTTCTTGTAGTCCACTAAAGTTTTTAAAGAGGATTGTTCTGTGTTCTTTGTCTGACAGTTCATAGATCTCCATTTTTTTAGGGTCAGTTATTATTGGAGCTTTATTAGTTTCCTTTGGTGATGTCATGTTTATCTGGTTTTTTATGGTCCTTGATTCCTTATGTTGGTATCTGCATATCTGAGTAAACAGTCTACTCTTCCAGACTTTACAGGTTCACTTTGGCAGAGACAGTTCTCCTTAGTCATCTCAGTTTGGGTTTCTGGACATGTCCATTAGTAATGTCCTTGGGCATGTAGGGCTTGCTATCAGGGTCTATTTTTGAGTGATGTCACTGCTCAAGCTCTGAGATCTGGGAGGAGGGTACCTATGACTGAGAACAGATGGATAGGGTGGCTTACCTGGCTCTCTCTGCAAGCAAGTGAGCCTGTAGGAAGGGCTCCAAGGTTGCCTGGGTTCTCTGGTCAGCCTTACTAGATGAGTGGGACTGGGCACTATATTTGGTAATAGGTGGGGCTGTGAATTAATTGCTCTGTGCTGGTGAGACAATAGAACAAGCTCCAGGACCTACACAGTTCATTGTTTGCAGACTTGAATTAGGCAAGATTATGCACTGAATTCCCTGGCCAGATAGGGCCACTGGTTTTGCTCTGCAGGTGGAGAAATTCACAGACTGTGGTCTCTATTCAAGACCCACTGTAAGCAGGGCTGTTGGATGGGTTATGAAGCTTACTGCATGCTCTGTTACATTCCATGGTTGGAGGGATGAAGGCTGTATTCAGCAATGAGTAGGGTTACAAATTAGTCCCTGCCTGGGTGGAGCAAGATAATTGACTCCAAGGTCAAAGAGACTCTTTGTTTGTAGTCTTGACTCTGAGCTGACCCATGTCACAAGTTTCCTGGACAAAAGTGCCACTGACTTTACTCTGTGGATGATCAGCTCTGCCTGCTGTACTCTCTGCTCAAGCATTTGTGGACTACAAAGCTTCTAGGTATTCTGGCCAGCCTGTCTGTTCAGGTAGGGCTGGTAGCTACACTCAACACTGGGTGGGCTATGACTCAGCTCCCCTAACTGGGTGGGAACAGATCAGGCTCCAGTGCTGGAAAGTCTTTTCATCTGGGGACCCAAATCAGGCAAACCTGCACCCCACCAACTTCTCTGGTTAGATGGTGCACCATCTTGGCTCTGCAGATGAGCAAAGCTTCTGGTTGGACTACTACTTGGACACTGCAGGTAGAAACTTGTTCTGCCAAAATCCAAGTGCTGGTGTTGCAAGCCCTTCCCCCTTCTCCATTATAATCAGATTCCCTTTGCTCAAGCCCTGCAGACTCCCCTGAAATCCATGTGAGGGTGAGACCACAGTGGGGATTCTCAACAAGTGACCCACAACACCGGGTGAGCTGAATGTCCACTCTGGGCTCTCTTTTCCCACTGAAAGAACTGTAGGCTAAGGGGAGACCATTCAGCATGGTGTTACACTGGAACTGGGGTAGGGACAACCTGGTCAGCCTATAGCTGCTCCTCTTACCCTTCTAATGTCAACTGTTTTGGTCACTGTGGTACAGGGGTGTGCTTTAGCCTCACCCCCATATTCTAGGATTTTCTCAGTGGTGTCTTGTCCATGAATGGTTGTTAGTTATTGTTATTTTGAAAGGAAGTGAAGTCAGGAACCATCTATGTCACCATCTTGGTGACATCACTCTGTTTCTTTTCCTTGCTCTAGCAGTAAAACCTTGTCACTTTGGTTAAGTCCTTGGCATTTCTCCACTTTAAATGTCTTATATATAAGGTAAGGTGAATGATCTGGATGACCTCTGAAGTTCTTTCTAACTTTAACATGATGCCTTTTGTGTTTCGTTTTACTTCTCAATGCATCCTCAAATATAGTTAACATACCTTGTCAACTATTCCCTGCACTGGTCTGTATATTCCCCACTATAATATAGGCTCCATGAGGATAGAGGAGATAAACATTTTGTTTATTGATAAATCTCCAAAATGCTTTTAAATATATATTCTGTAAATGATTCATGCTTAATTATTCATTTATACTTTTATGCTATATTTTCACTCATTCATTCATCCATTCATTTATTCATCATGTCAGTTTACTTAGCAAATACTTAATGATGACCTCATCACCTGCTTCTTTTTGATTCTCTAAATCCTATCTGTCTTCAAAGTCAACTGAGCTTCAGCTTTTCTATTAAACTCTGCTGAACATTCCAGCTACAACGAATCTCTCTTATTTGAATTCCTTCCACATACACAGTAGTTTTTATCATGGACTTATGAATATAATCTTTAGGGATTTATTAATATTCTGCTTATTTATACTATGCTATGTATGCTACTTTTTAACATATTGTCCTTTAATATTTCTGATTTTCTCAAAGAATGTGTGGACTTTTCAAAGTCAGGGATATTATAACATGTTTTCTAAAATTTACCCATGGCATGTAATACCTTCTAGACATAGAATCTGAAAACTGTAATTTAACACATTCTCTTTATCTCTCCCACTCTTTCTCTCTTTCTTTCTCCCTATAACACATGTGCAAGCACATACATATACACATACAATCTTGAATGGCACTTCAGTATCCTTGATTTTTTCTGGTAGAAATTGACACAGAAAAGAGGAGCAAGTGATATATGCTCCAGGAAATGGCTATTGAAGTTTTATCTAACTTACGGGAATAATGGTTAATTTATGATTACCTAGAGTATAAGTGTATCATCCCATTTCTTGGTTTTGCCCATGATATGGAAATGTTCTTTCCTTCCTTGTCTTTACCACAATTTCTCCTTTTGTGGTGAGAGAAGCTGAGTAGTCTGAAGTTATGCTGGTGCACAAAGTATTTTAAAATAGGCTTCATTTATGAGTGATCATCTATGAAGGACTAACATTTAAGGAAATTGCTGTGTCCTTTTTTGAGATTACAGCTTCTATACAAGTGACAGATATATTTAGACAGAGCATGAAGCGTTCTCTGTACAGTTTTTATATAGTTAGCATTCATATCTTTTAGGATAAAATGCCCAATGGGGAAATGTTGAAGAATACTAGTAACTACTAATAAATAACTAAAATAGATGTTATCCCATAAGGGATACAGCAGGCTATACTTCTGGGGAATATATTTGGATGAATGATTTGTGGTTCCTTTCTGAGAAAATATTGTTAATAGTTTTTCTGATTGCACATTTCCCTTATTTACTCCAAAAATTCAGAGCAAGATGAGAGAGGAAAGACAGAGAGAGAGAGAGAGAGAGAGATTTCTAGCAGTTTATCTTGTGTCTACTCCTTCTAGATGAATACTGTGTATGGTAAATCTCAAAAGAAAAATAAATTTATGGTAATGCATCAATAATTCCCTGTTTTATATATTTCTTGTGGCCAAAGCCCTATTGATCCAATAAACCTTTGATTAAAAGAACATTATATAAATAATTCCTAATTAAGAGGATGACAAATATAGAATTATATAAAACATAGGGCCAAACTACATTTCTCTGTTATTCTTACTAGAGAAAGAATATAAGAAGATCTTACTGAATTTGGGCTCTCTCCATATTAGAAAAAATGAGCAACATTCTAGACAAGAATAAATAAAAATGGGGACTCTCTCTGCTAGGAGAAAGTTACTCATTTAAAGATCTGCTCTATGGCTTTTGTTAGAAATTTAGACCAATGCCCAAACTAATGGTGATTGCCTTTAGCATAACACAGGAGATTTCTGAATATTGAGGTTGGAGGCTGAGAAAAGATGAATGTTCAGTGCTAAATAGAGACTTAGAAATCATCTTATGACTCATTTTACAGGTGATGATTCTGAAGCCCAGAGGGGTACAGTGACATGACAGCCTTACACAAGGACCTAGAAATCCACAAGCCAGGTTTCCCCATTCTGAGGTATACAGTGTCCTTTTCTTTCGATATTTAAATTGGTAAGTTGAAGTACAGTAGGTATTTCAAAGTATAGTTATTTTTATTTATTTGTAATTGCATTATTTTAAAATTCTCCTTTTCTAAAACAATTGGAAAATAAATACTAAAGTTAGTGCGCCATTTCAAAGTTCACCAAAAGATAAGCTCCTGACGTAGCTGTTGTTTGCTTTGTTTTTTGATTGGTGGTGGTGTTGCCGTAAAATATGCATAACAAAACATTTCGCATTTTAGCCATTTTAGCCACTTTTAGGTGTACACTTCGGAAGTATTAAATACATTCCCATTGCTGTGCAACCGTCACCATAACCTCTAGAGTTTTTCATCCTCCTCAACTGAAACTTTGTACTTCTGTCACCAACTTCCCATTAGACCCGCTCCCATCTCCTACAACTACAATTCTTTCTCTCTCGATGAATTTGGCTACTCTGGCTACTTCATATAAGTGGAATCATATAGCATTTGTTCTTTAGTGACTGGCTTATTTCATTTAGCATAATGTCCTCAAGATTCATCTATGTTGTTATCCATATTTGGTTTTAATAACACGTCTATTTTCTTCTTTTCCCATCTCTACTGAGGTATAACTGACAAATAAAAATTGTATGTATTTAAGGTATGCAACTTGATGTTCTGACATATATATATTGTGAAATAATTACCGCAATTAAGGTAATTAACATATCAATCATCTCATATAGCTTATCATTTTCCTCTTGTGTGTGGTGTTTTTTTTTTTTTTTTTTTTTTTTTTTTTTTGCGGTACACGGGCCTCTCACTGTTGCGGCCTCTCCCATTGTGGAGCACAGCCTCCAGACGCGCAAGCTCAGTGGCCATGGCTCACGGGCCCAGCCGCTCCGCGGCATGTGGGATCTTCCCGGACCGGCACCCGAACCCGCGTCCCCTGCATTGGCAGGCGGACTCTCAACCACTGCGCCACCAGGGAAGCCCTGTGGGGTATTTTTTGTTTGTTTTTTGGTGTGTGGTAAGAACATTTACGATCTAATCTCTTAGCAAATTTCAAGTGTATGATACAGTATTTTTAACTGTATTCACACTGCTGTACATTAGATCTCCAAAACTTATTCATCTTGCATAACTGAAACTTTGTGTCCCTTGATAAAATCTCCTCATTGCCTCCTTCCCCAGCTCCCTGGAAACCACTATTTTACTCCCTGCTTCCATGAGTTTATTTTATTTAATTTATTTAAAAAAAATTTTATTGGAGTATAGTTGATTTACAGTGTTGTGTCAGTTTCAGGGGTACAGTAAAGTGAATCAGTTATACATACACATAAATCCACTCTTTTTAGATTCTTTTACCATATAGGTCATTACAGAGTATTGAGTAGAGTTCCCTGTGCTATACAGTAGGTCCTTATTAGTTATCTATTTTATACATAGTGGTGTGTATATGTCAGTCTCAATCTCCCGATTTATCCCTCACACCCTTACTCCCTGGCAACCATAAGTTTATTTTCTACATCTGTGACTCTATTTCTGTTTTGTAGAGAAGTTCACTTGTACGCTTTTTATAGATTCCACATATAAGTGATATTATATGATATTTGTCTTTCTCTGTCTGAATTACTTCACTGTCTGACAATTTCAAGGTCCAGCCGTGTTGCTGCAGATGGCATTATTTCATTCTTTTTTATGGCTGAGTAATATTCCATCATATATATGAATCACATCTTCTTTATCCATTACTCTGTTAATCGACATTTAAGTTGCTTCCACGTCTTGGCTATTGTAAATAGTGCTGCTGTGAACATAGGGGTGCATGTACCTTTTCGAATTATGGTTTTCCCTGGATATATGCCTAGGAGTGGGATTGCTGAGTCATATGGCAACTCTATTTGTAGTTTTTTTAAGGAACCTCCATACTGTTCTCCATAGTGGCTCTATCAATTTATATTCCCACTAACAGTGCAGGGGGGTTACCTTTTCTCCACACCCTCTCCAGCATTATTGTTTGTAGATTTTGTAATGGTGGCCATTCTGACTGTTGTGAGGTGATACCTCATTGTAGTTTTTATTTACATTTCTCTAATAATTAGTGATTCAACGTATAAGTGAGATCATGCAGTATGTGTCTTTCTGTATCTGACATTTCACTTAGCATAATGTCCTACAGGTTTATTCATGTTGTTGCAAATGGTAGAATTTCCTCCTTTTTCAAAGCTGAATTATATGCATGTGTGTGTGTGTGTGTATGTACCACATTTCCTTTATTCATTTGTCCACTGATAGACTTTTAGTGAACTTTTAGGTTGTTTCCACATCTTAGTTATTGAGAATAACGCTACAGTGAATATGGGTGCGTAGATATTTCTTTGAGTTCCTGATTTCATTTACTTTGGATACATACCTAGAAGTGGGATTGCTAGATCATATAAAAGTTCTAATATTAATTTTTTTAGGAAACTCCATACTCTTCCATAATGGCTCTACCTAGTTACATTCCTACCAACAGTGTCAAGAGTTTACTTTTCTTTTCATCCTTGCCAACAGTTGTTATCTTTTGTCTTCTTGATAATAGTCATTCTGACAGATATGAAGTGCTTGCTAATTGTAATTTGCATTTTCCTGATGATTGCTTATGTTGATATATACCTGTTCACCATTTGTACATCTTCTTTTGAGAAATGTTTATTCAGGTTACTTAACCATTTTTTTCTATTGAGTTGTATGAGTTTCTTATATATTTTGTATATTAACACTATTAGATACATGGTTTGCAATTATTTTCTCCCATTCCATAGATTCTTTTCATTCTGTTGATTATTTCCTTTGCTCTTTCTGCAGAAGATTTTTAGTTTGATGCAAGCCCACTTGTCTGTTTTCTTTTTCTTTTCTTGACTGTGCCTTTGGTGTCATATCAAAAAAATCATTGCCTAGACTACATCAAGAAGCCTTTTCCCTATGTTGTTTCCTAGTAATTTTAAGGTTTCAGATCTTACATTTAAGTCTTTAATCTACTTTGTGTTGAGTTTTGTATATAGTGTGAGATGAGTCCAATTTCATTCTTCTGCATTTGAATATCCAGTTTTCCCAACACCATTTATTGAAGAGAGTCTGTTCTTATCCTTTTTTTTCCATAAAGAGGCTGAGATATTACACTGCTTGGATTATAATAAGCTACTTTGTTAAAGTTACAGGCATGATTGTAGAAAACTAGAATCCTGGGTGAGAGAGAAAGGAACTTCTTACCCGTGGCACAGTAAGCAGCATGAGCATTCTGCCTGTATCAGCCTTGCCCTTCAAGTCCCACAAATCAGATGGGAAGGTGCCAGATATATTGCACTCACAGTGGTTACATATCACAGATGAGGATCCCTGAATTTAGGGGATTCAAACTTTTTTTTTTCCTGATATGCTGCAAGCATACCTGCTCCTTGTCCCAGAAAGAGATATTCTTTGTTAAAGTGGACTGTAAGTAAATCCCTCCTTTGTTTCTGAGAGAGCTCCATCTTCCAAGGCTGTTTTTCTACAAACATCCTCGAGAAGGTAGTCTGGTTAAAAAAAAAAAAAAAAAAAAAAAGGCAGTCAGTGCTTCACTCACAAGATATGCAGTAATGCAATAGACATGGAAACTGTCATGCAACCACCTTCTATTATTTTTTTTTCACTTACTAGTAGAATCATGAATTCATTCATTCTTCTCCTCCCTTTTTTTCTACAGTTTATTCAGTAAAAATTCCATCTCTTTGCCAGAGACGGTTCTATTCTTCTATAACACTCTATTTCAACCAAATGGAATAGGTCTTTCTTTTTTTTTTTTTTTTTTCTTTTTGCGGTACTTGGGACTCTCGCTGTTGTGGCCTCTCCCGTTGCGGAGCGCAGGCTCCGGATACACAGGCTCAGCGGCCATGGCTCACGGGCCCAGCTGCTCCACGGCATGTGGGATCTTACCGGACCGGGACACGAACCCGTGTCCCCTGCATCGGCAGGCGGACTCTCAACCACTGCGCCACCAAGGAAGCCCAGGTCTTTCTATTTTAAATCAGTCAGTCCATTGACTTTTCTAACACAATGACGGTGTCTTTTCTGATGCTCTTCCTTCAAGTTAAAAAATCCTCTAACACTTACTTCTACTAATTGAAACCCTCCGCTTCCCTCAAGTAATAAAATACTATATTCATTATCCACTTTTTTCTGATTTCTATGATTGGAACTAAACATCTACTTTTGTTGAGTTCATGTAACAATGCAGCTTACATTCTTAGGACACTTTTTCAATTCTTGCTTTCTTTGACATTTGTCAGAGTTATTTATGATTAGTTCTAACTCCCTATCTTGTAGGGTAAATTCCGTGGGAAGAGAGCCTGTTCAATCCTCACATTTTTAATACCCTGCAGTGCTTTGCAGTTTCTTGCTCATAGTTGGAAATCACATATTAATTAAAACTGATATATTTGGAATTTGGTCTGTGTTGCAGCTGGGCTTTTATTTGGTATGCAAAATTACAGTAATTAACAAGTGATTACATCATTTCACTTTTTTTCTAGGCACTTTTACTTCCATAGGAGAGTATATATATGTTTTATATATATACATATATATATATTCCATAAAGCACAAATAGTGTAGATAGATAGATGTAGATAATATCACCACATATATGCTATATACATTATCTATCTATATCTATCTGTCTATCAATCTATCTGCTGAGTATGTGCTTCATTCCCTCTTCCTAGCCTATATTATTGTACCTACTGAGATGGAATTCAGTAATTCAGAAACCAGGTTCTATCTTTTGCTTGTTGATTGGTTACAGTTGGAAAAACAGGTATATTGCCACAACAACAGCAGCAGCATATTAGAAATGGGGCCCAGGAACAAAATGACTAAAAATAAAATAAACTAAAAATACCAAGTATGTCAAGGATGTTGAGCAGCTGGAAGTCATGTACTGCTGGAGAGAGTCTAAATTGATCCAATCACTTAACAACATTGTTTCACACTATCTATTAAGGCTAAACACACATATTCTGTATCCCAGCAATTATTCTCCTGGGTATACATCCCCCCCAAAATAAATGCATATGCCCATCAAAAAGCATGAACAGAAATGCCCATAATAGGTTTATTCATAATAACAAAATAATGTAAATAGTTCATATGTACATCAACAGAATAATTGGTGAATTGAGGTATATTCATACAGTGAACTACTACATAAAAAATAAAATAAATGTATTTCTGTTACGCATTACCATATGGTTGGGTCTTCTAACACAAAATGTTGCATGGAGTTGTCAGACACAAAGAGTGCTTATAGTATCATTCCACTATGAAAAGTTCAAAATTTGTGATGATAGAAGGAAGAATACCATTTACCTTTGTCAAGTATTTACTATGTGGGGGAGAAAGGGA
The DNA here is from genome assembly GCF_964341445.2 of Mesoplodon mirus. Taxonomy (NCBI): domain Eukaryota; kingdom Metazoa; phylum Chordata; class Mammalia; order Artiodactyla; family Ziphiidae; genus Mesoplodon; species Mesoplodon mirus. Next base: position 105,569,618 of record NC_138985.1, read on the forward strand.
GCCTGCTGGCATGCTACAAATTTTCTATATTTTGGTATATGTAGTTATACATGTGTGTATATATGTGTGTATGTATACACATATATAGTGTGTGTATATATTGTGTATTTATAATACATGTATATATACATTCACACAAATTCATCAAACTATATGGTTAAGATTTAAACAGTTTTTCATATGTAAATTACTCCTTAAATTTTTGAAGGAGGAGGAGGAAATGGAACTGTATTATTGGTAAAATGAACAAAACTTGAGGTCTAGGACCTAGAGACTGGAAATTCCTCTGGGCGTAGGTCATATTTTTGGTACCCTGGCCAAGGTTAAGAGGTGAGGTACAGAATGGGAAAGCACTAGAGAGAGTTATGATTCACACTGTAAAGGGTAGAGAGCAATACAAGGAAGAGCAGAATAGATCCTACATCTAAGTGTAAGGAAAGATATAAGGAAAATAGAACTAGAATTTATTTGTATGCAGTCCAAGGAAATAGATGTGCATGTTGAAAAAAAGTCGAATAAAAACTGAGTTCTCATACCAATACCTGAGTTTAGACTAAAAACTGGTATTTCATTATCAACAATGGAAGCCAGTAGATAAAAGATTAATATCTTAAATAATTAGAAAAATAGTGAAAGTCAACCTAGAATTTCAGCTGGAATAAAATTACCAAGAATTAGAGGGAAAAAAAAGACATTTTCAGAAAAACAACAATGGAGTTTACCATTAAATATTAATTAAAGAAAATTACAAAGAATACACTATGTAAGAAACATGATGCAGAACGGGAAACTGGAGATACAATAAGAATTGGTGAGCAAAGAAATTGATAAACATGTGAAAATTTAAACAAATATTGATGGATTTTGACCACATAAAATAATAAATTATGTCAAAATCATAGTATTGATAAAAGCAGACATTAAAAAATAGTGTGAAAGTAGGGATTACTGTGATAACTGTTAAGCATTCTAAATTTCTTGTATTTTTCAGGAGGGTAAAATATTGACTAACTTTGCACTTTGTCATATGTGATGTGCATATTAAACTTAACTAAATAACATAATAATAGATTGAATTCCAGTGGGGTGTGTGAGAATGAAATAATAAAAAATAATAATTGTATCCTACAAAAAGGTAAAATTGAAGTGAAATGAGAAACAGAAAAATAGGGCAAATATAAACGTATAACATAGGAGAAATATTTCTGAATATATTCCCAATCATAATAAGTATAAATAGATAAAAGTCTTCCATTAAAAGACAAATCTATTCAGGTTATTTTAATAAAACACATACAATATTCTAAACAACTAAAGAGTCAAAGATGAAACAAAATTGTCAATAAAAATACTTAGAAATAAATGTACATAAACTATTATTGATTAAATGCTAAAGATGAAGCTAAAACATTTTATAAGGGGAAATATTTAGCGTTAAATACTTACCCTTAAAATGGTTCATAATTAATGAGTTGCGTTTTCATTATAAGATATATTAGGGAACCAGGAGAAACATGAGTAACATAGAAGAAAGAAAGAATAATAATAGCAGAAAGGAATAAAATAGAAAACAAGCATAACATAGAAAAGACCAATGAAATATTATACTAGTGCTTTGAAAAAATTAAAGAGATGAAAATATTAATAAATGAAAAAGAGAAAATGATATAATGACATTTTATTCTATAAAAGGACAAATAGCTACTGATGTTGAAGAGATGGGAAAGGTAAAAATGTTATAATATATATCAATAAATGTATGAACTCTGTGAACAAAAAACTTTTTAAATCCTAGTAAAATAAAACTTATCAAAACTGACTCTAGAAGAAACAGAAAACCTACAATTTATAGCCATCAATGAAATTAGTTCATTATTTAGAAATATTACCTCCAGGAAGTTATAAGGCTAAGAAACATTATTTCTATCAGTCATTATTGATTGTTAGAATTTAAATTCTAAATAAATTCTTCCAGATATAGAAAAATGGGGAAAATTATCTAATTCATTTAGAAAAGCTAAGATAACCTTGATGCAAAATCCAAACAGGGGCAGTACAACAAAGGAACAATCTAACTCAGGGTAAGGTTATAAAAACCTAAACCAAAAAAATGTAAACTGAATCAAGTAACATAAAAAAGTAAATATATCATGACTACTTTCAAATAACTTTAATGCTCCATAATCAATTAATGTAATCTACCACATTAAATGTTTAGGAGAAAAGAATAAATTATCATTCTAAAATAGAGAAGTGTTCAATAAATTCAAACTGAATTTAAAAGCTAAAAAGTTAGCAATTCACAAATTCAGGGAATTTTCTTAACTTGGTAACAGGAACCTATAAAAAAGTTACAACAAGCATGATATATAATGAGAAAATATTGATAACAATTTCCTTTGGATCAGGAAGAGGATAAATATGCACACTAATCCAACTTCTGTTTAACATTGTAATGACTTACAAAGGAAGACTACAATAATGACATAAATGCAATACCATACAATACAATAAAATATGGTTTGATAGTGAAGAATCCAACTATATGCAGATGCTAAAATTGTTTATGGAGAAATGTAAAGAGACATTAAAATTTTTTAGAATTAATAAAAGGTTTTTGGATATAAAATCAATATGCCAAAATTTGCATTTATAATTAGAAGGAAATAAATTCAGCAAATAAATAAATCCAATTAATCCAGTAAATAAATCCAATAAATTCAGCTAGAAACTGTAATTAAAAATATATCATTTAAAATAATAGTAGATTATTTAAAGTACCTGAAAAAATTTTAACCAAAGTATTGATACCTTTAATGGAGAATATAAAATTCTACTTTATGACATGAAAAAGAGCTTAGTAAATTAAGAAACATGGAATGTCCTGGATTGGAATATTTAATATCATAAGGATATTAATTCTCCCCAAACTCATCTACAGATTTAATGCATTTTATTAATTAATTAATGTCCCATTGGTTTTATTTGTGTATTTGAGTGTGACAAGGAGGGCTGGAAATTGACATGTTGATTCCCAGATGTGTGTAGAAAATTCAAAAGTCAAGCATTCAAGGAACTCTTGTAGAATAAAAATAAAATGTGAGGAATTTCTCTTAAGGACTTCAAAACTTATAGGAGGTATTAGTAAATAAGGCAATGAGATATTATTGGGGAAATTTATAAATAGACCATTGAAACAGATTTGAGAGCAGGGAAATAGATTATACAATGGGAGTCCAGAAATAATTTATGACAGAGCTAAATGGCAGGGCCAGTCAATGAGGAAGTAATGGGCTTTTCAGTAGATGGATCTGAGTCAGAAGAAAATTGAATGTACACACACACACACACACACACACACACACATAAGTTTCAATATATATAATTAACATATATTATAGAACCTTGCGCCATTCACAAAAATCCAATTTCAGGCAGATTAAATCCTAAAATATGAAAGACAATCCTAAATTCTATAAAAAACAGGTATATTAACTCATTTAATCCTCTATAACCATAATATTATTTATAACTTTTGTTATTCATGATTTATAGATGAGCAACTTGAGACTGAAAGGAGTGGAATATCTAGCTCCAGTCATGCAGCAATTAAGTCCTGGAACAAGAATTTGAACATCTGCAATTTGAGTGGAGAGTCTTTTTTTAGCTACCTTTGCCAAAATGCATTGTTTTGATATCTGGGTTGATAAGGATTTCCTAACCAGCATCAAAACATTCAGAAAAAAATTTGGTAAATTTAAGTACATTGAAATAAAAAAGAATAAAAATGTATCTTCAATAAAAAGGTCTATAACCAAGAAGAGTATATTTGCAATAATTTTGTGAAATTATTATCCAGAGAAATTAAAGATTCTATGAATCCATTAAAAAAAAAGAGACAAACACTTCCATAGAAAAATCGGCATATGGACAAAATGGGCATTTTCTAGAAGAAAAAAACAAAGGAGAATTTCAAAATTCAATCACTATGAAATACCATTTTACTATTAGTTTACAAAAATTATAAAATTCTAACAGTAGCAAATATAGTGATGATGTGGAACAGGATTTCTCTTTTCCTAGTAGGAAACTAAATTAACCCAACCATTCTGGCATTACCTAGAGGAGCTTAACATATACATAGGTTATGGCCCCAAAATACCAATGCTTGGTATGAGCAGTAGTGTCCAATAGAATCAGAACACAAACCACATATGTAATTTCAAATTTTCTGGTAATAACCTTATACAAGTAAAAAGATGAAAATAATTTTAACAAATATTTTATTTGACTCAGTATTTACAAAAGATTATCATTCCATTATGCAATCAATATAAAATTATTAACAAGATGTTTTACATTTTGTACTGTCTTTGAAATCCAGTGTGTAACTTACACCGATGGCACATCTCAATGTAGACTAGCCACACTACAAGGGCTCAATAGCCATATGTGGTTAGTGGCTACCACATCGTATAGCACTCTAGATAAGTTTGTCTCAAATTTTAAGGTATATACAAATGCTATGGAAATCTTGATAAATGGCAGATTCTGATTTGGAGGTCTGGATGAGGCCTGATGCTCTGCATGTCTAAAACTCCAAGTGATGCTGGTGCTTTTCATACATTAGTCACAGTTGACTAGCAAGTTTGTAGAAGATACACCAGGCCACATGTACAAGAATGTTCAAATTAGCATGCTCATATTAGCAAGAAAAAGTGGAAACAATTCGAATATCCATCAACAGAAGAAATAATAGTATTACACAGTGGAATTCAATTTAACAGGGGAAATAAACTTTAGTTGCAAGCATGGATGTAACAACATATAAAAGTAAATAACAGATTGTTTAGAGATATTTTCATTCACAAGAAAATTAAAATTAAGATCAAGGAAATTATTATCTGTGTGCCTACATTCATAGCAGTATTATTCATAATAGCCAAAAAGTAGAAGCAGCCCAAATATCCATTGACAGAAGAATGGATAAACAAAATGTGGTCTATATACACAATAGAATGTCATTCTGACATACAGTACAACATGGATGAACCTTGAGGACATTATGCTAAGTAAAATAAGCGAGACACAAAAGGGCAAATAGTATATGGCCTTACTTATATGAGGTTCCTAGAATAGTCAGTTTCATAGAGATGAAAAGCAGAGTTCTGGTTACCAGGGGCTGTGGAGAGGAGGGATGGGAGTTGTTGAGTGGGTACAGAGTTTCAGTCTTATGGGAGGAAAAGAGTTCTGGAGATCGACCACAAAATGTGAATGAACTTAACACAGAGCAGTATACTTAAGTTGGTAAATGTTATGAAATGTGTAGCTTATCACAATTAAACATGAAAATCAAGAAAATTATTAATATTAAATTCAGAATAGTAGTTACCTTTGGGAGGGTGGTGTTCCAGAAGCAAAGATAATTTTCTATTTCTTAATCTTCTATGACTATTATTGTTAATTTAACTGTACAAATACGTCATGTGAAATATTGCATAATACAATTTTAAGAATGGTTGGAGATAGAAGTCACTAATAAGAAACTATGCTTGCCTTCCTTTCATTTGATCTAGGTTACTTTTGACTACTTTTTTGAGATTTTTTTTTCTTTTTGTGTTTATTTTTTACATTGGAGTATGTTTGGTTTATAGTGTACAGCAAAGTGATTTAGTCATATATATATATGTTCTTTTTCAGGTTCTTTTCCCATATAGGTTATTACAGAGTATTGAGTAGAGTTCCCTGTGCTATAGAGTAGGTCCTTGTTGATTATCTATTTTATATATAGTAGTGTGTCTGTGTTAATCCCAAACTCCCAATGTATCAACCCCCCCACCTTTCCCCTTTGGTAACAGTAAGTTTCTTTTTGATATCTGTAGGTCTGCTTTCTGATATCTGTATTCTGTTTTGTAAATAAGTTCATTTGTATCTTTCTTTTTTTTTAGATTCCATATATGTGATATCATGTGATATTTGTCTTTGACTGATTTTACTTAGTGTGATAATCTCTAGGTCCATCATGTTGCTGCAAATGGCATTATTTCATTCTTCTTTATGGCTGAATATTACACTGTGCATATGTACCACATCTTCTTGAGCCATTCATCTGTCAACGGACATTTAGGTTGCTTCCATATCTTGGCTATTGTAAACAGTGCTGCAATGAACATTGGGTGCATGTGTCCTTTCAAATCATGCTTTTCTCTACATATATGCCTAGGAGTGGGATTACTGGATCATATGGTAGCTCTATTTTTAGTTTCTTAAGGAACCTCCATACTGTTCTCCGTAGTGGGAATTTACATTCCCACCAACAGTGGAGGAGGAGGGTTCCCTTTTCTCCATGCCCTCTCCAGCATTTGTTATTTGTAGACTTTTTAATGATGGTCCTTCTGACTGCTGTGAGGTGGTACCTCATTGTAGTTTTGATTGGCATTCCTCTAATAATTAGTGATGTTGAGCATCTTTTAATGTGCTTTTTGGTCATTTGTATGTCTTTGGAGAAATGTCTATTTTGATCTTCTGCCCATTTTTTGATTGGGTTATTTGTTTCTCTGATATTGAGCTGCATGACCTGTTCACATATTTTGGAGATTAATCCCTTGTGGGTCACCTCATTTGCAAATATTTTCTCCCATTCTGTGGGTTTTCTTTTCATTTTGTTTATGGTTTCCTTTGCTGTGCAGAAGCTTCTGTAACAGAGCTGTACCATACTGAAAAAAGCTTTAAAGCTGGATATACCGGGATCAGTTTACCTTATTTGCTAGCCATTCTGTCTGGTAAAATGACTTAACCTCTCCATACCTCAGTTTTGTCAAATGTGGAATGTGCAAAATAATGTGCACACCCTTTGGTTTATTTCGTAACAGTCACATAGGAGGATTGGCAAGGATTATACCACCCTGAAGTGTAAGGGAGTGCAGTGACTATATCAGATATCTGTATTGCTTGCATTCCTTTTCCTATACTCCCTTGGAATATCATGTTACTAGTATTTGATATTCTTGTAACATCCAGCATTCTCTTTCCTTCAACATGTTTTATGTTTTCCTGTCCCAACTGGGACATACTCCATCTCCTTGTGAAGCAGTAGTTGAGTGATCTTAGTGCCCGTGGCTGGTGATGGCTTCCAGTCATTCTGAGTTCAAGGCTACTGGTTACCTTGATCCAGATTGAAGTGTTTGAGATTTGTTGGCTGGAGCCAACATGAAAGCACTAATGCTAAATGCAATGGGGAGAGCTGGTCACAAGTGAGAGGCTGGTGAATTGTGGGAAATGATGAAAGGTAATGCAATATTGGAGGAGGCGCAACCTCCGTAAATGTTTGTGGAACTATATTTCCTATGGGAAGTAAGTGTTTGAGATTTTACATTTCCTACTCACGGAAGCTAGAATTTTGGGTCAGTAAAGTAACTTAAGTTTCTGCAACACAGACCATATATGTTTATCATATTTCCCAAGAAACTCCATAGACTTCATGACTACTAAAGAAATCTCAATGATAATAATAAGAACGACCACTCAGTGTTGTTTTGAGAATTAGATAAGAATGCATGTGAAGGTAGCTAACACAGAGCCATCTTGCAGTAGGTACTCTTCTCACATTTAATTATAAATTAAACCCATTTATCTCTACCTAATCTATGATCTGTGGGAAACAATACTGAGCTATTGGCATAAAATCCTCTTTTTCTGTTTTTAATACTCATAAAACCCCATGGCATGGCCAGACATATCTTGTGTCTGGAGAGGGAGGAAGCTGCAGGTAGTGGATAAATGGCTCAAGAAAGTCATTATAAAAATAAGAAAAATCAAAGCATTTAATTATGCAAACTTTTGTGATCTTGGAGTTCTGTAAGTGAAGAAAACTACACAGGTGCAATGCACATCCTGATAAGCTGAAATAGTCCATTTGACCAAGGAAAATTAAAGAATTTTTTCCATCATTAAAGAAGATGGGGCTTCCCTGGTGGCGCAGTGGTTGAGAGTCTGCCTGCCGATGCAGGTGACATGGGTTCGTGCCCCTGTCTGGGAAGATCCCACATGCCGCGGAGCGGCTGGGCCCATGAGCCATGGCCGCTGAGCCTGTGCGTCCGGAGCCTGTGCTCTGCAACGGGAGAGGCCACAACAGTGAGAGGCCCGTGTACCGCAAAAAAAAAAAAAAAAAAGGGCTTCCCTGGTGGCGCAGTGGTTGAGAGTCCGCCTGCCGATGCAGGGGACACGGGTTTGTGCCCCAGTCCGGGAAGATCCCACATGCCGCGGAGCGGCTGGGCCCATGAGCCATGGCCGCTGAGCCTGCACGTCCGGAGCCTGTGCTCCGCAACGGGAGAGGCCACAACCGTGAGAGGCCCGCGTACCACAAAAAAAAAAAAAAAAGAAGATAAATCCAACATACCTGAGATTTCTTGGAAATTTTATATTCTCTATTCCCATAGAGGTGATTATCAACTGAAGATAAATAGACTGTGAAATTCCACCCACCAGTCACCTTCTACTTAGAAGGTATGGGAAGCAGTGTCATGGAACACTTAAGAGTCTAGAGAAAGACTCTCTGGAAGTTTGAGTCCTTCTCTATATTCTAGTAGCATGTGACATGGGAAAAGTCACTTCACCTCTCTGATCTTCATTCTCTCATGTATGAAATAATGATAATGATGAGTACCTTTTGCATAGGGCAGGCGCGAGAACAAAAAGACAGTCTGAGTAAAGCCCATGGCGTGTGTTCTATAAGTTTCCCTATTCCTGTTATCCAGTGGGCAGAAGGATTCTGCCAACAATGTGAAGGGCTCTTCAAATTAGAGCTGAAATCTTATAGTTCCCATAACTTCTGCAGTTCATCAAGTCACTTCAGTTGAGGTTATTAATCTACTTCAGTTGATTGACAGTTGCACAGTAGTCAGATATTTGATTTATAATTTGGACTGAGTTATTGAATTTATAATTTGGACGGAGATCGAAATGCGTTTTTGATTTATGTGTATCCCCCATGCAGTTACAACAAATCATTGGTGGTTGAGCAACATTTACTGTAAGACACGCACATTTAGCAGTTGGATTTTAAAGGGCAAAGAAATTTATATTTCTTCATGTAAATGTGGGGAATCAATGCTGCAAATCACTGCAAAAGAAGCAATGTGGTCAAGTGAGGAAAACCATAGCACTTAATAACCAGAAAAGCCCAGTCTGTTTATAATTTTGTCCCTCTCTGGGCTGCATTACAGACTTTCAGAGTTAGGCCATACTACAGTGAATTTTTACTTTACACACAAGAGGGCTAAAGTGCTCAAGGGCATCAAGTACTTAGTGGTTCAGTTGAAAATTTAACCAGCTTTCCTGATTCTTGCTTAGGACTCTTTCCACTGTAACACACAACTTTTCTGTGTTTCAGCTTCTTTCTCTGACAAATATAAGGATAGTGATAGAAAGCCCTGCTTCTCAATGCAGTATTTTTTTTTAATACATGAGACAATGCCCTTGAAAGAGCTCTACAATATAAAAGTACTTTACAGATTCCTACCTAGACCCAAACCTAGGTTCCATAGGTAAGAAAAGATGGATCGTAAGGGGTGGAGTCAAGTGTACCCATTTATCAAGAGGCTACTATTAGCACAGGGCTTCCATCCCCCACCTATTTTTGGTTCTAATTCTCGCAAGACCCCATGACATTTTCTTATTTTCAGATGATGAAACTGAGGCTCAGAGAAGTTAAGGGGATTGTCAAGCTAGGATTTCAGACACCAAAGGTCTGCGCTTACGTCACCACTGCACTACTATTAGACACTAAAATAGGATCTACCAGGCTCCTTAGCGGGAAACTGAATTTAATATTTTCCGGCAAAGCAAAAACACCTGCCTATTTAAGATTTGACCCTAATTGTAAAACAGTTTTCTTCTTGCTACACTATTAAGTGTCATATTAATCTTTCTTTCTGACCTCATTCTGGCAAATCATCTTGGAGACAGGAATAATGTTCCTGTAAATTGATTTATATGAACTCTAGAGATATAGTAGTAGCAAAAAATACCACGTCTGGGCCTCAGTCAGTAGATCAGAGTTGCCTGTGTCTTATTATTTGTCTTCATATCAAGTTCAAGATTATTACTGAAATGCCCATTTTCCTAATGTCATACCTTCAGTCAGGTATCCTGTACTTTGACCTCCAGTGATCTGGTCTCAAATATAATGCAATAACATCTTGCAATGGTCGGGAACAATAGTTGTAGGAATCTGAACTTGAAGTGAAAGGTAGGCTGGAGATGCCAAGATGAGCAATCAGAACAAGGAGACTTCTAAGGACTTCTAAGTCCTAAAACGAACTCTGGAAAAATACTCTATTTTAAAACATCATAGGGCCTTGGCCCTTTCACTCTGAGCTGCATGATTAAAGCCTGATGACTTGTTTTCACTTTTCAACTCCCCTTTGATTGTTACTAAGGCAGCTCTCATTCCAGCACAGCAGATAACCAAAGCAGAAGAGATGGTAGCACCCATATCCTCCCAACCATTTCAATCGTTTCCTCCTCTGGAAATTGGTTCACTTTGTTTTAGGAGGTCATTATCCTCTTCCACTCAATTCAAACCATATTTATTGAATGGCTGCTATTTGATTAGTAGAAAGGACACACTCACTGACCTAAAAAATACTAGTATTTTACTGAGGGACAAAAAGGTAACGTTGCTTAAAAAACGAAATACACGTATGGGATCATGTGTTAAAGTAATTGTTACAGATAACTTCATAGAAAAGTAGTGACAAAATGGTTAAAAAGTATAGGACAGCATCCAGGAAAGCATGTGCATGAGAGCTTGACAAGGTAATCAGATGAGAAGACACACAGATCTAAGACACACAAGTAGCCTGGCCAGGAGGTATAGATACAGTAAACACATTTAATTAAAAGGCATTTGCAGTGAGGCACTAATTTGGGAAATTAGTGGGACAGAAACTGATTAGAAAGATGCCCTTAATTAAGAGGGAGCCTGAAAATTAAACTGAGAATTTGGCCTTCGTCATGAGAGAGCACTGGAAGATTTTAGAGCAGGTAATAAAGACTTGGCAAAATGGTTTCAGACAGCACGCACAAATATGTCAGATGAGAATGGCTTGTGAGAAACCAGAGTCAGGGCGTGTATGTACCAAAAAGCGTCCAGGGATGACAGCAACAAGTGAGGGACTTCACAAGTGAAGGGACTAAACAAAGTAAGAAGAGGAAGAAAGGGAGGGAAAGAGGAAGGAAAAAATCCTGAAGCAGGTCTCTTTGGGGAAGCCGGATGGAGTCTCGGTAATAATTTCCTGCTAGTGTTGCCAAAGTTAGCAAATAAAAATACACTTAAATTTGAATTCAAAATAAATAATTAATATAGTTTTGATACAGGTATGACCCACACGTGCATAATTACACTAAAAGTTATTCATTATTTATTTGAAATTCAAATTTAACTAGGTATCCAGTATGTTATCTGGCAAATCTGTCCAGGGAATTTTCCTGTACCAACACTACTTCACATTATGGAAACACTCAAAGAACAACTGTCCTGGTGCTACAGAAAACTATGAATTCATACTATTTATCTAATGTCAGAAGTGTAGAACAGACTTAGGTAAAAAATAATGTATAAATAATAAATACTGCATATTGAGACTAAACTTGGGGTGGGGAAGTTGTAGCATTAATCTAGGTAGGACTTTCATAAAACATGTATATTTGACCAGTAGTTTTAGGAGGGAAAGTGGAAACTGTACTGTTTTAAGGGAGAAGTTGTAATTACCTAGAACTTGTAGATCCAATATTGTGATAAAGCATATTTCAGTGTTTTGAAGAGAGTATAAGAACCAGAATGAACTTGGATGGATTGTATACCAGAATGACGCCAATTTGACTAAACTTCCGGGCTGGCCAAGAAAGGAAGTAAAAATAATTCATCATTCACTTTTCCATGTTTTGGAAAGAGAATGATGATTAAATGCAGGTATTAGGAAAATAAGTACTTGAAACTCTCTTAAAGAGTAAGGGTCACACTAAAATATCTAAGAAGCTCCAGAATTTATGTCAAAAGTTAAAAGGTGGTCATAGAAATGAACAAAAGCATTGAACAATGTTTTTAAAAATTTTTTGTTTTCTTTTATTATAGTTTTTGTTTTTCTTTGCATAGGAAATCCATCCACACAGTAAAAAGGATATAGGGTGAAAACACATGTCTTTTCATCCCTCCCCTGTCCAGCAGCCATGCTGCTCCAACACCCGCTCAAATTGCACTGAACATTTGCGAACCTAATCACAGAAGATACATGAGACAAAAACTGATAGAACTACAAAGACAACAAATCCACAATGATAGTTGATGATTTTGACAGAATATGGATGCCATTAACCACATGTGGCTATTTAAATTTAAATTAATAAAAAAATATTAAAAATTCAATTTCTCATTTGCCTAGCCATATTTCAAGCACTCAGTATATGGCTAGTGGTTACCATATTGGACAGCAAAGATATGGAATAGTTTCATCATTACAGAAAGTTCTATGGCACAGTGCTACTGCAGAGGTAACTGCTGGTACCAATTCCTTGTGAACTTTCTACTTAGCCAGAGAAAACATTGAACAACATTTGATCAAAGAGCAATGTAGAAAGAAAAATGACTTAAAAGATATAAAAAAGATGACTTCAATTTTATATAACTTATATAGAACATTGAAGGACAAAGGAAAACCAATAAAATATTCAGTACATCTGGAAGATTCAGGCTGGAAAGAGTGGTTGTTGGTAGAATATGTGTTTGACATGTGAGGTTTTCTTACAAGGCTTGAAAGTCAATGGAAAAAGATTTGGTTTTAGTTGCGAAATGTCAAAATCTCTCTGTGTCTCCTTTCGCACCTTCAACGTAACCAGTTCTGCTCACTCAGAGCCCTCTTCTCATGCAAACTTTTTAGATTGCTCCCACCACCATTAATTTCTTCCTCCTTCACAAACTCTTGTCACCTATTTTACTTATTTTTTTCTAATGATGGCATACAGCTATATATTCTTCAATTGTTAAATATCTTCTTTCACCTCATGAGCACATGCATAATGATTTTATTCTTTGTATGTAGTTCTAAACACATAATAGGAGCTCCATGAATACTCAATAAATTCAACAAAAAGATGTGAAACAAAACATCATGAAACCTTTAGGAAGAAAGTTTTGATTGCAGGACTAAATACAAAGCTCATTTGTCTGCTGGCTTGAAACGTGGAGGCTTGATTTAGCAGTATATTGTTTGTAAAGGCTTCCAGCAGTATAAAGAAAACTGTTTTTTGAAGAAAAGGGTCCCACTCAATGAAGAACAATAGAAAACAGACTGCCTGAGATATTACTCCTTCTTGTCTATTTGTAAAGGTGGTTTTTAAAAATCCAGCATGACTGCCATATGACTTTCTAATGAAAGACGTTTTCATTTTCATTGTTGTCAATTATTTAATAGTCACCATTTTTGTAGAAGAAAGCCATAGAACAGGTATAGTAGTCAGGACTTTACATCAAATACAGTGTGTTGTATGGAAGAATCCAGCCATTCCTTTATATTGCTAATCTTCAGAATCATTTGGGAACAGATAAAAATTACAGATATCCAAGATCTGCTGGTCATAATGTGGTTTTTTTGAATCTCATTATTCCTACCTAGATTAATGATGCAACTTCCCTAATCTCATTTTAGTCTCAATGTGCAGTATTATTTATAGACATTATTTTTTCACTTAACTCTGTATTTCTGATATTAGATAAATATTATTAACTCATATTTTTTGTATCAGTGTACCAACTGTTCCTGGACTGTCTTTATTTTCTGAGGTAATGATTGTCATAGGGAGATTCCCCAGACGTGGTGGCCATATCGTTTAGGTCTTGGGTGGAACCCAGGAATCTAAAATTGAAAGAAAAAAATCTCAGGATGATTGTATTCAACTGCATTTGGGAATCACAAATCTATTCTGTTGCCATGATTTCATAGTTAAAGAATCTGAGACCTCGGAAGTTTAAAGAGGTTTCTGAGTGTCACAAGCCTTTTATTGTTGAAATTGAGCTTAAGCGTTCAAGCTACCATTTCAGTGTACTGGAACCTTTGTGTCTACACTCTGCTGTGGTTATTTCCTCTGATGAATAAATCCTGTCCATTTGACAATGAAGTTCTCTTTAAATAAGTATGATTGGGACTTTATTTGAAGAAACCATGGCAATCTGTCCCCTAGAAGCAATATTTTTGAAAACAGAAAAATTCAAAGGATTTCTGGAAATCAGGCATCAAAGAGAGTTATTCAAAGTGAGATGAATATTAACTTCTTTCAAACATTTTATATGAAAGAAATGGGCAATATCTTCTTATCATAATGTGGGATCAAAATTGTGTAGTCCCAGCTAGAGTTCACTTCTTGAGGCCAGAAGTGTTGACAATAACTGGAATATATATATATGTAACCCCTTGATATCACCCTACCATTAAAAACAAAACAAATAACCAAAAAAGCATAAAATGTGTTCCTATGACACCATAGTGTATCATTCTCATTCACAGATAAGGAAATACAAGCTCAGGAATAGACAGCAGTCAGTGAATAGTAGATCCAAGAGTAAAATTTATTTTTGTGTCTTGCTGTCTCTAATATTTTATATATTGCTACACTTTTTCTTTGAAAAAGTGTGTAAACTCACTATATATATATATATGGTGTGAGATGGCCACCTGGCAGATGGAGGTTACTGATGCAACAGGCCTAGAAATCTAGGGTGGAGTTGCCAGATAAAAACACAGAACACCTTGTTAAATTTGAATTTTAGATAAACAACTTTTTTTGGTGGGGGAATCTAAGTATGTCCCAGGCAATACTGGAGGCATTCTTACCTTAAAATATTATTTGCTGTTTATATAAAGTTAAAATTATAGTAGGTGTACTGTATTTTATTTGATACTCTGGTAACTCTAACCTAGGGACATGCCAGGAGTCCAGCTTGACTGGGAATGAGTTATTAAATTGACTTTTCTAAGACAGTGAATGTAAGGATCTTTTGAAAAACAAACAAATATATACAGGTGAATCATGTCAGACAGTAGTGGGTGCAAATGGGGCTGCATTAAGAATAATCATCCTTGTTTCTATGGCTTTATGCCCTTAGATGCTAATGACAAACATCCAGGTTTATGAAGAAACACGATCCTTCATTAGCACCTTCTTACATTCCAACACACAACACACTCTGGTTGGCTGGTACTTTGAGTTTTCTCTTCATTGATATCCTGATGCTCTTCCTCACCTGCTCTTAATACCACTAATGTTCACCACCCATGTTCATTATCCCCAAGTTCCTCATCACCACCATTACTGCCGGTGCTCATCTGCTGGCATCTAAGACAAAAATTTCAAGACATCAGGGTGATATTGGGTCCTCTAGAGACTCCACTGCACCAGAGTAATGCTGTGCCTTGCAGATGTATGGAGAAATTTTCCTTCCAATTCAGATTCACACATTCTTAAATGACTATCAAATCAGCCCTATTTGTGCCCCATGATTTACAAGGCAACCTTGAAGACTTTGTTCTCCTTAAAGCCTTCAACCACCTCTCCAAAACTGCCAGGCACGAGCTGTGATACCAGTCTCTAGGGTAGACCCCATGACACCTTTACAACTTGTCCATCCATACACACTTCTTTAGGCTTTTATTTCCCACACACATCCCTCCTCTCTCTAAGCCCATGCGAAAATCACCTCATCAAAATTGTTTCACTAAATTGGGGAGCAGCTCATTTTAAAGCTGGGAACACTTTTATAAACTGAAATAAATTTCAAGCAATTTCTAACCAGTTGCCATACTTTTGAATATTCAACAACAAAAGATTAACATTCTTTAACATGCTGAATTTATATGAGCTCCAGCTGAAGCAATAGTCTCTCCAGGGTCACAGCTGTCTAATATTATTTTCTCAAATTGGAAGGTGTCCTGGTCACCTCAGACTTTGTGTACAGACATAGTTCATCCCAGGTCATTCATTCACTCACCAAATGTTTAATGAGGACTTTTATGTGAAAGACTCTGCCGGAAAAGCAAAGATATACATTATAGGATAATGCATTTGGAATTTTTTAAAGCTCCCATCCCTCTCCACTTTGACACACCTTAGCCTAAGTTACTTAGTCATTATGCTTTCATTGTCTCAAGGGGGAGATATGATTGCATGATAGCAGAGAAATAAGGGAAACTCTTCTTGTCTTTAAAGTTCCAAAATCTGTTACGTTAAGGAACTGAGAGGAATACACATATTTTTTAGAAGTGATAGAAGATGGTAAAACTAGGTAGGGTTGGATAGCATTCCCTCCTCTCCAGCTTCCATCCCCTAAGTATTTTCTATGGTATGGGTGTAAGCTACGCAAAAATAAATAATAAAATATTGTATGGGTGTTGGTGGGTCACAGAAGAGAAGATCTGGCTAAAAGAAAATAAATTTCTTCCTAAAATTTATTCTGCTACTTACAAGTATGATGATCCTAAAAATCTGTCATCTAAATTTTGGCAATTTAGAGTTACAGCCGACTTTAATAATACATGATGTCAAGAAAACAGAATTAAATCCCGTCCAAGGTACATTCGAACTTAGTTGCTCTACTTATAACCTTCTTTTGTACTAGAATCCTTACCTCTTATATGACTGGATTAGAAGAGGGTAAATTCCTTTATTTTATAATAATTTCTTCAGTTATTGGCCTTGTCTTTCATACCTTGGTCCCTCTTTTCTTAACATGGTTTTATTTCCTAATGAAACATTTGAAAAGGACAAGAGATTAAAAGTAGCTTATCTAAGGAAGAATGGTAAATACTGGGAAAAATTAGAAAATCTAGACACTTACAGAATAGAGAATTGAGAATATTTCAATGAGGAGAATAAAAAAGGAAAATGTTGGGCTGAACAATCTTGCAAATCTAAAATTCTATTATTTTTGTGGCAAAATATCAAGATTCATAGTGCTCACCAAATACGTGAGCAACTAAAATTAAAATTGGGGGTAAAACAAAACCTTTAATCAACTGTAGATAGTAAGTATAGCTTAAGCATGTAAATATTTTCCATCATTAAATTTTCATCATTATATTCCTAAAGAAGAATGGCACTATTGAACATCCATTATCCGTGATCCTCCAAACTCTTCTCCTTGTCTGGAATCTGTCAGGGAGTCAAGAGATTTTCACATTCCCAATACATTTTCCTTTGTACTTTTCATAACATTAGAAATTACCAAAAGTTCCCACTAGCAGATATAAAGGCATTTATCTAAAATGGTTCAAGTAATAAATGATGTGTCATTCTCAGCACAGAAGAGGTTTTGAAATCCATTTTCTCATGAGTGCTAAGTTAATAAAATCACTTATCCTCATACGAACCTAAGATCAATCCTCTAGACAGTCTAGTCCTTCAATGCGAGAACAATAACTCTGACTGTATGGCCCCAGGGATGAATGTGCCTGGCAATAAGGAGTAGTAGACGGGAATAAAGGAAAGAATAAAGGGCACAGTCACCACAGCCAACTATTGTTCATCTCACCTTGGGAAGGTCATTCCTAGCATTTGGGTGGTTGATACCTCTTTGGCGTATCAAAGTGAAGATCTGACCTCATTACATGCTTGCTTAAAATCCTTCAAAGGCTCTTGAATCATGTCAAATGAGGAACAGATAAAATTAAACTCTTTATTGAAATTTTCCTTTCTAGGTTCATTTTATAACAATTTCTTTCTTACGATTTCCTTTGATTTCCTTTATGGTCTGTCTGTTTACATTTTAATCTTCATTTCACACTACTGTCTTACATGTAGTCTACATTTCTGCCACGTCTTGGCAGTTCTCAAATTTTCCATAAGCCAAAGATCACTTGGAAGAAAAGTCATGTTCCATAGGATAAAGAATTGAAAGTGAATTAGATAGAGTTCAAGGAGGAAACAATTATTTCCTAACCATTTATATAGCTTCAAAGGCCAATGCTAGCAGACTGTATCTGCTCATAGAGCTTCTAAACCATCTTCAGTGAAATCTATTCCATTAGATGGCAATGCAGTAACTCTAGGAATATTTTTTATTAGTTATGATCTTTAAAAGATCAAATGAGGGGACTTCCCTGATGGCACAGTGGATGAGACTCCACGCTCCCATTGCAGGGGGCCCGGGTTAAATAACTGGTCAGGGAACTAGATCCCACATCCATGCTGCAACTAAGAGTTCACATGCCACAACTAAAGGGCCCGCCTGCCGCAACTAAGGAGCTCACCTGCTGCAACAAAGACCTGGCGCAACCAAATAAATAAATTAATTTAAAACATAAATATTAAAAAGATCAAATGTGAAGTAAAATCAGTACCTAAATATTTAATTAATAATTTGATTAACACTTTGTGTAAGAATCGATATACACATCCTAGTAGGAACTTCACAAGTAAGAGAAACTTAGTAATGGAAGATGGTCATAGAGGACAAAGGATTAAAGGCTGTGTCCTGACAGTGGATGGCAGTCACTTAAAGACATTATTTAAAATGTCAAGTTAATAATAATTACTTTTCATTCTGACCTAAAATTGTAATTCTTACGTTTTGAAAAACACGTGGTAGATAAACTTAGCAGATGTTAATTCAATAATGGACAGAAAAAACATTTAAAGATGAAGTTATAAAGATACGTGTAGAAAGAATTCAGTGCAATTTGGATTCTGGACCTATTCATCTTGAAATCTTTCAGTGAAAATTCTTTAGAAATGAGGAAATGAATTTTATTTATTTGTTCCAAGTTAATTTTCCTTTAATTGCTGCTTCTGCTTTAACAACTCTGATTGTGGTTCAGAGATGATGTTATACAATTAAACAAACCACTGGAAACAACCACTTTGTGTTTCTTTTCTGAACATTTGTCTGGAATCCAAATTGGAAATACTCAAAATACTTAGAAGTCTACAGAAATGGGGGAAATAGGCCAATAAATAATCCCCAGCACTTTCTAACAAAACTCTCATTTTACATGGAAGAACAATGGAAAAATAAGATTTGATTTACAGCAAAATTCCTAAGGGCAATGGTGAAGGTTGAAATTTTTTGTAATAAGCACTTTATAAATATGAAAAAATATTTCAACTCACTTTCTAGGAGAACATTTTCCCATATACTACCAGACTAGCCCTCCTACTGTAAATGATGAGAAAATTAACCCAACAAATGTGTGTATACACATATATACATATAAATATATCAAATGTTTTATATAATTAGATAACAGCTAATGCAAGAACATTATCCTTGAGAGAATGGACATGCACAAAGGCAGTCCCACTTTCAATGCTGTCCTTTCCTTGGGGACAAATTTCTGGCCAGTGTGCAATGCAATGGAGTCCAAACAAATCATGTGGTCCTGCTGAGTGGAGAAGGCAAAAATCAGAGTTTGGGGCAGATGAAGCAGCTATAATCTATGAATGAGAGCAATGGAGAAGAAAGGAATCCAAAGAAGTCAAGAAGAAATTCCTCCAAAGTATTTGGCTAAGATTGCACTGTCTATACACAGAATGAGACTGTACAGAATTACCAGAAGTTGGCAGCTATGAGGTTGAGAATGAAGCATAGATACTAGAGGCTGAGACATGCTGGGGACACTGATGTTCTAACACACCCCTAGTACATTGAGCATCTAATAGAGACTCCATTGAGGCCATGCTTTAAGAGTTATGTCCTCCTTCCAGAATAAGATTTCTATAGTCCTACCCTAACACAGTCTGAAACCAGGTCTTGATAACATCTATGTAGGAGATGGAGTTTGGAGATTGATTCTTGCTAATTTAGAAAGGTTTGGAAAACATACTGGGCTTTCCCCAGGCATAAAAGACATAAAATCAAACCTATCCAAGTTCAGGGTGATCAGCAGTGATTGAACTGACTACTACAATAAAAGTCAATGCTTTAGAGGAAGGCAACAGAACCTAACACCTTCACAATGTATAAGCCACAATACCCAATATAAAGCTTAAAAAAATTATCAGTTACTCAAAGAAACATAAAAATGTGTTTCATACTAAAAAACAATTAAAAAGATAGTCAATAGAAGCCAACCCAGTGATGGCAAAAATATTGGATTTATCAAATTGTGTCTATTATAAAATATTCAAGTAATTATAAAATATATTAAAAATATATGGTCTTAATAAGATAGTACACAATCTGTAAAGAACAATTGGAAACAATAAAAGAGAACCAAATGGAAATTCTTGCTCTTAAAATTATAATAACTGAAATTAAAAAATTAACTGGATGGCCAATGTACTATTGGATTATACTACAAAGTATAAAATAAAAATCCATGACATAATACTGAAACACTTTTTGATAAAATAATAGCCAAAAATTCAATTGCTAAACATTTGAATATTACATAATAAAGAATGTCAGAGTTTGAGTCTTTCAGAGAATATTTAGCAATTTATATAGTAGAGTGTGAATTATTGATAACACTGGGCATTCTAATATTGGATTAATTACGGGGCATGGAGTGTCATGGTATAAATAAATCTTACTATATATTTTAAAGCTGTTGTTAATTATGAATGCTAATAGCAAAGTGGCTGAGAATATATTTTAAAAGTAGATATGGGGAAAAAGTATTAAGTTATTGGACCAAGACAAAGCAGTGAAAGATAATCAAGGCAGATGAAAAGTATTTATTTCACAATTTTAGGTCAAAGCTATATAGTTGAGCGCTAAGAAGCAATGGTTTTGTACAGCATTGAGCTGGTCTCCAGAGAAGTGATCCAAACTTGTTTTCCTATATGATATACAAAGACTTCATAAAAATGATTCAATCTCTCTTTGTCATCATCTCTTTTCTGTATTACTCATTTATCTGCCATACACACTTGTCAAAGAAACTTAAGAATTCAGTGGTTCCTGATGAGATCAGCTTGACCTTTTTATTTCCTTGTATTCAAAGAAAGCTCATATCTTTAAGTGCTTCACTGAGGCAGCAATGCCCTTTAACAGGTATGAATCACTCATTACCTTGATGGATTTTCAGGGAAGGGCAAGTAACATTCAGAAGTCTCAAAGGCATATTTTCCTCTCCCCCTCACCAACCTTGCAACTTAAGATTGAAGAATTGCTTTTGGTATATCTCTCTGCTGCTATATAACCAGAAATTACAGCTGACTCTGTCTGCTAATCTGGACATTTTCAAAACAGTTAATTTTCCATAAGGTTTCCATTACTCATTTTTCCAACTGACTGAGTAACTGTACGTATACCTTCTGGCACTCGCTCTGAAAGCTGATCCATTAACTTTGCAAAAGAAAAAAAAATACAGTCCCTTGTTAATTATCTTATTTAATACTGCCTAAACCAGAAAGTATTCAGTCATCCTGGGAACCAGGCTGCAATCCAATCTTGTTTCCATTTACAAGAAGCATCCTCACACCTCTGTTTTAAAGGAAATTTAAACATGGATGAAGCTGATAAGCTTTGTAGTTTGACACTTGGGTATTGTCTCCAGTGGACTAATGATGATAAATCATTATTGATTCCTACTAAACTGAACAAAATGTGAATATTTCATGAGGGATCAAACATTTTCGATTCACTCCATGACAACATATAAAGATATGGTTCCCATTTTGGGCATCTCATATTTAGCAAAATTAACAAAATCAATAAAATTGTACAATCCCCATCACTAGGATATGAATACTTTATGATATATTTTTTACATAGAGAATCTTATTATGAATTAAGCAGGTAATTGTAAAAATATATATTTTTTTCCTATTTGGACTAGTAATCTAATTGAAGCTACTGATATCTTTTCTCTAAGGCAAAGAGGAAATGTTTAGAATTAAAGACAGAGTAGTAAGATTACTTTTGGTAATGTTAGTGGTATTTTTAAATCTAAGATTCATTAATAAATAATGTTTGGTTCAGTAATTACAAAGTGTGAATAAATGTTGAAGCTTTAGCTCTGACATTAGAATCCGATATGGATTCTAGTATCAATTCTGTTACTTACCAGTTTACTTACATAATTCTCTGAACCTCAGTTTTCTTCATTTGGAAAACAGAAACCTTGGCTTACAGAATTTTTTCAATGTTAAATGAAAAGTATATGTGTGGATCTTGTGTTTATTTGTGTGTGTAGTTTTATTTATGTACACAAATCACATTGTCTGCTTAATTGTGATGTCTTACAAACATTTCCTCTGAATTATTTTCATTTTTAATTATATTTTTTTAATTTGATGAATATAACATTTACTTCATTTCTAGTTGTCCTAACTGCCAATTTTATTAGCTTTTGAATTATGGTACTTAAAAGAGTAAGTCTTCCTTCACAATTAAAATTATATCTTTGATTTAATTTAGAGCTTTACAGTTCACGGTGTATCTTTAGACATTACAGTCTTTAAGGCCCCCAGTAATTCTGGAATATTACCATCATTGGGCTAAATATCTTTATTTCACATATTAAAAAGAACTGGATGTTTAGAGAATACAGCAATTTGACTGCAGTCAAATGTATAAGTGATGGATCTGAGAATAGAGACTGTACCTTTTCAACCTAACTTGGAAGTTTTTTGGAAAGGTATTAGGCAAATACGTTGTCACAGACATTGCTTTTTTCTTTTTTTGGTTTAATATTTATTTATTTATTTATTTAACATCTTTATTGGAGTATAATTGCTTTACAATGGTGTGTTAGTTTCTGCTTTATAAAAAAGTGAATCAGTTATACATATACATATGTTCCCATGTCTCTTCCCTCTTGCATCTCCTTCCATCCCACCCTCCCTATCCCACCCATCCAGGTGGTCACAAAGCACCAAGCTGATCTCCCAGTGCTATGTGGCTTCTTCCCACTAGCTATCTGTTTTACATTTGGTAGTGTATATATGTCCATGCCACTCTCTCACTTTGTCCCAGCTTCCCCTTCCCCCTCCCCATATCCTCAAGTCCATTCTCTAGTAGGTCTGTGTCTTTATTCCCGTGGTGGGAGTCAAAAAAGGTGGATCAAAAAAGATCTTGCTGTGATTTATGTCGAAGAGTGTTCTTCCTATGTTTTCCTCTAAGAGCTTTATAGTGTCCAATCTTACATTTAGGTCTCGAATCCATTTTGAGTTTATTTTTGTGTATGGTGTTAGGGAGTGTTCTAATTTCATTCTTTTACATGTAGCTGTCCAGTTTTCCCAGCACCACATATTGAACAGGGTGTCTTTTCTCCCTTGTATATTCTTGCCTCCTTTATCAAAAATAAGGTGACCATATGTGCGTGGGTTTATCTCTGGGCTATCTATCCTGTTCCATTGATCTATATTTCTGTTTTTGTGCCAGTACCACACTGTCTTGATTACTGTAGCTTTGTAGTATAGTCTGAAGTCAGGGAGCCTGATTCCTCCAGCTCCGTTTTTCATTCTCAAGATTGCTTTGGCTATTTGGGGTCTTTTGTTTTTTCAAACAAATTTTGAAATTTTTTGTTCTAGTTCTGTGAAAAATGCCAGTGGTAGTTTGATAGGGATTGCATTGAATCTGTAGATTGCTTTGGGTAGTAGAGTCATTTTCACAATATTGATTCTTCCAATCCAGGAGCATGGTATATCTCTCCATCTATTTGTATCATCTTTAATTCTTTCATCAGTGTCTTATAATTTTCTGCATACAGGTCTTTAGTCTCCTTAGGTAGGTTTATTCCTAGATATTTTATTCTTTTTGTTGCAATGGTAAATGGGAGTGTTTTCTTGATTTCACTTTCAGATTTTTCATCATTAGTGTACAGGAATGCAAGAGATTTCTGTGCATTAATTTTGTATCCTGCTACTTTACCAAATTCATTGATTAGCTCTAGTAGTTTTCTGGTAGCATCCTTAGGATTCTCTATGTATAGTATCATGTCATCTGCAAACAGTGACAGCTTTACTTCTTTTCCAATTTGGATTCCTTTTATTTTTTTTTCTTCTCTGATTGCTGTGGCTAAAAGTTCTAAAACCATGTTGAATAACAGTGGTGAGAATAGGCAACCTTGTCTTGTTCCTGATCTTAGTGGAAATGGTTTCAGTTTTTCACCATTGAGGATGATGTTGGCTGTGGGTTTGTCATATATGGCCTTTATTAGGTTGAGGAAAGTTCCCTCTATGCCTACTTTCTGCAGGGTTTTTATCATAAATCGGTGTTGAATTTGGTCGAAAGCTTTCTCTGCATCGACTGAGATGATCATATGGTTTTTCTCCTTCAATTTGTTAATATGGTGTATCACATTGATTTGCGTATATTGAAGAATCCTTGCATTCCTGGAATAAACCCCACTTGATCATGGTGTATGATCCTTTTAATGTGCTGTTGGATTCTGTTTGCTAGTATTTTGTTGAGGATTTTTGCATCTATGTTCATCAGTGATATTGGCCTGTAGTTTTCTTTCTTTGTGACATCCTTGCCTGGTTTTGGTATCAAGGTGATGGTGGCCTCGTAGAATGAGTTTGGGAGTGTTCCTCCCTCTGCTATATTTTGGAAGAGTTTGAGAAGGATAGGTGTTAGCTCTTCTCTAAATGTTTGATACAATTCGCCATCTGGTCCTGGGCTTTTGTTTGTTGGAAGATTTTTAATCACAGTTTCAATTTCAGTGCTTGTGATTGGTCTGTTCATATTTTCTATTTCTTCCTGGTTCAGTCTTGGCAGGTTGTGCATTTCTAACAATTTGTCCATTTCTTCCAGGTTGTCTATTTTATTCACATAGAGTTGCTTGTAGTAATCTCTCATGATCCTTTGTATTTCTGCAATGTCAGTTGTTACTTCTCCTTTTTCATTCCTAATTCTATTGATTTGAGTCTTCTCCCTTTTTTTTTTGATGAGTCTGGCTAATGGTTTATTAATTTTGTTTATCTTCTCAAAGAACCAGCTTTTAATTTTATTGATCTTTGCTATCATTTCCTTCATTTCTTTTTCCTTTATTTCTGATCTGATCTTTATGATTTCTTTCCTTCTGCTAACTTTGGTTTTTTTTTTCCTCCTTTCTCTAATTGCTTTAGATGAAAGGTTAGGTTGTTTATTTGAGATGTTTCCTGTTTCTTAAGATAGGACTGTATTGCTGTAAACTTCCCTCATAGAACTGCTTTTGCTGCATTCCATAGGTTTTGGGTCGTTGTTTCTCCATTGTCATTTATTTCTAGGTATTTTTTGATTTCCTCTTTGATTTCTTCAGTGATCACCTGGTTATTAAGTATTGTATTGTTTAGCCACCATGTGTTTGTATTTTTTACAGATCTTTTCCTGTAATTGATATCTAGTCTCATTGCGTTGTGGTCAGAAAAGATACTTGATACAATTTCAATTTTCTTAAATTTACCAAGGCTTGATTTGTGACCCAAGATATGATCTATCCTGGAGAATGTTCCATGAGGACTTGAGTAGAATGTGTATTCTGTTGTTTTTGGATGGAATTTCCTATAAATATCAATTAAGTCCATCTTGTTTAATGTATCATTTAAAGCTTGTGTTTCCTTATTTATTTTCATTTTGGATGATCTGTCCATTGGTGAAACTGGGGTGTTGAAGTCCCCTACTATGTTTGTGTTACTGTCTATTTCCCCTTTTACGGCTGTTAGTATTTGCCTTATGTATCAAGGTGCTCCAATGTTGGGTGCATAAATATTTACAATTGTTATATCTTCTTCTTCGATCAATCCCTTGATCATTATGAAGTGTCCTTCTTTGTCTCTTCTAATAGTCTCTTCTAATAGTCTTCTAATAGTCTTTATTTTAAAGTCTATTTTGTCTGATATGAGAATTGCTACTCCAGCTTTCTTTTGATTTCCATTTGCATGGAATATCTTTTTCCATCCCCTCACTTTGTCTGTATGTGTCCCTAGGTCTGAAGTGGATCTCTTGTAGACAGCATATATATGTAAAAGGGAGAAAAAATAGAAAGAAAGAGGATAAAATAAAATAGTGAAATAAAATAAAGTTATTAAAATAAAAAATAAAAAATAATTATTAAGAAAAAAGTTTAGGGAAAAAAAATGGACAGACAGAACCCTAGCACAAATGGTGAAAGCAAAGCTATACAGACAAAATCACACACAGAAGCATACACATACACACTCACAAAAAGAGAAAAAGGGGAAAAATAATATATCTTTGCTCCCAAAGTCCACCTCCTCAATTTGGGATGATTCATTGTCCGTTCAGGTATTCCACAGATGCAGGGTACATCAAGTTGATGGTGGAGATTTAATCTTCTGCTCCTGAGGCTTCTAGGAGAGATTTCTCTTTCTCTTCTTTGTTTGAACATCTCCTGGGGTTTAGCTTTGGATGTGGCCCCGCCTCTACATGTAGGTCGCCTGAGGGCGTCTGTCCTTCACTCAGACAGGACGGGGTTAAAGGAGCAGCTGATTCAGGGGCTCTGGCTTACTCAGGCCGGGGGGAGGGAGGGGTACGGATGTGGGGCGAGCCTGCGGCGTCAGAGGCCAGCGTGAAATTGCACCAGCCTGAGGCGCACCGTGCGTTCTCCGGAGGATGTTGTCCCTGGGTCACGGGACCCTGGCAGTGGCGGGCTGCACAGGCTCCCAGGAGGGGAGGTGTGGAGAGTGACCTGTGCTCGCACACAGGCTTCTTGTTGGCGGCAGCAGCAGCCTTAGCGTCTCATGCCCCTCTCTGTGGTCCGCGCTGATAGGCACCGCTCGCGCCCGTCTCTGGAGCTCCTTTAAGCAGCGCTCTTAATCCCCTCTCCTCACGCACCAGGAAACAAAGAGGGAAGAAAAAGTCTCTTGCCTCTTCGGCAGCTCCAGACTTTTTCCCGGACTCCCTCCCGGCCAGCCGTGGCGCACTAACCCCTTCAGGCTGTGTTCACGCCGCCAACCCCAGTCCTCTCCCTGCGCTCCGACCAAAGCCGGAGCCTCAGCTCCCAGCCCCGCCCGCCCCGGCGAGGGAGCAGCCGAGCCTCTTGGGCTGGTGAGTGCCGGTCGGCACCGATCCTCTGTGCGGGAATCTCTCCGCTTTGCCCTCCGCACCCCTGTTTCTGCGCTCTCCTCCGCGGCTCCGAAGCTTCCCCCTCCGCCACCCACAGTCTCTGCCCGCGAAGGGGCTCCTAGTGTGTGGAAACCTTTCCTCCTTCACGGCTCCCTCCCACTGGTACAGGTCCCGTCCCTATCCTTTTGTCTCTGTTTATTCAGTTTTCGTTTTCTCTACCCAGGTACGTGGGAAGTTTCTTGCCTTTTGGGAGGTCTGAGGTCTTCTGCCAGCGTTCAGTAGGTGTTTGTAGGAGTTGTTCCACGTGTAGATGTACTTCTGATGTATCCGTGGGGAGGAAGGTGACCTCGGCGTCTTACTCTTCAGCCATCATGAAGCTCCTCCGTCACAGACATTTCTTATTATGAACCTCTGTCAGTTCTCTCCTTCCTTGTAGCTGTATGCACCCGGGGGCCATAGACTGTCAGGGGCTATGTTTTCTAGCGTCCCTTCTAATACAAGACACTTGTATGACTAAGTCCAGGGAAATGAAATGTGATCAGAACAATTTGAGCAACTTCAGAATTGCTCAAATTCAGAATGAATGTGTACAGCATTGCGGGGCTTTTTTTTTTTTAATTGAAGTATAGTTGATTTACAGTGTTGTGTTAATTTCTGCTGTATGGCAGAGTGATTCATTTATACATGTATATACATATATGTATATATGCATATATATATACACATTCTTTTTTATATTCTTTTCCATTATGGTTTATCACAGGATATTGAATATAGTTCCCTGTGCTATACAGTGGGCACTTGTTGTTTATTCAGTGCTCTTATTTGCTGCAAAGGCTTTGTTTTCAAATTCTAAAAGAATGAAAGCTTAGCATATCTCCCTCTTACATTAGTTAACTCAGCAACACTGGAGAGGAGTGGACTCAGCAGCAAGATTTTGCTGGAAAGAACATGAGGCTTTTAATAAAAACATGATGTGGAGGTGAAAAGTTGACTTCTAGTTGAAAAAATAGGAAGCAACAGATTCATATCATTGCCCAAATTGTTAGTCTTTCAACTCTGCATGAAGTGGATATAGAGAAAGCTAAAAAATTCCCCAGGAAGCTTTGAACTTGTTTATGTGCCAAAATCTATCATATATTTTGATTATTCTTTATTGGGCCTTTGCCCCCTCTAGAGATGTAAAGAGGGGGAAAATGCCTTTGAATGCTAGATAGGTTTAGGTTCTATCTTTACCAAATGTAAGACACTGAAAAAATCACTTTACCAGTTCATCCCTTCCATCCCTAGATGTAATATAACTACAAAGTATTACCTGACTAGGCATTTGTGAGTTTTCAATACACTGAAAAGCTTCAGAAGTAATAAATAATAGTCACTCTTTGAGAGTAAGTTATATGCATTTTGATATCTATATCATAAATGTCCCAGCTCTAACATTAATACAAGGTAACTCAAATGTATAAGCCAAAATTTTCTATCAGCCACATTGAAAAATTATTTAAGAGCAAAATCAGTATAACACTTTCTGTAACCCATTATACCTAAAAATCATCTCAACATGCAATCAATATGAAAATTATTAAGAAGATATTTTACATTCTTATTTTATCTATACCAAGGTTTTGTAATCAGTTATGTATATTACACTTCTCAATCTGGATTGGCCACATGTTAAGTATGTAATAGTCTCTGTGACCAATGGCTACCTTGGACAGTGCAAATATATATGGTTTAACACAGAGTAGTTATTCAAGATCAAGATGTGTTTTCAATGAATAATTACCCAAGTTATAGATAAGGCAGAGGAGAGCAAGATTGAAAATATTTCTCTTAGCCACTACTTTATATACAGATTGTACATAATTGAAGTAGAATAAAACAATCTGCAATGTGTAGTTATTGATGATTAAATGCTTTACTCTTTTGAACATGATCTTAATCAAAATGGATTTTACTGTGTACATTATTAACTATGTATAAATAGGCGTAAATGTCATTCTACTAGAGCATAAATGGGAGGATCAGATACTGAGTTTGAATTAATCAAACAAGCATTTGAACTACTCAAATGATTTTCTTAAACCTCACAGGGTAACTATAAAATAGTCTTTTCAATAAATTCTGGACTATTTCTTTTAGTCTGTTAATTTTCATGATTTCTCTCATCTATTTTTATTTATTTATAGTAGGGACATATTGATGATAATACAAATTTGTAATTTTATTTATAGATTTTGGAATTCTCTAACTTAGATGAATTTAGAATATCCCTGAGGACAGCATGCAACTTTAAAACATGTTTTAACTGTTCAGTAAATGAAAGATTTCTTCCAACAGGTGTCTGAAAAATTGCTATTCCTGGCCCTAAACAATCCTAGATCAAATACAAAATGAATAGTAAAATGTATTCTCCAGAATTATCCATTATCCCTGAGAGGTTAAACATGGCAGAAAATTTCTTAAAATTTTTGAAAAATTATACTTATCCCGATGCTTTAATAAATACTTTAAAACACAAAACACAAGTTTAACATCTGAAAATCAATTAATGTAATACATCACATAATTAACTTTCTGATTTTCAGATGTTTTTCACATAAAACACATTCCTGAAGTAAACCCAATTGATCATGCTATATAATCCTTTTTGTTTGTTGCTGAATTTAGTTAGTTTGAACCAATAAGTCTTTCAGCCTCTGCTGAAGGGCTATGGGTACATATGTTAGGATGAACCTTCACTGCTCTAGCAGTTTACACTCTGCTTTAGCTTTCACTTCATGTTTCCACAGAGCCTCAAGATAAACCAAAAGTGAGAGATTAGGACCTTCTGAGTCATTTCCTGGGCATGTTCAGAGCCCTGCATGTGCACATGTCTTTCTAGATAACCGGAAATATGTGACAAATATTTAAAGCTTCTGTGAACATCTTATTCCCTAGATTTTCCTTTCAGCCTCCTGTTTGCCCCCAAATGGTATTGATACTTTAGGCAGCTGCAGTGTTGAACAATTGCTGCTGATTGTTTTTGGCAAATATCCTGGGGATAGCACTGTTTGCCTTCAGTGGGCTCTGAGTCAGGTTAAATAAAGACTAACTCTGAGAAGAGGGTTTTTTCAGGGAGCAGCCAGGCATGTCAAATAGTAACAATTCTCTGGGAATGGGGCTTTTAGGGAGCTATAATTACCTATGTGTTAGGCCATATGGTCAATGGTCTAAGTCACTTATGCTCCTTTCTTGTTCTTTTTGCTTGCTGTGCCTCAGCATGCCCATCTTTTATTGATGTGTCTTCTACTTCACCAGTGCCGTGTCATGCTATAAACAGTCTGCTATTAAAATCATCCATTGAATTACTAATATCATATATTAATATCAATAGTAACATAATCATTGTAAGCTCCTTATCTTTCTCTATTGTCTATTTTATTCTCTAGGTTATTGATCAGATAGCCATAACTCTTCATATGTTTGTGTTTTTAAAACTTTGTTGATATAGAATTTGCAGACCATAAAATTATCTTAATTTTTAAATTTCAGCTTTATTGAGGTATAATTGACTTATTTAAACTTTCTGAGTATTAATTTCCTCATTGTAAAACAGGGCAATACATGCATTTCATAGGCATCTGTAAACGTCGAATGAGCTAATTTATGAAAACTATTCACAGAACACTAGGTATACAGAGCTCAATAAATAGAAGCTATTATTGTGAAATAGCATTATGTTTAGAAATCAGAAGACTCACATTCTAGTGATTTTAGTGTAGATCCTGCATTTAGCAGTTGTTTCCTTGGGCAATAATAGTTAGTTGAATTTCAATTTTCTCACCAGTAAAATGGGGAAATAATTTCTGTCCTACCCTTCCTTCTCATAGCACTGTCCAAAGGATATGAGAATGCTCTGTAAGCCGTTCAGTGCTAAGGAGATATGAAGAACTTCTAGTTGCCCAGTAGAATTTCTATTTGTCTAGCTTTCAAATCAGTCAAGTGTTTACACTTTAGGAGTGCTGGGAATAGGCTTGAGGGAGGCAAGTGACAAAACTGGAAAATGAAGCTTTTTAGCTAGACCCAAACTTACCAGATTTAAGGTTCACCTCTGCAATACTCTGTTTCCCTTACTTTCTTTTGAAAGGATATGAATGAATCAAGATATTAATGCAAGGAGAAGCAACTGATTCCTGAGGACATGGGCTATCTTCCCAGGATACTTGATCCACTGTAGATGCTAAAAACTTAGCCTTTGATAGATTGAGAATGCATGGCCAGCATAATCCACGGGAAGAGGAATGCTTCTCTTCCAAATTGTGACGATGTATCCTCAGTTCTCCATGACTCGGGAAGAGGCAGGTTGAATGGGAAAAAGGAAGTGAGCAGGAAGAAAACCTGAGGGAAATAGAATGATGCATGAAGAGGAAGAGAAACTCTTAGAAATGAGAAGAGGAAACACCATCCTCAAATTAAATTTGTTGGCATGAAAAGATGCTGGAGGGAAGGGGTGTTGGAGGGAAGGGATGCTGCCTCTGGACCAGTCAAAAAACATTTGCTAATGAAGAAACTAAAGCAGAGGGGTAAAATGAGTAACTCAGGGTTACTTATAAGAGCTGACACTCTAGCAGTCATTGGTGATTTTCTATGGTGTTTAAAAAATAACAACAAAATCTTGATGTTATCTTTGACATCTCTCCCTCTGTCTCTCACACTCAAATTCATCTGTAAACAACTTCTTTTGAACCTATTTTAAAATATATGCAGAACCTGACCACCCCTCATCATCTGTACCACTACCATCCTAGGCAAGCCACCTTCATCTATCTCCTGAATTAGTGAATGGTCTCATGCTTTCCCCTTGCCCCCCAGCAGAGTGATCTCTGTAAAAACTTTAGATCATATTACCTCTCTGTTCAACACATTCACTGCCTTCCCATCTTAGAGTAAAATTCAAAGAGCTGACCATCACCTAGGAAGCCCTGAATAAACCTACCTCCCCTATGCTTCTTTCATTTCATATCCTACCACTACCCCCCCACCCACCTTATTCCATCCAGCCAGAATATCTCTGATATTCCTTTGACAAAAGCAGCATGCTCCTACCTTGGGACCTTTGTACTTGGTGGTTCCCTCTGCCTGAAACACTCTTCCCTCAGATATCCACATGGCTCACTTCTCACTCCTTCAGGTCTACTCCAGGGTCAGCTTATCAGACCACCTTCCCAGCCAGCTTCCTTAATTAGTGCCCACACACTCAGCCCTCCAGTCCTCTACTTCAGCAGACCCCAAACTTTTTGACACAAGGGACTGGTTTCGTGGAAGACAGTTTTTCCATGGACTGACAGGGTGCGGGGGGAGGCAGATGGTTTCGGGATGATTCAAGCGCATTACATTTATTGTGCACTTTATTTCTATTATTATTACATTGTGATATAATAATGAAATAATTATACAACTCACCATAATTCAGAATCAGTGGGAGCCCTGAGCTTGTTTTCTCTTGTATCTTAGTTTTTAATAATTTGTCAGGCACTGTATATAAAAGAAGTGTAGAGGCTGCAAATGGTGATATATTCATTACCAGAGAGGATTTTCCTTTTTCTGTTAGGTTTGGGGATGGTCACCCCCATCCAATCTAGGATTAAGCTCGTTCAGCATAGGGTAAAATTTTCAGAAAATTTAGCTACTTTTGGTTAACCACATTACACCATAACTCTGTATTCCTTCAAGACTTTTAATTGAGCATCTCATGGGATTTTGGCTATACTGGAAGACTATGAGGATTTAATTCTTCCAAAGATAACTTTTGTAAGGTTTTCTCTTTAGCATCTGCCCGCCCGATAATGCTTCACAATTTGGGAAGAGTCTTGAGAGAAATTTCCTCCTTGGTTTTAAGGGGTCCTCCATCCTCTGACCTTATCATACTAGCACATACCCAAGTCAAAATGTCTGTTGGTTTCTCTATCCTACAGCAGCTACCTTCTGCCACTGGACTTGAACCTCCATCTGAGCCCTAAATCAGAGCTTCTACATAGTATTTGCTGTACATTCTAGTGTGAATTCATCACTCATTTCAGTACCTTAATCTCTGGCCTATTTTGCTTCTGCTTAGATCCAATTTATATCTGACAGGGGTAGGCCCTAAACTCCTAAGCAGTGAAAATCTAAGGGAGATCTCACTTTCCTTTTCAGAGCTTTCCTCCTAAGTCCTTACCCATGTCACTCAGCCTGACAATTCAGCCAGGGCTGTGTAGAGGAAACCAGGATTATATAATCAGTCCTCAAAATCTTCACATTTTGTCATTCCAGACTCTCATACCAGTTAAAAGCTCTGCAAGTTTTTCTTTCTTTAGCAACAGTCCACTGTCTGATCCTAAGCCTATGCCTCAAATTGGCAAATGCATTCATACTAAAATGCAGCTGCTTATCCATCAGTTCACTTCTGAATGTTTATCTCCTCTGTGGAAATTTATTTCATGTAGTCTTCTTAGCTTCCACAGATCTCTAATGTCTTTATTTATTCATTTTTTGACACACAATAAACTGAATTTATTTAAAGAGTAAAATTTGTTAAATTTTGACATAATGGTTATACCCATGAAACTGTCACCACAATCAAGATAGTGAATATATCACTATATAATCCTCATGCTTTTTTGTAATTCCTCCCTCTCTCTCCTTCCTGTCCCCCACCCCAGGAAACCCTGACCTACTTTCTGTATCAAATGTCTTTAAAATATAATTTATAATTTGTCTTTTTTGTTGTTATCAGTATTAAAAAAGATAAAACTTCCAAAGAAAAAAACTGCACAGCCACAGAAGAAATGTAAATATCATACTCAGTTGAGAAAATGATAAATCTCATTATTAAAAGGAAAATGCAAATCAGTCAATAAGGTATCATCCTTCATCTATTAAACTAGAAAGTAGAATAAAAGGGAAAGAATGTTTTCTGCTGTTACATGTCAGAATCTGTCGACATTTTCTTAAAAAATAATAAAGTAGTATGTTTAAAGAGGCTAAGTGGGTTCATACTCTTTAAGCGAGTTTTTCTCTCTCAAATATGTGGGAGGTAATTTGATAAAAGTAAAACTTTTACAAGAATTATTATATAGTTAATTAAAATAGGGAAAAATTGACAAAACCCTCAATGTACAAAATAGGAGAGTGTTTAAATAAGATATGCACACTTATAAAGGATTATTATACTATTAAATTGGTGTTTTCAAGATATTTGTAATGTCATGGAAAAATATTTGCAGCAAAATGTTTATTTTAAAACAGGTTACCTAATTACCCCAATAATAATTTCAGTAATAAAATGCAATAGGTTTGTAAATCTAAAATCTACTGTCTGTAGAAAATAATGAGCTGTAAGTAAGCTCATATATTAAGTGTTTTCTTCTTTATCATGAAATTATGGATTATTCTTTATACTTTTTTTCTAATTTTTAAGTTTCCTACAATAAGTATGTGTTGCTCTTGAAATCTGAAAAACAGTAAGGAGTTACATTAAAATGATTGGGAAGATTTTGATATAAATAATTAAGTCTAGGATGTGTATAAAAGGCCAAATATATGTATTTATGTCTAATATCCTTTTTTAATTGACATGACATTGGTTTATAACATTATATAAGTTTCATGTGTGCAACATTCTATTTTGACTTCTGTATACACTACAGTGGCTCACCACCAAATGTTTAGTTTCCATCTGTCACCTTATAGTTGACACCCTTTACCCATTTTGTCTTTCGCCCACACCCCTTCTTTTCTGGTAATCACTACTCTGCTCTCTGTACCTATATGTTTGTTTTTATTTGGTTTGGTTTGTTTGTTTATTTTGTTTGTTTTTATATTCCACATATGAGTGAAATTGTACAGTATTTGCCTTTCCCCGTCTGATTTATTTCACTTAGTGGAATACTCGCAATGTCCATCCATGTTGTAGCAAATGGCAACATTTCATCTTTTTTTATGGATGAGTAGTATTCCATCATTTATATCCATTCATCTGTTGATGGGCACGTAGATTGTTTCTATATCTTGGCTATTGTAAATAATGCCGCAGTGAACATAGGGATGCGTATATCTTTTCGAATTAGTGTTTTCATATTTTTCAAATAAATACCCAGAAGTAGAATATCTGGATCATAGGGTAGTTCTTTTTTTTTTTTTTTTTTTTTTGCGGTACGCGGGCCTCTCACTGTTGTGGCCTCTCCCGTTGCGGAGCACAGGCTCCGGACATGCAGGCTCAGCGGCCATGGCTCACGGGCCTAGCTGCTCCACGTCATGTGGTATCCTCCCGGACCGGGGCATGAACCCGTGTCCCCTGCATCGGCAGGTGGACTCTCAATGACTGCGCCACCAGGGAAGCCCTAGGGTTGTTCTATTTTTAATGTTTAAAAGAATCTCCTTATTATTTTCCATACAGGCTGTACCAGTTTACATTCCCACCAACAGTGTATGAGGATTCCCTTTTCTCCACATCCTCTCCAATACTTGTAATTCCTTGCCGTTTTTTTATAACAGCCATGAGGTGATATCTCATTGTGGTTTTGATTTTCATTTCCTTAGTAATTAGTGATATTGAACATCTTTTCATGTGCCTTTTGCCATCTGTATGTCTTCTTTGAAAAGAATCTCTATTCAGCTTCTCTGCCCATTTTTTAATCAGGTTGTTTTCTGTTGTTGTTGTGTTATGGATTTGTATGAGGTTTTTATACATTTTGGATATTGCTCCCTTATCAGCTATATGATGTGCAGTATCTTCTCCCATTCTGTAGGTTGTCTTTTCTTTTTGTTGATGGTCTCCTTTGCTGTACAGAAGCTTTTTAATTTGATATAGTCCCATTTGTTTTATTTTCTTTGGTTTCCCTTGCCTGAGGAGACCTATCTGGAAAGATGTTAAGACTGATATCAAAGAGCATATGACCTATGTTTTCCACTAGGAGTTTAATGGATTCACGTCTTACATTCAAGTCTTTACTCTGTTTTGAGTTGATTTTTTGTGTATGGTGTAAGATAGTGGTCTAGTGTCATTCTTTTGCATGTGCCTGTCCAGTTTTTCCGGCAACATTTATTGAAGAGACTATTTCTCCACTGTATGTTCTTTGCTCCTATGTTTTAACTTAATTGTCCATAAAAGTGTGAGTTTAATTCTGGGCCCACAATTCTGTTCCATTGATCTGTGTGTCTATTTTTTGCCTGTACCAAGATGTTTTGATTATTATAGCTTTGTAGTGCCTCTTGAAATCACAAAGTATGATACCTCCAGCTTTGTTCATTTTTCTCAGAATTGCTTTGGCTATTTTGGGTCTTCTGTGATTCACTATAAATTTTAATGTTTTTGTTGTTTTTCTGTGAAAAATGTCACTGGGATTTCAATAGGGATTGCACTGAATCTGTACATTGGTTTAGGTAATACAGACATTTTAACAATGTTAATTCATCAAGTCCATGAGCATAGAATATCTTTGCATTCCTTTGTTTCTTCTTCAATTTCTTTGAACAATATGTTATATAGTTTTCAGTGCACAGGTTTTCCACCTCCTTAGTTAATACAATTTATAGGTATTTTATTGTTTTGATGCAGCTGTAAATGGAATTGTTTTCTTAATTTCTCTTTCTCCTAGCTCATTGTTAGTGTATAGAAACACTATTTTGCATATTGATTTTGTATTCTGCAACTTTACTGTATTTGTCTATTATTTCTAATAGTTTTCTGGTGGATTCTTTAGGTATTTCATATATAAACTCATGTCACCTGCAAATAGGCACAATTATACTTCCCCCTTTTCAATTTGGATGCCTTTTATTTATTTTTCTTACCTGATTGTTCTGGCTAGGACTTCCAATACTATGTTGAATAAGAGTGGTAAACGTGGACGTCCTTGTTTTAGCCCTGATCTTAGAGGAATAGCTTTCATTTTTTCACCCTTGATTTTAATGTTAGCTATGACTTTATATGTGGCCTCTATTATGTTGAGGTACATTCCTTCTATACCCATTCTATTGACGGTTATTATTTTGAATCATAAAGGGGTATTCAATCTTGTCAAATGCTTTTTCCGCATCTATTGAGATGATCATATGGGTTTTTTATCCTTCATTTTTTTAATGTGGTGCGTCATGTTGATTAATTTGCGGATGCTGAACTATGCTTGCATCTTGGAATAAATGCTATTTTATCATGGTGTATGATCCTTTTAATGTATGGTTGTATTTGGTTTGCTAACATTTTGTTGAGAATTTTTGCATCTATGTTCATCAGAGATATTGGCCTGTAATTTTCAAGGTGTGTCTCTCTGGTTTTGGTATCAGGGTAATTTTGGCCTCATAAAATGAGGGAGGACGCATTCCCTCCTCTTCAATTTTTTTGGAAGAATTTAAGAAGGATAGGTATTCAGTCTTCTTTGTATGTTTGGTAGAATTCACCTGTGAAGCTGTTGGGTCCTGGACTTTTGTTTTTGGGGAGGTTTTATTTTTTTACATTTTAATTTCTATTATTTTTTAACATCTTTATTAGAGTATAATTGCTTTACAATGGCATGTCAGTTTCTGCTGTATAACAAAGTGAATCAGTTATACATCCCCATATCTCCTCCCTCTTGCGTCTCCCTCCCACCCTCCCTATCCCAACCTCTAGGTGGTCACAAACCACCGAGCTGATCTCCCTGTGCTATGCGGCTGCTTCCCACTAACTATCTATTTTACTTTTAGTAGTGTATATATGTCCATGCCACTCTCTCACTTCATCCCAACTTACCCTTCCCCTCCCGTGTTCTCACGTCCATTCTCTAAGTCTGTGTCTTTCTTTCTGTCCTGCCAGTAGGTTCTTCAGAACCTTCCAGTAGGTTCTTCAGAACCTTTTTTTTTTTTTTTTTAGATTCCATATATATGTGTTAGCATATGGTATTTGTTTTTCTCTTTCTGACTTACTTCACTCTGTATGACACTCTCTAGGTCCATCCACTTCACTACAAATAACTCAATTTCGTTTCCTTTTATGGCTCAGTAATATTCCATTGTATATATGTGCCAGATCTTCTTTATCCATTCATCTGTTGATGGACACTTAAGCTGCTTCCATGTCCTGGCTATTGTAAATAGAGCTGCAGTGAACATTGTGGTACATGACTCTTTTTGAATTATGGTTTTCTCAGGGTATATGCCCAGTAGTCAGATTGCTGGGTCATATGGTAGTTCAATTTTTAGTTTTGTAAGGAACCTCCATACTGTTCTCCATAGTGGCTGTATCAATTTACATTCCCACCAACAGTGCAAGAGGGTTCCCTTTTCCCCACACCTTCTCCAGCATTTATTGTTAGTAGATTTTTTGATGGTGGCCATTCTGACTGGTGTGAGGTGACACCTCATTGTAGTTATGATTCTGTTAGCTACTATTCTGTTGAGGATTTTTGCATCTATGTTCATCAGTGATATTGGCCGGTAGTTTTCTTTTCTTGTGGCATGTTTTTCTGGTTTTGGTATCAGGGTGATGGTGGCCTCATAGGATGAGTTTGGGAGTGTTCCTCCTGCTGCTATATTTTGGAAGAGTTTCAGAAGGATAGGCATTAGCTCTTCTCTAAATGTTTGATAGAATTGCCTGTGAAGCCATTGTTTGTTGGAAGATTTTTAATCACAGTCTCAATTTCAGTGCTTGTGATTGGTCTGTTTATATTTTCTATTTCTTCCTGGTTCAGTCTTGGAAGGTTGTGCTTTTCTAAGAATTTGTCCATTTCTTCCAGGCTGTCCATTTTATTGGCATATAGTTGCTTGTAGTAATCTCCCATGATACTTTGTATTTCTGCAGT
The DNA here is from genome assembly GCF_964341445.2 of Mesoplodon mirus. NCBI lineage: Eukaryota > Metazoa > Chordata > Mammalia > Artiodactyla > Ziphiidae > Mesoplodon > Mesoplodon mirus. The sequence continues at coordinate 105,608,423 of NC_138985.1, forward strand.
TTCATTTGTTACTTCTCCTTTTTCATTTCTAATTCTATTCATTTGAGTCTTCTCCCTTTTTTTTCTTCGTGAGTCTGGCTAATGGTTTATCAATTTTATCTTCTCAAAGGACCAGCTTTTGGTTTTATTGATCTTTGCCTTAGTTTCCTTAATTTCTTTTTCATTGATTTCTGATCTGATCTTTATTATTTCTTTTCTTCTAACTTTGGGGTTTTTCTGTTCTTCTTTCTCTAATTGCATTAGGTGTAAATTTAGGTTGTTTATTTGAGATGTTTCTTGTTTCTTGAGGTAGGATTCTATTGCTATAAACGTCCCTCTTAGAACTGCTTTTGCTGCACCCCATAGGTTTTGGGTCATCGTGTTTTCATTGTCATTTGTTTCTAGGTATTTTTTGATTTCGTCTTTGATTTCTTCAGTGATCTCTTGGTTATTTAGAAGTATATTGTTTAGCCTCCATGTGTTTGTATTTTTTACAGATTTTTTCCTGTAATTTATATCTAGTCTCATAGCATTGTGATCAGAAAAGATAATTGATATGATTTCAATTTTCTTAAATTTACCAAGGCTTGATTTGTGACCCAAGATATGATCTATCCTGGAGAATGTTCCATGAGCACTTGAGAAGAAAGTGTATTCTCTTGTTTTTGGATGGAATGTCCTATAAATATCAATTAAGTCCACCTAGTTTAATGTATCATTCAAAGCTTGTGTTTCGTTATTTATTTTCATTTTGGATGATCTCTCCATTGGTGAAACTGGGGTGTTAAAGTCCCCTACTATGATTGCATTACTGTTGATTTCCCCTTTTATGGCTGTTAGCATTTGCCTTGTTTATTGATGTGTTCCTATGTCGGGTGCATAAATATTTACAATTGTTGTATCTTCTTCTTGGGTGGATCCCTTGAGCATTATGTAGTGTCCTTCTTTATCTCTTGTAATAGTCTTTATTTTAAAGTCTATTTTATCTGATATGAGAATTGCTACTCCAGCTTTCTTCTGATTTCCATTTGCATGGAATATCTTTCTCCATCCCCTCAATTTCAGTCTGTATGTGTCTCTAGGTCTGAAGTGGGTCCCTTTTAGACAGCATATAAATGGGTCTTGTTTTTGTATCCATTCAGCCAGTCTATGTCTTTTGGTTGGAGCATTTAAGCCATTTATATTTAAGGCAGTTATCGATATGTATGTTCCTATTACCATTTTCTTAATTGTTTTGGGTGTGTTATTGTAGGTCTTTTCCCTCTCTTGTGTTTCCTGCCTAGAGAAGTTCCTTTAGCATTTGTTGTATAGCTGGTTTGGTGGTGCTGAATTCTCTTACCTTTTGCTTGTCTGTAAACATTTTAATTCCTCCATCGAATCTGAATGAGATCTTTGCTGGGTAGAGGAATCTTGTTTGTAGGTTCCCTTTCATCACTTTAAATGTGTCCTGCCACTCCTTTCTGGCTTGCAGAGTTTCTGCTGAAAGATCAGCTGTTAACCTTATGGGGATTCCCTTGTATGTTATTTGTTGTTTTTCCCTTGCTGCTTTTAATATTTTTTCTTTGTATTTAATTTTTGATAGCTTGATTAATATGTGTCTTGGTATGTTTCTCCTCAGATTTATCCTGTATGGGACTCCCTGTGCCTCCTGGACTTGATTGACTATTTCCTTCCCATATTATGGAAGTTTTCAACTATAATCTTCAAATATTTTCTCAGTCCCTTTCTTTCTCTCTTCTTCTGGGACCCCTATAATTCAAATATTGGTGCACTTAATGTCCCAGATGTCTCTGAGATTGTCCTAATTCTTTTCATTCTTTTTTCTTTATTCTTCTGTGTGGTAGTTATTTTCACTATTTTATCTTCCAGGTCACTTATCTGTTCTTCTGCCTCAGTTATCCTGCTATTGATTCCTTCCAGAGAATTTTTAATTTCATTAATTTTCTTGTTCATCATTGCTTGTTTGCTCTTTAGTTCTTCTAGGTCCTTGCTAAATGTTTCTTTTATTTTCTCCATTCTGTTTCCAAGATTTTGGATCATCTTTACTATCAGTACTCTGAATTCTTTTTCAGGTAGACTGCCTATTTCCTCTTCATTTTTTTGGTCTGGTGGGTTTTTACCTTGCTCCTTCATCTGCTGTTTATTTCTCTATCTTCTCATTTTTCTTAACTTACTGTGTTTGTTGTCTCCACTTCACAGCCTGCAGGTTTGTAGTACCTGTTGTTTTTGATGTTTGCTTCCAGTGGGTAAGGTTGGTTCAGTGTGTTGTGTAGGCTTCCTGGTGGAGGGGACTGGTGCCTGTGTTCTGGTCGATAAGGTTGCATCTTGTCTTTCTGTTGGGCAGGACCATGTCCAGTGGTGTGTTTTTGGATGTCTGTGAACTTATTATGATTTTAAGCAGCCTCTCTGCTAATGGGTGGGTTTGTGTTCCTGTCTTGCTAGTTGTTTGGCATAGGGTGTCCAGCTCTGTAGCTTACTGGTTGTTGAGTGGATCTGGGTCTTAGCTTTGAGATGGAGATCTCTGCAAGAGCATTTATCATTTAATATTATGTGGGGCCTGGGGGTCTCTGGTGGACCAGTGTTCTGAACTTGACTCTCCCACCTCAGAAGCTCAGGCCTGATTGGCCAGAGCACCAAGACCCTGTCAGCCACATGGCTCTGAAGAAAAGGGAAAGGAAGGAAGGAAGGAAGGAAGGGAGGGAGGGAGGACGGAAGGAAGGGAGGGAGGGAGGGAGGGAAAAAAAGAGAAAGAAAGAAAGACAGACAATATAGTTACTAAAATAGAAAAAATTATTAAAAATAAAAAGTAATAAAAAGAAAAGAGAGAAAGAAGAGAGCAACCAAAGCAAAAAACAAATCCACCAATGATCACAAGCGCTAAAAACTATACTAAAAACAAACAAACAAACGGACAGTGAGAACCCTAGGACAAATGGCAAAAGCAAAGCTATACAGAAAAATCACACAAAGAAGCATACACATACACACTCACAAAAAGAGGGAAAGGAAATATATATATATATATATATATATATATACACACACACACACACACATATATATAACAAAAAAGGAAGAGAGCAACCAAATCAATAAATCTACCAATGATAATAAGCTCTAAATACTAAACTAAGATAAACACAAAACCAGAAACAAATTAGATGTAGAAAGCAAACCCCAAGTCTACAGTTGCTCACAAAGTCCATCGCCTCAATTTTGGGATGATCCATTGTCTATTCAGGTATTCCACAGATACAGAGTACATCAAGTTGATTGTGAAGATTTAATCTGCTGCTCCTGAGGCTGCTGGGGGGATTTCCCTTTCTCTTCTTTGTTCGCACAGCTCCTGGGGTTCAGCTTTGTATTTGGCCCTCCCTCTGTGTGTAGGTCTCCTGAGGGCATCTGTTCCCCACCCCGACAGGACGGGGTTACAGTAGCAGCTGATTAGGGGGCTCTGGCTCACTCAGGCTGGGGGGAGGGAGGGGTATAGAATGCAGGGCGAGCCTGAGGTGGCAGAGGCTGGCATGACGTTGCACCAGACTAAGACATGCCATGTGTTCTCCCAGGGACATTGTCCCTGGATCACGGGACCCTGGCAGTGGCCAGCCACACAGGCTCCCTGGAGGTGAGGTGTGGATAGTGACCAGTGCTTGCACACAGGATTCTTGGTGGTGGCAGCAGCAGCCTTAACATTTCATGCCCGTCTCTGGTGTCCATGCTGATAGCCGTGGCTTGTGCCCATCTCTGGAGCTTGTTTAGGTGGTGCTCTGAATCCCCTCTTGCACCCCGAAACAATCGTCTCTTACCTCTTCGGCAGGTCCAGAGTTTTTTCCAAACTCCCTTTGGGGAAGTTTTAGATTACAGTTTTAATCTCCTTACTAGTGATCATTCTGTTCAGATTTTCTATTTCTTTATGATTCAGTCTTGGAAAGATGTATGATTCTAAAAATATATCCATTTCTTTTGGTTGTCCAATTTGTTGTGAATAGCTGTTCATAATGTTCTCTTATAATTTGTTGTATTTCTCTGGTATACATTGTAATTTCTCCTCTTTTGTTTCTGATTTTATTTTTCTGAGCTTTCATTTTTTTTTGGAAGTCTAGCTAAAGGCCTGTCAATTTTGTTTATCTTTTCAAACAATCAGGGCTTAGTTTTATCAATCTCTTCTATTGTCTTTTTAGTCTCTATTTTATTTATTTTCACTCTGATTATTATTGTGTCCTTTCTACTATAGGTTTCATTTCTTCTTTTTCTAGTTCCTTTAGGTGTAAGTTTAGATTGTTTGATATTTTTCTTGTTTCTTGAGATGGAATTGTATTGCTATAAACTTCCCTCTTAGTACTGCTTTTACTGCATTCCATTGATTTTGGTATGTCATATTTTCATTTCTCTTCAGGTATTTTTTAAATTTCTCTTTTGATTTCATCATTGGTCTGACAGTTGTTCAGTAGCATGTTGGTTAGTCTCCATATATTTGTGATTTTTCCAGCTTTCTTCTTGTAGTTGATTTCTGGTTTCATACATTTGTGGTTGGAAAAGATGCTTAATGTGCTTTCAGTCTTTTTAAGTTTATTGAGACTAGTTTTGTGTCACAACATATGGTCTTTCCTTGAAAATGTTTCATGTGTACTTGAGAAGTATGTGTATTCTGCTGCTTTTGAATGAAATGCTCTATATCAATCTGTTAAGTTCATCTGGTCTAATGTTTTATCTAAGGCTGCTCTTTCCTTGTTGACTTTCTATCTGGATGATCTGTCCATTGATGTCAGTGGGGTTATTAAAGTCCCTTTTTTTTATTTGTGTGCTGTCAATTTCTCCTTGTAAGTCTGTTAATACTTGATTTATATATTTTGGTGTTCCTATATTAGATGCATATATGTTAACTGTTATGTCTTCTTGATGAATTGTCCCCTTTATATAATGTTTATCTTTGTCTCATGTTACATTTTTGGTTTGAAGGATATTTTTTCTGATATGAGTGTAACTACACCCACTTTCTGTTGGCTGTCATTTTCTTGGAGTATCATCTTCTATCTCTTCATTTTGAGCCTATATTTGTCTCTAGGGCTGAGATAAGTCTCCTGGAAGTAACACATAGTTGGGTCTTGTATTTTAACCCATCCAGCCACTCTGTCTTGTGATTGGTGAATTCAGTTCATTTACAGTTAGGGTAATTATTGATAGATGAGGGCTTTGTATTGCCATTTTGTCTTTTGCCTTCTGGTTTCCCTATATCTCCATTGTTTCTTATTCCTTGTGTTTCTATTTGCCATTTTAGTTTGGTGGTTTTTTATGATGTTCTTCTATTTCCTCTTTTTTGTGTTTCATGTCTCTGCTCTAGATTTGTTTTGTGGTTACCATGAGCTTTGTATAAAATATCTCCTAAATAACATAGTCCTTTTTCTGCTGACAGCATCATATCTTCATTTACACATATGGGTTCCATCCTTTTCCTCTTCACCTTTTATGGGTTTTTGTCACCAATTATCCCATTTTACATTGTGAGTTTGCTACCAAATTCTCATAGTTATTGTTATGTTTCCTGCTTTTTCTCCTTTATGCTATAATTAAGTATTTAACCTATTCTGATCAGAGCTGCAATTTTCTGATTTTATTTATCATCTTACTCAGTTTGTGTACTGTACTTTTGCCTTTTCATTTCAAGTAGAATAGCTCCTTTCAACATTTCTTGTAAGGCAGGTCTAGTGGTGATGAACTCCCTCAGCTTTTGTTTGTCTGGGAAAGCCTTTGTTTCTTCTTTGTATCTTAAATATAACTTTTCTGGATAGAGTATTCTTGGCTGAAGTTCTTATTTTTCAATATTTTGAGTATGTCATTCTATTTTCTCCTGGCCAGTAGGATTTCTGGCGATGAATCTGCTGATAGCTTAATTGGGGGTTCATTTGTAGGTTACCATCCTGTTTTCCCTGGCTGTCTTTAAAATTCTTTCTTTGCCATTGACTTTTGATAGTTTTAATACAGTGTGCCTTGGAGAAGCTCTCTTTGTGTTGAGGCAATTAACTGTCCTTTTAGCTTCTTGGACTTAAATATCCAGTTCCTTCCCCAGGTTTGTGATGTTCTCAGCTATTATTTATTTAAATGAACTTTGTGTTCCCTTCTCCTTCTCGGATGCCAGTTATCTTTATGTTGCCCTTCCTAATGAAGTCAGCTAGTTCTTGTAGAATTCATTTAAAAAATAATTAGTTCTACTTTTCTACCTCTTTTATTTCTAGATTTCTATCTTCGATCTCACTAGTTCTCTCTTCCATATTACCTACTCTAATGCTTTCTAATTCATTCTCCATATCATTTATTGAGTTCTTCAGCTCCAGACTTTGTGTGGTTCTTTTTCAGAGTTTCAGTCTCTTTGGTAAAGTTTCCCCTCTGTTCACGAATTTTATTGCTGAGCTCATTGAACTTCCCTCCTGATTTTTCTTGTAGCTCATTAAGTTTCTTCATGACAGCTATTTGAGTTATATTGAAATATTCCATGACTTTTAGTTTCTGGAGGTTTGTCATTTTCTTTTTGTGATGCTATGTCACCATGGTTTATTGTGGTGATTTATGTGTTGTTCCTCTGCCAGAGCATTTAAAATAGAGAATGCTTTTCTTCTTTAGGTGAAGCTTTTTTTTGCTTGACTCAACAGATTCAACAGATTAGTAATTGGAGGACTTTATTTTGTTTTTCAGTAAGTGATGGTATAGCATTAGCTTTTGGTTTCTCTTACCTGGCCTGTGTCCAGCTATATTTGAGAATTGGCAATTTCCACCCTCCATTGCCTCTGCCAGAGACATTGCCAAGTGCCTTTGTTGTCAATGCTTGTGCCTCTGGGGTCACTGCTGCCTTGCTGCTGCCAGTGTCACTGCTGTTGTTGGCATCACTGCCTGGGGCACCAGGATGGTGGGTGCCTCTACCACATCTGGATTTGGATTCACAGGTACCACCCTTGTGGGAGGTTGGGCTGGAGTCACATGCCCTGCCTCCTCTGCTACTATTGGGTTCTCTGGGGCTGCAAGCTCAGCTGCTGTGGCTTGGGGGCCAGGATTACAGGCACTGCCTCAGTTTTTCTCCAGACTTTACCTCCTCTATGTCTTCCAGTCCACCCACCTTTAGATATACAAATGTGGGAAACTCTCTGGCTTCCCGGTGTGTTGGGTAGAGGAACCTTCATTGAGTTGTGGGTGTTTTACTGGTTGTGGATTGAAAGGGCCACAAAGTGAAGGATTAATGCTGCTATCATGCTGATATTACCTTTGGTCTAATACCTTTTGTAGGGATCTTAGAGCTAAAAAAATATGCAACTGACAGAGAAATGAGATATATTCTTAATGTCATATACAGATTTTTATTTCTATAATAGTTATTATTTTGGTTTTGGTTAAACTTAATTATGAAAACTTCCTTTCAAAAGAACCCACCTACTCTAGTATAGCATTTTTAAAAAAAAAAATTTAGAAACTGGTACCATTCTCTTTATGAACCTTGAATCCTGCCCCCTGAGTTCCCTATTACCTGCTTCAGGCAATTCCTGAGAAACCTCCCAGGCAAATTTACTATCTGTGAGGACAGAATGACTAATACTAGTTTAGAGAAGTATTTTTAGAGAGAGAAGTTTAGTAAATGTTTCATTTATTTATGATCTAGCTCTACTAGTTTGAACGATTCTGACTCTTCCCGATAATATTGTATGAAGGTAGTAGAAAGCTAAAAATTATGGGTTGCATTTAGACAGTTAAAAAACCAAATATTTCTAATAAAATGACTCAGAGTATGTTATATTTTAATAGTTATAATATAAAAATATTTCTAAATATGCACACAGATTTTTCCATAGTGTTTAAAGTTGTGATGGTAATAAAAAAGAAAGTAATTTAAGCCCTAAAATATTAACATGTTTGCAATATTATTAGATGCAGATAATAAAAGTAGGAGCTACCCTTCATTGAAAGATTACCCAGTACAAGGTTCTGTGCTAAACACTTTACACATGTTTTTTTATACAATCCTAATCTCAATAATATGAGATAGATACAAATGACCATTCACCATTAATGACTATTCCCATTTTATAAGTGAGAACATTACATTTTAGAAAAATAGAGTAAAAAAACAAGTAATAGATGACCAAATCGGAATTTGGCTACAAATATAAGAGTTGGCACTCTTAACCCTATGCTTTCTATCTCATCCCAAAATTTAAAAGTACAGCTTTTCTACTCTTTTCAGATACATTTTTAATGTAAAAAAAATCATTTTCCTTATTTTTGTACTGACTGTTTTTATTGGGATTTTAGCATGAAACAGGTGGTACACTTAAATTAGGATAATTCAAAGAGAGCTTTAAAAGGGGACTATTTCCAAGTGTGGGCAGAATGTAGGGAAACCTCGGGAGATAGTACAGTATCACACAGTGAACTACAGCAGCTGTTGTTGCCACTCTGAGACCTGAAATGATACGGAGAGGGAGTTGTTGGATACCCAAATTCAGTAGGAGACACTGATGGAAATAGTGTCAGCTTGAGAGAATCTGTGACCTTCAGTCCAGAGATGCAACCGTCTTGAAGCAACCTTACAAAGAAGGAGCCAGGGATTAATTAACTATCGCACTTCCTGTACAAGCTTCCTATTGGTTGAACAGAAACTGAAGCCAGGAGACAAAGGAGTCCACAGATGGAGTCCAATAAAGTAGAGAAGGGAGGAGAGAGGTTCTGCAGGGATAGAGAGAAGGTATTCTCTGCACACTCATGCAACACAAATGAAAATAATTCTTACATAGCACCTTAGAATTTTTGCAACATATTACAAATTTTAAACACATCGAATAATTTTTAATGATGCAGATGTAGAGAAGGACATGTGGATGCAGTGGGGGAACGGGAGGGTGGGACGAATTGAGAGATTAGGTTTGACCTAAATACACTACCATGTGTAAAATAGATAGCTAGTGGGAACCTGCTGTATAGCAGGGAGCTCAGCTTGGTGCTCTGTGATGACCTAGATGTGTGGGATGGGGGCATGGGAGGGAGGTCCAGGATGGGGGGTTGGGAGGGAGGTCCAAGAGGGAGGGGATATAGGTATACATATGGCTGATTCACTTCATTGTACAGTGGAAACTAACACAATATTGTAAAGCAATTTTACTACAGTTAAAAAAGAAATTACCACTTTAAGTGTTGACATTTCTTAATTACTTTTGTTTATTTTATTCCAAACAAAATTTTATGTTCAAATAGAGCTACCTTTATTATAGATATCATTATTGAAAGGAAAACTTAGAGAAAATTTAATCAAGCAAAATTCATCTAATTTATTTAGTCTTGAGCAAAACTGACAGTGAAAATTTTAGCACAGATTTTTGCTGTGCTAGCAATGTTTGCAGTGTAAGAATAAAGTTAACAAAACATTTTAATTATTCACACTTTAAGTACTATAGCGTAGAGGTCAACACTTACGGCTAAAGGAGGAATATACACAATACTAACGTTAGAACTTTACATCCATAACAAAAAATATGAAAAACTTACTTAGTGCTTACTGTATACAGGACACTGTGCAAAAGCCCTTTCCATTCATCATCTTAATGTTTCCACCTTAAGTCCTATGAGATATTTGTACTATTAGCCTTATTTTAAAATAAAAAATGCAGGCTTAGATGTAGTCATTTGATCACATATAACTTAGTTTTTCATTCATTCATGTCTTCATTATTCAAAATATATTTATTGTGCTACTAAACTATGAGCAACTTGAAGGCAAGGACTGTGTCTTCCATCTCTTCATTTCCTTCAATCTGCAGTGCTTAGTACATTGGAAGGAATGACATTTTCCATCAAGGTATGGCCCATGGTTTTCAGGGGCAAAGAACTGGATTATATCTGAAAATGTAGGATCTTCTCAGCATCTGGGAAAGCCTGGCACACTTGACTGGGAGGTTTCTTGTGGTTTCTGGAGAGGCTCAGCATTTGTCACCTGCTGGACATTGACTGAAAGAACTGAGGTAGAATTTTCCCAAGATGTTATTTTGAGACTTGCTCAAAGTTCCTTGATTGGAGTTCTCCATGTGAACAGGCCTAAGGTCTCAGGAGGCAGTGTTTCTTTCTAGCAACAATATATTTTATCACAGACCTCTAATTAATCTTACTTTAGGGGGAATGAAACAGGACATAGACCCACAGAACCTATTGTAAGGCCAGATTGAGAATCCCTGGATCTGTCTCTGAGTATGTGAGCTGCTTGCTCCTGCTGTGAGAGTTGTTTCAACAGGGCATTCAGTCATAGAATTACCTGCGATTCTAGAAAATAAGTGGACTATCAGAGAACCCCTTCCTTTTGTTTGTTCCTAATCAGCAACTTAGGTAATGGTGAGTAAGAACCTCCAGGAAGGTGAGCTGGCTCCAGATCTCTTACAGACTTTCAAGAACTTAACATATGGTAAGAACATCACTGGCACGAGCACTGTCTTTTAAGATGCAGGCCATCCCTCAATCACAGGTTTAATATACACTGGATTAAACATGTGGACCAGGATACAGTCAGCATGGAATTAATTTAGTCCTTGTTTCAAAATGGGTAAACTCCAAGTGGCCAAAAGGGAGAAAAAATAGCTAACACTTTTATAAGTATTTATGTTGGGCCACACTTTTGTCAAACTCTTGGAGTTTATTAATTTACTTCATCTTCAAAGCATGAAGTTGGGTATTACCAATTTCTCCTCTTAACAAATGAAGAACGTTAATGCAGAGAGGTTGAAAAATTTTCAAGATTATGCAAGAAATACGTAATGGGATTGGGTGAAATTCAAACTCAGGCAGTGTAGCATCTTAGCTATGTTTTACCACAATGTTATACTACTTCTCAAATACATTTACCTCCAGATAAGGCCTTTTGAGTCCCAGTGAGAAACTGCTTTGGTGTGTCCTTTCTTATGAAAGACTGGAGCCTGCCATTTGGAGGCAATATCTGAGGAAACCTTTTGGTGTATAAATTATCCAGAGGATAATTTACCTAGACAAATCATAAAATGACAAACAGTCAAATTGCATATTTTATTGAAAAATCGAACTAAAATGCCTTCTTTAAAATTTCAGAAATCTCACATAAATTTTCACATAATCAGTTTCTGTGGACTTGTTTCCTCAGTTGATTGACAGCACTCTGTTGGTGTTCAGTAGCCACTACCCCTTTTAGGTTGAATTGTGCTCATCTGTTTATTACAATTCTTCATAGTTCCTGCCAGAACTGGCCATGAGAGTTTAGGACCTCCGATCCACTGGTTCATGCTTTCAAACTTCTTAAACTGTGCAAGTGTACAATTGTAAATTGTATAATTTTATATTATTTTTTAAGAAAAATAATATAAAATTATAAATACAAAAACAGCTGCGAAAGTGAATATTTATTTAAATTAAGAAATAATCACAAATTCCAATTTATAAATATTAAATTACACAAATGCCCAAAATTCCAGAGACTATATTTATATTCAATTCGAGTCTGACATGCTTTTATAATACTTTCTCCAAAATCTGGCTGCCTAGTCTTTGATTGCCTCCCCTTATTGACAATGTGTTTTATATTGTTTTCTATAGAGAGATTATGCAATAATTAACAGTCCTAACAAACCACTATATTTATATCTCACTGAAACCAAACCAAACTAAATCCATCCCCAGCTCAATTGACCTTAAAAGTAACATCCCCAAAATGGCCATAGCCACCTCAACATCATCAGACAACAGGAAATATGATGGAGGGAAAACTGAAATAGAAAGAGATAGTGGTCTCAAGCAAAGGTAGTTAGAATGCTTCAGTGTCTGAGTCATCTTGAACTACCAAAATACCACAGACTGAGTTGCTTCAAAAATAGAAATTTATTTGCTAACAGTTCTGGAGGCTGGAAGTCAGATCAGAGTGCCATCAGGGTGAGTTTCTGGTGAGAACTCTCTTTCTGACTTGCAATGGGCCACATTCACATTGTCTTTACAGCGAGTGGCGAAGAAGAGCTCTCTGGTGTCTTCCTTTGGTAAGGACACTAATCCTATCAAATTAGGGCTCTACTCTTAAGACCTTATTTAACCTTAATTCTCTCCTTTTAAGCCCTATCCCCACATACAGTCATACTGGGGGTTAGAGCTTCAACATAAATTTTGGGGGATACAATTAAGTGAGCCACCATGATAGCTAAAGCTCTCCTCTGAGCGATAACCAATCCGCCAAATGATGGAACTGTAGGAAGATCTTGTGTTGTCCTCTTTTAAAGGGCAAAAAATGTCCAAATACTCTTTATCTATATTTTTTTAATTAAAAAATCTAAGTTCAAACACATGACCTCTGTCTCTGATGAGTGCTTGAAAGGATACCCCATAGTCATTGAATAGTATCAATGAGGCCACTGAGATGAGAGAAAATTTAGCATTTTCTGAGATATGGAAATTTGTCCAGTGTGGTCATGACAATGAGATAAAGTGGCATAAAATGAGGCTGTAGCTGGAGGAAGAATCTAGGTTTTAATATTTGTTTAACCTACATACCTGATATTTTGAAAGGTTTAGATTGCAGATTATTTTAACATATAATATCTAGTTTCTTCATTTTTATTAATCATATACAGAAATAGTAATCAGATGTGCTGATTGAGATGAGATAAACTATTACCATAGTGAGTTAATATAGTTACTGACACAAACCAAACTGAGCTAACATATATTTTATTGCAATCCAACCTCTTATCCCACCTTCAAAACTGCCTGGAGACTCCCAATAGTTTGTTTTATGTGGGCATCTATTAGTCTAAAGAGACAGTACACAGATGTGAATAGTTGTTTTTCATAGATAATATATGTACTATTTAAACATTAAGATATTTATCAATATACATACATATATAATATATGTATATATATTACATATATAATAACTTAGACCAATAAGTGATACAACCACTATGCAACACTGGTGGTAAATCACACGGACAAGCTGTTTCTTTGAAAAACAGACTTCAAAAGATTATTTTTGTAATTTCTGCAAATAGGACACATTATTTCTTTATTCCAGCATTTGCAGCACTTTTACCCCAAAGTGACCAAAAACTGAAAAATTATTTTAAAAAATAGTCTCAAAACCTCTAGCAACACAGAAATATCTCTCTTTCCTCCCCATGTTTTTGCTCTTCCACAGAAGTAGCCTCTGTGTAATAATAGTAATCAATAGTTTATACCTATCTTTCTACTCTTTCTCTGTGCATACACACAGACATACAAATAGATATAGATAAGGGATAGTTAGGGATAATGTGTAATTGCACATAAATATAAAATTACTTTTAATAAAATTATATATACAGCATCTAGTGAGCTGTACATTTCTGCTTGTATAGAGCTATTTCATACTTTTATGGACTTTCATATTATTAAAAATATACATATCCTATACTTTGTTAGTCATTATCCTACTGATATTTAGTTTCCTATTACTTAACAATGGTTCAATACCATTCTTATAAATATGCATTTGGGTGCATTTGTGATTATTTTTTAGGATAGATATAAGTATGCACATTTTCATTTTGACAGATCACTGTCAACTTGTCAACCTTAAAAGTGGTAACACAAAAATCTCTACCAATTTATACTTCCATCAACTGTGTATGAGGGTACCAATTTTAGTAGTCTGTTTTACTATTGTAATTTATCATATTCTCATTTCCATAATCTAATTAATGAAAACTGAAATCTTATTATCATATTTATTTGCATTACTGATTACTCATGACAGTGTTATTTTATAAGCTTGTTTGGCCATTAACTTATTTTTAAACTGAGAATTCCTGCTTTTGTTCTTTATCATTTTTTCTATTGTTACCTTCTTTTGTCTTATGAGTTACAGGGACTCTTCATCCATAAATATTAAGCATTTTACTGCAATATATGTATCTTCAACCATTTCTTTTTTAACTACGCTTATAATGAGTTTCATATAGACAAAGTATATAAACTTAGGTGGTCTTATCTTTTTCTTTATGCCTTTACAATTTTCTATCTCATTTAGGAAGAACATAATGTAGTGAACTTCTCTTGTCCTTTGGACTATTACCCAACCCCTGTGCATCTGATACTGGCATCCTTATTTTCCTGAAGGAAATCACTTTGACACTAAATGGATCAGGTGAGACAAGCTCCACTGAGACTCCATGGATTCTTACAAGTAGCAAACTTGGCCAATGAGTAACCCGCATTCCAAGATCTGCCACACAAGTGTTACCATTTTAATAACTGTTATTAATATAAACATTATTTGGGCCATCTAGTTGTTACTTTTATATTTTCTTAATACTGAAATTGAACATTTTTACATATATTTATGGTATATTTGAATTGTTGATATTCTTCTTCTTAAGAGTTCTAGAACTTTACTTTCAATAGGTATTTTGAGCTAACATTCCCTTACCTATAATATGCTTATATTCTTCTTCAACCTACTGCATTTGATTTGATTTATATGATTCAATTTCTCACATTTTCACATATATTTTCTTTCTCACACAAGTTTTGTAAAGCCTAGAAGTTTCTTCACCCCTTGTTGAGATCTGCAGGAGGTAAGTAAGGGCTTCACCTCCCTAGGATATTTCCTTTGACTTCTCTACAAACTACCTACACATGCTTTGTATTTGTCTCTGTGTGCAAGTCTGTGCATGGACATATGCTTAGGACTAAAATGGCTGGTCATGTTGTACATGTATATTTAACTTTTTAAGGGAAAGCCAAGCTATTTTCCAAAATATGTTTACCATTTTTCATTAACTCCATAATCTTGCCAACAATTTGTTTGGTTAGGCTTTTTAATTTTAGACACTGTAAAAAATGTGGAGTTTTATCACATTGTGATTTTAATAATTTGCACTTTTTTATACATAATGTTGAATAACATTTCAAATGCTTATTTGCAACTTATATTTCTTCCTTAGTGAACCAAAATGTTTCTATTCAAATATTTTGCACATCTTCTAATGAGTTGTTGGTTTTCCTTTTATTGAATTTTGAGATTTCTTTATATATTAAGAATATGAGCTTTTTGTCAGATATAATTTCATCCAGTGTTTACTTTTTATAAAACACAATTTATCAATTGTTTTATTTATTTATTTTGTTTCTAAGAAATCTTGGCCTAATGCTGTCACAAGTATTTTCTCCTCTACATTTTCTAGAAGTTTGGTGTTTATATTTAGGTCTATGATCCATATTATGTAAATTTTATAAGTGATTCAAGGCTTGAATTATTATACCTTTTATGTATTATTGTATTTAATTTACTAAAGTGAGACATGTTGGCCCATATTTTTCTTTGTGGGAAGGATAAGTACAAACTGTTGATTTAAGGCTATTCAGGTGACATATTCCTTCTTGAATGAGCTTTGGTAGCTTTTGTCTTTTAATTTGTTCATTGCATCTAATATTTAAAGTGGGCATTTTGTAAGCAGAATATAATTGGGTCTTGCTTTTTACCCCTT
Source organism: Mesoplodon mirus (assembly GCF_964341445.2). Lineage (NCBI taxonomy): Eukaryota > Metazoa > Chordata > Mammalia > Artiodactyla > Ziphiidae > Mesoplodon > Mesoplodon mirus. The sequence continues at coordinate 105,623,908 of NC_138985.1, forward strand.
TTGACAATCACTGCCTATTAATTAGTTTATATCATTTAATATGATCATTATCATGATTGGTTAATCCACCACAGGCTATTTGTTTTCTATTTGTCGTGTTTGTTCCTGCTCCACTTATTTCCACTGTAATGCATTATTCTGGATTAATTTAGTGTATTTTATGATTCTATTTTATCTCCTTTGTTGAATTATGGGCTATAACTCTTTTTTTGTTTGTTTCAGTGTTTGCTTATGTTTATATCATGCATTTTTACTTATGATAATCTACTTTGAAATTTTATCATACCAGTTCATGCATAATATAAAAACCTGACAATAGTAGGCTTTCATTTTTCCTTTATTAGCCAGTGTCACTATTGTCATATATGTTACAAAGTCCACAACACAATATTATTTTTTATTTACTTTCCATGGATATGTCTTCAAATTCATTGATCTTGTATGCTGCAGTGCCTAATTTGACATTAATCCTATCCAGTGCATTGGTATATCAGACATTGTAGTTTTCATCTCTGGAATTAAATTTGCATCTTTGATATTTCTATGTTTTACTAAAATGCTGTCTTTTCCTCTAGTTTGTTATACATGTAGAATACAATTATAATAAGTGTTTTAGTGTTACTGTTATTAATTCTACAATGAATGTTTTTGGGGTTAATTTTGATTGATTTTTCTCATCTTGGGTTATATTTTCCTGCTTTTTTTGCATATCGGGTAATTTTTAGATGAACACCTTCTTGCGTCTGTATACATTTTCCTTCCTTTAAATAGTGTTGAACTTTGTTATCTGGCACAGTTAAGTTACCTGAAAATAGTATGATATTTTCCTGTCTTGATTTTAAGTTTTGTTAGGCAGGACCAGAACAGCTTTAGTCTAGGTCTAATTTTTCCCCAATTCTGGGATAAATTCCTTCTGGGTAGTCTATACCCAATGACCTGTGAATTATGAGCTTTTCCACTCGGTCTGTGGGAATAGGAGCTACACTTGCTTTCATGTGAGCACTGAGGGTTGTTTCTCTATTTTAGATGGTTGCTCCCTTGGTCTCAGGTGGTTTCCTCATCGTAAAAACTGATCAATACTCAGTTTAAGGTGGACCATCTGAACACCTCTAGATTGCTTTCTCCTCTCAGGATCCTGCCCTTCTTACTCTAGCCTCTAGTCCCACCCCAGACTTCCACCTCCCACTCCTCAACTCAGTGAGGGAACCATCCTCTGCCTGGGTTTCACCCCACTGTGACACTGGAAATTCTCTCCAGACAGTATACTGTGGCAATTACAGAGCTCACCTTGTTCGTTAACCATCTTTCAGAGAATACTGCCTTTAGCTGCATAATCTCCAGTGCCTTGAAGTGTTATTTATATACTGTGTTCAGTCTTTTTAGTTGTTTGAACTGGGAATGTAAATTTGTGTGCTATTACCTTATTTTAGTCATAAGCAGAATAGGAGTTTTTTAATATGGACTTTTTTCAAGATTGAAAGATGATAAATCCCAAGAATCACTGTTGTAATAGATTGTACTGTACCATTAAATAGGCATGTAGTTTATGAAAAGAACTTTAAAAAGCATACCTAACTCAGTACAACTCCTCTATAATTTACGTAAGTTTTCTTATATATAAATGTAAAGACTAAAGGATATTTTCCCCTGGTATTTTATGTAGAAGGAGACTAAGGGAGATAAAAAAGCCATGATTTTTTTTAAGGTAAGCCATTAGAAGAAAAAACACTTAATTTGGAAGCTTTTTCTAAATATGCTTGTTTCCATTCTTGGAATTTTTGGTCTAATTTTAGTGTGTATTCTACTTAATTTCATTAACAAATAAATCCTTAACAAAGGAAAACTTCAAATTCACCTACAGGGTATGTATTTTTATTTATTTTTATTTTTATTTTTATATTCTGGACATTTCTTCCATAAAAGTTGCAGAAAAGTATGTAGTTGCCATTAAACATAGAACTATATTGTTTTTAGCAAGTCATATATTTATATAAAGCACAAATAATTCGGAATTCTATTTGGCATTTCAATATTTTTATCTACTTGGTAATTTAATTATACTAACTCTATGGCTAGTGCTCTGTGTTTTTCTTCACAAACAATCAATTTATCTTTATTAACTGCTCTATATGGAATATATTTTTATGGAGAAGACCAAGAAAATAATAAACTCTATGAAACTGAGTGCTCTTAAGTGTTTACGCTTTCTGAAATCAAAATACTTAATGTCTCTTTTTCATTTTAGAGGCACTGGAAATATTAGGGGAAAAAAATCAGGAAATTAAAATCCCAGAAAGACTTACTCCTTAGTTTGGGATAAATTTATTACCTTAACTAATTAAAAACTAGTTTTATGCATCTGGATAGAATGGCACATTTCTAATTGCCCCTAAAGAAACATTTCTGCTTTCCATATATGATGAAATAAAACAAAAGAAACAAAAACTTAATAACCTCAGACATTGAGACCAGAATAATCTAATGCCAGCCTGTGGCAAAAGGTAACAGTGATCAAAATGACATGGAATTGGATGAAGAAAAAAGCCATTGTTTCAATGTATGTTAAATTCCATCTTTATATTTTGAAAATAGACTATCTGAAAAGGCAGAAGTTGCTGAAATTCTATAATTGGTCCTTTGATGCTCTGATGCAGAGAGTTTAGACCTACTCCAGGAATTCCTGATAAAGAGAGAAGGCCTTGCGTTTCACCACAATTAACTGAGAGGTGTTATTTTTCTAACTATACTCACCTGCCTGAGAGGCAGTTCAACATGGGAGAGGAGAGTTCCTTTTGGAGCCTGATTGTGTAGGCTTGAATGCTGACTTCCACTAAGTTTCTAGCACAAGTTAAATTGCTTTCTGTAGTTTTGGATCTTCAGCTATAAATAGGAATCAAAAGTAAATCATAGAATTGTTTGAAGTCCAAATAAGATAATCCATATAAACGGCTAAACACGGTGTTTGACACATAAGCCCTCAATAAATGCTAAATAAATATTAGCTATTACATTAATTGTATTATTATTATCAGCCATAGATAGCTATAATTACAAATGGAAGTGTTTCATAATACTTAGAAGTGATGACAAAGAAAAACTAGGTGAGAATTTCAATGACCAATAAGAAAACTTGACATCTACCCTCCATAACCCACCAGAGGATGGATAGGGAAATAGGCTCACTCTTATATTTACTTGCCCTATAGCACCCCAATTTTTGTACCTTTGTGAAGTGATAGTCTTTTTCAGGTTAAGGAAGTTCTACTTCTACCTTGTTGAGAGATTTATAATGAATGGGTGTTGGATTTTGTGAAATGCTTTTCTGCGTGAATTGATCTGATCATGTGAATTTTCTTATTAGTCTCTTGATTTGATAGATTAACTTAATTGACTTTTGAATGTTGAAATAGTCCCGCATACCTGAAGTAAACCTCACTTCGTTGTACAATTATTTTATACATTGTTGGGTCCCATTGGCTGATATGTTTTTGAAAATACAGTTTTAGTTTTCCTTTCTTGTAGAGCTTTACCTGGCTTTGTTATTAAGATAATGCTGGCCTCATAGAGTGAATTAGAAAGTGTTCCCCCTGTTTCTATCTTTTGGATGAGATTGTGGAGGATTGCTATCATTTTTTCATTAATTGTTTGACAGAATTCACAAGTGAAATCAACAGAGCCTATTATTTTCTACTTTGGAATGTTATTAATTATTGATTCCGTTGTGTCCTGCAAACATACTTTGTATGATTTATGGTCTTTTAAATTAGCTAATGTGATCTGTCCTATGCAACAGTCCATGTGAGCCTTAGAAAAATGTGTATTCTGCTGTTGTGAGATAGAGGATTCTTTAAATGTCAATTGATTAATAGTGCTTTTCAGGTCAATTTTATCCTTAGTAGTTTTCTGCCTGCTTGGTCTCCCAATTACTAAAAAATAATACAGTAAAATATACAGTTATAATAGTGGATCTATCTATGTCTCCTTTCAATTCTGTTTTTCTTTTATATTTTGATATTCTGTTGTTAGGTACATAGAGATTTTGGATTCTCTTGGAAAACTGACCCTTTTATTGTTATTTTATGCCCTTCCTTATCTCTGATAATTAAGCTTCATCTAAATTTTTGTCAGGAAATAATGTAGCTACTCAAGATTTCTGTTTATTAGTGTTATCATGGGATATTTTTCTCCATCCCTTTACATTCAACTTATGTGTGTCCTTGTATTTAAAGTGTATTATTTGTAGACTGTGCTGTTTTTAATAGTGTTGTGGATGCAATATTTCATTTAAGGCAACTCATTTAACTATGCTAAATACAAACACAAAAAATTTTCTAAATGAAATGACGAAAGAGAATTGACTCTATGTTTGGTGAAGTGCTATTGAGTTGTATGAATTGTTTATATATTTTGGATGTTAACCCCTTGTCAGATGCACGATTCGCAAATATTTTCTCCATTCAATAGGTTGCCTTTTCATGTTGTTGACGTTCCCTTTGCTGTGCAGAAGTTTTTGTTTTGTTTTGTTTTGTTTTAGTTTGATGTCATCCCATTTGTTTCTTTTTGCTTTTGTTTGCTTGTGATATCAACCTCCAACATTGATGTCACAGAGCATACTGCTCTGTTTTCTTCTATGATTTCAGGTTTTACATTCATATTTTTAATCCATCTTGAATTAATTTTTGTGTATGGTATAAGATAGTGGTCCAATTTTATTCTTTTGCATGTGGTTATCCAGTTTTCCCGGCACCATTTATTGAAGAGACTGTCTTTTTCCCTTCATATATTCTTGGCTCCTTTGTCATAAATTAATTGACCATTTATGCATAGGTTTATTTCCGGGCTCTCTATTCTGTTCCATTGATTTATGTGTCTGTTTTTATACCAAGGCCATGCGGTTTTGATACCTATTGCTTTGGTAATATAGTTTGAAATCAGGGAGCATGATGCCCCCAGGTTTGTTCTTATTTCTCAAAATTGCTTTGGCTATTTGCAGTCTTCATGTCCTATACAAATTTTAGGATTGTTCTATTTCTGTGAAAAATGGCATTGGAATTTTGATAGAGCTTGCATTGAATCTGTAGATTGCTTTGGGGACTGTGAACATTTTAACAATATTAACTCTTCCAGTTCATGAGCATGTAATATCTTTCCATTTATTTGTGTCTTCTTCAATTTATTTCATTAATGTCTTACAGTTTTCAGTGTACAGGTCTTTCACCTCCTTGGTTAAATTTATTCCTAGGTATTTTATTCTTTTTTAATGCAATTTTAAATGAGACTGTTTTCTTAATTTCTCTTACTGCTACTTCATTGTTAGTATATAGAAACACATCAGATTTTTGTATATTGATTTTGTGTCCTGCAACATTACTGTATTTTTAAATTATTTCTAATCGTTTTTGGTGAAGTCTTTAGAGTATTCTCTGTATGAAATCATGTTACCTGCAAATAGTGACAATTTAACTTCTTCATTCCTGATTTGGATGACTTTTGTTTCTCTTGATGAATTGCTCTAAGACTTCCAATACTATGTTGAATAAGAGTGGCAAGAGTGGGCATCCTTGTGTTCATCATCCTGAGTATGATGTTAGCTGTGGGTTTGTCATATGTGGCTATTATTATTATGAGGTATGTTCACACTACACTCACTTTGAGAGTTTTTAATCATAAGCGGGTAGGTGTATATCACTGTGAACTTATCTGTTCGTTAGAACTGCTTTTGTTATATTTCATAAGTTCTGTTATTTTACATTTCCATGTTCATTTCTCTGAAGGTATTTTAAATTTTGATTTCTTCTTTGACCCATTGGTTATTCAGTAGCATGTTTTTAATCTCCATGTATCTGTGAATTTTCCAGTTTTCTTCTATAGTTGATTTCCACTTTCTTACCATTGTGGTCAGAAAAGGTGCTTGGTATGAGTTCAGTCTTCTTAAATTTATTAAGACTTGTTTTGCGGCCTAACATGCAGTGTATCCTGGAGAGTGTTCTATATGCAACTGAAAAAAATGTGTATGCTGCTGCTTTTGGATGGAAAGTTCTGTTGTATCTGTTAAGTCCATATGGTCTAATGTGTCATTTAAAGCTGATGTTTCATAATTGATTTTCTGTCTGGATGAGCTATCCATTGATGTAAATAGGGTATTAAAGTCCCCAACTATTATTATTTTGCTATCTATTTTTTCCTTTAGCTCTGTGAATGTTTGCTTTACATATTTAGGTGCTCCTAATGTTGGGTACATAAATATTTACAATGTTATATCCTCTTGTTTGACTTACCCCCACCTCTATCATTATTTAATGACCTTCTTTGTCTTCCAGTCTATTTTGTCTGGTATATGCCTAGCACCCCCAGGTTTCTCTTTGTTCCCATTTGCATAGGACATCTTTTTCTTTCTCTTCACTTTCAGTCTCTATGTGTTTTTAAATCTAAAGTTAGTCTCCCTAGGCAACATCTAGATGGGTTTTTTGTATTTTTTTAATCCATTCAGTTACTTGATTTCTTCTGATTAGAGATTTAGTCATTATATTTAAAGTAATTATTGATATGTATGTATTTGTTGCCATTTTGTTAATTGTTTTCTGGATATTTTGTAGTTCCTCTGTTCCTTTATTATTCTCTGTTCTCTTCCTTTGTTAAATGATGATCTTCTGTACTGGTAGTTTTGGTTCCTTTATCTTGACCTTTTGTGTATCTACTAATTTTTTTTGCTTTTTGGTTACCATTAGGTTTACATTAAAAAAAAACACACCTCATTCATAACAGTCTATTTAAAGTTAATAGCAAGTTTAAATATATTCTAAAGCCTATATTTTTACTCACCGTTCACACATTTTATGTATTTGATGGCACAACTTACATCATTTAACTTGTGTATCAATGAACAAATTATTGTAGTTATATTTGAATTATTTTTGTATTTTAGTCTTCATTCTGGATTTATAAATGATTAACCCAACACTTTTACAACATTAGATTATTCTGAACTTTACTATATATTAAGTTTTACCAGTGATATTTATACCTTCTTATGTTTTTGTTATTAATTCACACCCTTTTGTTTCATCTTAAGTCCCTGTCACATTTCTTTCAAGGCCAGTCTAATGTTGATGAACTCCTTTACCTTTTGCTGGAAAACTCTTTCTCTCTCCTCCAATTTTGAAGAATAACTTTGCTGGATAGAGTATTCTTGGTTGTTACTTTTTAAAATTTCAGTCCTTTGAATATATCCTACCACTCCCTTCTGACCTGCAAAGTTTCTGCTAGAAAATCTGCTGGTAGTCTAATGGGGGCCCCCTTGCAGGTAGCAAGTGTTTTTCTCTTGCCTCTTTTAAGATTATCCCTTTGTCTTTAACTTCTAATACTTCTATTATAATATTTTTTGATGTAGGTCTCTTTGGGTTCATCTCATTAGGAACTCTCTGAGCTTTCTGGATCTGGATGTGTTCCTTCACCAAGGTAGGGAAGTTTTCAGCATTTCCTTCTACAAATAAGTTTTCTGCCCCTTTCTTTTCCTTCTGGGACTCCTATAATGTGAATGTTCATGCACTTCTTGTTGTTCCATAAGTCCCTTAAGTTATCTTCAATGTTTTAATTCTTTATTTTTCTGCTTTGATTGGGTGACTTCTCTGCCCTGACTTCAAGTTAACTGATCCTCTCTTCTGCTTTTCTAGTCTGCTGTTGAACTCTGCTATTGTATTATTCAGTTCACTTATTGTATTCTTCAGCTCTGTGACTCCTATTTGTACTTTTTTATATTTTCTCTTTGTTGAAATTCTCACTTTTTAAATACATTCTTCTCCTCCTAAGCATGGTGAGCACTGTTATGACCACTATTTTGAACTCTTTATCGGGTAAATCACTTTTCTCCTCTTCATTAAAGTATTTTACTGAGGTATTATTTTATCCTTTCATTTGGAACATATTCTTTTGTTTCTTCATTTTCCTTTACTCTCTGTGTTGGTTTCTGTGCATTAGATAAACACCCACCTCTCTGAGACTTGGAAGGGTCTCATGTAAGGGGTGTACCTTATTTCTTCCCTAGTTCTTTGAGGTTGTCTCTCAAATCTTCATGGTTGTCCAAGCAGCCGATTTTATTGTGTGTGAGTCCCAGTAGTTGGAGGTGTGCCAACAACTGTCACTGTCCCCAAGGGGAGGATCTTAGCACCTAGATTAGGTTACTTGGAAGCCAGAACCGCAGGCAGCAGCTTTTAAAGTATGCAGAGTTTGAACTCTTCAACTCAATTTGTTATGGTGTTGTGGGTATCATGGATGCAAGACATGTTGGATTTCAAAGCTAGATGTTTTGGGAGCTCACCTTTCAGGTGCAGGTCTTAAAAGTTGGAGTGCCAGATAAGGAGTTCAAACTCTGCTCCTCAGTGAGAAGCTTAGGATAAACTTAGGATTTGAGTTCTCTTCCCAGGGTGGGTTGCCATTCCTGGTATGGGGTTTATGGTGATATTGTGACTCAGCCTCTCCTACTTACTTCAATGTGAGTTTTTTTCTTGTTCACCCAATGTATAGAAGTTACTCAGCTAGGTTTTCTCCCAGAGGAAATTGTTCCATATGTAGCTATAGATTTGGTTATGTCCATGGGAAGAGGTGAGTTTAGGATCCTCCTAAGGTGCCATCTTGAACCAGAACTCATTGAATTTTCACTGCAATTAAAGGCTCCATTACAGATTTAAATGCCTGAAACATGTATTTGATGGTTACAATGTATTGGCCATTCTGCTAAATTGTAGGGTTTTAAAGATAAAATTAGTATAGGATTTATCCTCAAAGTCTCTACATTAGAACTACGTAAAAGATGAAAACCTGGAATGGAATGAGAGCCAGGAACCTGAAAAGTAGGGTGCTGTAAAATATTTTTTAAAAATTCTCAAAATGGAGAATGAGCCTTACCTAGCTTACTGCCAAAGGCAACAGTATACAGTCATTAGGAGCACAGGTTGAAGAGTTCAAATGCCAGTTCCTCCTGTCACTAGCTATAGTGACCTTGGGAATGTTACTTACTTTTTCAAAACATTTAAAAGCACTTTAAATGCATTGCTTTGCTATGCATCTATTATTTTATCTCTATCATTTCTCTTTTAATTACCTCATATGTCACTGGCGTTGTTGAAATAAAATTACATTTCTTTTATATAAACAAGTTATTATGGCATAGAAGCTCACTAGCAACCTGTGAGAAATTCACGTTTGGGGCAAATGAGACTAGTGAACATAAATTCCCATCCATATGCCATATGGACAAGGCTCCAGATCCTTAAATTACCTGTCCTTCCCGTGGCTGTCCTTGATGGTGAGTACCCCTCAGCATATTGATGCTTTACTGGATGTACTTATTTTCCTGTTGGCAGTAACCTCTTCTAATGCCCTTGTTCTGAATTGAGGAGGGTATATTCTTTTACATAATTATACATAGTATAGTTCAAGTCCAGGCTGTGACTTTTAGAAAGCTTCCCTTATGTTTTGAAATTGGGAAAAATTCAGAATGGAGAGCAATGTAAAAACTATTAGAAATACTTACTTTAAAAAAAAAAAGAAATACTTACTTTTAGGCTCTATAGGTCCAAACATGATGTCAGAATTCTTACTTAGCTCCTTATAATAGAGTCCACTTTAGTCCCCACCATTAGCCTTCTCCAAGTATCTTCACAATTTCTATTTCAGGCACAATAACAACCAGGCCCTAAAACATGCATGCAAAACTTCACTGTCTCATTTCAAAACTCAGTTTATTCCCTGACCCTTCACAATTAATATTGGGATTTTTTTCCTTAGTGGATGCACCACTTCTTTCCCACAGAATACTCCTCCTGCCAATATGTTCCATAGAATGCATTTTTAATAGTATTAGAGTACATTTTTGAGAGCCTGGATTATCAAGTATTAAATTGTACTACATATTAGACATAAGTAATCCAGTTCAGGAAGTATCAGACCAACACCAGCTATTGTTTTCCAGTCTTTCAATACTCCCATTAATATAAGGTTTTAAAAAGCCCAATATTTACCTGTATCTTAGCATTGGCCTGAAGGATGAAAATGTTTGGACAAGGTACACACACAGTTTTATAAAACAAACACGTTGGGGCTATAACATATTTACAGGGAAATTCCTTAAATTTGCAGTAGCATTTTATGCTAAATGCACCCACATATCAAATTATCAGATAGAACTAGTAAAAGATCACTCTGAAGAATATGCCCCTGGAATATTTCCCCTACATTTGGATCATTCCAGGAACAACAGCAGGTACTAAACTGTACGGGTAAAAGTCAAAGGTACAATAAAGAGATGTTTCCTATACATAGGGGCTCTTGGGTACAAAAATTAAATTTCATAATTGTAACAAAAAATGGGAATGATTAACAACCTCTAAGTGGAATTTTTATCCTATATAAGTAGAATTTAACATTCAGTTCACATCAGCACAGTATGATGTTAAAGACCAATTGATTTATGTTCCCAGTGTTGCCTTTTGCTTCCGAATATTGCTGTGTTTTCTGAGCTCTAGTTCCTTATCTAATATCTTTCATGTATAATCACTATCACCTAATATAATATATAATATTCAACTGAAAGAATACTCACATTAAAGAATAACATTTGGAAATTTTAGGGGAAATGCTAATTATAGAGCAACAACAAAAAAGGAAAGTACAGCATAAAGCACTTAGCATGTATCTAACACCTACCTGATATTTTATATTTTCTGCCTTTATGTTTATGCCTGTTCGACTTACACAACTAATTTGATGACGTTTTGTTCAGCAAGCCTGTGCCCATTGCTTACTAAGTGTGAGCACTGAGAAATGGGTTGACTTACTTATGGAAATCCCCTTATCTCTGTCCTTTGTGCAATAACACAGTTTAACAGGAGATATATGATTATAGATAGTAGTTACATGTAATTATATACTCAAATACCAAGGGAAAGTAAGAGCAGAAAGTAAAATCCAAATATAAAGCAGAATGTACAAAAGCATAGTAGCATAGCAGGATAAACAAATTCATCTGTGAATTTTCCATCTTTCCTCTTAGTCTGTGTCAGTTAAGCATTTCACCTTTCCCCATCCTCTAAAGAGAAAATAAACTATATTTTTGTAGTAGATTCTCAAAAGGAAAAACTGTTAAAATAATATACAAATTCTCAAAAGGGATATCTGTCATGGGAGAGGTGAAATACCTTAGCACTTTCCATGATACTGCACATTATGAAGAAAATGAAAAGTGTGATGGGATAAAAAGAGTGAAGATAGTTTGGATGAGAACAAACAACAATGTCATTTTGAAGTCAGAGCACTGGAAGTCCCCACAAATTACAGATACCAGATAATGTGTAAAGGCTGCTTTATATAAGAGTTGGCTGTGTGTAAGCAATTGAACTTTCCTAAGTGCTTGAGGGATTTGAGTAATGCTTGAACCTCCTCTTTGACCCATAAGTGTTAAATGTGATACTACCATGGGGACTTGACTGTAAGAGTCAGCAACTTTGAGGTGTTGCAAAAGCATGAGTGGGCTTTCTGTAATTTGGAAAGACATGCATTTATACATTCCTGACATACACATTAGAAGGATATAGAAGTAGGTATGGGAGGAGTGTTGAGAAGGGGACAGGCAGGAGAGATCATAAAATGCTTGGATAATAGGACAGTGGTAGAGCACAGGAACAATAAAGATGTATAGTTGAGACTGTCCACTTAGTGCATTGCAGTGAATCTCCAAATTTTGCAGGTAGTGCTGCAGAATGGTAAGAGATCTATCAAGATGTGGAGAGCTGGGAGTAAGGAGAAAGAGTAAAGTAAAAGTCCTCAGTGATCCAAAACCTGGTAACCAGATTGTATATCATAGAGAATTCACCATGCTTTGTAAAGCTGGCACCTGAGCTGTAAAGCAAAAAGAGATCTCTATAGCCTTAAAAGATCTCTAGAGTCTTATTTGTTCTAAGATATCACACCCCACAAATAAAATGTTGTGATTCATAACTTCAAAATATTCACATCTAGTGGGCAAATGAATATAACCAAACCTGCAACAAAATTTAAACCCACCTCACTGCAGATTAACTTTACTTAGTTCTCTGCCTACAGCTGTGACATGATGACACCAATGTGCCTTTTCCTGGAGATAAATATGACTTAAGTCCCTATTATTATTTTAAAAATAATGTCAAGCAGTTTAAAAAAACACAAGGCATGATAAGGAAAAAGAAAATGTTACACATGATCAAGGGACAAACAGTCAGTAAAATCAGACTCACAGATTACCAGGTAAGACATTAAAATAACTATTAAAAATATTAAACACGTTAAGCATGAACTAACAGGTGAGAAATTTCAACAAAGATAAATGAAATCCCCCCTCCCCTCCAAAAAACAACCAAATGAAAATGCTAGCTATGAAAAATATTATATTTGTTGATTTTATCAATAGATTGAACACAACAGAAGAAAGGAGCCATGGATTAGTAGAAAAGTCAGTAAAAATTATCAAAACTAAAACTAAAAGAGAAGAAAATTAAGAAAATGTAACATAGAATCTAAGACTTTCAGACAATGTGAAATGAAATATAAAATGTAATTGAAATGCCAGAAAGAGAGAAAAAATAATGACTGGAATTTTCCAAGATTGAACAAACTAACCACTCTGCAGATTCAAGAACCCAGAGACTCCTAGGTAGGATAAATGCTAAGAAAACCACAATTTGACATATTGTAGTTACATTGGTACTAGGCAAGACAAAGAGAAATTAAAAAAAATAGATTGAAGAGGGTCATAGTCCATAAAAGGACGCAGCTTTAGGACAGAGGGGTGACTTCTCATTCAAAATGAGAGAGGATAAAAGAGATTGAAATATTTTAAACCAGCACAAGAAAAAAATCTGCTAGCCCAGAATTCCCCATATAACAGAATTTCTCTTCTAAATGAAAGAAAAATAAAGATATTTTCAGAAACATAAGTAAGAGAAATACTGTCTCCAACAGACATGTATGCACAGATATATTATAAAAAGTTCCTCAGGGCAAAGGGTAATAATATCACACTGAGGCCGTAAACTACAGAATAGAACAAAGAGCGATTATATGTATATGAAATTATTATTTTCATATTTTTTCATAAGCAACTTACTACTTTAGGCAAAATACTAGTGTTTTATACATAAAACAAATGAAAAAAGCATAAAACATAAATGAGGTGTGAAATTAGACTATTATTCATAATATTTGAAATTAAATTTTAAGCTCAATATAGTTTTATTTTAATAATGATTATTCTAAAGATTAAACAAAGAAACATAGCTAAGATGACAATAGAAGATGTAAACTAGCATGCTAAAAAATTATTCAATATATCTACAAGAAGGCAGAAACAGGAATAAAAGCACAAATGGGAAAAATACAAAACAAATATCAAGATGGTTGACTTAAAAAAGGGCTGATATGGTTTGGGTTAAGTTTAAATGACTAAACCTTCATTGTAAAGGAAGAGCTTGTCACAAAGGGAAAAAACACAATTACCAAGACTGTTTACACTGCAAATTTACATATTTAAGTATAAAAACATAGACCATTATGGTACTTACAACACTAAACATTAAGTGTATTATTTAGGTGCTATACACTGAATGGCTGAGTCTCACCAAAATTCAAATGTTGAAATCCTAGCCCTCAATGTAACAGCATCAGGAGATGGGCATTTGGGATAGAACTAGATCATGAGGCAGGAGCCTTTATGAATAGTATTAGTACCTATATGAATGAGACCCTAGAGAGTTCCCTTGCTGCTTCTACCATGTGAAGACACTAAGAAAATGACCATCTGTGAACCAGGAAGTGGGCTCTCACCAGACACCAAATCTGCTGGAACCTTGATTTGGACTTCCCAACCTCCAGGACTGTGAGAAATAAATGATTGTTGTTTAAGCCACCCAGTCTATGTTATTGTTATGGCAGCCCAAATGGACTACGCCATAAGGGTTCTCCACAGAAATAGAACCAAAAAGACAAACACACATCCGTTTGGTGTATTTTTGACATATATATTCTAAGGAATTGACTTACATGACGATGGAAGTTGATAAATCCTAAAGTCTACAGTTGGAAAGCTGGAGGCCTGGGAGTGCCAGTGATGTAGTTTCAGTGTGAAGGAAGGCAGACTCAAGACCTACAAAGAGTTAATATTTCAGTTCAGTTCTGAAGGCAGGAAAAAACAATGTCCCTGCTCAAAGGCAGTTATGCAGGGGGAGCATCAGCATTTTTGTTCTGTTCAGGCCTTAACTTATTGGACACGAGGCCCACCCACATTAGGGAGAACAATTTGCTTTACTAGTTCTATTGATTAAAATGCTAATCCTCATGGACACACCAAGAATAATGTTTAACAAAATGTCTGGGCACTGCATGGCACAGTCAAGTTGACAAAACAATTTAACCATCACACTAATTGTAAAACAAGCTAGATTAGTATCTGATAATGGAGGTTTCAAGACAGAGTATTATCAATACAGGTACCTTAGAGTTATTGTGGGTTCAGCTCCAGACCACTGAAATAAAGGGAATATTGCAATAAAGCAAGTCATAAAAAATTTTCAGTTTCCCAGTGCATATAAAAGTTATGTTTACACCATATTGTAGTCTGTTAAGTGTACAAAATCATTACATCTAAAAAAAACAATGTACATACCTTAATTAAAAAATAGTTCATTGCTAAAAATGCTAACCCTCATTTGAGCCTTCAACGAGTTGTAATCTTTTTGCAATAGTAACACCAAAGATCACTGATCTCAGATTATCATAACAAATATAATAATGAAAAAGTTTGAAATATTTTGAAAATTACCAAAATGTGACACAGAGACACAAAGTGAGCAAATATTGTTGAAAAAAATGGCACTGATATACTTGACACAGGGTTGTCACAAACCTTCAATTTGTGAAAAATGCAATATCTGCAAAGTACAATACAATGAAGTATGCCTGTAATAAAAAGGGACATTTCATAATGATAAAATAATCAATTTATCAAGAAAATTTAACAAGCCTAAATGAATATGTACCTAAAGCAAAAAATTTAAAATATATCTAAAAAAATAGTAACAGAATCAAAGAAAAATGTATACACACCTACAATCATAATTGAATATTTTAACACCTCTTCCTCAGTAACCAACAGGAGAAGCTAGTAAGGATATATTATTTAAACTATACTACCAAAATTTTTGACAAAATTGATATTTTGTGTGTATGTATCTGTTACAGATCATTGAAATCTATTTGACATATAACGTGTAAATTTAAGGAGTACACCATGTTGATTTGATACATTTGTATATTGTAATATGACTGGCACTATAACAATAGTTAGTACCTCAACTAATTATCATTCATTTTTGTCCTGGGAATAATTAACAAGTTTGATGATTATAATACAATATTGTTGTCTATATTCACTATACAGTATATGAGATCTCCAGGACATATTTATCTACTAATTACAAGTTTATACACTATAAACAACATTTCTCCTATTCCCCCATTCTCTACCCCGAGTAACCACCATTTACTCCCTGTTTTTATTAGTTTGGATTTTTTAGATTCCACATATAAGTAGATATCATACATATTAGTCTTTCTCTGACTTGTCTCACTTAGCATAATGTCCTCAAGGTCCATCCATGTTCTCACAAATAGCAAGATTTCCTTCTGTCTCATGGCTGAATAATATCACACTGTGTGTGTGTGTTTGTGTGTGTGTTTATACCATATCTTCTTTATCCATTCATCCACTGACAAACACTTAGGTTATTTCCACATAATTGTTATTTATAGAACATTATACCCAACAACAACAGAATACACATGCTTTTCAAGTGCATGTAAAATGTTAACAAATATAGTCCTTTGCTGGGCCAAAAGACAAATCTCAATACCTTACAAAGTGTTGAAATCATACAGAATAAGTTTTCTGACAATAACAGTGTTAAATTACAAATCAATAAGAATACAGTATCTGTAAAATCCTAAAATATTTGGAATTTAAACAGCATACATCTAAATAACACAAGAGTCAAAGAAGGAATCATAAAGAAAAATAGAAATATTTTAAGCCTGCTGAAAATGAAAACACATTGTATTAAAATTTGTAGATTGCAGCTAAAGTGGTGATTAGAAGGAAATGCATTGCAGTTAAGAGACTACTTAGAAAAGATAAAGGTTAAAATTAGTGATCTGTGCTTTCTCTTCAGAAGCTAGAAACAGAAGGACAAATTAAACATATATAATCACAATAAATAAAATAAGGGAGTAAAGTAATGAAATAGAAAAGAGATAATTAAGAAAAACAAATCAAAAGCTCATCCTTGAGATTTTAATAAAATTTATAAACACGTAGTAAGACTGATTGGGAAAAAAAACTAAAGAGAGATACAGAATTGATGAATGCATTGAATAAGATATAGGACATTACTATAAATCCAACAGTCATTAAAAGAAATGTAAAGAAGTATTTTGAAGAGCTTTCTAACAATAAGTATACCCACTTGATCAAAAGACTATTTACCAAAAAAATAAAACAAACAATTAAAATAGAAAACTGAATAGAAAATTTGAATAAAGACTAATCTTTTAATTAAAAATCTTCTCACCAACAAAATTCCAGACCCAGAAGTCTTCAATGGTGATCTCTATCAATGTTTAAAGGAAGAAATTATACCAGTTTCACACAAAATCTTTAATAAAGCAAAAGAGGCCAGAACCCTTTTAATTTCATTCTTCATGTCCCATTATCACCCTATGCCAATGCCTGATAAAGACATTACAAGAAAGTAAAATTAGAAACTGATTATCTTTGTGAATATACACAAAAAAATCCTTTACAAGTTAGCAAATCAAATTCAACATCCTATAAATGGCATATATAAAACCCAGTGTATTTATCCCTGGAAAGCAAACTTGGTTCAGCAGTTGAAAATTAACAGTACAGCACAATAATGTAGAAATATTGTATGATCATTATAATACATGAAGAATAAAGATTTAAAAAGTTTAATAAAATCAATTTTAAAATCTTACCGAATTAGGAATAGAATGGTATTTCCATCATCTGTCGTAAGATATCTATGAAAAACCTATGTGTAACATCAAACTTAATGGTAAAATATTGAATGTTTTGTCCTAATACAGGAAGAAGACAACTATAGGCACTTTCACCACTTTTATTCCATAGTGTACTGGAAATATTAGAGACAATAAGATAAGAAAAAGACACAAAAGGCAGAATTGTAGAGGAAGTCAAACTCTCATCGTTGGAGGATAACATGACTGTGCATAAAGAAACCCTGTGAAATCTATATATAAACATTTTTATGGGTTGAATTATGTCTCTTAAAATCCATATGTTGAAATCTTAACCCCAAGTACCTCAGAATGTGACTTATTTGGAAATAGGGTCATTGCAGATGTAACTAGATGAGATCATACTGGAGAAAGGTAGGCCACTAATCTTATATGACTGATGTCATAAAAAGGGAAATTTGGACACAGACATACATTTAGAAAGCACATTTTGTGAAATTGCAGTTATACTGCCAACAAGCAAAGAATCTTCCAGAAACTAGGGGGAAGGCCTGGATCAGATCTTCCCCTAATACCTTCAGAGGGAGCATGACTCTGCCAACACCTTAATCTTGGACATCTAGCCTCCAGAACTGGGAGACGATATTGTTGTTTAAGCCCCTCAGCTTGTGATATTTTGTTTCGGCAGCTCTAGCAAACTAAGACAAACATAACTACTAGAACTAGCAAGTAAATTTAGTTTGTGGGAAACAAAGTCAATATAAAGAATTTTAAATGTATTTCTATATGCAAACAACAAATAATTTGAAACAAATTAAAATGTCATTTACAATAACATCAAAAAAACATAAATTATGTCCAAATAAATCCAACAAAAGATGTAGAAGAACTATACCTGAAACCAACAAAACATTGTTGAGATAAATTAAGGAGACCAACAGGAGTGGAGTTATATACCAAGCACAAATTTTGCTAGAATAGACACAATATTGTTAAGATATTCACTTTCCCTAAATGGATATATAAATTCAATGTCATCCCAATCAAAGTTCCAACAGCATTTGAAGAAATTGTCGTCCTGCTTCTAAAATTTACATAAAAATGCAAAAGATCTCAAGTAGATAACACAGTATTTTAAACGAGCAACAAAGGTGTAAGATCAACAGTATTCTGTGCCCAGATTTTCTATAAAGCTACAGTGATTGAGACAATGTACAATGAATGAAAAGACAGAAAAATATCCAGAAAAGAGATTCCAGAAATAGACCCATTACAACTCAAACCAAAAATACCTACTCAGTTGCTTCTTTTTTGGATTAAATCAATGATTTACCCAAAAACTTGTTCCACAGAACACTGCTTTGTGGGATGCAAATGCATTCTAACAAGATTTTTTTTTTAAATCCATGAGCAAATAGCTTTGGGAGACTGGGATAAAACATAGGTGTCTGTACTGCAAGGGTTCAGAAGGGTTTTAATATGTAAATGTGCAATTAAAATCTCCAAAGAATGTGCAGAGATCCCCAAATTTATCTGGCTTTGGAAATGGTTTCTGTCAGTATATCCCTTGGGAGAGAATTTCAAATAAACACTTTGATGAATAGGCTAGAGTTGTTAAGTATATGTAGGTATGGAAAGGATAGACTCCTCAATAAATGGTGCAGGAAAAACTGGATATCCACACACCAAAGAATGAAACTGCACCATTATCTTACACTGCATACAAAAACCAAATCAAAATATATTAAAGATTTAAATATAAGACCTAAAACTATTCCTAGAAGAAAGCATAAAGAAAATATCCTTGACATTAACCTTAGCAACGAATTTTTGGGTATGACACCAAAAGCTTAGGCAACAAAAGCAAAAATAAATGAGTGGGACTAAATCAAACCAAAAAGTTTCTGCACAATAAAAGCAACAATCAACAAAATGAAAAGGCAACCTAAGGATCAGGAGGAAATCTTTTCAAATCACATATCTGATTAGAGGTTATCCAAAATATCTAAGGAGCCTATACAATTCAATACCAACAATCAAACAACTTGATTTTAAAAATTGACAAAGGACATGAATACACAATTTTTTCAAAAAAAGACAAACATGTTGGTGTTTTTACTATGCTGCTGCTACGAGAGGTGCTGAGAAACAAGCAAAATGTCCTCTACTATCTCATGGTGAAAAAAATCAAACCACTGGAAGGTATTGAAAAGTATTGCACAGGTATCAATTAACATAGACACCTGTGCATATTGGAGATTTTTCTTTCTTATTTGAGATTTAATTGACTTTTCCATATTTGTTATTTAGGTAAAAAATAATGTGATAAAATGTCAGTCTAATATTGTTTCTCCACCTATGAATTAGCACATTATTTTTTCTGTACTGATTTATTAACATTAAGGCACTTATAATTTGTTTTGTGTTTTTTACACATATATCTTGTTTCCTTCATGACATATGAGCTCATTGAGGGCACACAAATATACTCTGTTCAACTTTACAGCTTTTAAAGAGTCTAGAAAATTTTGCAAATAAATAGTCAATCAGGAAACATGCTGAATTCATCTAAGCAACTTCTTATAAAGCAAGCATATGGACCATTTCTGCTACAACATGTGTAGACCTTTAAAACAATAAAAACAACAGAAAATCCCAAATAAACTTATAATACTTTACTATTTGGATATAATAATTATTAAAATATTTACTTTGTGGCATTAAAATAATAATTTGATTAGCATTTATTATGGTTTGGTTTTAAATTTTAGAGGATTAAATATTTACAAAACTAATTTCCTCATTTTCCCTAATTATTAAAGAAGTTAATTTGCTCTTGGGACATCTTACAGTCCTTCAGAAAGGATTTCAACTTAATACTACACTAACACTAAAAATAGTATAAGAAATTTTAAAGTAATTTATTCTAAGTTAACTTTTCTGAGTTTAAATGATGAGGAAAATTCTTTCCGTATTCCAGTTCTAGCACTGCGTTATACTTTGTGTGACATCTAACAGTTTATGTTAAGTCAATAATGTTGATTTGCATACATCAAATTGATTTATGAAATGCTTGAATGTCAGAAAAATTTATGTCAGCAAGTAACAAATAATCTTTCTAATTTACTAGCACTATAATTTGTATTTTGAGTATAGATTTATATATATTTTAGATATCCCAAGGAAACGACTTCATTGCTAATATATCTGATTTTATGAAGCATGTTATTGAAAAACTATAGATATCAAGTGGAAATTATATATATATTTCTTATCAAGACACTGCAGTTTAAATCAAACAGAGGTGAAGAAATAAAACCATAAAAACAGAAGAACCCAGTCCTTGAGAGTTAACATTCTACCTATTTATGAAGAAGAAAACATGTAATGTCCTACTCAAAAGACAATCTCCTGCAGGTATATAAAAGCAGTTTATGAAAATATTTTTGTATAACAGTTTGTATATTAATTAGATATTTTGCTATATGTTGCATGAAGAGTTAAGTAATTTACCTAATGACATATAATATATCACATACATTGTATATTTTATTTCCTAAACCTCAATCTAGGTAACAAAGCAAATTACAGTTCTAATAGTAGTTTCACAACCAAATAAATTTTCAAATTCTGGCTCCTGAACACATTATGAATATCAATAATGTCATTATTACCTTTAGATTTAATAAAGTGATATTAGGTTCATCATTCATGGTTATGAATATCACTAGAAGAAAATCAGGTTCCATTGTGGCACTGAAATAAGAACACATCAATGGATATTATTATTTAACTGTAAAGACTTATTGTAATGAAAGCAAAATCATCTTGACATAAATTATTACATTTTTATTTAGGTAATCTAATGGAGGTACCATAGACTTATATTCTGCTAAACTTTTCATCTTTTATTTTGCTTTAATATCCCATTAGGTAATTATTTAATTGATTTTAAATACATATAGGTTATTTCTGTTTAATAGTGTTTTATATAAAATTTCCAAACTGGATTTTAACATCTGCGCTTGATGAAAAATTACAATCATATACTACTAAAAGTGGTTGAATATTTTGGTTTATTTACACATTTTAAAATTATGTGTTTAATCCAAATGATATGTTGAACTATTTTTAAAAATAAAAGTTTTAGTCGTTGTTATGTTTAAAGGATGAGTAAATCATTAATGAACCCTTTATTAAAGCTTAAATGATAATAATAGTCAATCTTTCTTAGCAGTTAGTAGTATTAACAATAAAATCTGATTCTTTTGGTCCAGTATCAAGATTTTATAAAGAGAAGTGGTCCCTGACATAAAAATAAATGAAATTCTATAAAAATAGCCCTAGAGTACAGAACCCTTTGAGATAAAGGAAGGGAAACAGTCCTTGTTTAGCCATGGCTAAGCTGATATGCTCAGTTTTCTGAGATAGATCGCACAATGCACCTTTTTAATTTGCACATATTTTGCTTTTCTTTTTCTATTTGCTTAATGGGAAAGCTGAGGTGATAGAATTAAGATCTTCCTCCTCTTCTAATATAGGAATTTACTGGTACATTTTTGCCTAAATATTGCTTGTAGGGTATCAACACAAACTGTTATATGTAATTTTTAAATTTTCATTCAGTTTGAAATATATTCTAAGTTCACATTTGATTTCCATTTTGACGTATGAGTTTTTTAGAAGTGTGTCATTCATTTTCTAAGCATGTGGGGATTTGCCAAAGAAGTTTCTGCTATTGATTTCTAATGTAAATCCATTAAGGTCAGAGAACATATTTATCTCTAAGAACTTCTGATATCTTTAATATCTCTAGCCTCAAGTAGTTTCTTTATATTCATGTATTAATCTGTACTCTGGGTATTTTCAGAGTGCTGTGTGTCTGTGTAATTCTCTCCATTCCAGCAGCATGTCCTGTGAGTTCTAGCCACTTTGGTCTCAGCTTCATTTCTTCAACTTAAGGATAAAACTGGTCTTTGCCTGGACTCTTTCTCTCTGTTTTTCAGAATCTGAAAATTCATTCAAGGTAGTACATTTGGGTAAGCTTAGGGTTCACCTCATTTAGTTACTTAATCTCATGGATTGTTGTCCTTTGTTGCCTGATATCTAGTGTCTTTAGAACCATTGTTCTATTAATTTGATTAATCTTTTGGTTGTTTCAGGCAGTAGGGTAAATCTAGTACCCTTTATTTGGTATCCTTACTGGAACCATTCTTATAGGTTTCTTTTTTTTTTTAACTATTTTGCTTTAAAATATATTGGTTTCTACAATGAATCAGAATTTAAATACCATTAACAAGAGCATACTGTCTCAAAATATACTTTAATCAACAGAATATGACACTCTTCAAAGTAATGACTTTGAGAAAAGAAAGTATTTCTCACTCTTGAATTTATTTTTTAATATACTTTAAATATTGTAGTCCAACCATGACAAAATATAAGATAGCTGAGTAAATTCAACTTATACCTGAAAAAATATCCTAGGGTTATCATAGATTTTATTTCCTTTTATTGACTAGGCTAAAAATAGATAAGGGAATATTGTCCCTTGGTGAAACTAAAGTTATTACAAAAAGGAACTGCCATTAATAATATATGGCTACATTTATCTGTTTTTGTTATCTTACTTTATGAACAACTTTAAAATTTAACTTCTTTTTAATGTTGTTTCAAAGTAAATAGGTTATATACAACTGACAGGAAGCTAAAATATTTTTAAACCTGAAATTGATAATCTATTCCAGAAATATTAAAGACATAGCATTTTTGTAATATCTATAATTTTTAGTTTGATATTTATTTGGCTTTTCAAAATGAGAATAAAGTAATAATTGGAAAGTACTTGTCCCCTGCTGATATGAAGAAGTTATCTCCAGTTATAATATAGGAACAGGGAAACTAGTATCTTTTGAGTAGTGACAGCATTAAGAAAGCTTGTGAAGCAGATAACATTAGGCTTCGATCCCCTTTCATCACTTCTTGTCACTGACACTTCTTACCACCTGCTACTTTTGCTCTTTCCTCTTTAAGTATCATGTGCTGTAATTATAATCAGATTTTCCTTTACTTATACTGCAGAGCCAAAGTGTGGTCACCAAATAACCACTTAAAATTACATTGACAATTATGTTTTGCAGAAAGGAAACTTATAGGCCAAAATAATAATGTTGAAACATTAGAATCAGAGAAAACTGACCAAAGATGGAAGGGATTATTTTTAGTCACATGTTTTCTTGTTTATCTTGAAATGAACTATTGTATGGGGTTCAATATTACATCACATGCAACAGAATACAAATATGAGTCATATGATTACCTGTTACATCTTAAGGTTTGTCACATTATTTACAACAATTACAAGAGAATATTTTATACTCTTATTCAACATAAATACAAGCCTATAAAATAATTTTCATTGAACCATTTTATAAAGAAAAAATCATAGGATAAAAGGTTAAATCCTATTTTGTGTCCTGAGACTGTAAACCCCTGAATACTTAGGAATTATCTGGGGGACAAAATTCCTTTTCCAGAGGTAACCACATATATATTTCTTTGTCTTGGAATCACTGAATTCTACCTGTCTCTTGTAAAATACTCTATTAGCAAATCAAAAGCTAAATAAGAAATTTGAAGTTATCCTAAAGCAGGGATCCTCTTTGACTATTAATATACTGAATGTGTAATTCAAGATCTGTCTCACTCAGAATTTTCCCTGTGGATGTTTTGTTTGTAAAATCTATATTAATAATATATAGATAAAATAAATGAGAGAATTTATGTATTTAGTCAAGTCTTCCCCATCACCTCTCATGAAAACCCAACTAAAATTTTATTAAAAAGGATACAGATTATTAAATATCCCTTAGGTATCCATGAACATGTGTTTTCATAGTTGCATTAACTGTCTCTGATACAGACCTCCAGCATCTCTTTCCTTTTTTTTTTAATATGCAGATGAGAAATTTTGAATAGCCAATTAATCTCAAAAGATATATAGTGGTTTTTCAGAATTGATGTTGATATGAAAAATTCTTTTACCAACAGCTGTTTGAAAAAAGACATATACCTTTAGGAACAATGGTATAGTCTAATCTCATTTAAGATAAGTTTCAGGTTCGTTCTAGTATTTCAAACATTATATTCATCACATTTTTTAATATTTAAATGATAAAATATGCCCTGGGGGGAAATAAAGTTTTCCAGTTTAAGACAGACCAGGCTTCCAAAACATAGTTATGTTAATATTTTCCACATAAATTTATCATGAATAATGATTTATTTTCTTTGGAATTAAGGAGCTATAATGCAGTTCCATATGTCTTCCTGGATAACATTCTCTGCCCTTTTCTTTGCAGCCTCAGTCCCCAGGCTATAAAGAGACACTACCTAATACTTTTTTTTTTTTTTTTTTTTTTTTTTTTTTGCGGTATGCGGGCCTCTCACTGCTGTGGCCTCTCCCATTGCGGAGCACAGGCTCCGGACGCGCAGGCCCAGCGGCCATGGCTCACGGGCCCAGCCGCTCCGCGGCATATGGGATCCTCCCAGACCGGGGCACGAACCCGTATCCCCTGCATCGGCAGGCGGACTCTCAACCACTGCGCCACCAGGGAGGCCCCTAATACATTTTTATTTGTTAACTCTAAAATCATTTAAACTGGTGCAAACTGAATTCATGTTACCAGTGAAAGTTCAGGATACACGTGGTTCTATTTTTTTCTATACTATAGATAACGAATATTTCCTTTACCTTCTAAATCAAAAGTGGTAAACATCAGCCAGATGGCTTGATTTAATAAAATCTGGGTCTCTTGGAGACAGCTAAAATAAAGTTTCAATACATTTTACCTACTCCCCCAAGTTAAGATAGAAATCCATAATCAGCTCATATTAGAACGAATAATCCTGACATAAGCTTCTCATTCTGTGATATATTTTCATAGCTGAGTACAGTTAATGTAGTGTTTATGAAGAAAATTGATGACCAGATCCTTTTATAGGGATTCTTGAGTTGAGGAATAGTAACCTGGACAGTAAGAGCAAGGGCTCAGTGGTAGACAATATTTTAGCTATGACTAAAATCACCATCTTTATATTTCAATGATGCCAAAAGTGAGGACAAAAAAAAAAATTGTATGATCCTCTCTAGAATTGACCCAAATTCATAGACTCCTTACATTGAGAGGCATGATCTTACACCAAAATATAATTTTCATAAACATTTCTTTCTCCAGAAGCAATTACATCTCTATGTGTTATTTCCATCTCTATGGCCATTTCCAGTTAAATGTTGTATCCATCCTGCAAACCATATTCATCCTAAAATTAAGTTAATTATAAGTCTTCCATTCAACCCCATCACCTCTTGTCCCAAACTTGATTTCTGCATTTTTCTTAGTGGTATCATTCTCCTAATGCCTAAAGCAAAAATCACAAATAAATTTATACTTCCTCCCTCCCCTTTCCTGTGTAATATTAAATTGACCAATATGTTGTAAAATTCTCTAGAAATCAGCAACAAAAAGACAATGGGAAAACTCACAAAAACATGGAAATTAAACAACACACAACTGAACAGCCATTGTCAAAGAGAAAATCAAGAGAAATTAGAAAATATTTCAATACAAA
Source organism: Mesoplodon mirus (assembly GCF_964341445.2). Lineage (NCBI taxonomy): Eukaryota > Metazoa > Chordata > Mammalia > Artiodactyla > Ziphiidae > Mesoplodon > Mesoplodon mirus. The sequence goes on from NC_138985.1 coordinate 105,649,621, forward strand.
TGAAATAAATCTACAACATACTAAAACTTATGGGATACATTAAAGACAGTACTAAGCAGAAAATTTATGGTGACAAACACCTACATTAAAAAAAAAAAGAATTGAAACAACCTAACTTTATACCTCAAGAAGTTGGAGAACAAACTAAGCCCAAAGTTAGCAGGAGAAAGGAAATAATTTAAATTATTGCAGAAAGAAGTGATATAGAGAATATAAAAAAATTTTTTTTATCAGCAAAACTAAGAGATGGTTTTTGAAAAAGATAAAAATGACAAACCCTTAGCTAGACTAACCAAGAAAAAAAGAAAAACTAAAGTAGGTAAAATAAAAAATGAAAGAGGAGATATTACAACTGATGCCACAGAAATTTTAAAAAGACCATAAGGGACTATTATAAACAATTATACACCAACAAATTGGACAACCTAGAAAAATGGATAAATTTCTAAAACATACAACCCACCAAGACAATGAAAAAGAAACAGAAAACAGACCAATAACAAATGAGAAGATTGAATCAGTAATCAAAACACTCCACAACTGAAAGCCTAAGACCAGATGACTTCACAGGTGAATTTTACCAAACAATTAGATAATTAATATCAATCCTCTTTAAACTACTCAAAAGTAGAAGAGAAGGAAACACTTCCAAACTCATTTTATGAAGCCAGCATCACTGTGACAAAGACACTGCAAGGAAAGAAAACTACAGGCCAATATCTTAATAAACATGGATGTAAAATTCCTCAACCAAACATTAGCAAATCAAATTCAGTACCATATTTAAAAGATCATGTACCATAGCAAAGAGGGATTAATCCCTGGGATGCAAGGAAGGATCAACATATGCAAATCAATAAATGCGATACACTACGTAACAGAAGATAAATATCACATGATCATCTTAATAGACACAGAAAAATCATCTGATAAAATTCAAAACCCATTCATGCCAAAAGCTCTCAGTAAACTAGGTATAGAAAGAGCTTACCTCAAAGCAATGAAGGCCATATGTGAAAATCTGGCAACTAATGTCATACTCAACAGTGAAAAACTGAAATCATTTTCCTCCAAGATCTGGAACAGGGCAAGGGTGCCCATTCTTGCCACCTCTATTCAACATAGTACTGGAAGTCCTAGACAGAGCTGTTAGACAAGAAAAATAAGTTAAAAACGTCATTTTTTCCCCCTCAAAATTTCTTAAGTTTATCCCTCTCTTTGTATCAAACTGCCACTGGCACAGTTCAGGATCTTAGTACTTTAAACCCAGAATACTAAAATGTCTTTACACTGGTCCTCCCCCCTGCCCATTCCCCAACTCTTTGGGTCTCTTCATTCTTCAAGATTAGACTTCTAAAATGCTAATGATATTCACCTTCTGATTAAAAGATTAAAAAACTGTCATAGCACCCATTGTTTTCCAGAATGAAGGCCATAAGATTATACATTGTGTTAATGACATGATATGCAATAATCTGTACTTAACATCCATTTATCTGTCAATTTGTAACATGAGCCTTGCAATATGAGCAGCCAAAGCCAACCAAACCAAATCAAATCCTTCACTGTTCACTGAACAGATTTTGTACATATCTTCTTCTGCCCAACACCAGACACAATGTAAATATACAATGTTTATAGATGTAACAATATAGCATTATTATGAAAACAAAAGTTCAAAGATAAAAATTCAGTGTTTATTATCTTCTATTATTCTAGCTCATCTTGTGCCATAAGTATATTTTTTGAAGACTCTGAACTTAATGTGTGGGCTGTCAGCTTCTAAAATTCTAAATGAGAAATTGTGACAAATATTGTGTATGTTGTATTCAGATTTTAAAACTGAATTGCAAATGGGATAATCATGTTCCTTTGAACATCTTTGAAATGCACATATACCAGGCAATTTATATTTCTTTCGTAAATTCTGTAATTCAACTTGCTGCAATTTTTTCATGCTACAAGATTCTTTTAAGATAAAAATAGACATCTGAGGGCTTCCCTGGTGGCGCAGTGGTTGAGAGTCCGCCTGCCGATGCAGGGGACACAGGTTCATGCCCCGGTCTGGGAAGATCCCACATGCCGCGGAGCAGCTGGTTCCGTGAGCCATGGCTGCTGAGCCTGCGCGTTCGGAGCCTGTGCTCTGCAATGGGAGAGGCCACAGCAGTGGGAGGCCCGCAAACCCCCCCCCAAAAAAAAAAAATAGACATCTGAAGACTGAAGTAGAAGGTATATCTTGCAATAAATTTCAGAATCTCTAAATTTCTGAATATATTTTCATATTAATGCTGTTGTTGAATATAAGTATTCATTTCATATTCATAAATTCAATAATTTTGCTAGTGAAATATTTAAATTATAAATATTATCTGTGTCAATGAAAGAATCCATATTTTTGATTTTTAAATATAAATTACATTAGTAAATATGTATTCTAATTTAAATAATATTTCACTCATCTGATCACTGTAAAGTTTATTTCAGGTAAAGAAAAATTGTTACAAACAAAATTTATTTATATTTAAAACATGGTAAAGCACTTGTATATTAACAAATTTATAAAATGTTCTTTCTTATATTCCCCTTTTTATTTTTTATTTTATTTGTGGTATTTTAATATGAAATGCTGGAATTTACATACATTGTAGCAAGTGGGCCATTCCCTTAAATTGAGGATTTAAAACATGAAATACATCTCTTTAAATTAGTATTTTTTTAATCTTCCTAGTTCCCTTAACACATTTGTTAACTGTAATATTTGAACAATGTTTTACTACCACGTTAAATGTTTATTAAAAATATAAATATAGTAAGACAGGAATAAAGACACAGACCTACTAGAGCATGGACTTGAGGATATGGGGAGGGGGAAGGGTAAGCTGTGACAAAGTGAGAGAGCGGCATGGACATAAATACAGTACCAAATGTAAAACAGATAGCTATTGGGAAGCAGCCACATAGCACAGGGAGATCAGTTCAGTGCTTTGTGACCACCTAGAGGGGTGGCATATGGAGAGTGGGAGGGAGACACAATGGGGAGGAGATAATGGGATACATGTATATGTATAGCTGATTCACTTTGTTATAAAGCAGAAACTAACACACCATTGTAAACAATTATACTCTAATAAAGTGTTAAAAATGTTCTCATACAAGAAAAAAATGTGATTATGCGAGGTGATGAAGATTAACTAAACTAATTGTGGTAATCATTTCTCAATATACACAAATATCAATTCATTATGGTGTATACCTCTAACTAATAAAAAGTCATATATCAACTGCATCTCAAGAAATGAGAAAAACACAAAATACGCACAAAAACTTTCATATAAATCTAACAAAATATGTTTGCTGCTAATAAGATTTATTTGTTAAAAACAATAAAATACTGATGACAGAAATCAAAGTAAACCTAAAATATTGGGAATATATCCTATTTTCATGAATGAAACGTTTGTAGGATGTCAGTTTTCCTCAAACTAATCTATAGATTTAACATAATCCCAATCAAAGTCCCAACATGCATTTTTTTTTTTTTTTTTTTTTTTTTTTTGCAGTACGCGGGCCTCTCGCTGTTGTGGCCTTTCCCATTGCGGAGCACAGGCTCCGGACGCACAGGCTCATCGGCCATGGCTCACGGGCCTAGCCGCTCCGCGGCATGTGGGATCTTCCCGGACCGGGGCACAGACCCGTATCCCCTGCATTGGCAGGCAGACTCTCAACCACTGCGCCACCAGGGAAGCCCATGCATTTTTTATTTGTGTGTTTCAGGGTGTTTTTTGTAGAAATCAACAAATAGAGTCTAAAATTTCTATGGAAAGCAATGGAACTACAATAGCAAAACCAATTTTATACAAGCACAACATTAGAGAATGATTGCATGATTTACTATAAATTACAGTAATCAATACTACATAGTATTTGTGAAAGTATAGATACATAGATCAGTGAGATAGAACAGAAAATCCAGAAATAAACCCATATAGGTATGGTCAGTTGATTTTCTCAAACTTCAAAAATAATTTGGTAGAGAAAGAAGAGTCACCAAAAATGATGGTGAAACAATTATACATCATTATGCAAAATAATAAATCCTTACAAAATTTAGCTCCAAATAGATCATAGCCCTAAATATACAACTAAAAATCTTTCAATTTTTTGAAGAAAAATACAAGAAAAGATATTTGGTTTTGGCAAAGATGTTTATATATAACAAAAACATGATTCTTAGAAAAAATTGGTAAGTTAGACATAAGAGTTTTTAATTTCTGCTCTTCTAAAAATGTAAACATATTTAAGTAAATTAAAAAACAAACTGCAGACTGAAAAAAAATACGTATTATTAAATCATTTCTTTATTTTTGTTCCAAATACCATCCCAACTTACATTCTTAGAAGTTATGTATATATATATATACACACACACATATATAAAATGAACACATGTATGTACACCTAAGTCTTCTATTGCCAAAGGCTTGCATGTCAAAGGATGACATGCCAACACACGTTTTGCTGAGTGTTATCTACAAGTCCATTTTAAACTGAATTTCTCTGGAATTAATTCTAAACAACTGATATATATTACTGAAGGAAATATCCATAAGGAACAAATAATTACATATTCTTTTATGTATAACCTTTTAAACTATAATAATTCATTTATGTGTATTATTATGGTGTCCTAAATGTGTTCCCATTTTTCCATAAGTACATATATAATTTTTATATCTTTTTTTCTTTTTGCGGTACGCAGGCCTCCCACTGTTGTGGCCTCTTCCGTTGCGGAACACAGGCTACAGACGTGCAGGCTCCGCGGCCATGGCTCACAGGCCCAGCCGCTCCGCGGCATGTGGGATCCTCCCAGACTGGGGCACGAACCCATGTCCCCTGCATCGGCAGGTGGACTCTCAACCACTGTGCCACCAGGGAAGCCCTATAATTTTTATATCTTGGTTTATACCTACTGTTAGCTACTCAGAAACATTTTCTTTCACTTATTTCAGGTTTATTGGCTTTCTTTTTAGGAAGGTTAGTTTGTTGCATGAATGACTTCTGTATAAATGAAACATTCTCATCTTTGAATAGTCTAGAGTTAGCAGTTTTTCTTGAAAACACCTGTCTGGTTTCTGAAGGAAATAATTTCATAGAAACAATAAAATCAATTATCATGATAACCAAAATAATTATTTCAGAATAATTAGAGATATATCTTCTTTTGTCATTTACATTTTAATTTCATCATACTGTCTTCTCACTGACAATCTAATAATTTAGAATTAATCTCCACAAGCTTTCATGAATCATGTAGTTAGTTATGATAAAAAAAAGGATTAATTAATTTCTGGGGTAAATTCCAGATAATCATAAAAACTTGGATGGGAGTCATTTGTATATTTAATTAATCAACTGTAACATGCATACTATTGTTTCTATTCAAATGAGCACTTTAATACTGATCATTACTCAATGTGAAATTCCTGCCAAGTGTGATCACGGGGAAATAGGCATGATGAAAACTGAGTGCAAAGAAATATCAGCAGTGCCTTAGAAAGAATTCAATTGAAATAACAAGAATAAAAACAGATTAGGACTAGATATACTTCCACATGGCTCTTATAGATCACTTGCTGAAAATAATTAGACTCAAATATAAACTGATTCTAAAATGAAAAAACCCATGGAAAATCAGACATATATTTAAATATCTTGATATGGTTTAACTACCCTCATTGAAGCCATTAAATACTACATAACTTAGTCTGATATTTTTACCTACTGCAGCATCACACTTTCAGGTGATCAGGAAATTGACAGTTTTATTGCTTTTATTGTTTTTTTGGTTTAACCTGTAGCCCAGTACCACAACTTATGAGACTATGGTATTAGGATATTTTATTCATTGTAACTGACATTTATCAACTGGCCCTTGTGTATCAGACACTGTGTGTATTTTAATGATTACATTTATATACACTCTCAACTCAACTTGGGCAGTCTCTGCCTGAAAATTCATCATTTTGGGTCAATGGACTTCATGTGATCCCTTCCCACTTCTGCTAGTACATTAGGGAACCTATTATTTCATCCTAGATGCTCATATACTTCTTTCTATGGCTTCATTCTCCTGCTATAAAATGCACTTAAGTTTCTCCACCGATAGCTACTTATTTACCCTTTCAGAAATTTTCATGGAAATACACACACACATTCAAATATTTATTGATCATCCATTAGGTATCATGAGCTCCTCTAGGTGCTTGAGTTAGATTATAAATAAAGCACAAAAATCTCTGGCTAAGGTAGGTGACATTCTGTTTGGTGGAGAGACACAATATATTAAATATAGTAAATAATTTAAAGATCTATTATATTAATAGGTAATAAATGCTTTAAAAAGCAAACATAGGGTAAGGGGTATAAAATACATGTGAATAGGGTGGAAGTGGTTGACAATCTTATCTAGGGTCATCCATAAAAAAAGGTGATGTTTGTTAAAATGCTTGAAGGAGGTGAGAGGTAGCTATTAGGATATCTGGGAACAGAACTTTCCAGGAAGGAGAAACACTGTGGCCAAAGCACCATGAGTGCTGAGTGAATAAGAGGGGAGAGTACAGGAGGGGAGGTCAGAGAGATGATGGAGGCCCTCATTTGGTAGAGACTTGCAGGATATTATTTTTTTGATTTTTTTGAGTGAGGTGAAAAGCCAGTAAAGAATTTTGTCCAGTGAAGTAACATGATCATACATGATCATAATTTCTGTAGGTTCTATAGAAATGGAATATAGAGCAAGCATGGTTGCATGGAGAATAGTTAGGACACTCTTGTGTGAATGTAGGCAGGAGAAATGGTGGCTTGGATCAGGGTGATACTAGGAGTTGTGGAGAAGTGGTCAGATTCTGGATATAGTTTTAAAGTAGAGAAGACAGCATTGGGTGCAGTGGTAAGAGAACACATATTAAGAATATCTCCAGAAAGGATGCATGCACCCCGATGTTCATTGTAGCACTAATTACAATAGCCAGCACATGGAAGCAACCTAAATGTTCACCGACAGAGGAATGGATAAAGAAGACGTGGTATATATACACCGTGGAATATTACTCAGACATAAAAAGGAATGGAATAGTGCCATTTGCAGAGACGTGGATGGACCTAGAGATTGTCATACAGAGTGAAGTAAGTCAGAAAGAGAAAAACGAATATCATGCAATAATCACTTTTATGTGGAATCTAGAAAATGGTAGAGATGAACTTATTTGCAAAGCAGAAATAGAGTCACAGTTGTAGAGAACAAACTTATGGTTACCAACGGGGGAAGGAGGGGGTGGGATGAATTGGGAGATTGGGACTGACATAAAATAGATTACTAATGAGAACTTACTGTATAGCACAGGGAATTCTACTCAATGCTCTGTGGTGACCTAAGTGGGAAGGAAATCAAAAAAGAGTGGATATATGTATATGTATGACTGATTCACTTTGCTGTACAGCAAGAAACCAACACAACATTGTAAAGCAACTATACGCCAATAAAAATTAACTAAAAAACATTAAAAATAAATAAAAATTAAAAAAAGAATATCTCCAGAGTTTTGGTGTGAGCAATTGGAAGGACTGACTGGTCAGAAACTGGAAAGGGAGGAGAGGTAAAGTGATTTTGTTGGTTGGAGGAATTTAGGAGTTCAATTTTAGACATGCTAAGCTTAAAGTGTTTCCTTCCAAGTGGAAATATCATATAGGCAGTTGGGATATGAGTCTAGGGTTCAGGAAGAATCTGGGTTTTGGAGATTATTTTAATGGTATTCAAAGCCAAGGACCGGATCAGATGACCAGGAACATGAGTGGAGATAGAGGAAGGGAGAAGCCATGTACAAAGAACTGCAGAACTTCCATAGTAAGTGGTTATAGAAAAGGTGAGTTAGCAAAAAATGTTACTTATTACCATGTCTATTAGACTGTGTTTCCCCAGAAAGAGGATTCAGGTATAAGTAGGCTTACTTTGTAAGATAAAGGAAATTCTGGTGATGGCAAAGGAAAATAATACAGGGAAGGAAGATAGAATAACTAATAATGATGTGCTATTAAGTTACATGCCATAGTGGATGACAGCAGCTTAATTTCATAAGTAAACCTTGAAATCATTGTAAAATACTTGACTTAGAATGATCCCACTGGTGGCAAATCTAAAATGATCTTTGACTACTAAGCAGTGAAAAATAAAAAAGTAAATCCACATCTACATACTTAATAATGAGACAAAAATGATCAAGAATAGATACAATCTTAAAAGCTACCAGCTAACTAAAAGATTATTTACACAGGGACAATGATTAGATTAACCTTAGACTTATTTCTAGTGAATACAGTGAAAGTACCAGAAGGCAGAGTATCTTCAAAGTATTTTTTAAAAAAATAACTCTACCAGAAATTTTATATCTATCAAAATTATAAGACTGTGAGCAAAATACATTTTCAAAACAAATACTGAGAAAATATTTTATGTGTAAACCACTATTTAAAAAACTATTAATGAAAGAATATCAGCTACAAAAAAACAAGAATGTATAGACTATTCAAAACAATGATGAGCACAGCAAAGGAAAAAAATTAAATATAGTAAAGTTTCTTTTTTACCATCTTTATTGGAGTATAATTGCTTTACAATGTTGTGTTAGTTTCTGCTGTATAACAAAGTGAATCAGCTATATGTATACATATATCCTCATATCCCCCCCTCTTGCATCTCCCTCCCACCCTCCCTATCCCACCCCTCTAGGTGGTCAAAATATAGTAAAGTTTAAAAAACTAATTCATTAACATGGGGAAAGATGATAAAATAAAAAACTTTAAATTACAACAATTCTAACAAGATTGGAGATGTATTCACTGCACTGATAAAGCAGGCAGAAGTCTACATCATCAGAGAGGAAGAAAGAAATGTCTGATTTTTATATCTCGCTCTGCTCTTTTTTATTTATTGTAAACATGTTCTAAATTTTAAGAAATGTAATAGTTTCTAGACTGCAGATGTATCTTACTTTAGGCACTTTAGATTTCTTTTTCTTTATTACAATTTCAGCTATGAATTTAAAATATTTTAAAAGTAATTTAACTGGTACTTTATGTACTCTTTTATAGGAGAAATAATCACAATATCTAAACTATAATTTTACAAAAGCTGAAATCTTTGACTTTTTTTCAACCCTGAACACCCAGTGTTATTTATGGTTTTACAGTTATAGTTTATACATTCCAATATGTTAGGCATTTTTTAAAATTCATTAATAGTTTTAGTTTTCCAGTCCTTTCTGGGTTTAATTTCACTTTAACTGGAGTATATTTAGTACTTTCAAATTTATCCTCAGGAAACTACACCTTTTCTGTATTTGTTCATCTAAATGTTTCCGTTTTCCTCAGATGTAAAATTCTAGGTAAGAAATTATATTTTACAACACTTTGAACATATTTCATGACCTTTTGGCATCTTCTATTAATAATTAGAAGGCTATTGTGAGCCCAACTTTATTTTCTTCAGTGTAATCTGTATTTTCTCTTTGGTAGCTGTTCAGATTTGCCACTGATTTTCTGGTTTACCATTATTCTTTTCCAGTGGCAAACACATTATTAGTCTTGCTCAGGACTTGATATGTTTCTTCAATCTGAAAAGTTTGGTTTTTTTCAGCATTGTATAATGCATATACCAATTTCTCTTTAAATATTGACTTTTCCCCAATCTCTATTTACTTCTTCCTCAATCCTATTGCTTTATTCCTTTTTTTCTTTAGCTTTCTCTTAAGACACTTTGATATTTTCATATATTTTTATCTTTGTGCTGCATTTTGGTGATTTCCTCAGAAATCTGTCATTTCTATTCATAGTTATGCCTAATTAACTCTTGGTCAAATCCTTTGAGGTTTATTTGTCTTTTTTGTAATGAATATATTCTTTTTTAGAAGGTGTGTTTTGACTTTATTTAAAAATAGCTTTCATTCTGTAGATTGCCTTTTCAAGTTATTTATTTTTTCCTTTACTGTGCAGAAGCTCTTTAGTTTAATGTAGTCCCACTCATTTATTTTAGGGTTTTGGGGGGGGGTTCCCCATTCTCTTGATGTCTTATGCAAAAAATTTTATTGCTAACGCTAATGTCAAGGATTTTCTTTTCCTAAGTTTTCCTCTAGTTTTATGGTTTCAGGTCTTATATTTAAGTCTTTGATTCATTTCGAGTTTACTTTTGTAAGTGGTGTAAAACAAAAGTACAGTGTCTTTTTTTTTTTGTATGTGCATATCCATTTTTCTCAACACAACTTATTAAAGAGACTACCCTTACCTCATTGTGTGTTCCTGGCACCCTTGTCAAAACTTAGTGGACCATAAATGTGTGGGCTTATATCGGGGCTCTCTATTCTATTCCACTAGCTTCTGTACCTGTTCATATCCGATCAAAGGTTAATATCCAAAATATATAACAAACTCAATATCCAAAAACGCAAATAATCCAATTAAAATGGGCAAAGAACCTGAATAAGTATTTTTCCACAGAAGATACACAAATGGCCAAGATGTATATGAAAAGGTGTTCAGCATTACTAATCATCAGGAAAATGCAAATCAAAACCTCACAATGAGGTATCACCTCACACCTGTTAGGATGGTTATCATAACAAACACAAGAGATAACAAATGTTGGCAAGGATGTAGAGAAATGGGACTCTCATCCAATGTTGTTGGGAACATAAAATGGTACAGCCATTATGGAAAATGGATTTTTTAATCAAAAAATTAAAAATCAAACTGCCATATGATCCAGTAATCTCACTCCTGGGTATATATCCAAAGGAATAGAAATTAGCATCTCGAAGAGTTATTTGTACATGTTTACTGCAGCATTATTCACAATAGCCAGGATATAGAAAAAACTAAATGCCCTTCAATGGTATGTGTGTGTGTGCATACATGTGCATATATGTATATACACATATGTATATCTATGTGTATATATATATATGTATATATAATGGGATATTGAGTCATAAAAAAGGAAACTGCCATTTGCACCAACCTGGATGTATCTAGATGGCATTATGCTAATTGAAATTATCCAGAAAGAAGACAAATACTGTATGGTATCACTTATATGTGGTATGATACGGAAAAAAAGCTGATTTCATAGAAACAGAACATAGAATGGTGGTTGCCAGTGGCTGGGGGGTGAGGGAAATAGGGTGTTGGAAGTCAAAGGACACAAATTTACAGTTAGAAGAAGAGGATCTATGGTATAGCATAGTGACTATAGTTAATAATACAGTATTGTATACTTGAAAGTTGTTGAGAGTAGATCTTAAACATTCTCACCACACACAAAAAAGAATTACCTATTTTAACTATATGTTACCCATGTAGGATGATATATGTGTTAATTATCTTGATACTGGTAATCATTTTGCAATGTATATGTATATCAAATCACTTTAAATATGTACAAATTTATATCATCAATTATTCCTCAATAAAGTTAAAAAACATAAAATAAAAAATTGTTTCATATTCAGTCACATTGCCCTTACGTTTTTTCTGCTTTCTCTTTCTCAATGTGTAATATGATTTCAACATGTGACAGTAATGTGTAATGTTCTCATTCAAATTGCTTATTATTTTCCCATTGCAGGGCTAATTTATCTTGCTTTCAGTTAACACGAATGCCCACAGTTTCTTAAATCTTTCTGAAGGAAATCATCATCACCAATGCTCCAAAGATATATTTTTGTGATTTACTGGAATAAAAAGATTGATTGGAACTTTTTAAAGTCATTTCTAAAATCCAAGGGGGAACTTATATGACCCAGCTTGAAGGAGCTCCCCAGTCCTGGGGTAAGCATCATTGGAAAGGGGTCTGAGTGTTATTGAAGTGGATACTCACAATCTTACCAAATAGATAAGAGGAATAGTATACCATCCAATGGGTGTTTCAATCAAAGCACGAATATTATACATTTCAGTGTAATTTTAGATGAATATAAGTAGTTTGATTGGAAAGATGAGACTAAATAAAATTCACTCTGAGTTATATTGTGAAAAGTAAGACCAAAGTACCTTCCTGATTTTTTATAATGGTAAAGTTAAATGATTTTAATAACAGTACAGATGTAATGAGGGACCTTAAAAAAATGAAAAAACCTATAAATATCTTTATTGGAGTATAATGGCTTTACAATGGTGTGGTAGCTTCTGCTTTATAACAAAGTGAATCTCCAAAATTTACAAGCAGCTCATGCAGCTCAATATCAAAAAAACAAAAAACCCAATCCAAAAATGGGCAGAAGACCTAAATAGACATTGCTCTCCAAAGAAGATATACAGATTACCAACAAACACATGAAAGAATGCTCAACATCATTAATCATTAGAGAAATGTAAATCAAAACTACAATGAGATATCATCTCACACCGGTCAGAATGGCCATCATCAAAAAATCTACAAACAATAAATGCTGGAGAGGGTGTGGAGAAAAGGGAACCCTCTTGCCCTGTTGGTGGGAATGTAAATTGATACAGCCACTACGGAGAACAGTAGGGAGGTTCCTTAAAAAACTAAAAACAGAACTACCATACGACCCAGCAATCCCACTACTGGGCATATGCCCTGAGAAAACCATAACCCAAATAGAGTCATGTACCAAAATGTTCACTGCAGCACTATTTACAATAGCCAGGACATGGAAGCAACCTAAGTGACATTATAGGTTTTTGAGCAAGAGAATGAGCCTGAGGAGACTCAATGTTCAAATTCAGGACACATGCTACCTTTACTTGTCCCAATAGTTTAATGATATCATCCATGATCTGGGTTCTTCTCACCTCTCTGATCTGCCATCTCAAGTATAATGGTTCCCCACACCCCCAGGCTGATTCTTCTCAAGGTTATAGGACAGCTTCAGAAATTCTAGGCTTTATATCCAGGCATGAGAACAGCCAGAGCAAAGGAAGCCATCTCAGTTTTCACCACATCTGACTATTCTCTACACTATTTTTTTAGAGCCTTGTATATGGTATTCAACACATTTTTAACATGAGAAAAAAACTATTTTGATATATTGTCTACTAAACTGAAACATTATAAAAATGTTAGAAATGAGAGCAGTAATCTATCAAACAATAGACATGTAAGTTGCCAAATAAACCGTCGAGTTTAATCTTTTGTTTGTGTGACAAAAACTTGAAAAAATGTTCGCCTCAGCCTATTCTAGTATTGCTACTACTTAATCATCAAAGCATTTATCTTAACATGTCATTAATATAGAGGATTAGAGGGAGGAACAGTGGTGAAAACAAAGAAATACTGAAAACAAACCATGGATGGCAGTGATTTTGCTAATGACAAACCTGTTTTTTGTACATTCTCTTCTAGCTCCTTCAAATATTTTTATGATATATGTAGGAGGCTGATTTGCCAAAGTAATTAATCATGTAATGACTGCACTTGTGGGTTCAATTACAGTCTTTATGGTTGGTTACTCTTTGTAATAAATACCAGTTCTAGCTCTTTTTACTCCTTTTGCCCTGGGCAAGAAGGCCAGGACATAAGTGGAAAAGACAAATATAACCAATGTGCAGATGGAATACTTTTTCTCAAGTAGATGTAAGAACATATTAATTTTCAATGTCAGAAATATTAGTTTGTTTAGTGAAGCTAAAAGCATATAAATATTCACTAAATGTATAACTTCATTGCAGTATCATCAGCTCTTTACCACATTTCAATTTTATTATTAATATGAATAATTTTAAAATGATTTTTTAAAAGTCTCTTCCTTTTTCTCAAATGGTAAAGTTTTGTGTAGCCCCAAAAAGTGCTTTTAATGTTTAAAGCTAAAAATCATTCATAAAGGTAACATCATTTTTCTTAGAATAACCTCTCATGAAAGCATCTCATCAGGCTTCTAAAAATACATATATATCTCTTATGTCTTTTAAACATATTGGGATTATAATTTGTCCTAATTCTGAAAAGGAAATACAACCCCCCCCTCCTTTATATAGGAGGCACTCTTTCTTCATTTTGAATGGAGTTTGCTCAATTTCTTTGACAAATGTTTCCCAAGAATTGCCATCTCACAGGTACAGTTCTAGGTGATGGGACTAATGCAATGAACAAAACAGACAAACATCTCTGAAACTGTGGAGCTTACATTTTAGTGTAATAAAGCACATATAAGACTTAACAATAAAATATCAATTTTAAAAAGTGGCAGTAAGAATTTTGGAGGAAAATAAAGCAAGTGGTATCTAGGCAGTACATGAGGTTGCATTTTTAAATAGGGTGTTAAAAGAATGCTTCACTAAGGAAGTCATATTTTAGTAAATCTCTGCCTGTTTAAACTATTAGGATAGTTTTTGCCTTGTATTAGGACCCTGACTGATACCACCAGCGGTCCTAGGAGACTGTATCTCAATTACAGAAGTTTTGGATTGGTTTAGTCATGGTGTTGCTGAACATCTTGTTTATGGATAATGGGATAATAATAATCTATGGTGTCTACTGGCATCAAAATGAATCAAGATGTTTACTTGTGGTTTATTGTGATATGACAATGGAAGCAAGTTCCTAGGGAGCTCCGATTATTAAATTATCAGCTCAAGTCATGATTTCAGAACGAGATAACCTCCATTGTAGAAGCAGAATAATCTATTTTTTGCAGCCTCAGAGCCAATTTTTTTTTACCATTAAACACAAATTTTAAGTGTGCTAGTTACAGAATTAGAATGCTGATTTAATTTATAGTCTTGCTCAGTTTCTCATATGAAAGTTAGGACTTTGATTGGGAAGCATAAGGACCATGACATTTAGAATGAAGGCATCTGATGGGCTCCACTGACACTGAGAATCTGTGCATTCAGTCACCCTGAGCCTCCTTGCCAGTAGAAGTAGCTGTCCACCTGTGTCTAAAGAAACTTGCCTCTCTTTGCTGAAAACTCTGTTAACCTTACCTGGAGCATATATCTTATAACGAGGTAATAATAGCCTACCACCATCACCGCCTGTTGGCATGAGACCCATAGCTAAAGTCAAATATTGGCATGATCCAGAAGGCCAGACACATACTATGATGCAGGAGGAAATAGTTTACACACAAAACAATTCCAATATTCTGCAAATATATGACAAAAGAAACCTTGGGAACTGGTGTGAGAATGGATTCTAAGGGTGCTAGACTGATAAGGCTAGAATAAAACACTAGGACGTGCCCTTAGTAGAGATTCTTGATTTAATGTGTTATCTTATGCAGCTGAAGGTAGCTCCAACTACTTGCTTTGTTGACTGAAACTTGGACTTCAAGATAACATACCTTTAGTGAGATTGATATGATAGATCTTCCCAGGCATGATGTGGAGAAAAGAGTCAAACAACATCAGGAGACATGAAGGTTGGGATGTATTTAATTTCTGCAACCCTCATACCAACCCTCAATTACATCTCATAAGAACGTCAAGAAGACACTCCCATAACTATGCTCATGAGATACACATAGTGAGAGGAACACCTATATCCTTGAAAAAATTGTGGTTGTTTCCTTTGTGGGTCAGGAATGACCACGAGGGGATGCTGCTCCTGAAATGTGCTCCCTGATTTCATTTGGGATAATGGATCACACTGTAGCAGAAGCCAAGTGGCAGCACATAATCATCAAAAAGGAGGAGTTTATTTACCATGAAGAACAGTAGGATCATACCATTAATCAGAATATTTTGGCTTTCTGGGATCTCTGGAGCTGGCTAATTGATCATATTGTCCCGAGGAATGAAAGAGATGATCAACATACTATAATATTGCTTGATCTATATAACTGAAAAATCATCATCACCAGCAATGATGTTTGTTGACCAAATCCCCACATAAGTTGCCATAATAGAGAATCATGACATCTAACCTAACATTGAGACTTAAGTCACAAAATAAGCCTAAAACCCCTTGACTAAAATGGAAGACAGAGTGTTATCATCTTATTTTTAAAAATCTGTCTAGGTCTACTAGTTTTAGTTATGACATCTAATCAAGCTTAGAAATCTTGTTGTATGATTCTTACAAGGAAAAAAAAAAAGGCTGAACAAATGAAAATAAACAGCTTTTTGTAGGCCCATCAGAGAACTGATGTCACAGGTCAAACTGACAACGAGAACTGATGTCACAGGTCAAACTGACAACCCCAAATTTGAAAGGACAGGAAAATGTAGAGAATCAGAGCTTAGAGCAGCTTACTTGGAGTACACACTGCTACAGCCAAGAATTGGTAAGAACACTTAAGTAGCAATTTTGACAAGTTGCTGGAGATTAAATGGAGACTAGCTTTATAGTAAAAAACTACTGGGAGCCTAGTCTTAGTGATGTCCTGACACATTCTTGGGGTTTACTGCCAGAAACTTCAGTAGTGAAAGGTTGAAACTGTTTCCTCTAAGGTCAGGAACAAGAAAACAGTGCCCATTCTCACCAACCCTATTCAATATAGTATTGGAATTCCTAGCTAGAGCAATCAGGCAAGAGAAAGAAATAAAAGGCATCCAAATTACAAAGGAGGAGATAAAAGTACCTCTGCAGATGATAGGCTCTTATATATAGGAAAATCTTAAAGACCCCACCAAAAAACTGTTGGAACTAATCAACAAACATCAGTTGTGTTTTTATACAGTAACAACAAATACCTGAAAAAGAAATAAAGAAAACAAGCCCACTCCCACCAGTATCAAAAAGAATGAAACACTTAGGAATAAATTTAAGCAAGGAGATGAAAGATCTATACACTGCAAACTATGAGACTTTGATGAAAGAAACTGAAAACACAAATAAGTGGAAAGATCTTCACAGAGGAGAATATGGTTAAAATGCCCATACTATTCAAAGCCATCAATGGATTCAATGTAATTCCTATCAAAAATTTTATGGTATATTTCACAGAAATAGAACTAAATTCTAAAATTCATGTGGAACCACAGAAGACCCTGAATAGCCAAGGCATTCTTGAGAAAAGAAAACAAAGCTGGAGTCATCACATTTCAAAGTACATTACAAAACTATAGTGATAAAATCAGTATGGTACTGGCATAAAGATAAACACATAGACCAAATGAAACAGAAGTGAGAGACCAGAAATAAACCATTGTATATATAGTCAAATAATATTCAACAGGGAGCCAAGTTTTTGATACATCTGGTATCAAAAACTATAGCAAACATTAAACACAGCCTAACTCTACCCAGATTAACAAAAAGTCTCTCACTTAAGGCTTATTTACTTCATTTGTAATTACCTGATATTTCATGTGTGGTTTTCAATAAAAAATTACAAGGAATGCTAAAAACCAAAACTACATAGTCTGAAGAGACAAAATGGTCATATGAACCAAACTCCAATATTACACAGACTGGAACTATCAGACAGGAAACTTAATTGTGATAACTATGATTAATATGTTAAGGACTCTAATGAAGGTATGCAAGTGGGTGCATGCAAGAATAGATGGGGGTTATAAAAGAGAAATGGCAACTCCAAGAAAGAATCAAAAGCAATGCTGGAAATCAAACACATTTGAACATAAATAAAGAATGCTGGGCTTCCCTGGTGGCGCAGTGGTTTAGAGTCCGCCTGCCAATGCAGGGGACACGGGTTCGTGCCCAGGTCTGGGAAGATACCATATGCTGTGGAGCGGCTGGGCCCATGAGTCATGGCCACTTAGCCTGCGCGTCCGGAGCCTGTGCTCCGCAACGGGAGAGGCCACAACAGTGAGAGGCCCATGTACCGCAAAAAAAAAAAAAAAAAAAAAAAAAGAATGCATTTGTTTTGGGCCCATCAATAGACTGGACATGGCCAAAATAAGAATCAGTGAACCTCAACAGAAATCAGTTAAAACTCCCTAGACTGATATGCAGGGAGAAAAAACATTGAAAAGAAAAACATAAAGAAAAATGAAAGAAGAGTAGGATAATTACAAAAGGTGTACAGGCAGACCTCAGTGATATTGCAGGTTTGGTTCCAGACCACCACAATAAAGCAAGAATTGCAATAAAGCAAGTCACACAAATTTTTAGGTTTTCCATTGCATATAAAATTATACAGGCATTAAGTGTACAATAGCATTATGTCTAAACTTTGTACATACTTTAATTAAAAAATACTTACATGGTAAAAAATGCTAACAAGCATCTGAGCCTTCAGCAACTCATAGTACTAACATCAGACATCACTGATCACCATAACAAATGGATAGGAATAAAGACACAGACATAGAGAATGGACTTGAGGACACAGGGAAGGGGAAGGGGAAGCTGGGACGAAGTGAGAGAGTGGCATAGACATATATACACTACCAAATGTAAAATAGCTAGCTAGTGGGAAGCAGCCTCATAGCCTAGGGAGATCAGCTTGGTGCCTTGTGACCAACTAGAAGGGTGGGATAGGGAGGGTGGGAGGGAGGAGATATGGGGATATATGTATATGTATAGCTGGTTCACTTTGTTATAAAGCAGAAACTAACACACCATTGTAAAGCAATTACACTCCAATAAAGATGGTAAAAAATAATAATAAGGTTTGAAATATTACAAGAATTACCAAAATGTGACACAGAGACATGAAGTAAGCAAATGCTTTTGGAAAATGGTGCCAATAGATTTGGTCCATGCAGTGTTGCCACAAAGTGACAATTTGTAAAAAACATATTATCTGTGAAGCACAATAAAGCCAAGAACAATAAAATGAGGTATGCCTGTAATATTTATGTAACAGGAATACCAGAAGGAGAAGAAAGAGAGAAAAGGGGAGAAGAAATACTTGAAGTACTAATGATGGAGAACTTTCTAAAATTAATCAAAGACAACAAACCACAGATCTAGGAAGCTCACAGAACACCAAGTAGGACATATATCTACAATTTTGCATCTAGTCATATCATATTCAAGCTGCAGAAAACCAAAGACAGTAAGAAAATCTTGAAAAAAAATCACACCTTACCAGTAGTTAAATAAGACTAAGAAATAATCGGACTTCACATCAGAAACCATGCAAAAAATAAAAAAGAAGAGTGAAGTATTTAAAGTGTCGATAGCACCCCAAACTGGAAGCAAGCAGGATGTTATTTAAAAGATAAATGGATAAACTATGGTACTACGATACAATGGAATATTATTCAGCAATAACAAGAAATGAGCTATCAAGCCATAAAAAGACATGGAGGACCTCTAAATATATATTGCTAAGTGAAAGAAACATTTGTCCACATCCTTAGAACTTAATAGCGAGGAGAACCTTTGGGTGTATAATTTAAAAGCAAAGAACATTTAGGATGTTGTGGGATCCCCAGAACGCAGACTGGGACAAGAGAATCTACCTGTACTACACATGAATTAAACAGCCACATTAAAGGGAGTTGGGGGAAAAGTGTTGATTGAAGTAACTTTGGAAATGAATGGAGTATATAAGAATAAAGTCAAAAGGGGCTGCACATAATCTCTGTTACTTGAAAACATTGTCCTCCATGGAGGTACAGGCAACAATTCTGATACCGCTGGACACAGACCAATTGTTATGCTGGTATTGACCAACGAAGTAAATGGATGGGGGATTGTGAGAGCCCGGTTCCTTACTGTTGGAGTGGAAATTCATAGTTAAGCAAGCAGAAGAGGTTAGAATGATCCATGAGGTGAAACGTTAGAGTTGGAGACAGTAAGAACTCATGTTTAACTTAATATAGATACATATGGTTCATATATAAATATTTACAGATATGTGTCTATGCACAGGTTAGTATACATGCATATATTTCTTTGCTCTGTGTGCTAAAAAGGACTAGAAGCTACGATACTTCAGCAGCAACACACACACCTAGAGCTTCTTTGAGAAATGACTGATAAGACTGATGTGGGATATATAAAAGATGAGTCTGCAGCATCTTGTAATGCTATCAAGTAGGGAATTGCTCAAAAAATTGTAATGATTAGAGTATGGCAAAGGCACACAGGAGCCATCTGAAAGAGTTTCCAGTGGATAAAGCTAGAACAATTTGAGCAACAATTAATAAAGCAGTATTGGGTTCTAACCCAAAGTATAAAATAATTATCTGTGAGTTCATATGGGAGAAGAGAGAAAACAGAAATCTCCCATGGAGATGAACTTTAAATAATCTGTATAGATATTCCATCCCATCCTTGAGGAGTAGTATAACTCCATACTCCTTAAGAGTGGGCTATACATAGTTACTTCCTCTTCAAGAGGGTAGTATGAAATGGGGCAGGCAGTAACTTTGTAGTGGAGAAACCTGACAAATACTACCTCAGGCAGGTAATCAAGGGCACTATCAACATAGATAAATCATGTTGATGTGTGTACCCTTTATATGAGTGACAAAATGGTGTTTCTTCTGTGATCTCTGTCCCAAATCCGTATCTTCATTCTAACCATGAGAAGACATCAGACGAATTCCAATAAAATATCCTAAATATACCCAACTAGTACTCCAGAGACTGTCAAGGTCATCAAATACAAGGAAATTCTGAGAAACTGTCCCACTCAAGAGGAACTCAAAAACATACAGAGCTAAATGTAATGTGTTATTTTGGATGGGATTCTGGAACAGAAAAGTAAAAACAAAGGAAATCTGAATAGAGTATGGACTTCAGTTCATAAAAATATGTATCAATACTAATTCATTAATTGTAACAAAGGAACCACACTACTTAATATGTTAATAATAGGGGAAACTATGAGAGGGTATATGGGTACTGTCTGTACTATCTGTATAATTTTTTCTGTAAGCGTAAAACTGTTAAAAAATAGTCTATTAAAAATAAAAAGAGACGGGGCTTCCCTGGTGTCGCAGTGGTTGAGAGTCCGCCTGCCGATGCAGGGGACGCGGCTTCGTGCCCCGGTCCAGGAAGATCCCACATGCCGCGGAGCGGCTGGGCCCGTGAGCCATGGCCGCTGAGCTTGTGCGTCCGGTGCCTTTGCTCCACAACGGGAGGGGCCATAACAGTGACAGGCCCGCGTACCACAAAAAAATAAAAATAAAAATAAAAATAAAATAAAAAGAGAAGCCAGGTCCATTTGAGGAAAGATCCTGCAGCACGATCACAGTATAGAACATAAGTCTTCCTCTAAGCCTTCCCCTTAAAGGACTTAAGACAATTTACTAGAATGACTGTGCACTGGGGAGAAATACTGAGACTTTTCAAAGATTAGTAGACACTGGTGCTGAATTGACATTAATTCCTGACCACCAAACTGTCACTGCAGTTCATTAGGCAAAGTGTGTATTTTTGGTGTCAGGTGATGGAGTCTTGGTCCAAACTGAACTTGCAGTAAGATCAGGTAGTGACCCATCATGTGGTTACTTTCTGAATGTATCCTTGAGATAGACATACTTCACAATTTTTAGAATTTCCATATTGGCTCTCTGACCCATGGAGAAATAGCCAAAATAATAGGAATGCCTACGGAAACCTCTGGAATTTCCTCACTCTAGCAATATGGCAAACCAGAAGCACAACCCATTCCTGTTGCATTACAGAAATAAGTGCTACCATCAGGGGACCTCAGGAAATGTGCAGTGATTTGGGTGAAGTGGCCTACAGGTGACATGCATAACTTCTTACAATTTTAAGATACTGGTGTACAATGGACAGTAAATATTATGAAAGATAAGAACAGTGCTAAATGATTGTAACTTGAAGCTGTGTGGGTTTAGAGCTGTGATCCAAAAGGTAACAAATGTAAAGTTACAAACTGCAAAGTGTGACTGGAGAGATTTTTCAGGGACTAAGTAACCTTTACCTGAATGCATATTTGGAATGGCTACAACCTGGGAAAGGATTATGTGTTTGTCTTTTATAGGGGTTATCTGCTAAAACTGCCCTTTACCCAGCTTTAACTGGCTATGCTAATTGGAAACATTTAGAATTACATGAGCCCTTTTTGCTAGTAAAGATTAAACAGTATCTTAGTCCATTCAGGCTGCTCTAACAGAATACCATGGACTGGGTGGCTTATAAACAACAAAAATTGATTTTGCATAGTTCTGGACTCTGGGAAGTCTAAGATTAAGGCACTGGTAGATTCAGTGTCTGGTAAGAGTCTGCTTCCTATTTCACAGATAGCCACTTTTTTGCTGTAACCTCACATAGCAGAAGAGACAAGGCTGCTTTCTGGTGTCTCTTTTATGAAGGTACTAATCCCATTTCTAATCACCTCCTGAAGTGACCTAATCACCTCCCAAAGACCCCACATCCAAATACCCCACACTGGGGATTAGGTTTCAACATGTGATTTGGGGGAGGGAGGCCCAAACATTCAGTCCATAGCAAACAATGTAGAATTCCATGTAAGCCTTCAACAGTTTCGTAGATGGTGGCAAATGACATGATACTTGTGGGTCAGAGACAAAGGACTTGATTACTCATATTTACACCGTTTCTCCCAGGTGATGCAGAGCAGCCCAGGTAGATGCTGCCCATGCACTGGGTTTTCATCATAACTGAGGAATCCAAACTTAGGAAACTCCACCTTTTTATGATGGGCTTTAAGAAAACCTGCTCAACCTTTGCATCAGAAGGAGACATTATCTACCTAAAATGTTTGATTTGACAATTTACCCAAAAGTAAGTTTAAAAGTAGAACTGTCTGTGTACACTGAGTTAGAAAAATTTCTGCTGAATGCAACATGAATACTCAAGACTAAAACCAAGTTCTGGAATTAAAGGAATATAGAACTAAAAGTAATTACCTTTTTTTTTGGAACAGCACAATTATGACAATGGACTTTAAAATATTATGATTGCTAGTTATTATTATAATGTTAATATTATTATGCTTATAAATACTGAAAATATGTATATACAGACAATGGACGAATCAACAGTAAAAACGTAACAAAACACTGACAACAATATGCCACAACACGAATGATTCTCACTGACCCTATGCTGAGGAAAAGTATCTGAACACAAAATGTATATGTTGTTCAGGGATATGTGGCTATAAGGATGAATAAATGGGATTTTTTTCAGTACGCAATTCCTTTCTCTCTTCAATAATTTATGGAGTCATATTGGGACAGAAATTGACCACAGTGCAGAGAAATAGAATAGTATTACAGCTGGAAAAACCTGGGCAGACAATTTGAAAAACTGTACATATAAATATATGACTAATATACTTTTCATGATTAACCTCCCAAACTGAAAACCCAAATAGAGCCAAGTGTAACCGCTACATTTCACCTGCCATATTATTGAGATTTCTTTTAACACCAAAAGTCAAATGGCATTCTGAATAAATGTTAAACTATAAACCAAAGTTCTTAACTACAATCAAAATTTGAACAGGCAATTTTACTTCTGGGAATCTATTCTTTCATTTTGCTGTATTTGTGAGTAAATATTTATGCACAAAAGTGATCATGCCAATGTTATGTATAGGGTGAAAAATAGAACAGATAAAATTTCCAATAAGAAGAAAATACTAAATAAATTATTGTGTATCCAATTGATAGAATAAAGTGCACCAGCTAAAAAACGTTTAATAACCATTTAAATTGCATACTAAAATACTTATGGTATGGTAGCAAGTCGGAAAAGCCTAATATAAAACTGACACTAAGTTCTTATTAAATTCATATTTTCTGAAATAAGGTATGGCATAAATGAATTTTTAATAATAAAATTTGAGGAATGAGCTCAATTAGATGACCAAAATATGTGTTTTTAAAAGGCTGTATAAAAATATATGGAGGGGGCTTCCCTGGTGGCGCAGTGGTTGAGAGTCCGCCTGCCGATGCAGGGGACACGGGTTCGAGCCCTGGTCTGGGAAGATCCCACATGCCGCGGAGCAACTGGGCCCGTGAGCCACAACTACTGAGCCTGCGCGTCTGGAGCCTGTGCTCCGCAACAAGAGAGGCCGCAATAGTGAAAGGCCCATGCACTGCATTGAAGAGTGGCCCCCGCTCGCTGCAACTAGAGAAAGCCCTCGCACAGAAACAAAGACCCAACACAGCTAAAAATTAATTAATTAATTAATTAATTTTTAAAAGAAGAGTAAACAGCGGGTTTGCATCGTAACTGAGGAACCCAAAGCTTGGGAAACTCCAGTTTTTTTAAATGGGCTTTACAAAAACTTGCTCAACCTTTGCCTTGGAGAGATACATTGTCTTTATTATATTGGGGAGTACACAAACCTGCCCTCTGCTCCAAAGAAAAATGCCACCTTTATTTTCCAAAAGTTCAGCTATACAAACATTCTTGAAAAGATGATTCAGAACAAAACTGTAACAAATACTGAAAATTATGACTATTGTCCACATACATAGTGACTAGGTAAATAAGTTGAAGTCACAAAGTTAAAAAGAAATGGTAGCAGTCTGTTTAGGAATTTTCTGTGGATATGTCCTCTGAGTTTGCTCATAACTAATACAGGACAATTTAGTATATTAAAAAGGGAAGCAAAATTTCTGATAGGCTGATGGAACCTCAGGTAGGCAGAAGCAAATTTAGTATTTATAGTACTAAATTTAGTATATTTAGTACTAAATATACTAAGCAAATTTAGTATAGTATAGTTTAGTATATATTAACATAATTATATAAATTATATTGATATAATACATAATTTATATTATATAAATTATATTGACATAATTTATAAATGCACATTATATAAATTATATTGACATAATCTATATTTATATAATTATAAATATGTAATTATATATATCTAATATAAAATATCTTCCAATGTAAGCAAGGAAAAAACTATTAATTCTCTCTTCCTCTGGGTTCTAATTATACTTTTATGATCCCATATTTGATACTATACACTGCATTATAATTTGTTCACATTTGGTCTCCTCTGTATACATTGAAGTTTCTCTAGAAAGTGAGGTCTAGCCAAGGACACTTGGAAATTAGTTCTAAGTTCAAAACCAATCTCTGCCCTTCAGTTAATATTGACCAGCTGCTTAACTTCTCTGAGAATTAACTACTTCAATTATAAAATTTAAAAATCTGAAAATTATCATGCAGTTTTGCTGAGACTTATGAAAGACACCTGGCACATAGTTTCTCAATTAATAGGTGCTTACAAACAAAATACCATTAAAGCTAGTAATAGAAATGCATGGTAATTAGGCATATTACCCTGAAAACTAGGGTAATAACTTAATGGGAAAAATATAAAATTTATAACAATAACAAGGTACTGAATAAATGGAGAGACATGGCATGTTCACAAACAGAAAATACGACATCATAAATACAATATATCAATCTCAATTGATATTAAACTCAAACTTATTTCATTAAAAAATTCTCATTAGGGGGCTTCCCTGGTGGCGCAGTGGTTGAGAGTCCGACTGCCAATGCAGGGGACACGGGTTCGTGCCCCGGAACCAGGAAGATCCCACGTGCCGTGGAGCAGTTGGGCCCGTGAGCCATGGCCACTGAGCCTGTGCGTCCAGAGCCTGTGCTCTGCAACGGGAGAGGCCACAACAGTGAGAGGCCCTCATACCCACCAAAAAAAAAAAAAAAAAAAAAAATTCTCATTAGGGCTTTTGTTGATCCTCACAAAGTAATGGTAAGTTTTGACTGGAAGTTTAAATTTAAAAAAAAAAATAGCTAAGCAACTCCTGAAAGAGGAGGAAAAACGTTAAGAGGAGAATAAAAGTTATTGCTTTGCAATATTACATAGCAAGTATTTTTATAAAGCCCTGTTAATTACACTGTGGTATTGATGCAGGGAAATACATCAGAACAGTATAGAAGGTCCTCAAGTATACACTTGGATAATAAATGGAATCCTGATCATTGACCCAGCTACCATTGCATACCACTGGTACCTATTCAATATATGGTGATACCTCAACTGGATGTAAATATAGAAAAATGAAGATAAATAAATCCCTCTCACCCACCATATTCCAATCACCTTCAACTTGGCCTACGTAAAAATTAAGAGCTTAACTACTGATTAAGTCTTATGTAAACACAAATAGTTTAAAGAGAAAAAAATTCTAGATCTTTAACTTCAATGTCTATTCTTTCATGTGCCTGAGAACACATTTGGGTGGAGCCATCATTTATGGTCTCCTCTTTTTATGGCCCTTTTCACTTTTGCCTTTCTCTACATTTACATAAGATGACCATACTTCTCACTCATCCAGAATTATCCTGTGGTATAAAACTGGCAAAGTACCTGATAAAGGGAGAAATCAACATGCTTCCATCAATATACCTATACACCATATTCTTGCCCTAGACTAGTCTTATTTCCTCTCTCTTACATGGAAAAAGCTTAGCATGAGGACTGTGACATTTCATTGCATATCAAACTGTTATTCACCAGATTTATTCCAAATGGAGCACAGGACTGATCAAGTCCTAAATTATTCCCAGATAATTGTCAAGTACTAATGCATCACTATTGGAGGGAAATCCAATGGTACAAATGAGAAAGAGAAAGAGTTGGGGGTGCGGAGGGAGAGGGAGAGAAAGAGAGAGAGAGATGAATGAGACTGAATGAGAATTTAAGAAACGCTGATGGTGTAGCTCTTTATTTTAACCAGACTCACAAATCATGCTAGGAATCTATCTATTGTAGAGTTGAAATTTAGAATTTCAAAGATTGCCAAGGAGGAGCTTATTAACATACTTATGTTACTTTCTAATAGAAAGTAAAGCTCATTTGGTTGATTCGCTTGACAAAGATTGACTTTGCCAATTAGATTATATGACTATTATTTCCCATAAACTAAACAAGTTAACTGTGGCTCCAGAATTCTCACTCAAATATATTTAAAACATGAGATAAGATAGATAAAATACGTATTGCATTGGCAAGGGTATATTGAAATCAATTCTATTTTTATTTTCTTCTAATAAATATTTTGTATATCAGGGTAAACAGATTTCCTCTATGTTGAAAAAGAATTAAAAGGAATAATTAATAGTCTTTTGAAAAGTCTTCATAAAGCCTTTTAGGTGTAATTCCTAGAAACTGAGCTTGTGATTGATCTTCATGACTAGGTAACAAATCTTTTTGAAAGTTGGGTCATTCAGTTCCTTGCAATCAATAAAACTGAAGGAGGAAGTAATCAACTTGTCAGCTGATATAATATTAAAAATAGGTTTTATGAGAAACCACTAGGTTATTTGGAATATAATTTGAAAAGGGTTTAAAAACTGAGTAACAATGCTATTACAGAACTACTTTCATTTGTATCTCTCCATTAAGTAGATAAATTGTCTCATCATTTACATCTATAATGAAGAAAACCAGGAAAAATTCTCATTCTAACAATAAATAATAATCATCTGGGCATATATGAACTAATTGGGAAAAACAAAAAAAGCCTCTTCCATCTCATTTTTACTTCTTATCTTTAATAATTATTCAGATAAATATCAATGTCACTTTGTTCATTTTTGTGCTCACACTTCACACTAACTCAAATGTAATGAAAAAATTCCTGACAAAATTTTAACTTGTGAATAGTTTTGGAAACGCCAAAATTCTCAAAATGCTATTTCAGATCATACTTATATTTTTGTCGCAGTTACATATAATGTGATTAAAATGTAATCATAAAGCATATCAATATTGAATACATAAAGCAAGGCAAAAACTCTGAATGTTAAATAAGCTCTTACTACTGATTTTTTTTAACTGGATGATTATAGATTTCAAATTGCCACAGTATTTTGATTCACTGGCTACTTTTTAAAAAGTGACACAAGTTCTCTGCTGAAAAGACTAAATTTACAAATTACCAAAAATTTTATTTTTTGCAACTGTTTACATTTGCTGAAATATCACACATATCAAATTTAAACTTCCAAAGCAGTACATAGCTTTTTAAGCTATGGAAGCTTTAAGGCCTTAAAATTTAAGACTATGACCATTTAGAAAAAGCAACTCACATATATCAAGGAATTAAATATAAAAAGCAATGTATAATCTTTTAGAAACAAAAGCAGCAGAATATCTTTATAACTTAAGGAAAGGAAAAAATGTTTTATATAAGCACAAAAAGGTCAATTAAGGAAAACACTGGCCATTTGAAAACAAAAACTTATGAATTTCTAGTCAAATGAAAATGACAAACCACAAGTTAGGGAAAAATAAATGCAATATATATATAACCAACAAAGGAAAACATGCTCAGAACATATAACAAACTTATAAAAAATCAATTATAAAATTTCAACATATTAGGAGTGACATAGTTGAGGACACACAAGTTGCTAATAAATATTTGACAATTTGCCTAACCTAACTTTAATCAGAATATGAAAATTAAAAGCACGATAAAAACTATTTCAGTCATGATATTGGCAAAAATGAAAAATTGAGAAAAACAAGTGGTAATGAAGGTTAGAAACAATGGTGACACACATGTACATGTTTTTAATTACTTTGAAAAATATTTCAGCTTTTCTTATGTCTTACAACTTAGCAATCCACTCTAAAGATACCTGGCATATAGGCAGCAAGGGAGCAAGAAATATGTATAGGAATATTCATTTAAGAAAAGCAATACTGGGGCTTCCCTGGTGGCGCAGTGGTTGAGAGTCCGCCTGCCGATGCTAGGGGACATGGGTTCGTGCCCCGGTCCGGGAGGATCCCATGTGCCGTGGAGTGGCTGGGCCCGTGAGCCATGGTCGCTGGGCCTGTGCGTCCGGAGCCTGTGCTCCGCAATGGGAGAGGCCACAGCACTGAGAGGCCCACATACCGCAAAAAAAAAAAAAAAAAAAAGCAATACTGAAAACAAACTAAGGTCCATTAACAGAAAAATAAATTATAGTACAATTAACCCTTGCACAACATGGGTTTGAACTGTGCAGATCCACTTATAGGCTGTTTTTTTTTCCAATAAATACATACTATAGTACCACACGATTTGTGGTTGGTTGAATCTGCCTGAGGATGTGAAACTGGGGATGTGGAGGGCTGACTGTAAAGTTAATGCAGAGATTTTCTACTCTGCCTGGGGGAAGGGGGTGTTGGTGCCCCTAAAGCTCTCGTTGTTCAAAGGCCAACTGTACATTCAAGTATTCAAGTAATGGAATTATAAGCAGCAATTTGCTATTTTTTTAAAATGTATTCTTTATTTTTTTGGCTGCACTGGATCTTCATTGCTGCACATGGGCTTTCTCTAGTTGCAGCGAGTGGGGGCTACTCTTTGTTGCGGTGTGCAGGCTTCTCATTGTGGTGGCTTCTCCTGTTGCAGAGCACGGGCTCTAGGCATGCAGGCTTCAGTAGTTGTGGCTCGTGGACTCTAGAGTGTAGGCTCAGTAGTTGTGGTGCACGGGCCCAGTTGCTCCACGGCATGTGGGATCTTCCTGGACCAGGGCTCGAACCTGTGTCCCCTGCATTGGCAGGTGGATTCTTAACCACTGCGCCACCAGGGAAGCCCTCTCCTTTTTTTAAAATTTTATTTTTAGTGTTTTGCTAAAGATTTATTTGAACTTTTGCTTTTGTGTTTCCAATCCCACCACATGGTTCTTTGGTCACCCACCTAACTTATGTCCATCGATCACTGTGACTTCAAGCCTTTTCTACCTTCCTTGGGGCCCTGGGATACAGCAAAGACCAACCAACATACAGGAGAACAGCAAAAAAATGTGGGTAAACATGAGGCCCGAGAAACACTTATAAATCTTAAGTGTTTTTACTATTAAAGAAAGGGAGGTACAGAGAAAGGGAGGGAAGGGGAGAGAAAGAGAGGAAAAGGAAGAGAGAGGGAGGAAAGGGGAGAGGGAGAGAGAAAAAGAAAGAAGGAAGGGAGGGAGGGAGGAAGGGAAGAAGGAGGGAGGGAAAGGAGGAGGGAGGGAAGGAAGGAGGGAGGAGGGAGGAGGGAGGGAAGGGAGGAAGAAAGGAAAGAAGGAAAGAAAGGAAGGAGGAAGGAAGGAAGAAAGGAAAAGGTAACTATGAGAGGTGATGAATGTGTTAATTAACTTAATGTTGGTGATCATTTCACAATATCAACATATATCAAAACATGAAATTGTACACCTTAAATATATACTATTCCTATGTATCAATTATACCTCAAATAAGCTAAGAAAACCCAGCAGCAATAAATGAATAAACTATAAAATAACATGTGAACATAATTAACCCTATGATTTTTAATTCTGAAGGAAGAAAGCAAATATAGCTATCTACGAATATTCCACTTATATAAAGTTCAAAATCAGGGAATTATGAACAATGTATTCTTTAGTCTTAAATTCATATCTGTTTATACCATAATGAAAAGCAAGGAGACATGTCAAGGAGAAAGAGCATGGGTTATGTTCTATTTTTAAAATTTTGTGTTGAGTAACATCAAGATGGCAACATAGGTAGTTCCTGATTTCAGTCCCCCTCACAAGGAGATCAGCTAGCAACTATCCACTGACAAAATACCAGAGTGAAAATCCTAGAACACTAGGGCTAAACTGAAGCCGCCCCCTCACCACAGAGATGAAGAAGGAGCACATTAGAAGAGAAAATTTGGCAAGAGAAACACAGATGGAAGACACTGTGAAGAGACACATGGAGAAGGTGGCCGTCTACAAGCCAAGGAGAGGAGCCTGCAGCAGATCCTTCCCTCACAGCTCTCAGACAAAATCAACCCTGCCAATACCTTGATCTAGGACTTCTGGCCTCCAGAAATGTGAGACAAATTTCTGTTGTGTAAGCCAAAAAATTAAAAACAAACAAAAAATAACACAAAAAAGACCCTTTGTGATGTATACCTGAGTGTTTATATTATTGTTAATCTTTCTAGCATCTCTATGTTAGACATATTACTTTAAAATATTTAATATTTCATTGAATATTTTAAATCAATTGTATAAGAGAGGAGAAAATAAAATTAAGATAAATATTCTTCTAGCATGGGTTCAACCTCTTTACCTATCATTTAAGAAGTTATCCAAAACAAGAACTAACTTAAACATCTTTACTGGAGGGTGGTCTCTGGAGAACAAACATCACATCTTATTATCTCTATGTGCTACATTAAACCACAAACTTGTGCATATAATTGGAGTTAATATTTTGATTATATGTATTACTATTTTTCAAACTAGGTATAACCACCCACTATAAATATCTGTAAATTCTTTGTAAATTCTAAATGCAAATTGGCTCCTTCTTTTTCTAAGCCTGCATCAGAATTGCTGAATATATGGTGTTCTTGGGTGTCTACTTGAAAGATCACAAATTTAAATCTCTATTTCGAACAAACAGCAATGGTTTCCCACGAAGTCCATAAAAATCCTTAATGACAATATGTACTAGTTATGTACAGATAAACTCAATAGTGTTTCTGGCAGATGTTATGTAAAAGGTAGCTGTGATACCCATTCTTCAACTTTTGAAAAGCCCCTTAGAAGTTTACTTCAAACACCTGTAATCCTTTATGAACTTTGGTTCAGAGATAGTTCTCGTCTCTTCAAACAACTCCAACATTGACTTTGAAATAAAAGGTTCCCTGTGGGATTCAGAAGGTTTTACAGTGACTCACTGTGAAGCCATAAACCTGAACTTTTAGGAATTTGTTTTATAACCTTGAGTTGTCTTAGACATACATGCCTGTAACCCTGGTTGATAGACCCTGTTCACATTGAAGCACTCAATTTGTTTTATCTTTTTCTTTAGGGGACCCAGCTAACTTGCCCTGAGAAACAAGTTTATTTGATTTAGTTGGGTCCTATTTTGCCTTATGTTTACAGGTTAACACACACAAACAAATGCCTTTTAAATAATTGTACACTGACTTTTAGTCAATTCCTCTTGGCCTCAAATACTTTAACAATTTAACCACAAAAGAAAATAACTATCTAATGCTAATTTATTAGCATTAAATTCATTTGAGGGATGTACAGCTATAAAATGTCTTTAAACATTTGCTTAAATTGATACATTTTATGTTTAAATCATTTGTATATTATCTGTGCCATGCTAAATATAGATTTTTTAAAGAGTGTTAAAGATTTTTAAAAAAGACACAGTAAAAAGAAAAAGGATTCCCTTTATCATGGTCATCACTTAAAGGAAAATTTTACAAAAGAAAAAAGTGATTTATAAAAATATCATCTAGTGGTACTATTATGTTAAAAATATAGTAAAATTGATAAAATAGGCATAAAAATCTATATATTTTCTCTACACCAATATCAGTTAGAAAACATAATAAAAGATTGCATCTTTTAAGATTTCTACCACAATATTATAAAAAGTAATAACTAAGAAAAATTAAAAAGCGATGAGCAAGAATATGAATAAAAAATACTTGAAAAATTGTATAAAAACAATATGGGATTTGATTACTAAATGGGAAATGAGGAGTTTAGGGAGGCTAGTCAGAGAAAATCATGAAATAAAAACTTCTTTTATGTGGTAAGAGTGTGGATTTCATTCTTCGGATAATGTAGAATCACTGAAGGTTTTAAATAGTGGAACAACCATATTATTTACATCAGGTTTACTGAGATGTAATTTACTTACAGCAATTCACCCTTTTCAGTGTAGAGTTTTATAAGTTTTGACAAAGGGATAGAGTCAGAAACACCACCATAGTCAAATTATAGAATAGCTTCCTCACCCAAGAAATCCCCTGTTCTCTCCCCCATCTCCAGGTCTTAATATTGACTCATTTTTTATCACTATAATTTTGGCTTTTCCAAAATATCATATTAATGGACTCATATACTATGTAGCCTTTATAATTGGTTGTTTTACTCAGGATGACACACTTGAGATTCATCCCTGGTGTTATGTCTATCACCTTTTCTTGCTAAGTAATATTTAATTTTATCAATTTACCACAGATTGTTAAGCCATTCCAGTTGAAAAGCACTAGCTTGCTTCCTGTTTCTGTGATACAATGGATATAACTATAAACATGTATGTGAACATAAATTTTCCTATCTCTTGATAAGATATCTAAGATTGGGATTGCTGGGTCATATGTCACTTATAGGTTTAACTTCACTAGCAATTGCCAAAATATTTTCTGAAGTGGCTGTTCAATTTTGTATTCACACCAGCAATATATATGAGAGTTCTAGTTGCCCTGCATCCATGCTATCTTATATGTTTATGATTTTAGATATTCTAATAGGTATGTAGAGGTACTTCATTGTGGTTTTAATTTGCATTTTCCTCATGACTATTGATGTTGAACATTCATATTTTTATTATTCTCCATATATAGTTTGGATAGTAACATTATTAATACAGATGCTATTATATACTATCCATATATCTTTTTGGTGGTGTCTCCACATCTTCCACATATTTTATTTGGCTGTTTGCTTTTCTTGTCATTGGGTTTTTAGAGAACCTTATATATTCTGGATGCAAATTCTTTTTCACTTGTGTTGCTAGCCAAAATTTTCTTCTAGTCTTTTTAGATCAGATATGTGTATTTAAAAGATAAGCCTGGCTTCAATTTTTAGAATCAACTAGAATGGACAAGACTAGAGGCAGGAGTATCTAGTTGCATTTAATTAAAGAAACTGAACAGAATATAATGACATTAAAGAGAGAAAATCAAGAGACACTGTTAATTTGGACTTTGGGGGAGATGCAGAAGGAATAAACTATGAACTAGGATTCTTCCCAAAGCAAATGGGAAGAAAATGTATTAATATTAATACAATAAACTTATATTTTGAGAAAGAAGACCTTTTTTCATGTTTATTCCATGTTATTTTTATTTTAAAATGTGAGATACTAAATGAGCATTTGTTTACTAGTGTCTATATTTATCGTGATATTTGATATGGTCAGATTTTGCTATGTCCCGTGGTTATTATTCTCTTCTGGTGGAGATCTCTCTAGCTGATAAAATGCCAGTTTCTTGATAGCCAGTCTTACTCATGTATGTCACCTCAGTGTGCCAGTTTCTAGAAGAGGACTTAACATATAGGAGGTACTTTTGATTAGCGAAAATATGAATCTATGATTCATGTCATGTGTTGATATGTTTCATACTCTTGACCATGTCTTCACCAATATTTTGGTGTCTACCTTAGGCCCAGCTAATTTCATGTCTGCCTCCTGTTTCTTCAGCTTACCCTAAACATACATAATCCTTGTTTTTCTTCTTTTCCAATGCTACTGGATCCAAATAGTGTCCCAAACTAATATCATATTGTGGTTCTTAAAACTTGCTTTTACTTATATTAAATGCAAGTATAAATCTACCTAAGATAAACTTTTAGGAGTTTCTGAATGTTAATCATTTCACCCAAAACAAACTTAACCCTCTACCCAAATTAACACTTATCCTGTGTCAAAATTTGCTCACTTTGAACAGGACACAAAGATTAAAAAGAAAACCAGAAAGCAAATACTCTAAAAATGTTCATGTTTTACCATGGGCTTCTGTCTTATCTAAAAGAACAGTCATTACATTTCATTCATCTCAAAGGAACTAATGTTCTAGGGAAATAGGAATAAGAATTATGATCAACCTTTTATGGACTATCTATATTTTAAAGAGTTGGTTGAAATTGACTTGTAATCTTTTTACATCGTACTACCAGACAGGGCATACTTTTTTTTTGAATGGTACAAGTTTTGAGAGCTGTAAATTAAGAAGTTTAAAACAGTCTTGCAGTCATAAAAAAAATTCTCTAAAAAAACACTAAAATTTTACCTTAACTCAAGAACAATCAGGTGTTTACAAATTTTTTTTTGAAATTCTAATCTCCCTAGTTACTTCTTTGACCTACTTGGTCAAAATACAGACTACAATACTCAAGAATACATGGCAAAATCAAATTATCCAAATAAATTGAATGGAGGTTAGAAACATAAACGTACTTTATAAGTAGCACAGATTAAAACAAATGTGAACATCTTAAAATCAATGGATAATCACATTTTGTTCTGTGTAGTCTAGTGTCTGTAGCCTAATCCATACCCTGAAATGTTATTGACACAATTAATATTAAAAGAAAGAAGAAAACACATAAATATTCTGTTGAATTATGCCACTATTTTACCTCAATGAATTTGATAAATGATTCCCGTTAAACTGTAAAATTGTGTTTATTCAGCTTTCCAGTCAAAATAAATGTTGTTCTCAAACCTATGGATTCAGTGAAGCTTAGGAAAATCAAACAAAATCCTGTCTGCTTCATAAATTATAAGCAAAAGATGTGAAGTAATGGAAACTGTATCTGATTCTGGAATGATTCGTGGTGGCAATATGAAATGTCCATGCAAACAGATGTCCACGCAGTTTTATTTTCATAAACTAAGTGGGTCCTATTGGGGTGAGGATAATGGAAAATAAATGAAAAATTACTCCCTATTTCTTCTAGCCAAACTAAGCATGACAAGTACATTGTAAGGATGAATACAAAGGTATAAAGGTACATCTATCTTTACGCCCAATTACTTGCATCATTTTATAGGAGAAAAACTAAAACCAACTTATATTGACAGAGTATCAAAGTCATGGGTGAAACTATCTTTAAACATTTGTACAAACCCCTTTCAAATAATCTGCTCTGATACTTTTGAAGTGTTTCTGTATTATATAGGTAAATTTTTTAGCTCATAAAGATATAATGGCTTTATTCTCAATATTCTATAGAATAGACTGTAAGTAACATGAATGCCAGCCTTACTTGTTTTATTTTCTGATGTATTACCAGATTCTGGAATTGCGTCTGGGCATAGAGGGAGCTAAATAATTATGTGATAGGTGAATTTTATCTTTGCTTGAGGAAACTTAAAGATGAATTTCCTAAATTTTTATTACACATCATAGGAATATCACTTTTAATTTAATATGTTAAGCTAAATTTTCTAGCATTTTATTACTTTTGCTATCAAAAAGACAAAACTCAGTTATCAGGTCATGAAAGTATTCATAACTACCTGGCAGAGCAAGAATACAAACCTCAAAGTACATTCACTTATAGGGTTATTCAAGTCTACATCTGGATCCATGTCCATATCTGTAACACATATGTAGTTATGAAAGTACAAACTTAAAAAAAATAATAAAACCAGAAATATTTTCTTAAAGATTGGATATGGAGAGTAAGGGAGTAAGAAGAGTCTAATATGAGTACCAGGGTTTTGTCCTGTCCAAATGGATGCATGGAATTGCCTCAGTTGAACACAATGAAGCTGCAAGTATGGTACCCTTTGAGTTAGAACATCAGCGTGAGGCATGTTAAATTTCAAAGATCCATTAGGCATGTAAATAGAGATGCTTAATGGTCAGTTGAATATATGTGCAGGGAGTTCCATAGAAATCTGGACTGCAGATAGAAATTTCAGGGTCATCTGCATTTGGATGATGAGGCTGGATGACATTACCAGAGAAGTGCACAAAATGTGAAGAGAACCAGGGTCTGACAATGGGCACTCCAAAACAGAGATGTCAGGGAACAGAGAAAGATCCAGTAAATAAGTGTGAAATGCAGCGACAGGAGGAAAACCAAGAGTGTGGTATCCTGGAAGTCAACTAGGGAATGTATATGAAGGGGGAAAGAGGGATCTGCTGTGTCAAATGCTGTGAATAGATCAAACTAGGAAAAGACTGAACCTTGACAATTGGATGTAGCAGGGTGAAAGCCATTTGTCCCCTTGGCAGTGCATATTTGGTGCAGTGGTGTGAGAAAAATCTTACTGATTTAAGAGAGAAGGAGAGGTTTCCTTTTCCCGTCATGGACAATTCAAACCTAAAGTCATTAAGTGGGTTTTTGACAAGGTTAGTATCTGCACTGGTGGGAGGACAGCCACAATGGGCCAGAGTAGGTTGGTATCCCAACCAGGGTGGAGAAGATGTTACATGGGGGTGCTCTGTCGTTCACGGTATCAGAGCACATGAGTGGTTAGGCTTGGGAAGAGGCAGCCAGCATAGAGTATTAGCCTTGGGTAGGATGAGGACAACCTTCATGTGTGTGACAGTGGAAATAGCCCAGGCAGGGTGTTAAAGCCAAGTGGCCTGAGGACAGAATGTAGGCGGGAGAAGAGACAATGATCAGATACATACAAGGGGATTAAGAAAAAGATATTTTGATGTTTATGAGGACCAGGTTTTGCACTATGAGAAAAAGGGGTAACAAATACAGAAAAAAGAAAAGAAAAAAGAAAAGAAAAGAAAGAAGGAAGGAAGGGAGGGAGGGAGGGAGGGAGGAAAGGAAGGAAGGGAGGGAGGAAGGAAAGGAAGGAAGAAAAGAAGGAAGGGAGGGAGGAAAGGAAGGAAAGAGAGGGAGAGAGGGAGAGAGGGAGGAGGTCAGGAAGGAAGGAAGAAAGGGAGGAAGGAAGAAAGAACAATCAATCAGTGCACGCTCATAGATACAGGGAATGGATTTGGCTGCCAGAGGCAAGGGAGGTGGGGGGAAGGGGAGGTGGGGAGGTAGGAGGAGTGGGTGAACTGTTTTTGTTTTTGTTTAAATAAATTGAATTTTGTTTTGAAAAAGAAATAACAGTAGATTAAAGTCTGTGGTACTAGTCTGAAATTGGAGGTATTAGTGTGAACACATGGTTTTCAACATATAGCTACACAGAAGTAAATAGGCATTAAAAGGTACAGATAGGTAGGTAGGTAGGTACATAGGTAGGTAGGTAGATAGATACAAACATTTCTTCAGTTCTGTCTGCTGAGAAGGCTCGGCAGTGACACCTCTGTAGCCTTTAGCAAACCTAGCACCTGGATATTGGTTTCTAAGTGTTATTTTCTACTAAAAGGAAAATAAGACTCCTTGAAGAAATGGTTGATTTCAGGGCAGGGGCAGGTGAAAAACAAAATAAGCCTGGAATATCTTGTACTAGAAAAGACGTGCTCAAAGAAAAAAGGGAGCATGTTAAAAGATCACAGAAGCCAACTTGAATGGACTCTCACTGATTAAACTTGGACAATTTTAGGTTAAAAATTAATAATGATGGTAACAAGTAATTATAGTAACAATTAAAAAAAAGGAAACCACGGTCAGTTTGAATACTCTATTGAATGGAGTATATTGAAAGTTTGTAAGTTACAAGGTATTTACAGTCTCATTGTAGTTCCCTGTGAAATATTTATTGACTGACAAGTCTGTAAGAAGTCTGACAGCTGAGAAGTCTGACAAGTGATTAGTTAACATAACCAGTAAAGGAACAAATCAAAATCATGTGCCGCCTGATAGGATGTAACGATAAAAACAAGAGGATTACTTTCATAATCAAAGAAGTACAACTTGAAACTAATCATGAGAAACATCAGACAAGCACAGGTTGAGGAACATTCTGTAAGATAACTGGTCTATAGAGTCACAAGTGTCCAGATAGTGAAAGTCAAAGCAAGACTGAATAAGTGATCCAGATTGAAGATAACCAGAGACGTGAACACTCAGCAGTACTTGCAATTCTGAATTAGATGATTTGCTATGATGCACATTGTGGGACCACCAGTGGAACTTGAATCAGACCTGAGGATTAGAAATTAGTAGCGCACTACAGCAAATGTCCTGATTTTCATGGTTGTACTGTGGTTACACATGAGAATGTCCTTGTTTTTAGGAAGTGCACACTGAAGTAACATTTGAAGGGGATAGTGCATTGTATCAGTAACTTACTATCAAATGGGTCAGGAAAACAGTTCTTTATATCATACCTGCAACTTTGTGGTTAAGATTTTTTCATGCAAAATAAAAATTAAAAAATGATAGGAAGGATTTAGAAATATTGAGTATAGATACCCATTCAAGGAGTTTCAACCAGCATATAAAAATTAGGACAATCATATTTGGGGGATGATAAGACGTTCACTCATGATGATGTTGAAGATTAGGTAGAGATGCTTGAGGGATCTCAGGAGAGATTTCTGGACTGAAAGATACATTTTGAAGTTATGAAAAATATAGTAATTAGAAGTATGGAGTGACTGATATTAGGAAAATGAAAATTAAAACCACAGTGAGATTCCACTTCACACCCAGTAGCAGGGCTATAATCAAAAAGATAGACAATAACAAGTGTTGACAATGATGTGGAGGAATGGAAGCACTCATATATTGCTGGTGGGAATGTAAAATGACACTGAACTTTGGAAAAGAGTTTGTTAGTTTCTCAAACAGTTAAATGTAAATTTAACATATGGTTTGGTAAATTCCACTCTTTGTAATCTTTCCAAAATGATGAAAATATGTTCTCACATAGATGTGTACTTGAATGTTCATAGCACCATTAATCATAATAGCCAAAAACTGAAACAATCCAAATGTCTGTCAACTGGTTAATCAACAACATGTGGTATATCCCTACAATGTATTACTACTCAGCGGTAGAAAGAAATGTATACTAAAACATGCTACAACATGGATGAATCTCAAAGAATATGCCAAATGAGAGGAGATGACTCCTGAATACATGACAAAAATAGTCTATGAGAGTGTCACCTATAAACACCTACTAAGCCCAGGAATATCTGATGTCAACTCAGAGAGTATCAGCAAGAACTTTTTTGCTCTTTATATCTCCTACACTATTTTCGTATTTCATCCTTGTATTAGTAATCATCATTTTTAAAAAAGCAGTATGGAGTGGATGAGATTAATTTTGATAACGGTGACTTATCAAAAACTCATTAATTTATTGATTTTCTAAGGTAGACATATATAAAAAGTAAGGCAGAAGTAGTTAAAGAGTTCCAGAGCCGAGTCATGTTCCTGGTTTTGAATCCTGGCTTCACTATTTACTAAACGTATGATCTATGACAATTTACATAGCCAGTTGGTGCCTCAGTTTTTATATCAGTAAAAAGGGATAACAATAAATCGTTTGCATTCTTGAAAGGATTAAATTAGTTAATATATGCAAAACATTTAGGTTCTATAACTGGCACAGTGTAAGCTCTCAGTGTTGGCTTTACTGTAGGAGCAGCATTCCAGCAGAATTCTTTGCCTCTGACTGGTCATGGCTTTTGAAGGCACAGACTCAGAAAGGGTAACCAAATACGTTATCATTCAAACTGGAGCAATCCTGAACAGGAAATGAGGGAGCTTTTCGTAATTACTTGGAACAACATGTATAAACCAGACTGACCTGGAAAACTAGGATATCTGGTCTGAAGACAGATATCTGTTCAGTGATATGAACAGTAGAGTGGCTTAAAAGAATTTTGAATTGCTTTAAGGTTTGAAAAATTCTGATGTAGTTGAATTACTATTGGTGTCTGAGTTCTCCTAGTTGAGTTTAAACTCAGATAAAATAGACTCTGCATAACTAGCAGTGATTCACTGCCACCCTAGGAAGGTTGAAACTAAACAGATTGTAATGTCCTTCCTCTAAGTTTCTGTTATTCTCTTTCCTTCAGAGAAATTTACGGTTTTGTTATGATTAATAATGGAATTAGTCATATGGGTATTTCATTTTTCCTTACACAGTACTTCATTTTTGCTCTGACATAGCGTTTTTCTAAATTTTATCAGCTTGAAAAAGCAACAATATATTTTTATTATTGACCTTGGAGGGCATTGGAAAAGCTATAAGTGTGTTCATGTCAGAACATATACTTATTGAATCAAATTCTTTCACTCAACTTGTACCAGAAGGTATATACCTATAGTCCCTATGATTCTTAACATATGCTTCATTCATTTGTTCATTCACTCATTCATTCAACGTGTATTGAATACCTACTATGTGCCAAGAAGTTTTCTAGATGCTTGGAATATATTAGTGAACAAAACACAGTCCCTTTACTCATGGAACTTACATTCTAGTGGGAGAAAAGTGTTTGTCCTTGTATTGAGGTTTTAACCTCAGAAGCTTTTATTAGTATTCAAATACTGTCCTGGATGATAAAATAACTAAATTAATTTAATTGATTTAATTTTCTGGATACATAATAGATCACAACATTTGTATTTTAAAAAGTTAAAGATTTCTTTTACCCATTACAAAATCAGGCACTTTTATTATTTTTCCTGAACCATTCCAAATTTTATGAATATCCAAATAAATATAGGTATATAACTTGTATTTTCTCTTTTAGACACAAATGTCATTGCATAGATACTCCTCTGTCCATTAGTTCTTGCTTATAAAAATGTATATTGAGATATTTTTCTATATCATGGTGAGAGTTTACCCATTCTTTTTTTTGGCAATATCATATTCCATTGCATGAATGTACCAGTTAATTTAAGCACACCTTTTGACTGCCTTTAGTTTCCAGTCTCATGCTTTTATAAGCAATGATGCAATGAATAACATAGCTCATGTTGTTTTATACACACATAAGGGTATCTAGACTAAATTCATAGAACCTTTGCATTCATAATTTTGCCAAATTACCAAGTTTTCATCCTAAAGGGCTTAGTACCAGTTTGCACACAATTTACATTACATTTTATGAGAGTACATATTATTCATGGACCAACACCTCGGTGTGATTAAATTTTTAGATTATTGCCAATATGATAGAGTTAAAATACATCTCCTTACCTCAGCATAATTTTATTTATTTATTTATTTTAACATCAGCATAATTTTAGTTTGCACTTCTCTCATTATGAGTGAAATTGGACATTTAGACATTTGTACCATCTGTACATGGTGAAGAACCACTTACAGTTTCCATTTTGTATTAATCTTGTTCATAACCTTTGATCATTTTTTGATTGGGGTTTGGATTATTTTCTCTTTATATATCCAGGAGATTATAGCCATGAGTTGCAAATATTTGTTTCCCAGTGTGTCATTTATATTTGAGATTTGTGGGTTTTTTAATTAACAATACAAAAGTATTTCTTTTATATTTAGGTGATATTTGTTATTTTTTAATTTATGGTTTCTGGATCTTGATTCAGTTGGGATGGGCTTCCTCACTCCAAGGTTTAAATTTTCACACTCTTTGAACTACTTTTGTGATTTCATTTTTGTATTTAAATATTTAATCCAGTTAGATTTTTTAAATTGTTGCCACATGAATGACATGATTTTGTACACAGAAAATCTCAGACTCAACCAACAAACTTGGAATTAATCAAAGATTTCAGTAAAGATACAGGATATAAAATCAACATAGAGAAATCAGTTGCAATTCTATACACTAATAATAAAATATCTGAAAAACAATAAAGGAAACTATTCCACTCACAACAGCATCAAAAAAATAAAATACCTAGGAATAAATTTAACCAAGGAAGTGAAAGATCTGTACAACAAAAACTACAAGACTTTGCTGAAAGAAATCAAAGAAGACACAAACAAATGGAAAGACATCTGTGTTCATGGATCGGAAGAATTGATAATGTTAAAATATCCATACTATCCAAAGCCATCTATAGACTCAATGTAATCCCCAACAGTATACCAATCTTCATACAATTACAGTAATAAAAACAGCAAACTACTAGCATAAAAATAAACACATAGACCAAGGGAATAGAATAGAGAGCCCATAATTAAAACCCCACATTTACAATCAATTAATATTCCACAAGGGAGCCAAGAACACCCAATGGGGAAGAAATAGTCTCTTCAACATATGGTGCTGGGAAAACTGGATAAACACATACAAAACAATGAAATTGGATCCCTATCTTACACCATTTACAAAAATTAACTCAAAATGAATAAAAAATTTAAATATATGACCCAATACCATAAAACTCCTAGAATGAAACATAAGAAAAAAGCTCCTCAACATTGTCTTGGCAATGACTTTCTGTCTATGACATCAAAAGCACAAGAGCAAAAATCAACAAATGGGACTACATCAAACTTAAAAGTTTCTGCATAGCAAAAGAAACAACTGAAAAGGCAACCTGCAGAATGGTGAAAATGTTTACAAACCATATAATGGATAAAAGATTAATATCCAAATATATAAATAATTTATACAACTCAATAGCAAAAAAAATAATCATTTAAACATGGGCAGAGAAACTGAATACACATTTTTCAAAAGAAGACATACAAATGGCCAATAGGTACATGAAAAGATGCTCAACATCACTAATACCAGGGTAATGAAAATCAAAGTCACAATGAGATATCACCTCCCACTCATTATGGCTATCATCAAGAAGACAAGATAAGTGTTGGTGATGACATGGAGAAACAGGAAATCTGTTTGGTGGGAATGCAAACTGGTTTAACCACTATGGAAAACAATAGGGAGGTTTCTCAAAAAATTGAAAATAGATCTATCATATGATCCACCAGCAATTCCACTTCTGGGTATATACTGAAATGAAATGAAAACAGGATACTGAAGAGATATGTGTACCACCATGTTTTTTGCAGTATTATTTGCAATAGCCAAAACATGAAAACACCTAAGTGTCCATAGATAAATAGCTGAAGAAAATGTGATACACACACTGGAATATTATTCACCCATGAGAAAGATGGGCATCCCACCATTTGCAACAACATGGATGAACCTTGAGCTTATTATTTAAGTGAGATAAGTCAGTCAGAGAAAGACAAATACTGTATGATATAACTACATGTAGAATATAAAAAAAATTATGAAAACAAAGTAAAATGGTGATTACTAGGTGATGGGGGGATTATGAGGGATAGTAAAGATGTTTAAGGATACAAACTTGAAACAAGTAGTAAATAAGCCCTGGAGATCCAATGCACAGTACAGTGAATATAGACAATAATATTTTATTATAATCTCAAATTTACTAAGAGATTAGAACTTAATGATTTTGAACACCAAAAAGCAAAGAAATTTTGAAACATTGTAGAAGTGCTAATTTTATTGCTACAGTGACAATATTACTATAAATGAATCAAGTTAACATGTACATTTTAAATTTGCACAATGCTATATATCAAATATATCGCTAAAAAAAAAAAAAGGAGAGGGACTTCCCTGGTGGCAGAGTGGTTAAGAATCTGCCTGCCAATGTGGGAGACATGGGTTTGATCCCTGGTCTGGGAAGATCCCACATGCCGCAGAGCAACTGAGCCCATGCGCTGCAACAAGTGAGTCTGCACTCTAGAGCCCGCATGACACAACTACTGAAGCCCGTGCACATAGAGCCCGTGCTCTGCAACAAGAGAAGCCACTGCAAGAAGCCCACACACTGCAACTAAGACCCAACACAGCCAAAAATAAATAAATAAATAAATAAATAAATAATTTTAAAAAGAAGAAAAACATGTTACATGGTGTAAAATGTGAAGTGAAAGAGAGGAAGAAATAGATATATTACCCTGGAGTCTCAAAAACTTTTCGTGAATAGACTTTCTTCCCCTCACTGATTAGAGGCCTACCATTATCATATACTATATTATTGTATACATGTTGATGACTGAATTTCCCCCCCACTGATTTTTCTATCTTGTCTATTCAAATTCTAGTCTCACATTGCTCTAATTGTTGAAGCTTAATAATATATTTTAATATCTGGTAGAACAGTTTCACCATTCTTGATCATTTTTCCCTCCAGTGTTTACCTTTTCTGTTTGATTTTCCAAATGCATATTAGAATCCATTTTTTGAGATACAATATGTAAAGTAAGACACTTGAAAATTTTTACAGATGTCATGTAAATTTATAAATTAATCA
Organism: Mesoplodon mirus; assembly: GCF_964341445.2. Lineage (NCBI taxonomy): Eukaryota > Metazoa > Chordata > Mammalia > Artiodactyla > Ziphiidae > Mesoplodon > Mesoplodon mirus. Next base: position 105,694,196 of record NC_138985.1, read on the forward strand.
GGGAGAACTGATGTCTTAATGATGTTGAGTCTTCTTACACATAATCTTGGTTTGTCTTTCCCTTTAAGTCCAATTTTATGTTTTAAATTTTCTTACATGGGGCATGCACATTATTAGTTAATTTACTCCCATATAATGTGACTTTGACTTGCTATTGTAAATTTTTTTTTCTTTTCTTTTTTTGCAGTACATGGGCCTCTCACCATTGTGGCCTCTCCCGTTGCGGAGCACAGGCTCCGCACAGATGTGCAGCCTGCACAGATGTGCAGGCTCAGCAGCCATGGCTCACGGGCCCAGCTGCTCCATGGCATGTGGGATCTTCCCAGACCGGGGCATGAACCCATGTCCCCTGCATCGGCAGGCAGACTCTCAACCACTGCACCACCAGGGAAGCCCTGTAAATTTTTTTTTAATCACCCATGATGTTTTCTATCAGGTTAGCGGTAAACATGAAATCAATTGCTATCTGTATATATATTTTTTATGTCACTATTTGTATTCCACTAAATTACTCTGTAGTATTTTTAAGATAAATCTCACTCTCTAGGGTTTTCTATAAAAATAATCATATCTTTGGCAAAGGTTATACTTTATTTCTTCACACTTTTAATTTCATTTTACTTATGTTTAACTAAATGACTAATATCTCCAGTTCAATGTTTAGCAGTTTTGGCAGAGAGACTGAGGCTATTTTTCTTAGCACTTAACTTTAAAGTGAATTTTTCCACATTAAGAATAATGTCTGAGGGCTTCCCTGGTGGCGCAGTGGTTGAGAGTCTGCCTGCCGATGCAGGGGACACAGGTTCGTGCCCCGGTCCGGGACAATCCCACATGCCGCGGAGCAGCTGGGCCCGTGAGCCATGGCCACTGAGCCTGAGCGTCCAGAGCCTGTGCTCTGCAATGGTAGAGGCCACAACAGTGAGAGGCCCGCGTACCGCAAAAAAAAAAGAAAAAAAAAAGAGAATAATGTCTGAGATAGATAGGTGTTAAGTAAATATCTATTTGTTAAGTAAATATCTGTCTGACTGATTTTTTAATCAAAAATAGACACTGAATTTCTTTCAAATCTTCTTAAGCACCTATGGGTGTAGTTATGGGATTTTGTTTTCCTTAGAAATCATTGTTGCATTTTATGGGAGAGACTAACTATGGACAAAATCCATTATATTTCCATCATAAAATGTTAATACATTAAAATGTAATAATTTATTTTTCTTTTCTGAAAATATTTTTGAAAGTATTTTCCATAATATTTAAATTGCTGATACATATTCTATACACTAAGATATATTTATGATTTTTCACACAAATTTCTTTCCTCAAGTATCTGTTCCATGGATGGCCACGATATGCCACATCTTTCACAATATGGAAAAACTGTCACCATGCTCTAGCATTGACAAATAATGTTTTGTAGATGAAAGGACATAAGATTGATGTTATTGATGGAATCAAATTTTGGTTCTGCTTTTTAATAAATGCACAAACAAGGGCAGTTAATTGTTTTAAGCTGCAGTTTCCTCAGATATTAACTGGACAAGCGAATCCATTACATTATCATTGTATTTGTTTCATTAGTGTTGTCATTTCATTTCATCTCTGATTCTGACTTCAATTATTAAGTGTGTGTTCGGCACTTTTAAAGATTTTGTTTTCTTTCTTTTTTCCTTATAAAATCAGAGGACAGACTTTTGACAGAAAAGTGCTTTCACAACAACTGACAAACTGTGTCAAAATGGAAAGTTCACAGTAACAACATCTGGCTTTGTATTTCTTTGAGCTAAGCAAGAGGATTCAACCACCCAGAGGGCTGTTTGCTTAGAGTCAGTGGGAGCCAAAGGCAGGGAGAGAAACACAAGTTGTGAGGGAAGAGAGGAGACTCTCAGCAAAGACTGTCAATCACCACAGAAGTAAAATCAGAAAACAAGAACCTAGGGAGAAAAGATGACTGTAGTAACATGAAAAAGTATGACTCAGGTAGGATTCTACAGTACTTTGAATATATATTCTAAGAGACTTTAGGATTGAGAGATTAGTGGAATTATACCTTTTTAGTTTTCTTTAAAATCCTCCAAATTACACCCCGCTACATACATCCATACACACACAAACACACCCACACATACAGACAGACACACACACGCTGCCCTGCCCTTGTTTTTCTTTTCCCTTTTTTTAAACTCATCTATTTAGTTGCATTTTATGTATCACTGTAAGCTGCTGTCCTTTCAGTAGCAAAATAGCAATTTTGGAACTTTAAAAATTCTTGGAGTACTTTACTTATGAGTAAACTAACCATCATAGATATAGGAGATCTGCTAAAAACATGGAAGAGTATAAAACATGCTCTAATTTGCATTGCTCATGGAGGGGTAGAAAGTTATGTCTTTGTATTTGAACTTGAGAAGTAGGTAAATATGGGTTTTAGAATTCCTTTTTTTTTTTTCCCGTTTGTCCCCGAAATTGACTAGATTAATTTAAGACAGGGTAATGGACCTTATGTCACCGTTCCTTAAAACTTCACATATGGAAAATGATAAATGAACACCTGTCTCTCCAAAGGAAACAAAATGCGTATTTTTAGATGAATTAGTAGAATAATAAATAGTGGCAACCACTCTCTGTCCCTCCTAGTTCCCCACTCTTAAAACCAGGGCAATAATTTAATAATATTGGCACCTTCTGGATCATGGCTTAATCACTGGGATTCCATCTTTGGTTGCTTGGGCAGAGGCAGAAACCAAGGAGTTTAGTTGTCGCTCCGTAAATACATTCATGCGGGCTAGGATACGACAGCAGTCTCCCAAGACCAGGAATCAATTCTTGTTCAACATTTCTCCTACCCTTCACTGATCCCCTTTGCTCCAAGATTTCTAACATAAGGGATGTGCTTTTACGTTTATATGGGCTTACTTACACCCTTGTTCAAAGTCATTAAAAGTAGCTTCCTAATTCTCATTAACTCAACTATTTTAATCTGTTGAGACACTATTTACTAATCCTTGGATTAGTCATGTTCAATACGACATGATTATTGTTTGTTAAACAGAATTTTTGTGACATAGACAAAAACTGACATTGGCTCTTGTGCCTTTCTCACTCCTGTACCAGACTGTTCTTTGGCAACTCAGTGAAATATCCTTCTGATTTGAAGTGGGAATAAAGACTCAGACGAAAAAAGAGAATTAATGGCCAGTAGATTTGTAATGAGAGAAATGTTAAGGAAGACCTTCATGCAGATGTATTATAATACTTGATAGAAAAAAGGATCTATACAAAATCATGGAAACGAAATAAATAAAAATAAAACATATTCCATTAATGTTAATTGTTCTAAAAGGAAACTACTTAGAGCAAAAGAGTTGCAATGCATTGTGTGTTTATAGCAGAAGTAAAAGGAAAATACTTGACGAAAACAGTATAAGGAATGGGAAGAAGCATTGGTAACACACTACCGTAAGGTCCTTAACTACATGTGAAGTGGAACAGTATTATTTGAAGATAGATTCCTATTATTTCAAGATGTACATTATAAGGCCTAGAACAATATGTAAAATATTTACAAGCTATAAATTTGTCAATAGTATAGATAAAACTGATTTTAAAATCTTATTAACCAAAAATGGCAGAAAAAAGAGGAAAAACAAGGAACAGTTAGAAAAAAATAGGAAACAGCTGTCAAGATGGTGTTTTAATCCAGCCTTATCAATAATGACATTAAATATAATAAATCTGTTAGTACCAATTAAAATACAGAGATTGTCAAATGGGATGAAAAAGTAAGACCCAACTTTAAAATGTCTACAAGAAACGCACTTTAAAAATAAAGGAATAAATTGGTCAAAAAATACTAATATAAAAGATATAACATGCAAACTCTAATTTTAAACAAAGAACTAAAACTGGTCTATTAATTTCAGATAAAGTGGACTTCAGTACAAGGAATTTAGCAGGACTAAAAAAAGATATTGTATGATGATAAAGGAGTCAGCTCTCCAAGAAACATAAATATTCTAAATGTGTATGGACCAGTCACAAAGCTTCAAAATATATGCAGCAAAATCTGAGAGAAGGGAAAGGAGAAATAGACATATCTATAATTATAGTATGAGACATCGATACCTCTCTTTCAGTAATTGATAAAATATGTATATGAAAAATATCTCAACCAATGAAGATTTTCTACTCTAATTTACTCAGACATAAAATTTTACATTGGCCTCAATTTCTACATTTCCAATATCTCATCTCTATGTAATGTTTATATATTACATGAGCCTGTTCTTACTTACTAGAGGAATAGGTGTAATCTCTAAGAATCATATAAAATTGAAAAGTCCCACCTGTGTATCTGGGGGTGACAAGACTACTCATATCAGCTATGGGGAAACAACTCACAAGATACATCAGTGAGCAATCATTAGTGAACAAAGCTTTAATTTGAAAAAAGCATGTTTCTTTTAATCTGTTTCATCAAATCATCATAGGAAGATTAATGCCCGTGAAAATGTTACTAAGAATTTCTCATGGAACAGTTGGGATCTGAAGAAAATGTCACAGAAACTACACTAACATTAAAATTGAAGGAGTTGCTTATATGCCAAGTCACTTTAATCTGCTCTGTTGACATTATCAATGTGTCTACATAAGACACATGTAATATTATAGTATGTCCTGCAAGAGAAGAACACTTTATTTTTCTTAACTGTATCTACCATGTTGAGCAGAAGCAAAATATTTGATTAAGCTGTTTGTATTTAAACACTTCCCTGATGGCTTTTTATTTTAAGGATTGTTTGTTTTTTGTTTGCTTGTTTTTGCCTTTTGGAAGTAAACTACCAACATAGCACTTTTACTCTGACAATAGGATTTTTCTGCTTTGAAACAAAGTGATGGATAAAGGTAACAGGTCTCTCTAAACTTTTTTGTAACCAAAAAATTTTAAAGAAAATCTTGTCCAACCAAATTTAAAGAAAAGAAAGACCTCAGGATATTTTAGAGATCTCTTTCATATGTAAGTAGAACAGTTGACTTCTGAAAGCAGAAGTAGACTGGGTAAAGGAGAGTTCATAAAACCCAAATCTATTGTTAACCTGGATAGTAGGTTGACAATAGGATGGATTTTATCATGGTCTGACTGAGACTACAGAGGCCTGCAAGTTCCATGTGTCAAGAAAAAGTACAAGGCAGTCAATTAAGGGAATGAAAGCCAGGCAGATGACTAACAAATGTGATTGTCCAAATCTACTATGAAAGTTTCTATTAATTTGAATGAGAGGTGAGCATGCCTGCATTGGCATGGCCTAGCTATGAGGGATGGAAATTACTGCATAAATATTGAGCTTTTAAGGGGAATAATGCAGAATGGTCTTCCCTATCACAGATCCTTCTGAGCTGGCTGCAACTGGAAGTGGGGAAATAGTGTTATGAGTTTGTAAGATAAGAAACAAAGTTAAATCAGCATTTAATCGTCGTTGCTTTAAAAAAAAACAAAAAAAACAAAAGCCACCTGTGATTTCACGTCTGCCTCTCTCTTCATATACTTTACTTCATTCTCCCATTCTTCTCTCCTGGTCTACTCAAACCCTTCTGGTTATTCATAATATCTTTATATATTGCTTAGCAAATACCTCTTGACTTTTCAATGCTCAGCTTAAGTTTCACACTCCCTACCTGCCCCACCCACCCTCATTCTCATTCAGATAATTAAAAACTCCATACTCAGTGGCTGTATGCTTCTACTGAAACACTTAGGACAATTCTGACACTTGTTCATGAATGTGTCAAAATCTGTCCCTTTTCAAATTTAAGCTCTTTAGAGTCTAGGATTCTTTGATTTGTGTATTTTCTGGTTCTAGAACAATATCCAGGATATAGTAAGAACCTAACTAGTATCTGTTGAATGCATATACAGTACATGTAGTCAAATGAATAAGGGGGACTATTGCTTGGAAACAGAGGTGTTGTGACACAAGAAAATACAGGATCTTGAAGTAGGAGGCAAGTACCAAAGGCCTCAATTTCATTGCAAAATTAAGGATTTGGCATTTATGATCTTTAGAGCGCTAAAGTTGTGCATGTTTTTCCTCTATACACATACTTAGATATGCACCTGGTAAATTTAACTCACAAATTTTTTTAAAAAAGAAACAATTTTTGAAATTACAATATAAATATATAAAATCAATACATACATTATAAAAATACTCGGCATTTTTATATTTATAACGAATCCTGTTTTATGTTAAAATTAAATTGAATTTTATTCAATTTAATAAAAGGGGGTGGGGGAGGGAAGGACTGGGAGTTTGGGATTAGTGGATGCAAACTATTATATACAGGATGGATAAACAACAAGGTCCTACTGTGTAGCACAGGGAACTATATTCAGTATCCTGTGATAAACCATAATGGAAAAGAATATGAAAAAGAGAATGTGTGTATGTGTATAACTGAGTCAATTTGCTGTACAGCAGAGACTGGCACAACATTGTAAATCAACTATATTCAATAAAAAATTAAAATAAAAAAATAAAACTCATTTCCAGTGGTAGTGGTAATTTCAAAAATACAATAGCAACTTGTTTTCACTTAGAAATGATTTTAAATGATTAATAATACAATGCCTCCCATTATATAAATAACTTTCTTATAAAAAAGGTTTTTATTTCTAATAATGACAATAATAATAATAACACAAACTATGAGTAGGCACTCTTCTAAGTACTTTATATGTTTTTCATAACTTAGTCTTCACAGAAACTCTATGAAACTATTTTCAGCTCCATTTGACATATGAGGAAACTGAGGCACAGAGAAGTTAAATTATCAATACTTGTGTAGATCAGCCAACTGCGGCCCCACAATCTATCCACTTATTGAAATATAAGATAGGGAAGTTTGACAGCCACACTGAGAGTTTTCTTCTAATATTCAAAAATTTTCCCAAGTTATGTTTTATGGGTCACCTTAATTTTACAGTCCCCTTCTATTTCTCCTCTGGATCTATCTTTGTCTATCTATGACAGATTTTTGATAAGCTTATGTGATGATTTTATGTGTCAACTCAACTAGACTCTGGTGCCCCGTTGTTTGGTCAAACATTAGTCTAGATGTTGCTGTGAAGGTATTTTGTAGATACGATTAATAGTTACAATCCAGTTGACTTTAAGTAATTGGATCACCTTTCATAATGTGAGTGGGCCTCATCCAATCCATTGAAGGCCCTTGGAAGCAAAAAAGGACGTTTCCTGGAGAAAAAGGAATTCTACCTCAAGAGTGTAACACAGAAAGCCTTTCTTAGTTTCCTACCTGCTGGTCTGCCCCACAGGTTTTGGACTTGCACCTCCCACAATCGTGTAACCTATTTGCTGAAAATCAATCTCTCTCTCTCTCTCTTTGGAAAACCCTAACTGATACAACCTAAAACCATTTCTTGCACACGTGCATGATCAATCAAACTATCATTCAGTAAATATTACCTTTTCCACCACTTCTAGAGTTAAAGAAGTACATCATGAAGCTGTCTTAACAATATTATCAAATATTTACTTAGAAATTCTGTAAATAAAATATAGAAACATGGAATTGAATCTTACCATTATAATTATTTTACAAGGCTAGAAAAATTGTCTTGTTAAGTACAGGAAATAGTGATTACACTAAGAAAACTACTTTAATTGTAAAATCTGTTTTCTTTGATACAGGTTCATTTGAGTGAGTTAAATTTTTTCCTCATATTTATTTCCTCTGCATGTGATTCTTTAGAAGAGTGATGACATCAACATGTCAGTACTGATAACGACAGATATTTTCAGTTTCCTTTCTTCCTACAAACTCCAGTGCCATTTTTCCATCTATGTACAAGATAATTCTACATGGATATCTCACTGTCAAAAAAAAGAAAAGACAAAAGAAGAGTGATGAGAAAGGGAAGCAATTTTCAGCAACCAGTGTATTGGGCTCCAGACTCTTGTCTGTCCCCTCATCCTTCTTCTTTTGGTCTTGTTATTGTCATCTCTATGAGGTATACTTTACTTTCTGGCTTATCTTTTTCCTCTATATAGAGAGCATTTTCATAAAAGTTGAAAGTTTTATTTCAGAAAAAAAGATCTAGGATGGAAAAGATAAGCTTAAATGAATGGAGTTTCCCTTAACAAGTAGTGTTCCAAAATTTCATGCCCTCATTTTTTTTCTGTTTCTGACTGAAGGGAGATTTTAAATTTAGTAAGAAAAAAATTTAGAGTCTTTCTTAATAATGTGAATCTATTCAGTGTGTACTAACTTCAGGGGATACTGGCATTAGTGCCCTCATGGGGATTGGTGTTATCTATTTTCCGTAATTGAGCTACTCAAAAACTCATTCAAGCAGAGGTGCTCTTATATCCATACACGGTAATGTAGGTATTTTAGGCCATTAAATTTGTAATGTAGATAAAAGTAGGAAAAACCACAGCTTAGATATGTTGCTGCTCTCCTAAGAATAGTCAATATATTTTAAACTAAATTATTGGGACATGATTTTGAATCAACATTGCATATAAAAAACAAAAAAATTTCTTAAGATATAACAAGGGTTTATACCAGTATGGGATTATTCAGGAAAACAAGTTTATCTATTCATTCTTATTAAAAAGGATTTAAAAGAAATTATGATCTTACATGACTCTTAGAAGAGCTCAAGAAAGAAAGACAAGAAAGATGCCTCTGAAGATCTGGGTAGTTGCTGCCCAAGGTCGGATACACACACATGTTGACCTTGGTCTGAAGGATAGGAGTGCATTTTGGAAAAGAAGAATTTGCAAGGAGATCTGCAATCTCTCCACGAAAGCAGACTGGAAGCTAGGGCATGGGTCCCAGAAGCTGCTGCTTTTGCCATATGTAAATATCAAAGTCGACAAACTAATGAAGCCTCTAGGTATAACACTCATGACCTCCCAGTGATTATGTGGTTTCACTTCTGTCTTCTGAATCTTGAACAAATCCCCATCATAGGAAATCCCTAACCAAGAACAATACAAAGGAGCGTGCCCAGGCATAAATGGAAGTGGTGGTCACAGTGCCAACTTGACCACAGCCCACTACAGAAAGTCTAGCTCTCTTTTTGGTATGTTGTAATAACTCTAGGAGCACCAGAGTTAGGAAATGTCTGTCACAAATATGAAACTGGATAATTACACACCAGAAAGCCTTGGGAGTAAAACTAATTGGGAAATCAGAATCTACAAAAATGGCACAGACGAACCTATTTGCAGGGCAGGAATAGAGACACAGACGTACAGAATGGACATGTGGACACAGGGTGGGGTGTGGGATGAATTGGGAGATTGGGATTGGCACATATACACTACCATGTGTAAAACAGATAGCTAGTGGGAGCCTGCTGTATAGTTCAGGGAGTTCAGCTCAGTGCTCTGTGGTGACCTAGGTGTGTGGGATGGGGGGGGCGGGTGGGAGGGAGGTCCAAGATGGCGGGGATATATGTATACATATACCTGATTCACTTCATTGTACAGCAGAAACTAATACAACATCGTAAAGCAACTATACCCCAATTTAAAAAAAGAAAAAAGACAATGATCTAAGTATCCAAGAATAAAATGAGGCCTTTGTGGGGAGGGGTGGGGAATGTCACCCTGGGGAGTTTTTGTTTGTTTGTTTGTTTTTTTACAGAAAGAATTAAATGAAGGAGAAACCAAGAGAAGCAGACATCAGAAACCAGGTTATCCTAGAGAGAAAGGGAAAAGGTGGGAATCAGTATCTCATGGGACTTGACTGGATATTATGAGGCAAGACCTGATAGACTTTGTTAGACCCTGTGGCACATTTTTCTCCTTGTTTTATGTGGTAAATGTGGACTTCTGGTACAACAAAAGGTACATTGGCCAAGGAAAGGTCCCAGCTACAATATATAACTTTTCTATCATGCAGTCAATCAACATCACTGTTCTCTGAAAAATGAACTGATAAATCAGCATAGAAAGTAAATGCACAGACTGTAGAGACAGAATATACGAATTCACATTCTAGCATTTATTAGTGGTGTGACCCAGGGATATCTGTACCTCAGTTTCTCATTTGTCAATTGAGGGTACTATTATTGGAAGGTATTAAGAGTATCAAATCATTCCCCATTTGTATAGTTTTTAGAAGAATTCCTGGAAAGTTGTAAGTATGTGTGAATGTTGTTTGAGCTAGTAACCACAGATTCAGAGATGGACCATAAAACGATTTTTCAAAAAATTCTATCTCTGAATATACCAGAGACCAGGATTCCAGAAAAGTTATAAATAAATAAATAGATAGATAGACAGATAGATAGATAGATAGATAGATAAATAGTGGAAGACCTCACAGCCACTATCTTGTAAGTTCTCTTTGCCACACTGATGCTTCTTTCAAATCGATACACACATCATTTAGAAATAGGCCACTGAAAGAGATCTTGACCAGTAAGTATTCTTCCTTTAATCTACATACATGGATTACCAGTTGTTATACATGTTATCTAAACAACAAAATTGATCTCGACTCTGGAAATCTGGGTACTTAAAAGAAAAGATGTAAGAGATAGCAAAATATATTTTGTGGACAGATGAGTCCCATAATAGATTTTTTTTTCTAATGTTAATTTTCATGAAGCTCTAGGTTCTAACTAGATAATAGTGACATCTGTAGACCCTTAAGCATGCACTGATTAATGATAAAAATGAGCAGTGTACAAGGTATGATAAAATTATGAATAATTAATCATTGTATATATTATTGTGTACTTGATACAATATCCATGTGTGTGTTCAGTACAGTGTACAATTAAGACTGAGACCTTACATCTTTACTAGTTATAAAAGTTTTTTAAACTACATTTTAACTGTTTTAACTAGGATTTTTGGTTGTTTTCAGTGGAAGATACATCCATCTACCTATCTCAAGTATTAATTGGAACTGGAATAATTTATTTTTCTTTCTGCCTTCTTTTCTTTTTCTTCTTGATACATAAGATTGTCAAATAGATGCTTTGAACTTTTCCAAATTAGTCATGATCCTATTCTAATAAAATCAGCACTTCTTCCTTTGTATAGGTTGATTCTATTTTGTTAGTTGAATTGCTTATAAGTGCATGACTGATTTATCACTTTTTTGTGGATTACCTGAATATTTTCTGTTGTGATCCTTTTACTTTATTACAATTCTTCACCTTAGATTTCATATTATGATACCAATATTACTATACTGGCTTTTTAATTTGCTAATTATGAAAATTCCAAAATTTTGCTCTTAATTCTTTTAATCGATTTTTTTAAATTTGGCCTTTGAAAACACCATAAAATTATTTTTTTCTTCTTTTGAAATCTAATCTGAGAATTTCTCATTTTCAGAGAGCTGATTTATATTTTACATTCCAGACTGCCTAGGGCATGTGATATTACCTCTGCTCGGCCAGCACAGTGTCAGGGATCAAGGAGAGGATCAAGCAATTGTGAGCTTAAGCTTTGCTCATTTACCACAATTATTCCATTCATACCCAATATGCCTTCAACCTCTCATCTTCTTTACAAAACTGAAATATGGCTTCTGTATGGTGAATGGTTCTCTTTCAAATGAAACTAATCTTTTCTGCATTTCTCTTATTTGAGTATGAGCTTAACACACATTACCTTATTTTTTTATCAAACATTTTCACATTTTTATTATGGGGCTATGTTTATGTTAGGTATTTTACATATTGAACTTAAAAAAACAGAAATTTCTGCCCTTTCTAGAGTCTCAGCCTAAGGGAAGAAAATGAAAATAAATAAATCACAACCATTTGGGATTAATTCTGTGATAAAAGAAGCTACAAGGTACTTTTGCTACCAGAAAAAAAGGGCATCTGTGATCTCTTTGCTGTGTGGAAACTTAATTGCATTGGACTACATGGGTAGAGGAAGGCTTCACAGAGGCATTGGCTTTGCTTATTTGTAAATAGTTAGTGGAATTCCAATAGACAGATACAGGGGAGGTAGCCCAGGGAAAAGGCCAGTATAAGCAAAGAACATGAAAGAGACCAAGCAAAGATGTATGAAGTACAACTAGAGACTTAGGGGTTAGATTAAGGATGATCTTAAAAGTCCTGTCACCGGGGGGATAGAATTTATCCATCACCAAGCTTGCACCAGCTTGTACGACATGATGCTTGGGTATGTCCTTTCAACTCGGCCTTCAGTTAGGGCAGGCTGGTAGCTTGAAATAGGCCATAATTTGCCATAATTTGAGTAACTATACCATGGAAATTGACAAACACTACAAACTATGGCTTTTATCCCAGAGATCTAGTTGTTAAGCATCTACTGACATACTACTGACTTTACCGCACGTGTAATGAGGAATCATTAAAAGATTTTAAATCAGGGCGTGACTTTGAGTTTCCTACTGCTGCAGCAACAAATTACCACAAACTTAGTGTCTTGAAACAACATAATTGTCATCATACCGTTCTCAAAGTCAGAAGCCCATGATGGATTTCAGTTGGCCAAAATCAAGGTATCGGTGGGGCTTTCCTTCTGGAAGCTCTAGAGAGAATTGGTTTCCTTTCCTTTTTCAGCTGCCCACATTTCTTGGCTCTCGTCCCCTTTCTTATTCAAAAGCAGCAAGGATTAAAGAGTATTTCTTATATCACATCATTCTGACACCGTTTCCTGACTCTTCCCACACTTACAAGGACCCTTATGATTACACTGGGTCTGCCTGGATGATCCACGGTAACCTCCCCATCTCAAGGTCTGCTGATTAGCAACCTGAATTTCATCTGCAGCCTCAGTCCCCTCTTTCCATATAGCATATTTATAGGTTCTGGGGATTAGGATGTGGGCATTTTGGGCAACCATTCTGTCTATTGTAGCAGTCAGTAAAGTTTTATTTTTTTTTCTAGAATTAGTATGGAAGATAGACTGGAAGAGTTCAAGACTCTAGGTTTAGAAGCATGTGGCAATATCTCAGTGAGATAAGATGGGAGCTTAAATTAAGACAGTGGAGGGCTTCCCTGGTGGTGCAGTGGTTAAGGGTCTGCCTGCCGATGCAGGGGACACGGGTTCGTGCCCTGGTCTGGGAAGATCCCACATGCCATGGAGCGGCTTGGCCCGTGAGCCATGGCTGCTGAGCCTGCACGTCCGGAGCCTGTGCTCCGCAACGGGAGAGGCCACAAGAGTGAAAGGCCCGCGTATCGCAAAAAAAAAAAAAAAAGACAGTGGAAATTAGAAGAAAAATGGTGAGGATAAGTGACAACTTCACTGTTGGACATAATAGTATAGAGAAAATAAAAGAGCCCAAAACCTTACTATGATGCAAATCTATATCATCAATGAATAATATTATTTCCATTTCCATTAAGAGTAAATGTAACAGATATCAAATACAGTTTGTATTTTGGCAAAATTGCCTATTTTGTCTTAGCCTGGAAATCAAAACTGCAGCATAAAAGAGAATTTACATAATCTATCAAATTCTAGCAAGTAAAAAGTAGTTATCTTGATTCTTCAAATTGTTCTCCTCTGACTTTCCTCTTGTTCTATAACATTCTACCCATAGCTTTGAAACAAATAACAACTGATTGGAGAAAAAAATGTTTCGTTTCCTTCTTTATAAATGTTTACACTAAAGCCCACTTTTGAGAAGAATTCATAACTTTAATAAGTTCCTAGAGTTGGCATAATAGCCTATATGTTTTGCATCTCCAACACAATAGCACAAATTATGTAGTAATATTGTCACAGCCATTTGTCCAAGCTGTATGTTTTGTTTATGAACTGTACTATTTTCATGAAGAACTGCTTAAAATTGTATTTTATATATCAATAGGAATAGATGTCTACAAATAGATTCTGTTATATAGATGCACTGCTCATATTCCCTACTTACCCAGAAACTGAGATGAAACAATTGCATCAACCAATTAATTAAAACTTACACCACGACTCATGAGAAGAGAAGGAGGCAAAAGAGATAAACTAACTTTCAGAAATGTTGGCAAAGTGAGGAGGGTAAGTGTATAACCTCCAGAAACACTTAGGTCTTGGTTAGGTCTAAAGACCTTTTGATTGGCACACCCAGCAAACTGTCCACTGTAAGAACGTATTAATGTTTCTTATTAATGATTGTTATGATTTTTTTAGTCAAATTTTATATAAAAATACATTTCACATTGTTATAAACAGAATAAAGATTGTATGTAAGATAACTTTAGATTTTTTAAAAGATCAATTCACTTTGGTCCCCTACCTCCATCACTATCATCAAAATGAAAATCAGTACTACAGTCGATCTAAACAAGATTCAAATCTACTACATTATCTTCTCTCTATGGTAATAGGACATTATAAAGTGGAAGATGCCTTCACTGTTATCTCTCCAGTTGACTAATCATGTAATAATTCTAGAATTCCCTCATCTACTCAGTCCATCTGTGCCTCATGCATTTAGTACCTTAAAGTTGAACAGTTCTTGCTTTCCCTGTGTATTTTAGTTTAAGCAGCCTGTTAAACATAAGTTTCACATTGTTCTCTCAATACTGATAATAATTTTATTCCTTACATCTACAGGAGGGACAAAAATTGCCTTTCTCACAGTCCAAACAATTTGGGAAAGTTCCGTTAGCCAGTAATAACCATTAAGCCTCATTTCTGATTCATATTAGTTATTTTTAATCATTTATCTTAACAAAATTTCTGATATTACTATGGTAGAGCAGTGCTATCAAGACTTTAAATCGTCATTCAATAATTTAATTAAACAAAGGCTAAGTAAATTCCCACTGTCGTATAAAAAGCATTCTGAAGCAAGCCTGAGTCACATTGCAAGATTCTTCTGTTTTAGCAACAGAATTCTCTTCATAATGAGGACTCAGTTAGGATAGGTTAGATTGCGATTTATAGTGTGGCAGATTGTAAAAATGACCATAATTGTCCACCACTCCCCAGATAATGCTCTTTTACATTGTGATTTTGCAGTTCTTTTCATCAAGAAATGGAGTTTATTTCTTCACCCTTTGAATCTGGTTGGCCTTGGAACTTCTTTGCCAAAACGGTGGCAAATAGATCAGTGTATAAGTTCCAAGCCTAGACTTTAGAAGGCCTTGTTCCTTTCCTTTCTTTCTCTTGGAACTCTACCCAGTTGCCATTTGATTAAGCCTGGACTGGCTCTCTGGATTAAAAGAGACCACATGGAGCAGAAACAAGCCATCCACCATCTGTAGGAGTGCAGCCAACATCAGTTGTGCTCACTTAACTTCAGACCAGCAGACATGCCCAGTTGACTCATGAACTCCTAAGCACTAATAAATTGTTATTTTAAGCCAAAAAGTTTTGCTATGCTTGTTAACTCACTGATTCCGGTGAAAATCCAAGAAAAAGGGAGAAATTATTGGAATCTTATTGAGATACATCAGGAAAGCTGCAGGAATGTCAGTGATACTTGCCCCTTAGGAACTACTAGAACCAGGGATCAGATGTTGGGATTTTTTCTGTATATGTCTTCACTATTCTCTCTCCCTCCACCTGGTGGAAAGACTGTGCCCAAGAGAGAGCCAACATTAGTATTTGTCCATTTGTATACTGGTCAACCAAGGCTAGGGTGGCACTGTACAAAAGGACTGCTGTTTGGGAACACTGCTGAGATGCAACTGCCAGAAAATGAGGTATAGGAAGGATGGCCATTATCACAACTGGGAGTAGTAAAATATTGTTTAGGTTGAGAGGACCTGTGGTTTCAGTCACAGATAGTATATTATCCACAAGAATTCACCCCTCCTACTATATGGACCTCCTCTGCAGTTCCTGGTATATAATGATACACTTTCCTCTGATGCAAACCTTCCTGTATATCCAAATTTCCCCATTCATCTAGTTTGGTACTTTAAAGCCTTGTAACTCCCAGGGGACATTGGCAGAACAAAGATTTTCATACCACATGTGATATTCTTTCATGGTAGCAATATCTAGAAAGTAGAAGGATCCCTCTTTAACATTCAAGAGTCTAGAATCCCTGGGACTCAAGGAAATAGAACTGCATACTATGTACAAGGTAGCCAGACTAAATGAGTATAAACATACTTTGAATGCCATGTCAAATTATGCCCTGGCTCAATCACCATATGACTGATTGTCATCAAGCATGTGTTTATAAAATTGATGTAAATCCAGGAAAAAATAAAGACATTTGTTTTAGGTGTAACACTGGCATCACTGATGACATTTTTGATGGAAATGAGTGATGATCTGGCTTGCAGAGATATGACATTAAAAGTATGTTAAAATAGGTTTTTAAAAAAATTCATTTGCTATGCAAAACCAAGACAGAATTAGAAATATTATTTTTAATTTCCACTCAGTATCAGTCATGAATTTTAGGTTTGAAAGAATGGCTTTAAAATATTATAGTTAGGGACTTCCCTGGTGGTGCAGTGGTTAGGACTCTGCGCTCCCAAGGCAGGGGGCCAGGATTTGATCCCTGGTCGGGGAACTAGATCCCACATGCAAGACACAACTGGGAGTTTGCATGCCGCAACTGGATGTTTGCATGCCACAACTGGGAAGTCCACATGCCACAACTAAGGAACCCACGTGCCGCAACTAAAGATCTGGTGCAACCAAATAAATAAATTTTAAACAATATTATAGTTAAATTTATGTCTAAGCTTCCACAAAAAAATCAGATCTCTGAAACTAATGTTTTTGAAAGAGTCTGAATAGAGGTTAGCACTTCGGTGGCTACATCAATGACAATGGATGGTAGTTGCTAATGCCAATACAATCTTGTGCAAAAGGAGAATGGAAATCAACTCTCAAAAAGTAAGGTTTTATTAGATTTGGTGGTTATGAAAAGAAGCATTTTGTGTGTGTTGGATTTTATTGTGGAACTGATTGATTCCTTAGTCTAAAAAATAATGTGACCAAGTATATATATACATATTTTTACTCTGGAGGGTTCATTTCTTATTATTTTCAAATGATCAGTTTCATCTCATGTTTCCATATTTTTTTACAAGATGAATTTTACAATTTATGTTAATTCCAAATTGCTTGAAGAGTATATGCTGAGGTTTGTGACAAAAATTCAATGCATTAAATGTATTGTAAAATGCTACATCTAGCTTGGGCATATAAATTTAAAAAAGAAATAAATGGAGACAATGTTACATAATATTTCTTTCTTCTTTGTGAATACTTCCTGTTTATGTCCATCTAAACACCAAAACACCTATCTTTCTAGCAACTGTGGACAAAAAACAAATGCACTTTTTAAAACCAGTGGAATTTCTAATGAAACTGATTTTGCTACAGAGCCCTGGTTAATTTTATCAAGAAATAGTACGTAGAAACAAATATCTGGGAACTAGATGTGCTCTATCTACATACACAAACACATACCCACACCTCATGCGTTCTTAGTGACAACTCCAATTCCAATTCAACACCTCAAGCTTCATTTTAGTTTCCCTCCTTTCCTTAGTTGTAACACTTCTCTGACAGTGGCTCTCAGTATTTAAAATATAGTTTATTTGTTCAGTCCTGGACTATCAAAAGATAAATGCATATGTAGCTTTGTTAGATATTTCCAAATTCCCCTCCAAAAGAGTTGCCCAGTTTGATAGTAACAGCTTTTGGATGTCTTGGGAATTTTGCGTTGTTGTTGCTGGTAATTCTTTTTTCATTTTGTGTTTCAGTTTGGATAATTTGTATTAAGCTATCTCTTAGGACACTGATTCTTTCCTAGGATTTTTCAAGTCTACTCATGAGCCTGTCAAGGTCATTCTCTTTGGGCTTCAACCTGTAGTTGTAGTTGTTGTGTTAGCATTTCCATTAACTCTTTCTGGTACTTTCCATCTTACTCCTGAAATTAATAGAGCCTGCCCACCCATCTTTTACACTAGATTCATTTACGTATTAAGCATTGTTATTTTAACATCCTTAGCTGATAGATTCAGCATCTGGCTCTTTATTTGAGTATATGTGTATTGTCTGCCGCTTGACAGTATGTTGTGCTTATTTTCTCGCTTTTTGTGTTTGCCTCATTATTTTTTATTAAATTCTGGTCATTATGTGAAAAACCATAGAGACTGGGTTATAAAGCATTCGTACCTGAAAATGGTATACCTGAATATACCTCTTCCTGCACTAGATTATTAGAGTGTGTTTTTGAATCAATCTCTTCCAGAGATGTGCTAGTTTAGATGTTGGTTGTTGATACGGTTAACTTCTATGGCTCCAGTTCAAATTTTGCCAGCATTACCTGTGGTTAGGATGGAGGCTTGGTTGCTTCGATGTACATACCCCTCCTTCAGTGGCAGATTGCTACTGCTTATGTCAGTGTTTGTTACCATGCCAGTGGAGTTAGGTGGGTTTTCTGTTGTCCTAGTCTACTCTGGATCTTTGGCATGCCGTATATGCCCTGGGCCTCAGGGATATGGCTTTCCTGGTGATGAGACAGGCTGGGACCTGGGACCCTTTGCTGCAGTGTCCCAATGCGTGCATGGGACAAACATCTCCTCAGCAACAAAATACAAAGAAACTATAAGGGACTAAAAATAACTGTGTGCATGAGCAGTTGGGGTAAATTCTGGACAACAAGATACAAAGAGACTGAAAAGCCCACTGCCACTTCCCAAGGGTGGGAGCAAAACCAGGGTACTGTCCATGCCCCCTGCACTCAACACCTCCAAAGGGGAGGGCAAACCACCTAAGCTACCCCTCCGGCCTGACCCCAGGACACACCCCGTACACTCACCCCATTACCCACCACTGTCAGCAAGGGAGCGAGCAAGGGAACCTGTTGTTTGTTCTCTCTGCCTCCTGCTGCAGCAGGGGCCCCAATAAAGCCTTGCCTGAATTTCTTTTCTGGCCTCTGATCAATTTCTATTGATTGAGGAGGAGCCAAGAAACCCGGTCGATAACAGTGATACTATTCCTCCTCTCATGGAAGCCAAACTCTGCCTTTTTGGCAGCTCTTCTGTGGAAAGGGTTTCTTGTCTTTCCTTCAGAAGAAGGGAATCTCTAAGTTTAGTTGTATAAGGTCCTCATCTCAGGATCATTTCCTGCCCCTCAGGCTGTGGCAAAGATGTTTTGTGTTTTGTTTTGCCTTTAGTTCCCATCCCCTAGCCACTCAGCACCTTCACATGTGCTCACAGAGATTCCTGCCCTTCTCCAGTGGCTTAAGGTTTTTGTTCAGTAGAGACTAATTGTCTTTCTGGCCCATTTTGCCTTTTCCTTCAGTGACAGCACTTTCATCCTTCATCCTTCAGGTCTGTACCAGTGAGGGAGGCTTTCTTCAGTCCCTGCCTTACCTCTCTCCATTCTAAGTACCCAGTAGAGTTCTACGGAGAAAAGCCTGCAAAGAGGTCCTAACTCTCTTGGTGTCTGAAGCTTACACTCTCCCCCAGCACACATTCAAGCTTTAGTACATTTTTAAGTATTGCAGCTAAATTATTTTCATCCGCTCATATAATACTTGGTGTGCTTTAGCTCATGTTCTGACAAGGTAACCCAGTGTTTGTCTTCCATTTCTCTTTGGAAGAGCTGGTCTTTCCAAAGATTTCAGGCTACTTACTTGCCCTGCAACCTCAGCTGCCTGATGGTTTGAAGGAAACATAGGATTTTTGTAGTTTATCCAACTCTTTGTTATTAGGATGTTAGTGGCTGGTCATACCAGCTTTAGACATCTGTTGTGGAAGTAAAATCCAGAAAGACAATTCTGAGACTAATTCGACATAGTTCCTTAGAGGACTCCAATAGGCTTTAGCCTCTGCTGCTTACATCATTTTTCCCACTCCTCAATGTACCCCTTTACTGGTTTTTCTCCCTGTCCTGTTTTATTTTCTTTTACTTTCTCTACACCTCACATCTTCCTGGGATCTCCCCCTAAATAAAACTACCATCACTAAAGTCCTTTTTTTTTAATACTGTAATCAAGAAGAACTCAAAAGAAGACATATCTGTATCACCACATTTTAAAACATAATTGTCTTCACAGAGCTAAAGTCATAAAAACTGGAAAATAAATGTACTCATTAGAAAATCGAATATTTTTGTTGTATTTAATTTTCTCTCCTCTCTTTTGAAAAGAAGAGAAAAATAGAAATAAAATACTTATTTTTACGGGGCATAATCTCTAAATCTGTTTCTACTATTTAAGTAAAGAAAGCTATCTTTTCTCCCCTGCAAAAGAAAAACAAACCCTATATATTCTTAATAATTCAATACATTTTCTAAAACAATGTCAGTGAAAAGGATACAGTAATAACTCAATAAGCTATCTTTCTAACACTGGTCTAAAATAATTTGTTTTATACATTGCCCTGCCCTCTATACTCCTGAACCTGTCTATTTCTTATAAATTCTGTCATCAACTGTATTGCCCTTTGTTTAAAATCACACATAAAGACATCGTAGAACTGATTTTTGGGGGGTAAATAGGGATTTAATTATACCATAAGGCATACTCTTTAAAAACAGCCACCTCCACCAAGTTCACATATAAATAGCTAGAACACAAAAAGGCTATGCACTGGGAAAATAATGTATACCATGTTTCCTATAAATTCTTTGGATTTGGAGAGCCAGTGAGTACAACTGAGTTTTGGCATTATATTTTTAGACAAGGGGCTCAGAGCTGAACACTATATCTGAAGTTTTCTGGTCTTGAAAATATAGTAACATTTTGTGGGAAAACAACTTCTCAGGATACTGTAAATGCATTTTGGCTTAAGGTAGATCAGAAAAGTCCAGGAATAGATTCTGTTTGAGCTTTAGTATTCTATTCTTAAAGTTAGATAAAAATAAGACTGGGAAACAAACAAAAAATAAATTTTCAAATTCAAAAAGATATGTGGCTAAATTATCTCCTTTATCCAAATTTACCACTTTTATTTCCATCTGAGATTCATTTAGAATAAATGTTTTGAGATTCAGAAAATATCCCACTGATTTTTAATTTAAAATAGTGTATAACAATTCAGTAAAAAGCTGACCAAATTATGACTGTACTTTTCATCTGGATTCTGCCTAAAATTATGATATGATGTTAATCTTTTTAAGAGGATTAAGAACAGTATTTGATTTTTTTGGTTGGTTAAGTTTTAGGGTAAATCAAACAAATTTTAAGCAGAAGAATATTTTGTTGCTCATATAATCAACTATTTCCATGATTAAACCAAATATATTTAAACTTATAGAGGAAATTGGCAGTTAATAATTCTGTTGGGGTGGAAAGGGGGGAGTTTCAATTTATTATTCAACTCCGTGTAACTTAAAAATCTATAAATTTCTTGATTTTCAAAAATGACTTTTTGGTACCACAAACACCAACTATTATCATCAACTTTTTAAAACATAAAAGTGTTTCTCTATAATGTGAATAAGGCATATGTTAGAGCTTTTTAAAAAAGTCACAAAAGGAAGGCTGTAAAAAAAGCTTTAAAAAAGCTGGAAAACCTTAAACGTTTTTTCAGGGAAGTAGAAGAAAGTAATTAATGAATATATTTTATATTTTTTAAAACGATGGATTTATTATTCTTTTTCTTCTTAGTTTTTATTGTTTTAGATCACTCAAATGTGTGACCCAACCATATACTAATCTTTTCCTTGAAGCTAATGATGAAATCTAAATTGGCACTGAGCATTCTGCTACTGATAAAACAAAGTTAATATCAGAAAAGAAGGATGAAAATAAATGCAAAAACAACTTTTGATGTTTATCACCATCTATGTAGAGTTATATCTCATCTGAAAACAGATTTTACAATGTGATTTATTGTCTCATAAAAATGGAATATAAATAACATTAATATTATGAAATTTCTAATCTAAAAATAATGGAGATCTAATTTTGCATTCATTACCCATGCCAAATTATTCTAATTTTAACAATTTTAATAATGGATTTTGCATAGCAAATGAAAAAATATAGCATTAACTAATAATAGTAATATTACATAAAGAAATAGAGGAACACATATAGAGAAAAAAATTTGAATGGTTACAGTATATCCAGACAGAAAATTAATAAGGAAACACAGGCTTTAAATGACACAATAGACCAGACAGATTTAACTGATATTTATAGGACATTCCATCCAAAAACAGCAGATTACACTTTCTTCTCAAGTGCACATGGAACATTCTCCAGGATAGATCACATCTTGCGTCACAAATCAAGCCTCGGTAAACTTAAAAAATTGAAATCATATCAAGCATCTTTTCCAACCACAGCACTATGAGATTAGAAATCAATTTCAGGGAAGAAACCATAAAAAAAACAAATACATGGAGGCTAAACAATATGTTACTTAAAACGAAGAGATCACTGAAGAAATCAAAGAGGAAATCAAAAAATACCTAGAGACAAATTACAACAAAAACACGACGATCCAAAACCTATGGGATGCAGCAAAAGCAGTTCTAAGAGGGAAGTTTATAGCTATACAAGCCTACTTCAAGAAACAAAAAAAATCTCAAATAAACAATCTAACCTTACACCTAAAGGAACTAGAGAAAGAAGAACAAACAAAACCCAAAACTTAGTAGAAGGAAATAAATCATAAGGATCAGAGCAGAAATAAATGAAATAGGAACAAATAAAACAATAGCAGAGATCAATAAAACTAAAAACTGGTTCCTTGAGAAGATAAAATTGATAAACCTTTAGCCAGACTCATCAAGAAAAAGAGGGAGAAGACTTAAATCAATAAAATTAGAAATGAAAAAGGAGAAGTTACAACAGACACCACAGAAATACAAAGCATCCTAAGAGACCACTACAAGTAACTCTATGCCAATAAAATGAACAACCTGGAAAAAAGGGACAAATTCCTAGAAAGGTATAACCTTCCAAGACTGAACCAGGAAGAAACAGAAAATATAAAGAGACCAATCACAAGTAATGAAATTGAAACTGTGATTAAAAATATTCCAAAGAAACAAAGTCCAGGACCAGATGGCTTCACAGGTGAATTCTATCAAACATTTAGAGAACAACTAACACCCATCCTTCTCAAACTCTTCCAAAAAATTGCAGAGGAAGGAACACTCCCAAACTCATTCTATGAGGAGACCATCACCCTGATACCAAAACCAGAAAAGGTACTACAAAAAAAGAAAATTGCAGACCAATATCACTGATGAATACAGATGCAAAAGTCCTCAACAAAATACTAGGAAACAGAATCCAACAACACATTAAAAGGATAATACACTATGATCAAGTGGGATTTATCCCAGGGATGCAAGGATTCTTCAGTATATGCAAATCAATCAATGTGCTACACCATATTAACAAAATGAAGAATAAAAACCATATGATCATCTCAATAGATGCAGGAAAAGCTTTTGACAAAATTCAACGCCCATTTATGATAAAAACTCTCCAGAAAGTGGGCATAGAGGGAACCCACATCAACATAATAAAGGCCATACATGACAAACCCACAGCAAACATCATTCTCAGGGGTGAAAAACTGAAAGCATTTCCTCTAAGATCAGGAACAAGACAAGGATGTCCACTCTCACCACTATTATTCAACATAGTTTTGGAAGTCCTAGCCACGGCAATCAGAGAAGAAAAAGAAATAAAAGGAATACAAATTGGAAAAGAAGAAGTAAAACTGTCACTGTTTGCAGATGACATAGTACTATATAGAGAGAATCCTAAGGGTGCCACCAGAGAACTACTAGAGCTAATCAATGAATTTGGTAAAGTTGCAGGATACAAAATTAATGCACAGAAATCTCCTGCATTCCTATACACTAACAACGAAAGATCAGAAAGAGAAATTAAGGAAACATCCCATTCACCATTGCAACAAAAAGAATAAAACACCTAGGAATAAACCTACCTAAGGAGACAAAAGACCTGTATGCAGAAAACTATAAGACACTGATGAAAGAAATTAAAGATGACACAAACAGATGGAGAGATATACCATGTTCTTGGGCTGGAAGAATCAATATTGTGAAAATGACTACACTACCCAAAGCAATCTACAGATTCAATGCAATTCCTATCAAATTACCAGTGGCATTTTTTTTAAAGAACTAGAATAAAAAATCTTAAAATTTGTATGGAGACACAAAAGACCCCGAATAGCCAAAGCAGTCTGAGGGAAAAAAACAGAGCTGGAGGAATCAGACTCTCTGATTTCAGACTATACTACAAAGCTACAGTAATCAAGACAATATGGTGCTGGCACAAAAACAGAAACATAGATCAATGGAACAAGATAGAAAGCCCAGAGGTAAAACCACGCATGTATGGTCAACTAATCTATGAGAAAGGAGGCAAGGATATACAATGGAGGAAAGACAGTCTCTTCAATAAGTTGTGCTGGGAAAACTGGACAGCTACATGTAAAAGAATGAAATTAGAACACTCCCTAACACCATACACAAAAATAAACTCAAAATGGATTAGAGACCTAAATGTAAGACCAGACACTATAAAACTCCTAGAGGAAAACATAGGAAGAACACTCTTTGACATAAATCACAGCAAGATCTTTTTGATCCACCTCCTAGAGTAATGGAAATTTTAAAAAATCAACAAATGGGACGTAATGAAACTTCAAAGCTTTTGCACAGCAAAGGAAACCATAAACAAGATGAAAATACACCCCTCAGAATGGGAGAAAATATTTGCAAACGAATCAACAGACAAAGGATTAAACTCCAAAATATATAAACAGCTCATGCAGTTCAATATTAAAAAAACAAACAACCCAATCCAAAAATGGGCAGAAGACCTAAATAGACATTTCTCCAAAGAAGACATACAGATGTCCAAGATGCACATGAAAAGCTTCTCAACATCACTAATTAGTAGAGAAATGCAAATCAAAACTCCAATGAGGTATCACCGCACACCAGTTCGAATGGGTATCATCAGAAAATCTACAAACAACAAATGCTGGGGAGGGTGTGGAGAAAATGGAAACCTCTTGCACTGTTGGTGGGAATGTAAATTGATATAGCCACTATGGAGAACAGTATGGAAGTTCCTTAAAAAACTAAAAATAGAATTACCATATGATCCAGCAACCCCACTACTGGGCATATACCCAGAGAAAACCATAATTCAAAACAACATATGCACCCCAATGTTCATTGCAGCACTATTAACAATAGCCAGGTCATGGAAGCAACCTAAATGCCCATCAACAGACGAATGGATGAAGAAGATGTGGTACATATATACAATGGAATATTACTCAGCCATATAAAGGAACAAAATTGGGTCATTTGTAGAGACATGGATGTATCTAGAGACTGTCATACAGAGTGAAGTAAGTCAGAAAGAGAAAAACAAATATCGTATATTAACACATATATGTGGAACCTAGAAAAATGGTACAGATGAACCGGTTTGCAGGGCAGAAATAGAGACACTGATGTAGAGAACAAACATATGGACACCAAGGGGGGAAGCGGTGGGGGGGTGGGGGGTGATCATTTGGGCGATTGGGATTGACATGTACACATTGATGTGTATAAAATTGATGACTAATAAGGACCTGCTGCATAAAAAATAAATAAAATTAAAAAAATGGAACAATAGGTATATCTGTATATGTACAATATGTATGTGTAATACCTAGACCAACTGCCAAAAGAGCTATACAAAGAAATACACTAAAAAACAGCATTGATAAGTAAAAATATATTTCTAAATTTGTTCAAGGACCCCACAGGAAGGCAGGAATAAGAAAACAGAGAAACAAAAAATAGAAGAAACAAAACAAATAATAAAATAGTAGACAATCCTAAAATTATCAGCAATTATATTAAATGTAGATGCTCTAAATACACAGGCTAAAAGACAGAATGCAGAATGGTTAATCACATGACCCAACTAAATGTTGTCTGTATCACACACTCACTTCAAATACAATTATACAGGAGATTGTATGTAAAAAATATAGAAAAAGATAGATCACAAAATTATTAACAAAAGGAAGGAGGGATAGCTCTATTAATATCACATTAAGTACACTTCAGAGCAAAGAAAATTTCTAGAGACAGAGGGACATTACATACTGATAAAATAATCAATTCACGAAGAAGACATAGCAGCCCTAAACGTGTATGCATCGAAAAAAGTGTTGCATAATATGTGACACATTAGCTGATAAATAGAAATGAGAAATAGAAAGTATACAATTATAGCTGGAGACTTCAACACTCCTCTCACAAGAACTGTTAGAAGAATCAGTAAGGATATGGAAGAACTCAACAGTATCATCAACCAACAGGATATAATGAACATCATTGAAAACTCTACCCAACGACATCAGAAAGTACATTATTTACAAGTTTCTATGCAACAAATACCAAAATATATCATATCCTGGATCATAAAGAAATCTTAATGTATCCAAAATAATTAAATCATTCAGAGTATGTTTAATTACAACAAAATCAGACTAGAAATCAATAAAAGAAATATAACAGGAAAACCCTCAAACCCTTGGAAATTAAGACACTTCTAAATAACTCATTGGAAAGAGGAAATATCCAAGGAAACTTTTTAAATGTGTTAAACTGAATGAAATTCAAAATACAGCTATCAAAATATGCAGAACACAAGAAAAACAGTGATTCAATGGAAACATAGCAACAAATGTAAACTGCTCTTGTTATTAAAAAAGTAGTCTCTAATTTATTATCTGAACTTTTATCTAAAAAACCAAATAAAAGAAGAGCAGCATAAACCTCAGACAATAGGAAGTAAGGGAATAATAATGATAAAACCTAAATCAATGAAATTGAAAACCAAAAAGTAATAAAATCAATGAAAAAAAGAGTAGGTTCTTTGTAAAGATCAATAAAATTAATATACCTCTAGCAAGACTGACAAATTAAAAAAGAAGATAGAAATGAAGAATACCAAGAATGAAATAGCAGATATCACTACACAACTTGCATATATCAGAAACATAATAAAGAATACAAAAAAACCTACATACATAAATTTGACAAATTAGATGAAATGAGCTCCAAAAAAATAAAACTGTATCAAGTAACCCAGTATGAAATAGATATTTTGAACTACTCCATAACTATTAAAGAAATTGAATTAATAATTTAAAAATTTCTGAAAAGTAAACTTACAGGTCAAGGTAGTTTCCCTAGAGCATTCTATCAGTATGTTTAAACAAGAATTAATACTTCTATACAATTTTTTCCAAATAATAAAATGGAGAACACTTCCCAACTCATTTATGAAAGAAAACTACCGAACACTATTCCTCTTGAATATAGATGCAAAAGTCTTTGACAAAATATTATCAAATAGATTTCAGCAATTTATAAAATTAATTATATACAATATCAAGTGAGCCTTATTCCAGGGATCCATAGATGCAAGGATAGTTCAATATTTGGAAAATAATTATTGTAATACACTGTATTATCAGTGTAAAGAAGAAGAGATCATGTTAATTGATGCAGATAAAGTATTTGACAATATTCAATATCTATTCATAAATTTTTTAAAACTTAGAAAATGAGAATAGGAGGAATTTCTTCAACTTGATTAAAAAGATCTACAATAAACCTACAGTTAATAGCATACTTAATGGAAAGAATAAGTGCCAGTGATGTAAGAAAAAACAAAAAAGGAAATAAAAGGCAGAGAGATCAGAAAGGAAGAAATAAAACTACACCTACTTGCAGATAACTATACCTACTTCTAGAAAATTCCAAGAAAACTACAAGAAACCCTTCTGAAATTATAAATGCATTAAGCAAGTTCACAAGATACAAAATCAATATGCAAAAATCAATTTTATTTATATATAATAACAAATACCATTTACAATCATCCAAAGATGAAATACTTAGGTGCAATCTAAAAGAAAATTTTACATAACTTTTATACTGAAAACTAGAGAATGTTCATGAAAGAATTCAAAGAAGACATAAGTACTGGAGACATATGGCACTCATAGATTTGAAACTCAAGGCAATAAAGATGTTAATTTCCTCCAAATTCATATACAGGTACAAAGCAATTCCTATAAAAAGTATTACTGGGATTTTGGTAAGTATAGCCAAAATTAGTCTAAAATTTATATGGAAATGCAAAGGAATTGGAATGGCTAAAACAATTTTAAAGCAGAATAAAACAGGAAGAATCAGTCTACCTGATTCCATGACTTATGTATTACATAACTACAGTAGTCAAGACTATTTGGTTATCCTGGAGGGATAGACACATAGATCAAAGTAACAGATTAGAGACCCCAGAAATAGGTTCACATAAGTATAGGCAACTGATATTTGACAGTTTCAAAAGCAAATCAAAATGAGAAACAATACTTATTTCACCAAATAATTCTGGATATCCTTAGGCCAAAAAACCCACAATTTTTCTTAAACCTCATAACTTATACAATAACTCAAAATGGATCATAAATTTAATATAAAACTTTTAGAACAAAATAAAGAACTCTGAATTGATATTTTAGTGTTATTTCATATGAGAATATTTTAAGTTGCTATATCAGTATTTACACACATTTAAACCACCCAAAAGAAAATTCCTGGTAAAAATAGTTGCTGTAAACGAATGGTAAAATACCTGTAAGAGTCTTCACTGCAAACTGAGCCCTAAAGCAATTTACTCTTGCAGCTGAGGACTAAGAAGGTTTTTCATAACATGAACTTGCTTCGATGAAGAATTTTTTAGTGTGTAAATGAAAAGACTTTGAAATACATTTGACCCTTCATCAACAAAGGGGTTGGGGGAGCCAACCCTCCATGCAGTGGAAAATCCAAGTATAATTTATAGTCAGTATTGGTGGTTCTTCCACATTCATGATTATATATCTCTGTGTTGTACTATACTATTTACTATTGAAAAACTCCAAGTAGAGGTGGACCTGGGTCAAGGGTCAACATAACCCATCTTCAGAATCACATCAGGTTAATTCCACCATATGTGAGATTGTTAAAACTACACTCACACCAACATTCCAGTTTAATCAATTCAATTCCCCCATCCCCTCTTACTAATTTCAAACAGACTTTTACTTCATTCATCTGTGTAAGTCACATTTGCCTCTCCACTGTTTTCATCATGAACAAATCCAATCTTATCCATATCAGCTCAAAACTTCAAAGTCTAAACTTCACCCTTGCCCATTGTGAGTTTTTCTATTTTTACTTCATATATGCCTCTGTTTATTTGAAATAGTCTCTAGATAAATTCACTTAAGACACACAAATTGAAAGTCTTTTCCTAAAAATCTATTTAATCTATTAGGCAGGCCATACTCTTGAAACCAGTGAGAGCCAGCACTTTACACAAAGATGCCCAAGCCTGAAACTCAGTATTGAAGATCCTTCTAGGCCTTTCTTCCTTACTTCTGCTCTGTTCACCTTCCTATGCTTTGCAGCTCAAAGTTCTAGACTGAATGCCTTTATATCTCCTCCTGCTTATTTCAACTTGACTCAGTTTATGCTTGGTAAACTGACCCTAAATTTTTACTCTCTGTATGATGGAACTTCCAGAGTATGGTTCTATGCACTGCTTGGGAGACTAATCAGAAAACTTGTGGACCTTTTACAATGTATATTTCCAAGAAACCAATTCTGAATGTTGAAAATTAGAAATTCTGGTGTCTATAACTAAATAAATCCTGGATAATTTTCAGAATCAGTTACATAGGGTGCCCAGAATTGCTCCAGTCTGCATGCCTTGTCTCCATGATCATACTAACTCTTATGTGCTTTTTTCTTATTCCTCTCCCTTTTCCAGCCAATATTATATTTATATTTCAAGTAGCATCTCAATTGTAAAACCTGTGGGATTTTTCTTAAACCTTACTGGACAAACATAGGTCCTGTTGCTATGTGTTGGAAGAATCCCTATACTTACTCAATGATAGCATCTGTCACATTCTTATTTATGTACTTATTTAGTTTGGAATTTGCTTATTTATATCTAGTTTTTAGTATAGTTAACAATTTTATGCCTCTAAGTAACACATCACTTATGTTAAATAAATAAACTAATCAATAAAATAATCAGAGAATATCCTCACTTCCAGTGAAATTAGAATTTCCTTACCTACCTTCTTTGCTCCCAATTTGACCTTTAATCTACTAGTTTTCCCTGTACTCTCAGTATTTAACTACGTTCTAGCATCAATTTTTCCCTTCCCATTCTGGTTCTATTTTAATGAGATTTTTATTATTTCCTCAAATTTATCTGTTGGGAAAAGCCAAGGGGAAACATCTAAAACTTCATCCCTAACCCCCATCTCCCATCCTTAAGACACATGTTGAAAATTATTTTTATATGTAAAGACTACTGATTTTTTTGAAACAACAATAATGTATTATAGGTCTTACATGTAAAGATAAAATATATAATGACTACATGCAGATGGTGTTAAATAGAATTATAATGTGATGTTTTATAGCTTGTTTGATGTCATAGAACAGTAACTCAAGATGGATTGTAATGTTAAGAATGCAAATTGTAAACACTGAAGAGAATACTAAGTGTTATAGTAAAAATTGGTAAAACAAAAATACATTATCCACTGAAAGTCATGAAAAAAGAAGCAAAGGATAAAGAAAAGATGGAATAGGAAAAAATTTTAAAACAGGAATTAAAAACCATAGTATCATGATAATAGATTTTAAAAATAGAATTTAAAAATATTTCATCCATTCTTGTTAAATAATTTCTGGAAATTAGAAATAGAAGGAAAATTCCTATTCTTATAAGAGGTTTACAGAAAACACCTCAGCAATAAATTATGCAGAAAATATGGAAAATATTCAATATAATTCCTGATAAACAACTCTCAGCCAATTAGAAATAGAAGGAAAGTCCTTTCATCTTAAAAATACTATCCATAGAACTGAATATATAAAACACTATAATTAATGATGAAATATTAAAATCTTTGTCCCTGGTGACTGAAAATGATACAAAGATTCTCACCACCATTTCTATTCATCATTGAACTGGATATCTTAGAAAGTACAATAATTGAAGAAAAACCAAAAATATTGGAAAGAAATAAAAGCATTCTTATTTCCAAATAAAAATATAATGTACATAGACAAAACAAAGACTCTACAAACTATTACAATTAATAAGAAAATTTATCAAGGCCACTGGATACAAATCATCATACACATAACACACATAATTAGACTCTATGCCAGCAGCAAATAGTAAATTAAAATGTTAAAAACAGATTCCAAGTAGCTTTAAAAGCATAAAATATATAGAAATATATTTTTTTAAAAAAGAAAGATGTGCCCAACCTCAATACAGAAAAAAATTAGAAGGAAAAATTAAATAAATCCTAAATACATTGAGAGATATAAAATCTTCATAGATTGAAAGGCTCAGTGCTGTGTTAGTTCTTCCCCAATTGATCTATAGATGTAAAGCAATTCCCCCCCAAAATCTAGTAAATACTTTATCTGAAATGCAAATCTAATTTTAAAGGTTTTTATGGAAATATAAAATATGAAAAATAACCAAGACAAACCTAAATAGAAAAATAAAGCTGGTGGATTTATTCTACCATAAATCATGATTTATTATTTACCTATAGAAACTCAAATGGTGTGGTATTGATGCAGGGACAAACAAATCTACCAGGAAATTGAAAAGAATCTAGAAATGGATCTATAAATATATGGCCACCTGATTTATGACAAGATGATACTGTAGTACAGGGGATAAAATATGGATTATTAATAAATAATCCAGATCATTGGGCTAGCCATGTGGAATAAAAAATAATAATAATTGACCCTGTATCAGTTTCCTATGACTCCTGTAATGAATTCCTACTTACTCGGTAGCTACAGACAATGCAAATTTATTCTCTTACAATTCTGGAGGCCAGAAGTCTAAAATTAGTTTAACTAAGCTGAAGTCAAAGTGTTGACAGAGCTACATCCTTCTGGAGATTCTAGGGGACACTGTTTACTTGCCTTTTTTTAACTCCTGGAGGCCACCTCAATTCCTTGGTTCATGACCCTTTCCCTACATTACTCCAACTGCCTGTGTCTGTGGTCACATCTACTTTCATCAAATCTACCTCTGCCTAACTTTTATAAGGACACTTGTGATTACATTTAGGGCCCAGTCTAATCTCCCTGTGTCAGGATAGTTATTCATATCAGCAATGAGCATTACTGAACAAGTATTTGTTTGAATACATGTTATCAGTTCTTTGGGGTTTATATCCAGAAGTGGAATTGCTGGGTCGTATGGCAATTCTCTGTTTACGTTTTTGAAGAACCACCAAAATGTTTTCCATGTTTGTGGTTCTCACAAACAATGTATGAGGGTTTGAATTTCCCCACCTCCTCACCAACACTTGTTATTTTCCATATTTTTTATTATAACCATCCTAGTGGGTATAAAATACTACCTTGTGGTTTTGATTTCCATTTCCCTAATGACTAATATGACCTAATATTCTTGTTTGTCCTTTGTATATCTTCTTTGGAGAAATGTCTGTTCAAGTTTTGGCTATTTTTAATTGAGTTTTTTCTGTTGAGTTGTAAGATACACACACATATACATACAATGGAATATTATTTAACTGTAAAAAGGAACGAGGTACTGACACATACTCCAACATGGTTGGACCTCAAAAACTTCATGCTAAGTGAGAGAAGACATACACAAAAGGCCATGTAGTGTATAATTACATTTATACAAAACATCCAGAAGAGGTAAATCCATAGGGACAGAAAGGCGTTTGGTGATTACCAGGAGCTCAAGGGAAGGGAGAATGAGAAGTGAATACTTAATGTGTATGGGGTTTCCCATACACATTATCATCGGAGAGATGATAATGTCTTGGCATTTGATAAAAGTGATGGTTGCACAATATTGTGAATGTACTAGCTGCCACTGAATGATGTATTTTGCAATGGTTACTTTTATGTAATATAACTTTCACCTCAATTTTTTAAAGTGGAAAAAATTAATAGTAGCTAAACTTGGGAGGCAGTAGAGACTGGAGGGGAGCATAAGAAGGTATTCTCAGGTGTGAATCCTCTGTTTCCTGAATTGGGTACCCGTTTTAAGAGTCAATTTGTGAAATGCTTCCAGCTGTATACTAATGATAGGTACACTTTTGTATAAATGTTATACTTTAACTAGAAGTCCTTAAAAAGAAAATATTCCAAAGTAGGTATGACTATTTACATTTTTTAAAATATTGAAATAGCATTGTACAGCATCTCATGACCAGTAAATGTAGCACAGGTATTTTTGAGCTCTGAAATTCTGATATAATTCCTAAACTCCATTTCATCATGCCCGAGAGCTCAAAACACATTCCTGTGGCTTTGTTATCACCTAGAAATTTTATACTGACCATTCTTCTCAGGCTGGCATTCAAAACCTAAACTAGTTTGCAGTTTTCAAATTACTAACAAGGTTTTCTCATGAAATATATTGAATTAATAAAGACACATCTAAATATAGGTGGACACCAAATACTATGTATGTTAAAAAGCAGCAGCAGAATATCAATTGATCCTAAGACAACATAAAATAAACTAGAATATTGACTGGTATATTTCATTGCTAGTTGATCTTTCATCAACTGTTTCAACAGAGCTAGAGAACGTTAAATTTCTTTCCATAATGGATTATCATCTGGCCTCAAATTCCTTAAAACATTTCTTTTTGATAGTTCAATTAGTCTACTATTTTTGTTTAATTTTTAGGGAATGGAACTGAACACTTTAGCTACTTAAAAATCTAAATGCAAAAATTATCTCCCCAAAAATGCACTGCCACTCTATTAATTGAGCACTCTATTTTCTTGCTAATGCAGTTGCTTAGATGAGAGTGATATTGTATTAGCAGGATCCTCTCTGTTTCCTTTGTGTTGATTCCCACAACCCTATCTTAATTGGTAATGTCTCCTTTTCCCCCCGAGGCTGCTCAGCAAAAAGTAAAAAGAGCTGACAACCTTCTTGAAGTATTTGTATTGAATCCATTTTTTTTCATTGCATCTGTCATATATCTGCCCTGAAGGAATGGAATTACAGCTCTCTTGAAATGCTCTGCTTTAGGCCAGCATTCTTGTGTGGAGATGAGTGGTCCCCCAAAACAGTGATAGTTACTTACTCTCTAATTTCTGCACCTATAAAATCAGCTTGTGGGACATACAGCACGTACACACACAGGTGTACATACACACTTGTGTCTATGTGTCTGTGACTATGGAATCTATTATCTGTTTCCTTGAACATCTTGGGATTTTTATATGGTGTAGATGCTCTTATGGAATGCTACAGTATTCTTGACTATGTACAAAAGTTCTTACCTGTGTTACCCACAAATACAAGGCATGAGGTAAAGACAGCAATTATTAGCAGGTGGATTTTAAACTATTAAACATGTCTACATGATGATAAATAATTCACACGAAAGACTGACAAGGTTTTAGCAGTCTAACAAGTTTGGTCAGACAGGTCAATTTCACCTGGAATTATAACATAAAAACTGCTCATCATATATGCAAGAGTCTGAAACAATTTAGATTCTCAAGAACTCAGCAATTGAAGTCCTTGGAAACAGAGATTTACTTTCTTCTCTACCACCTTATTCCAAGAGTTTGGAACAATAACTGAAATATATTAAGAACTTAATATTTGTTTAATGAATATATGAATATACACAGAGTAAAAGCATGTATGGAATGAAAATTGTTTTTTTATTAAGTTATATCTATATTATGCATCTCCTACACACAAATAAAAATAAATATACAAAACATAATGTTGAAGAGAATGCTAAACAACACTGAGTCTTAATTATATATAAGTATGTATATAATTATATATTTTTAATTTGAATCATATATTATAAATATATCATTGAGTGACTTTGGAAAAATACCTCTAGTCTTAAAATTCCCCTGTGTCTATTAACTCTTGAAACAATCTCAAAAGTTTTTAAGACCCATTAAGTAGATTCTGCAAAGGTAGGATGCAACCATACAAATTAGGCCCATCTTTATTTCACTTAAGGCCACACAAATAAGCCTTGCTTCTTCAGTCTGACAGAAAAGAAACCAAGGTGGCAGTGCGGGAAATTCTGTTTACATCATCAGTGGAATTTAGAGAGGTAAAGGAAGAGAGACCAAGGACAAAGAAGCGAATCATATTTGAGTTAAAGAAAATTACACATTTTAATATTTTCTCACATGTGGCTACAACTAAATCCCATACCAGAAGAGAAAATACTATAAGAGAAAATAAATATGTTTTCCTTGATTATTTACTCTTCAGATCCCTCAATAAGTGATTCTCATAGATACTGAATTTTATTTGTGGAAAACATGAACATCTGAAATTCACTATCTATGAACGGCTCACTCCATTCATTGAGCCACATTAACTGAAGATAACACTAAGCACAGTATTATCCACAGGAGACTTACTGTCAGTTCCATTCAATAAAAGATTTATTAAACTTTAAATATTCTCATGGATGTTTAAATAGATGACATGGTTCATCCCTAATAGAAGTTGGAATACTGTGGGGAGAAAAAATGGATACCAAACAAATACTTGACATAGTTCATCCCTGAAAGTGATAGTATTTGGGGAAAATGTGACATATTAGGTACTTTCAAAAGTAGGGGATAATCTAAAAATATAGAAATAAAAGGAATACAAGAAATACAAGAAAGTGCTAAGTTGAATATAATCAAAGGCTAAAATAAGTCATATAAATAATAATGCCTAAGAATAGCTAGGAGAAAGGTAGATAAATGCTACCAAGTGTCCTAGGAGGAAGCCTCTTGAAACAGTCAGGAAACTATGGTTATCGTTAAAGAACTTAAAAACTTGAGACAGAGTTGTAAATCTTACATGCCAAGAAAAGAGAAGATAAATATGGCTAGCTGTGAGAAGAAACAATCTCTCCAACAGCCCAAAGTTTTTGAAACCTTATTTAAGCATCAAGTTTCTATCCCTTCCTGGTATGACTCCTCTGTACTGATATTATGGAATTCAGAATACAGGAAAGTAGAACAGTGGGAGTGTTTGTAGGGCATAACCCCAGCATCTAAACAGGGACTCTCTTCAACTCCCTCAAAACAAAAGAAAGGAAGAGCTTTATGTTAGCAATGTTTTCATAAGGATATATGTGCATCTCAAATATTATTACATGTATTTGAACATCTCTGAAAATGCTATATTTAAAGGCCAAATTCTGGTCCATATTAAACAGGGCAATCCACAATTACATTAACTAACATCATGTATATAGTCCAATTAGAATACTGTAGAGGTAGATATCAATTTAACTTCTGAATTTGGTTTCTTTTGATTAAAATAAAGATCATTAAATTCAAATATGCTTGTGTAGTTAAAATGTAGTTCCAAAGTAATAGTTGTTACTGAGCAAAAGTAGAGCAAAAGTATAAGTAAAATTTTTTTAGGTTTTTTTTTTAATTTTAAAAATCAGAGTATTTGACAAGTATTCTTCCCTGCTAATAACAGTCATCATTCCTGAAACATACTAATGAAATTGTCTACTTTTCCACTGATATTAAGATATCAACTTACTTTTCTCCAAAAGAGCATTTACTTAGGGAAAAAAAAGCAATTAACAACATGAAAGTAATTTTTAACAATGGTCTCCCCATCATAGCAGTCATTATTTGATACCAAATTGTTCAGTCAGCATGTACATGTTTTTGCTTAGAAGAATTTTCTTCTCTTTTCTACTACTCTTACAGAAAGCATTTCAAAGTTGCTTAAAAGAATCCATAGTAAATCGCTTTAACTATGAAGCTTTAAGCCAATTTATTTTAGTGGATAAAAAGTCCGGCACTATTTGGTTTAACTTTATGTCTCTGCTTTGTCTCTGTCTCCTTTTGTCTCTGATTTCTAACAAGACTCTATATTACATTTAAAAACTTCCCTGGCATAAGTCCAGTTCTCTGGGAAGTAGATGCCGAGATGGATATAGGTGTGGAAAAGGCTTATCAGGGAGGAACACTTGTGAACCAACAGGGGGAGAAGCAGGATTGGGCAGGGGACCGATCAGACCATAATGAAGACCTGTCATTAGAGTCTCTCTCAACCCAAAGGTGAGCTTCAGAGTAAATCCTGCCCAATAAGGGAGTCCCACAGAGGGTGCAAATGTCTAGGACCTTTCACAATGGCTTTGCTCAGACAGTGGCCACCATCCACCCTGAAAAGCACATCCTCAACGACCCCTGCCTTGCTCAGGTACTGGAAGTGTCCTAAGCAAAACGAGATCTCTGTTTGTACAGCTGAGGCAAAACCTAAGTTAACAGCTGGAGGATGTCACCTACCCTCTCCCTTCTCACAGCTGTCTTAATATAAATATAAAATATTTCCATAAATTTTAATCTTTTATTTGTAAACAAAAAATCTATTAAGTACATTTTTCAATAACATTCATAAAATTTTCTCTTTTATGAAGCAGTTCAGAATAGCTCATCCTTCCTGTAGATGTCTATACTCTCCTCTACTCATCCTTTGAAAGATAAATTTTCTATTATTTTTTTCAAAATGCAACTATTTTAAATTAATATCAACAAGGAAGAGGTGAAAGACTGAGGAAAAAATATCTAATCATTTGTACTGTACTGATCGTTTGAGCAGTACCTTGCCTTTAATTGCAGGGGGAAAAAATGTGAAACTATTTTTAAGAGTAATTACCTGAATCAGCAGGGAAGAAAGCGAGCTCAAACTTGACATGTATGTTAGTGATGCTTGTAATAGAGTTTTCAATTTTTCCTATTGGGAATGCCATCCCAAACTGGCATGATCTTTTCAAGGAAGCTCAAAAGCAGAACAATATCTTCAAAGGTAAGCATGTTGTTATCACTGGCTCTTGCTGTTTTCTATGAATGGGCAATAATATTCTCTATAAAACTAGCCCTTGGAAATTAAATGTTCTTCATTGAACACACACAAGTCTGTCACAACACGATGTTTTTCATTGGGAACAATGCTGATGAGATGAAACGGCCTTCCCCTCCCACCCAACCACCACAATTATGTCTCTAAATTTAAAGAGAGATGCTAAATTTAATCTCAGATAAAGTATCACAGTAACTTCTAAAAAGGAATTAATTTACTCACAGGAGAGTAGAGGAAATATAATGTAATTTGGAAATTGACATGCTAAATACTATCTTGAAATAATTTAAGAAATAAAACATATGAAAATTTCTGTGGAAATAAACATTATACGGTAGACTTCAAAGGGAAATCCCTTGCTGTGTGTCAGAGATATATATGCAAAGAAGTATTAAAAACTTTCCTCATGAATCCTATTTAGGGAAAATTGAAGAGGAAGTAATATAAGATGCCAATACAGTATAGGATTTGGAAGAAACCTGGAGAGCAAATATTTTTATATAAATAGAGGCCAAAGACGTGCAAATCAATCATCTCTAGGCACCATGAACACAACTCTGAGGAAAAGAGTGCTGGTTCTGTTACTAAACTGTTGTTTTTCATTGCTTTATATATATAAATACAAATATATGTATATTTGTGCCATATTCACACTATAAATTCGTGATGCTTTAGAGCAGGTATCTGGTAGAGTAAATCTTCAAGCTTGTCATGTTTCCATATGAATTTTGCAATCAGTTTTTCCAATTTCCAATCAGACTAGCTTAGATTTTGATTGAGGATTTTTTGATTTTATAGATAGGATTGGTAGAATCGTTATCTCTACATTTTGTAGGTTTACTATCCATAAACTTAGCACATCTTGTGTAGATCATATTATTTCTTCAACTTACAGTTTTACAGTGGTGTCTTGTACATTTATTTTAAGATTTATTCTTTAGCATTTACATGTTCTTATTATTCTAAACGGTATCTCCATAGACTGAAAAAAAGTATTTGCAATACATGCAACTAATAAAAGTTATGTTTTATGGAATATGTCAAGAATTCCTATAAATCAATAAGTAAAAGGTAGCTGAGCCAATGGAAAAAATGGGCAAGATATCCAAACAGGAAATGGTTAAAAGGATATTCACATGGACAGTAAGCATATGAAAAGGTACTCAACCTCATTAATCTTAATATAAATAAAAATTAATTAAAACCATAAATGGATAGCACTACACATTTGCCAATATGGCTAAAGCCAAGAAGATACACATGGCAAGTATTCACAGGGACATAAAGTAACGGGAGCTCAAATACACTGTTGGTCAAAGTGTAAATTTGTACAGCCATTTTGGAGAATTACCTGGCCTAACATACTAAGTCAGATGCATTCATATGGTTTATTAACATCTCACTTCCCATTGGCAAGGAGCCCGGCACTATGCTAGGACCACAAACATGATTAAACTAATTCCACAATACCATCTTTTAGGATTTACCTCCTAGGACCTTTCACATTCCTATCCTGTAAGAGTTAGAATTCAGTTAGGACACATAAACCACACCAGTAGTTTGAATACTTAAAAAGTAATATTAAAAACATATTAATAGGGACTTTCCTGGCAGTCTCGTGGTAAGACTTCACCTTCCAATGCAGGGGGTGTGTGTTTGATCCCTGGTCGGGGAGCTAAGATCCCACATACCTTGCGGCCAAAAAACCAAAACATAAAACAGAAGCAATATTATAACAAATTCAATAAAGACTTTAAAAAAAGTATTAATTACAAACAGGGGAAAACCTACCAAAGGAAAATAAACTCAAATTTTATAGAATAGCCTAGGGCTGAGAGAACTAGGCAAGGAAGAAACCAACTAGAGAAGAAGCTTCCTCCCCAAGGCTGAGATTCAAGCCTTCTTGGAGAGGGTGTGGCCGTAACCCACTGATGCTTGACAAAGTTCCTGAGTTGCAGGGACATTAAGTCCCACTGTGGGGACAAGGCTGAGAAGTAAGAAACCAACTAAATGGTGAAGATGGTGCCTACATTGTCCCCTGGTAGAGCCAGCCCACAGCTAGCAGATAAATCCTGATGAGCAGGAAGCTTCCTGCCAGACTGCTGGGAGGCTGAGGCTGGCGGGCAGGACACCATGTGACAGGATGGGCAAGCAAACCTGCTGAAGGGCAAACACTGTCTTGGTGTGTACAATACTGGCAGCCAGAGCAAGAGAGAGAAAAGTGCACCAGAACCAGGAGGAGAATCCCTTTCCTCCACAGTATCTCTCCAGCATCCTTTACTGGCAAAGCTTAACATCAGCTGACCAAAAAGAAATATTCATAAGTCATAAAGCAAGGTAAATACGGGTAGACTGGGAGTTGAGAGGCCACAAATCAATACCTGGTCTAAGGAAGAATTAGGTGACTAACCATAAGAACTTCAGGAATAAACTAATACTATTAGAAGACATTGAGTAAATGTGTAAGGATGTAGATAGATCTTGAGAAGCCCAATCTACAGATCACATGGGACAGGCTTAGTAACACCTGGCGACTGACAGAGTCATCTCCTTATTAGTAGCAAAATCACACAAAAAGAAAGGGTCAAAGAGAATGGTAAGATTCTAGTAAGATGATGCAACAAGTCAGGGAGCAATAAATTTTTAAATCAAAGGGGCGGTAAAAGTGTCAAAAACTCTAAAGACAACAAGGGGAATTAGGACGGAGGAAATGCTTCTGCTTTTGGACAGAAACGAATCACGGATGTGTCCGAAGAGAATACTTCAGTGTTAGCTGTGAATTCTGGCCAGATCTCAGGGGATTAGATGGAAGTGATTGGAGGTTAGGCACAATGAAAAATGTGAGGTGACATGGAATTAGTGTTTGGTATGCATTTCTTAACTCAGGTGCTATATAGGCACTTTATGTAAAATATATGTTAAAATCTTCTCCATGTCTTATTATAATAGTTATTATTATTCCCATTTCATAGTTGAGAACAACTGAGACTAAGAGGATTTTTTTTTAATTGCTAAAGGTTTTGAAGTTCACTTGAAACAGAACCAGGATTTATACCCAGGTTGACTGAGTACCCGCCAGAGGGGATAAACAGATCACATGAAAGTAAGCCTCATGTGTAACATCGAGCTGATTGTGACAATTTGGATTTGCAAGGGATGGATTTCATGGAAAAGATAATAATGAAGCTTCTAAGAGATTAAATGTATATTCTTATGATAAAATAGTAGTCATCTAAATAGTTAAAGATGAATCTAGAGTTTGTGCGAGATGACAACAGAAAAAAAGTAGTTTATGTTTGTTAAAATCAAAAAGTTTGGTGCCCACTGAGTGTTTATTGGTCTGTCTCTTACCATCTCTATGATCCTAGGCAAATTACTTTACCACCTGCGTCTCAACTTCATCATCTATATAAATAATAACATTATTTATTTAGCTATTATGGCAATTAAATTAATATGCAGAAAGCATTTAGAACAGTAACTGGCACATAGGTAGGGCTATATACATATATATTTGCTATTCTTATAGCACGGAGATACAGCAAGAACATATCATAAAATATTTTAATTTTTTGCAAAGTTAATACAATGAAGCTACTTTAGGAATATGTTCAAAGAGACAATTTATGATTATTATGGATGTGTAAATTAGTGAATAGAAGAGTTGTGATATCCTCTAGGCCAATGTAAAAGAAGAACGGAAAAGCTTAAACTTCTATGTATATTCTAATCCACCTTAGCATTCTTACCAATTAATTAAAACAGTACAAACCCTACTTTCTTCCTCAGTACCTCCTGGGTCTTCATTCAAACCTGGGTTAGCACTTTTCTCCTTTCACTTTTATCAAAACTACCTTATTTTAGCTAGCTGTTTTTATTTTTAGCTAGCTTTTTTATTTTTAGCTGGCTTTTTTTATTTTTAGCTAGCTTTTAAATTTATCGCTGCATAACAAATGGCCCTGAAACCTAACAGCAATAAACACACATTTATTATTCTGTGGGTCAGGAGTCAGGGAGAAAATTAGATCATTCCTCTGGTTCTGGGTCATTCACAAGTAGGGTTGCTGGTTTTAGCAGATAACATATAGGAAGACCAATTAAATTTTTACTTCAGATAAACAACAATCTTAGCTTCTGTCCAAAATATTGTATACTTACACACATAACAAATTTTACTGTTTATCCTAACTTCAGATTTAACTGAGCATACATTTATGTGGCAACTCTGAGAGACTTCAACCACCTCAAGGTTCAACAGGGAAGGTACTGTTTTCTAAATCACTCACAAGATTGGTAGTAGAATTTAAGGACCTAGGTTCTTGTGAGCTGTTGGTCAGAGGTGTCTTTCAATTCCTTACCATGTAGGCCTCTTCCCAGAGCATCTCACAACACAGCAGCTGGCTTTTTATCAGAATGAGTAAGGAAGAGAGCAAGAAAGAGTTCCAGGAAGAAAGCGAGTACCAGCAAGATGAAAGTCACTATCTTTTGCAACCTAATCATGGACGTGATTCTCTATCACTTTTGCCATATTCTACTGGCTAGAAACAATTAACTAGGTTCATCCCACACTCCAGGGTAGAGGATGACAGAGGTTATGAGCACCAGGAGGTGGGGAATCATTGGGGCCAGGTTAGAAGCTACCTACCACATCATTTATAACCTCTCAACCTATCCCTTTCTTTCCTCATCTCCTATTCTATCCCCACTGGTACTCTGCCCCAGTCACTGTGGCCCCCCACTAATTCCTTAAACACACCAAGCATGTCCCTATAGGTTTTGTTCTCTGCTCTCCTTCTGTTTGTAATACTCTTCTTCCAAGGCTAACTCCATCACTTCATTCAAATATTTTCTTATCTTTCCTTCTCAATGAGGACTTAGTATAAAACAGCATCCTTCCCCCACCTCTAAAGCCTAAATAACTCCCTTTCGTGTTCTTATGTTATACATAGCAGTATCACATTTTGGCATATCATTTAATTTACTTATTTAATTCCTGTACTGTTTATTGTCTATCTCTGAGGGCTCCAATGCAAGCTTCATGAAGGCAAGAATGTTTTAATTAATGTAGCCCAAATGCCTAGATGTGTCTGGCACATGGAATTTGTTTTGTCAATATTTGTTAAATAAATGATGAAAGAATAAATGAATATTACATTTATTTTCTACCTTATGAGATTTCAAACACACTAAGGGTAAGCTCTGAAACTTTAATTATTCGTATCCTTCTTAATACTTAGCACCTTGACAGGAAAATGTCTGCATCCAACTACAAAATCATCTTTAAGAAGATCTCTATATATTGACCTAAATTTGCAAACATTGCATTTCTTTTTGCCTGTAATGATCCAACTGACTTCAAAGTTAGTTTATCAAAGTACTTCTATAATGGGAAAATTTGGGCTATCAAGTGTTTTTGGCATATCAGCTGGAGAAAGCCAATTTAGAAAGCCATTATAATATGAATGAGTAAAATCTGAAATTCAAAGACATGGGTTATGAATTCAATTGTTTAGGAAAGGAGCTCTTTTGATTTATACTTCATTTCTGTTATATTATCTAATGTCAGTTTTGGGTTTTATCACACCACTTAGTCCAGACACTGCCTTGATTCAAATATATAATATTTCTCCATAAGAAAAAGAATAAGCTTTAGCTTGGAAAAGAAAAATCACCCACCAGAAGTAAGCCTAAATGAAATGAATATATGGTATATAGGTTCCCCCACCTCCTTCCCTCTCTCCATCCCTCCTGGTAATCTGTCCATATTGAAGTGCCAACATGTTGGATCCTGCTGGTGCAAATATCTTTGTTTTAGCTCCCTCCCCGCAAGATTAATTATATCTGAAAACACCCTGTTTGCTAGCAGGATTGTAGTTCAATACGATTCTTCTTTCTTCCCAATCTTTTTCCCCCATTTACCTCTTCCTCTTGCCACTATATACATTCTAGTGATTTTATCTTTACCATGTCCTGCAGTCATATAATTTCAATCATTTTTATCTAAGTCTTTCAAGGCTAACACTGATTGTGCACGTAACTAATTTTTAAATAGCGTGAATGTGGGAAGGATAGCAACAAATAAAAATCCAGTACAGATTGAAAGAAGATGACATTTAATAGGGACATGAATGTAAATGTCAAGTGCAAGATGGTAAAGCCTGACTAACAGCATG
Source organism: Mesoplodon mirus (assembly GCF_964341445.2). Classification (NCBI taxonomy): domain Eukaryota; kingdom Metazoa; phylum Chordata; class Mammalia; order Artiodactyla; family Ziphiidae; genus Mesoplodon; species Mesoplodon mirus. The sequence continues at coordinate 105,738,294 of NC_138985.1, forward strand.
ATGTATGGAAAACAAAAGGGAGGGAATTTAGTTCTCTGCATATGAAATGAAGAGTCAAAATATTAGGGAAATGATAAACAGAGAGCTTTTAGACCACTTTAAAGATTATAATGTACATAAGAAGAGAAATAACAGTCACTCTCCTTTAGACTTGGAATTGTATTTTAGATAGTTCACTGAGGCTTGTAGGCCATACTTGTTAGGAGCTGTTGGCAAATACAAAAGACCTAGAAGAGAATAGGTGAGACTGCTTGAAATGATACAATTAAAAATTAGCTGAAGAAATGGAAAATATTTATCTTGAAAACAGAAGACTTGAAGGAAACAGAAAAGCCCTAAAAATACTTAAATCTTTTTAATATGAGGAAAAGAGCAATGTAGAAAATTGTCTAGGTTGTCCCAGAAGATAAAATTGGATTCCATGAATGCAAGTTATAGGAAAAGAAATATCACTTAATAATAAGAAGGAACTAGGTCCTTAAAATTAGGATTAAATACCTGTGAGATAACCTTTCCTATCAGTTGTTCCCATCCATTGATGTGTTAATAAAAGTTTAGATGGTCATTTGTTTAGAGACAATTTTCTAAAATATTGTTAAGGGACTAGAAGTTAAGGGCATTTCTACTGGAATATACTCTGATGCCATGGTCTCATATTGAAAACTTAACTTCAGTCAAAATCCCATGCATTTAAAATTTTCTACTTCTCTGATAACATGATTCCTTCCCATTCATTGTGGCTTCGTTTTTCTTGACACCACCTCCAATTTCTTCCTCCATCAGCTTTTTCCAAGATTCACATGCTTCTCTACCCAGCCTGACCTGGATGATCAGAAACATCACCTCTATTCTAACTAGGCCAAAATGTTTTCCTCTTTTAATTGTATTCTCTTTTATGCCTTCCCATACCAATTATCTATATTCTAACTCCAACAAAGCTGATAAAAAATTGGGTGTGTGCATAATTAAGATAGAATTTGTGAAAAGAATATTGGGAGATTTTTAAAGACTACATGATTGCCTTTGACACTACAGAATACAAATCTTGTCTCACACAAGGCTGAGTCAGCAAAAACAAAGATGTCGTTACTCCAAAATAAAAATAACTTTCTAGGCAGCCTTACAACAAGTCCAATCCCTTCCAACGTAACACATGGGTCTCTGTTATCCGTGGTGGAAGATAAGCAGAAGGAACTTGAGTAGATGAGGCAGACTGATGCTGCCAGCTAAGTCTCCATGCTCCAAAGTGTCTGGTCCACTCTGGTCTATATTCCATTTAGACCACAACTACACTTTTTCTTGAACCATGCTGAATCCCAAAACTCCTAAATATATTTATTGGTCAGGGTAAAAACAATACACAGACAGAATTCGCATTTTCCAAATTGCGTGAAAGTGGTCCAATTGTATATTCATTCCTTAGGTTCATTGCTTTGGTTGGGCTTTTAATCACCAAATGTTTTCTATAATTCACATAAAACAATGTCATGTGCAGATGTGTGATAATTTGAAGCTGTTCCATCATCAAATACTCTCTGGCAGTAAATAAGAGGAAAACGATTTTACAATTTCTGGCCCTACACAGTTTATTACTTAGGTCTCTTTGAGGATGGACTTTTAAATGATTAAAGCCTTGTATCTTCTCTTTTCTGCATCCGTCTTTCCAATTCTTAGACCCTGGTTAATCTACTTGCTCCTGTTTCTTGCCTGCTTTGGTCTCCTGAGCTCTGAAAAAATGTGCTATTATAATGAATCCAATGGCTCCAAGCACTCCAACATATGTTTATACCAACTAATGTCTAACTTATCTCTCTGTTCTCCATCAATATATTAGTTTGCATACCTTATAGTGTTATTGGTTTCTTGCTAATTTTGCATTGCTGCCACTCACATAAGCTCTGTATCTTCCCTATCAACCCCACTCACTCAAACTTACTTTAAGGTAACAAGGTGTATTCAAGTATGGCTTACGTCAGCTGCTCTTTTTCCTCAGAATCACGTGCCTGTATCTCCATCCTCATTAGCTCTCCTCCTTCTAAGCACAACACTTTCATTTTTGGTTCTTCAGACTTAAGGACATCTTCGTTGCATTGTTCTATGATTCTGTTCTACTGTAAGGGCCTGAATTGTGTCACTGAATTTTAAAAAGAGGTCAAGTTGTACTATATTCAAATACACCTTCTCTTGGTCCCACTCATTTTCTCCATCATTTTTCTCCTCTGTCCAGTTTCAGGGTAGGGAAATGTGTAATTTTTGACTCTCCTTTGTGTAATGGTATAAGAAGCACAGGCTATGGTGTTAAATCACCTGCTCCACTTCTAACACTACCACATTCTACGTGTTCCTCATTACTTTAATTCACTAAGATGTCCTTTTCTCACTTGCAAACAGAAATAATAGTATTTTAAGGATTAAATCAATTAATATATGTAAGAATCTTCAAAATATTTGGAACATATTAGGGCTAAGGTTGTGTTAGCCGTTTCTAACTTTATTAGTATTTTTTCTTTAAATATGGGTTTTTATTCACTCTTCTAAAAGAAGTTGATATGTGTAATTGTAAATATTCTTTCTAAAATCTAAGTTCTATGGAGAAATGCAGACAATGAGAAGTTTGGCTTTTTAATACTACTCACTTTGCTCTTAAAAATTTTAATACTTGGATATATAAAAGAAATAGGTTAATTAGCAAAATTCTATTTTGAGAGTCTACAGTAATGGATATTATTTGAACATTGCTGACGAATTTCCAAATATGAACTAGCAGCAAAATATCAGAGCTGTTCACGTTCTAGGCATGTATCTCCTCACAGTTTTAATGTTTTTCTATATCTCAAAATCTAAATTAAGCTATAGCTGGGTAAATACATAGAAAACAGAAAGTGGGTTGTCTAAGTAAAGTGTTTAAACTTCATACAATAAAGTAAAACATTTTTCATAACATGCAAAGTAAAAATTCCAAAACTAAACGCATGTACACATGTATAGGCACATGTAGATACACACTTTTATTTTCTCACACATCTTTTATATAATACCTGAATTGTACTTTAAAAATGCATTGTAAACTAAGGAACATATATAACATAATTATTAATAATAAATGAATGTTCATATTTTCATATTATTTACATTCAGTTTTAGTAATTCTATAAGGCCATTTTAATCTTTGAAACTTAGGTAATTAAGCTACACTCTAAAAATGTTCTTCCATGTATTTATGTCGTGTTGATATTACCATCTCTAACTTTATGTTTCTAATCCACTTACTTTTTTTCAGAAACAGATTTGAATGACACCCAGTTTTTGAAATGTGTTCACCTATATATTACTATTTCCTTATATTTCAATTAGATACTGTCATTGTTATTTTATATAGTCACTTTTTAGGTTTATCCACCATTTTCTTTTTCCTTATCTTGTCATATTTTACTTCACATTTCTTTTTGAAATCTTTTTTTTTCTTCTTCTCAAAGTACTTTTATTTTGGAATTTTAATTAGTGAGTCTCTAAATGTAAAACTATAAGTTTTGTTGTATACAGTATTTTAGAATATTATTTCACACTTATTCTGTCAATACACTATGTAGAAAACATTTCATTTCTTTGCAGCTTCATTTGCTTCCATTGAAAAATCTGCTGTCTGTCTATAATTGTCAGTTCTCCATAATAAATCTAGATTTCTCCCTAGGCACTTGGACCTTCTTTTTGTTTTTGGTTATCTAAAGTTTCACTGTGAAGTATCTAGGTATGTGTAACTTCATATGATCCTTTTTCAGATTTGTTTTATTCTCAACCTGAGAATTCATGTTTTTATAAATTCTAGAATATTCTGAACCATACTATTCTTGAGCTTCCTTCATTTTAATCTTCATTTTTCTTTCTTTTTTTCAACTTTTATTTGCTCAATTATTAGATGCTTTACTTCATGCTCTTTAGACTCTTAGACATTCTGCCACATTTTCAATCTCACGTTTCTCTGTGATTCACTTTAAGTAATTTCTTGAGATCTACTAGCCACAGCAATCATTCTTTCCCAGCTGGGTTTAAACTGATGTTTTATCCACTCACTGAAATTTTAATGTCAAACATTTGATCTTGCTTTAAGTACTGTTTGAATCTTTTAAAATATTGACTTCCCTGTCATGCCTTGTTCATCTAATATGTCTCTTTTGTTTACTTAGACATAATTAAAATACTGGTTTTGCATTTTTCATCTTAATATTCTGGTATCTGATATATTTTAGGACTAATTTAGTTCTTTGTTAGGTCTACTAACTCTTGTTCATAGAGGCTTATTTTCTCATTCGTTATGATTAAGTGTGTGTGTGTGTACATGCACACATGCATTGTGTTACAAGTTAACCATACAAGAACCAGAAATGCATATGACTAAATTTCTTTAAAACATGGGAGTAAGGTCTTTCTAGCTAACTTAGAAATATAATTTCTCAAACTATGTACAATATTTCTTGACAAAATATACCATATAGGAAATCAAACTGAAAAAATATTTGCAACTTACATAGCAGACAAAGGATTAACATCCTTAAATGTAAAGAAATATTGAAAATCACGAAGTAAAAAACAGCAACTTGTTAAAAATAAGGGTATGAATAGATAGTCTCAGAAGAAGGGTGTATGTGAAATGCCCTTAAACACATCAAATATGCTCACCTTTACTACAATAAAAAATGCACATTACATAGTATTTTTCACCAGCTTGAGTAAAATTCAACAGTTTGATGATACATTTTGTTGACAAGTCTGGGTAAAAACACTAACTCTTTTACATTGTTTTTGGTAGTAAAAGTGGTATTTTCTTTTCAGGATGGAAATTTGGCAATATGTAGCAGGATTACTTATGCATATACTCTGACCTACACATCAGTCAGCTATTATCACAAAAATACTGCATAAGAAAAGAAGCAAATTTTAGCAACTGAAATGAGAATATTGTTATTATTTTTTACCGCAGCATTGGCTGTGGCTGTTCTTTTTTAAGTTGTTTATATCCAGCAGGCTGTGGATTGAGTTTAGTTCTGCTCTATGGATGCCTCATTCTCCTTTACCTAGAACCTATCCAAGGCATATTCTCATGGTGAATCAACAGATCATGATAGACAAAACAACTAAGTACATTTAAAGCTTCTGCTTTCATATCGACTCACATTCTATTGACCACAGCCAATCATGGGGCTAGCCCCAAAGTAACAGAGCAAGGGAAATATCCTCTGCCCCAAGGCAAAAGAAGGAGAGAGGGAGGGGGAGGGGAAGGGGGTGAAGAGAGAGAGAGAGACATGAATGGATATTTACTGAGTAGTACTTCAGTTTATCAAAGTATGCCCTCTTGCTCACAAAGTTTCACATTCCTCCCACTTGAGAAGTTCTAGATCTGGGGCAGATCAAATTGGGCCCTCTGGTAGTGGCAAGAAGAAACTGTGTAAAGCCTAACTGGGTTATGTTATAGGAAACAGAGGTCAGCATGCAGGAGTTCTTACTGGGCCTGCAGATATGATGCAACATCATTTGTAAATTGTCTCGCCCAAGATATAATCTGAATCTAATCAAGCCTGTAGACTCAACTTCCAGTTGACAGGAAATACAGGGGATAACAGAACAAGTTCAATGAGAACAATGAAGAAACAAGCAGATACATTCAACATTTGTTATAAGAAAACTGAACCACACTCTTCAAAAACATCAATGTTATTCAAAACATTGTTAAAGCATAAGAATGCTCTTAGATTTGAAATTTGTAGTAACCAAATGCAATGTAAATCCTTGTTGGGGATGATGACAATAAAAGTCATTGGGGGTTATTTGAGAAATTTGAAAATTGACTATTAGATAATATTGTTAAATTACTGTCACTTTACCACTATTTTTTACTTATACAGATACAGATGAGGAGAAAGTGTTCCAATTGTGTCAGAGAATATAATATTTGTAGTAAATGCATGCCGAAGCATTTAGAGTGAAAGTTTCACAATGTCTGCAAATTATTTTAAAAATGGTTCTCTACATATTTATAGAGAGAATGTGAGAGAGATGAAAAGTAAATGTAGAAAAATGTTAATACTTCTTAAACCTAGATGGGAAAGGATACAGGTTTTTAGTGTACTAGCCTTTCCTTTTTTCTCCATTTTTGAAAGATTTCAAATATAAAATTGAGGAAAGAATAAATAATGTATAGTCAGTCTGTTCCATAACATTGTTCTAAGCATTTCTAAGTATCTTCCCTGAATGCTCATAAAGAATCAAGACTTAGAAAAACTTGGGCCTTGGTTAGACTGCACTGCTCTCAAGATGTTCCCTTCTACTTAAAATACGTTTGTAAACATATGGTTTATTTGCACCATGACAATGTTACTACTTTTCCTTAGGGTATATCTGTTTTATCTTATTTCAGGCTTAGAAAGGAACCTCAATAGATTTTGAATCTTTTCCTTCCATATTTCATGTCTCTAACATCATGATTATCCATAGGAATACTGATTAACTTAGTGTTCTCAATATTTTAATTAAACATATCATTTCATTTTATTTATTCATTCTTTTTTGAGGGGAGGAATTCTCCATCATGAAGAAAGTGAACTTTTAATTCTCTAGGGAGATATCAATCTCTCATTTTCAATTCCTCTTGGTAATTTTTCAGGGTTTTCTTTGTGTATGTGCTGTTTCCTCAATATTTTTTTGTCTCAAAAATATTATAAGAATGTGCAGAGATAATAGCTTTTTATGCTTCACCTTCTTTCTTAGAATTTCCTTTCTTATCCAAAGAAAGTAAAAGACTGAACACGATTTCTGTTCCTGCCACAGATATTAATAATAGATCATGTAAAAACGTATACCTCAAAATATAGATTTCTTCATTTATCATTCCTAAATACACAAGTATCAAAAAAAGAAGTGTGCGTGCACACACGCGCACACACACACACACGAATCCTTAACACTTCTTATTAAAACTGTTTTACTTACTGTAAAAAACATTCATTGAAATCAACGGGGACAGTTCTATCCAAAAATTTCCTATAAGTCATCTTTAGTCAGTGAAAACAGACATTTCATTTATCTCAATGTCATCACTAGGATTAATATTTAGAACACAATAAATTAACAAAATTAAGAAAGAATATCCTCAAAAATAAAACTTTTCTTGAATATGGGAATGAGTAACACGCATAAGTATGTTATGAGTAACATACATAAGTACATGTCAAAATATAAAAAAATATTTAATAACGTCAATATATTGCAATTTCTGGCCACAATTTACCTAGTGAAATTCTTGGAACTCACTGTAGCCTAACTAATATAAAATGAAATTAAAATTTATCTTTAAAGACAAGTAGGTACTATATAATACCAATAGAGAGAAATATAGTTACTTCAAATAAGTCCCTGAAAATTATTTTACACATCACTTGAAAACATATTTGTGAAAAGAAGAAGAAGAATGAGGAGAGGGAAGGAAGAAAATACATGCACACAGCTCATTGTGTTTGATGAACAGACTTGATGTTATTAAGGACAGACTCTCCCTGTGTGTTACCTCATGCTGGGTAACTCTATGCTGAAAGAACCTTATAAAAAATATGATATTGCTTTACCTTAATTTCTTTACAATTCGCAGAGCATAAATACTATAAAAGAGCTGACCCATCTGTTGCAATTCCATAGCTGGATTGAAAGAATAGTAAAATCATATTTAGAAAATAATCTGAGCTCCTTGAAAGACTATATTTCATATATGGAATATATGAAATATTGCCAGTATCTGTCCCAGATTTCAGTAACAAGCAGTTTTAAAATCTTTTCCAACTTCAGTTCTAACGAAAAATCATGTACTATTCTTTAAACTGTCTTATTATAAACAAAAGCAAATGCTTCCAAATGAAGCAGGTGTGTTAATATTCACCTAGGCTGATGCATCTATTCTTTAGTAATTACAATTTTAGACTATCTGTCTGTATAGAATAAACAACAAATATTACCAAAGATCAAAGAAACAACTCAGAAAAATCAGCTAGTTGAAAGAAGGTTAAAATCTAATCAAACCTCCTTACTTGGCAGCCACAAACACCGAAGCTCGAAGAAACTGAGACTTGAACATGGCCATGTGATACGAGACAAAAAAGGAATGAGTGTCTTGGCTTTCAATCAGCCTCTCTTTATGAAGTAATAGATCATAAGTAGCTACTAGAAGGTGAGTGCTATGCTAGGGATACCAAAATGATCCTGCACACAAAATGCCCACAGTTTAGAGGGTGAGCTTATTTACAAATGTAGGGTAAAGTGTGATCCCTTGTTTTATGTATGTAAATTGTTTTATGCTTGAAGCACCACTTTAAACAGGTGTTCATTTCATCTGGAGAATGGAGGTGGTATCTTAGATAACTTCACAGAGACTTTAGTGCCGAAAGGGAGGAAGAGTCAGTAACTGATGATGAGCAGATTTTAATAGGAGCAGCAGAATGTGAAAGGCCGTGCTCGTGCCTGCACCAGCCATACTCCAGAAATGCTAGTTTGTAAGGTAATATGAGGGAGACAGATTCAAATTGAACAGGAGCAAAACATGAAGGTTCTTGAGTGTTATGAAGAAGAGTTTGTCCTTTATTTTGTACACAGTGGACAGTCACAAGATCTATGCACAGGAGAATAAGGTGATAGGTCTTGTAATTAAAAAAAAAAAAACTTCAGTAACAGAAATGGGATGGGTTTAAAGACACATTAGAACATGTTATCTAGTTATGAATAAATACTTGAATGTAGTCCTTTATCAAAGGGATAATAATGCTATTTAAGAAACAAATTGGAGGAAGAAAACTAATCAATTATTTAGTATAAGTTAGAGGGAAGGATAGTCACAGTTTTATACTAGTTGATTGGTGAACAACAGATAGAAATAGAGTAGGAGAGGATGTTTGAAAAGAAAATGTATATGTTTAATGTTGTATATGTTGTGTTTGAAATGTCCTGGCCACATTCATTTAGACACTTAGAACACAGGGGAGAGGTCTGAGCTCCAGGCATATATTTGGAAGCAGTTAGAGTATAAATAGAGATGAAAATCTCTTGAAGAAAGGAAAATGGGAAGGAGAGAGGAAAGACAAAAAGAGACAGAAGAGGAACTTGAGCTACATATTAAAGATTTTTCAAATTATTCTCTATTACAGAGTATGGGAAACTTCAATTTAATTGAAATTCAGTTTGATTAAAATCCACAACATGTTTCCCAGGTTAAAACATATGGTTAAATCTGTCATCCTGCCTTTTCACCAAATTCTACACCTAACAAAGGGGCAAATTATGGTATCATGATAAGTATCTGGAAAACATGCAAATTAAATGAGTATCACATTTTAAAATGTCGGCTTACATATTTTATTTTTTAATTAAGCTTATTAAGAACAATGCTCAGTTCCTATTTCTTTCAAAAAACACCTTTCCAGAATGTCAGAAAATACTTTTTATTAAAATGAAAAAAAGACTTGTCAGAAACAGAAGACAGTATTTGAATGCCTTAAGCAGTCTGATTCACCACCTAACAAAAATAACAAATTTATTTGCATCAAAGTACAGTCTTTTATTACTTGTCATTTACTACAGTTATCTTTTTTGGTAGGGTTTATGTGAAAAACTCATTAAAATGCAGTAACAAACATAACAAGCTTGTCATATCAAATATTCTCTCCTCTGTGAGTACCCTAAATGAATAACTTCAAGGAGAATAAGTTTGTGTCATAGTTTGCATTATATGTCCATAAATATTCCCAGGTTAAAAAAAACTTTTCTATCCCTAGAACATAACATAATTGAAGTCACATATAAAATCCAGTGTGTTATCTATTTCTAATGGAAACATTTGCTTAACTTCTCTCTGTAAATTTCTCTCTCAGGGTACAAATAATCACCTTCTCCATTCTTATCTTCTGAGGAATGCTTACAAAATTAATCTGAAAATTACAGACAAAAAGACTACTGAAATTAGAGTGATTGCCTAATGCTCAGTATGATTAGTAGTGGTTAAAATAAAAGGATAAAACAGCAACATTTACTTCTCTGAAAGCACTGAAATTCATATTGTGGGAAGATGGGGTAGGACCCCTGATACTGAACTTACTGTTGTCACATCTTAGAGCATCTATCACCACATTCCTCCTACGTTTAAGATCAACTCAAGCAGAATCTGTGGTGGAGCCCAGGGATGTGATTTTATATATCTGAATGCCCTACTTTTCCACTAGATTTTAAGCAAAACAAGAGAAGAAAATGTAGAGTTTTCTTTTTTTTTTTTTTTTTTTTTTTTCGTACGCGGGCCTCTCACTGTTGTGGCCTCTCCCGTTGCGGAGCACAGGCTCCAGACGCACAGGCTCAGCGGCCATGGCTCACGGGCCCAGCCGCTCCGCGGCATATGGGATCCTCCCAGACCGGGGCACGAACCCGTATCCCCTGCATCGGCAGGCGGACTCCCAACCACTGCGCCACCAGGGAGGCCCTAGAGTTTTCTTTTTATGCCCTGCAGTCTTCCTATCACCTGGCACATCACTGCTACTGCTGATACTGCTGAGACCACGCTCCCTGGCACGAGGAATTCAGGGATCCATGAACTGCTACTCAGTTTGGGGCTCTAGGGGATCAAAGTCATCTCTCTGGGTCACAATGACTAGAGTGTCAAGCTAGGAGGCTGGATTTTTTTAAATGGGAAAGCATTTCCCTACACTCAGAAATGCATGACTCTAGTTATGAATTCTTGGTTAGTCAAAATTTTAATAGACAAATTTAAAGAAAATTAGAGTCTAAATTTCTTTCTGTGTAGGAAACAAAGTCTGTGAAGTGAAGAATTAGAGTAAGAAGAAAAATGTCTATTAATAAAGGAAAATAAGCATATCATTTATTCCACAATTCTTGATTTTGCCTATTTTCAAAACGTGGGAAGTTCAGAAGTATAGAGAGGTAGGCTGTAAATAGCACACTTCATGCTACTACTTAAATAAAATCACTGTTTAGAAGTTTTTTCTATTTGCAACTTTTATCACTGAAAACGTTAATATTCCTAATACAGAAAGGAATTTTCTTTGCTCCTAAAAAGAGCAAAGAAAAAAAGTAAATCAATACTCCAACCCAAATGAGCAGGAGATAAATTCATTACACGAGTACATACATTCAAAATAAATTCAAATGCCCGTTACATTTATGATAAAATAGTTAACCTTGCCACAATTAGAGAAATGTAAATCAAAACACCCTGAGGCCATTATCACCTGTCAGATTAGCATAAATGCATACATTTGACAAAACACACAATTGCATAAAGCTGTGACTAGGCCTCATTCTCAGAGAGTGCTGGTGGGGTTGCAAAGTAATACAGTCGCTAAGCAGAGGAGTTTGCCAATATTAACAAAATTAAATACATATCGACCCTTTGATCCAGAACTCCTACTTCAAGACATCTACCCTAAAGATAGTGGTAAAAACCATAAAATGTCACAGGCACAGACTATTCATTGTGGCACCGTTTGTACTAGCAAAACTGAGAGGCAACCCAATGTCTATCAATAGGAAATTAATTGAATATATTTGTAAGCTGTAGAATTAATAAAAAATAGAACAACCGTTACCATGAGGATTTCAAAATGAATAAAATATACCTCTATATACAGTTAAGGAGATCACTCTACCTTGGATTGTTTATTAAAAAAACAAAGAGGAGAGATTTCCAGATTGTGGTCCAGTATGAAAGAAGCTTAGAAGTCACCACTCTGTACTAAGAAGTAAATGCTAAACAAACTGAAAAATCATCAGCTCTTCTTAGAACTGTAAGAGGAATGAGATTTCCGGGTATAACGCTTCCCCCAAAATTGAAGAGACAGGCAAATACAGAGAAGGATAACTTACCAGAACAGACACCCACGGACCTGAAACATCTGCAGGAAGCAGTGCCAAGGTAGGAAAACGGGCATTTGAAACGACAAGATGCTTGTGGCTCAGTGTAGACAAGTCTGAGTGATAAAAAGTCCAGGGGAGTCCAGTCATCTGAGATGGGGGACAAGGGCCTCCAGACTTTTCAGTTTTTTAGTCTCCTGGGGTTCTACCAGGTTCTCACAGTGACTGAGAAAAACCCTCTTGTGCTTCAAGCAGGAGGAAGAGAAAATGAACCTCTCTGAAATACAGCAGAGCATTTTGTTCTTCTTAACACGGCCGGCCCTCTGGAAAAACTAACCAGAGCTTAACCCGCGGGGGTTTTATCAGAGCCTAAATGAGTGGGAGGAAGGGAAACACCCAATCTCAGCTGTCAAGGCTTCCACTAAAAGGAAGGGAAATAACAAGCTACAGCCCAGATTGCCAACCTGACCCACCTGAGCAGGGAGAAAAAAAATGAGAAACACTTGTGAAGTTCACGCCCCAGGGCACAAGCCACTGAAAGACTGAAACATAATCATAGGAAAATAGGATGCTTCTCTTCCCCAGCCCCACCTCGTCATATTACTGAAGGCCTATTTACAGCAGTTTGTTTTTCTTACCCAGTATATCAGGCCTGGCTACCAAAAATATATATTACATGCAAAAAAGCGAAGGATAGAGCTTGAATAGGCAGAGTAAGCATCAGAACCAGACACAGGTATGGCAAGGAAGTTGGAATATAAATCAACTATGATTAAGATGCTAATGGCATTAATGAAAAAAAAGTAGATAGCATGAAAGAATAGATGGAAGTAAATATAAGTAAAGAGTTGAAATCTTAAGGAAAAAACAAAAACAAAAAGAAATACTACATGGGACTTCCCTTTTGGCTCAGTGGTTAAGAATCCGCCTGCCAATGCAAGGGACACAGTTTCGATCCCTGGCCCGGGAAGATCCCACATGCTGCAGAGCAACTAAGCCAGTGTGCTGCAACTACTGAGCCTGCGCTCTAGAGCCTGTGAGCCACAACTACTGAGCCCAGGCACCTAGAGCCCATGCTCCACAACAAGAGAAGCCACCACGGTGAGAAGCCCACACACCACAATCAAGAGTAGCCCCCGCTTGCTGCAACTAGAGAAAGCCCACAGGCAGCAACGAAGACCCAATGCAGCCAAAAATAAATAAAATTTAAATAAAATAAAATACTTGCAAAAAAAAGAAATATTACAAATCAAAAATACTGTTAACAGTAATCAAGAATGTCTTTATTGGGCTTACTATTACATGGGATACAACTAAGGAAAGAATCTGAGTCTAAGGATATCTCAATAGAAATCCCCAAAGCTCAAAAAAAAAAAAAAAAAACCTGAAAAAAGACTGAAAAAAAAATTCCCAGAACATCCCCAAACTGTGGGACAAATACAAAAGGTATAACATATGTTTAATGGGAATATCAAGAGAAGAAAGAGAAAAAGGAACAGAAGAAATATTTGAAATAACAATGACTGAGAATTTCCCCCATTAATGTCAGACACCAAAGTACAGATCCAGAAAAGGACAGGAGGGAGGCAAAAAATAGACAAATAGATCAATGGAACAGAATAGAGAGCCCCAAAAATAGACCCCCATAAATATAATCAACTGATCTTTGACAAGGAAGCAAAGGGTATATAATAGAGCAAAGATAGTTTCTTCAACAAGTTTCAAAACAACTGGACATCCACATGCAAAGAAATGAGTCTAGATACAGACCTTATATCCTGAATAAAATAACTCAAAATTGACTACAGACCTAAATGTAAAATGCAGAATTATAAAACTTCTAGAAGATAACATAGGAGAAAAGCTAGAAGACCTTGCGTATGGCAGTGGCTTTTTAGAAATGACACCAAAACACAATCCATGAAGGAAAGAATGGATATGCTGGGCTTCATTAGAATCAAGTGAAAATTAATTACAGAACACTGTCAAGAAAATGAAAAAACAAGCCAGACTGGGAGAAAAGACTGGCAAAAGACACATCTGTAAATGACTGCAATCCAAAAAATTCTTAAAATTCAATAATACACAAACAAACAACCCAATTAAAAAGTGCACCAAAGAGTTTACTAGACACCTCACCAGAGATATACAGAAGGCAAATAAGCATATGAAAAGATGCTCCACATCATATGTCATCAGGGAGATGCAAACTATAACAACAATGCTATACCACTACACACATCTCACCATGACTAAAATCCAGAACACTGACAACAGAAAAACCTGGCAAGGATGTGGGGCAACATGAACTCTCAATCATTGTGCTAAGAATGAAAAATGGTACAATTACTTTGGAAAACAGTTTGGCTGTTTCTGACCTAATTAAACATATTCTTACCATATGATCCAGCAATTGCATTCCTTGGTATTTACTGTAAGGAGTTGAATGTCCACATAAAAGCCTGCACAAGGATGTTTATAGCAGCTTGATTTATAACTGTCAAAACTTGGAAGTAACCAAGATGTCTTTCAGTAGGTGAGTGGGTACATAAACTGTGGTACAACCAGACAATTAAATATTATTTTGCACTAAAAAGAAATGAGCTATCAAACCCTTAAAAGATATGGAGGAAATTTAAATGAATATTACTAAGTGAAAGAAGCCAATGAAAACACTACATAATGTATGATTTCAACTACATGATATTCTGGAAAAGAAAAAATCTATGGAGGCAGTAAAAAGATCAGTGGTTGCTAGCAGTTGGGGAGAGGGACGGATGAATTGAGTGAATCCTAATGTAAAGTATGGACTTTGAATAACACTGATGTAACATGTAGGTTCATCAATTGTAGAGCCTTTACCGCTCAGGTGGGGTATGGTGATAATGATGAGGCTGTGCATGTGTTAGGGTAGGGGCTATACAGGAAATCTCTGTATCTTCTGCTCAATATTGTTGTGAATATAAAACTGCCCTAAAAAAATAAAGGCTATTAAAAACAAAAACAAATGAACAAAGCAAGAGGAGAACATTTTCATTGTGTTAAAATAAAACAATGGTAGTGTAAAACAAAATTAATTTTAGATAATAATTGTTTATGGAGAGGTGGGAGAAAACAAGGTGGCATATACAGGGATAGAAGTTACACTTCTTTTAATATAATATTTCCATCAACCTGAGTTTAAGACCATGAAAATTTTAGGTAAAAATCAAACTCTAATTAAATAAGCAATCCATAAAAAAATCAGAGTAACAGGAAGCAAATGAATTGACTTGTATAATGAATTGCTGGTATAATCAAAGATAGAAAAATATTTCAAGTGAATTTAAAACATAATTATCTTTACATCGCTAGTGGGATACCATCTAAAAAGAACAGGAACCCTAAATCATATTAAAATCATTTGGTTAGAAACCTAATTTGTGTTGATATTAGTATTGTTAGTCTATAACTGTTGTCTGTATCTCATGAAGTGAAAAAAATGGGTAATTATGGAATTTGTTCCTAGGAGAATCTAAGATTTCATCCTTGGAGAAAAGGAAGTTGATATAATTTAATATGATAAAACAAGTAGGGTAAACTGTTAATAGTGTAACTTAGGGTATGTATATACAGGTACTTACAACAAATGTCTTTCAAATTTTTCTTAATAAAGTGTGGGGGAAAAAATAAATTTTTCCTACCCAAGGTCATGAAAATATTGCTCTTTTTTCATCTGGAAGCTTTTTTGTTTTCTTTTTGCCTCTAGGTTCCTAATACAGCTTGAATTAATTTCTGTGTAAGTTATAAAGGTTCAAGTTTCAGGGGGTTTTGTTTGTTTGTTTGTTTTTACCATACAGATATCCAGTTAATCTGGCACCATTTATTGAAATGCCATTGATTCTCACCAAATTGCCATTTTGTTTTTGTGCTAAATCAGGTCTTCGTATATGAGGTCTACTTTTGGAATGTTTATTCTATTCCATTGTGTTCCATTATACTGCATGCCTGTACTTGTCCCAATATCATATTGTCTTGATTACATTCACTTCATAACTCTTGAAATCTGATAATGCAAGTGTGCTTGTTTTTAATTTTTTTCAGGATTGCCTTGATTTTCCTAGGTCTTTTGCATTTCCAAATTAATTTTAAAATTGGCCTGCCAACTCCACAAAAAGAAATTGCTGGGATTATGAGTGGAATTGCATTGACTCTATAAATTGTATTGTTTTACAATAATAGCCAGTGTTAGGTTATATCATAGTAAGCATATTGAATACATATGTAATATCTATTTTCTATTTTTATCCTTGTGCCCCTAAGAGTTACTTTTAGATTCAAAAAGTAAGGTACTTTGACATTAATCACCTTATCCAATGTTATACAACTGACAACATAAAATAATAATGGTGTCCCAGATATTTTCTTCATCCCCCAAAATATTACAATAAATTCTACAGTAAAACAATAAATTATTCTTTACCATATATTTATGTTATTGGTTAGGGGAGAGAAGGGATCTCAATTTAACTTTGTAGTCTAACTGAATATATAGATCTGAGTGTTAACACTCTCTTAGTTGAGTTGGAGAAACTCTGAAATCGGTGCCTATGGTTTTAGCAACTTCAAAGAATTAGCCGAAGGTAATTTCCCCAGTTGCCAGCACTTGAATTTAGGCCTTGTGATTTTGGACCCTAAATGTGGATATGTTTCTGCTTTTGATGAGGAGCAATAAAGTATAATAAAGTAGGATATCTACATGATGTATTGATAACAGTTATGCTACATATTTGGAAAAAAGAAATTGGTTCTAATGGCTAGGAAGGAGCAACATATTTTTTTTCTGTAAATTTCTGTAAATTTCTCTTCTTGAATCACATTTAATTTTAAAAATTGCATAATATTTTTTCATTTGTTTTCTTGTTTCCTCATCTTGCCTAATTTTTTTTTTTTTTCTTTGTGGTATGCGGGCCTCTCACTGCTGTGGCCTCTCCCATTGTGGAGCACAGGCTCCGGATGTGCAGGCTCAGCGGCCATGGCTCACGGGCCCAGCCGCTCCGCGGCATGTGGGATCTTCCCAGACCAGGGCACGAACTTGTGTCCCCTGCATGGGCAAGCGGACTCTCAACCACTGCGCCACCAGGGAAGCCCTTGCCTAATTTTTATATTTATATTAACTTTTTTCTTCATTTTTGTTTCCTAATATCTTAATTTTTGTACCTATTTATATTTGAGCTCAGCTAAATTTTTAGTTTTTATTCTTACCTGTATTATTTTTCTCTTTAATTTCCCCCTTACAATTTCCCTATTTTCCTTCTCATTATTTGATTTCATTTATTTATAAGCAATATCCACTTAAAATAATCCCATAATGAAAACCACACAGAAAATAAATGTACATAAACATTCTTTTTTCCAGGGGAAAAAAACCCAGAAAAATGTAAAAGGCAACATATAAGACAATATTGTCTTAATAAAAAGAGCTCTTATAAATAAAAAGTAACCTTAATTTTGTATAATATGATAATCAACTTATTGTAAGATGTTAATTTTTAAAAAATGCAAAGAAGAAAAATTTCATGCCACACTTTGACCTGCGCTTGTATACCACGCACCGTTTCAAACCTTTGCCTATATTAGCTCATCCAGTCCTCACAACAACTCAGTGTAATAGAGACGTGTATTTAAATGTGCTATAAACAAGAAATGGTAACAGTCAGTATACTTGAAATTGTGAGGAAAAGAGATGAGATTATATTAAATGAGAACCTAAAGCAGATGGAATGAAAGAAAAAAAGAGGCAGGATATACAACAAACACAAAAGTTATTTCAGAGCAGGAGGCATGCCTTGGATCTTTAGGATAAAAATGAAGAACAGATAAGGCAGATGCCTCTCTCCCCTTAAAAATAACCAATAACATATGAGACCATGTCAGATTTCAGTCATAATTGGAGAAATCTAAAGTAGAACTAGATGCCACTTCTCACTTCTTAAATTGTTGACACTGAAAGTATATATTTAGCAGTGTTGGAAAAACATGGGGACCGGGAACACGCATTCATTCTTAGAGCTAATGTTGATCAGCATCGACTTCAGAAAGCAGTTTCATGATATGGATCTAAATTAAAGTGCCTCATGTCCTTTAGCTCAGCAAGTCTACTTCTTGGTTTTAATCTTACAGATATACTTAAAGAAGTTTGCAAAGAAATAGACACAAGTTCATTACTGTGAATTGTATATAACAGTAAAAAAAAATGTATTTAAAAACATAATGTCTACCACAGGTGAATAAACAAATCATGGTGAAGCCGTTCAAAAATATATGCTTCCTCAAAGATGGCTCAAGTTTAATTGAGGAATGAAGTCACTTCCAGATATCTATCCAATTGTATTTTTGAGAAAATTTCCTGCTAAAATTTCTATAGTTTCCAGCATACACAGATACCACGCATTGAAAAAGTAAGGTAAGTAATTTGGAGCAATTCTATTTTCTCTTTTTTTCTGAAATGGCAGAACATGTAATAATAACAAAAATACTAAGAACATATGTTGAGCTATGCCAGGCTCATGTTATGATTACCATTATTAATTCATATAATCCTTATACCAATCCTCTGCTGTTGGTACCTTGTATCCTTAACTCTCCTGTAAAGTAAGAAAAAGCGCCATTCAATATAACATCATGTTTGCATTAATCAGATGGACGTGTATAGCTAGAGAAACAAAAGCAGATGGATGTGCAAGAAAAAAGTTCAAAATCAGCAGAGATAAGAACAAACCTAGACACTCCCCAGGCTCCGAACCTACAAAAGTAATGGGCAGCAGAGGCCCTTCAGCCATCTTCTAGAAAGTAAGTAAGTAAAAGACAGCTGAGGCGTAAAGGAAACAAGGCTAAATTGTTGGAATCCCACAGAAAAAATATTGAATAATTATTGATGTCAGTAAAAGAACAATCTTATTAGAGATCTACAGTGTAAAGTTTGCCACACGATTTTAGGCTCAGTTTTTCACAAGCTTGAAATAAATAAATAATAAGAATTACAGAGAACTGCTGAAATTAAGGTTATTTACTCAGAACAATCTTCTGTTACTTCTAAACCAAAAGTACCGAGTTACTCTCTTCATTTTTCTTTTCCTTTTCCGCTTGAATGCACTGTATAGTTCTATTCATTTCTGACTGACAGAAAGAAATTTCAATAAATTATGATTGCCACTTTTTGAATTTTCAGAACATCTGAGTAATGTAAAATGATATATTTCAACAGAGAAAATGTTTCAGGTGCTGTGGAGACATTTTCAATAGGTTTAGTGGGTAGATGAAAAATGGTATTTCACAGACTTTTCAGTATGAAATATCCTTCAGAAAATGACTGCTCAAGTGAAAATTTCCCTATATAACTAAGATAACCTTCTTTGGGGGTCATCTAGAGAAAGAAGCTGGGGAAAAAAAACTTGTATGAGATGTAAATGTTAACTACACTCTTTTTCAAATATTTTCAATCTCAGTAGAAGTCATAAAAGAAAATGGTTTTTTTTAAACCATTTTTTAAAAAAACATAAAAGAAGGGCTTCCCTGGTGGCGCAGTGGTTGAGAGTCCGCCTGCCGATGCAGGGGACACGGGTTCGTGCCCCGATCCCGGAAGATCCCACATGCCGCGGAGCGGCTGGGCCCGCGAGCCATGGCCGCGGAGCCTGTGTGTCCAGAGCCTGTGCTCCGCAACGGGAGAGGCCACAGCAGTGAGAGGCCCGCGTACAGCAAAAAAAAAAAAAAAAAAAAAAAACATAAAAGAAAAGAAAAATGGTTTTCCTTTTCTCTTCACGGTAATGTGTGCTGGCTACAATTATTTATTTCCCTGTTTGTCCAAAAGGGAAACGGAGGAGATGGAATCTCAATCTTTCTGCCCTACGTTATGGTGTCAATTTTGCTAGTGCAAGTGAGAACTCAGTAGCTTATGTGACCACATTTAGAGATAAAGTTAAGATCAGATGCAGTATCACAATGTATTTCCTGAGCTAAGTGGATGCTGGAAGCTGCCATAGGCTCCTCCCAGACAAGCCCAGGGCTGTACATCACCATCGGTACTAAGAAAGAATATAGGAAAAGCAGCAGTGGAAGATATTGGCCACTCCCTGATTCTGTTATTAACTTTGAGAACATATAAATAGGAGTCTATTGCAATTAGAGTAGATTTATTAAAAAAGCTTTCAAAGCTGAGTTTATATACATAGAAAAAAATCTGTATTTATCAATGATAGAGAACTTATCTTCAAATGAACATAAACTTTGAATGTCACAAATATGATAATAAAAATGTGCCTTTGAGTTTTCAGAATAATTTCTCCTTGAATAAGGAGTTCTCAAAATAAAAATTTAATACTTTTTCTAGGCTCTTCAAAATCCTGCTAGAAATTATTGTACTATATTTTTATTACAAAGACCAACTTCTTATAAGAGGGCAGGAAGCTAGAATTTTAACAAGAATTTCTGAAAATAAGACAAGTTAAATTCAAGAAAAAATAAGTGAAGAAATATGGCTACTATTATTTAGCTATTTGTATATTGAATTATTCCATAGTTTAACAAATCAACTGACAAACCAGCAATACATGTGTCGGAGAAAGTGTGCTGGGTATGAAAAGAGCAAATAATACATATGTATAGTAGCATTAAGTTTGCTGGCCCCCTCCTGTTAACACTTCTGCTGCCTACGGATATGCCTTTTTCAATGAGTTTCAAGAAATATGCCCTGCTGGGTTTCTAAAATACTATACATGTTCATAAAATGGACAATTCTTGAGAAACAGATGGATTCGTCCTGTTATATTTTCTAAGTTTTTACCTTGTAAATTCTCCCCAAATTAAGACTTGTCTATTTCTTTGCAGCAGGATAAAACAAGAAAATGTCTGTTGTGACTTTTTTTCATATTATCAGTGAAATATTTATCATACCAATTTTTTTCTTAGTTTTAAAGCAATATAATTATTTAAAAGAGAATGCCTTCTCATGAAGCTGATTAAATCTCATTTCATCTAGTCTTAAAGACTAAATATTTAAGGTCAATTAATACTATAAAGGCTGAAAGTATCTAGAGTGAAACTGAATTAAAAACTAAGCAATAAGATTCCCAGATTCTTAAGCCATAGCATATGGTTCATTAAACATCAGAGAATATTTTAAAAGGAATAGCGTTAGATATGTTGAGGATGGAGAAAAACAATTTGATGTGTTTCCATGACAAGCTAAATGATATAAATATATTTCGAGAAATAAAAATTGGTGGGAATGTGTCACATTGTCATTTTGAGAAATCATTTCCTTTTATTTATTTAGATAAATAAACATACTAAGTTAAAGAGAATACTAGGCCAGAACTTGAAAAATAATTGTAATACTAGGCGTTTAGAATATAAATTATAAGGCTTTCTCTTCCACTTTTGTGAGGTTGAAAAAGCATCTCATAAGTACAAAAACCTGTCCAAGTGCTGAGGGAGTGAAAACACTGAATCAAAGAATATGACCAGTGGGAGTGATCTCCCACTTGTACTGTTAAAGAGAAAAGAAGGTAAATTCTCTTCCTGAGAGAAGCTACTGAAAAAATTAATTTTAATCAAGTGATTATGTGGTGTGATTGTTTACAGGCAATTAATTTAAAAAGTTCAAAAGAGAGAGAACATCTCCCACATGTCAAATTCTGGGAAGGTAACAAACACAGTTCCATCCCATCCTCCCCATCTGTCTGGAGTAGCACAAGAATCAAAACAGGTGAAGCCTACTAGTAGAATAAGTGTTGGTCCAGAGGGAGAGCCGAGGTTATCAGTGATAAAAGAGAAGGCCTGCGTTTCCTAGAACCCTTAAGTCAGTGTTGGTTACTTGTTAGAATCAAGTGGGGAACTATAAAAAGTACTGATGCTGGGGTTTCAATCCTAGAAATTCTAATTGAGTAGGCCTTGGATGTGACCTGAACACTGTGAATAACCCAGAATCCCTAGGTTTTTTAAAAAATCTGCATCCAAGTTAGAGAACCACTGCTTGAGGCAAAGTTTATGCTTTCCAGGTTCCCTGCAGAGTCAGGTGGCAGAACCTTGTAAATGCCCTGAGGACAGACTTTCAACAGTCACTTTAATGCTGGTGCTTCTAAACTGACTCTCCAATTCCACCACCCATGGGATAGGGAACTACCCTGGATGTCTAGATTTCTTTCAATTTCTGACGATGGCAGGAAAACTCAATTCAGCCAAGCCCATCTGTTACTGGTAACTCTCAAGAAAAAATAATATTGTGCCCTTACCAAACTAGCCAGACTCTGGTCAAGAGGCTCTAGCAAAATGATACAAGATGGCAAAAGAAACAAACTAACTAACTAAACTAAACTAAAACCCCACATCTAAGGAAATCAAAGCCTAAAGGATAAAAATCAAGCTGAACATCTAGAAGAAGGGGTTGCCTTTTAATTAGAACTGAAGGAAAAGAGTCCAAACAAAATTTAAAATATAATAATTCTTGGGGTTATGTGATTAGAGCCCAGAAGAAAGACTTTACAGAATTTTTTTGTTTAAAATAAAGTTTCTATAGATGAACTGTAAAAAGAGTTGTTATCATTGAGAATATAATTAGTGGCGGATTGGAAAGAGAGACAAAGACAGATAGGAATTGTGAGGGAAAAATTATGAAACCTGATAAAAATCTCAAACAGACCAAGATAGATATAAAAAGAATTTTCAATGGGGCATTCTTAAAAATTCTGCAAAAGGGAACAAAAGAAAATGAAGAGAGCTTATAGGCTAATGATTAACACAATAGATGAATACTCCCCTCAGCTGTGGAATGGTTTGCCTTATAAGACTGAAAGAGATCCCTGAGTCACAAACAGAATTTATGACAAAGCTTACACATGTCAACATACTCTGGTTGGAAGAGTATGGAAGAATTCCAGACGTGGAAGAATAAAGAAAAAAAACCTTACAGATTTCTAGACTAAATGTGGAGATGAATCAAACTCGGCTGAGATTTTTCATATGTAACACAGGGAACTAGGAAGCAATGGAAAAGTTTGAGAGAGAATAGTTCATAGAATGGCTCATGAGACAGGGTTCAAAATCTAAGAATCCCAAGAACTAATCCATCGCTCTGGGTGATTAGAAAGATACTTGTGCCTATGCAAGAATTTAGAAAATGTGTCTACCCATGTTCCATATTTCCATACTTGAGAAAGGACTTGAGTAAAACGATAAATGGAACCAAAGAGACACCTGAAGACAAAGAAAGACAGACCGAAAGTAAAAAGCATTGAGGAATGAATATAACTGGGAACTTGTATTAATTTAATTAAGGACAAGAGAAAACATGATGATAACATATTTTGAAAATAATTAAATGAGCTCATCAAATCCCAGGAGTTGGAAGGAAGCATCTGAAGAGACAAAAGCCATTTCTAAGTTCTCAAGTGGTTGCCAGAGGGTTGAAAGAATTTGGTGGTTATAGTGGGGACTTTAACCATTTTTCTTGAAATAATATTTCTAATCACTTTAAATATCAAAGTGTAGTGTATCATTGAGTAGGACTTTTAAAGTCTATTGATTGATAAAAAAAAAAGAAAAGAAATATAATGGGGACTGTTCTGGAAAAAAAGGAAACTTCTTTTAAGCAACACAGTTTTCAAGTATTTAAAAATTTCTTTTCAATATCACACAAAACTGTGAGACACAGTTATTGTTTTTTGTGTTTTTGTTTTGCAGAAGAGAGCACTATAAATACCATTAAGTAAAATCGCTTTTGCAATATTTAGAAAACTAATATTTAGCCACTCAGTGTATACCCAATTCCATAAGACATTTAAACACTTGCTCTTAAGAGGCCCTAGAAGACCAAATACTATATTTCCTGAGAAAGAAGGAAATTTAGGAACAGCCTAAATTATATAATCCTTTAAAACTGGATCCCTCAGAATAGGGACATGTCAGATAAACATTACACAATTTTAGCCTGAAAAGAAAGTTTGACAAATGCTATTGACCTGCCTTTTTTGGTTCTGCTTTAATCTATAATAATTAATTGCTTTAGCTCTTTGAATATTTGGGAAACATTTAGCTCAGCACCAACGTACTACTAGAACAAGTATCTACAAGGTTTTTCTACAAAGAGATAAATAGTAAATGTTTTCAGCTTTGTGGGTCATAAGAAAATGTGTCAGCTACTCAAATCTGCTGTTATACTGTGAAGGCAGTCGTAGATAATATGTAAATAAACAGGTATAGCTGTGTTTCAATAAAACTTTATTTAGAGAAACAGGCTGAAGCTGTAGCCTGCCAATTCCTGCTCAAAAAACTTCTCTTGGTAACAATGCCATGTATCAAAAAATCCCAAGAATTTGCTTCTGGCAGACACCCGAAATCTCCAGTTCTTAATATTACCAATGGAACTTAAATATTTCTTACCAGTAAAGTGCACATGACACTGGAGAACTGAGAACACGTCACTGCAGCCCTCCTGCATTCTTGTCTGAAATGGCTTATTCACACATTCTCCTAATTGTCCTTCTAAAAATGCCCAAACAATGGCTTCTAATCCATAGTATAGTTTTTCTCTTTTTTGAGAAATATCCTTAATCAATTATGTCCAAAACAAGCTACATTTTGCTTGCTTCCCTACTTTTAAAGCCCTGCAAAATACTATCTGCCTTCCCAAGTTAGAATGTTCCTTCAGAGCCTTCTCAGGTCAGAAATCCTCAAAAACCAAACAAACAAACCAACATTTTAAAAGCTTACGCTGGCTATGCACTGGTGACTGGTGACTGGGACCTTCCACAGACATTTCTGCAGTAATATTACGCCCAAACAAACACCCTCAAGCACATTTTTTAAGTTGACTTAATTTTCTTCCAAAGACTTTCTTGTCATAGACTCCTAGCTCCTAGTGTCAAAAGTCTACCCCTTGTTCATTTCTCTCAAACCCCTGTACCAATAAGCTGGGCTAGGACATTGGCAAAGGCAGCCAAGTAAGAAAAACCCGGATTGAGAGATACTGAATTTTGTTCTCTGCAGGGTTAATTATGCCTTTCCTACAACCCTAATCCATCAGACTTCTTCAACATAAGTCAGCCTGAACCATACCAGGCCCTCCACAAATATTTATTGAATGAATGAATTGGAAGCACAAGTTCATGTTTTAAATGATGTAAGATCTGTAGTCCAGGAAAGATCACTTTGCACCTGGAAAAACACTCAAGCACAATGGCTGCTGGAAATAGGAATTTTTAACACAGAGAGCATTACTGTCCACCATACACTTTTCTAAGAGAAAGGATAGATGTACTGAGAGAGACAGTCTGTCTGATACCTCTCCATAAATGTTTACAAATCAATGCTCTTATTATTACTAACAATGCAGCAATGAATAACCTTGTATGTATTTCTTATCTTCCATGGACAGGCAGGCAGGGCTTCCAGGTCCTTGCTTCCTGTCTGTAATAGGATTCGGCATTCACAGTCCTCCCCATGAGCCTTTGCAAAGCTTCCTGTCTGTAATAGGATTCGGCATTCACAGTCCTCCCCATGAGCCTTTGCAATGCTTCCCCATAGGTGGAGTATACTTCATTGTCCCGATGACGTTAGACTTAGTCATGTGACTTCTTTGCCCAATAGAATGTGGGCAGAAGTAAGAGAGTGCTAATTTCAAGCAGAGACTTGAAGTCCACTGTGTTTCCACTAAGCCCCTTTAGCCTCTGCCCTGCATTAAGAACAGCATGAACCCGATAGCAGGAGATACTTCAGCCCTGGTCCAGGAATGAGAAGGCCCCAGACAGACCAGAAGCTGACCTGCTGCCCTCGTGTAATTCAAGCAATAATTAAATGCTTTTGTTGCAAGCCACCGAGATTTCCGTGTTGCTTATTGCTGCCACAAAAACTGAACTAGCAGAGTGAGGCTAAATTTCCAGAACTGAGATTTCTGGGTCAAAGGGTAAATGCAATTTTTATTTTGATAAGTATTGCCAAATTTCACTCCACAGCAATCGTACCATTTTCCACTGCAACAACTTATCAGTATATCTGTTTCTCAACAGACTCTGCAACTGATCATGTTAAACTTTTGGATTTTTCCCAATCTGAGAAGCAAGAAATTATATCTTAGTGTCCTTTATATTTGAATTTCTCCAGTTAAGTCTGAGATTATTCCTCTTTGTAGTTTAAGGCCTCTGTGTTTCAGAGGGTTCTCTGTTGACACCTTTGTACATTTTTCCTTTGGTTTGATAGTAGTTTCTTCTCAATTTCTAGATGCTGTATGTGCAGTAAGTTTGGTCCTTTACAATATGATTGACAAATATTTTCCCTATTTGTCCCTTGTCATTTGACTTAGCTTATCATTTTCGGGTTTTTTTTTAACCTTAAATTCAGGTATGTTTTGTTTTACTTTAAATACCTAAATTTGTGTAATCTTCTTATGGTTCAAATAGAACAGAAATCAATTGGATCTCTCCTAGCTAGATGTCACCAAGTGGTAGAAGAAGCAAATGTGGTAAAGTATGTTTGATAGAGCTGTTTGCTGGGTGTATTCTACTAGGGTTAGCCCTTTCATATATGAGTCACATATTTCACAATATAAAGATACCTGGGTTTGATAAGTCCTACTTGACTATTATAAACAAGATTCTTTGTCTTAGGATAGTCAAACCCAGGTTTCAAAAAACTCACATTTTTTTTTTGTAGAATTAAGTGCTATGAAAACATGGTCCTAGTCAAATCTGAAAAGAATTAAAAGGAACAGGAATCGTTTTATATGGATGAATAAGAACAAAAATAATAAAAGTCACAAAAATTGCTCCAAGAAACACAGTGTAGCAGAATAATCTGATTAATATAATATATATACCTTATTTTTTGCTATTGGTTCATCACAAAAGAATGAAAAGTGTATTAGTCAATTTCCCTGCACCTCTTTCCTGCTCCACACTCACAGCCACAGACAATAACCCAGCCTCTATTTTCCAGAATAGTGATTTTTTGAAATACTTTAATTAGTTTGTACTTTAAAAATTGCACTGTATGCTCTCTCACACATTATTTTAGGTTGGAATCTGAAATTATTCATCACCAGTTTAAACAGTTACACTATATTTTTAGTTTTTAATAAAAATAAATGGTTTAAATAAACTTGTCCATATAAGTGCCCATATAAGGTTAAATTATGTTAGACATAATTTGTGGATACTGCAAATGAATGTATAACTCTGTCGACTCATTCAGTTCTCAATTTCTTGAGACTATGAGAAAATGAAAAAGAAAAAACCCACAAACAAAAAATCTTATCAAATGCCTTTTAATTATACTGTTAGTCTTTAACCTCAACACACCTTGATTAACTCAATATATTCAGAAAGGTTTGGGAAGATTGAAATATTGTTCATTTCAATATGTCTCTGCCAATAAATGTTTTGGATAAAATGTTTTAATCTCATCATAGTCTTGATGATATATGTTTGTCAAAACCTGGACATACAGATTTACCTTATCCAATCTGGAAAATGTCAGCCATATAAGCTAATTGGAAAAAACAGTCAATATATTCCAACTAATCAGCCAGATCAGAATTCTTTCTGTCAGAGAAAGTCTGACTTCATTTTTCAATTCAAATAAACATATTAATATGCATTCCTATGACAACCAGCTTGTTTCTGAATTCTAGTTCTAAGATAGATAAGACAGAGTCTTCCCATGAATATCTTGGACGAGTGAAATAGTGTGCTTCTGCCGCCTTCAATATTTCTTACAGAAGCTCCCTTGCTTCTTCCTTCACAGGACTCTCTCAGGAGTAATTAATTCTTTCATGATAGTTGGTGAATGAGAAGGGGAAGTTCTCCAAATGAAAACTGTCATTGTTTCTCTACTGTCCAGCTCTAAAATATATATATAAATCCCAACAAACTATCTGTTTCTAAGGCCACTTTAGAAACAGAAATGTACATGAGACAGGGACAAATAAGGCTGCCTTAATTAAAGGTGTCTTTCTGGAAAATAATTCTTATTTCAAACCGTTGCTTTGTTTTACATCCTAGCAAATCCTCTTTCGATGGCACAATCTCAGGCTGATAAATCCTAGGAAAGAACAGATATGGAATTTGAATTTCTAGGATATGACTTACTGAAAATACTCTTTGCCCTTTGAGCAGTATGGGTTTGAACTGCCTGGGTCCATGTATATGTGGATTTCTTTCACTAAATATGTACTACAGTGCTATATGTTCTGTAGTTGATCCTCAAATGTGGAACCTTGGATATGAAGAAACCAGGAATACAAAGGCTAACTATAAAACTATACACGGATTTTTGACTGTGTGGAGGGTCAGCGGCTCTAACACCCATGTTATCCTTGGATCAACTATGTACTCCTTGGAATGTTTTTGTGTACTGCAAAAAATTGCCTCTGCCCAGTTTTAAGTCTATTATCCCAAAAGGTAATATTTCCTCTTCCTATGGGAAACTTGACAGAAATTAACAAAACAAAACAAAACAAAAAACAAAAAAACATTAACTTTTCAGACAAACCAGATTACTTGAGAAGAGGGAAATTTCCTATTTCAGTCTCTGATTTTCTAAAATAAACTAAATCTCTCCTTGTAGAGAAAAGAATACAGTGCAGCTAATATAATCCTATCTGACTCAGTCTGATTACGTGACGTGAGACATGGTCTATAATATGGAGGCAGGCTCTGGGGAAGGTTGTGTGCCTTCCAAAAAGTGAAACAATTAATTCACATATAAGGAAGATTCTTTCCAAAAATTAGATACTCAAGTCATAGGCGTTTGAGCACCAGCTAAGACACTATACCAAGCTGCCTCAGTAATAGTATTGTTTTGATGTTGAGAAGATTAAAACTTGAAGAAATGGCTGATTGTCCTCCTTGAGTTCTTGCATTCATTCTAGCTGAATTACATCTCAAAGAAAAGACTTTGGGAAGAATAAAAAAATCAAAGAGAAAGATTTATAGATTAGCCTTGTGAATTTCTTCCAGGGGGATTGAATTTTTATCCATTCTGGAAAATTGGTACAGAACGTGCTGGCTAGGGGATATTGAAATCCAAGAAGCATGGACCTGAACTAGTACAGTAGGTACGTGGAAAGTACACACTGAATGGTACTCCAATTCAAGCTTATTCTAACCACACTTGATTTTGTTTTCACTTTTTCCAACTACTGAAGATGATGAAGACAGAGGAGTAACAACAAATGACAAAGAGTCTCCGTGAGCCAAAGGAGCTAGCCACAAGAACAGTTCCAGCCTGGAGCTAAAACAAATTGGGAATTAATCTAGTAGACCAGAACCTGATTTTTACTTTGTTGGATTTCAACAGGATTAGTTTAGGCATCTATGCTCAGGGCATGTGGTGAATGAATACTCTTAATAGCAATAATACTACAGATAATAATAGGAAATGCCTATATGGAACTTATACTATGCCAGGCACTTTCTAATCATTTTTACATTCATCACCTCATTTAATCCATGCAACAACCCTATGAAGTAGGTACAAACATGGGCAAAACAGGTATCCTTCCAAATCTGCTGAGGATATGATGGCCAAGACATGTGCAGAGAAACTGTGACATGAATCTCTATCAAAATTTGGAATACCCTTATCAAGTGATTGAGAAGGAACATTTCAGAAATAATCACACTCACTTGAGGGAGGTACAAATGCTTCTTTTTCCTCTTGTGAGAAAGATGAACATTTTATGGCTGCCAATAAGCACCAAGGGAACCTACTACTTGTCAGGCAAAAGGAAGGGCTGTTTTGGAGGCTCTTGATAAAATGGAAGGGAATGAAGGCTATCCTGTTTCCACAAGAAACTAGGTTTAGGAGGAATTTTGAAAACCTCTTTTGGGGGTACACTGAACTGGATCTTAGAGGTGAAAGGGATTAAGGTCAGATCACCCAATAATGTGTAACTAGAAGAATAGAGATTGGCAATCCTCATGGCACCCCTTGCTGTGCCACCTGACATGGCTGCTGAGCAGATGCCATTCGATCCCATCTTAGGAGAGGAAGCCCACAAGATGAGCAGGCACATCCTCCAACCCAAATTGTAGAGCCCAGAGAATCAGGAAAAGATGATGACTATGGATTGAGAAATCAGCTCACACTGTCAAAATTGAATCCATTTGTTATTATATCAAACCAAATAAAGCTGCTCTCCTTCAGGAGTCATGTATGCCTTGTTCTTGCACAGTGCCCTGGCACGTGACAGAATTCCCCATACATTTATTTACTAGGTGTGGTTAAACCTTCAGTGTCACAGAATTTGGAGCCTTGCAATGGTCCTGTAAAGGAGTGGATTTCAAATGGACAACCTTGGCTTGAGCAGTCAACACCTCACTGACAAGCAGATTGAGCTAAGAATCAGATGCAAATTTGCAATTTTTCCTAGCCAGTTCAACCTCTCCAGGACTCTTTAAGAGTCAAAGGCTAATATGATATTTAATTACTCATGGGAAATTTGCAAAATTTAATCAGATACTAGTCCGGGAAATTTTTCATTGTAAAAAATTTAAATTATTCAGACCATAATCTTTGATGAAAATGAAAAAAAAGACAAAATATGACAAAAGTTGAAACACAAAAATGTCAAACCTTTAGAAAGAAAAAAAATAAAACCTTTAAAAAATTCAATATAGATGAGATCACAATGAGATTACCAAACCCAAGCAAAATGAGATATTTTAAGAACAAGCAGAAACAACAAACACTTTAAAATCACAAAGAAATTCAAATATTAAGTTTTCTTTTTAGTGTTTGAAGAAATAGAAGATTGCAGTTTTGCTATTACAGAGGAAGAGCTCTATGATTTCTGAGAAATATCCTTCCCCAAGGCCCAGACTCATGGACTGCTTAATGCCAAGGGTAGGGCAAGAAAACAGAAGAACATCTCTGGTTCTATGATGAGCCTTGTGCCAAAAACATTTGTCCAGTCTCAATCCACCACTAAATGAAGAACAAGAGTGTGGTTCAAGGGCTCCTCTAGTCTGATGTGAACAGGCAAAAATGACTTGTGTTATTCTGATCCCAAGTTTATGTCACTCGGCTTACTAAACAGTTGCTCAGCAGAAGCCTTTTAGAAATCCTTCAGATCCAGGAACATCCTAATATAAACACTTGCTAGAAAAAGTGGTTATATTTTGGTAAAAATGTGGGATGCAGGTCCCTTAAAGACATATGTGCAATGTGAAACGGGTCTTCAGTGAGGGGACCATCAGTATTTAGGGATATTGTTAATAATTTCAGAGAAGAAGTGATATCTGAATTCTGCTCTTGAGACATTTTCCTGTGAACAATTCCTTGGAAAGTGGCTCTGCAAAGGATCAAGGGGAGGATGCTGAGGTCCTAAAAGTAGCAGAACCATCTGCTGGGCTAAGAGTTTGTGGAAGATCACCCTGCCCACACTGCCCAGCTCCATCCTGGAAATGCATTAGACTGACTTTGAGAGAAAAACAAAACTTAATTGTGCTAAGAGACCAATTTGGGGGTTGTTATTACAGTCAGTGTCAGCTTTGCCTACTTGTACTTTTCTTAAATTTGATTGATAAGGTTTCCTTTACTCCATCTTTCTCCTTTTACTATTTTAAATGCTATTCTGTATATCCATTCTGCAAATGGTTATTGATATATCATTTTTAACAATACCTAAAATAATTGTTACTAGGCTTAAGCATATCTAAAGTTAATCAACTTCAATAACACCCCTGCATACACCTCTGGGCTCCAAAGAGTACAAGGCTTAGCTCCATTAATTCCTTCTATTGTATATCATATTTCTCCCCTATTTTAGCTTGCTTTTATTATACCCCTTAAATGGCATTTTGTAGGTTATAATATACAGCCAAGCCTTGCTTACATTGGTCTAGATGTTTACCAATATCTTTTCTATTACTTTCTGAATTTTATGCCTTCTTTCAGTGGAAAATTTTCCAAGGCCCTGATTAACTTTGAGTTCCTGTTGAAAGGATTTATGTTTGCCTGTCACCTGTGGGTGCTTTCAATTCCAGCCTTCTTTGAATTAATTTTTCTTTTTGAGGTCTTCGTGGGCCACACAGGTAGCACAAATATGTACTACAAAACTATGCAAGGGGTCACTGGTGCTTATAAATTCTCAGATGGAATGTTTTTTCTTCTCTCCATCTAGTTTAAGAGTTAAAAAAAGAAGTTTCTGTTTTTAACATCTTTATTGGAGTATAATTGCTTTACAATGGTGTGTTAGTTTCTGCTTTATAATAAAGTGAGTTATACATATACAGATGTCCCCATATCTCTTCCCTCTTGCGTCTCCCTCCCTCCCACCCTCCCTATCCCACCCCTCTAGGTGGTCACAAAGCACAGAGCTGATCTCCCACGGCTGTTTCTTTTACCTTTTAGTGTGAAAGTATTATTTCGTTTTCACTCTTATAATGCAGGTGTAGCCTTTGGGGTAGCAGCTTTGTAGAGAGACATTTTGTCAGATTTCCTATTTTCTGTGAGCTCTGGGGTTTATTTTTTGCCCCCTTTATTCACGAAGTCTTCAGAGTAATTATTGAATTGCTTCAAGTTTTGACAGAACTGCCCATTGAGAGAAGGCCTTTGAATGCTCTTAATTTCAAGTTTCTGATTTAGTTCCATTTCTGGGCCCTTTTCCTTACATTTATGCCTGCTTGCCATTGGGTTTAAAAAGAAAAAAATTTTAACACAACATCGTAGATCAACTATACTTCAATAAAAATTTTAATTCAAAATTTTGGTTGATTTTACAAGAACTGTTCTACCCAGTTTTCTTTCTGAAATTATAATTTCTTCTACTTTTCTATAGATTTAATTGTAATAGATTAAGAATTTCTAAAAGTGTTATAGAATGATAATTTTCAGGTTATTAATATAATTATATCTGTCCCCAAATGACTTAATTGTATCATTTTTTCACTTTTTTCTTGCTAAAGATATCAAAATAAATCCAATGCATGACATAGCCACCCTTCTAAGAATATTCACCCATTTCCACCCACCCCTAATTTCCCATACCCCTCACAAAACCTCAAAACTTAGGTAGTTTTTTTTTTGGATCCAATTTTTCTCTCTCTTATTACTCTCTCTCAATACCAGCAGGCTACTGTAGCCTTTCTAAATTTTCTTAGTGTTCCCTTAACACTACCTGACAATACATTTTCCCAGCATCCCATGTACCTAAGCAACAAGCATGTAATCCAAATCAGCCAACAAAATGCAGAATGAGAATTACTTAAATGCAGTTCAGTCATGAGCTATTCACAAAGGTAGATGGTGAAATCAAGCCTTGAGAAGGTGGCAGCATAAAAATATAACACTGGGGGCAGAAGTGGCAGGAGTCTCTATCGTAACCATGGTACCTTAGCCCTGGAGTAGTCAGGTGGTGACACAGGGTCAGTGTTATGCCTCTTCTGCTCCCAAACCTGATTCTTTGGCTCTTCTGGATGAAGAGCCTTTAATATTTTCTTTCCCTGTCTAAATATCCTTTAATATTTTAATATTAAATATCCTTTAATATTTTCTTTCCCTGTTTAAATATCCTTTAATATTTTAATATTAAATATCCTTTAATATTTTCTTTCCCTGTTTAAATCATGTAGAATGGGTTTCTGTTGAAATCTAAACTCATGACTAATTCTAGTATTGTTTTTCAATCCTGACTACATACTATTATCAACTGGAGTATCAGCAGTAGTATTACTTCTAAAGATACCAATGCCTAGAATTCATTAGGATTAATGAATTCAGAATTTCTGTGGAAGGGCAAAGCCATTCCTATGGTGTGAAACTTTCCTAGGTGAATCCAAGATACACTCAGAGTTGGGAAAGACTGTTCCAATGGATATGTACAATATAAAGAACCCCAGAGTTATATTAGCAAAAGGGAAAGCATGACGAGTACTGGGTAGGTAGTTTACCAAAAAATCCTTTCAATTACACCCCACCTGAAAACCAGTAAAGAGAAAGTCATTACTTTGTTCATAAGAGATCTTTCCCTAAATATTAAAATAAAATGCATGTTACTGCCCTTATTTTCAGGCTCTGAATATTCATTCTAATTCTTATGTTCTTCAGAGGTCATTTCTTCAACAAGTTTAACCACAAGTGATATGAAAGAAAATGAAAGAAAGTGAAATTGACCTTGAGACATTTATGAATAATAATGAACTTAGCTACAACTCATGCCAATTTCACAGGGAAGAAGGCTTAAGCCATCAATCAGGAAGATACTTTCTACACTTACTTTGCATTTAATACTTAAAAAGGAAATTTGGTCAGCTTGCTTGCTTTTTATTTGTTTTTTAACTACATCAGAAATGAACCGATGACTTAGAAAACAGAGAAGGAAATATCACTAAGAGTTGTAAACTAAAGTATAACATCACAACAGAGATTTTCTAATATGTACCTGATCAATTCAATTTTCTACACAATTTTTAAAACACACTGTATACATGTTTATTGTTTTAGTAAAATTCTACCAAAACTCATTCATTTATGTAATAAGTATCTATTTATAAAGCATAGAAAATAATTTGTTTCTGTTATTCTTTTGTAAATATATTAATAATTACTTTTAATCTGTTGATTCATTACTGGTTTGCTTTTACATATATAAAAATATTTCCAGTTTAAGCTACTTTTGGAAAAGAAGTTCTATTTGGAAAAATTAAGTGTAAAATATCTAAAATGCTTTTTATATTTCAATGCAACCTTTCCAAAAAAACTTTATTATAGCTTTGAACTGTAGAGTAAAATACCTTCTAAGAAAAAATTTTGAGTGGGGTACAGCCTCCACCTGACTAAAGATTAATGAAAATGCAAAACAGGTTTCAAATATCTTAAGGCTTGCGTTAATCGTTGCTGAGATTAAAATAAGATCTGGAAATAAAATGGATTCTCCTGGGAAGAAGGCTGATAACTTTAAAAAAAGTTGGAAAACTCTACTGAGTGAATGATGAAAGGGTTTGGGTAATATAATTTTGTGAATTATTGAAATATAAAGTCCTTTTGGACTTTATTTTTTAAATGTGTATCTGTTTTAAAACATCAAATATTACCAAATATTTTAAAGCTAAAATCCCTTCCCCACATCCTCTTAATATAAGTATATTCTAACTTATAGATAAAACACTGATCAATATTTACATTATTTTGACTGTCTAAACATGGTTTCTTGTGATACTAGTTTACTATGCTAACAATTATTTTCTTGTATAATGTTCCCCCAGGAGTTAATAATTTAATCATATCTCCATAAATAAATTTCTATAAACTTATTGTTCAAACTAGCCATATACCAGTCACCAGTGCTTTTAGTATTCTTTATTTTTTTTCCAAATGTTCAAAGGCTTGGTATCATTACTTTATTTCCCACAGCCCTTTCTAGTAGAGCCTTTTTTCTTACTATAATAGGCTGATCATTGATAATGTTTTTCTGAGCCAGATCCCCTTTTCTCCAGAACTCATATCTTCCTTTTCCTCAGATTTCTTCCTAACTTGGGTGCTGAATAAGCTCCATTCATATCCTAAACTAAGTCATATAGGAGATAAATTTTCTGTGATTTTGTATGTCTAAAACTGTCTTTTTATTTGGCTATCACAATTTATTAGGATTTGACTACCTAGAAATCTAAGGTAAAATTACTTTCAGTAAAAATGTCAAAGACATTTTTCCACTGCTCTCCAGCACTCAAAATATTTTGATTATCATTTATTCATTTGCAACTTGTTTTGCTTTTCTGCAAGATTTTAATAGGCATGTTTTATGCCTCATATTCTAATACTTCTATTGTTTAAGTTTTTCTTAACATCTGAGTTCTTTTTCATTCACTGTTTGATCTTTTCTAATCCAGAGACTCACTAAAGGAGATTTGCCCAGAAAGAAAATTCAGGAAACATCAGAAATTTGAAGGCAAAGAGAAGTAGGTGTTAGAAAAGAAACCAAAATACAAAATACTTTGAGCATGAAAATACTCACTGCTTAGCAGAGATGGATCTCAAAATACCACAGAGTAGATCTCAAGAAAGAATCTAATATTCTGGAGGAGGGGGTTGAAGAGA
Organism: Mesoplodon mirus; assembly: GCF_964341445.2. Classification (NCBI taxonomy): domain Eukaryota; kingdom Metazoa; phylum Chordata; class Mammalia; order Artiodactyla; family Ziphiidae; genus Mesoplodon; species Mesoplodon mirus. Next base: position 105,774,255 of record NC_138985.1, read on the forward strand.
TTTGTTCAAAGATCAGAAAGATAAAATCATTAAAGCTGAATCATATGGTAACTTGTGACCGGCTGATGTTCACAGAGTTATACACTTGTTAGTATAAAGAATCTCTAAGCTGAACATCAGTTATTAGAATATCTGTCATCGCTTTAAATTCACTGACATTAAAATCACTCAATTAACCATTTTATTTTTTGTTTTCCCTTGACAATTGCAAAATATTTAAAGAAAACCAAATAAATTTTCCTGGGTTGATTTGAACTTACGATTTATAGGAAAAGTAAATTATTAAAGTATAAATTCTTTAAAGGACTATGTCATCATCACATTTGTATCCTATAAAACATAAATGTATTGTCAAATCTCTAGTAGGTAGATATATACACCAGTATTTGTATTTACCCCAATTATAAACAATAAAAAAAAAGGTGTGTTCAGTTCAACCACCTGATACTTTGTGGTACACAGCACATCATTTATTTAGAGTTTAAGAAGGGTTACATATCAGTCACTGAGGCAATACCTTCACAGATGATATATAACTGGGATTTTACTCTGATATAATTTTATAAGTAACAAGTAAATAAATATGCTATTGAATATTCTTCAACTTTAATTTTCAAAATATTTCAAATGTAGGATGTCATTTCTAAGAACTTTGTACACAATTTAATAAAGAATATATTCACTACACCATTTTTTTGCAATGCACTTAAACTACTATTAAAGATATTACAGCTGAAAGAAGTTCAACTGCAAACTATCAAAGAACAATATTTCTTTCTAAATTGAAAATACTGAATCCTCTCAAATTGAACAGATAGAATTTTAAAGCAAATTACTTTAACAGATTCATATTCATATGTGATAAATTTATACCCCACATTTAGTGAATAAAATCCACTGGGGCATGCAATTGACACAATGTGAAACTTACCAAAAAGGCATTTTGACAATAATATGGGAGATTACAAGAGTACTCAGAGAGTGTTCCACTAAAAATGAAAGAAATAAAACTCTTTTCTTATTATACACCCTTCAATATAGACATCAATATTTCAATAGGCATCAATATTTCAACCAGTATGAATTCCATTACCACTATTTTATAGTCAATTTGAGATATATGGAGTCTCTCATAAACCACAGAGGAAGACAGCAACAGTCCTAAGGCTAGAATTCTGTTTCCACTCTGTTGATTAAATACTATATTTCTACCGTTCCCTAACTGGACACTATCAGTTTTAACATGCCTAAATAATTATCAGTAAAGGAATAAAGCCAACATTACAGATATTCAATAGGCAGAAAATACAACAAGATACTCTGAGGAGTCTAAAAAGTATAAGAGTAGTGGGAAATATACAAGGAAAAATAGGGAGTTTCATTTCACTGGTTTAGTGGATGCTTCCTAGTTTCATGATAATCTTCAAAAGAGCCCAAGAACTCCCCCAAAGCATTTTAACTTCCTTATTAAAAACTGAAGATCCCTGTTTTCTTCACTCCAGACTACTAAAGCAAAATAAAACCAACAGCATTGGGAAGAAATTAACTACCATATAAAAGAATGAATATTGCAAATACTTCATTGAAAGTGAACTGATTCTTCCCCACCAAATGTTTCAGTGTGCTTTTTATCTCGGTGATGGAGGTTTTCCAAACCAAGATTTCCTACTTTGTACTTAAGTAATGTGATTTTCATTTTATTTTTAAGTACCTTCCTAAGGGTCATGACTGCAACTATGGAAACCTTTAAGTATAATATTTATTATTATTTATTTTTACTAAACTACATAGTAAAATCAAAATCTAAGATAAGATTCAATCTATTTTTAAAGCATATAACAAAGTTTTTGCTTTTACAGCTACTTCATTTTAGTGTTTTGATCATTACAAACTCTGTCATTGAACAAAATAAAGGCTTTGCTTTAACAGGGCATGACTGTTACTCTTTTTAGCTCTTTGCAACACTTAAACTATTCCATCCATATTTCATGTTTATTATTTTTTTAAAAAACTTTAAACTATGTCAGTAATGGTTCATTTGGTCATTTAATGAAACTATGTCTAGTGTTACAATTATGGAACATTATCAGCGCCATTGTCTACTCTTTACTTTCCTTCTCTAGCCAGCATCATATATTTTTTAAATGTTTTCACACTGCATGATCAACAATATCCAATTTCAATTTCTTCTCAACCATTCTGTTTGGACTCTTTCCATAAAACTGAAAATTCATATCTTCATGCATATCAACATCTAAGAGTTTTTAACAAAACAGAGAGGAATTGCTATGCTCTGACTCCTCTGTGTTGTAACTCCATCCTCCCCCCGCCCCCTCAAAAAATTACAGTCATGCTTAATTGAAACCTAGGATAGGTATAAAGCCCTTATTCTTAAATACACTCATCTGAGATTGTTCTGAAAGGGTCTCATTATAATTCACTATTAATAGATAGTATTGGAAAACAAGCCTTTGAACAGTTCTTTCTAAAATCTCATTGGTAGTATCTGTGGGCGTCCTGGAACCAATCCCCCTTGGATACCAAGTGATGACTGTCCCTCTCTCCCAGTAGCAAGGCCCCATGCCATCCCCACAATTCCATGAAACAGCCAGTGCCTTTTGTTCTGGGCTCCCTCAAGAGGGAGATGACCCCCATGTCTGTGTTGATCCACTTGACTCTTAACTGGGTGCTGATCCATGGGGAAATAGAAAAGGGCACTTCTAAACCTTCTCTGGTTTTAGGCACTTGCTTATACCAGTGCAGTAAGTGATTAAAGGCTTGACTCTAATTTTGGGCTGTTGCTTTGACTGACAGCTCTGACACCTGATGGCTGGGCTCCCTGAACTGCACTGACATCATCTAACTGACTTGACCACTTGTATTTCTTAGCACCATAATATGTTCATTCTTGAGACGGTTTCATCTTCACTGAGCCTCTAACCCACTGTTTCTGAGCCTTTTCTGAGTGATTATCTGTTGATTGTCATTCCCCTCCTAACAGAAAAAGCACACCTCCGAGCAAAATTATGCATACAATGTTAGGGATTTTAGGATTTGTAAATTCAATTTGCCTCTATATTGCATATTCTTTTAACTGCAATAAGTAAACATTTCAAGATACCAGTAGAAAGAAATTAATCCAAAACATTTAATTGTCCCTTGCTAAACAACATTCACAGATGACCTGGAATTCTTCCAGTTCTTTATTAAAGGTAAATATTCTGTGACTCAAAATTCCATAGTCCTAGGCTGCCATGGTGTTCAAAACAGACACAACCAAGACTTTGAGACAAGAACCTCAGACAGAACCAAAGAGGAAAAATGTATTACCTCCTCCAGTTATATGCCAGTCATTATTTTCTTAATATTATTTGAGGGTGATTCACTGATTACAACTGATTATAAATGCCTTAGTTCAGTTAAAGAAATATGAGTGAGATTCCTGTTTTCTCTAGTAAAAAATTGTTTTTTGACAAAGGGAATTCTCAAAGAAATTTTGTCCACTTCATCTTTTCTCTTTCCTCCGTGCAATGTGTACATTTTATGTCCTGCTTGCTATGTATGGTTCAATAGCCATAATGTGTTACTGAATATCCAAGAGAAAATAAAAGAACAAAAATTGCATGGTAATACCACAGTATGGAGGATTATGGATCTCTGGAAGCCCATCCATGGATGGAGTTCACTAAATCAAAGTCAAAATCACTGTTCAAAGCTTTCTAGCTTAAGTTTTCCAAAATATAGTTTTTTGAACATTAGTCATTTAAAAGTATATACACATATAAATGTAAATAAGAAGAGCAATATGAAGAGCTGTGTGTTTGGAAAATGTCATTATAGCTCCATCTTGGAGATTCACAACACATATGAGTACACTAAAGGCTCTTCAGTCATATGTTTTAATGCCAAATTGGTCGACCACCACCACAATCAATTTCAGAACAATTCCATCACTCTAGAAGGAAACCATTGATCTACTTTCTGTTTGTATAGATTTGCCCATTCTTCACATTTCATATAAATAGAATCATATAATATGTTGTATCCTATAATTGCCTTCTTTCTTTAGTGTAATATTTTCAAGATTCATCCTGTTGTACCATGTACCAATTTGCACCACTGTTCCAGAGCGGGGATGGGGAAGTGTGAGAACCTGTGTCCTCTTGGTTTGTCTCTCTTGGATCGGCACATCCACCCTATAAGTGAAGTAGGGCAAAGGTAAATAGGACCCAATATTCTTGGCCTTGCCCTCTCCCCAAAATTGGGGTTGGGTGGAGGAAACGATCCTCAGACCTCTCAGTTGCACTCACTTGATAATGAGTCTCTATAACATGGAACTAGGGGAAGAGAATTTAAAATGTTGGCCACCTGTGCCTCCCAAGGTGAAACCATAGCACTTGAGGGGGAGATTTAGGGGAGGGGAGCCCTATCTTCTTGACCACACTCACTCAGACTAGAGCTTCTGTCACGCTGAGGTGGGTGGGTTTGGAAGGAGTGTCGTGGTTCAAGTGCCATAGACTCGCACTGTTCTCACAGAGATTTAGTCGACTTTCTTCAATAAATGTTTTGTTGTTCACTATATGTTCTTTGGGAAAATTCCACAGACATTAAATAGTTGACTTTTTAAAATCAGTTTCACCAATTATGGTTGCTTACTGGGGATAAGGTCCATGAAGTTCCTTCCTCAGACTACCATTCTGGAAATTGTCCCTATATCTACATTTTTGACCACTGAAAAAATGTGGTTCACAATTTTTTTTTAATGTAATCTAAAAGTGATCACTCTTTGGGCATAGTGAAATTCTTCATTGAACGCCTTTGTATGAGGGCTTCATTTGATTAATGCCTTATTGTCATTTCTCTCACATTGACTTACAGTATTACTAAACAAAATCAGTTGCTTTATGACAGAAAAAATGTAAAACCAGTTCAATCTTCTGAATTTTTAACAATTACATTTTTCTAGGTTTCAAATGGTAGTCATCATAATAGCCACAGATTGTAAGAATTCCAAATCTATCATTTTATATTCAAAAAAATTCTTTTGGATTAATAGTATATTTCTGGTGCAGGTTCTTTCCTTAATGAATATATAATTCTGATATATATATGTATATAAAATATGTATGTAATCTGTATCTATATATAGGATTTTAAGTCCATACCAAAAAACAGCAATTCATAATGAATCAGTTTATTAGAAAATCAACAAGTATCTATCATTATCTGTCATGTACTCAGCAACATGCTATAGGAAACACAAGACTTATTAAGTATAAGTTTACCATTAGGGAGATAACCTAACTGAAGAGAAAATACAAATGTGTATATTTCAGGGAAAAAAAAATCTTGCCAGTCATTTCTGTTATGTTCTTCTGTACAACTCAGTTTTCCCTTTCCAGACCAACTATCTCAAGCCTCTGACTACAGCACACTATTCTCATTTACAGAAAAAAATCAGAAATAAACTTCTGCTTACCAAAGGGGAAATGTGGAGGGGAAGGATAAATCAGGAGCTCGGGATTAACATACACACACTACTCTACGTAAGATAGACAACCAACAAGGACCTACTGTTATAGCACAGGGAACTCTACTCAATATTCTGTGATAACCTATATGAGAAAAGAATCTGAAAAAGAATGAATATGTGTATAACTGAATCACTTTGCTGTACACCGGTGAAACGAACACAATATTATAAATGAACTATACTCTAATAAAATTTTTTTTAAAAAGGAACTTGCTCACTGCCTCAGCCTGAAGCAAACTTCTAAACCAAGGCACTTGTGCACATAGTCCATTTAGAGATAACAGAGAGGGAACAGAAAAAATGAGGAAATGAAGAAAAACCCAAATAGGAGTATATTATAGAGTTCACTGCCATGGGCAACTGAGACTTGATCCTGCCTACAACCTTCTCAAAATTGTCCACCCTATGATTGAATAAGGTAATATTTATTCTTTGTTTCCCAACCCACAGTGGCTAAGGATTTCCCTTGGGCTTTTTAATGACTCCACATTTCAAGACTGATCTATGTGAAGGTGCTGTCCAGTAGGCTCCAGCCTGTGCCCATAGCTGTCAGAAAGTCAGAGTGGAAAGTGAAGAGTGACCATCTGAGATACTGTCAGTATGAATGGAACCCAAGCCCGCACATAACTCTGCCAAATCTATGGCCAGATTGGAGTTAATGACTACACAGTGAGAGCTGAGGGCAGCAGAGGCATATGATATACATTCTATAATACTTAATAAATACTAGTTAAGCATTGTTAGATGAGAACTCCCTCTACAGAGTTACAACAAGATTTCCTCTTTTTATATCCACTCTTTCCTTATTTTCTCCTGAGTAAATACAGGCACTGTCCTTCTTGCTGTCGAACACTTAGCATTCCAGCCTCACCTTGGTTCCCATTCCCTTCTGTCATTCCTTAGGCAACTAAATAAAATCACTCATGAACTTATGAAGTACAAAGAAACCATAAAAGTTTAGATGTTAAGCTATATGCTTGTAATGTATAAATAAACTAGGATTTTAAGAAGGTCAGATATCTGTTTTAGTTTGAGGAGTCAGGGAAAGCTTAGAGGAGCACACCCTAATTAAACTGATACTATATTCACATATGCAAACAAATGAAAGAAAATGATCGCATGTTTGTAATGAATAGAATAGCAAATATAGAGATTCAGAAATGAATATGCCATATATAAAATATATGAGGTAATAAAGCCTGGAAATAAAGATATATACATATTGAGTAATAGTAAAATTGGATAAGGTAGAACCATATCATTAAAAAAAACCTCAAAAGTTTGGAAATTCTTAGAATATCTAGCTGTATGAATGAGAACAAGGATTCTGATCAAGAGAGGGGGATAATTAAAGTAGCCATGAATTAGGATGTATAATCAAATAAAATAGGTAAAATGGAGAGAAACTAGTAAAAGGAAAGCCAGATGTCAGGGTCTTGTGTTATGGACATACAGTTGTGATGGATGGTCAGGCAACTGGATTAAAACAGTTATTTCAAATAGGTTTTGCCATATTAGATATAGAAAATGAAGATACAGAAAATGAAGGATAAAGAAAATACAGGATGAATTAAATATGATTTCAAGAATGTTTACTCTGAGAAATAAATTAAAATTGTTAATTTTAGGGATCATTAAAATGAAAGGAAATTTGGAAAAGTAAGAAGAAAAAATAAGTTGGTACAAAACAGATTGAGAGCACCTGAGAGAACTTAATACCAACTCTATCCAGAATTTGGATATTCCTTATGAACTCACAACCCTATGAATCCTGGGAAACTGAGATCTGAGAATAAAATCACCTAATGTAAATGAGACATAGGTAGATTAAAAATAGCCACAAATCATTTATAGCTCATCTCTTTAAGAGCGGTTGTTGGTCCCTATAACTTGAATGTTCACCTGGCTTTGTGACTAATTTTGACTAATTGAATGAGATAAAATTGTACAACTTCCAAGCCTAGGCCTTAAGAGGTTTGTGTCTTGCACCATTACCATGACTGAATATTGCCACAATATAGTTCAGCCAACAGCCAACACCCACTGCTACACATGTGAATGAGGCCATCACAGACTACCCAGCCCCAGTGGGTAAGCTCCATGCCTGCAACTCCATGAGTGAAACAAGGTAAGACCAGCAGGAGGACAGACCATCACAAGCAAAAAATAAAAGTTTTATAATAAGGCACTAAATTTTGGTGGAGTTATTACACACTAATAGAAAACTGATTAAGCATCCCCAAAAGTGGAGTGACACTTAAATAAAAACCAAAAACATATGGCATTGGCTTTGGGTCCAAGGAGCAGAGGCTAGGAAGGTGGCAGTCAAACTTATGGTAGAGGCTGAAAATCAGAAAGGAAATTAAAATCTTGGCTTAGCTGTTTGGTTTGTTCACTTTGGCCTATTTTTCAGAGACATCACAAAATTATTACATTAATAATCAGAGGCAATGTAATTCATTTAAGGGTTTTTAAAAGAGACTGAAATTTATTTTCCAACTAGCATTGTTCCCTATGTTCTCTAGGGAAAATGAAAAATGGAGGACTGTCCAGGTAGCATGGAAGAAATGTCTCACATATGACAAACAGTCATCATAATCTGACCTTTTGAAGTCTGGTGATTTCCGCTTTCGGAGTTGCCCTCGGTATTTGATTATGAAATGTGCCATGATTGGTAAATAGAATTTTAAAATGTCAATATGTATGAAGAAATATACTGGTTAACTTATGGACCTTTGGTATTTTATTCCACATGTTTCTGGATAGAAAGTTTTTGAAATGCTAGCTCACAGCAGAGGTGAAGATAGGAAATAATGGATCATCATGTAAAAGCTGGTGGCTGCCTCCTGTGACGGTGATTAAGTGATTATTTCTGCTTGGAAATAATCTTTGTACAAAGAGGACTGTTTATACTATGAGGCTTGCGGTTTACCACAGACCTTATTTATTTTTATGGTGGGATTAATATGGCATTAAGGGCAAAGGGTGATTCTGAAAACAAATTTATGAGAGAACATTGTTTTACAGACCACCACAGCTCCCCAGAATTTGCAAAAACTAAAAGTAAATGAACCATTTTGATGATGGAAGATTATCCATACAGCAGACCCACTGGCCCTCCTCCCTTTGAGGGCAAATAGAAGAGCTGAACAAAATGTGAAATGAATTCATTGAAGATCATTACAGAGGTAAACTGATGATGAGGGTTTAACAGCTTCCCATTAGAAAAGGAAAATATTAGATAACTAATGAGGACCTACTGTATAGCACAGGGAACTCTACTCAATACCCCGTAATGACCTGTATGGGGAAAGAATCTAAAAAGGAGCGGATATATGTATATGTATAACTGAATCACTTTGCTGTACAACAGAAGCTAACACAACATTGTAAATCAACTATACTCCAATAAAACTTAATTTAAAAAATAGAGAAGGAAAATGACTCAGTCTGGTGAGATGGGGGATTACATTTTTATAGGTGCATTTTCTGTTTGTGTTTTGGGGGGGGTTGTTTTTTAACTTTATTTTACTGTGATAAGAACACTTAACATGCAATATCTCCTCTTAAGCTTGTACGTGTACACCACAGCATAACTGTAAGCACAATGCCATGCAGCAGATCTCTAGAACGTATTCATCTTGCTTAACTGAAACTTTACGCACGTTGATTAGCAAGTCTTCACTCCTCCTCCCCCTAGCCCCTGGCAACCACCATTCCACCCTTTGATTCTATAAATCTGACTATTTTACATACTTCATATAAGTGAAATCATGCAGTATTTATCCTTTTGTGTGACTGGATTATTTCACTGAGTGTAATGTCTTCTAGGTTCATCCATGTTGCTACACAATGTGGAACTTTTTAAAAGCTGAATCATTTTCCATTGTATGTGCATACCATTTTCTTTATCCATTCATCACTCAGTGGAAGTTTAGGTTGCTTTCATGTCTTGGCTACTGGGATAGTGCTGCAATGAATACAGGAGGATTAATATCTCTTCAAAATCCTGCTTTCAATTCTTCTGACACATCCCCAGAAGTGGGATTGCTGGATCATATGGTCACCCTATTTTTAGATTTTTAGGAACTCCCACACCGTTTTCCACAGCAATTACCCCAGTTTGCATTCCCACCAGCTGTGCACAAAGGTTCCAGTTTCTCCACATCCTCCCCAGCACGTCTTTTGATATTTTTGGTAATAGTCATACTGAGAGATGTGAGGTGATATCTCATTCTGGTTTTCATCTGCATTTCCCTGATGATTAGTGACAATGAGAATCTTTTCTCATACCTGATGGCCATAGGTATGTCTTCTTCAGAGAATTGTCTATTCAAGTCTTTGGCCCATTTTTGAACCCAGTTACCACGATTTTCATTGCTACTGAGTTGTAGGAGTTTCTTAAATATTTTGGAAATTGACGCCTTACCAGATGTATGGTTTGCAGATATTTTCTGCCACTCCTTAAGGCTGACATTTCACTCTGCCAATTGTTCCTCTTGCAGTGCAAGACTTTTTCGCTTGATGTGGTCTCTCTTTTCTAATTTTGCTTTTTGCTACCTGTGCTTTTGTTGCCATATCCATGAAATCGTTACCAAGACCAATGACATGAAGATTTTCACCTATGTTTTCTTCTAGGAGTTTTACAATTTCAGTCTTAAAATGAAGTTTTTTATCCATTTTGATTTGATTTTTGTGTGTGAAGTAAAATAAGAGTCCAATTTCATTAGTTTGCACACGGATATCCACTTTTCCCAACACCATTTGTTAAAAAGACTTTCCTTTTCTTATTGTGGATCGTTGGCACCCTTGTCAAAGAGTAATTGGCCATATATATGTAGATTTATTTCTAGGTTCACCATTCTGTTCCATTGATCTATATGCCTGTCATTATGCCAGTACTGTAGTGTTTTAATTACTGTAGTTTTGGGATACATTTTTAAATCAGGAAGTGTGATGCCTCTAGCTTTGTTCTTTCTCAAGATTTATTTGGCTATCTGTGGTCTTTTGTGGTCCCATATGAAGTTGAGTTATTTTTTCTATTCCTATAAAAATACCATTAAAATTTTGAGAGTTTACACTAAATTTGCAGATTGATTTCAGTAGTATGGGCATATAAATACTGTCTTCCAATCAATGAACACAGGATGTCTTTCAATTTGGTTGTATCTTCTTTCTTTCATCAATGCTTTGTACTTCTCAGTGTAAAAGTCTTTTGCCTGCTTATTAAAGTTTTTTCCTAAGTGTGTTATTTTTAGCGCTATTGTAAATGGCAGAAGAGTCATTCACCAAGAAGATAAAATGATTACAAACATACATATACACCCATGTTTTTCTCATTACGTGAATACCAAGCAACACAGTGAATACAGACTTATAAAGGAAATTGTTTCTTTTTAAAAATGAGGTGACAATGCTTTTATTTAATATACCCTGATCTTCCTTCTTGTGTCGGATCCTGGATCCCACTGTATTAAATCAGTCCTCTATCTTCTTCCAACCCCAAGAGGCTCAGTCATTGCACATTGTTAGCAACTTTATGTTGCAAAATTCTTAGAGGCCTGGGAACCTGTGGCTTTAAACAAAGCCATGATTAAGAAGTGCCTTCCAAGGATTAAATATGGAATTTCCACCTTGGACAGTTAATACATTGACTAGTTTACTGAGAGGATGAAAAGGCATAAGAAGGGAGAGTAAGGAGTTCTCTAAAAACATATTTAAGATAAATTAACAGTAGGATGTGAGGATTTGGAGAAAGCAGGTAAGAGTAAATTTCAAGCAAGAGGACACATTGAATGGATTCAAGGATTTAACGAATGCCTGTGATTTAGGATAAGAAGTGACAAATAGATGATAGATATAAGAAAGAACTCTGTGAATCATACAGACTGGTTTCTAATTCTGTAATCTCTAACTTGAGCTATCTTTAAAGTCACTTTTGCTGTTAGCCCAGTTAATCACAGGGAGCCAACATTAAAGCAGGTATTTTCAATGTATTTGATTTAAACACATGGGACTCCAGAAGGTTACTGCACTGTGTAATATAATGATATGGATACATTTTAAAGTGCCTCCCAGCCTTTCACACTTCTGTTTTCTTACTTCTTTGTTTTTATCAATCCATCAATTTATCTATCTCTGTATCTATCATGTAATCTTGTTTCAACCCAATGAATTATTTTGAGCCTGGAAAATTAATTGATTTGAACATGTTTACTTAAGTGCAAAGCCCAAAAAAAAGGAGAGAGAAGGTGCAAGACACCCTATTAGCTACCAGAGTTGAGAAGAGGAGAGAAAGAGGGAAAAAGGAAGGGGAGACACAGAGGAGGAAGTAGAGAAGAAAGAAAGGAAGAAAAGGAGGGAGAAAACCAAGAGCAAGTAAAAACTAACATGTCGTTTAAAAAAACAAAAGTTAAATTTTCTAATAGCTATTTGTAAGACTTTGGTTTAAATCTCAAAGTTGTAGACCCTAATCAGATTCTATAATACTCCAACACAAGGTTTTTATCTTTTCACCTAATACAGTGTTTGCAACTATTAAAACATGAATGTTTGTAGACTAACTGTGCACATCTAGTCCTCTTTGGAATAAACATTGGCATAATTCTAGTTGGTGCTGGTTTGCATTTATGTCTGAGTTGGACACATTTTATAAAAGGTAAATTTTTTGAAATGACTCTCAGTGTGGTCTTCTCTGTGGTGGAGATGAAACTTGTAAAAGGTAAACTGGATTTTGTTGCAACTCGCTGTTGGTTTATGTAATTTATTTTTCCTTTTTAAATTTCTTGACCCAAAGCTTATTTCCAGAAGCATTCTCTTGGTTCTGGGCCTTTCCTCACAGGACTCCACTTATCTGTCATATCACACACACACAAAAAGGTTATGCCCCAGGAAATGAAAAATTTATGAAAGAGATAAACTGCAGTGGGGCTGGACACCTCCCTCCTTTTAGATCAGCCCTCCACACAAACCTGTTTTTTGGGGTACTTTGTGCTCTATTAACAGTCAAACTATCCCTTATTCTTAGTGCTGTTTTGTAACCATGACAGTAATTTTTGTTGCCATACTGTCTATAGGCCAATACTTATCTGCTAGGCCTGAAAGGTGTTTGAAGAAAGGAGCAAAGATGTGTTGCTAAAACCAGAAAAAAAAATTGGCCAAACTCTCTGCAAGTGTTCTCTGCTAACCACGGCCTGCTGTTTCTTTTCATTGGTCTCTGGTTGCTTCTGGGCTGAACTCTATTTAATTTTAGAAACCGCCTATTAGGAATAAATGGAAATGAAATTCCTCTCCTCAAGGATGGATGGGTTTCCCTAAAATTCTTAGATTTGAACCTCCTCAAAGAACTACAAACAACGTTGAAATTCTTAAGATAAATCTTTCAATCGTGACTACTTACAAATACAGTTGATCCTTGAACAACAGTGATTTGAACTGTGCTGGTCCACTTACACCCATTTTTTTGTTTTGGGGGGTTTTTTTTGCACTAAATACTTACTACAGAATCCACGGTTGGTTGGATCCATACGTGCAGAACCTCCATATTGAAGGCAACTGTAAAGTCATACTCAGATTTTTGACTCTAAGGAGGGCTGGCACCCCAACCCCTATGTTGTTCAAGGGTCATCTGTAGATAAATGTTGATGATAAGCCTGAGATGAAAAATCAAGAAATAGGTGATGTCAGGGGACTCATACTTTATTCTATCAGGCCGATTCAGTGTCTCTGTGGTCGTTGCCTGTGCCTGAGAATGCACTCCAACTGCTATACATGGGAAGCATCCTCTGGTCTCCAGTGAAGACACTACATATTCATTCTCATTTAGAGAATACCTCTCACTTGATTCACTCAGATGCCACAGAGTCCAGTAGAATGTAAAGGGGACAAACAAAGTAATGCCATGACTCTCTCTCTCTCTCTCTCTCTCTCTCTCACTATCCTAAATTTAGTGAGCTAGCTTTGTGTGCTGTCCCTGGACTTCCCTGATCCCGAGGCACTCAATTCTTGCTCAGTCTCTCCAAAGAAGATAACCAAATAGAGGGTCGAACTAGAAATCACTTTTCTGCTAGTCAATCTTTGTTGCTTTTTTTTTTCCCAGAAATTTATCAATATGGAGAATAAAATGAACGTTAAGAAGTTCTCAAACTTTCTCCAGAGTGCTTCTGTCTCACAGGAAACATTGGATACAGCTAGCCTTCCAATCATGTCATCTACACTCCAGATTTTTCTGGGAAAATGTAGACGCTGTATTGTGTAATATAGGATGTGGACTAAGTATAAGGGATCAAAAGAAAGTTCATGGTAGGGAAAGTTTTCATGAACGAGGTGGGATTTGAACTAAGCAATGTATATTTTAAGTTATACTGGATTATAGGTGCTGCTGAAGGCAGAGAAAATGAGTGGTTCTCAATGGAAGATGATAATTTTAGATTTTGACATATTATTTTAGGTAAGGGGTAATATTTCTTTTTGCAGAGATAGCCAAAGTCATTGGAAATAAGGAACTAGACTGCTAGTATGTGGATCTCAGAATTTTGAATTCTAATCATTCAGTGAAACAAATCAACAAACCATAGAAAGGTGAAATACCAAAATGTGGTCACATAAAATGTCACAGTATATTGGATACTGGATTTAAACAAACATTAGTAAACTGAGGAATTTAAGAACACAAAATAAATAAATACTCTTATCTGGGTACAAATGCCTCCATAGAATAATAGATTCTGTTCCTTTCCTGCCTTCAGAATCTCTGGCAATTTCCTCTCCTTGGCAAATTTTAACACTAGGGAAAAGGGATTCTAGGAAAAAGAGTTTCCAGCTTCCCCTCAGCATTGTCCCTGTGTGTCCTTATGGAGAACATTTCTTAAGGAACTAAGTCCTCTGGACCATCAGAGACCAAAGTTGTATTTCATTAGGTTTAAAAATAAGATGATAACTCTTGAAGACTATACTGTCAGGAATCATTTCTATCATTTGTTACTAGAAAGGTTTCTCTGTACACGAAGAGGAATGACTCATTTCTATCCCTTAGATCCTGGACTCAGTTCCTAGCTATGGGAGAAATAGAAGCACATATTGGTATATAAGATTCAGAAATAAACTTCTACCTATGGGATATAACCTGAGATACTTGCAAAGACTGAGGCATCAGAAGCCCATTCTACCATTCTACAAGACAGGATATGGGATCTATGGTAGGAGCGATGAATTCATTCCATGGGCCAACTGTTATACTTCATCTGCTCCACTATCATTTCCTTGTTCAGAAGAAATAACTACAGAGAATTTGTTGACAGTGAGTAAAGCAATCCTTAAAATCATGAAGGGTGTTTTTATCAGGGTCATTACATGGCAGTGAAAGCAAATGTATCTCCAGAATCAGTGTCTATTCCAAAAAGAACAAATTGTTTTCCTTTCGATGATGGAAGTGATCGAATGCAATCAAATTGTCACCAGGTGGCTGGCTTGTTCATTTGGGAGACATTACCATATTGGTGGCTCAATGACACTCTCTGTTGTTGACATGTTATTGTTGACATTGTTAATAGTTACAATCACATCATAGTAAGTAGAAGTCCATGTTGTTGAGTCCACAGATAATCGCCATGCCTGCTTCCATGGCCATTTGGTCCCTCAGGCCTTTTCAGCAACGACTGGAATGTCTGAGCACAGAAATTCACTGGCATCCACATAATGGACCACCTTGTCCACATGAAATTTGAGAGCCTGGTCAGCTGTGGTTGCCTTGGTGAACATTCATACAGGACAAAAACATTTTCAAACTTTGTGCCCACTCCAAGAGGTCTGCCCCAAACATCTTTGTCACCAGTTTTCCAATATTTTTCTTCCCGAGTCTGTGGCCACTCAGCCAAAACATTAGCCACTGCTCAAAACTCAGAGTGAATCTGACATTTTTCCAGGAAAAGTAAATAAGCAGGTACATTTCCTGCAAGTTCTACTCCTTGGAAGATTTCCCTTCATCTTTGTTCTTCTGTATCATGCCCGACTGGGGATGATGCTATAGTCACTCATTTTAGGTGTTCCTGATGTATCATGTGGGACCATCTGCAACCCAAACGTAGGTTTTTTCTTCTTCAGACAACTTGCCATAGGAAATGCTTCATAAAGCCACAGTGTGCCTTCATAGAGGGTAGGCAGTCCTTCAAAGTATTGAAATAGATGCATGAGTCTAAGCTCCCTGCTTCTGTAAATAATTGTGCCTTCAGAATCTGTTCAAGCCCAGTATCATATATACCTCTTCCACTTAATGATGGAATGCTGCTGAAACCAACTGTCACCAACACGTTAAGTGCCAATAAATTTCCTCTTTCATATGCAACTGGTGGGGCAACTTGCTTCAGAATTCTAGAGCTTTCTATTGTTCTGATCCCAGTCAAAAAAATAAGCTTGAGGTTACTTGGTAAGTGGATTGCAGCAACATGCTGTTATGTATTTGTTATGTGTTGCCTCTAAAATCCAAAAGACATTGTGCTGTTTTCTTGGTGGCAGAAGTTTCCAGATATAGCCTCTTGCCATTTGCCTTATTGTGGTTATTTTTCCATGGCCCAAAGCAAAGAAAACCTTGAAACAGAGGGTCAGAGCCTGAATTTTCAGGGAGTTTTGTTTTCCATACTTAAGCAGGTATGTATCTCATTCAGATTTCTATGGCATTCAGTATATCAGGATGGTATCATTAATAGAGTGGACCAAGATGATGTCTTGTGAGATGATAAGATCAGAGAGATCCCTACTTATTACTTTTTGAAAGAGAGCAGGGGACTTGATATATCCCTGAGGAAAGCAACACAACTCTTATTTTTCCTTTTCTAAGTGAACTCAAATGGGTCTTCTTGTCTATATTTACAGGTAATGCATTAAAAGCATTCACTAGATGATTAGTTGATGACCAGATACCAGGGGCTGTCTTTATATCCCCTAGAAAAATCATGGCATCTAAGATAGCAGCTGATTGGAGTCTTCAGCTGGATGAGTTTATGATAATACACCATTATTTCAAAACCCATCCTAGATACCTTATGCTTAGTCTGGGTTAGTTGCTACTTTTTAATCTGTGATATCATCATGCTTTGTATTCCTGTCATGTCACTTACTCCATTTATTAGGTTATCTCACCAGACCATGAACTCCTTGACATAAGAACATATGCCTTATCTGTATTTTCTATGTTCCTGAAACATAGTAAGTATTTAAAATCCTTGGTGGATTTTAATTTGACAAAAATTTTGTCAAGTGTGTTTTACTAGTGAAAATGTCTGTTTTAAGATTGCTCAGGGAATATAGCCAATATTTTATGACAAGTATGAATGGAGTATAATCTATAAAAATTTTGAGTCACTATGTTGTACACGTGAAACTAATATAATACTGTAAACCAACTATACCTCAATTAAAAAGTATAATAAAGAAAAAAATTTCTGTAAAATGTGTAAGTAAATGAAATGTTTTATAAAATATCTCCAATATGTCAGAATTTTAACTATATTAAGACCTTTAAAAAGTCTATACCTTTAGAGTATGAGTATATATAACATTGAGACAAAATGCTGACTGAATTATATTTGCTTTTGGGTTTTCCAAATAATTGGAATAATTCCATAAATAATGCATTTTTAAACATATTTGAAAACTGAGGGAAGAAATGTTTAGAAGTCTTTAGAAACCTCTAAGTGTCTGGGAGTCAAGTGATACATTACTATTCCTGTAACTTTAAACCTATTTTAGATATATTCAGGTACTAAAAGCCCTTTTCATAGCATCTAAATTATATCTAGGTAATTATATCTAGGTAATACTTTGAATTAGTAGCCTCTGGCCCACTAATGACTTCAACCATATATACAAGTCCTTAAAACACTAGTATAAGAAAATAAACTATATCTCAAAATATTCAAACAATGGTAGTCACCAAAAATATGCATAATTTTATAATGTTTGTACATAAATGTCATTATATATATATATATATATATACACACACACACATACATACACAACCAAGGGTGGTGATTATGCTCCTCCTCCAAAAATTTTACTTATAAAATGATGGATATGGCCACAGTTCATAGTAATCTAATTTTCAAGCATCAACACAAAATCTATTTTTAATATCAAGAAGACTGAAACTTATTAAGAATACTGACGTAAGCATATGTTCGTGTTAATTTATTTGAATTATATATAAATATAATGCCACATTCTAGAAGTATGTTATTATATCATGTTTTAAAATAGATTCTATCTGTCTATCTGTTCTATTTATCTATCATCTTTCAATCACTCTACTACACAAAAGATAACTTTTTACAAGCATAATAAGTTTTAAACCTAATAGACTAATTTATCAAGCTGTCCAAGTTCACATGAGACTATGTGGTCTGAGATTATGCTCTCAATCTTTTCACTCCTCATTTATCAGCTGTACTGTCTTACTGATGGAATCTAGAATCATTTTGAAGTCAAACTTGAATTCAAATTTGAAATTAAAAAAAATGCTTCCCAGCAACCTAGTAAAATAATAGCATCATATGAAGAACAATTTGAGATTATCCCAATTTGTTTTATAATTTTCATGCACATAGTCTTGTAAAGCCCATATTCACTGTATGGTCTAAAGGTTACTGTGTGATCTAATGGTCAAGCACAATGAACTTGAGATTTGGATTGAGACAAAATTGAGTATAAAGTCTGGCTTTCTTTAAAAGCTGTATGACTCTGGGCAACATATTCAATTTCTATGGATCTCGTATTTTAATTGTTAAAATTAAAATAAATATTATGCTGAACAAAATTGGATCAAGTGAAGTTATACATGTTAAGCAGTTAGCACAATATCCAGCACATAATAAATGCTTAATAAATTTAGCTTTCATCATACTCTTTACTAGGCACTCTTTTAGGTACATTCACATACTTTCAAAACCTCTCATCATTATTAATATCAAAATGAGACATAAAATCCATAATATTTCATGCATGTTCTGTGCATATTACACTAAATGTGGCCAAATGAACATAAGGAGAAATGGAAGAGAAAAATAAGTTACTTTTAATCTAGAGAAGGGGGTAGAGTCCATTGCAGAGAATTGAGTGTGAATGGAAGAGAAATGGGCACCCTTTCAAATCCATGGCTGGTGATAACGGACAGCCATACAGATTAGTCCTGTTATTAGCACCAGGATGGGTGAACCACTCCTTCCCTTTTAAGAAGTCTCTCTGTGTTACAGGCCAACTACCTGATTCTTAGAATTCTCTAGTCAGTTGAAAGATTTGGAAACTGCACTAAGTACCCAATTTGTGTCATATAAGTTTGACTACTTACCCTTGATTGGGATCTATGATAGATTGTTCCATGCTGCAAACCTCTCTACAAAGGAAGTTCCCATTGTGCCTGTACATTTGGATAATTATTCCTCCTGTTGTGTACACTTGTTACTACATTAAAGGACATAGTTTCTATAGGGAAATACATAGCTCTATGATTTAATTAAGGACAGGTAATATTATCCTCAGTTTATAGAGTAGACATGTGAGTCTTAGAACCATTAAGTACCTTTCAGAAAAAATAAGTAGTAGATATAAACAAAGGCTGGCACCAAAAATGCCTTTAATATGATCTACTTTAAATAGGGTGAAATCTAGCTACTTTAATTGTAGAAAATGTTTAAGAATCCATGCATAAATGATACAAATATATCTTTTAAATCACTTTTTAAATAAATTTAAAGAAAAGTTTAATAACTTCTTTTAATTCTCTGCTTAATACTTCTTAGTGAAAAATTGCTACATATATACTTATTGGAGTCTAGTTATCCTTTTACTGTCACACTAGAAATGGGTCTAGGCATACAGCCAAAAATAAATCCAACTTTATAAACTCGTGGAAAAGGGCAGATTCCTGCCTTGATTCTTTTTTTCCAGACCAGGGTCCAGCTCTATCTCTTGAATTGTTCTGTAAGTTTATTTCAGTTCATAATTATTATCCTGTTTCGTGCCTGGCCTTTGTTAATTTGATAAGAAAGGGGAGAACCCAAAATAGCCTTTCTCAAAGAGTTTCAGGAAAAAAATCATTTCCCCAGTGGGTTAAACACACACACACACACACACACACACACACACACACACACACACACATGAGTCTGTGGTTAAATCAGTTTTGGAAACATTAGGTTAAAGTAAGTTCAAGAAATTTTGCCTACCCCAAGATAATGAAAATAAGTTCCCATGTTATTTTCTAGATCATTCATTTTTTTGCCTCTCATGGTTAGATGTACAATTGACCTTCAACTATGTAAAATAGTTTGACATATGATACAAGTTCCATTTTTCCCCAAAACTTTGCCCACAGCTATACAGTGCTGTTTATTATAAATCAAGTGTCCATATGTGTTAGGTTCTGTCTGTAGACTCTCTATTCTGTTCCTTTTGTTTGTACTATTCTCACATTGTCTTGATTATTGTAACTTCATTATAATTAGAGCAAGGCCTCTCACCTTACAGATGGTTGTCCATTTACATTTCCACTTAAAATTTAGAATAGGCTTATCAATTTCTACAAATACTCAAATACATAGGCTTACATTATTGGGGGAGTTTTTACTGGGTTGAATTGAATTTACTGATCAGTTTAGGGAGAATTGCCATCTTTAAAATATTGTCTTCTAATCTCTAATTGAGACATAATATTTCCATTTACTTAACTCTTCTTTAAATTTGTTTTATAATTTCAGTGAAGAGGTATTGAATAATTTAAGGATCATTTCTATATAGTCAGTATATTTTATGGTATTGATTTTAATAGATTAATACATATTCAATGATGCTGTAGGTATTATAAAGTTTCACAACTTTAATTTCTTAACTTGAAGGTATTATATAGAAATTCAAATGATTGCTTTTATATTGTCCTTTTACTCAGCAACTTTGTGAAAAAATGATTACTATATTTAATTAGATATCCTTTTAGATATTTTTTCTAATCCAGCCATATAACTTGCTTTTTAAGTAGATTCATGTTGCATTTACTTTATCTGGATCACATCTCTCTCTTTCTTAACATTTTCCTTTTGCTTATATATATAATCATTACAATAAAGGAAAAGGGCATGGTAGATAATGTCACATTATATATATCATATAATAATTAACATTTCCACCATCATTGAATACCTTAAAAGGTAATTTTTCTTCCTTCACCTTCTCCATTTTTTGGCTGAATATAAGTATACATAGAATTCTCAAAACTCTAAAATATTGGGTTGGCCAAAAAGTTCATGAAGTTTTAAGTAAAAATAAAAGACACATTTTTCATTTTCACCAAGAACTTTATTGAACAACGTATTCATTAATCCAATGGACTTCTGGACAACCCAATAGTAACTTATTGAAGGTACTTTTCAGTAAAAGAAATCTGAATGAGTATTGAATCAACTTTTACAAGGAACTTCAGCTCTTAAGGAATTCAAGGGATTTAGACTTTAACTTAGAATTTGAAGGTTGATAAAGAAATATGTTGGGGAAGACCAGAGTGCTTTTAATTAAGGTTGATCAGGGAAGGCAAAAAAAAAAAAGCAAACAAAAAAAACCCTAAATGAACATAATGGAAACTCAGTTCACAAAGAATGGAGAAATCTGGCCTTGTGAACTGGGATTCAGCAACTGGGTGTACAAATCGATGGGAGAGATGAAGACCTGACACAGGGTTTTTCCTACTCTGAAAGCCTTTCCAGAAATGGCAACCCTAACATGGTGTTTGTACTTTAAGAATAGGAGAACATGTGAGGGGCTTCCCTGGAGGTGCAGTGGTTGAGAGTCCGCCTGCTGATGCAGGGGACACGGGTTCGTGTCCCAGTCCGGGAAGATCCCACATGCCGCAGAGCGGCTGGGCCCATGAGCCATGGCTGCTGAGCCTGTGCGTCCGGAACCTGTGCTCCGCAATGGGAGAGGCCACGACAGTGAGAGGCCCGCATACCACAAAAAAAAAAAAAAAAAAAGCAGAACACGTGGGACTCAACCCAAAGAGCTATAAGATTCTCAAAAAATAAAGTATATAGATGGCATTGTTGTAGTGTTGAAGACATTCCTTCAATGAGTTATCACTTCTTGGAATTATTTTTGTCCTTAAACAAGGGACACTCTCTTTAGGGGAAAAGCAATTTTTTAGTGTACTGCTTTTAAAGTCATTGTTCTAAGACTGCTACCATCATGTCAGGTTAGACCACTCATACAATAATACATTTTTTAGTTTCAATCACACGATAAATTCCTGCTTGAGTTTAGTTTCAAGCAAAAGTTTATCCCGCTTTGTTTTTGTCTTACGTTCTATTTATTGTTGGGCCAAACTCTGACCATAATTTTATAAATAAGTGCATTTCACATTCTTACTAATATCTATCCTCTCTTCTTCTATAAGATGAGCTTTGTGTTTTTCAATTTACTATAGTTAGCCATGTTTTCATTTTAGTTGTTCTGTTAGACTCCCTCAAATTCTCATGTTAATGAATTTAAACTAAATGAATAAGTGTAAATATAATCAAATAAAGTTGTAAAAAAATTTTATAACAAAGTAAAAACAATTAAAATTTACTCCAAGAATACTGAATATGCTTATAAAAAGCAGCTTAAAATTATATGTGCCATATTTTATTGATAATCTCCCTCTGTTAAATATGTAGGGTTTTTCCTTACTTTTAACTTTTATAACAACCCTCCACTGATCATCTTGGTAATTATATATCAAGACAAAAAGTTAATCTCTAACGTAAATTGCTAAAATAAAATTGAAAATTCAAGAGACATTTGCAGCTTTAATTATCTTGATAAGTAACTTTCAAGTTCCCCTGCTGTACCAATTTATAGCAGAGAATAACATATACTTTATAGTTTAAGAGAAATATGGTAGATTAAGCAAATGTACTGTATAAAGTGTGGACACTTTAGAGTGTCTCCATCCTCTAAAGACACTATGGATTTGCAAATGATTCAGTTGAGGATAAACCCATAAATGTAGAAAGAACAAAATGGTGGAGGGTTAATATATTGGGGGTTCTATAATTTTTGTTAAAGTAAAAGCAGATGGAATCATACAGGTCATTCTGAAGGAGCACATAACTCCCAAATTCCAGATTATGGTAGATGGGAAATGAAAAAATAAGGGAGTCTGAATTGCACAGATGAAGCTCAGGAAGTCTTTCTGCTTGGATTGAGCAGGTATAATAACAGGAGTGAAAAACGTGGTGAAATACAAGGTGAAGCCATTTAAGTTCATCCTACATAGACCCACACATATGAGAGAGAAATGTATTGAATTGTGGGTATATTTCCAAAACAGTTAAATGAACACCTTAGAAAAAAATAACCCTGTTAGAATGTAAGTTATTATTTCATAATAAAGTGCTTCTAATTCTGAATTTCTGGGCGTCCCATTTGAAATATAGCTTTCCACCATTTCAGTATGAAGGAAAGTTTGCCAGTCAACAAGCTCTGCTCCTGTACCACCTTATTAAACATCTTATTCAAAAGACAATGCGAGTGAAAAATTCTAGCCTGCATACTCAACAGCTGAGGAGAAAAGACATGTAGTTACTAACTGCACTAACTAATCTGATCATTTACTCCTTGATTAGAATGAAAAACTAAGGATTACTAGATTTACAAAGCAAATCAACAGCATGAAATGAGAAAAAAAGTCAAATACAAAAAAAAGGTGACCCCAGGAGGAAACAGATCATTCAAGGTGGAAGAAAATGTTTTAAAGTATAATATTTTTAGAAGAGTTCTAGATGATGCTTCTACAAAACAAGAGTCATGAATAGGACTGAATGAAAAATAACTCTCAAAAAAGAACCTTTGGAAATTAAGAATATATTGACAAAGTAAAAATAAAAATCAATAGGAGGATTAGAAGATAAACTTGAGGTATCCTTCCAGCACATATATATGAAAACATAAAAAGAGAAAGTCTATAACAGAAAATAAATTGGTCAACACTATTAATCTAGATAGCTTGTTATCTAATAAACAGGAGTGTCAAAACAGGAACATTAACGGAAAAATAGGGAAAAACTACTAAATAAGAAAAACTCCCAGAACAAGAGACCTGTCTCCAGATTTAACAAAACCTGCTAACTTCTGAGCTCAATAAATAAATATTAATTCAAAGGCACATCACTGAGATGTTTCAGAAGACCAAGTATTAAAAGAGCATCCCAAAAGTATCCAGCACACTTTTTTTCTTAGTATTCGCTGAAGCAATTTATGTCATAATTATTTCATACTTTTAAATTAGCAATTTTGGATAATAAAATGGTAAAAATTATCTCAAAATTCTGAGACAATAATATTTTGACTTAAAATTTTATGTCCAGCCACGCTATAAATTGATGGAAATGGCAAAATAAAGCCTTTTGAGAAATTCAAGAAATCAGAAAATGTACCTCCCATATACCATTTTGGAGAAGGTTATGTGGGGTTATATTTACACAAAACAAAGTTTACAACCACAGAAGATGAATGTGGGATAAAAGAAATACTGGACTTACGGAAGAAGTCCAAAGTAAATGAATCTTTTTTATCTGGCCTAGGAATAATCAGGACAAGTGTGAACAAAAAACTCATAAGATAAATATTTTTCAGAAAGTAATGTACAAATTTAAGGCAAATTGAAATGTGCCATGAAGCTACTGATGGTGTATAAGAAGAGAGAATCTATTTGATATTGACAAAATACTGTTCTTTCCTGGGTAGCACAGGAATTGTGACACTAGACCCACATTGGAAGTATTATAAAGTCAAAAAGAATGAGTCAAGAGGAAGCTATGCATTTTTATTTCAATAATAGGGACTCAATATATTGAGAAGAGAACAAGAAATAAAAGTTGTATTATATTATTGAAAGTTTTAAGTAGGTACTCTAAATGTTTAGATAAATATAAACATCAAATTTAAGAGGAGAGATAATGGAGATGAAAGGTTAGTGGAACTGGATTTAACTACTGAATATGCCAGGTAAATGGAGTGATGTAGAAAAGCATGAAAGCACAATATTTTAAGGAACAGTGAGAAAAATCGATATGAATATCATTATGAAAATAATAGTTGGAGATGCAGTTTGAGAACTAAAATGAGACCTTATAGGAATGAAATGCTTTCTTCTTTAGAGTAAACTATTATTGTATGAGAAGTGAAAATCTTTGATTCCCTTAATCGCATGCTTCCTACCAAAGGAAATGAAATTAAATACTCATATGAACACATCATTTTTAAAAAAATATTTTTAAGCAGGAAATGAGTTCCCTCTAAAAAATTCAAGCCAATTGAATGTAAAGGAACCTTAATGGATGTAAGATAAAAAGACATTAGTGAAGATAGGAGAATACAGAAAATTCCTTTATTTATAGACAGAGTACAGAATTCGGAAAGTCCATGCATAAGTGAAGGACTTGGAAAAGTATTGCTGACTCAAATGCAGAAGTGCTAGAGTGTGGAGAAAGAGTAAGATGGGATTCTGTGATGAGCCATAGCAACAAATCCACCATTTAGAATAGAGGAACAACTCAAGGTCAGAGACAATGTTTCCAGACGTCAATTCAACTTGTCTTTAATCATTTTGCATACTTTGTGTGATGCAGAGTGAAAAACATCAAGGTTTTTTCCTCAATTAAATATTAGGTTAGAGTATTTCAATTAAACAGAGAATTCCTAAACCAACCTGATCAAGTTCTATATGGGAATATGCTACTTATTTTAATTAATGACTAATTTATGTTCAATGAGATTGATTATATGAAGTTACCTATAAATTATTTAAACATAATAAATGTAGATGGGCAAGATAACATTGCTGGAGAGATCTTGAACTTTCAATTTCCTTACACTTATGTGCCTAATACTGCAAACTTAAAATAGCCATAATGTCCTTTTTTTACTATTATGAATAAGTGAAACTGATTTTAATAACTAACTAAATTATCTCAATCAAATATTAAGTATCTAAAAAATGGCCTCTGCTAGATTATACCACTTATGTTGATTTGGTTAACTGCCGATACTGAAAGTATATTCTGCCTCATCTTTGTGTGACACTGGAAAGATCAGAATCTCTTTTGCTTTTCTTATTTGACTTTTAAGAGTAACATTACCTTTTAAAAAATATGGTATACTGACTTTTATGTTGTTAATATTGAATTCTATAGAATTATAAAGCTTTAAAATTGAATGTTAATAAATCATTTGCTCACAAACCTCAGTTCTCTGGCTCCCAAGAGAAAAACTGAACAATCTTAGGCCACTGCTTTATTTTTTACCAGTGGAAAAGAGATTGTTTCAACACCTCCATAGGGCATGCAGTAGACGCAGACTATGTCTCTTAGTCACAGACTGGGAGAAAATATTTGCAAATTATTTATCTGATAAAGCACTTGAATCTATAATATATATTTTAAAAGCTCTCAAAACTCAAAAGAAAATGATTCAGTTTAAAAATGGGCAAAAATTTGAACAGACGCTTCACCATGAAAAATATATAAATGGCAAAAAAAAAAAAGCCTAAAAAGATGCTCAACATCATTAGTCATAAGTGTAATGCAAATTAAAATGAAAGGAAATGCCACTACAAACCTAATTAGAATGACTAAAATGAAAAAGACTGAACACATCAAGTGCCTGGAAGAATGTGTACAAATGTGTATACATGGAACTCTCTTACACTGTAGTCGTACAAATACTTTGGAAAATAGTGTGCAGTTTCTTGAAAATTTAAATATATACCACCATAGGATCCAAGCACTACATTACTAAGTATTTATACAACAGAAAGAAGGCTTATGCTCATAGAAAGATTTGTACAAAATCATTCATAACATCTTTATTTGCAATAGCCAACTGGAAACAACCTAAATCCCCATCAACATGTAAATGGATAAATAAACTACAATATATCCATATAACAGAATAACACACAGCAATAAAAAGAAATAGATGACTGATATGCCCTATAGTACAATCTCAAAAATCACACTGAATGAAAAAAAGAAAAAAAAAGTATATGCTGTAAGAATCATAATGTAAAATTTTAGGAAATTAATGTACAGTGAGAGAAAGGAGATCAGTGTTTGCCTGGGGAAGGAGGGTAGGGGTGGGGAGCAGAGAGAGGGATTCCTTTCTTGTATTGTTATGTTCATTATCTAGATTATGGTGGTGACTTTATCCAAAACTTATTAAATTCTACATCTTAAATACATGCCGTTTATTACATGTCAACTATACCTGGATGATATTCTTAAAGATTAAGAAGAGCAAAGCTTAACTGAATAAAATCCAAGACTTACTTTGAAATGCATTCAAGAAATAGCAGATACAGGAATAGGTGTGTGTGTCTGTGTGTGTGTGTGTTGAAGAAAATATAGCACAATGTTAACTATAGAATTTCGGTGGTAGTAATATTTACTGATTCACTTTACATTTTTTAACTTTTCCATAAATTTGACATTTTTCATAATAATATGATGAGAAATTATGTTTAACCATTTAAAAACATATAAAAGGAAAGATTGTTTTCTGATACTTTTAAGTGAACATAACGATGATACCAAAAAATAGGAAAATATTCCTCACAAATAAAACCAGGCAAATATCTCCTCTGAATATGAAAGCAACCTAACTAAATCAAGTATTAGCAATTGCAATCCAGAAAAATTTTAAAGTAACAGTTCACTACCAAATAGGGTTTATTCCAGAAATGAGAACATAGCTTAATTTTTAGAAAATTGTTTGTTAAAAATTAAAGAAAAGGTCATACTATTATATACATGTATGCTGAAAGGCATTTAGCAAAATTCAACAACTCAAGATAAACCAGTGCTACAGAATCAAAACTTTCTTGACATGTTACATTCCAGAAGCCAGTATTATATATGAGAAATAGTAATTTTAACCAAAAAGACAAAAAACAAACAACAATAAAGTATGCTCCCACCACATAAATTTTTAGTATAAATACAATGCAACATTATTAAGAAGAGAAAATATAGTGATATTAATTTTTAAAATTTCTAAAAATTTGGAAGAGAAAAAGTAAAACTAGAAAAAAATTAATCTATATAACCATAACTATATATACTTTACACTAGGATAAATTCCAAATATATTAATGATTTAAGTGTAAATAATGAAAGATGAGAAATTATATCACTCCATAATTATGAAGAAATATCAACATGCCAAAAATTCCTGAAGCCCTAAACATTTAAAAAAATTAAATATATCTTTAAAATATTTCTGCATGCAAAACACATACACTCAAAAGATGAAAGACCAATTATAAAATGGGTAATAATATTTGCAATTCATAACACATAGTGAAAATGCCAATTTTCATGAATATCAGTGAGAAAGACAGAAACAGCCTAATTAAAAACTGGGCAAGTGATATAAAAATAGCTCTTAACGATATTAAATTATCTTAAAATAAGATAAATGCAAATTTAAGCTGCAACAAAATATAACTTTCACTTACCACACTGGCAAATACATGAAATTTTATCACACATTACATTAGTGACATAGTTTAAAAAGGAACTTAGTCACTTTCAAAGATGGTGTAAATTGTTCAACCCTTATATCAATACTTTTCAAAACTGCAAATGAATATGCATCTTGTTCCAGGTATTTTGCTTCTAGAAATTTGTCTCACACATATCATCATGCATATGGAAAATGTTCCATATACACAATTAATTAATCAAGAGCTTTTGTAACAGCAAAAGTTTGAAAACAACCATAAATATACACCAGTAATGAATTGTTTATAAAAGAAACACACATCCATATAATGGAATGTTACTCCAATGAAAATCAAGACAATTCTGTGAATAAATTGGTTTGGAATTAGTAACAAATATAACAAAAAAAGAGAAAATATATTTTACAAGTACTTCTGTTTTAAAAAATGGAAAATAATATACATCTGTAGTGGCACAAAATATCTGGGAGAGTAAAATAACAACAATAGTTACCTATTAAAATTATACAAACTTAGACATGAGTAATAAAGAAGTGAGGGATATCTTACTTTGGATCTCTTTATGCTGGTTTTAATGTTTGAACCATGTAAAAGTATGGATTAATCAAAACAACTCTTAATGTTCAAAAGAGAAGTCATTACTCCTATTCTTACAACAAGAAAAAGCTAAACATAAGGACAATCAGTGACTTTTCTAGGACACATCAGAAAAGCGGTCACAAAGCAAACTGGCGCTAAATTTCAAAAAACAGGAAAATCCAGAGTTACAACCAAAATCTGACTTGCTGGAGCAGAAGCTGCAGGAGCCATAAACAGGTAGGGACACTTAAATGGTAGTTTAGATGAATTGCTGAAGTCTGAGCATGGACCAGCATGATAGTGAGTAGCACCTAGGGATTGCAGTCCTAGGGACCTCCAAACCTTCTTGGGTTTTATCTATAGAATCCCCACCAGATTCTCATGGTGAAAAACCAAGAGAGACTCTGTAGCTTGGACAGAGGGAGGAAAAAGCAGTCATTCTGAAATATTCTCAGAACATTCTGCATAACAAAGGTTTACACTCAGGAGAAAATAATGTACCAAAACATTATCCCAACAGAGGGAAGCACATTTCTCCCACTCCATCCTCCTCTAGCCTCCTTGTTTTTACCTAAGGGGATGGGGGGCCAAAAATGAAATAAAATAACAGTTGTGAAGAGTACATGCCAGAAACACAGACCCAAGAAAAGGCTAAGATTTCACTGTAAAATTAAATTATATTCAATAGAATGCACCTGCTTTCCCAGACCTTACTACCACACCATTATATCAATAGTGGATTACAGATTAAAGAGTTGAAGATGCAGACTGTCTGCAGAGTACTTATGAAGACCCAATGGCAATAGTAGAGAAAGAAAGGGCACTAGAGGAATTTGAAGGCTCCAGCATCTACAGCTTCAGCAAACATTAAACATGGCCTAACTCCTAGCAGATTCACATAAAATCTCACACTGAACACAGATTTACCTCACTTTTTATTACCTGATACATAATGTCCAGCTTTTGACAACAATTGCAAGCCACACTAAAAGGCAAGAGAAGAATACAATCTGAAGAGACAAAGCAAAAACTTTCCTAATTGAGGAAAGTAATAAGATCTCAGAATGTCTACACAAAAATTGCTGAAAAGGATAAGTAAAACATGATTAGCTCCACAACAAGACAGATCATAATGAAATGACAGAATATCAAGAATCTTAGGTACAGGAAAGTACACATATCTTACAAGGGAAGAATAAGACGGACAGCTGACTTCTCAGCAGCCATAATAGTTGGAAGAAGATGACAAACTGGTATCTTTAAAGTGCTACAAGTAAACAACTGTCAAACTGATGTAATATAGCCAAATATATTTTTCAACAGTGAGAAAAAATACTATTTTTATTTTTATTATAAAGTGCTAAAACAGTGTACCACTCAAAGACCTTCTGGGAAAGAAATATGAGTAATGGATATACATCAGCAAGCAGAAGATAAAACCCAAAGGGGCTGGAAAAATATATTCTTGGATCTAATTAACTACAGAGTGTTAAAAGTAATACTCACATTTTCATGATGAAAAATTATGAACTCAACTTCAACAAAAATAATACAGGTGATGTGAGGGACCACAGTAAATAATGAACACCTTAATGGTAAGGTCTTATCCTTTCAGAAGTGAAAGAAACTTAATAACATCAAATTTTGTTAGAATTTTTAAAAGTTATATTTGTGGGTGAATTTAACGAGAACTGAAAATGCAAATTATACATCCAAGTTAAGAAAGGAGGGTTGAGAAAAAACAAGAACACCACCACCAAAGAGGAACTATTAAATAAAAGTAACCTTGGAAGGAGGAAAAAAGCCAAGAAAGAAAGACAATTAATTGGAACACAAAACAAGATACTAATAATACATTAAAACACTAAATTTTAGGGCTTCCCTGGTGGCGCAGTGGTTGAGAGTCCGCCTGCCGATGCAGGGGACACGGGTTCGTGCCCCGATCCCGGAAGATCCCACATGCCGCGGAGCGGCTGGGCCCGCGAGCCATGGCCGCGGAGCCTGTGTGTCCGGAGCCTGTGCTCCGCAACGGGAGAGGCCACAGCAGTGAGAGGCCCGCGTACAGCAAAAAAAAAAAAAAAAAAAAAAAAAAAAAAAAAAAAAACAAAAAACACTAAATTTTAAATTGCATTTTTTTCAAAATTTTAGCTATACATGATTTAAAAGGAAGACATATATTTCAAACAAAAGGACATAGAAAGGTTAAATATATCTGGAGATATAAGGAAATGACAGACATCTCAAGAGTTGGAAGCTGGCGTACCAATGAGTAAGGAACAAAAACGTTACCGGGTGTAAAGCATAAATAAGTATTAAGCATGTCACTGCATACATGAGGAATAAAGAACTAATCCAGCACACAGCCAGTGACCGCCATCTTGGGTTGTGGTGGTGTGCTCAGTGCTTCTCCACACAGGTGCCATGGTGTGTCCCCAATGCAGTTCTGAGCTGGGAAAGCCAATCTGATGTGTCAGGTGCAAGGCCTCTGCACACGGCCCCCTACAAAACCAACACCCTGAAGCTTCCGGGGTGGCTACATGAACTGCTGAGGTGGAGCTATGGAGCCCCAATCCCAAGTCGGCCACCATCCAAGGTCCAGAAACCTGATTCCTTTCTGACTTGGCCATCCTCCAGCTGTGTGGCTGAGAGGGTACTGGTGCTCCAGCCAGGTGTCAGGCCTGAGCTTCTGAGGTGGGAGAGCCGAGTTCAAGACAATGGACCAGCAGAGACCTGCCTTGCCATGTAATATCAATCGATGAGAGCTCTCCCAGAGATCTCCGTCTCAATGTTAAGACCCAGCTCCAATCAATGACCAGCAAGCTCCAGTGCTGGACACCCCATGACAAACAACTAGCAAGACAGGAACACAACCCTACACATTAGCAGAGAGGCTGCCTAAATTCATAATAAATTCACAGAAATCCCAAAACACACCACCAGATGTGGTCTTGCCCACCAGAAAGACAAGATCCACACTCATGCACCAGAACACAGGCATGAGTCCCCTCCACCAGGAAGCCTACACAACTCACTGAACCAACAACATTACCCACTGGGGGCAGACATCAAAAACAATGGGAACTATGAACCTGAAGCTTATGAAAAGGAGACTCCAAACACAGTAAGTTAAGCAAAATAAGAAGACAGAAAAATACGCAGTGGATGAAGGAGCAAAGTAAAAACACACCAGGCCAAACTAATGAAGAGGAAATAGGTAGTCTACCTGAAAAAGAATTCAGGGTAATGATATAAAAGATGATCCAAAATCTGGGAAAAAAAGTGGAGAAAATACAAGAAACGTTTAACAAGGACCTAGAAGAACTAAATAGCAAACAAAAAATGATGAACAACACAATAAAAGAAATTAAAAATTCTCTAGAAGGAATCAATAGCAGAATAACTGAGGCAGAAGAAAGGATAAGTGACCTGGAAGATAAAATAGTGGAAATAACTACCACAGAGCAGAATAAAGAAAAAAGAATGAAAAGAATTGAAGACAGTCTCAGAGACCTCTGGGACAACATTAAACCCAACAACATTCAAATTATAGGGGTCCCAGAAGAAGAAGAGAAAAAGAAAGGAACTGAGAAAATATTTGAAGCGATTATAGTTGAAAATGTCCCAAATATGGGAAAGGAAATAGTCAATCAAGTCCAGGAAGCACAGAGAGTCCCATACAGGATAAATCGAAGGAGAAACGCACCAAGACATATACTAATCAAATTACCAAAAATTAAATACAAAGAAAACATATTAAAAGCAGCAAGTAAAAGAAACAAATAACATACAAGGGAATCCCCATAAGGTTAAGAGCTGATCTTTCAGGAGAAACCGCAAACCACAAGGGAGTGGCAGGACATATTTAAAGTGATGAAAGGGAAAAACCTACAACCAAGATTACTCTAGCATCAAGGATTTCATTCAGATTCGAAGGAGAAATTAAAACCTTTACAGAAAAGCAAAAGCTAAGAGAAATCAGCACCACCAAACCAACTTTACCACAAATGCTAAAGGCACTTCTCTAGGCAAGAAACACAAGAGAAGGAAAAGACATACAAAACCAAACCCAAAACAATTAAGAAAATAGGTAATAGGAACATACATACATATCAATAATTACCTTAAATGTAAACGGATTAAATGATCCAACCAAAAGACACAGACTAGCTGAATGGATACAAAAATAAGACCTGTATATATGCTGTCTACAAGAGAACCACTTCAGACCTAGAGACACATACAGACTGAAAGTGAAGAGATGGAAAAAGATATTCCATGCAAATGGAAATCAAAAGAAATCTGGAGTAGCAATTCTCATATCAGACAAAATACACTTTAAAATAAAGACTATTACAAAAGACAAAGAAAGACACTATAAAATGATCAAGGGATCAATCCAAGAAGAAGATATAGCAATTGTAAATATTTATGCACCCAACATAAGAGCACCTCAATACATAAGGCAAATGCTAACAGCCATAAAAGGGGAAACTGACAGTAACACAATCAGAGTAGGGAACTTTAACACCCCACTTGAACCAATGGACAGCTCATCCAAAATGGAAATAAACAAGGAAACACAGCTTTAAATGACACATTAAACAACATGGACTTAATTGATATTTATAGGATATTCCATCCAAAAACAACAGAATACACTTTCTTCTCAAGTGCTCATGGAACATTCTCCAAGACAGATCATATCTTGGGTCACAAATGAAGCCTTGGTAAATTTAAGAAAATTGAAATCGTATCAAGTATCTTCTCCTACCACAACGCTCTGAGACTAGATATCAAATATGAAAAAAGAAACTGTAAAAAATACAAACACATGGAGATTAAGCAATACGCTACTAAATAACCAAGAGATCACTGAAGAAAACAAAGAGGAAATCAAAAAATACCTAGAAATTAATGACAATGAAAACACAATGATCCAAACCTATGACATGTAGCAAAAGCAGTTCTAAGAGGGAATTTTATAGCAATAAAACCCTACCTCAAGAAACAAGAAAAATCTAAAATAAATAACCTAACCTTACACCTAAAGCAATTAGAGAAAGAAGAACAACAACACCAACAACAAAACCAAAGTTAGCAGAAGGAAAGAAATCATAAAAATCAGATCAGAAATAAATGAAAAAGAAATGAAGGAAACAATAGCAAAGATCAATAAAACTAAAAGCTGGTTCTTTGAGAAGATAAACACAATTGATAAACCATTAGCCAGACTCATCAAGAAAAAAAGGGAAAATACTGAAATCAATAGAATTAAAAATGAAAAAGGAGAAGTAACAACTGACACAGCAGAAATACAAAGGATCATGAGAGATTACGACAAGGAAATATATGCCAATAAAATGGACTACCTGGAAGAAATTCTTAGAAAAACACAACCTTCTGAGACTGAACCAGGAAGAATTAGAAAAAAGAAACAGGCCAATCACAAGCACTGAAACTGACACTGTGATTAAAATCTTCCAACAAACAAAAGCCCAGGACCAGATGGCTTCACAGGTGAATTCTATCAAACATTCAGAGAAGACCTAACAACCTAACACCTATCCTTCTCAAACTATTCCAAAATATAGCAGAGGGAAGAACATACCCAAACTCATTCTACAAGCCTACCATCACCATACCAAAATGAGACAAAGATGTCACAAAAAAACTACAGACCAATATCACTGATGAAAATAGATGCAAAAATCCTCAACAAAATACTAGCAAAGAGAATCCAGCAGCATATTAAAAGGATCATACACCATGATCAAGGGGGATTTATCCCAGGGATGCAAGGATTCAATATATGCAAATTAATCAATGTGATACACCATATTAAAAAATTGAAGGAGAAAATCCATATGATCATCTCACTAGATGCAGAAAAAGCTTTTAACAAAATTCAACACCCATTTATGATAAAAATCCTGCAGAAAGTAGGCATAGAGGGAACTTTCCTCAACATAATAAAGACCATATATGACAAACCCACAGCCAACATCATACTCAATGGTGTAAAACTGAAACCATTTCCACTAAGATCAGGAAGAAGACAAGGTTACCTACTCTCACCATTATTATTCAACATAGTTATGGAAGTTTTAGCCACAGCAATCAGAGAAGAAAAAGAAATAAAAGGAATCCAAATTGAAAAGAAGAAGTAAAGATGTCACTGTTCACAGATGACATGATACTATACACAGAGAATCCTAAGGATGCTACCAGAAAACTACTAGAGCTAATCAATGAATTTGGTAAAGTAACAGGATACAAAACTAATGCACAGAAATCTCTTGCATTCCTATACACTAATGATGAAAAATCTGAAAGTGAAATTAAGAAAACACTCTTATTTACCACTGCAACAAAAAGAATAAAATATCTAGGAATAAACCTACCTAAGGAGACAAAAGACCTGTATGCAGCAAATTATAAGACACTCATGAAAGAAATTAAAGATGATACAAATAGATGGAGAGATATACCATGTTCTTGGATTGGAAGAATCAATATTGTGAAAATGACTCTACTACCCAAAGCAATCTACAGATTCAATGCAATCCCTATCAAGCTACCACTGGCATTTTTCACAGAACTAGAATAAAAAATTTCACAATTTGTATGGAAACACAAAAGACCCCGAATAGCCAAAGCAATCTTGAGAAAGAAAAATGGAGCTGGAGGAATCAGGCTCCCTGACTTCAGACTATACTACAAAGCTACAATAATCAAGACAAAAACAGAAATATAGATCAATGGAATCAGATAGAAAGCCCAGAGATAAACCCAAGCACCTACGGTCACCTTATCTTTGATAAAGGAGGCAAGAATATACAATGGAGAAAATTCTGCCTCTTCAATAAGTGGTGCTGGGAAAACTGGACAGCTACACATAGAAGAATGAAATTGGAACACTGCCTAACACCATAAACAAAATAAACTCAAAATTGATTAAAGACCTAAATGTTAGGCTGACACTATAAAACTCTTAGAGGAAAACATAGGCAGAACACTCTATGACATAAATCACAGCAAGATCCTTTTTGACCCACCTCCTAGAGAAATGGAAATAAAACCAAAAATAAACACATGGGAACTAATGAAACTTAAAGCATTTTCCCAGCAAAGGAAACCATAAACAAGACGAAAAGACAACCCTCAGAAAGGGAGAAAATACTTGCAAATGAAGCAACTGACAAAGGATTAATCTCCAAAATATAAAAACAGTTCATGCAGTTCAATATCAAAAAATCAAACACCCGATCCAAAAATGGGCAGAAGACCTAAATAGACATTTCTCCAAAGAAGATATACAGATTGACAACAAACACATGAAAGGATGCTCAACAGCACAAATCATTAGAGAAATGCAAATCAAAATTATAATGACGTATCACCACACACCAGTCAGAATGGCCATCATCACAAAATCTACAAACAATAAATGCCAGAGAGGATGTGGAGAGAAGGGAACCCTCTTGCACTGTTGGTTGGAATGTAAATTGATACAACCACTATGGAGAACAGTAGGGAGGTTCCTTAAAAAATTAAAAATAGAACTACCATATGATCCAGCAATTCCACTACTGGACATATACCCTGAGAAAACCATAATTCAAAAAGAGACATGTACCACAATGTTCATTGCAGCACTATTTACAATAGCCAGGACATGGAAGCAACCTAAGTGTCCACTGACAGATGAATAGATAAAGAAGATGTGGCACATATATACAATGGAATATTACTGAGCCATAAAAGGAATGAAGTTGAATTATTTGTAGTGAAGTGGATGGACCTAGAGTCTGTCATACAGAGTTAAGTAAGTCAGAAAGAGAAAAACAACTACCATATGCTAACACATATATATGGAATCTAAAAAAATTTTTAAAAGGTTCTGAAGAACCTAGGGGCAGGATAGGAATAAAGATGCAGACATAGAGAATGGACTTCAGGACACAAGGAGGCATAAGGGTAAGCTGGGACGAAGTGAGAGAGTGACATTGATATATATGCACTACCAAATGTAAAATAGATAGCTAGTGGGAAGCAGCCGCATAGCACAGGGAGATCAGCTAGGTGCTTTGTGACCACCTAGAGGGGTGGATAAGGAGGGTGGAAGGAAAATGCAAGAGGGAGCGGATATAGGGATATATAGAGATATAGGGATATATGTAAACGTATTCACTTTGTTATACAGCAGAGACTAACACACCATTTTAAAGCAATTACACTTCAATAAAGATGTTAAAAAATATATATAATCCACTAGAAGTACCACTATCATGAATGCTTATGTGCCCAAAAATGTAGTCTTATAACATTAAGGAAAAATTGACAAAAACATGAAGAAAAATGTACTAAAAATTCATAGTGGCCCCACATGAATATAGCCAAATGATCTTTTTCAAAGGAGTAAAGGCAATAAAATGGGAAAGGTAATGTTTTCAACAAAATGACTTGAACAACTGGACATCTGGATGCAAAAAAAAAGAAAGAAAATCTGGACACAGATTTTATACCCCTCACAAAAATTAATTCAAAACAGACCACAGATCTACATGGAAAACACAAAACTATAAAATTCTTGGAAGATAACACAGGAGAAAACCTAGATGACCGTCGGTATATCACTACCTATTTAGATACAACACCAAAGGTATGGTACTTGAAATAAATAATTGTTAAGTGGGACTTCATTAAAATTGAAAAGTTACTCTGTGAAATACAGTATCAACAGAATAAGCAGAGAAGCCAGAGGCAGGGATAAAATATTTGCAAAAGACACATCTGAGAAAGGACTGTTATTCAAAATATTCCAAGAACTCTTAAAACTCAACAATATGAAAACAACCCAATTTAAAAATGGGCCAAACACTTAACAGACACCTCACAAAAGAAAATATACACATGACAAATAAGCATATGAAAATATACTCCAAATCATGTCATCAGGGAAATTCAAATTAAAACAATGAGATACCATTAAACACCCACTTGAATGGCCCAAATCCAGAACACTGACAATACCACATACTGCTGAAGACGCGGAGCAACTTTCATACTTTGCCGTTTGGAATGTCAAAGGGTACAGCCATTTTGGAAGAAATGGGGAGAAAGCCAAAACCCAGAGAAATAAGAGGAACATTGAAATCACTTTTACCTTGAACCAGGCACAGCTGAACTTCAGTTTTAATGGATTTGTGAGGTAAACAGGACAGAAAATTTTTAAAAGTACCTTTTCCTGAAGATAGAGGCTTATAAGAGGAGTCCTTCACTGTTTGGCTGAATCAGAAGTAAATGTTCCTCAGGCAAATACAAAGGAAGCTGAGCTGTTCCTGAGCCAGAAAACCAGTTTCCCTGAGACTTGTACTCATAAGTCGGCTTTTGCAAATTGGCTTCTTGATTTGAAGCCTAAATCCCCAACACCTGGATGGTCGAAAGAACCTCACCATACATACCAAAATGCTAAGAGCCACAATCATGGTTAAATAGGTTAATATATCTCTCTAAGATAAACATACAAAAATTAGAAAAAACAGACAAAAGTCAGAAAAAGATTTAGATGGTTTGGAAAACAAGCTTAACTAATTAAATTTCTTCTCAGGAGGATGGCTTCTTCATCTATTTTCAAAGAGGCTTACTAGATATGAAACAAAGACAATGAGCAACACAAAGCAATGTAATTACAAGCACAGAAGGGTCACTGAATAGGTAGCAGCTGAAACAACACACCGCAGAGAGAGTCCACAAAGATTTCTGATCAAGATTGTAAGTCAATAATGCTTACCTTAAAAAAAAAATCAAAGTCAAGTTTGAAAATGTCTTCAGGGAACGTAAAAATAGAAAAAGTGACTTAATGGTTGGAAAAAAAGCACCAAATAGAACACATAGGAAGTCATTCTTTACATCTGATTTTTTTTTTCTCTTTTAAAAAATTTTCAGTAGTTTTTCTACGATGCGTCTGTCTAGGTATAGATTCTCTTGTAGTTTTTCTGACCTAAGATTTGTAAAGCTTCCTGAATGAGCAAACTGTTTTTTGTTAATTTTGGAAATTGTTGGTCCTTATGTCTTCAAATATTGCATCTTTCACAACCTCTCTCTACTCCTTTAGTAACATGCAATTTAGATTTTAGTATATGTGCTGCCGAAGCGAGCAGTGCAATTTAGATTTTAAACCATATCCCATACATACAGCTCTTATTCTTTGTAAAATATCTATTTTTCTTTCCATGCTCTAATCTGGGTATTTTGTTCTAATCTTTTTTCTAGTTTACTCGTTCTTTCTTCAGCTGTGCCTAATTTACCATTAAAACCATCATTGAACTATTAACTTCATTTTTCATTATAGAAATAATATCTGATATTTTGTATTTTTCATTTCCCTGGTGAAAGACTGCATAGTGCTATTTAATCCCTTGGATCTATTACAGTGATTTTTAAACTACTACTGATAAATCCAATATATGGGTCATCTGCATTTCTATTTTTATTAGGTATTTTTTTCCGGATGGATTTCCAACATATTTTAATGCCTGATTATGTTTAATTGAGAGTTACCGTTATTTATGGAAAAAAAAATAGAGCTCTTTTGGGGCTCAGGATGATGTTATTGTCTTCCACAGGGGATATACTTTAATTCTTATAGATGATCTTGCTACGAACAGATAAATTTAGTTAATTCAGAAAATGAGCTGTTAAGAAACAGGGCTTAAATTTTTAGGGTATGGGTTTGTTTCAAGTACTGCCTATGAGGTAGCTCTTTGGGTTCCAATCCCAAGTGTGGATTTTTTTTTTCTTATCAGACTACAAGTTTTTTCTTTTTCGATTTCTTATCAGGCTACAAACTCCTATTGTGGTTACCTTTTCCCAGTAAAATTTCCAAGAGCTCTGTTTAGGACCTCATATTCTCCCCACTGCTTTCAGCTAGCCATTTAGCTGATGTTTTTAAATAGCAAAATGACTAGAGGTGAAAACTGACATCAAATGTAAGGTTCACCTCTCTGGAATTCTCTTTTACCCATACTCTTGGCCTTGATACTCCTCCAGTGCCTCCAAATAGATACTCTTTATTTCATATTTTATCCAGCTATTCTAATTATTCACAATGAACAGGTTTATCCTAAATTGA
The DNA here is from genome assembly GCF_964341445.2 of Mesoplodon mirus. Taxonomy (NCBI): domain Eukaryota; kingdom Metazoa; phylum Chordata; class Mammalia; order Artiodactyla; family Ziphiidae; genus Mesoplodon; species Mesoplodon mirus. Next base: position 105,814,041 of record NC_138985.1, read on the forward strand.
CTAGTCTGACATTGCTACAAGCAAAACCCTTCAAGAGATTTCCTTTACGGATTGGATGCAGATTTATACCAATATTTCACCTATAATTCACTGGCAAGAATTTGGGCACATGGCCTCATATTGCTGCCATTAATGCTGGAAAATAATGACTCGAACTGACAGATATATTCCCAGCCAAAATCTGAAGGGAGAAGTCTATTACATCGTAAAAGAAGGATGGAGTAAATATTGAGAGACAATTAGAAGGCTCTGGTACATGTATTATACAATTTTCTTACTCATATTGTCCATTTTCTTTTGTTAGAATGTAATATTGGGGAGGTAGTATTTTTTCTTTTATGTATTTTGTTTTCATTTGTGTTGTGGTTGTAGTACATTGTATCCTATGTAACCAGAATATACTGGTACACGATAGGTGCTCAATAAATATTTGTGATGTGTGGAAGAACTTTCCAAGCATATTGCTAAATGCCAAAATGGAAATTCTTCTGTTTTTTTTGGAGAATGAGCTTCCACAATTTTAATAATGTTATAATATTAACATAAATTTAAGATATAATAAAATACTTTAATACTAGAAGCATCAACATTCTCTAACAAAGCCAGTGGAATATAGGAAAATATGTCACTTAATATTTTCTTTTTGACAAAACAATTTAACTTAATCAAACATTTTTTAAAATACAGTTGTCAGAACTACTAATTATATTTTTAATTACCCTTTGGACATACTCAAGAGTGTTAGTCTTCTTAAATGTAATACTCCAAAATAAAAGTTACACCGAAAAAAAAATATCTGATCAGTGTTTAAGTTTAATGAAGGAAAAAAAAGTCCCATTGGCTCATTTATTTACCATATTCTTGATTCATGTTGCTGTAGAAAATTTAAACCACTGAGGGAGCAGAAATTTCTTCCAAGGATATGAAGCAAAGTGAACAAAACTGTGAATAATTAACTATCCCTGAGATTGATGGTAGAGGGACATGGCAAAAAAAGTTTATAAATTAAGTGTATAGGGATGAAAAACTGAGGTATCCAAAATAAAACTGAAGCCAAATCTGTATCTTCAAACATTCAGGAAGAAGTACAGTGAACAAGCTGGCACTTGGGACCCTTTGCTGCAGTGCTTGCACCTGGACAAACGTCTCCTCAGCAACAAAATACAAAGAAAATATATGGGACTAAAAATAGCTGCGTACCTGCATAGTTGGGGCAATTTATGGACAACAAGATACAAAAAGACCAAAAGCCCAACTACCACTTCTGAAGAGCCAGGAGCAAAAGCAGGGTACTGAGCACGCCCCCTGCACTCAACACCACTAAAGGGGTGGGCAGACCACCGAAGCCACGCCTCTGGCCCAACCCCTGGACACATCCCTCCCCTCACCCCATATAAGGAACCAGCTCGCCCCACCTTGGGGAGCGAGCAAGGGAACCTGTTACTTGTTTTCACTCACTCCTGCTATAGCAGGGGCCCCAATAAAGCCTTGCCTGACTTTTCTTGTCTGGCCTCTTATCAATTTCTATTGATTAAGGAAGGCTAAGAACCCAGGTCGCTAACATTTCCACCTTTTCCGGCTTGGAAGATGAAGTTGGGGGGGGGGTCTTAAGCCAAGGAATGTGGTGGCTCCTAGAAGCTGAGAATAGTCTTCAGCTGATAGCCAGACTGATAGCTTGCTATCAGTCTTCAGCTGATAGCAAGAAAGCAGGGAGCTTTGTTCTATAGTCACAAGGATCTAAATTCTACTAACAACACAAACAAGCAAAGAAACTAATCCATCCTTAGAATCTCCAGAAAGGAATACTACTGACGCTTCCTTTTAGCCCTGTGGGACCCATACCAAATTTCAGACCAGCAGAAATGAAGATAAAAAATTTGTGTTGTGTAAAATCCTCATTCTGTTGTAATTTGTTACAGTAGCAATGAAAACCAACACCAAAGCTTATGGACCCCATCTCAGGAAACAGTAAAACATATCTATTTCAAATAAGTTATTACAAATGTGCTAAAAACACACATGTGCAAACACACACACACACACACTTGAAACACTTATGATTACTAAGTCCACTTCATCTTAAATTTAAGGTCCCTCATGAAAATCTTAGGAGTAAAAGTAATTGAAATTTAGAAGAGAAAATACCACTGGGGCTTTATATTTACGGAAATATAGTAAACACCACTATTCCCTCATTTCAATTTAATAGCAATCTTCAAGTGTATGCTTTATTAGTTTAACTATTATTAGATCATTTTCAAAGAGCTTGGGAAATGTATGTGTATGTAGAGTTCAAACTCTAGGTATCTGCTCTGTTGTACTTATATAAAACCAACACTAGGTTTTAAGGTTTTTATCCTCTAAAATAAAGCAAACTGTTATGGTAGGTTATAGTAGGTTTTATATAGCAGGCTTAATGTTCTCTGTATCTCTCCTGCCCTAGTTTTTAGGACAAAGCCAGCAAATTATAACTACCTGAGGGCTAGAAAGATTATTGTTGACACAAGACCAAAGAATAACTTAGTGTCATCATAAAATCACCCTGTGCAGCTATCATTAGGAAAAAAGAAACTATGTCTATGGTAAAATTATTCCATTATAAACTAAAATAATTTACATCAAAATAAAGTTAATGCCATCATTTTGGGTGTGAATTTTGGTCCTTACATTGCTCTCTAACAAATTATAACACTTTTAAGAGTGAAGAACCTCTGAAAGGGTCTGTGAGGTGGTTAGATAAAGGAGTATCCTGAATAAAGCACTATACAGCACCAAAATGGTACCTTATGATATTCATACAAGAAGGACCATATATAAAGGAGATGTACATTTCTTGACCGATTCCTTTCACAGCCATTTTCTAAATAATACTATAACAGAATGTGCTGTCTAGTTTTTGTGACAGTCTACATACTTATTCATAGAATTTATCAAGTTTTTGTTTTATTATGTATAAGAATCTGTCATTGGTGATGAGAAACAGCCAATTAAGACTTAAAAGCTGTTTCCACTGGGAATTCAAGGTCTATTTAGCAGTCTGGATTTTTATCCTTACTATGGTATAATAAATTCTAAACCTTCATCATATACATTTTATAGCAAGCATCAACGGTAAGTCTTAGTCAACAAATTCAAAAGTTGGCAAACTGTGGGCCATAGGCCAAATCCAGCAGACTGCCTGTTTTTGTAAATAAAATTTTTCCTGAAAACAGTCATGTATTATTTTTGTTGTTTTGTTTATTTGTTTGTTTTCATTATCTTGTCAACTGTCTTCTATGTCCATTGCATATTTTTAAATTGGGTCTTGTTTTCTTTTTTCTTTTTTAAAATTTTTATTTACATACTGTTTATGTTTATTGTTTATGGCATATTTTTTCACACTACAGTGACAGGGTTGAGTAGTTGTAATAGAGACTATGGCCCACAAAGTCTAAAATATTGGCCCTTTATAGAAAAGAAAAAGTTGACTACTGATGTAACTGAAGGTAACATTTGCATATAAACAAATAATATCAATAAAATATTAATAGCATATAATATTTCTATCATATAAAATATGATAGAAAAGAGATGTTAAGGTTTACCTAAGAGCAGGGACATTTTCCTAGAGGAGATAATGTTTCAATTAAGTCTTAAAGCATAGACTGAAGTCTACCAGCTGGATAAGGGGGGATAAGGCAATCCAAGCAGCAGAGTTCACCACACATGAAAGACATATTTATACACACACTCATACAAACACACACACACATAAACACACACACACATACATATTCAGCCTTAAAAAAATGTTACAGATCCTGCCATTTGCAACAACATTGATGAACCCGGAGGACATTATGCTCAGTGAAATGAGTCAGACACAGAAAGAAAAAAAAACTGCATGAACAACTTATATGTGAAATCTAAGTAACATCGAATATATAGAAGCAGAAAGGAGAATAGTGGTTACCAGGGGTGGGGAGGTGAGGGAAATGGGGATATGTTTGTCAAAGGTAACAAAGTGGCAGTTATATAGGATGAGTAATTCTAGAGATCTAATGCACAGCATGGTGACTACGGTTAATCATATTATATTGTATAGTGGAAATTTGTTAAAAGGGTAGATTTCAGATGCTCTCACCACACACACAAAAAAATTGTAATTATGTGAGGAAATGATATGTTAATTAGCTTGACTGTAGTAATCATTTCTTTATGTATATGTATATCCAATCATCATGGTGTATACTGTAATATAAATAATTTTTACTTAAAAATAATAACATTTTAATTTATATTTTAATTATTTTTTATTAGAGTATAGTTGCTTTACAATGTTGTGTTAGTTTCTACTGTATAGCAAAGTGAATCAGCTATACGTATACATATATCCCCTCTTTTTTTGAATTTCCTTCCCATTTAGGTCACCACAGAGCATTGAGTAGAGTTCCCTGAGCTATACAGTAGGTTCTCATTAGTCATCTATTTTACACATAGTATCAATAGTGTATATACATCATTCCCAATATCCCAATTCATCCCACCTCCCCTTTCCCCTCTTGGTGTCTATATGTTTGTTCTCTACATCTGTGTCTCTATTTCTGCTTTGCAAATAGGATCATTCAGACCATTTTTCTAGATTCTACATATATGCATTAATATAAAGTATTTGTTTTTCTCAATATAACATTTTTAAAAAGACACAGAACCCTCATGTTCATAACAGCATTATTTACAATAGCAAGGACATGCAAACAACCTACACATCCATCGATGGATGAATGGATAAAGAAATTGGGTTATATATACACAATAAAATATTATACAGCATAAAAAAGAAGGAAACCCTGCCATTTGCAACAACATGGATGGACATTGAGGACATTATGCCAAGTGAAATGAATCAGACAAAGACAAATACTACACATATATGTGGAATGAAAGTGGTCAAAGTTACAAATTTCCAGTTATAAGATAAATAAGTACTGGGAATAGTTAGGAAAAGCTGGTTAGGAATAGATAGGAAAAGATAGTTAACACTGCTGCATAGTATATTTGAAAGTTGTTGAGAGTAGATCCTAAGAGTCTTCACCACAAGGAAAAACAATTTTTCCTTTTTTTGTATCAATGTAAGATGATGGATGTTAACTAAACCTATTGTGGTAATCATATCAAAATATAAGGAAATCAAATCATTATGCTGTCCACCTTAAACAGTGCTGAATGTCAATTATATCTCAATGAAACCAGGAAAAAAAGAATTCTACCAAAGTTAAAACAAAAGATATAGCAATGTTGGAGATAGTGATTTATGCAAATAAATATAAGTATTCCATAAAATACATAAGAAGGAGTGGGAGAAGATGAGATGGAGAGACAGACTCAGGAAGAAAATGAAAGGTCATTGACGTCATGATTTGTTAAATAGTAGTTTTATGTTGTGTTTTATATCATTTCTCCATAGAATCAATTTGCAACATGAGCTGGAGATGACTATAATTGACAATAGGAACACAAATGAGGAGCATAACTCAATAATACACATGATAGATAGTAAATTACAGGGAGGGTGGAGAAGAGGAAAATGATTGAATGGATCTTTAGGATGAAGCATTTCCAGAACTTAGTAACTGACTAGAGACATGAGGTTGAATGAAGAGAAAATGAAGCTTTATAGTATCCAGTTCAGGCTAACAGATGCCACCAATCCTCACCTGAGATAGGAACAAAAGAAGAGGAGGCTATAAATGAAGGATAATATAAATCAGTCTTAGTTTGTGAAAGACCTCAGAGAATCTTTGATCCATTTAAGTCATTCTGAAATAATAGGTTATAGTTTTGTTCTGTTTTGTATGGATGTCTTCTGCTTTCAGTACCCATTTTCTAAGGATATTATTTGGTTTTCATTCTCATTTAGTTCATAATCACGTTATCAAGAGTTTAACTACAATTTGCATGGCTTTGTGTCTGTGTGTGAGTGGGAAATTTATTTTCCTGAACTTTTAGAAGGACGTGTGGCTCAGGTAGCTTTTCTAATTTGAAATAGCCCCCTTCACTATTTTTGTGTAAGAAGACATAGATAGATAGATATAGATATAGATATAGATATAGATGTAGTCATAGCTTATTTTCTGAGATTTATTGAGTCTGTTCCAGGTGAGTCTGGCCTCACTGTTATCACAATGTTCTCGTCCTTTCTATCATCCTTCTGCTTTTTCATTTTTGGCCATGCCTAAGAGTTTCTCCTCAACCTATAGACTTGTCCAAGAAGTTAGCCCTGGCTGATTAGCTTTGTAGGATCATAGGCACTCCATTGCACCAGCCTGTTCAGATCCTTCACACTCACCAACTTTTGGATTATACAAAATCCCTTTCAGTTGTAGCTGCTTTTCAGTAAATAACTATTGGATATTTTGAATGTTTCCTGATTCCAGATCTGTCATACTCCTTATTTCTTTCCTCTGCACAAAATTGATTCCATGCAGGTCTTACAAATGTTGAAGGCTTTTCACTATATGTCTGTATTTTGGGGTTCACTGGGATACCTTGTCAATTAGCTTTGTTGTAAATATCTACAATGCCTTTGAGTTGTTGCTTTTGCTAATTAGTTTCTATGTGTGCTTAATAAGAGGACTCTGGAACAATTCAAAACAATACCATTGCTGCCTTCTTCCCAGAATCTTCCACATATTGGTTTTTAATTATTTGATATTAATGTTGCTAGAGATGAAGTGAGAGCCATTCTACATTCATTGATCATTTAGATTTAACAAGAATTTTTCCATGTCTTCTAAGCAACACATAGTAACATAAGGAATAATTTAAGAGACAGGTAACTGAGTCTGGTTGTTTATATAACTTGGAGTTTAATGGCACAAACTCTGAAATTATGGAGTACTGAATTAAAAGGCCCTGATTTTATAACTCAGCTCAGAAGTCTATATGTGACTTAAAATTGTATATAAAACCACTATTGCATTTATTGAAGCTGTTATTCCTTGCAGAATAATTTAGGCTTGTCTTTTCCTTATGAGTACACACAATGCAACTGAATCTATGCTTTCCAACATATCTTGTTTCAGCAGTCCAAACAATATTAATAATCAGAACTTTGGGTTTATGTCTAATCAAGTGTACAGTAGGAGCTTTACAAAGTTTTTTCCTCTTCTCTGCCTACATTAGCTTCACCAGAGATAATTAAATTGTGTCATGTAAATGAAGAGGCAGAAACTAGAAAGGCAGGAAAACAGCAATTTATCCAGTCTGTTCTAGCAGCTCATGACTTTTAACAATGGGTAAGTAATGGGAAATACAGGAAAATTGAAAGAATAAGCAAAAGGCAATTTTCCAATAAAGTATTCATTAATATAGGAGAATTTATAGATATAACTAACTGTTTTTATTTACTAACATTTTAAATACATAAAATTGGCTTTCAGATTAAGATATTGGATTATGAAAAAACATGTAATAACTCTCCCCTGTCTTGAGACCTCATTTCGATATAAGAAAAAAAAAAGTTAAGGTATATGTAGTATCAGAAAATGAATAAAACAAGAAATTTCAACAAATTTATGAAATATAAAGTGAATAAATAAAGCAGAAGTTCCTGCTTAAAGAGAAAGTAGAAGATGAACTCAGCCTATTTTACATAAACTTGGAGAGGCTCTGAACACAAAGACAGAAGGTGAAAGAAAATTAGGAATCAGTGGGATTCAGAATACAGTGGGAATTATAACATCAGTGAAAAGTTCTTCTAGAAAGAGTTCATAAATGATCTAATGAGATAAAAAGAAAAAAGATGGTAGAACCCCAGAGTTATGTCCTCTTAACTCAAGTTTTGAGGGTCCCCCTAAAAATGCCTCAATTCCCAGACATCCATCTAAACTAAAGCACACCGAGTTCTCCATGGGCCTTCCAAGGATCACCAAGCATGTTAGGAAAGCCTGAAATATGAAAAAGTAAGGATAAGATTAAACAGAAATGCTTAGCAGAAAGAAGAGTGATAAATCAGGCAAAGAAAAGGCCTTTAATAATTTTCATGAGACATATTTGAAGCCATGACATTTCTATGAAATAAAATTAGGGTGTTCTATAGAAAAAGAGACAGAAACCTATACCAAGAAGAGAGACAGAAACAGAAAGAATAGAAAGGACATCAGTTTCATTAATGCTAAGATAGGGCAGTGCCTCAAGCTTCTCCATGAAAATAAAAATATAATTTATATATGTATAATTTTATTTCATTTTGAGGAATTGGCTCAAGCAATTGTAAGGGCTGGTGAGTCTGAACTATGTAAGGTAGGCTGGCCGACTGGAAACTCACATGGGAGGTGATGTTTTATACTGTAGGCAGAATTTCTTATTCTCTAGGGAAACCTCAGTTTTTGCTCTTAAGGCCTTCAAGGAATTACATGACGTCCACCTCATTATTGGAGGCAATCTCCTTTATTTAAAGTCCCTGATGATAGATATTAACCACATCTACAAAATGCCTTCACAGCAATACCTAGATTATTGTTTTGTAAATTAGCTGAGTACTGTAGCCTAGCCAAGTTGATACCTAAGATACTTAGACCAAATACTCTGCTGAATACAATAGAATGTGCTGGTTAAAATAGGGATCCTCTTTTCTTAAACACATCAAAATGATGACAGGATAATAAGAAATTACCAGACAAAATTCTAAGAGAAAATGGGTCATAAAGTATGTATGAAAAACACCAGAGCAACAAAAACAATTTTGCTCTGAGGACCAGCTGCCCATCCTGGCAGACTTGGGCTTTCCTTTGGGGGATCTTATATATGGGAATAACAGGAGCAAACAAATCCCTTCCTTATGTGGGCAACTCTTAGGAGAACTTTTCCATTTTAAGCTGGGTCTCGAACACAATCTACTCTCAGGGTTAAGATGAAACAGAAGTGAAATTGCTCCAACTTCATAGAAAGTGATAAGGACTCCTTGATGCTAGGTGGAGCAGAGTAGAAAAATAGGAAAGGAAAAATTCATCCTGGAAAAATTATGCTTATAAAAGAGTCATCATATAGATGTGCAAGCTGGGATCACATGTAAACCTTCTGAGAATCAAAAAGGATTTATCAGAATTTGATCATAATTGCACATACAAAGTTAAAGCAATCTATAAAATTTCTGGAAGATAACATAGGAGAATAAGTTTATGATCTTGAGGGAGGGAAGGATTTCTTAATCAAGACACAAAATAACACTAATAAGAAAGAAAAATATCAATATGTTCATCTACTTAAAATTAAGAATATCTATGCATCAGAGGACAGCGTGAAGTGAGTGAAAGATATGTACCAAATTTGGAGAAAATATACATAATAATATAACAAAAAAGGATGTATATGGAGATATATAAAGAACTCCTTTAAATCAAAAGGTAAAACACAGATGCCCTAATAGAAACATGAACCCCCAAAAAACATGATTATGCTTTTCACACACACAAAAAAAATCCAAATTGAAAAGGATGTATTCCTTCACACATTTTGTACTGGCAGATAAAAGTGTTCATCATAAGTCTAGCTACAAATGACGTATGTTTGGCATGTTTTAAGTATTGACATTTTTAAAGAGAACTATGACATCACTCTTTCAAATGGATAAAATGTCATTTAAATTCTATAATGATTTGATACCACTGTCATCCATCTAAAAAATACATTAAGAAGCTCTTCTTTAACAATGAAGATAGATAGATAGATAGATAGATGATAGCTAGATAGATGATAGATAGATAATAAAGATATCTGTTAGTAGTCAGCAGTGGAATCCACATTTAAATAACATTTTCCCAGAATTTTGTGAGCAGGAATCAAAAAATTAATCACATAATATATTGCATGATTTTATTGGGAGATTGATGGATTTATTGGAGTGTCTTTAAATTAGTAGTTCAGGGATCAAGGGGAAATCAGCTATTGTGTTATATCCAACTTTGCACATCTCTGGACTTTATTTTATTATACATCCACCAGCTTAGCCAATTTTTTAAAAAAAATAACCTAACAATGTCAAGAGCTGGCAAAGATATGAATCAATGCTTATTCTTATGTACTTCTGGTGGGAGTATATATTGAAACAGCCACTTGGAAAAAACAGTTGGGCTTAATATAGTAAAATTCCAGATATACATACTTTTGACTTAACAAATCCACCCCTAGATATAAACCCTAAAGAAAATTATACATATGAACACTGGGATAAATATATACGAGTTTATGAGAGCTTTGTCTACAATAGTTCCAAATAAGAAGCAATCCATATGTCTATCAATAATAGAAAAGATACCCCTATCATGTTATGCTCATACAATGGAATATAATAGAGCAGTGAAAATTGAATGTAGATACAGGTACTTTTAAAAAGAAATCAACCAAATATAAAAGAGTTTGAAAGTGTTAAGACATAAAGAATATGATTTAATTTTCATTTTTGAAGTTCTATACCAGATAAAACCTAATTATATTTTAAGGATGCAGAATTATATTTTTAGATGACAAAACTATAAAGAAAAACAAGGCCATAACTAATTTAAAAATCTGGATAGTAATTACCTGGAGGTGGTAGCTGGAGAGGAATGGGTAAAAGAGAGAAACTGTGATTGAGCAAAACAGCAATATTCTATAACTTGACCTGGGCCATGCGTACATATATGCTTCCTTATAATGATTTATTAAACTATTTCTTCTGTCTTGCATTTTTTCTTTACTAATGACCCCAAAGAGAAAGTAAAAGGAATGTTGAATAAAAGAGGATATTAATATATGGTGCCTGTACAACACTAATTTAATCAAGATTCTGATGCAGAGCCTGGATATTTTAAAAAAGATGTCCAGGTTATGCTAGTGTGGATCCAGAGTAAAGAATCACATATCTAGGTGAGCAGTTTCTGGCTATAACATAAGAACTCTGTGGTGTCAGAGATATTTCAGAAACACCATGAGTTAAGACACACTTTCTATAGACTGAGTTGAAGTATATATTTATGTAAATGACACACAAATACATTAAAATATTCAAAAATTAATTATACTGCTTACACTATTACCTTTAGCTAATTTTGACTAGGTACTATCTCCACATTGTAAAATATTGAAACTTTTAATAAATATTTAAATAAAAATGTGTGATGTGAAAAGTAAGTCTTCTAACTCCTAAGCCTATCAGATTCCCTTTCCAAAGATCAATGATTCTCTGCACTCTTCCAGAGATAGTCTATGCATATATAAACACATATATCACTTTTGTTCACACAGAGTGATAAATATACACTACTCTGCAACTTGTTATTTTCACTTCACAGCAACCAATATATATGCAGCTGCCTTATGGCTTTTAGTGACCACAGTGTATTGCTTTTATGTTTGTGTATTGTCATTTTTCAAATATGTAGGTGGTAAGATTATTAAAGGATCATCTCATTTTAAACAGAAAAACAGAGAACAGGAGAGAATGCTAGGAAATATTTTAAATGTCCTGCTGAAAAATTAATAGAAAGACTGCAATGTAAAACAGAATATATATTTTGAAACAAAAACAAGACTACCAGCAATACACGGCAGAGCTTATTGATTAGAAGAGAGAAAAGCAGAAGCCTGTGCCTCCCAAGCACTCAGAATGGAGCACAGACACTGATAAAAAAAAAAAAAAAAAAAAGCCTCTGGTTTCCCAGGCTTCACACTAAGCACGTGAAAGTTGTTGACCAATGCTGAAAGAATTTGAAAACTAAGGAGCACTGAGGATAACTACAGCAACAACAAAACCCCAAACCAGCCAAACCAACGTCTACACTGACTCACCTCATTGTATTGGCAGCCTGAGGAAGAAAGAAGTGTGTCCATTGCCAAGCAAACATACTATACCTTAGGTTCAATTGTTCTTCTGCACACAATGTTCAGCATAGAGATGAAAATGATAAGACACAAGAAAGTGAGAAAAAAAAGCAACAGATCTTTAAGTGTGGTTCTGCTGACTACTGATAAGAGATAAACTAATTCATAGAACTAGAGCCAGAAATGGCCCTAATGATGGAACAGTTAAACTGGGATTGTAAATAACTATTATTTAAATGATATAGTATAAAAGATGGACACTGTCCAAGGACAGATGGGATGTTGTAGAGGAGTGATTGAAACTATTTTTAAAAAGTCAGCTATATATGCTGACAATAAAAAACAAAACAAAAAAAGACACAATATCAGAGAGACATAAAGAATTCCTTTGATGGGTTTTTCAACAGACTGAACACCACTAGATGAAGAAATAGTGAACTTGAACAATGATAATTAGATATTATCCAAACTGAAACACAAAAAAGAAAAAAAAGAGTAGAGGAAAACAAGCAAACTGAAAGCAATAGAGCACCCCCGAGCTATGGCACGATTTTAAAGTATCTAATATAGATGCATTTGGAGTTCCAGAGGTAAAGAGAGAGGAAATATAAGAAGCATTTGAAGACCTTGCTGACAAGAATTTTCCAAAATTAGTGAATGACAAGAAGCCACAAATGCAAAAATCTTGGAAATCCCCTGCAGGAAAAGTACAAAGAAAACAGAGCTAGGCACATATGTAAGAAAAACCCTACCTTGCACCATATATAAAAATTAATTAGAAATTGATCATAGAGTTACATGTAGGCACTCAAACTATAATGTTTCTAGGAGAAAGTATAGGAAAAATCTTTATAAACTAAGGGAAGATTTTTTAATACGTGATACAAAGTAAAACATGAAACATAAAAGACAACAATGAGGCGCTATATTGTAATTTTAAAGTTCTGTTGCTTGAGAAAACATTTAAGTTAATAAGAAGATAAGACTCAGACTGGGAGAAAATATTTGCAAATCACGTTTCTTGCAAAGAACATGTATCCAGGATATAACAGAGAAGCTTAAAATTTAATAAAATAAAGTCAAGCAGCTCAATTTAAATAATGAGCAAAAGAAAAAAAAATCAACAGACATTTCACCAAAATAAGGTACACAGAGAGCAAGTAAGTACACGAAAAGTTGCCTAACATCATTAACTGCAACAGTAATACAAATTGCTGTGACAATAAGATTCTACTTTACACAAACTAGATTAGCTAAAATTAGGACTGTCAATTATATATAAATTCAGTTTCTGGGCCTCAGTCTAATCAAAACTGTAAGCTAGGTTAAAGCTTCGTGCTTTTGGTTTCTTTGTTTTAATAAAAAGTAATGCTCAATTTCTGAAATATTCTAAACTATCATCAATCTGATATGGAATGTGTTTATTTTTTCTATCTTCTCTAATGTCTGCATATATATTCTGTATCTTAACAGAAATATGGTAACAAAGTCTATGATTTTTCCCTTGTGGAATGAATCACTCTAGGGAGGGGGGGAAGAATTCCATAACAACTTACTTGGTAACTTTTTACAGTCACTTAAAAACTGTGTGACATCTAGAGCTATAAGTTAACTTGTTCTTTCATTAATCTTTTATTGAAGCATATTTTGTCTCAGATACTCTACTAAACATTGTCTTCAAGGATATTAATGCCAGAATGTTTTGTGATCATAGTTTGACTTAATGTAATGCTTTTGAGATGCACTCATATGGTTGCATGTATCTGTTCTTTTTTATTTCTAAATATTATTCCATTGTATGACTATTACACAATTTTTAAATTCACTAACTGAAGAACATTTGGGTTGTTTTTACTTTTTCTGATGATGAATAAAATAGCTATAAACATTTACACCCAGGTCTTTGTGTGGATGTATGCTTTCACCCATTTGGATAAATTTCTAGGAATAAATTAGCTGTGGTAGCATATGGTTCAATATACCTTAATATACAACAAACTGCCAAGTTTGTTTCCAAACTTGTACCATTTTGAATCCCTATTAGAAATGTATAAAAGTTTCAATTACTCCACAACCTTGTCAGCACATACAACCCACATAGGTTTGCAAATAAAATGAGTGCAGTCCACCAAGTAGATTTTAATCTGCCAAAATATTTAGTGAAAATACTGCCAAATGCAATAATTCTACCAATGGGAATATTTTTAGAATAACAGTCTAATAATATTTGTAAAAATGAACCTAAATGCATTTAGGATTGATTTGTTTTACCTCACCTTGATTGTGAATTGTTTCTCTAATTTACTCTGTAGTCTTTGCAAATAAGTTAACTCTGTTTCTCAATTCTTCCAATTTAAAATGGTTACAATTTCAAGGAGCCTATGGGGAAAAAATTGCAAAACTATGAGGTAAATATAAGTTTTCAAATCTACATCAATTGAAAGTCTCACTTTATGGATGAAATGTAAAAAAAAAAAATCATAATACTATCTGTCTCAATTAGCACAAGTCCAGCAAGCAAATAGAAGAAAAAGAAGCAAATAAATAAAAAGGTTTTTGCAGGAGGAAAAAAGCTATACTCAACTAAATTCAACTGGATTAAAGCAGTATAGCAGTGATTTATAATAGTCAGGGTACTGGGGAGTGTTGAAAGAGTTAAGGGTCCTTAATTTTAGAATGAATTTTCAAACGAAGAAAAGTTGAAACTTAATTTTTAAAAACAAATATAGTATTGCTTGCTATTTACAGAAGCCCACCTACTAAGCAGGGACATCTAATTGTATGATAACTCAGCAGTTACAGGGAGATAATCTCAAAAGTCTTGTAATGTCTCTCCTGTCCCAAAATAATACAGCCATTTCTTAGCTAATATTCTAAGTAGAGTCCTGGCTAATTTTTTTTACATCCCAAGCTAGGTTAGAACACATAGGCTATTTGAAATCCAAGTGTGGGTGAAAATGATGACTTAGACTTTGTCCAGAGTTATTTTAACTTTGGATTCTTGGAAGTCATCAAATAAACAAGGTAAAATATGCAAACCAGATAACAATGCTAGTGAATGGGAACGTCTCCCCATTGCCTGTCTCATGTCACAAAGAAGTACACCTGGAGTCTGATGGTCTTGGCAGGTTATTCAGAGTAAAACATTAATAAGTTTAGGGAATCAGAACCATGGGCTCATTGCCCTTACACTGCAGTGATATTAGCACTCACAAAGCCACCCACGAAAATAGTTCTGCTACTCAGTGAATTATTTCTACACGATGACCACATATGTCGCTTCCGGGTCTGGGAATTCTTGCTATGAGAACCCTGGGGCCATCTCCTCTTATCTACACTTGCACTTCAGGACTTGGGGATTTGCACTGGGGTCCAATTAGTGTCATTCACAATGATCTATCACACTTCCATTTTTCCCTTCACTCTTACCTTCATTTTACAGATACAGAAATTCAAGTTCAAAATGGTTAAATATATTTCTCAAGGCCAGAGAGCTGGTCAGAGCAGGATCCATTTTCCCCTAAATGTCACTCAGAACTTCAGCAACAAATTTTAACAACTCTGCAGCACTTTCTTTTCCAACAGATAAAAAGATTACTTGCCCTGGATGGTCAAATTATCCATAAGACACTTTTGGCCCATGGAAACGATAGCCAGCTAAATGAAGGAATTTTCCTGCATGACCTTGGGAATGTTCTGTAAACCCTCTATACCTCTTCCTCATCTGTAAAATAGGTACAATAAGATAATGCCTACCTCATTAAGGTTGCTATTGAATTAAATGAGTTAATAATTGACAAGTAGCTCAAAGAGGATCTGGTTCAACCTAAGTGTCTTGTAAGTGTCTGTGACCTACAATTATGATGGTGATAGTGGTGATTTTTCCTTTTAGGGATGGAAAGAGAGAGTCATTTTTTTCTGTAGTGCCCAATCATGGAAAGTAAATATGTACCCCAGATATTCTGGGAATATTGTCTTTGGAGATCATGTTTAAGTTCAACAGCATATCAGGTTTTAGCAGTGACTTAGAAATCCTGCTATCAGCAAAAGATATGATTTTAATTGTGTCCACAGCCACCACAAATGACTTGAGTTTTATTTACCCATAATCAGTACCAACCATCCCTATAAAAGTCAAGTCTCCTACACAATTCTCTATGCTTCCCTAATACTATGTTTCCCTTTTGTGATTTCCTTTTTCCTTCAAGTCAATTTCAAATATTCATTTAACTTGATTTCACTTTTATGAAAATATATGATGGAGAGAATAGAATATGCTATGATATGCCTAAGGCTTAAAAATCCCCCCTAGGGATTTTTCAGGCCTTAGTCTATTAACCATCCCCCTCCACTCCCTGCAATGGATTTGAACATGCAGCATCTGAAGACAAACTTTGCAGATTTCAAATTCTGGCCTAAAGCCAGCCTACTTTACTGCTTAGAGAATGCTTTGAAGCCTGAAATTTACTTATTCAGGCATAGGCACAAATCCAGCAGTTCCACTGTTTCTGGAGACTCATTGCTAATAGTTAACAGACTCTTGTGCTTATTCACTTAACTTAGGATGTTCAAATTTCATGAAATTCAATTTCCTATTTAACAAAATAAATGAACAAAATTCTATTAGACATGTCTAATTTTGTGTTTTTAACTGTACACCTTTACAGTAATGACTGTCAAATAGACATTTACATCCCTGGCTCTCTTCCAAGGTTCAGATTTTTATTTTCATTTTCCTATAGGATACTTATTTCTAAGTTCACTGAAATAATAACAATGATAAAAATAATAAACAATAACAACTACCGTTTATTCAGTATGTACCACTTAACTGGCACTCATAGTTACTTTATGTCCACTATCTGATTTACTTTTCCTATGAGTTTAATAACCCTTTGAGATGGATATTCATTGCTATTTTACTTTCAAAAAAAACCTGAGGCTCAGAAAGATTAATTTCAGGAATCTATATTTAGCATGGAGAAATATGTACTCACCACCTTTCAATGAATTTTAGAGCCCCCATGTTTATTTGTATATTCTAATTTAGAAATTCCTATCAAGTCTGCCCTTTTCCTTTCATCAGCACTGTCCCATTTCAGGAAATCTGCTATTATATCTAAACTTGGTATGTTATTCACGACCCAAGTATTTCTTCACCTCAGTTAACCTTCAACTCTAACGATAGTGGGAGGTAACCTTAAAAAAAAAATAAGGCTATGGGGCATTCCCTGGTGGTCCAGTGGTAAGGACTCTGTGCTTCCACTACAGGGCACACGGGTTCGACCCCTGGTCAGGGAACTAAGATCCCGTATGCTGCATGGCTTGGACAAAAAAAAAAAGACTATGTTTTATCTTACTTAAAATCTTTTTTGTTTATTTCCTACAAAATAAAAATCCAAATATCTTAGCTGATTTACAAAACAGCTCACAATCAGACCACTTATTATCCCTGTTGACACCTGTTGAACACTTCCACCAATCCATTCAATGTCTGAGCAACTTTGGGGCTTTTCATATTTTCAGTCACATCACGGTCTTTCATGGCTCACTGGCCTTCTCTACCCTATTCCTCCCATTAAAAAAAAAATCTAACTATTCTTAATAATAAGGTCAGAGAAATCCCTTCATGTAAAAACTTAACTGATTCTCTTCTAGAATTGAACCAGCTCCTTCCCCGTTTTCTCAGCACTTTGATGTACTTCGCTGGCCACATGGAATCATCAAGCCTCTGACTTACTTTTACGTTGCCCCACCTACAATCTTAGATCCTTAAAAGTGAATTGAGTAGATAAATGAATAAAAATAAATGAATCACCAAACCTAACGTTACACAACATTATCAAGAAATTTTATCAGAAAATTACAGCATTCATATATCAGGAGTCTAGAAACCTGGATCTAATCCTTTTTTCTATTTTGTAATCTTGAGAAATGCTATTAATCAAAGTATGAACCAGGGATATTAATGCCTCACCTGCATGGGAGCTGAGGTTTGCAAACGATTACTGTTCAACATGCCTTTTAGCTTTAGGACTTATGATTCTATGAAATAGTAATTTGAAATACTCTCTCTAATAGGTCATTATCAGAGGACAAGAGTTACATTGAATATCTTTATCGAAAAAAATATCTCTCTGCACCCTGCCTCGTCATTTACTTTTTGCTTCATCTCTATTATATTTCAACTCTTTCATTTTGCTCTCAGCATTCATTGTAAAATGCTAGGATAGTCACAAAAACGCTGAAAAGAAACATATTTTCCCCCTGGATAGTAATAAGAATCTATTAGTGCTTTATCATTCTGGTAGACAAGTATACATAGGGAATGAGTGAAATGTTGAGCCAGTTCTGGTATTAATCATCGGAAACAGCCAAGGAATTACTACATATTTAACCATATGCAGACTCCAATCACCTAATTCACAGTACAATAAATCAACAGTCTGTGAATACCCAACATTATTCCAATTCACTGTTAGATCCAAATGATTATTTATAAAACGTGCAAACTCTGCTGATAAATAGAAAGTGTTATAAAATTTCTGGTTAGGAAAGTATCATAGCTTACTCAGAAATATTTGATTTCTGACTTAGAAAAATTTCCTGTTCTATTTAGTTTCAATATTTCTTGCAATCTTTGAGTATTATTAGAAAGTAGAGGCTGAAAGAGTATATTATTTAGATTATCAGTGCAACTGCATAACCAAGAGGCTCGAAATAACCAGTGAATTTAAAGAAGTAGAAATGTATGTCTCCTTCACCTAAAAAAGTCTGGGTAGTCAATCCAAGCCCGTTGGTGTTACTACAGTCATTAGAGATCCAGATCCTTCTATCTAATTGTTCTGTCAAACTCATCTTGAGCTTCAAATTAATAGTCTAAGACGTATGCTCTGGCTTTAGCTACAGTCTGTACTGAAACCAATGGAAAAAGAGAAAAAACGAAGTATGGAAAATAACTCTTAACTTTAAGGATGCAACCTAATGGTAGCATACATCACTTCTGCCCATATCCTATTGCCAGAATTTGCAGGTAAGTGACCATAACTTTCTTTAAAGAAAACATAGAAGCGTAGTAATTATGCAAGCAGTCCTTGGGCCCAAGTAATATTCAGATATGCTATTTCTAAAGGAAGAAGGGGAGAATGAAGAGCTGAGAGTCTTGGCCACAAGCAAGCTCCAACAAAGCACAAGTGTTCCACATTCCAAACAGAGATTGATTAATGCATATTTTATTCACCTTTCATGTTAAAATTCATGTGATGTAAGAATCACTCATTTCTTTATTGTCACTAAGTCTTATTCTGTAGTGTAAGTATACCAAAAGTTGCTTAACCATTTTCCTCTCGATGGCACTTGTATTGTTTCCAGTTTGGGATACAAGTAAGGCTACTGTGACCGTTGTTTGACATTGTTTTTTGTAGACACACATTTCTATTTTCATTTGGCAAGTACTTAAGAGTTGAATTGCCAGCTCTTTGGGGAGGTATATGTGTTAACTTACTAAGAAATTGCCTCATGAAACAATTTGAGTTTATGTGAAATGATTTCTCATTAAGGTTGTGGAGCAATTTTTCCTGTGCTTATTTGTTATACATCTATCTCATTTCATGAACTGTGTGATCAAGTATTTTGCTCTTACTTTATTTGATTACACTGTCTTCTAATTATGTAGTCTAGGAGCTCTTTATATGTGTTAGATACAAATCCTTTCTCAGATACCTGGATGAGTATTTTCGCATTGTGTCATCTTTTCATTTTTGTAGTGGCATTTTGGTTAAGCATACATTTTAAATTATGAATTGTCCACATTAACTTTATGTATGATATGTGGTAGGGAATGAGGGTGTTTGTTGTTTGTTTTTCTAATGGATGTTGTTCCATTATCATTTGTTGAAATGACTTTCCTTACCCACTGAATTGCCTTGGCACCTGTTTCAAAAATCAATTGACTATGTATGTGTGGGAATATTTCTGTTTTGTTGATTTGATCTATTTGTTCATTCATTAATTCATCCTGATTAGAATACCATACTCTCTAGAAAATTTCATTATCTATCTTACCTCATTTTTCATGTTTACTGAATTTACATAGTAAAAATATGGCACAATTTATTCATTAGTTCTCATTTTAATAAAACTCTCAGTTGTGCTCATACTTTAAAAAATATTTCTGAACAGCATTATTATAAATGTTTCAAATAATACAGATATATATCTTATAGTTACTTTATTGTATAGTAACATTATTGGAAAAGTTATTAGTCATACCAGTTTAATTTTAATAGATGGTCTAATAGGGAATTGACCGTTTTATTTTCTATTTCTACTTTGATATTACTTGTTTAGTGAGAAACAATGGATTCTTGCCTATTTATTTTGTATCAAGCTAGCTTCCCGAAATTCCATATTAATACTATTAGTTCTACGTTGTCTTTAATTTTTTTTGCAAAGAACAATTATATTATCTATCTCTTTTCCCCATATTTTATACAGTCTATTTTATTGTCTTGTTGCTTTAACTCAACCCCCTCCATTTTTTTAATTAAAAATTTTATTGAAATATATTTGACATGTAATGTGTACATTTAAGGTGTAAAGCATGTTGTATTAATATATTTATATATTGTATGTAATATGATTGAAATTACAGTGATAGATATAGTGACCTCTATCACTTAACATAATTATCATTTCTTTTGGGGGGCAGCAATAACTAAGATCAATCCCACATTATTTGAATTATTTAATTTTTTGTTTTAAACTTGGCCTGTTACAATTATTCTGTGGTTTCTGTCACGTGGTTGGTCCCCAGCTGGTTAGATTACATGATGTTTAAAATCCACTCTGACACTAAGAATTAATTATTCTTTCAGGGATATAAAAGCAAATCTCTTTTTTTTTTTTTTTTGGTGAATTGCATCACAGGATATATAAAGACAGAGGACAGAGAACTTAAAAATAGTTTATCTTTCTCTCCCTAAACAAATGCCCCTAAATGCCAATGGCAGTCATCAAGTTCATATACTCCATGAAGTCCCTGAAAGTGTAATCTTTTGTACATGAAAATATGCATTAACATGAACATCCTGAGACAAAAGAATACTTTCAGTCCAGAAAGAAAGATCAAAGCAAGGTCACTTTGGAATTTTCAAATAATAAAGAGAAACACTGGGGACAAAAGTGAGAAAAAAAGTAAGCTACAAGATGTCAATGGAAAATGGTACAGATGAACCTGTTTGCAAGGCAGAAAGAGACACAGATGTAGAGAACAAATGTGTGGACACCAAAGGGGAAAAGTGGGGGTGGGGTGGTGGTGGTGGGATGAATTGGGAGATTGGGATTGACATATATACACTAATATGTATAAAATAGATAACTAATAAGAACCTGCTGTATAAAACTTTTTTTTAAAGATGTCAATGGAAATAAAAAGTAGTAAATCGATGTCATGGGAAATCACAAAATTTCTGCAACTTCTTTCAAAGAAAATATTCCTCTGTATGTGCTGGGAGGACATATTAAGATTTAGGGTTGTGCAGACTGTATGATTAACTTGGAGAATTCAGATTGAACCGTATCAAACTATATGATTCATCACCAAAACATAGCATATTTTTTCCTGAATTTTCTTCCAGCAAGCATGGTTTATAGTATTTAAATGTTTAATGAATGTTTTAAAAGTGGGGCAGTCCTCTATAATAGTGCCCAGTGATCTCTGCCCCCTAATTTCACGTCCTTCTACAAACTTCTCCCCTGCGGTGTGGGCTGAAGTCCTTTGTGAGTAGGTATTATCCCCATAAGTAATGGTGAGGAACAAGAATAAGCACAGAATTAGGAACAAACATCAGAGAGAGGTTGGAGTGTATGAGTGGAAATGCACCAGTCATAGAACAATGAAATAATGAGCATCTCATCACTTCAGGCTTTTTTAATTGTCAGAAAGTTGAAGAAGCGAGTTATGTCTTTAGAGAGGTGTACAAAGAGAGGTATCTAAATGGAGAGTACTCTTCTACGAATTTGTAAACAGTACTTCCCATGGCTTGCTCTTACCTTGTCATAACAAATTCCCTGCAATTAACAAGCCTGGACCAATCTGTCAGTTTATGAATTAAGAGAATGGCCTAATGACAGCCATATGAAATGAACCAATAAGCACATTATAAATAAATGGAATTAGAGAGAGTTAGGTAGATAGATCTATAGATAATAGAACAATGAAGATAAACCTCAAAAATCATTCTCTAATTGAAGAAAAGTCATAGAATATTAATATTCCTAGGTGTAGAGAAAGCTAAGGAGTCAACAGAACAGCCTCTTCTTCCTTATGAGTATTCTGTTACCTTATTTCTCTTGCTTCCTTTGAAATTAGGAGCACTCATGTGCTGAGCTTCAGCCAAAGACCCGTGTTACTTTTAGGCCATACTGATGAAAATATGTTATACTACATATTCTTTTCTGTTTCTTAGTACCTGGCATATAGACAAATCCTAGAGCGATTGTGACAGTTATAAATTGAAAACGGCCTGATCACAATATAGAAGAAGCCTTGTCATCTGATTTACTACTTAGATGAGCACCATCCAGCCAGCAACATCACATCGGAGTGGGACTTGAGCAATAAAACAATTATTTAGTTATATCACTCTGTGTGTGTGTGTGTGTGTGTGTGTGTGTGTGTGTGTGTGTTGTGTATGTTTAGATTTGCCTGTTACAGCAATCAGCATTTATTTGTTCTGATCATTATGCTTCGCAGATAAAAGGTTCTTGTGTACTTTTTCAGGGGAAAAACAAATATCAGAGCAAGGATATTGAGAAGATTCTGCACGTAGAGAAAGAGCACTTAGTGGTTAAGAGCACAAATTCTTTTTTTTTTTTTTTGCGGTATGCGGGCCTCTCACTGTTGTGGCCTCTCCCGTTGCGGAGCACAGGCTCCGGACGTGCAGGTTCAGCGGCCATGGCTCACAGGCCCAGCCGCTCCGCAGCATGTGGGATCTTCCCGGACCGGGGCACGAACCCGTGTCCCCTGCATTGGCAGGCAGACTCTCAACCACTGCGCCACCAGGGAAGCCCAAGCGCATAAATTCTTAAACTGAGTTTGAACTCTGGCCCCCACCACTTAATAGCTGTGTAGTCTTGGGCAATGCCTTTGAATTCTCTATGCCTCAGTTTCCTCTGGTATAAAATGGAGTTTTTAACTCCATAGTTGCTAACTTTTATACTTGTTCTAGGGAATAAATGTGCAGAGATATTTGTAGCACATGACATAGCGACTGGCACATTTAAGCAATATGCCATTCTCAGTGTTCCTTCTCCTGCACCACCTGTGTCTCCTTTTTCTTATATTTCCTACACTTATTCCTTGATGAGCACGCTGTATTCACCATTTCTCCCTTCTCATTATCCCCACACAGGCATTTTATTTTTTTCACAGACTACCAGAAGGACTGAAAAAAAACAAAATATATCTAGCGATTTACACATAAGCAGAAAGGATTTCAATCAACAAAGCTGACACTTGAGTAGAAAATAAATGACCAAGTTTTTTGACTCCCAGTAAATCAGGAAGGATTTTATCCTTTTGTAATCAAGGATAAAAGACTTCATAATGAGAATAAAAAGCTAAATAATAGAGTAAAAATGGAAATTGTGACTTAATTATGTTTGCCTTAAAACATTATATTTAAAGATAGTTTTAAAGATAGTTTTTAAGATTGCCTATGTTATAATCTTATTATTCATTTTAGAATAAGACATTTTTGGAAACGTTGAGATTATAAATCCAGACAATTGGAACAGAGAGCCGTTGTATCAATCTTCAAATGATATAATTTTGATATTTGAAAAACATGATTAAGGTACCATTTTGTTCCTTGGTATATTAATAACAATAATAATAATAATGGCAAACATTTATATAATGCTATGAGCTAGTCACTTTTGTAAGGGTGTTATATACACTAACTCATTTGATCCTTGCAACAGTTCTATGCAGTAGGTGCTACATTATCTCTCTAAGAAAATTCGTTTGTAAAGATAAGGTTAAATAAACTTCACATATTAATAAATGGCATATATTTCAGGATTCAAACAAAGGCAGTCTAGCTGAAAAGTGAGTGTTCTTAACAGATACACTTTACTGCTGAGGATTCATGTATTATTACATTCAGGATTTTAATGTTTTAAGAAATGAATGAACCCTATGGTACAAATATATTAAATATTAATTTTTCATATTAGGGGGTTATGATCACTTGGAACTAACTTTTTAAAAAAATGTCCCCAGAGGTTTATGTGTCCACATAGGAACATATTTACAACTGGAGAGAAAGGTACAACCTGTGACTATGAAGCAGATTTGCTCCCTGAAAAGTTGACTGAGTCGAGAGGAAAGTCTAGTCCAAGGATCAGCTTGGAACTGAGCACTGTAGCATGAAATGAAATGCAAAGGATGATTCTTATGCAAATTTAATGATGAATGGCAACACACTGCATTTTAAGGAAATCTCTAATAAGACTTGTAAGGATCAATGCTAGGTCAAGTCTTGTTCAACAGCATTTATAATTGGCTGGGACAGGAAGTAATGATTAGATTAATGGCTCCTACAGGTGGTGTTAATTTGAGAAGTAAAACAGGCATCTAGCTGTCAATATGCCAATGTTTTAGAGAAACTAGGATGAAAGAAAGAAAGAGGGAGGGAGGAAGGAAGGAAGGCAGACAGTAAGGAAGAGAGGGAGGGAGAGAGGGAGGAAGGAAGGAGAGAAAAAGAAAGACATGGATACATAGATATTGTCTTAAAATATGGAGAAAAAATGTTCTATTTTGACACTGATAGCATTTGGTTTTCTAAATAAATTCAACATATTTAGTATACATAATTTAATATATGATGATTCAGTTTCTTTATACACTTCAGTCATGGTAATGGTTGAGATAATTTAATGACACGTTTGAAACTCTGAATACAATCCTTGCCACTGATTCTGGAAAAGCTACACTTTGGAGTTAACTGAATACTCTTATGTTTTATAATTCCTTACCTTCAGCATCTTTGTTGTCACTTATTGTTCTTTTATCTCTTTTTTTTTTTTTTTTTTTTTTTGCAGTACGGGGGCCTCTCACTGTTGCGGCCTCTCCCATTGCGGAGCACAGGCTTCGGACGCGCAGGCTCAGCGGCCATGGCTCACGGGCCCAGCCACTCCGCGGCATGTGGGATCCTCCCGGACCAGGGCACGAACCCGCATCCCCTGCATTGGCAGGCGGACTCTCAACCACTGCGCCACCAGGGAAGCCCTCTTTTATCTCTTAACTGTCTCTCAAATCCATTATAACTTGTTATAGCTATGTACATTTTTATGTTCAAGCTTATGAGAATTGTATACAAATAGTTTTGGAATGAGGATCTACTGATTCTTAGTCTTATGGTTGAGATAATGAAACACTATGACATGTATTTATTAAACTTCTCTGTTTTCCTTTGTTGTAGTTTCTAGATATGATTTCCAGGTAGGTGAAGTGATCTCAGAATCCTTAAGGCTTCAAATGTTATTCTTCCTCCATGGGATCAATGTCATAGATTAATTTGGTAGAATCTATTTGCAAGACAAATATTGTGGAAACCTACTTTGAAGATAAATAGAAAGAAAGAAGAAAAAGATAACTTTCGTATAAGTATACAATTTCCTCCCAAAGGTTTTTTCAATATATCATTTAAATTCCTCTTCTATAAATCCTCATACCCTCAAGCAACTGTTCTTATTAATAAATCTCTCTTGTTTTCCATATCCACATTGACAAGGGCCCATAATAAACATGATAAACTGGAGAGTTAAAAAGAAAACAGTAATTATCTGAGGCCTATTTACAAACTGCAGCTATCGACTCTGAAAAGGGAATATTAGCCATTGAAACATTCTGAAGCACCACATAAGTTTTCTTTAAAACTTTCTTCAAGCAGTACTTGATCCCGCTTCCATACTGCCTAATAATATTGACATGTTAATTCTGCTTTTCCTAAATTATTTTCCAACGCAATGTACTCAAGATATAAGCGGTTTTACTATGTTAATAAAGGCATATAGTCTAGATCAATTTACATTAACTAACTGATACATTACTGATAGATAAATACAAATAAATTGTTCACATAAAGTTAACACGCAGGTGAAAATATAACAACAATAAAATAAAATTAACTAATAATCTGAGACCCAGTTACTTGCTCCCATTGAGGAAGATTAAATTTGTCCCAATCATTTGTACTGAGGTTCAAAATAACCTGCTGTTATCTGAGTTAAATAATGCTTTCTGTGCTTGGTGGAAAGGTACACATTTTAGAATTCTTTTGTTTGTAAAGTATCTCATTATAAAAAAGAAGACAGACTACTTAAGGATTTTATTCCTGTAATTATCCCTTCACCCTTCTGACCTCTTTATTATCTCTGAATATCCAAACTTGTGCTAATAGCCTCATCTGTAATCATTACACATCAGAATCCTATTCTGCTCAGGCAGAATTTGCTACAATTTTGCTACAATTACGTACCATTTTACTTCTAATATTATTTATTTGTCCTCTATAACTCTCTGTTTCTTTTTTTAAGCAATGACACCATAGGTTTTACAATTCCATTAGTTTTTTCAAATAACCCATTTTGGGTGGGTTCGTCCTCCCTGTTGCCTCTTTGTTTACTTATATTATTAAATATATTTCTGATTTTATCTGTATTATTTCCTCCTATTTTTGACTTTTTCTATTGCTTTATTTCTATCTAAAAACAGATGTTTTTAGCCTTTCTTTTTTACTCTAAGAATTGGATGTTATCATTTTCCTGCCATAGATTTATTTCACAAGCTTTGATATTTAATATTTTTATCTCCCATTTCTTAGTGGTTCTAATTTCATAGAATTTCTTTTTGCTTTTCATACAATTACTATTATGATTTATAGTGTCCATATGTATAATGCTTTTAAGGGGGTTATTATTATTGTTACTATTATTACTTATTTCTAATTTATTTGTATTTTGGTCAGACAATGTGATTTTTAATGATAGCAATCAATAATAGGAACCTTTAGATTTTTTCTTTGACTCTTGTTTTCTGGTCAAGTGTATAGTCCACTTGTTTGTTTATTTATTTATTATTTTAGTAGTTCTTGGAACTTTTTTTCCTCCATTTGTGACACAAAGTACTATAAAATTTGTATCCACTAGACCAAGGTTATTAATTATTTTGTTCTAATATTTTATGTTCTTACTATTCCTTTTCCTTTGTTTTACTACCGAAGCTGGTATTGAACTGTTACTATGTTGGAGTATTTTTTAAACTGTTTTTATAAGTCTGTCAATTTTTTTTCATAATACTTTGAGGTTATGTGATTATGTATATGCTATTTAAATTGTTGCAGCTTCTATTAATTTGAAATTTTTCCATTATGTAATGACCCTCTTAGTGTCTGGAAATGCATTTTGCCTCCAAATTTTTTTCTTTTTTGGTGTTTTGCTTGTAATCTATACCAGCTTTCTTCCAGTTAATAGTTGCCAAATATATCATTTTTCCATCTTTGTATTTCAAAATTTCTGTGTCCTTACTACTTCAATTATTTTTCTTGTTAAAAGCTGAGAGCTGGCTGTTTTGTTGGCTTGTTTCTAAATCTGTCCATTTCAACCTTTTAACTGGAGAGTTGAGTACATTTGCACTTATTATGACTAATCATGTATTTGGGGTTATTTCTACCATCTGCTTTCTTTGGCTTGAGTGTTTTGTTATCCAAAATTTCAGAAATGGAGACCTGATGGAAATAAAGAGGCATTTATTTGAGGTTTGTTAGGACTGCAGCCCGGGAGACACAGATTCAAGAAGCATTTGAATTGTGTTCTGTTGGACTGCAAACTGGAGGAGGCTTATAAAGGAAAAAGCCACAAGATTGCACCATAAACTGTCAAGGATTAGGATTGGAGTTGGCAAGAAGAAAGGGTGCTTGTTAAGCAAGGATTGGTTAGGGTCTGAAATGATTACATAGTTGCAAAAGTAGGGGGGAGGGGGCTTTGAAACTACAAGGTTGCAGCTAACAGCTGCCAACAGATGCAGTTTTGAAAACCCTGGTGGTGTCCTAGAGTTTGATAGAGTTCAGAGAAAATTCAAGTTCCTCAGTGATTCAGGAACCTGTCTGAAAGCACATCCTCCATGGCCACCTGGCTCCATTTTGGTTGCCTGAACCAGAGTTACTCCATTTTGATTTTTACATGATCTTTAAATATGTCATCAGTTTTTATTTTTCTCTATTTTCAAATTTTTCTCTTCTATTTTGGAAGTTACATCTATTCTTTTTGTGTTTAGCCTTCAAAATTTAATATGCAAACTTGGTAGTATCCAAAATTATAACATTTCCCCTCTGTTTAACTGTTTACAACTGTTTTGTTTTTGTTTTTATTTTCTTAATTTTCTTAACAGCAGAGCATTTCACAGATTAAAAGTTTTTAAATTGATGAAATCTGATTTATCAACCTTTCAACTTATGGATCCTGCTTTTGGTGTCAGGGCTTTGCTTTACCCTAGATCCTGATAAGTTTCTCCTGAGATTATTTTTTTCTCAAAGTTTTACAATTTTACATTTTATGTTTAAATTATGATCCACTTTGAGTTAACTTTTGCATTAGGTGTGAGACTTATGTTGAGGTTTTGGGGGGGTTGTTTGTTTTTTTGTTTTGCCTATGAATAAGCAATTACTCTAGCCCCATTTTTAAAAAACACTATTTTTCCTCCATTTAATTATTTTTTCACCTTTGTCAAAAATCTATTATATTCATATGCATCTATCTTTGGTTTCCCTATTCTGTTTCATTATCTATAGGTCTATCATTCCTAAAATATTACATAGTCTTGAATATTGTAGTTATAAAAAAGTCTTGCAATTAGGTAGACTCATTTCTCCAAATTTATTCTTGTTTTTCAAAGTTATTTTAACTATTACAGTTATTTTGCATTTTCAAATAAATTTCAGAATATTTTAATCAATATCTACAAAAAATCCTGCTGGAATTTTGACAGGAATTTGTCAAACCTGCATATAAATTTAGGGAGAATTGACATCTTTACTATGTTGAGTCTTCCAGTCCATGAACACAATCTGTCTCTCCATCTATTTAGGTCAGCATTTTGCAGTTTTTTACATATGAGACCTTGTACATGTTTTGTTAGACTGCTACCTAAGTATTTTATTTATACCTAAGTAATTTATTCTTTTTAAGCAGCTGTAAATGATATTGTATGTTTAATTATTTCTGTGTCCATGTGTTTAATAGTAATATATAAAAGTACAATGGATTTTCAAGACGTCTTGCATCTTGCAACACTAATGAATTCACTTATTCGTTCTAGGATTCTTTTTTTTTTTCGGTAGCTTCATTGGGATTTTCTACATAGATAATCATGTTATTCACAAACAAGGAGTTTTATTTCTTTTTTTCCTAACTGTATGCCTTTTATTTACTAATCCTGTCCTATTCTTGCTTTACTGTACTCAGCAAAACTTCCAACACTATAATGAATAAGAGTGGTGAGAACAGATATCTCTGCTTTATTCCCAGTCCTAAGGCTGGAAGAAATAGCCTTTTGTTGGAGCTGTTTTTCTTCTGTCTGTTTTGCGTGCCCCTCTTGGTGTTTCTGAATTGCTACCTTCTTCAGCTTCAGCTTTTGTATGGAACATACAAAACATAAT
Source organism: Mesoplodon mirus (assembly GCF_964341445.2). Taxonomy (NCBI): domain Eukaryota; kingdom Metazoa; phylum Chordata; class Mammalia; order Artiodactyla; family Ziphiidae; genus Mesoplodon; species Mesoplodon mirus. The sequence goes on from NC_138985.1 coordinate 105,843,605, forward strand.
GAAAGCCCAGGGAACTGATAACTATGTCATTCCTATGGCAAATGAGATCCCTAACCTGGCTGCCTTCTTGTTCCCATTTTCAGAGCATCCTAATATTTGTTTTATATGAAATGTCCAGGGATATTTAGCTGTACTTAGCTGGAAGATTAGGGGAAAATATGTCATCCCAACTTCTCTGATTTTTCTATTTTAACTCATGATACTTCCTTAAACTTCACCATGCTATGATTTTGCCTGTCTTGCCCAACTTGAGAGGTGATGGTCAACTTTTTACAAGTAGAACATTCTACTATTTTGTATTGACAATAAGAGCTATTTCCAGTTAGCTTCATGGTGAAAGTGATCTCAGGGATGCAGCAGGGAGTGGTGGCGTGAAGCAAGATCTTAATTCCCTGCCCAGGAATTGAAGCTGGGGAGCCTGGATGAAAACCAGGAATCCTAGCCACCACACACCCTGGCTCTTGTGCCCAGTGAAAAATGCGTGTCTCACAGAGGCAAAACTGTAAAGACAGGTACAAAGTTTATTATTAGAGACATAGCGCAACAACGAGTGGGAGAGCACACAGAGAAACAGTTTATTTAGTCAAGACAGAGGCAAGGCAGAGATGCCCACCCAGAGAGCAAGGGTGTGGGTGTCCTCCCTAATGAGAAGGAGTGCAGTAAAGAGGCGCTTAAATCACTTATATACAGGGCAGCTCTTCCAGGTCTTTGTTTACCTTTGGCCAATTATCTGGTTTCTTTTTCCACATCTGACCTGCCCTAGGACCCTCCCCAACATGCGTGTGCAACTTTTTTCCAAGAAGGATTACAGCCCAGAGGCCTATGGGACAGCCTTAGCATCACATACTATGGGGTGGTGCCCCCTCCTTTTTGACCCCCAAGGAGCCTTTCTCCGCATGTGCAATGTCTCCCTTGCCCCAAGGATGGGAAATGTATGACCTCTTGATCTTCTAACAGGGTTTAGTCCCACTCTGTCCTTGCCGTAAAAATGTCCAATGTCCTGTTATTTACCCTATTTCTGTTGCTGGTTTTTATATCGAGGTGCAGACCTCAAAATATAGACAGGAGTCCGGTCATAACTATGTAGTCCTGGAGCCCATTTGTCTCTTGCTTCACGAGATGTAAACAGGAGGCTGGTAATGAATGACCGGCCTGAAGCCCATCTTCTTCTCACCCCAGGAAGTGTGAACCAGAAGCCAGTTGTAAATGTCTAGCCTGGAGCCTATCTATTTCCTGCCTCAAAAGGAGTTTTTAAATTCCTATCCCCTACCCCTGGACAAACAGACACAATGATACTTCCTGCCATTAAGCAAACAATCCAATCTCTAGCTGCAGATATTCAAGGGGTTGTAGCTGCTTAAGCATTTTATATCTACATTATCATCTCTTTACAAAATAATGAAAACTTACACGTGTATGTCAGGAACATAGATGCATAGAATATAAGTCAATTTGGAACAATATACTATTTCCAAAGAATAGAGAAAATTTTGAAAATATCTCTTGTATTTGGAAAACTGGAATGGCAAATATACTATTCATTTATTTCAGTCTCTTTGTCACTGACAGGAAATCTGGAAAGAGAATTGTGCTTTGTGACTCCCTAACAGCTGGGTTTATTGCAAAGTAAGCCTTACTTAATTCTTGGGATTAACAGGGCTAGTATTAGGGCATTATTTTTCCCCAATATTTTAATAACCACAGCTGTGCTTACTCATGGGCAGAGAAAGGAGAGAAGAAGAGAAATTCCTAGCATGTATGTGATCATCAAAAATATCATTCCTGGGGGTCACCACAATCCTAAAAGCCATTCATTTGTATTCTGCAGATAAACTGCATCATTAGCAAGATGTCTAGCTCCCATGGTTGAGAAATTCTATTCAGAGAAAATTAAATAGCTGACTGATTTGGATACTGCACATATTCTTAGTATACATTTGTTTGAATTTTTAAAAGTATAACAGAAGCCTGCAGTATGCAATTAGAGATATAACAAAGAATTTCATGTACTTTTTAAAAGCCAAATTCATAATTGTTATGAATTTAGGTCCTTAATGTGCCATGCTTAATTAGACTAATAGAGAATAATCATTTAAAATGTAAATTTAAAACTGGAAAATGGGCTTCCCTGGTGGCGCAGTGGTTGAGAATCTGCCTGCCGATGCAGGGTACACGGGTTCGGGCCCTGGTCTGGGAGGATCCTACATGCCGCGGAGCAACTGGGCCCGTGAGCCACAGCTGCTGAGCCTGTGGATCTGGAGCCTGTGCTCCGCAACAAGAGAGGCCACGATGGTGAGAGGCCTGCGCACCGCGATGAAGAGTGGCCCCCGCTCGCCACAACTGGAGAAAGCCTTCGCACAGAAGCAAAGACCCAACACAGCCAAAAATAAATAAATTTATAAAAAAAAAACAACTGGAAAACAAATTTCAAATATTTTGTCATAGTGATTCTGTTCAAATATCTTATATTGAAACAGTATTCTAAAGCGCTATGTATCTTCAGCATGATTTTATTCTTATGGACTATAACACATCTTGGAATGAAAAGACTTTCACCTCTAAGAATATGGGTAACTTTATAGATTTTGTAATATATTGTAAATAGGTAGTACAACCATTATATTTTGGGTTTTTTTTTTTTTTTTTTTTTTTTTTTTTGCGGTATGCGGGCCTCTCACTGTCGTGGCCTCTCCCGTTGCGGAGCACAGGCTCCGGACGCGCAGGCCCAGCGGCCACGGCCCACGGGCCCAGCCGCTCCGCGGCACATGGGATCCTCCCAGACCGGGGCACGAACCCGCATCCCCTGCATCGGCAGGCGGACTCTCAACCACTGCGCCACCAGGGAGGCCCTATTTTGTTATTTAATTTGAGCTACACCCACTAAGCCATACACATCCTTCTCAATGATACTAACTTAAGCTTGATATGTTATATGATACAAAAAATTCTAAATTTTATAGCAGATAATGTCTCCCCTTTAAAATTGCTCCCAGATTTTAATACAATCTTATTTTATACCTACATGTGGATAATGACAGCTCCCTAGTTACAATTAAAATAGCTTGTCTTCTCTTGAAGTAACTAAAGTAATAATAAAAATGGGAATAAGTAAGCAGCAGATGTTCACAAAATGGAAAAAGTGCAATACATTATCTGATCAAAAGTGAATTTAAAAAAGCAAAAAATCTGAAAAAGACTAACACCATTGGCTTGAGACAAAATACAAATCTAAATCCAAAGACCTGAGGACTGGGAGAATCATGATGTAAGTTCTAGTCCAAGTCTGAAGTCGCAATCTAAGGGCAGGAGAAGGTCAGTGGCCAGCTCAGCAGCCAGACAGAGAAAACAAATTCTCCCTTCCTCAGTGTTTTTGTTTTATTCAAGCCCTCAACAGATTGGATGATACTCACCCATAATGGGAAGGCAAATCTACTTTACTCAGTTTACCAATTCAAATGCTAACCTCATCTGGAAACATCTTCACAGACATACCTAGAAATGTTTAATTAAATATCTGGGCACCCTATGGCCTTGTCAAGTATTACACGTAAAATTATCCATCACAGTAATCTGTTATTGTAACTGCTAGAAGTTCCTTCCCCTATTTTTCCTCATAATTTTACATTTTTGTAAGGTCTTATGTTCATTCATTCATTCATTCGCTTCCCTATATTACGGTTCAGGCACCATGCGAAACCCTGAAAAAAAAATACACATGGAATGCTTGCAACTAATCTGAATAGTTTTCGTCTAGGGGCAAAAAAAATTATCAGATAACTATTATATAATGTGATAACTCCTGTATTTACCTTGTGGACCAGATTATAAGAAAAACAAGCAGACAGAAATTAAGTTTTCCTGAGAACAAGAGAGGGTGTTTTAAAGAGGAGGTGATATATTTTTACTGGGTTTCAAAGAATGAACACAATTTCACAAGAAATAGAAAGGACATGGCAAGCAGAGGGAGTAGTCTATGATGAGGCACAGAGGCCTGAAGGGTCATGTTATGTGTGTTGAAATGAGAGGAATCAATGCTTTGAGACTGATAGTAAGATGCTGGAATAGACGAGAACTTGATTGGATTGTGAATTCTCTGAGCAATCATTATCTTTAGTGATCTAGTAGCAACAATTATATCAACAACTTTCTTTTGAAACTCTCCCTATAAATGCCTCTCCTCTCCACCATTTTCAGATATTTAGAAGGGTAAGTAAGTGTGGTTCATTCTGTGAAATGCTTTTGTTGGTCTTATCCTCCAATGATACTGTAATTCTTTCAGGTTGACCATATTGCTGGGATTGGTACTATAGATAAATATGATTTCTCAGAAGGGCAGTAAAATGGATCATTAAAAACTTAGCACAAATTAGCTTCTTCAGTGTAATTGACTGCACACAGAGGGACCATAAGTTATTTGGGACATGACGCAGGCCCATTTCAATGCAAATGAAAAGGAACAAAAGTGTGCAGATACGGGAGGCTATTCAGTTAGGGCAGATCTCAGCAGAAAACCAAAATAGATTTTTTGGATAATCTAAGAGGCAGCATGAGACTTTTAATTATCAAACACAGGAAGTCACTAAGGCAGGGATTGACAGGTCCTGAAACCAAATATGATATAGGTATGCCAGCTCAGTCTCAGGCTCTTCCAGGTTTAAGGACCAGAAAGGAAAACAAACTGTCTTCATTTCGGTTTATTGTCAGCATAGCAGACAAGAAGTGCAAAAGATTCGCATAATATTACGTTTAACAGAAGTGGATGTGGCTCACTGCTGTTTTCCTTCATTCTTCATAAAAGCATATTCAGTCTTCTCTGGTCTAAGCAGCCCCATGGAACTCTTATTCACAGATGAGGGAGCTCAGAAGTACAGACCCTTACCTTTCGCTTTTTAGACCACACTTGGCTAGATGGTTGCAGGGATATGTCAATACTCAAGGGTCTACACTATTTCTCATGTATGCAAATATTTACAGGGGCCCAATCATATAATCACACATTTTATATTTTATTGAGTCATTGTATCAGTTAAAGGTGCCACTGTGGTTAGCCTGCCTACAGTCCACCATACTTATCTGCCTTCATTTTTGTTTCTACTTAAGGCTGTTCAGTCTAGAGACAGAGAATAAATATTTCAAAGAGATTCTTTTAAACAGTAAAGGTTATTCTATTTAATTTCATTTCACTTAATATTTAAATTTTTATATGGAAAGAAATCATTGTCCAGTTTCTTATTCTATAGGAAGTCATATAAAAACTCTTCTTTGAACTTTTCAGTTTGTTTCTCCATATAATCTGAATTAGTGGCTTTAAATAATAAATACATAGGTGACCTCCTATTATTCAAATTATGCTTAAGTTAAGATGACATTTTTCAGTATTCTTCATTATTTTAAGAGGTAACATGTTCAAAACCTATGAACTTGAAATTTAGAGTTCTTGAGTTTAAATTCTGACTCCAAGTTAAAAAATCCATATATAGACAGTTAACTCAGCTTCTCTGAGCCTCTTATATAAGGAATAAAATTAATAAATCTTATATTATAGAGAATTTTAAAAGACAAATAAGGTGAGACAAAATATTTTATATACATATACCAATAAATACATACTTATTGAATCTGAATCAGTCATCATCTTTCTGACATGCCTGATTTTCTATCTATTTCTTCTACTTTATTATTTTATTGTCATATTTAATAATTAATTTATAACATACCTTTTTGTCATAGAGGTATGGTCAAAAGCATTTTGAATACCACACCAGGGTTCCATTTATATAACATTTAGTATTAAAGTGTTAAGCAAGCACATGAATCAATTAGTATGTGAGAAAGATAACTTTATAAATGTGCAATAACTTTTATTCATATTGTTTTTGGACATGTGGAACATCATGATAGCAAACTAAAAGGAAATCTGGACAAAATGTTGAAGCTGTTGATAAATAGGAATCTGAAATTGACCTATTATATAATGGAGATGGTTTTTAAAAACCCAGCTGATAGTCTAACATTGAAAAAACAATGTGGAATCCTAAAGAGACACAGAGACAGAGAGGTTTGTCTGACCCGTGCTTAAGTGTCACTGGCCTATTTATTCTTAAGAAAGAATAAAACCAACATTTTGAGAACAGAGAATGACTTTAAAAAATGTTTTAAGTGTATATTTTTCTTTCAGTCCTTATCTCCAATCCCATCCCCTTACTCCTATATGCAACTACTCTCAAAAGTGTAAAGCAAATCTTTTAAAATCCACCTTCATTATATTTATTTAGATATGAATCCTTGAATAGTATTCTCTCCTTTTGCATATATGCTTTAATTTACATAAGTGCTATTGTATTACAAAGACCATCAAGTTTCTCACTTTTTGTTAAATCTTTTGCATTTTTAGATCTATACATGTTGCTTTACAAATATATAAACATTAACTGTTTTCTCGATAAAATTGTATGTGTTTATTTTAGGTAATTTCCAAGATACTCTATAGATTTTATAGTTACTTGAAATGGTTTCCTATTTTCTCTTTATTTTCTTGTTAATTATTACTGGCAGAAAGGAATGCTATTGATTTTTATGTACTGAATCTATGTGATTTAAAAAAATAATGTGTCTTGCCTTCTAAACCTGTTTTTTTTTTCATTTATTTGACTCCACTTTCCATTATTTAACCAAGGATCTCTCGTACTTTATTAAGCACTAATGCTTAATAAATGCACTAATGCAGACAAACTTGTCTTCTTTTAGTACTTAACAGGAATTCATCAACACCTCTACATTTAAAATGATCCTTGCAGTAGTTTTTTTATATTCCAACTTTATCAAACTAAAAATGTTCCTTCTATTCTGATTTTTCTGTTTTTGTTTCTTTAGTCATAAGTCATTGTTGGATACTCATAATCTCCCAACTTGGGTTCTTTGCAATTGGATCTCTATACTACCCTCCACATACCATCCACTATACAGCTATCCTTAACTGGGTCTGTTGTTTTGTTCCTTTTTATTAACCAGTGGGGGTAATGATCTGACCAGAACTATGTATGATAGATGAAAAGTAACAATTTGAATAGCCCATTCATCCTATTTCCAATCCATTTTCCCTGGCCCTTTCCACCTCCAAACCAATGTTCTTCCCAACATCTAAAACTCTTCTCTCTCACTGGTCAGTGCTCAAGTGAAGGAATGACTGTGTTCACATGGTACATTAGTCATGCAATGTGACTAGAAAATACAATCCATCCAGGAGGTTTATGAGGACCTAATTAATCCTTCCTTAATAGATTTATACAGTGTTCTTTTTGCATTGTTTCTAATGCATGTTTTTTTCTTTAGTACTAGCAACAGGATCACATTTGCATTTTAAAGATTACTCTTCCAGCTTGTAAAGAATGGCTTTAAAGTGTGGTCCTGTTAACATAAGAGCTCAGTAGTGAGATCATTATGGTGTTCGATAAGATGATGATAGTCTAGAAACCATGATGAAGAATATGGAAAAGAATACAAGGAGGTGGATCTGATAGACAGAATAAAGGGAACCTAGGCAGTTTACTGTTTTATTATTTGCTTGGCTGTTTGTTTCAGAGAGAGTAAAGCACTGAAGATGACTGCTATGGACTGAATGTGTGTCTCCCCACTGCCACCCAAATTCATTTGTGAAGCCCTGATCTCCAATGTATTTGGTTAATCAGACTTTCAGAGGTAATTAGGTCATGAGGGTGGAGCCTTCAGGAATGGGATTAGTGCCCTTATAAAAGAGACAGGAGAAAGATGATCTCTCTTTCTGCCATGGGAGGATACAACAAAATGGCCATCTGCAAACCAGGAAGAACCAGCAAGTGGGCTCTCACCAGACAGTTAATCTGCCAGCACCTTGATTGCACACTTCCCAGTTTCCAGAACTCTGAGAAATAAATGTTTGTTGTTTAAACCACCCAGTCTATGGTAGAGAAGTGACTAAGACAATGACTTTTACATATTTGTTTGACATGCTAAATTGATTGTGGTCCTAGTTACTGAGCCAAGAAACATTTGAAAAGGACCTTTTTTTTTTAAGTATAAAAAAATCGGTGGTCAACAACTTTTGTTGGACATGTTGAGTTTGAGATTATTGTGAGATATCCAATGAGACTAGTAAATAGAATTATTAACAGAGAAAGAATATGTGAAGCTAAGGCTTAGATAAGATTTTGTAGGAAACAATTACAGAATAAAATGAAGAGGGCCTAAAGAACTGTACTTAAATTCTAAAGAAAGAAAGAAGAGGTATCAAGAGAGTATAGACACTACTATATTTAAAACAGACTACCAACAAGGACCTACTGTATAGCACAGGGAACTCTGCTCAATATTCTGTAATAACCCAAATGGGAAAAGAATTTGAAAAATAGATATATGTATATGTATAACTGAATCACTTTGCTGTACACTTGAAATTAACACAGCATTGTAAATCAACTATAACCCAATACAAATAAATTTTTTTAAAAAAAGAGAGAAGAAAAAAAGAGTATAATAAGTGATGAAGTAAGGAAAGAAGTAAAATGAGTGTCTGATATCACAAAAAAATAAGGGAGCATTGCTTGAAGAAATAGGAAGTGGTGACTAATGTTGAATGCCCCTGAGTGGCCAGGTAAGATGAGGACTGAAAATACACTTCGGTATTTTTAGAAAGAACTATTTTAATGAAATGTTTCAGATGGAAAGAAGATCGGACTATGTAAAGGAATAGTTTGGAAACATAATGCAAAAGAAAGCAGGAAATCCACATTTCTAGAGTATGGACTTGGATAGCAAGGGGGAAGATATAGTAGCAGTTGTCTAGAGGGCTGGAGAGGTATGTCAGCACTATGTTATTCTCATTAAGGAAATACTTACAAGACTATAGTTACATAATCACACATTTTATATTTCATTTCATCGTCATTGCTATTAGAGGCTCCCATGTGATTAGGCTGGCCTTGCCCCACCATGGTTATATAACTACCCTTTTTTTGAGGAACCTGCAATACTACTTGAAAATACATACAGTCATCCCTCAGTATCCACACAGGGTATTGGTCCCCACAGATACCAAAATCCTCAGATGCTCTAGTCCCTTATATAATAAAATGGCTAATACAATGAACACAGTCAGCCCTCGTGTCCACATATTTCTGCATCCACTGATATGAATAGCAGACTGTATTGTAAATTATTTAAAATATGATTAAAATATATCATCTTGAATATATTCATAGTCAACACAAATTATCCTAGATTTCAGAGAATAACCTAAGATTCATTCTCATAAATTGATGTCCCATCAATATCACATTCCTTAGTTCCACATTACTCTACATCCTATCAAAATCACAGTCCTTACTATTTTAATCAATTTCAATTCTAAATTTTTACATAGTTGGTCTAATTCACAGTTACAACAACTCTTCAGATTACTCAATTTTTTTGCAGTTTCTGCAGGTCTTGGAAGAAGCATATTGCACATTTGAGACAATCGCTTTAACAAATTTAGTGAGTAACACAAAAAGCTGTCAGCTTTGAGTCCGGTACTGAGCAAGACAGGGCTCTGAAGGTATTCAATTCAGGCCGTGGTTCAAGTTGCCATAGTAGTGGTGGGAAAAGATCCAGTGTAGAGTTTACGGAAGCCCAAATGTAGAATCACAACGTAAACTCACAACATTTTAAGCTACGACACATTATTCTCAGTCTGGGTTTAGACATCAACTGAGAAATAGTTCCTCACTTACCACTAGGTCCTGGAAGAAGGAGAGCACCTGATCCTGGGACTTCACGTGACCATAAATTCACCCACGAACATTCCTCCTGTTAATTTTCCCAGAAAAAGAGACCAACTGAATCCTGAAAGAACTTTTCCCAGAATGTATTGTTTGAAGCGAGTGGATCATGAGAACGTCGTGGTATACCACCAGGATCCTGGTTTCGGAACAAGGCACTCATTCCTCCAAGTGTGGAGTGTTTGTGACCAAGAGCTCCTAGCTGAATCTCTCTCCAGGGATTACTATCAGCCTCAGTATCACCTTGTCTAAGGTCACACAGCCCCCTCTGAGGCTGCTCTAATAACAGTCACTGCTAACTATGGAAAGTGTAAAAGCCTGGGACTCTTGCCTGAAGTTGGGACAACTATGAAAATATCACAGCTCCAGGGATCCCTGGAGCATCAGCTGAAATCGTTTCTGTGATTGAATAGCAGTTCAATTCCACCTGATCTCACTTTTTTACTCCTTCACAGGTCTTGACTCCAAGGACTGTCTTTAATTAACTTCCTGCATGGGAAGCTCTATCTCAGAGTCAGCGTACTGGGGATGTAACCTAAGACAGGGTATGATTTAAGCATGAGATGATGATGGTTTGGACCAAGCTGGTAAAGGTAGAGGTTTGGTTATCTTTTCAGAATATTATAAGAGTAGATCCCAAGAGATTTCCTTATGGATTATACTGTAGTGAAAAAGAATTTTCCCCAAAGTGTTGTGAAAAGGAAAGGAAAAGCTGATGCTTTCAAAAATGTCCAAGAGGTAAAATAATGTTAAGACATACATTGCTAGTACTTCCCATTGTTACTATAGTAACACTTATTGCTTTACCGAAGCCCATGTGACCCTACCTCGTCTCTATTGCCATTCTGGCCTCTTTCATGTGGGCCTGTGACTTCTAATTGTTATTTCTTTGGGCTAGAATCCTCTTTCAGACAGCTGGCTCTTTCTCATATTTCATGAATCAATTTAAATGTCAGTGTCCCTATACCTGACTTGGCAAGTGGGTTTTATATGTTCAGTGCTGTGGTGCAACGATTATTAGTACTTTCTCAAACAGTATCTATCACATTACTCTGTTTTACCCTTAAACATTGACAATACATGACATTATTTTTATTTGTGTATTTATTGTATAACTTTGCTCATTAAAATAGGCACTCTATCAGCAGTAGTATCCTAAAGTTCAGTAGGCACTCAGATATTTGTTGAATGAATAAATGCTGCATTTTTATTCATTTAATCTTATAGTATCTTAGATGTATCTGTATTTGGAGTGATAAAAGAAGAACAAAAGCTAACCCTTGAATGTTCATGTTTAGGATAACATGTGCCTGGTGAATGTCCGTGTATATGTGTATGGGTATGAATATGGATTTGGGTATCTTGAGGCATTTCAAAAAATCAGCATCTCAGCATGACCAAACTGTGAGTTAGAAGTTCTGTATCAAATCATTCAAATCTTAATAATGCAGATGACAATTGAAACTTAACCTTATCTCATTTAACCTATACATCCATTCAAATATGTAGATTCCTTTTCTTTATTCCTCTTTACCAATGTGGAAATGGACAGGAAGTTCAATGAACTCACAAAAGAGAAAAAAGGCAAAAGCGGACTTAAATCCATGTCTGAGTTCAAAACTCAAAATTTTAGCCTCTGAATAAGTAAGATTTTCAAAGGTGGCCATGGAGTCTTCTCATAAAGAATGACAAGGTACTTGGTCAAAGATCATCTCCAAACTGTTGTCTGAGTTCTAGCCAATACTTTAACGTCTCATAATTCTGGTTTCATAAAGTAGAGTATCAAAGACAAAACCCATTTCCTAAATTGGGTAAGTTCCATCTCTAAGCCATCTGATCTACTCTGAGTCTGCTCTGCCTGGCTCTTTTATGCCTTCTAAGATAGTGTTTGGGGACCCATTGCTGATCAATCTCACATGATCTGTCTGTAGAAATGTGCATGCCATTAAAGTACTTGCTACATCAGAGGATAAGTGAAGCTATGGCATAGTGTGCCAAATATGTATCCTACAACAGGCAGAGAAAGGAATAATAGCTTGTCCCATGTTATTCCATTTGTAACCTTTATGAGAAATAATAAAGTCTTGTTTTAAGAGTATGGATATCAAAGCATATCCTAGAACAACCCATGTGATAGCTTGGGGGAGGAAGTGAAGCTGCACCACTGGAAAGACAAGTATGCCTCCATTTTCCTCTCTGGAAGGATCTGTCTTTGAATCTATTGTCAGAAGTTCAGGAAAGCCACAGTGAGAAAGCTCACTTGAGAGTTAGTGGCTATAAGAAATGCCCAGGGTCCTCAGAGGCACCAGTACTAACAATAATGTTTGGAAATCAGACAGGGGCTCTTTCTGAATCTCTCCTACACACAAACTCAGCTTCTTCAAAGTGGCCAATATGGTTCCTACCCTTGACATACCCCCTCCAATTCATAGCACCCCTCGCCAAACACACATACTTAGCTGCCAAACCCAGGATTCCTTCTAGAACAGATACTACCAAGCTTAAACTAAAGAACTAAGTAGTTATGAAAAAATTACTTTAAACTTTTTGAGGAACCTCGTTCATTCATTTCCCCCACTCTCATTTTGTGAAAATTAGGCAAGACAAGATGTCTTTCTTACAAAAATCAACATCAGCTCCTTAATGAAATGCACGTATATATATAAGCTGAACATATAAATTACATATAAGTGTATATATTTAAGTGAACTCTTAATATTTTGTGCAGAAATTGGTGTTTATATTTGAAATGAAGCACAGAATAGCATATCAGAAGCACTGATCTATAATAAGGATGGGACTGAGACAAGATACCTAAAGTATAAATTTTTCTTCTACTAAATATTTTTCTCATACAGCAATAAGATGAATAATTTGGACTTTGTGACCTTGGGTTCTTTTTCTAGTTAGTTTTTATAATTATTACATAGTAAAGCAGACAGAAGAAAGGATAGAAGTAGTGAATAGCTTCATATGGGATTTCTTGTTTACTGCATAAAGCCCAATAGCTTTTCTATTGATCAGAATAAAGTCTGAAGGCCACATAAAAGTAGCTTCATTGAAAATAAAGCCATAGTTGTATTTTACTCATAAAATGCATAAGCATTTAAAGTAACGCTGAGGTAACCTTGAAATCATCAAAAGTTTAAAGTTTCCTTCCCCACAGAGATGTTGGAAAAGTTAATTCCAATTTTTGAGAACCGGGACTTCTAAAAGTGGAAAAATTCAGTAGAGCACAGACAATTTTTGATAAAACTCTAGGCTGTTTCTTTTTTTACCACCTGGAAGTCATTAAGAAGTTTAAGGAAGATGGCAGGATTCACCTTCTTACACCCTTCTCTTAAGTGATTTAAGTGGAAACAGGTGTTTGTATCTTATCAGATGTAAATGACCCTTAGCAAACACCTGCCAACTGAAACCCTGAGTGATCCCTGAGCTTTGCTTTGCTACCAAAACTTATCCAAAAAGTTAGTTTCTATTTAGTATTTTCCAGTTCATCTAACGCTCTATAGATTTTCATCAAGTGTATGTGAGAAAAGTGGCTAAACATCCATGAACGCATCCAGTAGACTCTGGAGTCATTGAGCATATCTGAAAAAATCATCCTGCTGTCGCCAGAAGCCCACAAACAGGAATTCTGTACATATATGGATAAATCATTTTTTAAATGCATACTTGATGGTAAAACCTATTAAAGTGATGAATAGGCCACATATTTAAGTCTGTCCACATAAAATCAATACTGAAAAACCAAGTAATCAAGAAATAGTCACTGAACTACTATAGGTAGATTGCTGTACTCAAAGCCAAAATGTGTTAAGAATAGAAAACGTATTAATTTGAACAATGCCAAAGAAATGTATAAGGAACTTTTTTCTTTGCTCTGCAATTTTATTCTCATGATTATCTAAATCACGGAAAGTTATATATAGATAAAGATATGGATACAGACATAGATATAAATATATAAACTAATGTATACAGAAAGAGACTATCTAAATATATCACTTTTCTACAGTCTGTTTTACCATGCTCTACAAATATTATAATATTTTGGGTCAGCCTAGGTTACAAGGGTTTTCAGCTCAGTAAGAGGATTTAAAGGTCATTTTTTAGCTATATGATAAATCAAAATCATTCTGCCATAAAATGCCCCCAGGAGTAAACAGACAAGTTGTCACATTTGTAATTTTAAACTTCACATACTCAACCCCAGTTCATTGCTAATTTTATTTAATTTTTAATGTATTAACTAAAATGATTTAATTTTATGTTTAAAATTTTAATACTAGATGTTTACATGTTAGGGCTGACATATTTCCATACCCCTCAGTGCCCCTTCTAGTCAAAAGCTCCACCACTGCATTGACGACTATTCAAATTTCTGTTCCCATTACAAAATATTTGCCTATTCTTGAACTTTACATATGTGGAGACACATAATACATACTCCTTTGTGTCTGGCTTCTTTCATAATTTATAGTGCTTTTGAGATTCATCCATGTTTTTGCATAAATGAGTAATTCGTTTTTCTTATTGTTAAATAGTATTCCATTGTATGAGACACCACAACTTGTCCAGCCATTCTCCCATGGATGGACGTATGGGTAATTCCTAGGTTAAGTTCTTATGAATAAAGCTGATTTAATTTTATATGATTCTTTTTGAGGATATAGGCTTGGTGAATCTAGGATTGAAAGTGTTGGGTCACAGGCTTAGCATATGATTAATTTCATTAGCAACTGAAAAATACTATTCAAAAGAAGTTCCATTATTTTGAATATGTACTAGCAATTTTTGAGATCCATGCCTCTACCATATCCTTCCCAGCAATGGATATAGTCAGTGTGAGTGTGTATTTTTAATTTTAGCAATTCTAGTGAATGTGGGATGGTATCACATTGTGGTTCAACTTTCAATTCCATGATGATTAATGATGTTGAGCACGTATTTAGTTACATATTTGGAATTCCGACAACCTTTTTCTTTTTTTACATAAAGTAGATGTTAAAGGTTTTTGTGCATTTTTAAATTGGTTTATTTGATTTTTATGATTTGTAAGAGTTCTATATATATTTTGCACATGAGTTCTTTGTGAGATAAATGTATGATATGTATGTCACAGATATTGTCTTACACTCTATTGCTTTCATTTTCACTTTCTCCATGGTGCCATTTGCTGAGAAAATATTTTTTTCAATTTTGATGTGAAGTCCAATTTATAATTTTAGGGTATTTTTTCCTGTTATGGTTAGTATCTGTATTAGTTTGTTCGGGCTGCCATAACAAAGTGTCACAAGTTGGGTGATACAAGTAAGAGAAATTTATTTTCTCACAGTTCTGGAGGCTAGAAATTTGAGATAAAGGTACCAAAAGGGTTCATTTCTTCTGAGGCCTTTCTCCTTGCCTTATAAATGGCTCTCTTTTTACTGTGTCCTAACATGGTCCTTCTGAACATGTCAGTTTCCAAATTTCCTCCTCATATAAGGACATTAATAATTTTGGATTAGTGCCCACTCTAATGACCTCACCTTAATTTAACTAATTACATGTGCAAAAACTTTATTTTCAAATAAAGTCAAAATCTGAGGTATTGGGGATTAGGACATCAACATATGAATCTTAGGAAGAGGGACACAGTTTAATTCATAACAATGTCTTCTGTGTCATAACAAATCTTCGCTTACCACGGTTTTAAAAAATATATTCTCCCATGTTTTCTAATAAAAGCTTCAAAATTGTAGCTCTTGTGTATAGGTCAAGATTTATCTCTAACAAGTTTTTGTTGGTTCCAGTTAGAAATTAAGCTTCATTTTTTTCCATAAAATATCTAGTGTTACAACACCATTTGTTGAAAATAATTTTCTTTCCTCGTTGATTTCTTTTGGTGCTATTGTCTAAAATTAAAATTAATTAGCCATGTTTATGATATTGTCTAAAATTAAAATTGGCCATATATTTGTGAGTCCCCCTCTGGATTCTCTGGTCTATTCCTTTGAGCTATTTTTCTATCTTTATGCCAATAACCACACTCTCCTAATTGTTGTTTTATACTATAGCACAGTAGCTTTATAGTAAATCTTGAAATCCTCTTCATTCCCATGTCTTGCAAATTCTAGCTGCTTTAGCAATTCCACACTCCATTCTCTGTTTTCTCCATCTACTGAGATTGCTTTTTGTTTTTGTATTTTATTTCTCTGCATCATAATTTAGAAAATGCTCCCAGGCAAAAAGCTGCAGTAAATGTGGAGCTTATTCCATTTCTCTTAAGACTTGCAGTCCTGCAGGATCTGCTGTATAGTAACTGTGTATTCATAAATTTTTCCATTTGTATAATTGTTTACCTTTGCAGGTAATCTGAAACTGGCTACTCAGTTTCTAGTCAGCCTTCAGTTGCTTTGATCCATCAATTATTCTCTTCCAACAACTTCAGGAAACAGGTTTTGTTTGTTAACAAATAATAGGTTTTGTTTGCTAACTCTGCATTCTTATTTCCTACTTGGAGTGACAACCTTAGAGATACCTCTTATGCTTGGACCTTCTATAGTACTAAAAAATGGGTATGATTATTAACCAGATGGGTGTAGCAATACAAGCTCTCAATAGAGAGACTCAGGCTAGGTGGATGTGTTAGGCATTCAGTAATTTATTTGAGCAGAAGCACACCTATCATGATCACACTCTAGATTTCAACGAATAGAGAGGCCTTATACATAGATAGCTTGCAAGGGCTGTTTTTTGAATAACTTTTTTGTTTTTTTCCATGAGTGATAATGCAATGAAAAGAGCAACTCTTTGGAGACATGCAAACCCTGTAGAAACCAAGTTTGAGCCTTTATTACATCTACATTATAACCACTCAAACTATCAATCTCCTCATGGGTTGAAATGATATCATAGTGATGTTTTTGTTTTTGTTTTTGTTTTTTTGCAGTATGCGGGCCTCTCACTGTTGTGGCCTCCCCCATTGCAGAGCACAGGCTTTGGACGCGCAGGCTCAGCGGCCATGGCTCACAGGCCTAGCCGTTCCACGGCATGTGGGATCTTCCCGGACCGGGGCATGAACCCATGTCCCCTGCATTGGCAGGCGGACTCTCAACCACTGCACCACCAGGGGAGCCCCCCTAGTTATGTTTTTTAATGTTGTTTCCAGGATTAAAACAGTTAATCCATATAACGGGTTTATCAAAGCATCTGGCTCTGACCATCTCCTTAATAAATGGTAGTTATTATTTTAACTGAAGGTGAATGCAACTATCTTTGTCTGAATGCTAGAAGTCAACAAATGCCATCGCCTCCTGGCAAATAATCAAAATGGCCTGATCATTTAATGACATGTGCCAGCACATTAAAAGGTAACAAAGAAACAAAAGAATTACTTGGAGGTAGGTGTCAGGGGAAAAAAAAAACAAAATTCACCTTTGGTCCCAAACAAACACTGGTATAGTTTGAGAAAATGATCTATATGAAATTTACTTTTCTAGCATAACACAAATTCCCTTCACTTCCTGTATGACTCTAACTTATATCTGTAGCTATTGAATGAAAATAGGAAGAGACATTTAACATATTGAATGTGTGGAATATCTGTATGAATATGCATAGAATCAATACATGAGTAGTTTTGCATTCTTGTCAATTTAATATTTATCAACTTTTCCACTTCAAACTGGTATAATTTAATCATTGAATACAGTGCATCTTAAGAATCACAATGTTGTTCTGTGGTTGTAAAAATTCTCTATCCCCTCTATGTTGTTGGAAAACTTTTACGAAATAATAGGAAAAATATACCGCCTTAGAATCTTAGTAAGGTTTAAAGACTGAGTAGATGAGGGAATGTTTTTAAATCACTTGACATTTCTTAATAATAATGTTTAATTTAACAAAATATTTAGTAAGTATTTACATGTTTCTAGGCACTCAAACACACACACAAACAAAGAAGTGTAATATACTATGCCAGGTTCCCGAAGATCTCACACTCTTGCAAGGAAACTTACCTGTGAAACCACTGTAAAATGTATTGCTAGTGTAAAGAATTTTTTGAAACCCAACAGTACCTATTTTCTTTTCTGGAAACGTTAGCAATGGGCTCATAGGGAAAGTGGCATTCTTGCTGTGTCTTAACATATCCGGTATATTCTCTTAGGAGGTCAAGTAGGGGGAAGAATCTTCTAGGTCAAGAAAAAAACACAAGGAAAGGCACAGAATTTTTTAAATGTATGTCACATTAAGAAAATAGGTTAAGAGCATAAATTTTATGGAAGAGAATGACAGAATGTGATACCAGAAAGACAGGTTGGGAACAGATTATGAAAGGTTCTAATGTCATCCGTTCTAAATCTGCTTCAGATTTTTTTAATATGAGATATGAAATATTCTATAGATAATATGTAATATAACATAAAATATATAACAATATATACTGTATGTACTATCAATATTATATTATAAAATATTCTATAGATAATTTTTGATATTAAAAATTTTAAGTTACTAGAATTTGAGCAACATGCATTTATTTATTGTATGGAGAAAACCATAAAACCACGACTTTGTACCATTAAAATTATACATGCACTATATGTCTTAAATCTGGACTGAGGTATCTTTATGACTTTAATTTTTATAGATCAAAAAGCCTTTCAGGGCTTCCCTGGTGGCGCAGTGGTTGAGAGTCCGCCTGCCAATGCAGGGGACACGGGTTCGTGCCCCAGTCCTGGAAGATCCCACGTGCTGCGGAGCGGCTAGGCCTGTGAGCCATGGCTGATGGGCCTGCGCGTCCGGATCCTGTGCTCCGCAGTGGGAGAGGCCACAACAGTGAGACGCCCGCGTACCGCAAAAAAAAAAAAAAAAAAAAAAAGCCTTTCAATACAATACATTCTTCTGTATTGCCTAGATTTTTGTTTCAGCATCTTGAAGGTACAGAGTGGTTACTGTTTTTATTTCTCTATATTATATGAACCATTTACTGATGTTTGGGGAATTACCCATCTTATAAATCTTGAGCCTGTCTCCCACTAGCAAAGCTATGTCTCTGGACAGCTCAGATTTACAGGTGACCTAGGCACCTGCCTAGAATATTGCTTCTGGAGTCAGTAACCATAAAACACAAAAAAGCAGGGACAAAGAAGATTCACTGTAGCTGTTATTTGTTTGTTATGTTTGAAGAGGTGTAGTAGTTTCTAGAGGAACAGCTGCAAAAGCGTACCAGCAGTGGTGGTATCACTGGACTGCTTCCTGAACTGTGATGTTTTGACTGTGGATCTGACCTGACAGCCTCCCTTTTTTCTGTTCTCTGAGCCTGGTTCTCCCAAGTGAACAGGCTTTCAGAAATGCTTTGAGTCGCCCCAATTTTTTGCAAACATTTATTTCCTGCATATGCCCCGCACAGCCACATTTTGTTGCTTGCAAATCAGATCTCAAATGCAAGGCATGTCAACTCTTTGAGAGTAGGAGTGTTGTCACTACCCTTTGCAACCTTTAGCACAAAATCTGACAGTAGTTGTGTAACTGTTATTGAAAACATCTGTTTAATAAATGAATGAAGAATGGTAAGCATTGAAATGACATTTATAATTTGAAAATTATGGAGAACACTTGCAGGCTGCTTTACTAGAAACTTGGAATGCTTTGAATAAAAGAACGTATAAAGTACTTTTGGGTCCAAGGAGATATCTAAAAGCTTCCAGAATTAAAACAGCATCTTAGAATGGAAGACCTTTTGATGAACTATTTAGTTCTGATTAGTCTTGTTCTACATAATTTGAGTATCACTGTGAGGAAGTGCCATATAGTGTTGGTAAATAAATCTTCAGCGTGTTCACTTATCTTCTGAAATGTATATAAAAAGGTCAATTATCTCTAACTGTCCCAATTTTTTTCGGTAAGGATGTGTGTGTTTTTCTAATCAAGCACCCAGGGAGGTTACTGAGTGTTTCTACACGGCTGATTAAGGATAGGTCAAAGATATGAGTCAGGAGAATAGTTGAAACGCCTTGCTCTCTTAAAAATTATATACTGGGGTGTTTTGCATATTATTACCACTCTTTCATCTACTTCTATTAAAATCTTCTTCTCAAACCCCTATATCTCTCCTCACCTAGGTTGATAGAATATAAGAATAATCTAGAATAGGGTCATGCTACATCCCTTCCTAAATCCACAAGAGCACATGGAATGAGTTAAGAAACAGCCCTTGAGAGAGGAAAGCAGGTGCAGGCTGTAGGGAATTAAATCACACTGGTGCCAGGAGGTACCAGGGATGGTAAAAATGGGACTCTCAAGGAATCTAGGGGAGCACAATTGTTTTGTGTTTTACTCCCATTGCAAGAGCTTAGGGAAAAGAAAATCACTTATTTTAAATATGCAATAGAAAAGGGTTGCATTCACCCTGATGTTCATAGCAGCACTATTCACAACAGCCAAGATATGGAAACAACCTAAATGTCCAACAACAGATGAATGGATAAAGAAGATGTGGTACTTATATACAATGGAATATTACTCAGCCATAAAAAGAATGACATAATGCCATTTGCAGCAACATGGATGGACCTAGAGATTATCATACAAAGTGAAGTAAGTCAGAGAGAAAGACAAATATCATATGATATCACTTATATGTGGAATCTAAAATATAACACAAATGAACATATCTATGAAACAAAAACAGACTCACAGACATAGAGAACAGACTTGTGGTGGCCAAGGGGGTGCAGAGGAGGGAAGAACTGGGAGTTTGGGGTTCGCAGGTGCAAACTATTATATATAGATGGATAAACAACAAGTCCTATTATACAGCACAGGGAAATATATTCAATATCCTGTGATAAACCATAATGGAAAATAATATGAAAAAGAATATATATGTATAACTGAATCACTTTGCTGTACAGCAGAAATTAACACAACATTGTAAATCAAATATACTCAAATAAACTTTAAAAAAAAGAAAAGGGTTGCATTCAAACACCATATTAAAATAGGCTAGGAAAATTTGTATACAGACAATGAAGGAATGCCAGAAAGCATATCCCATAACAAATGAAAACTATGATCTAACATTTTTTTAAATGAGCTAAAATAATTAAGTAAAACGATAGATGATAATGAAACCACTGCAAAATACTATTTAGAAAAGTTAAGAAATGCAACAATTAGACAGGAAGAAAAATTGAAAACAGAGCTAAGAGAACACAGGGAAAGAATAAGAAATTAAAATGTATTAAATAAATAAAAACTATGTAACAAAGAATAAACTAGAAGCAGCACAAGAGTGGATAAAACATGATAAACAAAATAATGCCACAAAAATACAAAAAAAAAAAAGAAAATGCTCAACACTAACAAATGAAGAAATACACAAGAAGGATTAAAGGAGATACAGAGAAATAAGAGAAAAAATGAAGAGAAAGAATAAAACTAAAACAATAGAATAAAACAAACAATAACACAGAAATTCAAGAAATACATTCTGAAATAAAATGAGACTTAAGGTGTATACATAAACAACAATAAAAGTTTTCTATTAGAAGAAGGAAAGAATAGAGTGAAAGGAACAGGAATAGAAACTAGAAATTACTGAATATATCATGTTTTTAGATTTGACTTTGGATATATGTAAAAGAAATGACAAAAAAATTAAGTTAAAAAATCAACCCCTAATAATAAAAGACATTAAAAACCACATTTATTTAGTTGGTAGCATACATACCCAAAGAGAATGTATGCCAAGTGATTTTACACAAAAGTAAGTTTACTGTACATCTCTTCACAGGATATGTCTTAGAATAAACAAAAAGTACTGCAAACACCATTGTACTGTTAACTATTTCTGATAATATATGATTGATGGTACTATTGATAGTTTTAATTCAAGACTTCTTTTGTGTGTATTATAAAAGAAAGTTAATGAGTATTATGTTTATTTCACTGACACTAGGGATTAGGGCAATGGAAGAAAGATGGTACAAAGGTAAGATTGTTGAAATTAGGTTACTTTTTTTTATTTTAAAAATTGTCCTCCTGATTTTACATCAGAAGCATCATCATGAACTTATACTGTATTTTTTTAAAAAGGAAAAACCACATACTTCCTAGCCCTCTCCACTAAACACATTAAAAAACAATGACAACACATTGAGCTCCCCAACAGCCATACTGCTGACTCTGAATATCATTTTATAGTAAATAAACAAGAACTCCTCAGAGAATATGTCTCATTCTAGATACAGGGAAGGAAATGTGTTGGATGAGTTCAGATTATTCTGTCATTTCAGAAAGCAAACAAATATTACAGATGACAGGGAGGGAGTTCCCTGGTGGCCCAGGGGTTAGGATTCCACACTTTCACTGCCGTGGCCCAGGTTCAATCCCTGGTTGGGGAACTAAGATCCCACAAGCCCATGGCAAAAAAAAAAAAAAAAAAAAAAAGGTTAAAAACAGGAAAGATGGAAAAACCCATGGTGGTTACTTGGCTAGAGGACCACAGTGTTCACAACAGCTGAAATGGCAGGACTTCCTTTGAAAATCAGAAAGGCATCACCATCAGATATGAGAGATTGGTTCAAGGTGGCAGAGTAGAAGGACATGCGCTCACTCCCTCTTGCGAGAGCACCGGAATCACAACTAACTGCTGAACAATCACCAACAGGAAGACACCGGAACTCACTAAAAAAGATACCCCACATCCAAAGACAAAGGACAGGCTGCAATGAAATGGTACCAGGGTCACAATCACAATAAAATCAAATCCCATAACTGCTGGGTCATTGACTCACAAACTGGAGAACACTTATACCACAGAAGTCCACCCACTGGAGTGAAGGTTCTGAGCCCCATGTCAGGCTTCCCAACCTGAGGGTCCAGCAGTAGAAGAAGGAATTCCCAGAGAAACAGACTTTGAAGGCTAGCAGGATTTGAGTACAGGAATTCAACAGGACTGGGGGAAACAGAGATTCCACTCTTGCAAGGCACACACAAAGTAGTGTGCACATCAGGACCCAGGGGAAGGAGCAGTGAGCCCATAGGAGACTGAACCAGATCTACCTGCTAGTGTTGGAGGGTCTCCTGCAGAGGCAGGGTGTGGCTGTGGCTCACCATGGGAACAAGGACACTGGCAGCAGAAGTTCTGGGAAGTACTCCTTGACATGAGCCCTCCTGGAGTCCACCATTAGCCCCACCAAAGAGCCTGTAGCCTCCAGTGCTGGGTCACCTCAGGCCAAACAACCAACAGGGAGGGAACTCAGCCCCACCCATCAGCAGACAAGCAGAGTAAAGTTTTACTGAGCTCTGTCAAGCAGAGCAACACCCAGCTGTACCCACCACCAGTCCGTCCCATCAGGAAACATGCACAAGCCTCTTAGATAGCCCCATCCACCAGAGGGCAGACAGCAGAAGCAAGAAGAACTACAATCCTGCAGCCTGTGGAATGAAAATCACATTCACAGAAAGACAGACAAAATAAAAAGGGAGAGGACTATGAACCAGATGATGGAACAAGATAATACCCCAGAAAAACAATTAAATAAAGTGGAGACATGTAACCTTCCAGAAAAAGAATTCAGAATAACGATAGTGCAGATGATACAGGACCTCAGAAAAAGAATGGAGGCAAAGATTGAGAAGATGAAAGAAACGTTTGACAAAGAACTAGAAGAATTAAAGAACAAACACCTAGAGGAATTAAAGAACAAACAAACAGAGATGAACAATACAATAACTGAAATGAAAAATAAACTAAAAGGAATCAATAGCAGAATAACTGAGGCAGAAGAACGGATAAGTGACCTGGAAGACAGAATGGTGGAATTCACTTCTGTGGAACAGAATAAAGAAAAAAGAATGAAAAGAAATGAAGACAGCCTAAGAAATATCTGGGATGACAAAAACGCACCAACATTCCCATTATGGGGGTCCCAGAAGGAGAAGAGAGAGAGAGAAAGGACGTGAGAAAATATTTGAAGAGATTAGAGTCAAAAACTTCCCTAATATGGGAAAGGAAATAGCCACCCAAGTGGGATACACCCAAGGAGAAACAAGCTGAGACACCATAATAATCAAATTGACAAAAATTAAAGACAAACAAAAATTATTAAAAGCAACAAGGGATAAATGACAAATAACATACAAGGGAACACCCATAAGGTGAACAACTAATTTCTCAGCAGAAACTCTACAAACCAGAAGGGAGTGGCATAATATATTTAAAGTGATGAGTAACAGTCATCACTTTAAATATATAGTGGTATATGGGTTGTAGGTTTTAGTAATCTTGGTTGTAGGTTCATCCCTACAACCAAGATTACTCTACCTGGCAAGGATCTCATTCACATTTGATGGAGAAATCAAAAGCTTTACAGACAAGCAAAAGTTAAGAGAATTCAGCAACACCAAACCAGCTCTATAACAAATGCTAAAGGAACTTCTCAAAGTGGGAAACACAAGAGAAGAAAAGGACCTACAAAAACAAACCCAAAACAATTAAGAAAATGGTAATAGGAACATACATATAGATAATTACCTTAAATGTGAATGGATTAAAGGCTCCAACCAAAAGACACAGACTGGCTAAATGGATACCAAAAAAAGACCCATATATATGATGTCTACAAGAGACCCACTTCAGAAGATGGTGGAGTAGAGGGACATGCTTTCAATCCCTCCTTCGAGAACACTGGAATCACAACTAACTGCTGAACAATCATCAACAGGAAGACACTGGAACTCACCAAAAAAGATACCCCACATGCAAAGACAAAGGAGAAGCCACAATGAGACGGTAGGAGGGGTGCTATCACAATAAAATCAAATCCCATAACTGCTGGGTGGGTGACTCACAAACTGGAGAACACTTATACCACAGAGGTCCATCTACTGGAGTGAAGGTTCTGAGCCACACATCAGGCTTCCCAACCTGGGAGTCTGGCAATGGGAGGAGGAATTCCTAGAGAATAAGACTTTGAAGACAAGCAGGATTTGACTGCAAGACGTCGGCAGGACTGGGGGAAACAAAGACTCCACTCTTGGAGGGCACACACAAAGTAGTGTGTGCATTGGGACCCAGAGGAAGGAGCGGTAATGCCATAGGAGACTGAACCAGACCTACCTGCTAGTGTTGGAGGGTCTCCTGTGGAGGCGGGGGGCAGCTATGGCTCACCAAGGGACAAGAACACTGGCAGCAGAAGTTCTGGGAAGTACTCCTTGGCTTAGGCCTCCCAGAGTCTGCCATGAGCCACACCAAAGAGCACTGGTAGGCTCCAGTGTTGGGTCACCTCAGGCCATATAACCAACAGGGAGGGGACCCAGCCCCACCCATCAGCAATCAAGGAGATTAAAGCTTTACTGAACTCTGCCCACCAGAGCAACAGTCAGCTCTACCCACCACCAGTCCCTCCCATCAGGAAACTTGCACAAGCCTCTTAGATAGCCGCATCCACAAGAGGGCAGACAGCAGAAACAAGAAGAACTACAATCCTGTAGCCTGTGGAACAAAAACTACATTCACAGAAAGATAGACAAGATGAAAAGGCAGAGGGCTATGTACCACATGAAGGAACAAGATAAAATGCAAAAAAACCAACTAAATGAAATGGAGATAGGCAAACTTCCAGAAAAAGAATTCAGACTAATGATAGTGAAGATTATCCAGGATCTCGGAAAAAGAATGGAGGCAAAGATCAAGAAGATGCAAGAAATGTTTAGCAAAGATCTAGAAGAATTAAAGAAAAAACAAACAGAGATGAACAATACAATAACTGAAATGAAAAATACACTCGAATGAACCAATAGCAGAATAACTGAGGAAGAAGAATGGATAAGTGACCTGGAAGACAGAATGGTGGAATTCATTGCTGTGGAACAATAAAGAAAAAAGAATGAAAAGAAATGAAGACAGTCTAAGAGACCTCTGAGACAACATTACATGCAACAACATTCACATTATAAGGGTCCCAGAAGGAGAAGAGAGAGAGAAAGGACCCGAGAAAATATTTTAAGAGATTATAGTAAAAAATTCCCTAACATGGGAAAGGAAATAGCCACCCAAATCCAGGAAATGCAGAGAGTCCCATACAGGATAAACCCAAGGAGAAACACACCGAGAGACATAGTAATCAAACTAGCAAAAATTAAAGACAAGAAAAATTATTGAAAACAGCAAGGGAAAAACGACAAATAATATACAAGGGGAAAATGACAAATAACATACAAGGGAACTCCCATAAGGTTAACAGCTGATTTCTCAGCAGAAACTCTACAAGACAGAAGGGAGTGGCATGATATACTTAAAGTGATGAAAGAGAAGAACCAACAACCAAAATTACTCTACCCAGCAAGGATCTCATTCAGATTCGATGGAGAAATCAAAAGCTTTACAGACAAGCAAAACCTAAGAGAATTCAGCACCACCAAACCAGCTCTACAACAAATGCTAAAGGAACTTCTCTAAGTGGGAAAAACAAGAGAAGAAAAAGACCTACAAAAACAAACCCAAAACAATTAAGAAAATGGTCATAGGAACATACATATCGATAATTAAACGTGAATGGATTAAGTGCTCCACCCACAAGATACAGGCTTGCTGAATGGATACAAAAACAAGACCCATCTACATGCTGTCTACAAGAGACCCACTTCAGAACTACGGACACATACAGACTGAAAGTGAGGGGATGGAAAAAGATATTCCATGCAAATGGAAATCAAAAGAAAGCAGGAATAGCAATACTCAGATAAAATAGATTTTAAAATAAAGAATATTACAAGAGACAAGGAAGGACACTATGTAATGATCAAGGGATCAGTCCAAGAAGAAGATATAACAATTATATATATATATGCACCCAACATAGGAGCACCTGAATACATAAGGCAACTGCTAACAGCTCTAAAAGAGGAAATTGACAGAAACACAATAATAGTGGGGGATTTAACACCTCACTTACACCAATGGACAGATGATCCAAACAGAAAATTAATAAGGAAACATAAGCTTTAAGTAAAAGAATAGACCAGTTAGATTTAATTGATATTTATAGGACATTCCATCCAAACACAGCAGATTACATTTTCTTCTCAAGTGCACAAGGACTGTTCTCCAGGATAGATCACATCTTGGGTGACAAATCAAGCCTCGGTAAATTTAAGAAAATTGAAATCATATCAAGCATCTTTTCTGACCACAACGCTATGAGATTAGAAAGCAATTACAGGGAAAAAACATAAAATACACAAACACATGGAGGCTAAACAATACATTACTAAATAACCAAGAGATCACTGAAGAAACCAAAGAGGAAATAAAAAAATACCTAGAGACAAATGACAATGAACACATGATGATCCAAAACCTATGGGATGTAGCAAAAGCAGTTCTGAGGGAAGTTTATAGCTATCCAAGCCTACCTCAAGAAACAAGAAAAATCTCAAATAAACGATCTAACCTTACACCTAAAGGAACTAGAGAAAGAAGAACAAGCAAAACCAAAGTTAGCATAAGGAAAGAAATCAAAAAGATCAGAGCAGAAATAAATGAAATAGAAACAAAGAAAACAATAGCAAAGATCAATAAAACTAAAAGCTGGTTCTTTGAGAAGATAAAAAAAAATTGATAAACCATTAGCCAGACTCATCAGGAAAAAGAGGGAGAGGACTCAAATCAATAAAATTAGAAATGAAAAAGGAGAAGTTACAACAGACACCAGAGAAATACAAAGCATCCTAAGAGACTACTACAAGCAACTCTATGCCAGTAAAATGGACAACCTGGAAGAAATGGACAAATTCTTAGAAAGGCATAACATTCCAAGACTGAACCAGGAAGAAATAGAAAATAAGAACACACCAATCACAAGTAATGAAATCCAAAGTGTGATTAAAAATCTTCCAATGAACAAAAGTCCAAGACCAGATGGCTTCAAAGTTGAATTATATGCAACATTTAGAGAAGAGCTAACACCAACCCTTCTCAAACTTCCAAAAACCTGCCGAGGAAGGTACACTCCCAAACTCATTCTATGGGGCCAACATCACCCTGATACCAAAACCAGACAAAGATATTACAAAAAAAGAAAATTACAGACCAATATCACTGATGAATATAGATGCAAAAATCCTCAACAAAATACTAGCAAACAGAATCCAACAACACATTAAAAGGATCATACACAATGATCAAGTGGGATTTATCCCAGGTATGCAAGGATTCTTCAATATATGCAAATCAATCAATGCGCTACACCGTATTAAAAAATTTAAGAATAAAAACCATTAGATCATCTCAATAGACGCAGAAAAAGCTTTTGACAAAATTCAACACCCATTTATGATAAAAACTCTGAAGAAAGTGAGCATAGAGGGAACCTACCTCAATATAATAAAGGCGATATATGACAAACCCACAGGAAACATCATTCTCAATAGTGAAAAACTGAAAGCATTTCCTCTAAGATCCAGAACAAGACAAGGATGTCCTCCCTTGCCACTATTATTCAAGAGTTTTGGAAGTCCTAGCCACAGCAATCAGAGGAGAAAAAGAAATAAAAGGAATACAGATTGGAAAAGAAGGAGTAAAACTGTCACTCTTTGCAGAGGACATGATACTATACATAGAAAATCCTAAAGATGCCACCAGAAACTACTAGAGCTAATTAGTGAATTTGGTAATGTTGCAGGATACAAAATTAATGCACAGAAATCTCTTGAATTCCTATACACTAATGATGAAAAATCTAAAAGAGAAATTAAGGAAACACTCCCATTTACCACTGCAACAAAAGTATAAGACACCTAGGAATAATCCTACCAAAGGAGACAAAAGACCTGTATGCAGCAAACTATAAGACACTGATGAAAGAAATTAAAGATGATACCAACAGATGGAGAGATATATCATGTTCTTGGATTGGAAGAATCAGTATTGTGAAAATGACTATACTATCCAAAGCAATCTACAGATTCAATGCAATCCCTATGAAATTACCAACGGCATTTTTTACAGAACTAGAACAAAAAATATTAAAATTTGTATGGAGACAAAAAGACCCCAAGTAGCCAAAGCAGTCTTGAGGGAAAAAAACGGAGCTGGAGGAATCAGACTCCCTGATTTCAGACTATACTACAAATCTACAGTAATCAAGACAATATGGTACTGGCAGAAAAACAGAAATATAATCCAATAGAACAGGATAAAAAGTCCAGAGATAAACCCATGCACCTATGGTCAACTAATCTCTGACAAAGGAGGCAAGGATATCCAATGGAGAAAAGACAGTCTCTTCAATAAGTGGTGCTGGGAAAACTGGACAGCTACATGTAAAAGAATGAAATTCGAACACTCCCTAACACCATACACAAAAATAAATTCAAAATGGATTAAAAATTTAAATGTAAGAACGGGCACTATAAAACTCTTAGAGGAAAACATAGGAAGAACACTCTTTGACATAAATCACAGCAAGATATTTTCTGACCCACTTCGTGGAGTAATGGAAATAAAAACAAAAATAAACAAATGAGACCTAATGAAACTTAAAAGCTTTTGCACAGCAAAGGGTACCATAAACAAGACAAAAAGACAGCCCTCAGAATGGGAGAAAATATTTGCAAATGAATCAACAGAGAAAGGATTAATCTCCAAAATATATAAACAGCTCATGCAGCTCAATATTAAAAAACCAAACAACCCAATCCACAAATGGGCAGAAGACGTAAATAGACATTTCTCCAAAGAAGACATACAGATGGCCAAGAAGCATATGAAAAGCTGCTCAGCATCACTAATCATGAGAGAAATGCAAATCAAAACTACAATGAGGTATCACCTCACACCAGTTAGAATGGGCATCATCAGAAAATCTACAAACGACAAATGCCGGAGAGGGTGTGGAGAAAAGGGAATCCTCTTGCACTGTTGATGGGAATGTAAAATGATACAACCATTATAGAGAACAGTGTGGAGGTTCCCTAAAAAACTAAAAATAGAATTACCATATGACCCAGCTATCCCACTACTGGGCACATACCCAGAGAAAAGCATAATTCAAAAAAGACAGATGCACCCCAATGTTCATTGGAGCACTATTTACAACAGCCAGGTCATGGAAGCATTCCATTGAGAAACAAATGAATTAAGAAGAGGTGGTACTTATATACAATGGAATATCACTCAGCCATAAAAAGGAATGAAATTGGGTCCTTTGTAGATATGTGGATAGACCTAGAGACTGTCATACAGAGTGAAGTGAGTCAGAAAGAGAAAAACAAATATCGTATATTAACGCATATATGTGCAATCTAGAAAAATGGTACAGATGAACCAGTTTACAAGGCAGAAATCGAGACACAGATGTAGAGAACAAACCTATGGACACCAAGACAGGAAAGCAGGGGGTGATGCGGGTGGTGGTGGAATGAAATGGGAGATTGGGATGACATATATACACTAATATGTTTAAAATAGATAATTAATAAGAACCTGCTGTATAAAAATATAGAATAAAATAAAATTCAAAAAAGAAAAAAAGATGACAGCGATAACATCAAAAGAACTCTGGGACCAACTTGAAGCTCCTAATACTCAATGCTGGATCAGTTTGAGCATCATTCGAAATGAGAACTACAATGTATTAAAAATTATCAAAATGTTTAAACACATGAATTCACAATTATTATATGTATATTATATAAATAATGGTTCATAAATTCCATAGAATATTTTGCAGCATTAGTAATGATGTTTGGAAGGTTAGTCAACAAATTGGAAATGCTTATGGTTTTACCTTAAGATAATAAGCATTCTGACTACTACATGATTGTACTTAAAAGGTAATGTACATGTATATATGTACATGTACAAGAATACAAATGTGGAGAGAGAGGAGAGAGAACCAAAGATGCATTTTATAAAATGATGAAATTGTGAATGTTTTTTCTTCCTTGTGATTTCTACTTCATGGTTTCAATGCATTTTATTCTATGAAAATATTTTAGTGCAATAAAATCAAATTATAATTGACATTTAAAATCTTTTGCACCCTGATTGACCTCCTTTTCCCTTCAATGAGGACAGTATGATATGAAGAGAACAAAGTTCTTAAAGTCAGTCATACCTGGGTACAGATCTTAGATCTGCCATTATTTTAAACCCTGGTGTCACGTCCTAATATAATTTAACCCTTTAATCACAATGAATTTCTTTAGGAATTCTTTGGCAGGTCATCTGGTATCAAATTGTAGATCAATACATTTTTAATTCTCTTTCTACTCCCTTGTTTGATCCTCAAATTTGAGAAACTTCTTTCTTATTTTCTACCATTTACAAAAAATCTGTTAAGATCAAACAAAGTTATATTTGAGATTCAAGTGAAAATGTTTGCATTGATTCAATTTTCTTTCACGAATCACTTATTGATACTTTTATTATTTTCTATACACAGACTTCTGCATGGTCTATAATTCATTTTCACCAGATGCCTCTTGCAGTCCTTCTGATATTAGGAAACATTAAGAACATTTACATTCTTAGTATTCATTTTCTGCAGTGAAAATCCAATTTGGTGTCTAAATATGGTCTTTTTATTCTTTATCATTTCAGTGCTGAGTAAATTACAGCTGTCCTCATCCTTTTACCACATTAAAATCCCTCAGCCTGTCTCTTTTAAAGGACAAATAATATTTTGCAACATAGATTTTGCTTTGGTTACAATTTAATCAGCCCCCTAAATCCTGCCGGTCACCCTTGGACTAAAACACCTCTTCTGTTCAGATCAAAATATCAGCTTTAGTGCCTGTCTATCATTTCAAGTGCAAACCATTGTAAGTCAAGACAGTGTCCTTTGTCGCTCTCCACCCTGAGAGGATTTTAAGGAGTTCTCTATTGTATTCTGCTGCTTGCATTTCAGATTACTTCAGACTACTTCAAATGACCTCTCATTCTGAACTCAGTACCGACTTACTCTTCTCGAGGCCCTATGATTGGCTCTCCGTAAGCAGTCCAGGACCCTTCAAACTCATCCTTTTCATCCCACTATCTTCCTCTTCATATTTCAAGGGCTACTTTCAGCCCTGCCTCGGAATGCCATTTTGCAAAACCCCGTACTGTATACATTGCCTTCAGTCATATATTACAGATCTGGGCTCCTGGCTGAAAAATTGGCTAATAAGTATTGATCACTGTTACTTAAACTAGATGGTCAGAGCTTAATTCCTTACTTAGCTTACGTCCTACAAGTTCCTGGAAATACTGCATTTCTGACTAAATTTGAGTGTTTCAATTCATAGGAATATGTGTTCACAAATTAATTACCGATCACCCTTTCTGTGGAATCTGTGTATTTCCCCCTTTGACCTGTGCTCCCAGTCCTTCTATCCTGCCCTACTTTTTCTTTTTCCCATAGCATTGTAACATCCTAGATAATGCTTTTTGATTAGGCTAATTTTACATTGTCTTCTCTCTGCTAGAAATTATGCTTCACTAGGGTAAGGGTCTTTATCTCTTTTATTCACTGATACATGCCACGTGTCTAGAGCTGCGCCTGGCACATGGTAGATACTCAGCACTTCCTATCATGGAATCAATACATATTTTTTTCTTTGTTTTGTTTTGTTTGATAGGAAAGAGGATACAGAATGTTGTATGTGTACACTGTGTTTTCTTTCATTCAGATTATTTGGAATCTGTCTTTCCATCCACTAACACAGTGTAGGAATGTTATGCTCACATGTGCACTAGGACCTGATCAGATGACCCCTCACATGAGTTCCATGATTTGTAGTTATGGAACTGCACAGGATGGAATAGCCAAGGTGATGCACAGTACACCATGCTCGTGGATAAAGGTATGATACTTCATATAAAGGAGGTAACTCACTCAAATAAAGTCTTGAGCAAAATTTTAATGGAAGGGTACATTGTCTTGGGCTTTCTTATCGTTCCCCTCCAGCTCTTTGCCCCTTTGGCATTGCTCTCTTCTTTCACTCACATACATTCAATTATTCTTCACTATACAGACTCTCAGAACATGCTTTTAGATGCCCATGCAACACAAGGCTGCAAAAACTGATAAAACTTTATCTATAACTTCTGAAGAAGAAATTGAATTTTCACACAGAACAAAGCATTCAACTAAAGAGGTGGAATGGAAAAGTTCATTGATAAAATTTAAAATACATAGATGGGAAAATCAAAAACATTTTGGCACAATGACCATTCCTTTGACCTCACGTCATTTAAGTTAGAAATCAACTATTGAGATTTTGACCCTACCAAGCCCCTCCCCCCAATCCCCAATACGACTTGTAAGAAGTATTATGCTCCCATACTTACTAAGAATCTTATTTAACTGTACTTGGCAGGATCACTTTCTTCACATACACATGAAAAGCCAATCTCTGGCAAAACCCTAAAGGAGAACCAGCATGTTTCTTCAACCTTCACATTAGCCCTTTTACGATCTACTAGGAAGAGGTAATGAGGAAATTCCAAGTGCTCTGTGTTGTACTCAGCATCCCTACTTCTTTTAAATAAACCTATTTGCTCTAAGCAGACAGTCCAATAGTCCATTATTAGTTAACGTCCCTAAACCTTCCAGATAGTTACAAATTTAGAGAGCACTCCTGAGCAAGGAGTTCTTTTTTAATAGTGAATTTTTCAGAAATGAGTAAGAATTTTGGGTCAGGGTGTCTACAGGAGTCAAAAGGGCTATTAAAATTTAATTTGTTCTGTGAACCCAGAGAAAAGAATTAATTCAATGTATAGGAATTCTTTTTCATTTTAAATCAAGAATTGCCTTCCCTGTAAAATATAAAGCACTGTATACATGTTGGCTAATATTACTAACGATAATTACAACGTATCTGTAACTCCGCATCATGTAGTATTTTCTCAACCTCTGATATCTACCATACCTCTTTTTAGCCATTTAAAGAGCTCCCTTTAAATGATGGTATTGGCATTTATTTAGCTACTAAAATTATTTACAGCATTCTTTTAATTGATAAGCTTTATTTCTTAGAGCAGCTCTAGGCTCATGGCAAAATTGAGCAGAAAGCACAGAGTTCTCTACTGTTAATAAAAAGGTTGCTTTGTTTTAATTTGGGTTTTTCTTTTCAATGTATCAGAATTTGATGAAACTAGGGTCCCGGTGGCACTTGCTAAAGAGGCACCAGCTCCTGCTTTTCTACCATGTATCCTGTTGGTATTTATTCCATAAGCATAAAGTGGGGCAGATTAAGGCAGCATACATTTAGGTGCTTCTGTAGGCTGGAAGTATTTTTATGTAATGGAATACTGGAGATGTTTCTTTCATAAAAATTTCCCAGGAAAGGTTCTGTAAGTTAACCACTCATAATGCTGGTGGGAGTGGCCTTTAGTCCAGCCCTCCATAGGTTCATTTGAAGAAGCACACCTCCATAAGGAAGCTTCCTTCTTCTCTCCAAGATGATGTTTTTTTTCATCGTCTAGGTGCTATTCTTTGTAGACTTGTAGTGGAATCGGTTTACCACTACCTAGAAAAAACTCCTTACGTTCACAAACAGCTGGGTTAAGGCAGGAGGAGTAAATTTAAGTTATTCAAAAATAGAGAATTCTCTAAGGAAACATTAGGGTTAATTTAATAAAAGAATAAAATACAGGGGCTTCCCTGGTGGTGCAGCAGTGAAGAATCTGCCTACCAATGCAGGGCACACGGGTTCAAGCCGAGCCCTGGCCCGGGAAGATCCCACATGCCGCAGAGCAACTAAGCCCGTGTGCCACAGCTACTGAGCCTGCTCTCTAGAGCCTGTGAGCTACAACTACTGAGCCCGCGCATCACAACTACTGAAGCCCACGTGCCTAGAGCCTGTGCTCCACAACAAGAGAAGCTACATCAATGAGAAGCCCGCGCACCACAACAAAGAGTAGCCCCCGCTCGCCGCAACTAGAGAAAGCCTGTGAGCAACAACGAAGAGCCAACACAGCTAAAAATAAATAAATAAGATAAATAAATTTATTTTAAAAAAGAATAAAATAAAAGTGCCAGTCGATATTGCATTATAATGCTGTTTCTGATAGTGGATATTGACTTACTGACATTAATCCCAGGATTGTCCTTATTTTTAATATAAGATTCTGTACTTCATAAACAACCATATATTAACCAACTTTCTTCATACCTTTGACACATTTCTGTGATCCAGCAAATGTCATTCTTCCTCCTGATTTAAACCTTGGTTATTGAGGTTTTCTCAATACCCTAAAAATGGGATTGGGCAATACTTTAGCCAGTCACATGTGATAACTTAATTAGGGTTTCACACTTATAGCTATATCATCAAAAAACCTGCTTTAAACTGTGAGGAAAATGGCAGTTTACAATTGCATTAAAAATACTAAAATGAATGAATCCATTACTCAAGACACAGCCATGACAGGTCTGTAGTTGCTATTATTCCAAGTGCCTGGCAATGTTATCTGTCCTGGACTTAGATTCTACTGTTGGCTGCCTGAATTAACTCCTTCAGTTCCAGCTCCAGATAAAACACCATTTCCATTTTAATGTGCTCAAAATTACAACTTTCTTGTTTTTAAATTATAGTTGAAGGGGAATGGTTGTTCTTTAAAGAAAGAATTTCCCCTGATCCTGTTTTTCACCTTCACATTTATATATTCTGAAGTATATAACAGACAAGTTAATAGGTTAATAAAAGATCTGAAAAATGACATTTGTCTTTTGAATTTCATAATGGACAACAAAAACACAGCTCTCTCTGGAAGACCTATGAAGATACGCCTTTAAATAAATTTTTTGTTAATAAATATAAACAGGTTTCTTAATGCACCTTTAAAAAAAGTTTATTCTGGAGTTAGGCTGCCGTGTGTTGAATCCTAGCCCAGTTCTTTTTAGTTGTATGATCACTTGCTACTGACTTAATCCACAGTGGCTCATAATCATGATCTGTAATTAGTAGTTATATCATAGGGTTTTGTTTCAAATACTAATATAAATTAACATGCCTAGAAGAAACATACTCTAAGCCTCAAAGTGTATTTTTTTAAATGGCGCATTCTACTTTAGGGTTTACCAGCCACAATGTTTGCAAATGCCTGTTTTGATTTTTTTGATATGTTTTGTCTTATCCTAATAACCCCTTTCAAAATCTGATATTGGTAGAGCTTTTATAGTTTACATGCTGTTTCACATAATTTATGTTCCTCGTAATATCATGCTCATGACCACTCTGGGGGATAGGTATTATTATAATCCTATATTACAGAAGAGAAAGCTGAACAAGGGATGCTCTAGCATGAAAGTATCAATATATCAAAAAACATCTTGCCCCATTTCCCTCTGGTTGTCTACAATAGGCCTCTTCTTTATAAGAAAATGCAATGAGTAACATTAATAGTAATTACCATTGACTAAGTTAGATATTATCACGCATAATCCTTTCATCTTTGCAGCAACTCAGTAATATTATTTATTATTATGACTACCTTCATAAAGATGAGGAACCTGAGGATTTACAGAGAGTAATGGATATACCCCGTAAGTGACTGGACTACAATGAAAACCCAGATACCTTGATTTCAGAGCAGTGATCTCTACCTTCATCCTCCACTGCACCTAAATGCTTTCTGGTAGAGAAGATGAAAGATTCATGTAAAACCAATTCAGTGGTTCAATTGCTATTGCAGCTTATTAAGTATGCAGCTTATTATGCCATGGCATAATAAGCATAATTCTTAGTAACTAAATACATTTATCATATATAGATGACTTCCAATATTCTTAGACATTTATTTCCTGCAATTCTGTTATTAATTGGGGGATTTGGGACCATGATCTTTTCTAATGTTTTCCCTCAAAAGTGTGGATATCAACAACTGTCTAATATATGCATGAATAAAATGCTATCAACTAAATATAAATATGCATAATTATATACCATTTACCATATTATAATATACTTGCCATGTTTGCATTGGGAATTCTGTGATACCTTGTAGTTGTAATTCTAGTTCTATGTACATGTAGGCAATAATATATATAGGAATTAACTATTAACACAGCATATATTATCCTCAAGTATTCATTTTAAAGTACTTTCCACATATGAACACTTTTAAACATTTTAAACTTTTAAAATAAGATATTTATAAAGAATTCTTTTGAGAAAAAAAATTGATGTTAAACAAAGACAACAAGTATACTGAAAATTTTAATTCAGTTGATCAGTATTAAACATTGATTGAGAGAGGATTCACAGCACCTTTAGTTTTAAATAGACCTATATTTCCAATGTGTATTGTTTATCAAAGCAACCCCCAGAATGAAAGGAACTCTAAGACTGAAAATAAAATTTTTTTAACTTGACATAATTTAAATATTTTAAATACAGTGGTGGATGAGAGAACATTTTTGCCAATCTTTTTAGTAACAGAGATGTCTAAGTTATGCATTTAGTCAAATGATTAGTTTCCCATGAATAATATTCATGTAACTATAATACCGTATTGACTGGCCTTACATTTTTAGACTCATAAAGACAAAGAAAAGATCCAATTATGGTTCCAAAATAAAATGTAAATGCTCCAAACCTTGACATTTTAAAGACCTTAAAATTGCCAACATTTAGAAAAGAAGATGTTAGAAATAGAGAATAATTTCCTCATCTTTTTGACTTGGGAGTTAAAAACACAATATCTGAAGTTGATGACTCATAAAACATATTAAAAACTCATGAAGTATAACAATGGAATAAAATGATTTAAATGAAAAAAATGAAGATGATTGAGTTGAAGATAAAATTGTATTTATTCCTATTCTTTAAAATGAGGAGTCAACCAAATTCAACAGAAGTTGATAAATTAAGAAATTGACAGATAAATTATTTAAATTTATAAAGATAGCCACTAGAAGAACCCAATGCTAAGCACTATTAAAAATGGTTACTTTTGATGAAGAAGATTGGAGGGGGGGACAAAAGTCAGAGTATTCAATTTTGACAATTCTGCATAAATTTCTGTTTTGTTCTTGTTTTTGTTTTAGACGATGGTAGGTAACTTTTAAATTAATAATAACATTTTCTCCTCCCAAATGACTTTCTCTACATGAGTTAAACCACATTAAAAAAGATTACTTTTTAAAAAATTCTCCAACTATCCTTTTTTGCCTCTATAGAGAAAAGCACAATAAAACATTGGTTTGAAGTAGCTCACTTTTAAATATCAGAGTTCTGAAAATTTATGAATTGAAAGAAAATGCTTTGTTATTATGTTTCAATTATCACAACAACTTTATGTGATATGTGTCTTTCCTTAAAGCATACATGGTAGACATATGTAAATTTGTAGTTACCTATTAAAGATCATTTGAACCCCCTGTGGGCTACTTAAGAAGGCTGCTCATTAGCTTCTGCAAGAAATAACTGCTTAACAATAGTTTTTTTGTTTAATCGAGGTCAAATTCATGTAACATAAAATTAACTATTTTACAGTATCCATTGAGTGGCACTTAGTATATTCACAGTGTAGTTCAACCACCTCTATCTAGTTCCAAAAACTTTTATTCATCCCCCACAAAATTCCCATACCCATTAAGCATTAACTTCTCATTCATCCCCTCCTCCCAGCCTCAGGCAACAGCCAATCTGTTTTTTATGTCTATGGATTTACTTATTCTGGACATTTCATGTAAATGGATTCATACAATATGTGATGTTTTGTGTGTGGCTGAGTTCATTTAGCATTATGTTTTTGAGGTCCATCCATGTTGTAACATGTACCACAGTACTTTATTTCTTTTTATTGCTGAATTGTATTCCATTATACATATATGCCATATTTGTTTATCCATTCATACACTGATGAACATTTGGGTGATTTCCACATTTTGGCTATTTTCAATAATGCTGCAATGACCATTTTTGTACAAATATTTGTTTGAGTACCTGTTTTCATTTGTTTGGGATATATACCCAGAAGAAAAATGGCTGGGTCAAATTTGGGAGATTTTCAGCCAATTATTTATTTAAATATTCTTTATGCCTCTTTTTCTCTTCTCTTTGGGAACTCAGATAATGCATGTGTTGGTATATTAGATTCTTCTCTATAGGTCTCATTGACTCTGTTCAATTTTCTTCATTATTTTTTCTGTCCTCACATTGAAAAATTTTAATTGTCTAATCACTCAGTTCACTGATACTTTCTTATACCTGCTTAAATATGCTGTTGAACACTTCTAGTGAATGTGTCATTTCTATTATTGCACTTTTAAGTTCCAGAATTAATATTAGGTTCATTTTTTTATCTCTTTATTGATACTCTATGTTGGTTCATAGATAGTTCTGGCCTCCTTTAGTTATTTGCTTAAAGTTTCCGTTTGCTCTTTGAGTATATACAAAACAGTTGATTTAAAGATTTTATCTAGTATATCCAATGCCTGGGCTTCCTCAGAGAGGCTTTCTGTCAATTAATTTTTTTACCAGTGAATGGGAGATTCTTTCCTGTTTCTTTTTATGCCTTGTTTTGTTTTGTCTTGCCTTGTTTTTTGCTGAAAACTAGACATTTTGAATATTTTAATACAGTGACTCTGGAAATGAGGATTCTCCCCCCTCTCCAGTGATTTTTGTTGTTGATTGCTGAGGTTTGGAGTCATCTTTTTATTTTCTAAAGTGACTTTTCCACACTATTTTCACACAGACTGTATTCCTTTTCCTGTGTGATCACTGAAGTCTCTGTTGCCTTATCTTAGCAGTTACTCAGTGACTTGACAGGGATGTTTACAAAGAGCACAATTTAGCAGTCACTTTCTTAATTAAGCACTCCCCTGATGCTTTAAGTTCTTGATTAGATTTTAGAGTTCTGATAATGTTTATTCCTTCAGGTTTTTTGTTTGCTTGCTTGCTTTGGGTTTTTTGTTTTGTTTTGTCAATTTAACAGTTGCTTCAGTGGAGGTTCTATTCTTTCTCTTCTACAATTTCCATGATGCCACTCCCCATACGACAGTTTGGGATAGAATATTGGTGGTGGTGGTGGGCTTGGTTATGAGAAAACTTAAAAATTGTATTTATTTTTTTCCTTGCTATCTTTGTAACCAACTCTTCTTTTAGGCTTCTTAGTTTAATTATTCAGAGAAGTAGAAACAGAGAGAGAGCAATATAACATAGTTTTGTATCAAAAATAAAAGATTTGATAAATAACATAATGAAAAAGTTTTCTTGGGAATTTTTTGTGAACGATTAATTTATGCATTTATTCCTCAAATATTTATCCAATACCTGTTATGCACCAGGCAACTTCTAGGGTACAGTAATAGAAAACAAATATTTCCTTCATTTTATTTATACTCTAGTAGTAGAAGACAAATCATAATCAAATATAAAAGTAAAATATAGAGTATATCAAATTATTTTAAGTGGAAATGAAAAATAAACCAATGAAGGAAGATAGAAAGTGTAAGGATAAGAGAAATGCAACTTTAAATCACTAAGAAGGTGATTTTCAACAAAAATCTAAATAAGACAGGTGACAGTCTGAGTCACATATAAATCTGAGGAAAGGGCATTTCAGGGAAATCACAAATGCAGAGAGCTTGAGGCAGGAACTTTCCTGGAGAGAGTGGAGTAGCACCAAGGAGCTGAGTGCCTAGAGGTGCTGAGTAAAATGAGGGTGGTGGGGGGGCTTAGTTTTAAGACACAAAGTTATATGGAAAGGGGTTAGATCCTATGGCAACATGTAAACCATTAAAACATTGCATGCAACTTGGTTTTAATATGGGTGAAATGAGAGTCCATTGGAGAGCCAAAAGCCTTAAAATCATAAATTATGATCAGACTTTTGGTATTAAAAAATCACTCTAAATGAACGAGTTGACTATAGAGTTCAAAAACAAAAGTACAAATAGAGAGCATATTTTAGAAACTATTGCAAAAATCCTGGGGAAAACTGATAGTGCTTTGTTCCAGTAGAATTGGGGATGAGGAGAGGTGATCAGAATCTGGATATATTTTTGAGAGCAGAACTACAATTTATCCTGGCACAGTAATCCCAGTTAAGGAATCTCCAGTCATACCTTGTTTTATTGCACTTCATTTCATCACTATTCACAGATAATGCATTTTTTTTTTACAAACTGAAGTTTTGTGGCAACCCTGTGGCTAGCAAGTCTATCGGCGCCATTTTTCCAACAGCTTTTTCTCCCTTCACATCTCTATATCATTTTGGTAATTCTCACAAAATTTCAAACTTCTTTATTATTATTTTTGTTATGGTGATCTCTGATCAGTGACCTTTGATGTTACTATTATAATTATTTTGGGGTACCATAAACTGTGCCCATATAAGATGGTGAACTTAATCGAGAAATGTTTTGTGTGTTCTGACTGCTCCACCTACCAGCCGTTCCCCCATCTCTCTCCCTTTCCTTGGGCCCCCCATTCCCTGAGACACACAATACCGAAATCAAGCCAATTAATAATACTACAATGGTCTCTAAGTGTTCGAGTGAAAGGACCAGTCAATCAATGTGGGACACTTCATTGTTGTTTTAGTTTAAGAAATGGCCACAGACACCCCAAACTTTAGTACCTACCTGATCAATCAGCAGCCATCAACACTGTAGCAAGACCCTCCACCAGCAACACGATTATGACTCATTAGTGGCTCAGATGATAGTTAGCATTTTTCAGCAGTAAAGTATTTTTTTAGTTAGATATTGGTTTTTTTTTTTTTTTTTTTTTTTTTTTGCGGTACACGGGCCTCCCACCGCTGCGGCCTCCCCCGTTGCGGAGCACAGGCTCCGGACGCGCAGGCCCAGCGGCCACGGCTCACGGGCCCAGCCGCTCCGCGGCACATGGGATCCTCCCAGACCGGGGCACGAACCCGTATCCCCTGCATCGGCAGGCGGACTCTCAACCACTGCGCCACCAGGGAGGCCCTAGATATTGGTTTTTTAGACATACTGCTATTGCACCCTGAACAGACTACAGTATAGTGCAAACCTAAGTTTTATATGCACTGGGAAATCAATAAATTCATGTGACTCGCTTTACTGTGGTGGTCTGGAACAGAACCTACACTATCTCCGAGATATGCCGCTATTATATGGAAATAATCTTATGTCATCAAGTAGCTTAACAGTAAGTTTTTTCCAGGATATTTACTGACTCATTACTTTTACTAGTACAAATGGTAATAACCTAAATAAACAATGCACATTCATTAAATATTAATTAGACATTTCTACCCAATAACTGAATAACTTCTCACACATGGATTATCTTTGATCTGTTGTCCTCTTAGTGTCAGGTTTATAATGACTTTTATTAAAAGAAAAATCTTCCCATGGATCCTCTGCATCAAAATATCCATTCCAGTACCAGACTTTCTTAATATAAAATCAGTTTCTCCATTGATTGTACAAATGGTCAAAGAGAACACGAGCATTTGGAAACAAAATGTTGTTATTGCCATATTACCATTATTCTTTATATGTAAATGTAAAAATTCTTTATATGTAAATCCAAGAAAAACCTGCTAAAAATTGATGACATTTCTGGAGTTTCCCAGTGGGATGCTGGAACCAATTGGAATCTGCTGTGTAGAGGGCCGATTGTTACATATCCAGGAATTTTGCAAGCCAGTTGCGGCACTTCGGTAGCTTGAAATCAACTATGGTGGGAGCATTTACACCACAGAAACTGGTAAGTGTGACAAATCAGCACCCGCACAGAGTCAGTTTTTAAACATTCACCAGCACACTACTGAGCTTAGGTTCTTAATTTTAAATATTAAAAAGACTGAGAAAATAGATTTAGCACAGAAGGAGTCTTGGATTAAAACATAGCTCAAAATAAATGCATTTTTAGACAATTTATGTCTTAAAACGAGTTTATATTCTAAGAATGCAGTAACGATATATCATGTTTTTGAGAGACATGTTATTTGCTGCCATATATCACACACTTCTGAATACGCCTCCTAATGAAAAGTAAAACTTATGCAAAATCTAAATATTTAGTCACATGAGAAATTAGCCAACCAAACTTCAGAATTTGCAACACATTTTGTCTTCAAAATATTTTACAAAGCAG
Organism: Mesoplodon mirus; assembly: GCF_964341445.2. Classification (NCBI taxonomy): domain Eukaryota; kingdom Metazoa; phylum Chordata; class Mammalia; order Artiodactyla; family Ziphiidae; genus Mesoplodon; species Mesoplodon mirus. The sequence goes on from NC_138985.1 coordinate 105,886,474, forward strand.
CATGCAATTATCAAATACTACAGAAATGTTCTTATTTACCTGGATATCTGTGATGATCTTTTAAAGATGATGGGGCAAAACTGCTTATCAACAGGACTTGTAGCAACCAAGTCTGCAGACACTGAAAGAGAGAATATACAGCAGTTCTTTTAAAAATATCCATCACTTGTTGGTTTTCCCTGGTGGCGCAGTGGTTAAGAATACGTCTGCCAGTGCAGGAGACACGGGTTCGAGCCCTGGTCCAGGAAGATCCCACATGCCGCAGAGCAACAAAGCCTGTGTGCCACAACTACTGAGCCTGTGCTCTAGAGCCCGTGAGCCACAACTACTGAGCCCATGTGCCACAGCAACGAAGACCCAGGACAGCCAATAAATTAATCAATCAACTAATATATATATATATATATATATATATATATATATATATATATATATATATATCCATCACTTGTCACCTGATTGCTCTTGCTACAACTTTCCTTTTCAGATTTCTCTTTCAGCACATATATCTGGTGTCTCTCTCGTTCAGTTGTAAATTGTCTTTGTTCTACGAAATTTATGAGATTTTCACCACATAAAATAGTCTCTGACAGAATCATTTTTGATCTGTCCACTAGGATTTGGCCAGATGGATCTGCTGTGATGCCTCAACCAGCCATGCTCAGCCTGGCAGATCACACTTTCACCACAAGGGGCATAAAAGAGCAAATCATCCATCAGTTTTAGTGCAGAGATTTAAAATATGAATCATGGCTGTTTTATAAACTACTTCAGAAAAAAAATCCATACTTGAATGTTTTGAGGTGCTTAGCCTTGCAAATAAGCAATTACCTGCTATATTTAAACTATATGTCAAAATGCTTACATGTAGCTTCACAACTAAATTTATAGTAGCATCTCTGAGACAGACACGACTCTTACAAATTGTAATCTTTGTATCCATGTGGAGTTGTGTGCATTCCTTCAATCTTCACGTAGGGACCATTTCTATTCCCTCAAGGCATCATGCTCCCAGTTAAGGTAGAAAGCCAGCTGGCTTTGACCTGAGAGTTCTTCCTTATAGATAAGGGATGCTATCGTGCTGTGGATAGGACCAACATTGGTAGAGGTGGACCCAATGTTCAAATACCAGCTTTACTTCACTTTAGCTACCAGCTTTACTTCACTTTAGCTATGTGAACATGGGTGAGTTACACAACTATTCTTAGTTTTCTCATGTAGAAAATCCAAGTAAAAGTAAGATCTACCCCAAAGGATTTTGTTGTTGCTGTTTCTTTTGTGTGGCAGGGGGGCAGGGCTGAGAGGATGCAAAGACATCACACATATAAACTAACTGTGCTATATGCATCTGCTATCATTGTTACTAATGTTATTAAGATTTTGGAAAAATTGTGCTAAGAGAATAACTATTACCCAATAACATAGTGCACATTGATTTTTCCTCTGTCTGAATGACTACATTATTGCCCTTTCCTTCCAAAAGTTAGGTTTTTCACCACCCTCTTATCCTACTCACTGAATATTCACTTTCTTGGGGACATAAATGATTTCTTATAGTTCCCTTTTATGATATGGCATGATATTTCAGAGCTTCACAGAGTAGTTGCTTGTCCATCATAAGAAATGTAACTGGAACCAGGATCATGGATCCCTGAAACCCAGAGCATCTTGTTTATACCAAGTTCCCGAGGGAATATTGCAGGGAAAATCACACCCTGATTAAAGGAACTTGGAACTTAAATCTTGAAATTCGTGTTTCTTGGTGGTCTCTGGGCTACCTGCCTCATTTTGACTTGGGATTATGGTTAAAATCAGATTATCTGTGCTCCACCTCAGACACACTAAATCAAGAGTCTTGAAACAAGAGGCCTGGGATTGTGCATGTTATTCCAATCCCCCAGGTTATTATTATTTCCTTTAAGATTTGGAAATTTGTTTTCTTACCTCTTACCTTTTCAACTAGGCAACTGGGTCCCGCTATTGGGTCCCATGGAATTTTCTTGCTTATTTAGAAAAACAAAAACACTAAACAATTGGCCTTTTTTGTATTCCCTGAGCTCCATTCTTTGGTGTTTACTATATAAGTAAACTGTATTATTGTATTTACTGATTTTGTATGCCATAATAATGATGCATAACAAACAGCCACAAAAACCTTAGCAAGGCATAATAACAGACATTTATTTAAGCCAAGGAAATGAAGTCAACTGAGGCTTGGCTGGTTTAGGCTGGATTTGGCTGGGTGGTCTGGCTCAGCTAGGTTTGTCTCCTCTTTCTGACAAAAGTGTGTTAGCTCAAAGAAAATTACTCTCTTAGCAATAGCAGAGATGCCAGAAAACAATCCCCAAAGTGTAGACAGATTTCAAGGCTTTGCTGAGTCATGTCTGCTAATATTCCATTGGCCAAAGCAATCAATGTATCCACATCCAACGGGAACGGAGCAAGGAAGTATATGTTTCCATGGCAACAATGAGTGGGTATGGTCTTTCTGGAGAATAGTCTTACTGACCACATTGACCTAAGGCACTTTCCATTGCTATATTTTCCTAGTTACTCCTTTGGCCTTCTGGTTTCTCCCAGGTAAGGAGAAATTAAGACAGTCTCAAGAAATAAATCTCAAACTAAGACAGTCTCACCATCACTACTGCATTCAACATTTGAGAAAGAAGCAAGGAAGAAATATACAAATGCAGTTGGTGTTATCAAGTTCTAGAAAAACATTTCCTTTTTTCTTTTCCCTATTAGAATTCTTATTCCCTATGTAGTAGTCTAAGACCTCTATCCTTCTTGCCGAGTAAGGCATAGGGACTTGAGATTATATGAATGAGATAGAGCTCAATTATAACTTTCAGTTACATTGCTCTATTCTCCATAGTTTACATACTATTGCTATAGCATTCAATACGAGAAATGATTCAGGGAAAACCTTTTCAATATTGTTAAAATCCAACATTAACTTGAGCATTTATAATGATCCTGCTGAAACAATTTGATAAATAGGACAATAGTAAACACTTTCTTTTTATTTAAACATAAATGTTTATTTTTAAATGTTCATATTGGTCAGAAATCTTGTGTTCCTTAATCTGGTTTAAAATGCACTCAAGATTTTAAAGCAAATCTTTTGAACTATTTTGAGCATTAAAATACTATTTGGGATGTGACATATTAAGTTGTTATATTTACACTAGCTTATATTGCACATGTTTTTCCATTTAGAGGAAAAATTCTGGCTCTGGTTTCAATAATTTAATTCAATACAATAATTACAGATCTCTCAGACACCTGCAGAGGTCTGGATAAATAAATGATATTGTTTCAACAGAGTCTTTTTTCATATTCTGGGAAGATTAAAAATGATTTTCAGATTGTCTTATTCATTGTTATATCCCCAATACCTAAGTCCTAGCAGAGGAGATGTTATGTAAATATTTGTTGAATGGGTGTTGACTTTAATGTAATAAAAACTATACTAGTAGTATGAACACGTCATACAATCAAAGAGAAAAGAACTTTTGCTGAAAATCTGAAATAGATCCATGCAGATTCCAGATAATTAATTTTCCATAAGCAATTTATCCCTGAGAAGAATGTAAATTCCAAGGATAATTTTATGATACTTGTCACTTTTAGGTTCCTTTAAAAAATACTCAGAAAAATAGAGTATGTAGTCTTTTGTGATTTGGGGGTCATCACCTTTGATAATATAACAGCCTCTGGACCATTATGTAAAGTATCAATTTTCCTAAAATACCATTTCTGAAAGTCAATGTACATGCAATTTTCATGAAATTTCAGGGTTCCCTGAACCCCTAAAGCCCATCCATATGTCATAGGGACCCTAGTTTAAGAAATTCTGAGTCACAGTATTACCAAGCAAAGCTCCTAATGGTGTGGAAAATATCTCATAGTCATCTTCAGATTACTGGCACTCTCCAGATTCCCCTCGGAAGTGGAACCGTATGGACAGTTGGACTTAAGACTTTTTGACTTCACAGTGTTGCAGAAGCAACATGCATTCAATAGAAACCATATTGCAAATTTTGATCTTTTCCAGGGCTAGCGACAGGCAGTACAACATATACTCTCTCATGATGTTGGAGAGCGGCACTGTCGAAGCTCCCAGGCAGCCTCAAGATCAAGAGGGTAAATGACCGATGCACTTATGACCATTCTGTACCCAGACAACAATGCGATTTCTCACTTTACTTTAGTAGAGCATTCAATATATTGGATGAGACTTTGAACACTTTATAATAAAATAGGCTTTGTGTCAGATGATTTTACCCAACTATGGACTTGTGTAAGTGTTCTGAGCATTTTTAAGGTAGGCTGGGCTGAGCTGTGATGTGCAGTAGGTTAGGTGTATTAAATGTATTTTTAACTTACAATATTTTTATGGATGTAACCCCATCATAAGTCGAGGGAGATCTAGACTAAGCTACATGAAATCCTAGGAGTCTCCATCGGACAAAGTTTAGACCAGATAACACTAGGTGTTATTCAGTGCTTTCCTCAGATGGACTTACTCTATGTGGACATTCATATATTTCAATTACTAGATGAGAGCCTTGTTCAGTAAGTGGGAAGTGAGAAAAGGAAGAGCACACGAAACAGGGAAATTACTAAGACCACAGACAGCTCTGTCCGCTCAACAAGAAAACTAGAGTGGCTGAGAATCGAACTATTTAGCTTTGGCCTAGTTAAGGAACTATAAAATGACACTGCCTTGCGCAAATGAGAAAAGCATAGATGCTCTATAAACTGCAAATCCAACAAGAATTTGTAGTTCCTGAAGCTTCTGAAATGGCGTGGTCCTTTATTCCAGCTAGTGTTTGAAACCCAGAGCAAATCAAACCCATCAGCAGACGTCCCTCGGTGACCCACGACACACCTGCTTGCACTCACCATACCCTTCCTCTTTCCTATTGCAGGGGAAGAAATGTCCCTTCACCATCAAAAGCAGACCTTTCTTATTTTTCTTCAAACTGTCCTCCACTGATCCAGTCTCCTTACATCACCACCATTCCATCACCCTCAAATCTTTCTTTCTTTTTACAGAGAAATTCTGAAGGAAAAAGAAATGCATTTGCACGTATATACTCTATATATTCTCCCATCCATCCCACTCACTCCTCAGTATAACCTGGTCCAAATTTTGCCTCAACCCTGAACTCCAAGGCATGAAGGCCAAGGGAGCCTGTCAGTCCTCCTTTTGCTGGAGCTCTTATGTGTTTTAACCATGTTGAATATCCCCTCTTTCTTGAAACATGCTCACCTCTAGATAAAGTACCATGTTTTTCTCCCACTTTTTTTCCTAGTCACTATCTCCTTGGGAGGATCATACTCTCTCCCTAAGCATTAGAATCTGGTTTTACTCACTTCATTCTTGGCCCTATCCTGGTTCAAAACCTTGTGGTTTTCTAACCTCTCTTTTTTTTCCTTGAAGCAACCTATGTGTTTAAATGATTTAAAATACAATTATAGATAAATGTCTCTCAAATGTTTCTCTACCTAGATCCCTCCTCTGGATTCAAGCTCATGTATCCAACTCTTTACAGAATACCTACAAATAGATGACACACAGATACTGCAAATTAAAATGTCCAAAACAAGCTTCTCCTCGTGTCATTAAATGTTGTCAAGAGCCATATAACTTTACTTTCAATAGTCATTCATTATAAATACTATAAGCAATTATGACATAATGTGAAAATAATAAATATATAAAATTCTGGAATTATATAGAGTTTAAAAATTGGCTCTATCAAAAATAGAAATTTCAGATGGCAGACAGCAGAAGCAAGAAGAACTACAATCCTTCAGCCTGAGGAAATAAAACCACGTTCACAGGAAGAGAGATGAGATGAAAAGGGAGAGGGCTATGTACCAGATGAAGGAACAAGATAAAACCCCAGAAAAACAACTAAATGAAGTGGAGATAGGCAACCATCCAGAAAAATAATTCAGAATAATGATAGTGAAGATGATCCAGGACCTCGGAAAAAGAATGGAGGCAAAGATCGGGAAGATGCAAGAAATGTTTAAAAAAGACCTAGAAGAATTAAAGAACAAACAAACAGAGATAAACAATACAATAACTGAAATGAAAAATAAACTAGAAGGAATCAATAGCAGAATAATTGAGGCAGAAGACTGGATAAGTGACCTGGAAGACAGAATGGTGGAATTCACTGTTGCAGAACAGAATAAAGAAAAAAGAATGAAAAGAAATGAAGACAGCCTAAGAGACCTCTGGGACAACATTAAATGCAACAACATTCACATTATAGGGATCCCAGAAGGAGAAGAGAGAGAGAAAGGGCCCGAGAAAATATTTGAAGAGATTATAGTCAAAAACTTCCCTAACGTGGGAAAGGTAATAGCCACCAAAGTCCAGGAAATGCAGAGAGTCCCATATAGGATAAACCCAAGGAGAAACACGCCAAGACACATAGCAATCAAACTGGCCAAAATTAAAGACAAAGAATAATTATTGAAAGCATCAAAGGATAAATGACAAATAATATACAAGGGAACTCCCATAAGGTTAACAGCTGATTTCTCAGCAGTAACTCTACAAGCCAGAAGGGAGTGGCATGACATATTTTTAAGTGATGAAAGGGAAGAACCTACAACCAGGATTACTCTACATGGCAAGGATCTCATTCAGATTTGATGGAGAGATCAAAAGCTTCACAGACAAGCAAAAGCTAAGAGAATTCAGCACCACCAAACCACCTCTACAACAAATGATAAAGGAACTTCTCTAAGTGGGAAACACAAGAGAAGAAAAGGACCTACAAAAACAAACCCAAAACAGTTAAGAAAATGGTCATAGGAACATACATATCACTAATTACCTTAAACGTGAATGGATTAAATGCTCCCACCAAAAGACACAGGCTTGCTGAATGGATACAAAAACAAGACCCATATATATGCTGTCTACAAGAGACCCACTTCAGACCTAGGGACACATACAGACTGAAAGCGAGGGGATGGAAAAAGATATTCCATGCAAATGGAAATCAAAAGAAAGCTGGAGTAGCAATTCTCATATCAGATAAAATAGACTTTAAAATAAAGAATGTTGGGCTTCCCTGGTGGCGCAGTGGTTGAGAGTCCGCCTGCCGATGCAGGGGACATGGGTTCGTGCCCCGGTCTGGGAAGATCCCACATGCCGCGGAGTGGCTGGGCCCGTGAGCCATGGCCGCTGGGCCTGCGCGTCCGGAGCCTGTGCTCCACAACGGGAGAGGTCACAACAGCGAGAGGCCCGCGTACAGCAAAAAATAATAATAATAAAATAAAATAAAATAAAATAAAGAATGTTACAAGAGAAACAAGGAAGGACACTACATAATGATCAAGGGATCAATCCAAGAAGAAGATATAACAATTATAAATATATATGCACCCAACATAGGAGCACCTCAATACATAAGGCAACTGCTAGCATCTCTAAAAGAGGAAATCGACAGTAACACAATAATAGTGGGGGACTTTAACACCTCAGTAACACCAATGGACAGATCATCCAAACAGAAAATTATTAAGGAAACACAATCTTTAAATGACACAATAGACCAGATAGATTTAATTGATATTTATAGGACATTCCATCCAAAAACAGCAGAGCACACTTTCTTCTCAAGGGCACATGGAACATTCTCCAGGATAGATCATATCTTGGCTCATAAATCAAGCCTCAGTAAATTTAAGAAAAGTGAAATCATATCAAGCATCTTTTCTGACCACAATGCTATGAGATTAGAAACCAATTACAGGGAAAAAATGTAAAAAACACAAACACATGGAGGTTAAACAATATGTTACTAAATAATCAAGACATCACTGAAGAAATCAAAGAGGAAATCAAAAAATACCTAGAGACAAACAACAATGAAAACACAACAATCCAAAACCTATGGGATGCAGCAAAAGCAGTTCTAAGAGGGAAGTTTATAACAATACAATCCTTCCTCAACAAACAACAAACATCTCAAATAAACAAGCTAACCTTATACCTAAAGGAACTAGAGAAAGAAGGACAAACGAAACCCAAAGTCAGCAGAAGGAAAGAAATCATAAAGATCAGAGTAGAAATAAATGAAATAGAAACAAAGAAAACAATAGCAAATTTTAATAAAACTAAAAACTGGTTCTGTGAGAAGATAAACAAAATTGATAAACCATTAGCCACACTCATCAAGAAAAAGAGGAAGAGGACTCTAATCAATAAAATTAGAAATGAAAAAGGAGAAGTTACAACAGACACCGCAGAAATACAATGCATCCTAAGAGACTACTACAAGCAACTCTATGCCAATAAAATGGACAACCTGGAAGAAATGGACAAATTCTTAGAAAGGTATAACCTTTCAAGACTGAACCAGAAAGAAATAGAAAATATGAACAGACCAATCACAAGTAATGAAATTCAAACTGTGATTAAAAATCTTCCAACAGGGCTTCCCTGGTGGCGCAGTGGTTGAGAGTCCGCCTGCCGATGCAGGGGACACGGGTTCGTTCCCCGGTCTGGGAGGATCCCACATGGCGCGGAGCGGCTGGGTCCATGCACCATGGCCGCTGAGCCTGCACATCCGGAGCCTGTGCTCCGCAACAGGAGAGGCCACAGCAGTGAGAAGCCCACGTACCACAAAAAAAAAAAAAAAAAAAAATCTTCCAACAAACAACAGTCCAGGACCAGATGGCTTCACAGGTAAATTCTATCAAACATTTAGAGAAGAGCTGACACCCATCCTTCTCAAACTCTTCCAAAAAACTACAGAGGAAGGAACACTCCCAAACTCATTCTATGAGGCCACCATCACCCTGATACCAAAACCAGACAAAGATACTACAAAAAAAGAAAATTACAGACCAGTATCACTCATGAATATAGATGCAAAATCCTCAACAAAATACTAGCAAACAGAATCCAACAACACATTAAAAGGATCATACACCATGATCAAGTGGGATTTATCCCAGGGATGCAAGGATTTTTCAATATACGCAAATGAATCAATGTAATACACCATATTAACAAATTGAAGCAGAAAACCATAAGTTCATCTCAATGGATGCAGAAAAAGCTTTTGACAAAATTCAACACCCATTTAGATAGAACTCTCCAGAAAGTGGGCATAGAGGGAACCTACCACAACATAATAAAGGCCGTATATGACAAACCCACAGCAAATATCATTCTCAATGGTGAAAAATGGAAAGCATTTCCTTTAAGATCAGGAACAAGACAAGGATGTCCTCTCTCGTCACTATGATTCAACATAGTTTTGGAAGTCCTAGCCACAGCAATCAAGGAAGAAAAATAAATAAAAGGAATACAAATTGGAAAAGAAGAAGTAAAACTATCACTCCTTGCAGATGACATGATACTATACATAGAAAACCCTAAAGATGTCACCAGGAAACTACTAGAGCTGATCAATTAATTTGGTAAAGTTGCAGGATACAAAATTAATGCACAGAAATCTCTTGCATTCGTATACACTAATGATGAAAAATCTGAAAGACAAATAAAGGAAACACTCCCATTCACCACTGCAACAAAAAGAGTAAAATACCGAGGAATAAACCTACCTAGGGAGACAAAAGACTTGTATGCAGAAAACTATAAGACACTGATGAAAGAAATTAAAGATGATACCAACAGAGGGAGAAATATACCATGTTCTTGGATTGGAAGAATCAATATTGTGAAAATAACTATACTACCCAAAACAATCTACAGATTCAATGCAATCCCTATGAAATTACCAATGGCATTTTTTTATAGAACTAGCACAAAAAATCTTAAAATTTGTATGGAGACACAGAAGACCCCGAATAGCCAAAACAGTCTTGAGGGGAAAAAAATGGAGCTGGAGGAATCAGACTCCCTGACTTCAGACTATACTATAAAGCTACAGTAATCAGGACAATATGGTACTGGCACAAAAACGGATATATAGATCAATGGAACAGGATAGAAAGCCCAGAGATAAACCCATGTACCTATGGTCAGCTAATCTATGACAAAGGAGGCAAGGATATACAATGCAGAAAAGACAGTCTCTTCAATAAGTGGTGGTGAGAAAACTGGGCAGCTACATGTAAAAAAATGAAATTAGAACACTCCCTAACACCATACACAAAAATAAACTCAAAATGGATTAGAGACCTAAATGTAATACCAGACACTATAAAACTCTTAGAGGAAAACATAGGAGGAACACTCTTTGACATGAATCACAGCAAGATCTTTTTTGACCCACCTCCTAGAGTAATGGAAATAAAAACAAAAATAAACAAATGGGACCTAATGAAACTTGAAAGCTTTTGCACAATCCAGGAAACTACAAACAAGATGAAAACACAACCCTCAGATTGGGAGAAAATATTTGCAAATGAATCAACGGACAAAGGATTAATCTCCAAAATATATAAACAGCTCATGCAGCTCAATATTGAAAAATCAAACAACTCAATCCAAAAATGGGCAGAAGACCTAAATAGACCTTTCTCGAAAGAAGACAAATGGATGGCCAAGAAGCACATGAAAAGCTGCTCAACATCACTAATTAGTAGAGAAATGCAAGTCAAAACTACAGTGAGGTATCACCTCACAGCTGTTAGAATGGGCATCATCAGAAAATCTACAAACAACAAATGCTGGAGAGGGTGTGGAGAAAAGGGAATCCTCTTGCACTGTTGGTGGGAATGTAAAGTGATACAGCCACTATGGAGAACAGTATGGAGGTTCCTTAAAAAACTAAAAATAGAATTACCATATGACCCAGCAATCCCACTACTGGGCATATACTGAGAGAAAACCATAATTCAAAAAGACACATGCACCCCAATGTTCACTGCAGCACTATTTACAATAGCTGGGATATGGGAGCAACCTAAATGCCCATCAACAGACAAATGGATAAAGAAGTTGTGGTACATATATACAATGGAATATTACTCGGCCATAAAAAGGAAAGAAATTGGGTCATTTGTTGAGAAGTGGATGGATCTAGAGACTGTCATACAGAGTGAAGTCAGAAAGAGAAAAACAACTATCGTATATTAATGCATATATGTGGAACCTAGAAAAATGGTACAGATGAACCGTTTTGGCGGGTAGAAATTGAGACACAGATGTAGAGAACAAGCGTACGTACACCAAGGGGGGAAAATGGTGGGGGTGGGGGTGGGATGAATTGGGAGATTGGGATTGACATATATACACTAATATGTATGAAATGGATAACCACTGAGAACCTGATGTATAAAAAAATTTTTTAATAGAAATTTCAAATAGAGCGACAAGCCTTAAATTTAAAGGCTAAACAAGACCATCTACTCACCCCTTTTGCCAAAGGGACGCACCTCACTCATTAGCCTCCAGTCACACTAAGGTTTCAAGGCTTCAGATGCACCCGTCTCATTCCTGCTTCAGGCCCTTGACATTTGCTGTTGTTTCTACATGATATACCTGCCCTCCTCACCTGTCCCACCTCTATTATCCTCCAAATGTCACCTCTCATGGTACTTCCTAAGGGATTCTCTCCTCCATCGTCATAGGGTACCCTCCTCATTACAACCCCCTCCTAGAAAACCCATTCTTCTTCTTTATCACAGATTACAATTGTTATTAAAATTTTTATTATTATTTCCCTGATAATTTCATATTTTTTATAACTGGAATGACTTCTCTCAGTGAATTCCTGGTATGTATTACTGTGCCTGGTATAGAGCACTTGACCCATAAAAAGTTATCAGATAAATAAATGAGTGAACTACTTCTATCATTTCGTGTTTTATTTCTGTACAAAGTTAATGAGCATACATCCCATTCAGACTTGCAAGTCATTGACTGAAATACTAAATGATATTTTGTGACCTCAAAACATTCTGCTTGTTGGATGGATGTTCACTTAGCAATAACGATCAATCTTAACCTGTTCTCAACTGTGTTGAAAAGAATATAAAGGTAGATATGTAACTCCATTTCAGATCACTTATTCCCTTTCCCTGTGGATTTTTATTCTGTTATATATGCTATTGGTCTGATATAGTTTCCTTCACAACACTTTCTTTTCAAGTTTTTGACAAATGAAATGATTACCTGTTGTTTCATTCTAGAATCTCATGTAATTTAACATTAGTGTCATCAGCATATAATTTCCAAACTCATTTGAAAGCTATTTTGAGATATACTACACACACACACACACACACACACACACACACACACACGTTTTATCTGTAACTTTCCGACCACTTTTTTAACTTCAGTGAATTGGCAGAAATAATCACTAATGGCTCTGTAATAACATCAGCTATTTCTTAAATGCTTTCAATGTATGCCATCAAGTTATTTTTAAAAACAAACTTTGAAAGTAATCTGATGTAAGCTATTATAAATAGAATGTACAAACAACAAGGTCCTACTGTATAGCACAGAGAACTATATTCAAGATCCTATGATAAATCGTAATGGAAAAGAATATAAAAAAAGAATGTGCATATATGTATAACAATCACTTTGCTGTATAGCAGAAATTAACACAGCATTGTAAATCAACTATATTTCGATAAAAAATAAAAATAAAAGCAATCTGAAAACTTCCCTTCCCTATGTCTCCCATCACAAGTAATAGGCTCTGATTATGTGATCACATTTGTAAATATATCCTATATCCATTCAATTAAATAAGTGTATATATGAGAGTCCATGTGGCAGTGATGGGCAAATATATCTGAAAGCAAAATCTGCTGCTATCCTCAGAAATTCTCGTCCCAAAAGTAGAATAGAAACAAATCCCTTTTGTTATTGAATAAGCATTAAGCCAGGATGGGATGCACATTACAGACAATCCACTAAAGGGATTGCAGAGGAAAGAAATCTCACCCTGTTATATAACCAAGCAGATAAAACCCATTACACACCTGTTCTCAGGATAAACAATAACTAGTCTACAAGTAAGAGAACTTGACAGCACCCCTTGTCACCCACAGTTCACGATAAATTCATTTTGGAAATGGGGTAATCACCAGTCTTTGCTAATTGTCTTTAAATGAAAAAATAAATGTTTCATATCTTTATAACCAGAGGGGGGTTTGAAATTTGGAGCCATACACCAGCTGAAGTTGGGCTACTCTCCAATCAGGTAACTGGGAGGTAGGGGCTCCTTGATTCTTGATGATGACATTTCAAAGGGATGCCTCCCAGGCCCTTGAGGAAACAATACTGGGATGCTTATTTTGTCTTTAAAAAGATTGACATACATTTCAAAGAGGCAAAGAAAGTACCCACAGGTTTTCTAAAGTAAATGCTCTAAGGAAAAGGAAGGGAGGAAAGCCTCCCTTTATTTTCAACAGAGAGAGTCAAGCCTCTTATTTTGAATTTGTATTGGCCCTTTCAGTAGACTCAAAGTTAAAACGAGGTATGAGGTATTTGTGGGTTTTAAATAAAGACTTTTCTTTCACTGATTTTAAAGATGAAGGAAAGGTACAACAGGGGCAGATATGGAAGAGGGAAGGCTCACGTTGTCCTTGTTATTTAAAGGGTTCTTGCGCAAAAGAGGAGTGAAACGTGCTATGTACAAATTCAAGAAAAACTGGGAACGAACAGCTAAGACCTGTAGGGAGACAGGTTTCAACATAACATAGGGAAATAGCGACCTAACAGATCGACTATGCAACAGTACCTCCTGCTTGTTGTTTCCTTGAGTTTTCCAAGCTCTGGCATAATGTTTGCTCGGTGAGGAAAGTACAGAACTGATCCAACATCCGTTGGATGATTGGACATCAACAAGGTGATCCTCAGGGCTTTTTCTAATACTGAGATTCTGTGATATATTTACATATTTTATAGATAAGAAATGTGTCCATGTTTCTAAATGTGTACTCAGAGAAATACTGAAAAAAATAATATGACTCTAACATTTTTGCATGTCAGTTTGACACCATCCAGCTTGAGCGATCACTCTGTAGGAAGGGTTTACTTTGCTCACAAGATTTTGTCAGGCTAACCCCGTTAAAGGCTGGGTATAGAACTAGCAAGAAAATGCTTTATTAAAGTTTGTTTTATTTAGCAGGCTGTGCAGACTGTTTCTAAAATTCAGGGAAACATTTAGCCTAGGAAAATGTTATTGTGCGTAAATGGAAAGGTAGGACATAAAACACTGGCAGAGAGGCCTACTGGCGCTAAAATAAAAGAAAGGCAGGAAGATGGAATAAAGACCAGGTTCAAGGGTTCCCTGGTGGCGCAGTGGTTGAGAGTCCGCCTGCCAATACAGGGGACACGGGTTCGTGCCCCGGTCCAGGAAGATCCCACATGCCTTGGAGCGGCTGGGCCCGTGAGCCATGGCCGCTGAGCCTGCGCGTCCGGAGCCTGTGCTCCGCAACGGGAGAAGCCACAACAGTGAGAGGCCCGTGTGCCGCCAAAAAAAAAAAAAAAAAAAAGACCAGGTTCAATATGCCATGAAATCATATAAGAGACTCACCATTCTGAAAGAATTGAGGGGATTGAGCAGGGAAGCTGAAAAGCATCTTAAGGAGAAAAATGGGCTTCTAAATTCTTTAAAAGAAGCAGCAGTCAAAGAGATTCCTTCAGGGCCAGTCCCAAATCGACCTTGATCAAAGGATACTGGAAAAGCTGAGAAACAGGTGAAAAATTCCTAAAGAACTTGGTGCTTCTCTGTGGAACATGCCCAAATAATTGTGCCATGATTCACTTCAGTGAATAAATTAAAAGGCTAGAGAGTTCACCATAATATTTGGTTAGCAGGATTTACTTCTTTATTTTCTCTGGTTATTAAAATTAAAAATGCTCATTGCAGAAAACAACTTAAACTGCAGAAAGATTAAAGAATAAAAATTAATATTCTGCACTGGCACTATTCACTGTTAAAATTTTGTATTCTGAATTTTATGCAGGATTTTTGCCTCTGTTTTTAATGCAGTGTATTTTAAGTCAATTGCATAAGCTCAAGAGAGCTTAACATTTCTGAATTACAAGGAGCTACGATTTCATAATTTTTACCAGTTTATGGAAGCTTATCTCCCTGTCATTCATAGTAATAACACCTGAGTTTGGAATATCATGCAGAATTCTGACAGTATCTGTACACCAGTTCTTTTTCTTTCCTTTTTAATTTTTTTTTCAGTTTAGCCCTTTTGTAAATAGAAAACATTGTCTTCAAAGATTTTACTGTCTTTCTCCAGGACATTTTTCATGATGCACTGAACAATATAGGCCATAGAAATGAATGACATTAAATGCTATAGATCTACAAAGGAAGGAGATTCGAGAAGCCCTACTGTGTGCCAAATGCTGTATATACGTGTTTTCATTTCATTCTCACAGAAGCATCTATTTACTACAGATTAGAAAACTGAAGCCCAAGAGGTTACTTGTCTGTCATATTTTGTTTAAAATAGTTTGCAAGAATAAGAATCATAAGTCACTTCTTCTAAGTAATCCAACTGGTCACTGCCAAAATGTCCTCAAAATTTTGCAAAGCAAATTCTTAGAAGATACCATTTCAAGTATCAGTAACAGTGAAAACATATTAAAAATGCATCCCACACCACTTTTCCTAACATCATCTTCAGTTGGTGGGTAGCATCTTCATTCTTCCAGATTTGCTCAGGCCAAAACCCTTGGAAGACAGCCTTGATTCCAACACAGCAGCAAATCCTAGCACTTATATCTACTTCTAGAGTCGCCTACCTGTTGAAGACACCATCGTCTCATGCATAGAACATGGCCATAGTTTTCTAATGGCTGTCATCGTTTCTTCCCTTAGTCCTCACCACTTCAGTCTATTTTCAACACAGCGGAGTGATCATTTTAAAATGCAAGTCAGATTGTTCCTCTTTTGTTCAAAACTTTGCAGTACTTTCCAACTTTCCTCAAGGTAAAAACTAAATCTTTACATTGGCTGCTGAGACCCTGTTTGTATGTCCAACCACATCCTCCCTTCCAACTACCTTGGAACTCGGCTTCTATCCCATCTCTCCCTGGCCTCAGCCAGACAGGTATGTTAAGCACATTGTTGACTCAAGGCTTTTGTTCTTGTTTTCCCCCTGCCTGGAACCATTTCTCCTGCACTCTGCCCTCTTCCATTTTCAAGATCCATTCTATTTTCCTTTAATTCTTTGGCAAATGTCACATTCTTGGTGAGGTATTTCTGTATATCCTAATTAAATCACAACTCGACACCCATGCCCACGTCCCTTTCCTGCTTCACATGTTCACAGCACTTACCACACTAACTTACAGTATTTCTCTTTGCTTGTATGTCTCCCCCAAAAGACTATAAGCTCCATGAAGACAAGGATTACTTGCTATTAATTAATTTATACATATTACCTAAAACAGTTCGTCTCATAGTTGGTAGTCAATAACAAAGAATAAATCAAAGAATACAATTCATCTAGGAATAGTTTTAATTGGCTAAATGTCCTAACTGAACACATTTCCCAAAGTTATTAAGTAATAGCCACACCATTTTCATTAAAAATATTTCAAAAACAAAAGAACAAAAGAACTTGAAGTTTTGCCTTTTCCCCAAGGCTTACTGAACAGCTAAAAACAGAACTGAATAGGTAAATCATAAAATAATAACTAGTAACTAGCAATACTGAAACCTAGTTAACTCTCAGTTACCCAGATAATCAAGTTATCCAGAACACTTTATTCACCAAACTCGATGGAGAAATGGCATCTGAATGTATTTATAATGCACCCCTGGTGGACTAGAAAATTCTGGCATAACATCTATACGTTTCTGTTGGTGATGGATACTCTCAGCTTCTTTTTGTCTAAAATGATGTTTTTTTCCCTTTGTTCTTCAGGGAAAAATAGGTATAAAATTGTTGGTTGATAGTTATTTTAGCAATTTAAAGAAATCATGTCTGTCTGCCATGTGTTTTTGGTTGAGAAGTTAGAGGATAAACTTAATTTTGCTCATTTGAAGGTATGATTTTTTTTCTAGCAGTTTTTAATATCTTCTCCTTAATTTTGGTCTTTAATAATTTTTTATGATATGCTTAGGTGATTTTTCTTTGGATTTACTGTTTTTTGAGGTATGCAGTTCTTGAATTTGAGGTTTGCTATTTCTCCTCCATTTTAGGAAATCTTCAAATATTTTGCCTGCCTCTTTTCTTTCTGGGTCTCCAATTACAATTGTCTTAGACTTCTCCACCATATCCCATATGTCCCTTATAATAATCTTTCTCACAATTGTCTCTTTTTGTCTTCATGCCAAGACTATCTATATATTTTACTTGGATCTATCTTTTAGTTCACTAATAATCACTTGAACTGTGTCTCTTCCACCATTACATTTCTGCTTTAATTTAATTTCAGTATTGCATTTTATCACTTCTAAAATTATCTTTATATAGTTTCTATTTCTCTGACAAATTTCTCTACCTTGTCTTTCAATTCCTTGAATTTATTGTTTCTGACATTTCAAAAACAGGATCTGATAACTTAGTCATCTTCATTTCCTGTGTGCCTTTTTTATATTTTCTGGTATTCCTTTGTTTTATGTCATTTCTTATCTTCCTGTATGTCTTTTTATACTTGTGCAGGACAACACATGCTAACATTTATAGAGATATGCTGAAGTTCTTAATGCTGTTATCTTCCCCTAATGAGGATTATTTTGGCTTCTGGCAGATAGCTAGTCTAGAGGATTCAGTCACTGTGAGCACTGTTTCATGCTCCTTGGATGTTATCCTTTTAAGAAACAACTAAAAGCTGGGAATATTTACCAGACTCCTCCTTCCTAGAAGGCCTTAAATTTTAATTTTTATCAATATTATCCCACCCCTCTAATACAATAAAATGTATAATCACTTACACTTTTAAAATATTTTCCTGAAGAAAAACAGTGTTACTTTTCCATGTTCATCAAAGACACACTCCAGATTATGACAATAATTGACACAGTAATGTAAAGCTCTTTGAAACTAAAAGTATGCAGTAAATGGCCAGTGATATTATCAACTTTGGAATTGATATTATTGTTGCTTTGTGTTACTCTCAACAGTTTTAAATTGCTAATAGATAATAGGCATGATATGGAAACTGTAATTGTTCATTTCAGCATCCTTTTATCTAATTGGGAATTTCCTAAAACACAATATCTTTTTTTTTTTTTTTTTTTTTTTTTTTTTTTTTTTGCGGTACGCAGGCCTCTCACTGTTGTGGCCTCTCCCGTTGCGGAGCACAGGCTCCAGACGTGCAGGCTCAGCGGCCACGGCTCACGGGCCCAGCTGCTCCGCGGCATGTGGGATCTTCCCGGACCGGGGCACAAACCTGTGTCCCCTGCATCGGCAGGCGGACTCTCAACCACTGTGCCACCAGGAAAGCCCCCACAATATCTTCTTAAGTAGCTTTTAAGAAAGTCTATTCAAAGAATTGAATAGGGTTTATTATTAAAATATATTTATTATGAATTGTTTTGGAAAATATGCTACAGATTTTGTTTAACAAACAATAGTCCATACAGCTATACACACTAGTATAAATATGATATTTTGTTATAAGTATAAATTCAGATATAAAATATATGATTATCCATTTAATCTTTCTGATTCTCTCTCCACAATGTGACTAGTATCACTTTGCATATATGTCATATAGCTTTATATGTATAGAGTCAACGTAACATCGATTTCCTTTGGCCTAGGTCATTCTTCATTGAAATAATTGCATTAATATAATACATAAATAATTTAAATGACAAGTATTTAAAACAACTATAAAGTACAGACCAAGACCTTTGTTTCTATGTGCTGTTCTTAACCTATATGTCTTTATCTAGACCAGAGTGGGCAAAAGGGTTCAATTCCTGACCAATTCCAGCTGATGGTGAATGGTGGCCTAGAACACTGTTTTAAAAGAGCATCTGAAGTTTTATCCATACTTCTGACATGGATACAGGAGACAGTAGTTTTAAACTAATAAAGGTGTATATTCCATCACTGAGTTCTTCCCCCAGGATATTTGCCATTTGTCTTATTTCTTAATCTATCCAAGTTCAGGCAGAAATGGTTCCCATGAACCTCCTCTCATACATCTTATCAACTTATTTTTGCTCACCACCTACTCTCTCTTTCCATCTCTCAGACAGAGACCACTTGTGCTGTGTTTTCATTCCATGGAGTTGACCTTAGAAGACCTTTGAAAGGGGAGATATATAATAGTTTTGTATCGGAAGCTCAACTTCATACTGGTCTGCCTCCATCACTTTATAACTTAACCTCTGAAATTAACTTTTATAAATTACTTTCTTCTTATCTGAACAACCTGGCACATTAAATGGCTCTAAACAATTAATTTTAAAAGGGAAAGTGCAGATAGTGAGCACACAGGAGTATGGAGACAGAGCCACAGCCTGGTGTGTGGCAGAGAAGGATCTAATGAACTCAGTAGAGGCCCCTCCCTCAGCACATGAATCCTTACCAAGCCTGCTCCCTTCGAGCAAGTTCTCCATGGACCCAATCTCTGTCTTGCTCTCTCTCTCCTCCTCCTACTCTCTTTCTCTGTAGGTATCTTTACCTTTAGTAAAATCATAATCATTCTTATTTCCTTTATCTCCACTGATTTCAGTGTGTGTGAGTGTGTGTATTCGTTAATATATATTAGATAAAATGTATGTATACATTCTAATATACATATTAGAAATCCCATACAATTTGTTTGATTTACTAAATACTTCTCAATTTGAAATTCTTGGGTGAGAAATTTTTTTAAATTTGTGTTTTGTTGCTGGTATGATGGGGGGTTTTGTTTGTTTGGTTTTCAGTATTTCAGACCCCACCTGAAAACCAAAAATGTATACTTAAATTTAATAGTTAATTCTTAAAATAACACTAAGATGACAGTGTGCATCTGTGTGTGTGTGTGTGTGTGTCCAGTTATATATTCAAAGGGTTTACCTTCCAAACAACAGTGGAAGAAAATAGAATTGAATCAGTACATACAGGAAGACTGTAATGAAAGAAAGCTGCTTGCAGAGTGAGCATTACAGCAGGTGCAGATTTGGAAATTCTTCTTTCCAATCAGAGAAGAACACGTTAGCAGCCTTGTTTTGCTGAGGTAATCACTATGCTTTCTGTTTCCTTTAAAGAGCTGCTGTTTATTTTTAATGGATAGCAATAGAAGATGCAAAGGTTTCAACAAATGATATCAAGATTCACTGACCTTTCTTTGTCTATTTCCTTTTCATCCTCTAATTACTTCATCCCTTCTCACTGATTTCTCTTTATTTCTAATGTGTTCTTCGGTAATTTGGCTAACTTTATAATTCACATTTCCTGCTCTACAAGAAATAGCCCTGTCCCTTAAAGCAGAATGTGCAATGACATTTTAAAAACAAAAGTCCAGCCAACAATTAAACATATTGAAAAGATAACTCTTTCTTTGGCAATGCTCCCAAACTTAGATGGAAGTATATTTCCACTACCAAGCATACTGCTTTGTTTTTGTTTGTTTGTTTGTTTTGCAGTATGTGGGCCTCTCACTGTTGTGGCCTCTCCCGTTGCGGAGCACAGGCTCCGGATGCGCAGGCTCAGCGGCCATGGCTCACGGGCCCAGCCGCTCCGTGGCATGTGGGATCTTCCCAGACCGGGACATGAACCCGTGTCCCCTGCATCGGCAGGCAGACTCTCAACCACTGCGCCACCAGGGAAGCCCCCTGCTTTGTTTTTAATCTAAAAGGAAGACTGACATTCAGGCAATACACACCATGAGAGCTGGACCAAATGTTTAAAATCTGAAACAGTTTAATATTTGTTAGTAAATAAACTGCTCCAAACCTCTAGTGGTCCCTGCCATCTTGCAGCTCTGCCGCTTCCTCAGTACAATCCAGACCTCTTTAATCAAACAGTGAGGAAAATGGTAGAGGACTACCTCCGAGAAGCCATCGGCCTTTACCATCTGGAGTGTATCCTACTTAGTTCCTGTATAACTAACTGTTAAATAATCTGAACATGAGTCACCTCATAAAATCTTGGCTTCTCGACTCCTTCAGTCTGTGTGGCACATATAGGACTTAAATTTTACTCTCCCTATGCCATTGTGTTATTACATAAATTATTCAAAACAGTAATACTTTGATTAATTAGGGCATCAGTGGATTTTGAAATTAAAGACAATCTTGATTGGAAAAAATAAATCATCCTCTGTCACAGGCTAAGGAACAGAGTTTATGCACTGTTAGGCCACATCTAATAAGGGCCACAGCATTTGCAGATACTTCTCACATCTTCTTTCCTTCTGTCTTCACACAACATCGCTCAGCCTGCTGTCTTGAAAAATTATTAATTTAGGAGGGTATAAAATATTCTGAAAGGAAAATACCATCAGAAATAAAAACACATGCGAAAAATCTAGCCTAAAGCAGATATTCTTTCATTATAAAATCCAATTAAAATACCTTGGAAGGGGGATCAAGACTGCAGAGTAAGAGGATGTGGAGCTCACCTCCCCCCCAACAAACACATCAAAAAATACATCTAGGGACTTTCCTGGTGGCGCAGTGGTTAAGAATCTGCCTGGCAACGCAGGGGACATGGATTCAAACCCTGGTTCAGGAAGAGCCTATGTGCCATGGAGCAACAAAGCCCGTGCCCCACAACTACAGAGCCTGTGCTCTAGAGCCCACAAGCCACAACTACTGAAGCCCGCATACCTAGAGCCCATGCTCCCAACAAGAGAAGCCACATCAATAAGAAGCCCGTGCACACGCACCGCAACAGAGTAGCCCCTGCTCACCACAACTAGAGAAAGGCTACGTGCAGCAACGAAGACCCAACGCAGCCACAAATAAATAAATAAAAATTTAAAAAATACATCTACATGTGGAACAATTCTCATGGAAAACTAACTGGAAACAGGCGGAGGAACTCCTATACAGCAAAGGCTACAAGAAAGATCCCACATAAGGGGTAGGACAGGAAAAAAAAAGCATTGGGTTGGGACCTGTGCCCCTAGAAGGGGACTAAGAGGAATAGGAAGACTGTCCAGGCAGAAACTCACCCTGGTGAGTGAGTTGGTTGAGTCACAGACTAGGTGTCTCAGTCCTGGGGTCCTATGCACAGGAGACAACCCCCTTGGCAGCACAGAGAGCCACTAGGACAGACGGAAGGGCTGGAGAAAACTAGACTCCACTCACGAGGAGTATGCAGGTACTGCTTGCCAACAGACAGGATGGAGAGAGGTCTGCCATAGTGGCTGCCACCTCACCCATTCCCCAATCCGAACGGAGTGAACACCCAGCCCCACTCACTCTACCCACAGCTTGGCTCTGGATTAGGGAAGCCAGAACTGGGAAAAGACTCGATCTAGTAACCTGGAGGCCTGGGGTGTGGTCCAGGTAGAGCGACAGCAGCCATTGTTGGTACTTACTCAATCAGCACCCCAGAAGCAACCCAGACCCCTGATGGCAGCACAGCCACTCCAACCCCTGCAACCAAGATACCACAATCACCACTCCCAGCCAAGCAAATGCTCTGGCCCTGCTCACTCTGCACCACAACCTTGTACTAGATCTGGGACAAGCATAACAGGGGAAAAGATATGAACTTGGGCTGTGTCTGAGCAGAGCCTCAAACACCTTCACAGGCAGCACATGAGGACTCTATAAGCATGCGAGCCCCACTGATTTCAGCACTCTCCTCCTTTGCAGTAAGGCCTCAATGTGGGAGAAGGAAAAACACACACTTAAAGGGAACAGAGCCAGTTTGAGCCCAACCCTCAAGGCTTCTGCTCCAACAATTTGGGAGCGGACCCCACCCTGACAGGGCAGATGGAGACTGCCAATGAGCAGAGAGGAAGTCCTGCCTCACACCCAGAGCAGGCTGTAGATCCGCCAACACCAGCCACAACTACTACAAAGGTAATAGAAGCCAGCACACCCTGAGGAAAGACTTGGCAGGCATCCACATCAAATCCCTCACACCAAAGACATTTGACACACACAGTCTACATAGAAATGCTCCCACTTAAAAACACCCATTCAAGACCACAATAGATAACTCTTTCACCTAAATTCATAGAAACAGAAAAGTTAAGTGAAATGAAAAGGCAGAGCTCCCAACTGAAAAATCAAGAAAAAAACCCCTGAAAACATAATGAAACAAAGATAGTCTACCAGGCACTGAGTTCAAAAAGTTGGTGATAAAAATAACTGAATTAAGAAAGAGAATTGATCTAAACACAGATCATTTTTACAAGGAACTAGAAACAATAAAGAATACCCAAGCAAAAATAGATAATTCAATTTCTGAGACTAAAAGCACTCTAGAAGCAATAAATAGCCAACTAAATGACACAAGGGATGCCTGAGTGATCTTGAAGATAGAATAATGGAAATCACCCAATCAGAACAGCAGACAGGAAGACAAATTTATAAAATGAAAGCAACATACAAGATTTATGGGATATTATAAAGTGTGCCAACATATACATTAT
This sequence comes from Mesoplodon mirus, assembly GCF_964341445.2. Classification (NCBI taxonomy): domain Eukaryota; kingdom Metazoa; phylum Chordata; class Mammalia; order Artiodactyla; family Ziphiidae; genus Mesoplodon; species Mesoplodon mirus. The sequence continues at coordinate 105,909,968 of NC_138985.1, forward strand.
AGGGGTTCCAGAAGGAGAAGAGAGAGAGGAAGGGATCAAAAATGTATCTGAAGAAATTATAGCTGAAAACCTCCCAAACCTGAGGAAAGTAACAAATATTCAGGTACAGGACCACAGAGAGCCCCAAACAAGATGAACCCAAACAGACCCACACCAAGACATATCATAATTAAAATGATAGAAATTAAAGATGAAGAGAGAATTCTAAAGGCAGCAAGAGAAAAACACAGTCAGTTACAAGGGAAGTCCCATAAGACTATCAGCGGATTTCTCTGAAGAAACACTGCAGGCCAGAAGGGATTGGCATGATATATTCAAAGTCCTGAAAGAGAAGATTCTGCAACCTAGAATACTCTATCCTGCAATCATTTAGAATAGAAGGAGAGATGAAGAATTCCTCAGACAAGCAAAAACTAAAAGAATTCAGCAATATTAAACCTACCCTAAAATAAATGTTGAAGGATCTTCTCTAAATGGAAAAGAAGTAAGAATCTATAGGAAAGGCAAATATATAGTAAGGATTGAAGGTCACTAAAATAAATAAATAAATAAAATTGTTATAGCAACTATAACTACAATAAAGAGCAAAAGGATAAGCATGAAGATGTAGAATATGCTATCAAAATCACAAAATGTGGGGGAGGGGAGTAAAAAATATAGATCTTTTAGAATGTGCTTGAACTTAAATGTTTATCAGTTTAAAGGAAATAGATATAATTATGTGTCAATATATATGAACTCCATGGTAACCATAAGTCAAAAATATATAACAGATACACACACAGAAAGAAACTCAAGCATACTATAAAAGAAAATCATCAAACTACAAAGAAGAAACAAAAAGAAGGAAGAAATGAACATAGAAGAACTACAAAAACAATTGGAAGAAAAAGGATTAAAATAGCAATAAGTACGTACCTATCAATAATTACTCTGAACGTCAATAGACTAAATGTGCCAATCAAAAGACAGAGTGGCTGACTGGATAAAAATATAAGACCCTTCAATACGCTGCCTACAAGAAACTCACTTCAGGGCCAAAGACACACACAGACTGAAAGTGAAGGGATAGAAAAAGATATTTTATGCAAACAGGAATGACAAGAAAGCAAGGGTAGTAATACTCATATCAGATAAAATAGACTTTAAAACAAGGCCTAAAATAAAAGACAAAGAAAGGCATTATATAATGATAAAGGAATCAGTATAAGAACAGGATATTACACTCATTAACATACAGACCCAATACAGGAGCACCTATATAAAGCAAATTACTAACAAACATAAAGGGAGAAACTGACAATATATAAGAGTGGGGGACTTTTAACACCCTACTGACATCAATGGACAGATCATCCAGCCAGAAAATCAATAAGGCAACACAGGTGCTAAATGACACAATAAATCAGTTAAACTTAATCAATATCTACAGGATACTACATCCAAAAAAAGCAGAATACACTTTCTTTTAAAGTGTGCTTGGAACGTTCTCCAGGATAGATCACTTACAAGTTTGCAAAACAAGCCTCAACAAATTTAAGAGGTTATATGAAACATATTTTCCAACCACAATGGTATGAAACTAGAAATCAAATACTGAAATAAAAATGGGAAAAGAGACTAAAAAACATGCTACTAAAAAAACAAATGAGTCAATGATGAAATCAAAGAAGAAATCAGAAAATACCTTGAGAAAAATTAAAAGAAAACACAACTGACTAAAATCTATGGGGTGGAGCAAAAGCAGTTCTAAGAGGGAAGTTCATAGTGACACAGGTCTTCCTCAAGAAACAAGAAAAGTACCCCATAAACAATCTAACCTACCACTAAAACAATTAGGAAAAACAGAACAAACAAGGCCCAAAGTCAGCAGAAGGAAGGAAATAATAAAGATCAAAAAGGAAATAAAATAAAGATATAAAAAACAACAGAAAACATCAATTAAAACAAGAGCTGGGTTTTTGAAAATAAACAAAGTTGATAACCTTTAGCCAGGCTCAACAAGAAGAAAAGAGAATAAAAATAAGAAATGAAAGAAGAGAAATAACAAGAGATACCGCAGATATGCAAAAAATCATAAGAGAAATATATGCCAACAAATAGGACAACCTAGGAGAAATAGACAAATTTCTAGAAAGGTAGTCTTCAGAGTCTAGAATATAGTCTTCCAACATTGAGTCAAGAAGAAACAGATAATTTGAACAGACTAATCACTAGAAGTGAAATCAAATCTATAATTTTAAAAACTCCCAGAAAACAAAAGCCCAGTACTGGATGGCTTCACTGAGGAATCCTACCAAACATATAAAGAAGAATTTATACCTATCCTTCTCAAACTATTCTGAAAGACTGAACACTCCCAAATCCATTGTATGAGTCCACCCTTGCCCTGATACCAAAACCACAAAAAGACACAGCAAAAGAAGAAAATTATAGGCCAATATCTTTGATGAAAAGAGATGCAAAAATCCTGAACAAATATTAGCAAACCAGATCCAACAATACATAACAAGTATCAAACACCATGATCAAGCTGGATTTTTTCCAGGGTCACAAGAAGGATTCAACATATGCAAATCAATCAATGTGATACACCACATTAACAAAAAGAAAGACAAAAACCACATGATCATCTCAATAGAAACAGAAAAAGCATTTGACAAAATTAAACATCCATTCATGATAAAAACCCTCATCAAAGTGAATATAGAGGGATCATATTTCAACATAATAAAGGCCATTAACAACAAACCTACAGCCAACATAATACTACACAGTGAAAAGCTGAAAACCTACCCACTAAATTCACGAAAAAGATAAGGATGCCCACTATTGCTGCTTCTATTTAACATAGTACTGGAAGTCCTAAGGACAGTAAACAGACAAGAAAAAGAAATGGACTAGACAAATTGGAAGAGAAGAGGTAAAACTGTTACTATTTGCAGATGACAGGATACTCTATATAGAGAACCCTAAAGTCTCCACCTAAAAATATGAAAACTAATAAATGAACTCAGCAAGGTAGCAGGATACAAGATTAATATACGGAATCTAAAAAAAAAAAAAAAAAACGGTTATGAAGAACCTAGGGGCAGGACAGGAATAAAGACACAGACGTAGAGAATGGACTTGAGGAAACGGGGGGGAAGGGGGGAGTGTAAGCTGGGACGAAGTGAGAGAGTGGCATGGACATATATACAGTACCAAATGTAAAATAAATAGCTAGTGGGAAGCAGCTGCATAGCACAGGGAGATCAGCTTGGTGCTTTGTGACCACCTAGAGGGGCGGGATAGGGAGGGTGGGAGGGATGGAGATGCAAGAGGGAGGGGATATGGGGATATATGTATATGTATAGCTGATCCACTTTGTTATAAAGCAGAAACTAACATACCATTGTAAAGCCAGTATACTCCAATAAAGATGTTAAAAAAAATAGATAAGCAACAAGGATATACTGTATAGCACAATAAATTATATCCATTATCTTATAATAACCTATAATAGAATATAATCTCCAAAAATACTGATCACTATGCCATATACCTGAAACTAGCACATTACTGTAAATCAATTATACATCAATAAAAAATATGATCCCTTATGCAAGGTAATAAAAATAAGTTTAATTTAAAAAGAGAAGTTTTGAGGAAATTCGAGGAACTTAGGTTCAAATCAGCTTTAAAATTGGTAGTTCAGGTTGTTTTAGACATGTGGAGTTTATAATATTACAGACTACCTAGGACAGTGCTGGGTGTCTATAAACAGTTTTGGGATATACACACACACATTTATGGTTCAAAAATTGCTTTAATATGAGCCAAGAAATCACTTAAGCCAAGGAGATTTAGCTAATCATGCACATGCTGAGAGAACTGGGGGAAGTTTATTGATGCCTGTAATTTACTTTGAAGTGCACCCAAAATAAGATGGTTTAGTACTTGGAAAGAGAAATGGAAAAATGAATATTTGGTAAAGCATTTAAAGGAAAATGCTAATTTTGGAATCTAGATGATGACTGTTCATTGTAGAAGTTTTTCAACTTTGCTATAGGTTTGAAAATTTTTCATAATAAAAAATTGGAAAAAATATATTGTCCGTATGAGGTGTCAGTGTTCCTTGAATCCATTTTCATATTTTCCTCCCATGGCACTGATATAGAAAGATGGGCTTGAGGTCACTCTAGTTGTGTTAAAACATTTTCTCTATGCCCTTACAAAATAAAAATTACAAGGATCAGGCCCAGAGGAAATAGACTTAACCAGAACTGAGCTTTGTATAATTTTCCTGATATATTTCTTCTGATAGGACTCAGTAGGGTTGACTGTTGATACTTGAGGAGATAAGAATTGAGGGAATTAGTATTTTAGCCATTTCCCACATAATATGATTACAACTGAGCATTCAGGGCATGGTATAAAGACATATTTGTGCTTAATGACTATGATACTTGCAGAAAGCAGATACTTTAACAAAAAGCAAAATGAAAGATAGAAATCCTGACAATTAAGTGAAGGGCAATGTTTTACCATTTTTGTAGTGCATATGTAAAATTTTTAAAATTTGCTCTTTATTGGAAATGTTAAGAAATTATCAGTTAACCAGTATCCAATTAAATATACAAGGTAGTTTTTATTTTGTTTTTTGTTTTTTAGTATAATGTCCATGTCCACATTAGAAAATATATGCTTTCATCTTTATGATTCCTGAATCGTTATGATTCTGTAACTAAAAGTCAAATGAGTTAATAAGACACTAAAAACTAAAAATTTACAAATCCTAGAGGTCTTTTATGAATTGAAGAGTCAAGGAAGATTTTATTACTTGAATTTTACTACAGAATAAAATGTACATCTCCTCACTTTTTTTCAAAATTTTATTACAGAATAAAATGTACATCTCCTCACTTTTTTTGCCATGACCTAAAATACAAAACTGTTTAGAGTAGTATTTACCCAGCTACTCATCCCTGCTAATTTTCATATCTCCTTCCCAAAATTCTGTTGCAAAATTCTCTACAGCACTTTTTAAAACTCTCTTTGCATTAGAAATTTTTTTAAAAATCTACAACTGTAGCTTTTAGCACATTGCTCCTTCTACACCCCGATCTTAACTAAAATCAGATTCTTATTCAAGGACTGTGTTCCTTGGAGCTCTCAAGGAGATACTTGCTCCTATACATCATAGGAGATGGGAGAAAAGGCACTGATATCATTTTAGAAACCTAGACGATTACTCTTCTATTTTTTTGCCTCAAATTTTTCTCAGCTGAGTGTTCTGCCATGTCTGTTGTAATAATCAGAAGCCATTCTGGCCATTTCCTCTCACTCCCTGATTATCTGCTTCACTGAAGCCCTCTCAGTGCATGGCTGGATACCACCCTGAACAACTTCAGCACACCTGTGATCAACTCAACACAAAGCTATGAGGCAAATCTTTCTTACATTTTGACCAACACTCACTTCAGTCACAAACTGTCATGGTCAGACCACAGATCTTGTCATGTCCCTACACTGCAGCAAGTTTGTACCTCTATTTCTATCATAGCAAATCTCATTTTCTTACTCTTTGTCTCATGCTATTTGGAAACACAGACCCTTTTCTACCAAACACCACTTATTACAATTTTATTCTCTTACACAACCTAGAACCTATAGTTCAGGGGGCTGACGGTTCAGGATTTCAGCCACGTATTGTCAGAACGTTCAATTCCTAGGTTACTTTTCCTTCTGCTGTGCTTTCCTTACAAATCCCCAATCTTGGATTAATCCACCCAAATGCCCCTCTGCTCCTAATAACTAGGCTACTCAGCATGGCTGAATTAAAGACCACCACCAATCCAGAACACTAGTGCCACCCCAAGGTCATGGTCTCCAAGCTCAGCTGGGCTCTTGGCATTATTATGATGTTATTGTACACAATCCTGGTCGGATCTATTTCCACATGCCACGTGATTAACCAAACCCATACTTCTACATCTCAATATATAGCCAGGTTCCAAAGTTGCTAAGAAAAATTAAGACTATGATTCTCTTAAATGTCCATTCTCATTTCTAAATGTTGTCTATATTTGTCTGTGCATGTTCACTCTCTTTCCTTTGGTCCTTTGAGAAGAGCTATATCATCTTTAAGTTCACAGCATACTTTTTCACTGTGCCCCAGCCCTGGGAACTCACTGCAAGATTTCCAACCTGGGTGTCAGAAAGTCTGACAACAGTGACAAAAGGGAAGTTTCTTGAAAGAGGCTAGTTTTGAGTATAAATAGCAAGTTTAGTTTTAGTCATGAATAAGCAAAGAAAGTTCAAATTATGTACAATATTTTTTAGAATATTCTGACAAAAGTTTAGAGAAATTAAAAACTAAAAGTAATCAGTTTCTAAATCACATTATTATTGTGTTTTGCACTTTGTGAATCTATGCAAAATTTAAAACATTTTTAATATATGTGTATGGTTTTGGCATATTGCCACTTCAGCATCAATAACAAACCTGACCTGGAACGGAGCTTTGATTTTGACAAATTTTGGAATTTGGGATTAACCTATCAGTCTTAGGTAGCAGAGCAGTAAAGCAAGCAAGTTTCAGAGCTTGGATTTCTGATTGTAAATTCAATCCTTGACAATTACCACAATAGTAAGCAATGTGAAATTAGGAAAGTTATTTAATATTGTTGTTTTGATCTTTCAGAAAAGCTCATTCCAACATGAAAAGGTAGGATCCAACATTGATAAAGGGGCTGAATAATAGCAACAAGAACTATCCAGACAATGAGAGGCTCTACAATTTGGGGATGAATTGTAATTGAAAGCATGTGTGCCTGAAAAGAATCAATGAGATGACGCCATACTAACAAGCCAAGGCAGATGGTCCATTTCTGTCTTTAGTGGTCAGATGAGATTGCTGCAGTTAAAAATCATGGCATCCATTTCAGAACCAAAATTTCTAGATATTACCTCTTATGTGGCATATAAAAATAAATGCATCCTTTTATAGACCAATGTTCTCATGTGGAAATAGCTATTACACATGAAATATTGTCTCTCATTATTGTTAACTATAGCATGCTTTTCATGATTAGTTTACTTATTTTTTATGTAAGTCTCCACTGTGTATAAACAATGGGGTATCGGCATGAACAGAATGACCGTATCTGACTTACAACTTAAAAATTATCATAAACATACTGATGCATACCTAGGTAAATAGTATAAAACAATTTTATAAAGAAGCACACAAATGGAGGAAGGGGTTAATGTTAAAAAGATGAGGGTAGTTCCTACTGTGTAAGGAGGAAATATGAAGAAGTTGTTTAAACATAATTCATACAGTAGCCTAAACACACATGTATATACATATATATGAATCATTAATATTATCTAAATCAGATGATATCCTATTTTTTAATCAAACTGCTAATTTGTTTTGCTACTCAAAGTCTGCTGCAATTATTGTGAAATGAATTACGGGGGATATATTTATCATGCACCAAACACATGATCACATTGCATTAGACATATTGTATGTAATTTACATCAAAATAGTAATGACAGTATTATGATTCCAACTTTATTGGAAAATTAAAGGTCAGGAAGGTGAAATAATTGGAACATATTTCCAAAGTTATTAAATGTCTGATCTGTACTTCTAACTTAGTACCATGTGACATGAAATCCCTGCCTTATATTCACCAATGTCTGGTTATTAAATAGAACAAGACTAGAATGACAGGTAAACATCCAGTTAGCTTTCTCAAAATTATTTTCATAAAGGAGCCTTATCAGGCTGATTACTGTTGTTTTAATATATGCTATACTTCAATGTCCTCTAGCTCTTTGCCAGGCTCATTCCATTCATCCTGACAAACCAAGTTTAACTTCACCTCTGGGAATCTTCCCCATCACCCAAGGCCAGCCTGGTGGTCTATAGAGCTCTTTGCTCACATCTATGGCAGCACATAATACATTTCAGTGTGATTTCCCATTTACTCTTTCCTCTTCCACCCTAGACTATGTGCAGAGTTTATGTGAGACACTTTATATAAAGTCACTCAGAGATGGTAGGAAAGCAAAAGTCCCAGGCTTAGCTTGTCTTTATAGTAAGAGGATCCCTCATTTAGCAGAGAAAAACAAAGTTAGGCTTTTGATCCTGAACAGAGAATTAGTTACTTGTCAAACAACAAAAAAGACCAACGTGCTCTCTCTCCCTCAAGGCATTTCTGGTTCAGAATTTCTGCCTGGTGTGCAGTATGTCGGAGCTACACTATGACTGTCTTGACTCTTCGAACCAGACTGAGAGATGAATGCACACGGCACTTCTGCAGGATCAGATCTGGAACAATTGCCTCAGATATTCCTCTGCTTATGGATAATGTTATCTATAGCACAGGTTATATGAAATACATTCTCCTGAAACCTGCTGTTCATAGCCTAACTGTATGGATTTTGTCACTCTGGTTGTGGCTGCCAAGCTGCTTTCTGCTAAGTGTCTCCAGACTCAGTTTATGTCAGGCTTATAAGGACCTTGTGTACACTGTTGGATTACGACACATGGAAACATTCATGCTGAAACCTGCCTAGGAGTGGACCCTTCTGATATTAAAAAAAAAACAACAACAAACCTGTTAAGGTATGGGTTGTATAATGTTAGGAAAATGACTGAATGGCATGTTCATTAAATATATGTTGACATGGACATCAAACAGGATCAGTTATTTAATGAGATGATTGCTACTAAACATCTACTTAACATTGCAACAGAAGGAACTTTGGTCCAGTAGTCAACATTCATCTCTACAATATGTGCAGTTAGCAAAGGCAAGCTATTTTTCTTAAAAATAATTTATAAGATTATTTTTAGTATTGTGAATATTCCCCAGGAAGAAAATGTATATCATCCTATAGATTTCTCTAATTTTCAAAATATGTTTACTTGCAATATTAATTTCATCCATTATATTTCCAGCCAGATAGTCTAGAAGGAACCTCCCTTTACACAAAATTATACTCAGTGATTATATTTACCCAAATCCAAGCAGTGTTTATGCTTTGTCAAGATTATAAAAGTGCATTCATGGGGCCTCCCTGGTGGCGCAGTGGTTGAGAGTCCGCCTGCCGATGCAGGGGATACGGGTTCGTGCCCCGGTCTGGGAGGATCCCATATGCCGCGGAGCGGCTGGGCCCGTGAGCCATGGCCGCTGGGCCTGCGCGTCCGGAGCCTGTGCTCCGCAGTGGGAGAGGCCACAACAGTGAGAGGCCCGCATACCGCAAAAAGAAAAAAAAAAAAAAAAAAAAAAAAAAAAAAAAGTGCATTCATGGATAAAGAAGATGTGGTACATACATACAATGGAATATTACTCAGCCATAAAAAAGAATGAAATAATGCCATTTACAGCAACGTGGATGGAGCTAGAGAGTGTCACACTGAGTGAAGTAAGTCAGACAGAGAAAGACAAATATCATATGATATTGATTATATGTGGAATCTTAAAAAAGGCTACAAATGAACTTATCTACAAAATAGAAATAGAGTTACAGGTGTAGGAAATAGACTTATGGTTACCTGGGTATAAGGGGGGAGAGGGAAAAATTGGGAGATTGGGATTGACATATACACACTACTATATATAAAGTAGATAACTAATAAAGACCTAATGTATAGCCCAGGGAACTCTACTCAATACTCTGTAATGGCCCATATGGGAAAAGAATCTAAAAAAAGAGGGGATATATGTATACGTATAACAGATTCACTCTGCTGTACATCTGAAACTAACACAACATTGTAAATCAACTATACCCCAATAAAATATTTTTTAAAGTACATTCATAAGGTGACCAAAATTATAAATACTTTTAAATGAAGTAACAAGTGCAAATAAGTGTGGTGCACTGAAGGCCACATATTTTGTCTCCTGAAAATTTATAAACTGGACATACATTTTTAAATATTTAAAATAGAGAATCATAATAGCTAATGAGAAAAATATTTTTAACAAGGATTTTCCATTTGTATTAAAAAAACATGAAATTTAAAAATTAGTTTGGAACATTGGTGAAAGATGTGTGTGAGTACAAGTATGTATAAATGTAAATCTCACCCCTCCAACTCTAAAAGATGTTTCACTAGAAAAATTAAAAGTACACATTAAAAGACTCAAAAATATACTAAAATCATGAAAAACTAAAATATACTAAAATGGACCAACTACCATAATTTCTGCAACTTAAAGCTTAGCAACTTTGTGCTTAGTGACAGACAAAAGGAAATAAAGCTAGTTTATTTGATACTCATTCACTGATACAAGGAAGTAAATGAGTTTTTCTGAAAAGATCAGTTTCTTGACAGATAATTCTATGAAGAATTAATTTCTAAATACACACACCAAGCCACATTGTATAACATGTTTGGCAATATCTTGAAGTACAGTTGTTTTTATGTTTGTATATTGCTTATTTTTGAATGGCCAGGTTATAAGAAAATATCGTCTCTAATTATGAGAGAAGTATGCAAAATTTCCTAGGAGACAACATTAGTTAGAAGTCACTCAGGTACTATGTAAACCCAACACCATTATTTCCCAACTCTAGTGGAAAGTTCTGTGAGGCGTAAAGCCTATAAAATTGGAAGACTCCTCTTTAAAAACAAGAAAAAACGGGGCTTCCCTGGTGGCGCAGTAGTTGGGAATCCGCCTGCCGAGGCAGGGGACATGGGTTCGTGCCCTGGGCCGGGAAGATCCCACATGCCGCGGAGCGACTGGGCCCGTGAGCCATGGCCGGCTGAGTCTGCGTGTCTGGAGCCTGTGCTCCGCGGAGGGAGGGGCCACAGCAGTAAGAGGCCCGCGTACCGCAAAAAAGGGGAAAAAGAAAAAATTAAATCTTACTTTTGTTAACATTTACAAGAATATGGCCACGTGCTCACCCGGGATTTGAAAGGGTCCAGAGGTTACATTTTATTGGTTCCTTGGGCAGTGACTTCAGTCCCCACTTTCTGAAACATGCCCGTTTTCCTGAATTACCTTGGATAACAACCCAGATTCTCAGACCAGAAACCTAAGAGTCAGCATAAATGGATTCTTCCCTCTCATAAAAACTATCTCCCTCCCACCCTTCTCACCCCACATTTGATATCCAAACATATTGGTAATTTTCATTCTTACTACTTACCTTTTCTTTCTCTGAATTGAGGCAACAAACTCCTGGCCCTTCGTGATTTTAAACTTTCCTCCTCATTTACCCGTGTAGTCAGCACGTTACTGCCCCGTGATCTAAGCGAGCAAACTAAGAGTGGGTTACAATTGCCCGAATAGGTCTTGAAAAATTGAAGACAGCTGGGATTCATTAGTGTAGCGTTGTATTGATTGGTTCTGGGGGGCGCTCTGAAATCTTTTTTTTAAATAAAAACACCTGACACAATTTATATACAGATAGCCCACAATGCTCACTTAGAGAATCTGCTTTCTGGAAAATGATTATGTATTTCATGTTGTTTTCCTTCCTTCATAAGGCACAGTATCTTGTATATCACAAGCATTTAATAAATACATAATTAGTGTGTGAAATGATAACATTAAAATATTTCCATGAAGTAGTTTCCAGCTGGAGTTAAGCTCTAAAGAAAGAGACTGATACTTTAATTTTCTATGGGGATTAAATTTAAAGACCCTAGTATGGTCCAGCCATCATTAGAATCACTAGAGATGTTGGAGAGAATTTTGATTTTCAACTATAACCAGACTTACAGACCAATCTCTGGGTAATTTACATTTTCATTAGCTCCCCAGGTTGTACCTTCATACATTTGACTTGGGGAATCACAATCCTGGAAGATTTCCTATTTAGCATTTACATGTCCTAAAGCTTTCTTCCCAAATGGCAGTTTCCTGACACAAGCCACTAGAAGTCACAGGTAATATTGTGGTTAAATTCAGAAAAAACTTACATTTCAGATATCACTTGTACACTGATAGGACCTTATGTTAAGACCATTTTAATTAATGATATACCCTCCCTGATAGAGCTATATCTCTCCTGTTATGCCTTTATTATGGAGGGAGACCACAACATTGTCACAAAAGTGAGTGTGTATGTATTCTTAAGGGGGAAAAATGTTTTGAAATTCCTTAAGAACTTGGATAGGGATTCAGCTGAAACCCCAGAGTTCTGAGGAGATTTGGGCCTCTGTGATATATAGTAGCCCATTTCAACTATTTTTTTAAAATTAGATTTATTTTATGATTTCTAGTAAAAAGTTGAAGTCAAAGAAAATATGATCCTAACACAGCACTTTAGGGCAAGGGTGACTGTTCCGGAATCCTCCTCACTGCTTTGCCATGGCATCAAGCTGGGTTAAGGACTTAGGTGTTAGAGCTAAACTCTGGGGGCATAGGGTATATTGAGGAAATCTGAGTAGTGATTCTGATGAATTCCTGTACTATGTATAATTTATCTTGATCTTCCACAATCCTATGAGTATTAAACTGCCCATACTTTAAGAAAAAAATGTTACCTTGGGAATGAGGGATTTTTTAAAAATTGCCTCAGAAGATGGCTATTTCCGTGTCAAAGTTCTTGCTTGCTGGGAACTTTCTGTGCTATGACATAAAATCCTTGTTGGATTCTGGTTTCTTGCTGCTTAGAGCTTTGACCTGGTCTTTTTGTTCTGGAAGTCTTAATGACTGTTGCGGGAACTTCTGCCTATACTCCAGATTCTTTTCTTCTCACTTTCCCAATTCTAGAGGCACTTGACCTTGTCTGAATTGTAAGTCTTCCCTGTTTAAAAGGACAGTGTTCTACCTTATTTGATTGCTCTGCAAATCAACCCTAGCACCTACACTTCACTAACTTCCTCCTGCTAACAATACTGACCTTAACCCCCTACATGGCCCTGCTGAGCCCTGTTATATGTTTCAGCTCGACACCTCTGCTTCTGACTGCTTCATCAGTTGTATAGGCTGCTTGTTTATCCAGCCTTTCCTATGTCAGGGACTTTTTTTTAGACGTGGATTTGCTGGGTGACAAAAGGAAATTTCCTTTTAGTATGTTAAATGCAATTTTAACAGTAGCTGCTAGCAGATCAGCGGATCATCAAAGGTCCTATCCATCAAACTGTCCACAATCGCCATTTTTATTTGCCCAGTTGGAAGCAATTCATCATCATTAAATGTTGCAGGGAGGCCTTCATAAAGAAAATGTGTGTGAAACCGATTTCTGGTGTTCCTTGCTAACAGCTGGTATATGAGATGATTTGCTTCAGGCACAGAACAAAATATTATCATTTCCTAATAATTTTTTAATCAAATTGTTTTTGGCAATATTAGAACTAGGTAGCTTTTGAGGGTAGACAGAAAAGGATTTCAGTAGTAGTGCATGAAAGTGTTGATCTCCAGATACAACTCTTGTAAATATTCTGCAATGATTCTTACGTGTGTTCATTTGATGAGGCTTTTTCTCCAGCTCTGGATGTTAATAATGATAATTCCACAAAGAATAAAGTAGTTTGCCTAAAAAAAGTTTGCCTAAAAATTCACAATTTCTGAAATACTTTCACATGGATTATGTCATTTCATCCCAGCAAAAGCTCTGTGATGTAGGCAGAGTAAATTTGAATGTACCCACTGTACATCCCAAAGACTAAAGCCCACTGAGGGCGCATGGCTTGTCTCATACTAACAAATGGTGGCCCAAAACATACGCTTTCCTTTACTATACCATGGTTCCTTTGTCATAAATCTTACCTGTAATTACCAACATATGTGTCAGAGGAAAGCAAAGCTGACCAGTTGAACCTAGCAGAAAGCATGCCCAGGACCTCTGTTAGCTGAGACTCTTAACTCCTGATACTCCAAAAAAAAAAAGAGATTATGCTGGCATAAAAGATTGGTATAAATGGGAGCACATATGAGCCAGACTCAGTATCTATCAATTCGCAATAGGTGAGAGAAACTGTAAAGCTAGAAAAACACGCTGAAATAGCCCATGAGTTTTTTATGAACGATATTTAGGCAGACTGGGCACCTGGACAAGTTCACCCTAAGTGTATTCTGGATAGGATCTTTCTAACTTGACCTCATTTTTTCTTTCTAGCAATAATCATTGGAAAGTACTTTTTTTTTTTTTTTTTTTTTTTGCGGTACGCGGGCCTCTCACTGCCGTGGCCTCTCCCGTTGCGGAGCACAGGCTCCGGACACGCAGGCTCAGCAGCCATGGCTCACGGGCCCAACCGCTCTGCGGCATGTGGGATCCTCCCGGACCGGGACACGAACCCGTGTCCCCTGCACCGGCAGGCGGACTCTCAACCACTGCGCCACCAGGGAAGCCTGGAAAGTACTTTTAAGTATTATGTGCCTTCTATTTGCTTAAAGAAAAGAACTCATGTTACAACTGCAAGTCTATTGAATATTTTATAAACCAACCCACAGACTACTCAGGAAAATGCCTAACACAGTAAATCCTGGGCAACCTGTGTGCCTTATCCTCTTAAACTTTGCTTTTAGATTATACTCTGCTTCATTTAATGCATATTGTTACCATAGCACTAGAACTTGGTGTAACACGATAAGGACTTGAATTGCTGGCAAACAAAACCAAGTTCAGAACCAGTTCTGGCAATTATTTTTTAAATGAACTTGGACCAGTTAATTATATAGATGGTATCATTTTATCATTGTAAAATAGCAATAGCAACGCTTTTTAGGTTAATGTTATATATTTGAATTTATATTTATATATATATATATATATATATAAATCCATTTGCAGTGCCTGGAACATAGTAAATAAACGCACAATTAATATTTGTCATTTCAACTAACTTCTATGGCTTCATTTTGAGCAGAAAGTCAGAAAAATGTTAACAGTGGCCTGAGAGTCAATCTGTACGACAAAACTGATCTCTTGATATTTGAACCAGGATTCCTCAGGTATTGGCTCCTTCCAAGTTTGAGAAAGAGTAATTACAGGGTAAACCTGGAACATCTCCTTGTTCCAGAAATTAAAAAGTGCTTAAAAAAAAAAAAAAAAAGCAAGCAGGATCATTAAACATGGCTGCAGAAGCTAGTGCAAAAGGGTTCCCACTAGTCAAAACTGGGATTATTATAAAAATTAAGTACAATAATGAATGATAAGTCATTGAAAAAACTGAAATTCATGATTTCATATTGATAATGAGTAGACAGATGAATATAAACATACATGCACACATACAAAGAGACATAAATAAGAGAGAAGGGAGGTCTTTTGCTTAAGTAGAAAGGGGAAGGTCACCTTGTAAATGTCTAGGTGCAGGTCAAGTGGGGAAATCATTATTTGTCTATCCTCATAGTAGGGATTGGATCAGCCAAGAATCACCACTGAATGCTAGATCTGGGGAAAAGTTTTGATGAGAAGCAGAATATTTGCACAGTCTTAAAATTCCTCCCAACTGACTACTTACGAGTTATGAAGGAAAATAATTATACTTAAAGATAATTGTTCAAGTGACCAAAGCAAATTTCAACAGTAAGGGACAGATAGATATCATGTATCTTCAGTTATGATACCTTGAGGACACATCACCTGTGCAATAATCCTGCTCAGAATGAAAACATCTAATCTAATCACAAGTACACACCAGATACGCACAAAATGAGGACGTTTCCATCAAATACCAAAGAAGGGGGCAGCTGCATTTTTTAATAGGTTAATGTCATAAAAGACAGGGAAAGCTTGTGTAAATGTTCCAAATTAAGGAAATCCAAAGAGGTTTGACAACTAAGTACAATTCCTGACCCTAGACTGGATCCTATACTGGAAACAAACAAACAACAAAACAAAACTCCTATAAAGAATATTATTGTGTTATTTGACAAAACTGAAATATAAATGGGTTTTCACGTATTGTTATTATATTCATGTTAAAGCTTTCGAGGTTAATAACAGTACTGTGGTTATGTGACAGAACACTTATATTTAGGAAATACTTACTGAAGTATTTAGGGGTAAAGAGCCATGATATATGTAACTTATTCCTCAGGTGACTCAGGAAAAAATTACGTGTGTGTGTATGCACATGTGTAAATTGAATATACAAGTGTGTGTGTATATGTAAATAGAGAATGAAAGCAATAAACAAATGAGGTAAAATGCTCAAAATAGGTGGATCCAGGGAAAGAATATGTGGTTGTTCTTTGTGCGAATTTTATTTTGGCAATTTTTCTGTAAGTCTAAAATTACTTCCAAATCGAAAGTTAAAAAAATTAAAATAGGTCCTTGGATAGCAACACATTATTTTCATCAAAATAACTATAGTGAAGGTCCCTGAACTCAAAGTCTGCTTCTGTGTTTGTTTCATCGATGCATTTCTGAATGGCTTACCAACATTTATGTTTTTATCCAATGGAAATGATGCTGCAGCCAAAATCATAGAAGTGAAGAAGAAGTTGCTCTGGTTAGTTTGTGAATGAGCTATCTTGCCTTTCTCACAGTATTTGGTTCCTGCCCTTTGTGGTTCTATTTGCTAAGCAGTCAGTAGTGGCTTGTTTTTATGAATAATAAAATGCATATGAGTTTTACTTGAAGTTTTTATGGAAGAGAAGGAGCTAAGGGCAAGGACCACATCTTATAAATTCTCCTAGTATTTTTATTGAGTTATTTTAAATTCACAGTTCTAAGACTTTTATAGCTTAGAAAGAAGGCACTTTGCCATTCTTCCTGTCTCTTTACTATGCATGTAGATTTAGTGGGCATATCTTTTAAAAATCACATATTATATGACACAGAATCTGTGATAAATTAATCATTTCACCTGCGTTACATTTCTTGGGACTTTCTCACAAATGTAGGGAGTTTAAAATATTTTCAAACCTTTAAGATCTTTCTGTGCCCATTCTGGAAGAACTTCAAGCTCTGCTGAGGTGTTTTTAGATTTGTGAAGATATTTTTGTATCTTATAATCAGTAAGTTTCACAATGATGTTATCTTTATTATTTCTTGCTTTTATTACATTTTTTAATTGGTAGTTTACAATACCAAATAAATAAAATGCTAATTTCCAGCTCAGAAAACTCACAATTCATGAGAATCATTGGATTAAGCATTTACCAATATTTGAACATAGAGAAAGAATACCAAATAGATAAATAGAAGGATTCATTTAAGAAGTGGATTTTAATAATCACATCTTCATTAGCCTATAATAGACATCTTTTGGTACAAGTAGATTTAATACTTTGGCACCTAAAAATTCATGCATCTAAAATTATCTGTAGTTGCACTCCTGAAGAATCTATTTGAATTTCTCTGCCCTAGTCTCTCTAATAAGATATTTTTTCTTTTATATAAAATTTGATTTCTTTTACATACACAATTGTATTAGATTCTTTTAATAGGTGATCATCCTACCAACTTAAAACTATTACCTATTGCAAAAAAATTTTCTTTCAAACTTATAGATAAATGTGATTTTACATTCCTAAAAACCTTGAGTTTAGTCTTGAAGCACTGATAAAAAGAAAAGCTTTCTATTTTCCTAAGGTATAGCACACTATGTAGAAAAGGGCAGAAAGGGACATTAGCAAAAAGTTTTGGCTGGAAATGCAATGAAGGACACATAGACTAGAATGCTTAATAGATGTAGTGAGTATAGGGGAGAATAATAAAAAGAACAAAATATCATCATTCTGGAAAAATCTAGAGCATGACTGTTGGAATTTTTTTAATGATAATGGTGAGATGCTACTTTTAGGGGGGAAGATGTTGAGCTCCATTTTATCATAGTAAGCTTCAGAAACTGCCAGCATGGTCATGAGAGGTAGTCTACCAGCAGTTGGTTAAAGAGACAGAGAGGTCAGTGCTATTAACACTAAGTCGTCTTTCATGCAGACAAATCTATGGCAGTCCAGATTACTCCCAGGGGAAGCAGACATAGAAGGAGGGCACATCACCAGGGATTTCACTTTCTGCACAGCTTAGTCTAAGTGTAGAAAAAGAAGAGAAGCCACTGGAGACATTTCAGTGGTTGGAAGAGAAATAAGTGAAAGCTCCATTGTCATATCTTATGTCACTAAAATCCCAATGATGCTTCCTTCTTAGTATCTTTCTCATCTGTCTCTTTTCTCCAACCCTACTCCCTATTCTTTGGTGTAAGCCTGTATCATTTCCTGACTCAGTCAATTAGTGGTCTCTGCCTCTAGCTTCCTTGACCTCCCTCTCTAATCTGTTTTCTGGTATTTTAAGTGTCCAAAATCTAATAGAATTTCTTCAAGCTTTTGGTTTGAATTTTCAATGCACTGTCTAAAATAACTTCAGGACTAAAATATAGCACATTCGTTATTTCTAAAACATGGTAATGGACCACACTAACTCTAGTGAGTGCTATTGAATAAAAAGGGAATGGGCAGAGGAATTAAGAGAAACATAACTAAAGTCTCACGTAAATAAATTAAAGAAAGTCATTAGAGTATTGAGTTCAGCTCTGCGATTTTGAACTGAATACAAGCAAAATACGTTTAGATGCTATGGAGTTATTTATTGAAACTAAATTATTGATGTGTCACTCTGTTCAGGCTGCCATAACAAAATACCATAGACTGGGGGCTTAAAGAACAGAAATTTATTTTCTCACAATCCTGGAGGATGGGAAGTCCAAGACAAAGGTGCCAGCAGGGCACGTATTGGTCACCTAAGGAAAAGAAAGCAAGCTAAGAAATAGGTCTGTGAATTGCTACATATGTGCATACTCTTAACTAAAAGACTGATTCAGTGCCTACTCTTATTTGCTTGTGGATCACTTTCCCTGGGTGATCTTGTATTTTCTTTCTTCTTTTCCTATTACTTTCGAAACCAAGTACTGTGTCTGCCACATAGTATTTGATCAGTGCTCAAATGTGTTGTTTGCTGTTAATTGAATTGTTATAATCTTGTTATATAATAAATTGTGCAGAAAAGAAAAAAAAGAAGGTGCCAGCAGATCTGGTTCCTCATTGAGGACTCTCTTCCTGGCTTGCAGATGACCACCTTCTCTCTTTGTTCATATAAGCAAGAGGGAGAGAGAAAGGAGAAGCAAGCTTTCTGGGATCTCTTTTTAAAAGTGCACTAATGCCAACCTGAGGGACTCATCCTCATGATCTCATCAAGACCTGATTATCTCCCAAAGGCCCCATCTCCAAATACCATCACAGTGGGAGTTAGGGCTACATTGTGAATTTTGGGGAAACACAATTCAGTCCATAACAATTGGCTTTGAAAGGCATGTGATAATCCTCTAACATGACCTTTAATTATGAGCAGATCACTCTTAATTTCCATTATTGATTGTGAAGAGTGGTGTAGGCTAGATGAGTGAAAATAATACCTTTAATTAAAAAAAAAAGAAAATGTTAAACTTATATAAACTTATTTCCACTGCTAAATAGTCTTGAAATTTGAAAACCTTATAATTGTCTTTGTCATTCTTAAAGAAAACTAAAAATGGCACAGTCAATTTCTTCACACTGTGCTAATGTTATTATCTAAAATAAATGGGTACTTTTAGTCTATATCATTTATTATTACAAAAGAGAAAGAGACTATATTTCATTATAACTCACAGTACTTATGTAAAGATTAAATCAGATATATAGTTTTCTTCTCCATTAAAAATGTTTAATTCCACACTTTCATTTTTTGGATTCTCTGATTATAATTTCAATTATAACATATATCTTATGATTCCTAGGCTTCTCATTGCGGTGGCTTCTCTTGTTGCAGAGCACGGGCTCTAGGTGAGAGGGATTCAGTAGTTGCGGCACGCGGGCCCTAGAGCACACAGGCTTCAGTAGTTACAGCATGCAGGCTCAGTAGTTGAGAAGGGTCCAGAGCGCAGGCTCCTTAGATGTGGCGCATGGGCTTAGTTGCTCCACAGCATGTGGGATCTTCCCAGACCAGGGCTTGAACCTGTGTCTCCTGCATTGGCAGGAGGATTCTTAACCACTGCACCACCAGGGAAGTCCCAAAAAAGCCTTTTAAATGTGTAATGATATGGCACATTAATAATTGGAATCAATAAAAAGTTAATAAAATTAAAAGTATTCAGATAAAGATTCCTTTAAAGCCTTTTAATTTGTACTCAAAATTTTTCCTCCATTACTATAAGTAATGTATATTAATATGAAACTTTTTTCTCTCTTAGGTAAAACGTTTTGATAAGGCATACTTTGCCTCCTGATAAAGAATACAAACAGAGGCCTGGAGTTTTTCTGATTATATGCTTAATGTTATCAATATATGGTCCAGTAATGGTCAAACTATCACCATGGGCCAAATCTGGCTCACTTGCTGTCTTCATAAATAAAATTTTATTTGAACACAGCCATACCAGTTTATTTATGTACTACCTATGATTGCTTTCATGCTACACCAGAGTTCAGTAACTGTAACAGACCTTCTGGCCCTGAAATACGTGCTACCTGCTTGGCACATTACAAAAGAGATAACTGGTTTATACTAATAAAATACTAGCTTACCCAAACAGTGGATCTCTTCTTTTTTTTTGTCAAGCAGAGTTGACTGGGAGAGTATGCATGCATATTTTTCCTGGTGCTCAGGCATTTTTACTTTTGCCTTCAATGGCATTATTTTTACAGATTTGGGCTATCATTTCTGTAGTAGTCCTTCTTAATTGTTTAAGAACCACTCATTCTATAATACATATAATCTATTTCACAATAAGTCATTTTCAAATTTCTTCATACGATACTTTACTTTTTTTTTTTTTTTTTTTTTTTGCGGTATGCGGGCCTCTCACTGTTGTGGCCTCTCCCGTTGCGGAGCACAGGCTCCGGACGCACAGGCCCAGCGGCCATGGCTCACGGGCCCAGCCGCTCCGCGGCATATGGGATCCTCCCAGACCGGGGCACGAACCCGTATCCCCTGCATCGGCAGGCGGACTCTCAACCACTGCGCCACCAGGGAGGCCCTATACGATACTTTACTTTTTATGGAATTTCTCAACATTTGGGAAAATCCAGAACAGCCTCCAATGGCTTAACTACAAATTCCCCCACTCTGCTCCCATGCAGAAGGTCCCCTAGCCAAACAAATGACCCTCCCTATTCCAGTTCCTGACCCTCCAGGCACAGTTCCTGATTATCCCTGAGTAGTAGGTTTCAGCTCCCTGACAGCCGGTAGAATTAGTCAACCACATCAATTGCATCCTCCTGCAGGAACCAAGAGACACCTTCCCCACTTGGTACTATGAAGCCTGTCATACATCGGCCTTTTCATTCACTTTGTTTCCAAGTGCAACCCCTGGTGGTCCTGCATGATGTGTGGTGTCCTCCACCCCCAAGCTGTGAGTCCATGTGACTAATGCCCTACTATCGATCACATCTGTCTAGTGGCAGCCATCCCCTCAGCCCTACGATGGGAATCTCTCTTCACCAATGAAGTGAAGAGGAAGCGATTAAAACATATCCCTATGACTACCAGTTCTTTTGGACATTTTCAACTGTTGAAGACTCTGGAAATTGGATAATATATGTACATTCTTTCACTTTTTAGTAATGATTTTTTATCAAAGTTTCAGACAAATTTATGACATTTTGCTTCAGTCTCTTTCATAAGCATACTCTTTATAGCATTTTGAAAATAATTTCGTGCCCAAAGTCACTAAGCAAACACTGGCAAAATACTGGTAATCTAGTTCTTCCAGTGCATCTCCCCTGTTACCTTTTAAATTTTTTCTTTCAAAATAAACAATCCTTATTTACATCCCTTTGATCTAAGAGACCAGTTTATATTCTTAAGAAATTTCTGCTGAGAAAAACAAAATGCCATTATTTTCTTAGCAGTGGTAGTTGAGTTCAAACATGTGCTTTTCCTCCTAATGCTGAACTCTAAGAAGATAATTTGATTTTCACAGTATCATCCAAGACCACCGCTGTGGTCCTGGCAGTCAGAAGTTGACTTCAGTGTCTCTGAAGCTGATCATCACAGAAGCATTCTGAAAGCTGCTTTGATTCCTGACAGCATGTGTGAAGTAGAAAAAAAGGGTGGGGGCTGGAGAGGGGACTTGGTAGAGAAGCATTTTTCTTGATTTCTCTTCTCAATATAGGAAAAGTAGATATGCAAAGAATTCAGATATTGGGTAAACTGTACATTCTAAAATAATGAACTCGGGCTTCATTGGAAAGAACATTTTTTTAAAATGTAATTTATGATCTTAACAAAAACAACTTAGGTGGCAGCTACCTCAGTGCAACCACCAAGGAGTGATAGCTACAGCATAGTGGTGATGAGGTGAGGTGGTGGGAAAAGGAGACCCACTGGGTAAGGAAACATGGGGTGACATGTGGATTCAGGGAAGGATGGAAGAGTGTCTAAAGCTTCTTCATGCCCGCAAGGGCATGACGGGCATAGAGGTTAGCAGAATGGAGGAAGAGTTTTATTTGGGAAAGGGAGATGTAGCCCTGGATGCTGTGTGAACTACACCAGCAGAGAATGAATAAAAATGGAATATCTCAGCAGACACCAGTGTTGACAATGAATCATTCTGAGGACTGGATGGGGCAATGCACATGGATGCAAACTTGGACAGACAAGGACACACCAAGGATGAACTAATGCTCCAACCCTCCTAACTCCTAACATTATGACTCTAGAATGACATACCAGGAAGATGCCTGTAGCGGAAGAGTGGGGTGGGGATAGGATTGGAGATTTCTGCAAACCTGTGAGTCAATTTACCTAGAAGTGACTAATATGTCTTCTGGTGTTAGGAAGAATGGGGGGCTTGAAATTAAAACATTGATGAGTGAGTAAGAAATAAATTTCTTGCCACCTGAATAGATATCTTGTAATTGTCCCCACGGTCTTTTCAATACCTGATTCAAAGCAATTAATATTTATGAATAGTTATTACTGTTAATATATGAATCACTCTCTCAGTGATGATATGAATCCTTTGTTCTTTCCATGCTTAGAAGGGTAGCATTAAAGAAAAAGATATGTACTAAATGGGGTTAGTTTTATGCTCTTAAATTAATAATGTACACATACATTAGTAGTCATGCAATAGAATAGAAATGAATTTTGCATTTTCCTCTTCTCATTTAGAAATGGCTCAAAATTGTTTTAACTTCTGACATATGCTTGTCTCAAAATGGCAATGTAATTTATACAAATAATTTTAATATTACGTTTTACTGACAAATAACTCACTACAGAGGCTTATATGCCATACTTGATGACTACACACTTACATCCTTTACCAACTTCTATTCCCTTAGGAAACTGAATCTATTTGCATAAAATAAAACTGTATAGGGCTTCCCTGGTGGCGCAGTGGTTGAGAGTCCGCCTGCTGATGCAGGGGACACGGGTTCGTGCCCTGGTCTGGGAGGATCCCACATGCCGCGGAGTGGCTGGGCCCGTTAGCCATGGCCGCTGAGCCTGTGCGTCCGGAGCCTGTGCTCCGCAACGGGAGAGGCCACAGCAGTGAGAGGCCCGCATACTGCAAAAAAAACTGTATAATGATGATCTGATTCTCTATTTTCTTTTCATAGCCATCTCAATATACCAATTTAAATTTCTTTTTAACACTAACTTTGGAGTTATTCAGGGTTTTTTTAACTTTTATTTTATTTCTTCCAATTTCTTCCAAATGACTATAAAATAGTCTCTCTAAATGTCCAATAGATTATACAGAAAAAAGGAAACACTCTCATAATGGTAGTATCTATAATTATGTCAATGGAACTCAAACAAGAGAATCCTCTGCTCATTTAGATTCTACCAAATTCAGAGGCCAAAGGAGGTTGTCATTACACCTAGATCAGTGGTATTTCATGTAATAGCATGGGCGTCATTTCTTTACTTGAGTTTTATAAAACGGCAAAAGTAATAATAATGAATGAGTGAACCTGCCATATTGAGTGATCTATTAGCAACTTACCTATGAACAAAGCCAACTGAGAATTCGATTGAGATCACATTGAATCTATAGTTCTAAACAGGGAGAACGGACATCTCAACCAGACTCAATCTTCCAATCTATGAATACAGTGTATCTCTCCACTTATTTCCATGTTTATTGATTTCTTCCATCAGAAGCTTGCAGTTTTTAGCATAGATCCTGCACATACTTTGTAAGATTTATACCTAAGTATATACACATTTTGGGTGCTAATGCAAATGGTATTACATTTTCCAAAATTTTTAATTCTGATTTTTCATTGATAGTATGTAGAAATACAACGGATTTTGTATTAAAGAAATACATACTTTTACAGTATATATTGAAATGGAAGTTTGGGCACTATAGGGAAGGGAAATCTCAGTTTAGATTTAAATAATGTCACTCCCTACTTTTATGAGTAAGTAAAGTGAAATATTGGGTTGGCCAAAAAGTTCATTTGGATTTTTCCTTGGCAAAGCCCGAAAAAAATTTTTGGCCAGCCCAATAGTTTGATTTTTCTGTCTCTTCATTGTTTGTTTTGTCAATGAGATTAAACACATTGTATTTGATATGTCATTAATAGTCACAATTAATGGAGATAGTTAAAAGTAATAGCTTAAATGGAGAAAAACAGTGAAGACTAGTACTTTTATGAAAAACACTATTAAGCTTTTAATTAATTGACTGCTACCTAAAACCAAGTTGTTCATGCATTCCTTCTCTCTCTCTCTCCCTCTCTCCACTCCAGCTTAGAGAGAAAAGAAAATCACTGAAATTATCTCTACACACAACACAAATTCCAAAAAATATTATCTTTTTACAAACAGCTAAAGCATACGAGGACATAAGCTATTTTAATTTTATTTTAATGTCTCTTATGATTGAAGAACTTTCCTTTAACACAAGCTACTAATTATTCTCAATATAAATTGATCAGTCTGTAAAATATATCATCCCTAAGAAATGAAGGTTTGAAGCAACAGTAAAGGGATAAAGGCATAAGACTAGCATGAGATAACTTTAGAGGTCTCCAGACACCTGACACTCTAAATTAAATCAATAAGTGCAACTCTGTGGACCTTAGGTCAGCTGAAATGAAATAGTACAAATCAAACTTTCCACAGTGTTCATTAGTGCTATAGATGGAGACATAGCAGAATCTTGAATTTTGAAAAATAATGGGTTTGGAATTGTTTGTTATCTCAATAGAAAATAGAAAAATTCATATATTTTTAAGATATTTACTTTGAAGACCTTTATATATTTAAAAATTAATATCATGGCGATGTAATGTACACCATGGCAACTATAGTTAATAATACTGTATTGCATATTTGAAATTTGCTGAGAGTAAATCTTTAAAGTACTTATCATCACAACGAAAAAAATTCTGTAACTGTGTGTAGTGACAAATGTTAACTAGACCTTATTGTAGTGATCATTTTGCAATATATACAAATATTGAATCATTATGTTGTACACCTGAAACTATTATAATGCTGTATGTCAATTAAACCTCAATAACAATAAATATCCGAGAACGGAGAATTTTAGGAATATAATAAGCACAACTACAGATATATTTAAAAATGCATAAAGGATCAGATGGGTGACATAATAGCTGTGTTGTTGATAAAACAGATGATTGTGTCATGTGCCTTTAATTGCTCAAAATACATGCTTGTTTGTGATGGGAGCACTGTAAAAGGAGTATGAATATAGAGGACTTTTGAATGGTTTAATAACTGTGATGAAATGACTGCCTGAAAGTGCAATGCTTCTCACGGATAATGAAATGATCATTGGAATGAACTAAAACATCTAATAAAATCTAAGATAAAATGGAAAAATAATGGTTGCTTACAAAGAAAGAAATACAGTTCTACAGTGGGTTAAACAAAGAAAGCCAGCCTAATCTGGAGACAAGGATTAAGAAAATTTTGCCAGAAGAAATGTAACTTAAATGACATCTTAAAGATGATCAGGAGCTAAGTAAATGGAGAAGGGTTACCTAAATTGTCACCTTGATAGAAGAATCCTCCATCAAGATTTTCATCAGTCAGTTTCCACTCAACTAGGCTGCAATAATAAAAACCTTAACAACCCCATGATCTCAGTTGTTTATATAAAATAAAAATAAAAACCTTAACAACCCCATGATCTCAGTGGTTTATAACAGCTAGGGATTTTTTTTGTTGTTGCAGTAAGATTAAATATCTTTCAGAGGCCAGCTGTACCTTATTTGTGATATGACAATCTCAAGGCAGTGGGAAAATAACAATGGCAGACCCCCGTGTTGGCTCTTAAATCTTCTGCCTAGAAGTGATATAAAATGTTTCCACTCATGTTGATTGACCAAAGAAAACCACCCAGCCAATAACCCCTCTCCAGGGAGGGGCAGCCAACTTTGGGGAACAGTAATACATTTTACCAAAACTTCTAATAATTTTAATGATATAACACACTTTTGTTTAAAAGTAAAACCTGTAAACATATATTCTCTGTTTCTAAATAACTTTCTGATTGCCACACACAATTTAACCATTGGTAAATGTTTTTGATCATTGTGATTGTATAATGCTAGTTTCTGATGATGTAGATTATGATATTAAAGAACAGATCCTTTTCTCTTATATTATCTCTGTTATTATATTGTTATTATTCTCACGAAATTAAATCTCATTCCTAACTCTTCCTATTTCTATTCACTTGACATAAAGAGCATTTCTGGTATTGGCATCTTGAATTCACAAGGGCATTGATATTTGGTCCAAATAGCCAACCAGCAAAATAAAAGGGACCCGGGCTATTTTTATTGGCAGTGTCCTGTGGGCTCTTCTGTGACCATGGCAGCTTTCCTCGTAATCCATTCCAATCACTGCTCTCGTAGCCAGGGTTCTCAACTAGCACCCAGAAAAAGTCCTTCACTTTTGAACATAACCGCATAATTCTCATTGAGGTGAAGCTGACCTTTCAGCCATTCCGTCTGTTATTTTTTGCTCTACAGAGAACTCCTAAACCATATACCATACCCAAGAATATAGTTATTTCTTTTAACTGGAAAGGGGAAATGTGGGGGGAGGGATAAATTAGGAGTTTGGGATTAACACACCCAAACTACTATATATAAAATAGATAACCAACAAGGACCTACTGTACAGCACAGGGAACTCTACTCAATATTCTGTAATAACCTCTATGTGAAAAACAATCTGAAAAAGCATATATATGTATATGTATAACTGACTCACTTTGCTGTACACCTGAAACTAACACAACATTGTAAGTCAACTCTACTCCAATAAAAATTTTTTTTTTAAATCATGCCTTTCTCAGACCAGTCCTTTGCTTTCAGTTCTATTTTTTTTGCCTTTCTCTCTCTCTCTTCTACTCTGCTCTGCAGACAACATTTCCTAGGCATCCAAGTGAGCTGATTTCTTGCTAGTTTGCCCCAAAGGAAGCACTGGTGGAAAATTGGAGGCTGGGAAATCGGGACTAGGAAGAAATGGAGAATCAAGGTTGTTTCTCTGCTAGCTCTTCACCTTAGGTGGAGTCTCCAGCAGTGGTTGCACCTTTCTAAATCTCCAGTTCCTTCCAGACAAGGCCATCATATTAATAGTTCCAGTTTTAATATTAACAGTGCAGTTACTTAACAATTCATTGTAACTGCACTGATCGATAAGATGATCTAGTCTTTAATAGTTACTTATGTATCCACAATATCACATACGATTGACTACTACTTTTATTATTTAGGATTGATGTGCTTCTATTTTAATCTATGTACGAAGGGACTCATTTACCATTGGAAGATCTAAAGTTCCCTCCCCTTTAGGGTCATCAAAGGCATATCACCAGAAGCTTCAAATCATATGCCATGTCTCCCAGTGTTTGTTTAGACTCACACAGTTTAGAGAATTTGGTGTATGAACAGGTAACTTGTCACAGATTTCTACCTTGGAAGATAAGGAAAGAAGAGATAGCAAGAATACAAATTTTATACTGGTCAAAATTTTTTGAATATCCCTATTTTTCATAAACTTTGATAAACCAAACTCCCTCTCCCCATCCCTCTCTCTCTCTCTCTCTCTCTCTCTCTCTCTCTCTCTCTGTCTCATACTGTGACCTCATTCTCTCCTCTAAATTCCAATAATTCTTACATTCTATACTGTTCATTTTTTTCATTTGGCCTCTTTTACTCTGTATTGACACTGTTGTTTTCCTTCAAATTAGGGACCATTTCTTCTAGTCTTCATATGGAGTCAGGCCTCTGAGAAAAAGTCAGATTAAGATGTTTAAGCTCATCATTGCTTTATGTTCACTTTCTCCTTACTCTATTAGAATGTAAGAAACGTTGACATTTTCTTCTCTTGCTTAATCCTTCCTAGTTACAATTACAAGGGTATTTTAGAAAAAACTGAAGTAGAACTAAGCATATGATATTTAAAGAAATGAAGATAATAAATCCCTTTGATGTATACAGAATGGATTCCCCAATGTCAGTAAATTAAAGAAAAGAAAAGAGTCACTTCTGGGTATACATCCAAAAAGAAAAAAAAAATGAAATCAGGATCTCAAAGAGATATCTGCACTCTTATGTTCATTTCACCATTATTCATAATAGCCAAGATATGGAAACAGCATAAATATCCATGGATGAATAAAGTAAATATATATTATAATAAAATATATATTGTATATTATACATAATATTGCATTGTTATTCAACCTTAAAAAAGAAGGAAACTCTGTCATTTGCAACAACATAGATGAGCTTGGAGAACATTATACTAAACGAAATAAGCCAGATGCAGAAAGATAAATGCTATCTGATCTCACTTACATGTGGGATCTAAAATGGTCAAACTCATAGAAGTGGAGAGAAGAATGGTGGGGAGGGGAATAGGGAGGTGATGGTCAAGGGGTACAAAGTTTTAGTTATGCAAGAATAAGTTCTGGAGATCCAATGTAAAGCAATGCCACTATAGTTAACAATATTGTATTGTATACCTGAAATTTGCTAAGACAATGGATCTTATCTGTTCTCATTACACAAATATACACAAAAGTGATAACTATCTGAGGTGACAGATATGTTAAATAATGTTGAATGTGGTGATATTTTTCACAATGTATATCAAATCATCAACGTGTATACCCTAAATAGATATAATTCATAACTGTCAAATATGCATCAATTAAAAAAAAAAGAAAATAGCCAGTTGTCTCAAGACCTATTGGGTAAAGGATCCAAGCTAACACTGACACCTGTGTCCAACAATATGATCACAGTCCCCTTATCACAATGGGAACACAGGGAAGGCACGTTCTTCTGGCAGTATCCTCACATTGATTTCCTAACCAGTGGGGTAAGATACATAATAGTAATGAAGGTCAAGTGGTAGACCCTGATATTGTATTTTTCCTCAGCCAAGACACTAAACCAGAATCAAAACTATCTTAGGTGGAACAGCAGATATTAGCGCCACCCTCAAAGCCACAAAAGATACAGGAGTTGTGGTCCCCATTGTGTCTGCATTGGTCTCGCCAGTCTGGCCATTAAAACCTCAGATGGAATATGGTAGATGATGGTGCACTGCCCAAAACAAAACCAGGCGGTGGCCCCAACCACAGACCCCTGTGCTGGGTGTGGTACCTTCATTACAACAGCTCATCATGCACATTGGATACCTGATGTTCAGCTACTGACCTGGCAAATCAATTATTTTCAATCCGATCAGAAAAATAGGATCAGTTTGCATTCACTTTGAATTAACTGAAATATACATTCATTTTGTTCCTCAGGGTCATATAAATTTCCCTGATCTCAGTCACACTATAGGTAAAAAGTTGGGAAAATATACTTGGTGATTTTTTTTTCTGTTTTTTTAAGCCTTTACTTACAAATATTGGATACCACTATAAATACGTTGGATTTAAAATTAATCACTCTGTGTAAATCAGGAATACATATCAACAAGATTCTTGAAAAAATAAAATTGTGATGTTATGCAAATTATTGCCTGTCGTTTAGGCAATTAAGATAAATTTTCCAGAAACAGTACCATACACAGATTGAAAAAGTACAGTACTTAAAACAACTTGGCTGAGAATTGAGGATAATGTGCTATTGAAAACTGTGATAGATGACTCAAAAATTGGCTGTAAAGATGACAGAAATACTGATGTCAAAATTTAAAGAGTTTGAACAAAATTAACTTTAAAATGTGACAGTAGAAAACTATCTTTTTATAGTAATATATTACTTAATATAATATTTTAAAATATGTATGCAACTAAATTTAAATTAAACATAACAGGTAGGCATGTGACTATTTAATCAGGCTTTTTAAAAATGTATATATTCAAATCAGCCATGGTATACTGTTTTCATTCATCTAGCTGGCTCAGAAATGATACAGTATCATTTCCCCAAGAGAGTTTCTTACAGCCAGGATATCTGTATCAGACAAGTTCAAGAGACACTGTACTATATTTGGAACCACTACCCCTATTTGACTCACAAGCCTGTTCTACTGTTTTATTTGGAATTGCAAGGTTCTTCCCTTATTATGATTTTTGTCCTCAATTCTCAGCAAATCACTGTCACTGGGGGCTTCTTTTGATGATGCTTTCCTCTGCCAAGTCTACTGGGCACTTCTCCATGTATCACAAAGCTAATTATAAGCATGGTTCAATTTTTTTCCCCTAGAACTCCAACAGATTTATATGAATTTCAGCTCTAACCAAAAGAAGATGCCTGTTATTATTCTGTATTATATTACTATTTATTTAACCATTTCTCTGATTTTTGGACTGTCTGTTTCTGATTTTTTTACTATTATAAATTAAGTTATAAGAAATAATCCTGTTGATAAATTACCATCTTCATTTCTAAAGCTTTTTTTCAGAAGAGATCCTTGGAGGTATGACTCTTGGACCTAAAACTATGATCAGTTTAAGTCCTTGATACTTATAAAGGCAACTATTTATATTTTTACTATACATCAATATGCTTTTGTACTTCTGTCACTATAGCTATTTTATTTTTCATTTAATAAATTAATAATTGATAATTTTAGATGAGTCAAATATCAATAAAGAGAGTGAACAAATCGTTTCCTATCAATTACCAGAAATTACTGTAAAGCCAATGTTTGTGCTTCTTTTATTTAAAGCACAGGCAACTCTTCCAAAAAATGGGAATTATCCATAATAATCAAAGAACATCTTCTTTATCCATTAGTCCATTGATGGACACTTAGATTGTTTCTATACCTTGGTTACTGTGAATAAAAAAAATGATAATTATGTGATGAGATAGAGGTCCTAGCTAATGCTACAATGGCAATCATATTGCAATATATAAATGTATCAAATCAACATGTTGTATACCTTAAACTTACATAATGTTATATGTCAAATATATTTCAATAAAAACTAATAATCAAAGTACAGGCTTCTGGTCAGGACAAGATCATGATGGCAGCAAAGCTTTTGAACTTCTTCAAACTTCCTCATAAAAAAAGACTAAGCAACTAGAAGAGATAAAGAAAAAAATACTCACCATCATCTTCACCAAAACTAGTTGCAAAGGTGCTGCAGAATAAGAGTGAATGAGGCCAACCACAAATGACAGGACCCTAGTGGGCCCCACGTACGCTTAGGAGTTGTACAGAGATAGTAGAGTGAAATAAAATACTTCAACATAAACCTAGCAAGAAATATTTCAAACATATGTGAGCACTTTTAGAAGGCACATGAGGGAATTGAACAAATGGGAAATCATGTCATCCTATTTCCCCCCCAGCACAACTGGAGGTATCTGCTCTTGGTTCAGGCATGGACTTAAACCTGGATTTCTTTTGAGGATTATCTAGCTCAAGACCTATTTTCTTACTAATCCTAAAATATATTAGAATTAGTAATAAATAGTAATATTGATATATTAGTTATATATATTAAGATTAGTAAGGAAGTAGGTAATATATTAGTAAGATAATATAAACAGGTAATACATAATACTAAGAGATATAATATATGTAATATATTAGGATGTATATATATATATATATTTGGATGTATAAACATATGAGATATGTATATATATGTATATAGTCTATTCTATTTCTTTAAATTTTAAAACATTTAGTGGTCTCATGAATATTGTAGTCTGGCTTCCTCTTCTGGTTGGATGTTTTTTGTCTTTTCTTCTAAACCAGAGGATAAGGAACTCAAGGGCAAAGGAAGTGTTTGGTTTAACCACTGCCCACAGCTATCTCCATCTATCACAGCTTCAGATTTAGCATTGTATACATATAAACCATACATCACCCCCAGAAATATGTTAAGATTAACAGGGCTGAGAGTCACAGACCAGGAATATATGGTTTCTTTGACTCTGTTGTTTAAGTACAATAGCCAATAGTTGTGTTCTGAAGTGGAAAACAGAAAGGTTTTAAAAGAAAAAAAGGAAATGGAAAGAGAGGTGACCTCCAGGAATTTATTTCTCTTGTAAAGAGGTGAACAAGTAATCCTTACCAGCCTGTGGAAGAAGAGGACGTTTTGCATTTCAGGGAGAGTCATCTTTTCCCACCTCATTTTAAAGTAGTCAAGGCTCTTATGATTTGAGTGGTGTTTGCTGATATAGAATCAATAAGAGACACAAAATTAAACAAAATAGTGGAACAACCACAACAGTAGCCATGCATTTGACAGGCAGAATGAAGGCTTATTATGCCTGACAGCACAGAGGAAGGTTATACGCCCTTGAAACCCTCATGCTGTTACAAATGAGATGAGTGCAGAAAAAAATATGACCCAGGAAGATAACAAAAGATTAAGGGTACAAACAACATTAGGAGGATAGAAATAGCCAATGAAGGGAAGGGGCAGAGAAGACACTGCAGCAAGAGAGAAAACTGTGAATTATAAACCGTGGCTTCAAAGCACGTGTGGTAAAAATTTTAAAAATCATCCACAGAGAAACAGCTTAGGAAACTTTGTGGCATAAGAGAGAAAGGACAGGCCCAAAAGCAACTATTATTTGATTGCAAAGTTGGTTTCTGACTTTTTCTAGGTGTCTACAATTTGGCAAGTTAATCCTTCCTCTTTACATGTGTAAAATGGGGTTTATAATACCTATCTAAGAGAATTAAAAGATTAACTGAGCTGGGACTTGCCTGGTGGTCCAGGGTTTGAGAATCCGCCTTCCAGCGCAGGGGACGAGGGTTCGATCCCTGGTCGGGGAACTAAGATCCTACAGGCTGCAGGGCAACTGGAGCCCGTGTGCCACAACTACAGAGCCCACGCGCTCTGGAGCCTGCACGCTACAACTAGAGAGAAGCCCACGTGCCACAGCGGGGAGCCCGTGCACTGCAACGAAAGATCCTGCGTGACGCAACCAAGACCCAACTAAGCCAAAAAAATAATTATAATAAAAAAAAGATCAACTGAGCTAATTTATGTCAAAGGTATAGCCCAGATCCTGGCATATAACTATTTTATCACCCTCATGATTGCTGTCATTCAAAGTCCTTACTGTGAGGAAAAACCACATAATATGCATACAATAAATGGTGGCTATTATCATAAAACACTTGTTTTATCATTAGAGTTTTAATTTTAGAAAACTTTAAATGGCAGAAATACAAGAACCAGGTATATTCTATCAGGAGACATGAATAGTAGTAACTAATATTATTAAATATGCAAAAATAAACAGGGATGATTGAAAACCTGCCATTACAAACACCAACAGCATACATATGGAGAATTAGATACAGTGTTAAGAGCTTACTAAGTGTTTACTGAATCCACTAGTTACCATAAATAAATTTGCATAAATGCTATCTCCGTCATATTTTTTGTGCAGCCATTTAAAAAACTCCTTTAGATTCAAAATTCCTAAAATTAATTTCATTTTCTTTCATTTCCTTAAAATTTTAATATTTTAATATTAAATATTTTAAAATTTATTAAACATTATTAATAAATTAATAAAATGTTTACTAAGTTAATTTAGTAATCTCTCCTATAAAAGCTGTCTTTACAACCTTTAAAATACACCTTTAAAACTATACTTTTATAAGTTGTATTTTTCTTGCAAAAAGAAAGGAGAAATTTTAAATTAATAGGTTTGAATGAAATTGGAACTCTGAACCACTAACAGATGAATGACATAAATTTTGTTTCTTTTCTCCAATATTGTGTAATGCATCATTCATCAAATTATCTCAAAACATGAGGTGATGAAACAGAGCAGGACCCTGTGGTCCTGCCCCCACCATGTCCTCTGCCTGTCTTTTGTCTGTAGAAAAACCTTAGCTAAAGAATAAGTTTAGTCAGGGAAGTGAGAAAATGCAGAAGCAAGAAAAACAGTCAAACAAGACCAAATAATAATAGTTTAACCATTAAACCAAGTCAAGGACTTTTAGTTCCTCCTCAAGGGCTATAGCTAACATTCTGAGCCATATCCTTTGAACTGTCTTGTAGATACTGGAACCACCACCAGGTGGAAGAAGTTAAGTACATGATGACCAGACTGTAGCCATGACTTAAGCTGCAATGATTCCAAGAGAACTGGCCTCGAAGTAATGGAAGCAAACAAACCCTGGAACTGAAGACTAACTGCAATTAAAATAGTCAAGATGATGCTGATCAGACAACCGCAGGACCACTTTCAAGATGACTGTGCTGTTTCTGCAGGTAGCCCCCTCCCTCCACCTATACACCCTTGAAAGTCTCCTTTAAAAGCTCTTGCTCACTGATTGTCAGGGGAGGGGGGAGTCAGCCTTTGGACACGAGTCCTCCCTCCCTCCACCCTCCTCCCCCATTTCTGGCCTCTGAAATAAAGCAAACTTTCCACCAACCTTGTCTCTTTATTGGCTTTAGAGTAGCCAGCAGCTGGACCCCACTTTTGACAACAGTAACATGGCGTATGATCAAGTGTTACAGTGAGGAACAAGTTATATGAAGCCTAAGTCAGTTGGTAGCACTGGAGTTTATATATATGTAATGGATGAGAAAAGGGATTTAAAATCTTTAAAGTGTCTCATTTCCTTGGTCTGTCATTTACTAACACAAAATAAAAATCAAAGCAATATGCAGAGACAAAAAGATTGAGACTAGTCCCAATTTTCTATAAATTCATTACCTATACATTGAATTACATATGATCAGATATTTCCCTTTGAAACTATTAAGTCATGTGTCACTTCTAATGTGCTCCAAAAAATTTGAAAGTTCTGATAGGTAATCAGACCACAGCAGGAGAGAAAAAATTCCTTTGGCAAATACAGCAGAGGATAAATTCAAATTCTTTAGCTTCATATTTTAATGTCTAAATAATCTCTCTATGTTCCCATATAGCTCTTCTCAAGAATGCTTTCATCATGTTCCATGAACACACCTTTCCTGAATTATTATCGATTTGCATTTTTCTCTTCTCTGCTCTTAAATCTCCCCTTCTCTGATACGCCATTTCAGGAGCTTCCTTTTCCTTGAAATTTTCCAGATATTTGCAACTCACCATGATTCCTCTTTTTAAATATATAATATTTCTCAGGTTAATTTTATTGGTTTGTACTAGCATGAAATACCCCATGTTTTTGGTTTATTTTTATATTTATTTTTCAATATTTATATATAAAATATAAAAATTTATAAAACTATAAATATATTTTATATTTATTTTTATAAAATTGATTTCACATATTGGAATATCTTCTGTGGTTTGTTTGGTTAATTGTTTCATTTTTTTCTTCAGTCTTTCTATCCTGTGTCTCCACACTATGTTGCATTGTTCTTTGAGATAAGGACAAACTTTAGAACATAGTTTCTCATACCCTCCATAGTCTATAGCACATGTTCTTGGAGTTAACAGATTTTTGACACATATTTGTTGATTATTAACTGTGTAAATTCCAATCAATAATAAAATGGTCAGGAAAAGCATGACGTGGATCGGTTGATTTTTTACAGAAGACAATATCACTTCATGAAGTATATTTAAATATGAGAAAATATATCATATTTCAGAAAATGTAAAAACTTTGAGCCCACACAATATTCCCTCTTACTTTTTGTATACATCAAAGGGGTTTACAGTTTTTATTCCTTTAAATATCATATGCTTATTTCTACTCCAGCTTTTTCTGAAATACTCTTGTAATTGTAACTATGAAGGATTAAGCAAAAGAAGAAAATGTCAACATTTCTTACACTCTAATATAAAGTAAGGGCAAAGTGTATATAAAGCAATGATGAGCTTAAACATCTTGATTTGCCTTTTCTCAGAAGCCTGACTCTGTGAAGACTAGAGGAAATGGTCCCTAATTTGAAGGAAGATTACGATGACAATACAAATTAGAAGAGACCAAATTAAAAAATGAATGGTACAGAAAGTAAGAATTCTTGGGATTTAGAGGAAAGAATGAGGGGTCAGGGTGTTCTGTGACTTAAGCTGAACCTCAGTGAAAGGGTGAACTTGGTTCAATGGTTATCAAGCTGTGAGGCAACACTTCTGGGCTTTCTTGACATGTTTTGGTCAATAAGTCAACTTGTCTTTGCAATAATTAGAGAGATATATGGTTGTAATCTGGAGGGCAAAAGAAAACATTTGAACAGATAGGAGCAAATTGTGTAACAAAGGAGCGAAGAAAACACATATCACCGCCTGTGGAGGGAGAAGGCCCAGTGTTCACTTGTTAAGAGAAGGTTACAAATATTTGTCTTCACAAGAAGAAAATAGCAGTTTAATTCCCAGGATTCCTCCAAAAAGGGATATTCTGGTAAGGCTGTTTGGTATAAGGCTTTTTCTCAGGACTGAATGAGCACTAAAGGCAGTAAACGGCCCTCCTCCCCCCGCACAAACAAGTGCAGGCTTACAAATCTCTGAACAAGATCTTACACTTTTTAGAAGATCAAGGAGTCAGGAGGTAAAAGAGAGATCCTAATTGATTATAAATACCCTATATGTCAGTTAAGTTATGAGAAACTACTCAGCCAAAGATAATGGATGAGATCCTTATTTCACAAGAAGATCTTAACAAATAATAAAAAATAGAGGATTATGGGGCTTCCCTGGTGGCACAGTGGTTGAGAGTCCGCCTGCCGATGCAGGGGACACGGGTTCATGCACCGGTCCGGGAAGATCCCACATGCCGTGGAGCGGCTGGGCCCGTGAGCCACGGCCACTGAGCCTGTGCGTCTGGAGCCTGTGCTCCGCAATGGGAGAGGCCACAGCAGTGAGAGGCCTGCGTACCGCAAAAGAAAAAAAAGATTATGAATGTTTATTTTTAAGTTGTGTGCTTGAGCTATATACAAGGACTATAATAGAACTTTTTTTCCTCACAAGGATAAAGTAAGCACGAAGATCTAGACCTCTAGTCCCAAAAGGTGTAACTGTAGCAAAAGCAAGGTGATGACAACTAGGAACAGCTGATATCAGTGGATTTTAACCCATCCTAAGAAAACAGTGGGGAGGTTGGAGGCAGCAAGGAGAAATTTTGAAAGTAAGCTGAAGATCTTAGATATACAAAACCAGAGCCAAAGAGAGCATGTCATTGATGTTCTGATTGCAATAACTATATATGTATATTACCTGGACAGTAAGGGGTGGTATTGATAAATCCATCCATGAATTCTGGATTTCTTGGAAGCCCCCGAATCTTTTCATCTTGTTCCTCTTCTCTAACAACCAGCTAATTCTTATATTCCAGACAAGAGAGGATGAAGTTTTGCCTGACAGTGGTCACGGTGGATAGTAAAATACAAAAACTTTACCTGGGAATCTGGGAGTGTTTGCCTGGTCCCCCTCTTCTCACTAATCCACCATATCCTAGTTAATTTGTTTGTATTATCTGTTACAGTTGCAGTTACATTTGGGGCAACTATTTGACTAATGTCTTTTTATCATTTCAATCTATATGATACTTGAGTGCAGGAAACATGATGATATTGTTTACCGCCACACATAAAACCCAACACAGTACAAAGCATATAGTATATACTCAATATACATTTTTGAACAAAAACGAATGAGGAACTGAAATTCCATGAGAAGTGTTTGCGTTTGGTTCTTGAAAACTGTGTGAACTTTTCAAATGACAAAGTCATTCATAAAACTAGAAATATAAACTCACAATCAGGATGGAAGTTGAGAGTATGGTCAGAGATGTCTGATATGCAAATTATTATCTTATTTAAAAAGTGTGTTTTTGAAATGTGGTTTTAGTCTTATTTCAATAAAAGTGATATTTCAAATTATGGATATGATTTCAAAATAAAATACTTACCATATATTTAGGACTCTCAAAATGCAAATGTAGAATGAGAAAAGAAAAATGTTAAGAACATAATTTGAAAAGTGAATATCCAGATTTAGGGTAACGGAGAAGGAAGAGAACATTAGCAAAGGAAATGGGGAAGAAGTATTCATACAGCTGAGATAAGAGCGAGGAAAATGTACAACATTATTGATCAGAGAGGAAAAATCTGAGATCTGATTACCTTCACAGAAAGGCAAATAATATAAGTGTTTTTTGAGCCCCTGTTACATGTTGAGCACTTTCTTAGCACTTTCCGTATACCTATGTCTCGTGACCCACACAAGAACTCTAAACTCTATCACCATTTTGATTTTCATCACATAAGGAAACCACTTCTCAGAACATATAAATAATGTATTCTGCTGTAAAGCAAGTAAACTGTGAAATTTAAAGTCAAATTCAGGTTCAACTGGAACTTAATATCATGTTCATTGCACTATATCTGTTTTTAAAGATTTTACAGTTTGATAAATTTTCAAAATTTTTGATAAAATTCATATCAACTCCTATAAGAACAATATTTCCAAAAAATGGTATAATGCTGCTATCTATATGGGAATGCACAGAAAAATGGATACATCAATGTATGGAAATTAACTGTGTGGGAACTTAAAAAGGAAAAGGCCTAAGACTAGTTTCTTTCCTATTGGGAGAGTTGAGGGAACTGAACAGCCTCACCCAGATCTCCTTGTTAATATGCTATTGACCTTGACTCAGTCTCCCTTATGAACATGGTATGGTATTTATATAGAAAAGGGAAGCCTCCATCTCTTAAATGGTTATATCAGGATATAACTAAACCATATAGATTGCAATATTGTCAAGTTACCTGGCATTGTTGACTTATGCTGCAGGGCTGCCTAGAGAATTAGGGTTAGTAAATTATATAATTAACAGCGTATACAAAAGAGATTTTCCCCCCAAATTAAAGTCAGTCTCTTTGTGAATAAAGAGGTCCTAAGAAAGAAGAAAGAGAACACTTTTGGATGTTGTCTGATGGTTTCAGCCTCTTTCTGGAAAAGACTGTTTTATCTGTACTTGCTGTTTGCTGGTATCTGAATCATTAGTAAAGACTGGTGCCAGGTAATAGCTTGATTCCTGTGAATCTGCTCTGACAATTTAATCTACTGTGCTATCATAGAAATCAGGAGGAACATGGCTAGAGAATATGGGCAAGAGGGGAAACGGCAGGAGAAATATCCTAGCAGTCCTGCTTTCCCATCATCACCTAAGTATACAAAAGAGAAGCTCTCATGAAACATTTAATGTATTTAAAGAAAATTAATTTGGCTGACCTTTATGTAATTTAAGACATCGGGCATGTACGACTTGGCAGTATTAACCTCTGTCTAAAAGTATAAGCCTCTTAAATTGGACTAACTCGCTTGATTGACAATGAAGTCATTATCTTAAAATTAATTGTTGAATGTGCTTCTGATGACTTCCAGAAATAACTCATTATCAATCTGTAATTCTGGCACTGAAAATGATTTTTAGAGATAATATCTTCATATAAGTCAGCTCATCCTAATATGTCCTTGAAGGTACAACTTTTAGAAACTTCAGGATCAATTCCACTTCTGGGTATGGTTCTGAAGAAAATAAAAACAATAACTCAAAAAGATACAAGCACCTCAATGCTCATAGCAGCGTTATTCACAATAGCCATGATATGGAAGCAACCTAAATGTCCATCCACAAATAAATGGGTAAAGAAGATGTGGTAGATAGATAGATACATAGATAGATAAATAGATAGATAAATAATGGAATATTACTCAGCCATAAAAAAGAATGGAATTTTGCCATTTCCAACAATATGGATGCAACTGGAGAGCGATACACTTAGTGAAGTAAGTCAGACAGAGAAAGAAAAATACTATATGTTTTCACTTATGTGTGGAATCTAAAAAATAAAATGAATAAATACAACAAAACAGAAACAGACTCATAGAAGCAGAGAACAAACCAGTGGTTACCAGTGGGAAGAGGGTGGGGGAAGGGCAAGATAGGGGAAGGAAATTAAGAGGTACAAACTATTAGGTATAAAATAAATAAGATACAAGGATGTAATTAATGTACAGCACAGGAAATATAACCAATATTTCATAATAACTCTAATGGAGTATAATCTATGCAAATATCAAATCACTATGTTGTATACTGGAAACTAATATAATTTTGTAAATCAACTATATTTCAATTAAAAAAATCTTTAAAAGTTTTCCCCAATGATTAAAGAACTAACCTTTCTATGAGAACAAAATTGCATTCCAGCAGTGTAAAACAGATGTACTTACAAATATCCTACAGAGTAAACAAGCATACAAATGGCAGGGACATTGCCAATTCTGGCCACAGCAATATAATCCTTGACAT
This sequence comes from Mesoplodon mirus, assembly GCF_964341445.2. Lineage (NCBI taxonomy): Eukaryota > Metazoa > Chordata > Mammalia > Artiodactyla > Ziphiidae > Mesoplodon > Mesoplodon mirus. The sequence continues at coordinate 105,950,582 of NC_138985.1, forward strand.
TAAATGGTTTATAGAAAAGTGAACTCAATTTACTCTCTACTAAATAACCTCATCATCATTGTTTAGGATCATTAACCAATTTTAAATGTAAAAATCCCTATATGGCTATTCCTCATCTCCCTACTACTCCCAGCTGTGCCGGATGCATAAATGTTGTCATGGAAAAACACCTCAATGGCAAAACACTGTTCACAATTCAGAGCATCTGCCTTTGTGGTGTATTATTTGGGGTTACTATTTAAAACAACAGTTATGGGCTTCCCTGGTGGCGCAGTGGTTGAGAGTCCGCCTGCCGATGCAGGGGACACGGGTTCGTGCCCCGGTCCGGGAAGATCCCACATGCTGCGGAGCGGCTGGGCCCTTGAGCCATGGCCGCTGAGGCTGCGCATCCGGAGCCTGTGCTCCGCAATGAGAGAGGCCACAACAGTAAGAGGCCCGTGTACCGCAAAAAATAATAATAAAAAAAAATAAAATAAAACAACAGTTATTTTGTATCGCACAAATATCTCTCCTGATGGGCAGCTAAATGAACAATATTCTGTTTCTCTACTTTAACTGCTGCAGAGGATGACTCCAGGGTCCCCAGAAGTGAATTTAGCACATGGCACATAGCCTGTGTTTCACAGGAGATTATTTTCAATGGCCTCTCTAAATTCAGTGAAAAATCCACCGGGAAAATTTGTATGGTAACAATAATAAACAGAAAGAAATATTTTATGTATATCTGATAGTGATTCAATTTCATGGGTACTTTAAAATATTTATTATGGCTGATTATTTTGTAGCATTTTAACTTCTAACTACAAAAGGTCTTAAAAATATATATCTTTGCTATTAAGTTTTAAAATAAGATTAAAGTGCAGATAGATAAACACACTCTTTATAATGAAGATCACTTGTAAGATGGATTCATACTAGTTCAGAACATCTTTCCTGGTAAACATACATCATGAGGTTTATGCATTCCAATTTGTGTTTTTATAGGAAATGTAAGATACTTCGGTCTGTGATAGCTTATCCTCAGGTCAGTTGTCATTTTTAGCACAGAGTATAGTTCATCCTATCAACTAGATCTTCATTACAAGGCAGCTAAAACTTTTATGAGCCTGAGATGGATTCTGCTTGTATAACATTTGTGATCACAGCAAACTGATTATAATGTCTTCACATATTCCTGGACTCATGACTCTCAGAATTTGAGAGATTTGAGGGACTAGAGTCTAACCTCTCATCTATGGCGAGAATTCTTTTTGTAATAACCCAAACAAATGTCACTCACCTTCTAACTTAATACTTTTATATCAGAAAAACCACTTAGTCCCAAGGAAATGTATTATTTTGTGGCACAATTCTAACTAGTAAAGAGCATTGGCTCTCCTTAATGTTAAGGAATTTGCATACTAGTAATTTTGTAGTTTGAATAGTTCTTTGTTATTGAATAACAGCACCTGAATCTAACTTCCTCATTCCTGACAGACCCAGTGTATCCCAATTGCCTTTCTCCCCCTCCCCCTGCCTTCCCTCCCCCTTTCCCTCCCTCCCTTACTCTTTCCCTCTGTTACTTGTAACCATTAAAACATTTAATACAGTTAAATGCTCTCAGTCCTTATAGCAGACCCAATTCACAGGCTCCAAAAATCACAACTCAACTGACTCCTAACTTTGTAAATGATGCTTTAAAAACCGGCCATTGATGGCTATACATATCTTGACAAAGCCATGCATTTCAATCTTGCTTGTGTCTTTATTTTAACAATAAAATATGTTGATTAAATATTTATATTATTAATTTAGTAAAGAGTATTGCGATGTTAGAACAAAAAGCTTATGGGTGGGTCGATGGCCTGAATGACTTGATGCTCTGACAATCACAGTTGGGGTATTTGTGACAAGTCTATTGTTCTATGAATAAGCAAATATTATTTGTGAAAATATTCAACTATTAATAGTTAACAAATTATTTATTGAGTACCCACTATATTTCAGGCATTTTTTTGGGTGGCGGGGATATAAAAGTGTTCAAGAGAGCCTATGATCCAGCAGGGGTAGTTTAAATTGAACAAGCAATTAAAATTGAACATTACAGCATATAAGTGAGAAGTGAGAGGTACTAGAGGAAGATGTGGCAGGGCCATTCAACCAGAGTTTATGGAAGATAGTGGACCCTTCCAAGAGAAATATTTAATCAATGAAACATAAAGGAAGGATGTATTGACAAATTGAATTGAAAGAGAAGACATGTTTTTGGCAGGAGAAAAAAAAAACTATGCGAAGGCTGATGATAATATATCTTCTTAGGTAAAAGCAACAAAGGTCATTGTGGTTGGTGCATGGCAGAGGATGCTGGAAACACACTGATAGGACAGGAAGGGTCCAGGTCAGAGAGACTTATAAACCAAGCCAAAGAATGCAGACTTTATGGTTTATGATAGCATACTCCATGCCCTCAACATATTAGGGATTGTTAAACATTTAATCTTTACCAAATTCACATGTAAAATAAAAAATCTATCCCCTTTAATTTAAATATTATTAAATAGTGAACAGAATAACATTAAGTGATAGCATCATTGATCATTATGTCTTGGCTGTGTTCATGTTTTTGTCCATTCAGCTATTGCATTGTTTATCTTTTTCCCATTGATTTTTAATAGCATCATTGATCATTATATGTCTTGGCTGTGTTCATGTTTTTGTCCATTTAGCTATTGCATTGTTTATCTTTTTCTCATTGATTTTTAAGAGAGAGCATAGGAGATATCAATTGTTCTTAAGAGGTTTTTTTCCCCAGGTATTTCTTTTTTTATTTTGTTAATTTTTTAAAAAATGGTGACTAGAAATTTTGTAATTACTTAAATACATTGATGGCTTAATAAATTTTTATCATGCATATATCTTACTGTGTATGAGTAATAAAAATCTGTTAGGCCATCAATGTTAAGCCATCAATGTATTTATATAATTATACACATATAATTATACCATACATATATATAATCACTTTAGCTATCATGTGGAGAATTTAGTGGAGGAGAGAAAATTTACAGCAGGAAGACCTGTTGACGATTTGCTGTGATTACATGTACATTGATGAAAGGGATCGTCTATAATAGTAAGTGGAATCATTATTAAGGATGGTGGGTAAACTAAAACTAAGACCTCTGCTAAGTCGTGTTTTGGTGAGAAAGCACGTGAACAACAACTAGTAGTCTGTCTTTCAGTGGGTGTATTTATCAAAAGTCAGCAAAGGCAATAGCCTCGTAAGAAAGGAGAAGAAAACAAAACTTTCCTGAACCACTATGTGACAAGACTTGTGTATCTTCATGCATTTACTTGGTACAACAAGCATGTGGGATTAGATCATATACCATATTTTACCAATGAAGAAACTGAAGTTTACAAAGGCTAAATAACTTCTACAAAGTCACCAGAGGCCAGGACATAACAAAGGTGTGCTAGGTTCCTATTCCAAAATTGATTCTAACACATAATGAGGGAAAAGAAAGAAGGAAAATGGAAGGAACTGGAAGTGTGAACCAAGTAGCTTGACAAAGTGCCTTGATCACTTTGAATTATCATTGGTTGGGAAAATTAAGATTTAGACATTAAAGAGGGAGAGCTCAACTGTCAAAACCATTATCTAAACATAAACTTTCAAGAAGACATTCTTAGGGGCTTAGGAAATCAAAGCACTAACGAGCAGTGCAGGGAATTGGTGCCTTGGGCTTTGTAATCCAGAAACCCAGCAGAATCAGACCCCTCAATGTCCCCCGCCTCTTGTTTATAGAGAAGCTGTAGCCTCCTAGGCCTTCCCTAAGTTCCAAAGAGCAAACTTAATCAGAGAAATGCAGAAACAAAGGAAAACTGTCAGACAAAATAATAATAGTTTAGCCATAAACAAAGTCAAGGACATTTAGTTCCTCCTCGAGGGCTATAGATAATATTCTGAGTCATATCCTTGAGTTGTTTTGCAGACATTAAAACCCCCACCAGGTGGAAGAAGTTAATTGCATGCTGACCACAAGCACTTGGACCCCAGACCTTTTGGAGCCAGAAAACTGATAACTGAAATTCCCAAAACATTGTCCTGTCACCTTAGCAACAACCAATCAGATGAATGTCTGTGAGCTGATCTGGCACCCTGCAACCCTCCCTCCTAAAGTTACCTTTAAAAACCCTTCCTGAGGGCTCTGGTAGCGCAGTGGTTGAGAGTCCGCCTGCCGATGCAGGGGACGTGGGTTCGTGCCCCGGTCCGCGAAGATCCCACATGCCGCGGAGCGGCTGGGCCCGTAAGCCATGGCCGCTGAGCCTGCGCGTCCGGAGCCTGTGCTCCACGACGGGAGAGGTCAAGACAGTGAGAGGCCCGCGTACCGCAAAAAAAAAAAAAAAAAAAAAACACCCTCCCTGAGGGCTTCGCTGGTGGCGCAGTGGTTGAGAGTCCGCCTGCCGATGCAGGGGACACGGGTTTGTGCCCCGGTCCGGGAGGATCCCACATGCCGCGGAGCGGCCAGGCCCGTGAGTCATGGCCGCTGAGCCTGCGCGTCCGGAGCCTGCGCGTCCGGAGCCTGCGCAGCCGGAGCCTGCGCGTCTGGAGCCTGCGCTCCGCAACACGAGAGGCCGCAACAGTGAGAGGCCCGCATACCGAAAAAAAAAAAAAAAAAACCCTTCCTAAAAGCCACAGGAGAGTTTGGTAATTTTGAGGATGAGCTGCCTGTTCCCCTTGCTTGACCCCATGTTGGGCACCTTGCAACATACACTGTAATTTCTTTCACCACACCCCGGTGTGGTTTCATCTTTGTTTCATGTCAGGTGAGTAGACCCAAGTTTGGTTTGGTAACAATTCCTCTGAGGTGTAAATCAAAACAAAACAAAAGAACAATGACCATTTTTATAAATGAGAGAAATGGGACTCAGAGGTGTAGAACTGAAACCATAAGCAAAAGGAGTGATATAAATCTACAATGATATAAGAAGACTTCATAATTTGAGAAATTAAATGTTGTAGTTAAAACCAACCAAAGAATCCAAAAGAGCAGTGCAGGTTCGATGCGATGTAAAATCTTTGATGGGCATAAAAATGCTCACTCATCTAAAAGTACCCCACTTGTCAACTTAAAATCTTTTCTACCAGGGCTTCCCTGGTGGCGCAGTGATTGAGAGTCCGCCTGCCGATGCAGGGAACACGGGTTCGTGCCCCGGTCCGGGAAGATCCCACATGCTGCGGAGCGGCTGGGCCCGTGAGCCATGGCCGCTGAGGCTGCGCGTCCGGAGCCTGTGCTCCGCAACGGGAGAGGCCACAACAGTGAGAGGCCCGCGAACCGCCAAAAAAAAAAAAAAAAAAATCGTCTCTACCAGAATCACTTCTTTGAGTTATAGCATGGCTAACTTAAAAATAAATCATCTTGGAGAAATAGTATATTAACCTACTCCTGTCCACTGGCACAGTTTAGTTTGTCGGGCTAGGAGGCAGTAACACAGCCAGAACAAAACTCTAAGGATTTGGATCTTAGGGTAGATGGTGTGTAATTTGAGGAAGAAAAGAAAATCAGTTCCTGAGAGACACTTTCTAATTTATATGGGAAAAGTCTTCAAGAAGAATGAGGACGAGACTGTCCTTAAGCCTATGTCCGAAGAACAGGTTCCTTGCATATAATCTTCAATAATTCCTAGAGAATGTGTCAGTTATTTAGAGCACATGACAGTCAACTGAACAGGTCAGGGAATTTTCCCTGTATATATTTCCTTGTAATTAAGAGAGTGATTCTTCCTTAACAAAGATCCTGGCTCATATATAGTTCATTACATTTCATATTTCAAATTGTCTATTCACTGATAATTAACCGAATAACATTGTTGGGCTATAAAAACAAATAAGGAAGAAAGAGGACACACAAAGAAGTGAGAAACCCAAGATCACTGTCTGATTCAAATTAATAACTAATTTATTTGTTCCAAACTATTAGGGTATTTATAGGTCTATGGAAAAAGAAAGGCTTTTCAAGGTGATTAGGGTTATTCAATAGATGACCCTACAGAGCAATGGTTCTTGGATATGATATACTCTAGTTCATAGTTTTATCACTGTATTACCAAGGAACAAATATTTACTAATTCTTACATAGTCTTCAAATTAGCATACTGGCCCAGGGCCTGTGATTAATGAGACTGGATCTGTAAAACCCATGCCATGGATAATTATTAACATTGAAAAGTACAATCCACTGAATTAATAATGCATTTATGCCAGCCACTAATAATCATTTATACCAGATGTAGCTTCTCTGTAATAATAAACTGCTGAAATGTTTCAAACTTCTAAAGGAGTTTGTTTGCCAGAACTTAAAAAAAAAAAGGTACCATTTAAATAACTATAGGTTAACCTAATAGCTCTGAAAAACCGACCAGCAATTATATATATATATATATTTTTATTTTTTTTTTTTTTTTTTTGCGGTACGCGGGCCTCTCACTGCTGTGGCCTCTCCCGTTGCGGAGCACAGGCTCCGGACGCGCAGGCTCAGCGGCCATGGCTCACGGGCCCAGCCGCTCCGTGGCATGTGGGATCTTCCCGGACTGGGGCATGAACCCACATCCTCTGCATCGGCAGGCGGACTCTCAACCACTGCGCCACCAGGGAAGCCCTTTATATTTGTTCTTTATAAAATAGTCTAGATTCCAAGAAAATAATGCTATACAAGAACATAATCAATTATATATCAAAGTTACTATCTCTTCTGAGTGGGAGACTTTGTGAGTTGACTTCATAATAGCAGATTATCAAGTAACAGGAAGAAGCTCCTTAGAAGAATATTTGAACACCACCAAAAGGTTATCAATAATTTCAACTAAAATGTATGCTGTTAAAAGATACATATGACATATTAGTAAGGTTAAAATAGATCTTGAAAGCAGCTTTTTTTTTTTTTTTTTTTTTTTTGCTGTACACGGCCCTCTAACTGTTGTGGCCTCTCCCGTTGCGGAGCACAGGCTCCGGACGCGCAGGCTCAGCAGCCATGGCTCACGGGCCCAGCTGCTCCACAGCATGTGGGATCTTCCCGGACCGGGGCACGAACCCGTGTCCCCTGCATCGGCAGGCGGACTCTCAATCACTGCGCCACCAGAGAAGCCCAGAAGGCAGCTTTTTAAATCACTGATGCTTCTACTTCTTAAACATATCTTCTTTATTTTTTCAAATTGACTTAGAGATCCTGTCCATAGTCATGCATGATGTTATCATAATACGTATACCTACAAAACATGCAATTTCATATGGCTTAAGCCACCTTCTCTACCATTTTAAATTAACATATTTTCTTATTTGTTCAGAGCTACTTGTGAAGCAGCATATTTTCTCAAAGTCACAGTTTAACCATAGAAGAAAATTGTCTCAGAAAGTAATTTGGTAAAAATGCTGAAATGTTTACTCCAGAAGTCTTAAAAAATGAAGTAACTTTCAAAATTTCCAAAACTAGTGTGACTGAGAAAACATGAAAATATGCAAAAAAAAAAAAAAATCCATGTTTTTACTGAGTTCTTCAGTACATTATGTCCTCGTGGTCAACAAATCGTTCCTATCTGCAATATATCCAAAATTTCTTCAGTGTTTAGTTTCCCTTTTTTTGTTTTTAATCATTCCTCCACTTTGTTTCCAAAAATATTAGCTACATCTACAAGGTGAAAAAGAATTTCTCTCTCTTATCCAGGAAGCATTAAAAAATATTATTTAATGATAATTCTGATTTTTGTTCCTATTCTGTAACAGTGTGATCAATAAAATCATCCTTCATTTAAGAGGTTACATTAAGCATTAGTCCTTCATAAATCTTTATTTATCCTGATATGGATTTAATAAAAGATATTCCTTATTTATATAAAATGAGTACCTAATGCCACAGAAAGATTTGAAACAACTGATGTCCTTGGGTTAGTTTGATTTTTATTCACCAAACAATGAATTTTACTATAGTTTTTTGTAGTGCATAATTACTTGGGAAAAAAGAGGGAGTTATATCTTTATAATTTTGATGTCTAAGAAAATTTATTTTCAGTACTTCAGTCATATTGTAGCATCATTTTAAAAGGAGTTTGACATATCAGGAGCTTAGTAAAGTATGCTTTTATAGAGTTTATTTTAGGAATGTTATGTACTTCTAATGCCACAATGTATTCTTAAGAAATATTACTTGCTTATATACATATGCAGGAGACAAACTTTAAGTTAGCTAAAGCAAAAATAGGGAAATATGCTATTGGGATATACTGAGTATTCATGGAATCAAAGGGAAAAGGAAATACATGAGCTTCAGGAAGACTGGAAATAAGACTGTGAAAGCTGTAAGAAATGGAAGCTTTCCTTTCTTGGCCCTTTGTCTCTCCTTCACTCTTTTCTCTTAGCACTCTGGCTTTTGCTTCTTATCTTTGCATATGAGCCAAACATCACTGTTCAAGAATCATACCATATAATTTCACATTGTACTGACTATGTGTGTATATGGGTGCATTTTTATAAAGGCCAAAGTTTTTTATTATGGCTGTCAGCATTTCATTTGGTTTGCATTTGCTAGGGTCAGATGGATACACATCTAGGTTACAGCAGATACATAAAATTTGTCATGGAGATCACATGACACAGGATACTCATATCACTAGGGTGAAACAGAGAGAAGCAAATGTTTAAATAGAGCCTAGACAAATAAAGTAGGTAGAGAAGACAGTGGATCAGACATACAAATTGAAGTTTTTTATTTTTAATTCTGAACATATATACCAGATAATGTTTCTTTGTAATAATCACAAATTTTCCAATAAAAAATACAAAGTTCAATAAGCCAAGTTACAATTGTATGAATATTTGAACATGTTTTTAAGCATGTTTCCATAATAATTTGTGATTTTTTTCAAAAGTGAAATTTTATTAAAGTATGAAAATATCACTGAAAAAGCTTTAAAAACAAAATATGACAATTAAGTGCATTCATTTTTTTAAATAAATTTATTTATTTTATTTATTTATTTTTGGCTGTGTTGGGTCTTCATTGCTGTGCACGGGCTTTCTCTAGTTGCGGAGCAAGCAGGGGCTACTCTTCATTGCAGTGTGCATGTTTCTCATTGCGGTGGCTTCCCTTGTTGCAGAGCACAGGCTCTAGCTGCGTGGGCTTCAGTAGTTGTGGCACTTGGACTCAGTAGTTGTGGCTCACGGGCTCTAGAGTGCAGGCTCAGTAGTTGTGGCGCACGGGCTTAGTTGCTCCACAGCACATGAGATCTTCCCGGACAAGGACTTGAACCTGTGTGCCCTGCATTGGCAGGTGGATTCTTAACCACTGTGCCACCAGGAAGTCCTAAGAAGCATTCATTAAGGAGACTGTTGCTAAGTCCTGGGAAAGCAAATCTGAATAAATCTCAGGTGTCTTAAAATTTATAGTCATTTAATGCATTTACATTAGATAATGAAATTCACGATGATCTTATTGACTAACTACAATTTTTTTTGTCTCTAGAATGTGTTTCTAGGTGTGTGTTTTACCCTCTAATAAATATTACTAGTAAAATAATAAAGCTTTTACAATATCTATTGTTAAAACATAAAGTCTGTTTTCAACAATATATTCAATGTTATTATTATAATTTCTCGGAAAAGCTTTTAGAAAGTTATTTTATCTTATATAATACTAACATTTTCTATGTTTTTCAAAGATAATGTTAAACTATATCATATATATTTTAAACATATTCAATTACTATTTAAATTATATTTTATTCATATTGCTTTTGATATATTTAGAGAAGCCTTAAATGACTTAAGAGGTGGGGTGGGTAATACTGAGAAAATGAACGTGTCTAAATGAGATCTAAAGGCAGTCTTTAAATATCGAGTGGCTTGATGACAAGATTTTCTGCTCATTTGAAATGAAACTATCACAAAAATTGTGTACATTGCCAAATAAGTGATTTAAAAATACAGTTTTAAAAGTGTTTTAAATGTATTTTCCTTGAAAATTTGATAAACAAATCCCAATGGTAATAAACCTGCCTCTTAGTATTTTATCTGATCCATCTTCCATCACAGTAGCAAAAATGAATCATGCAACTATGGCTTCAGAACTTATTCTGTACCAAGCAAAGTATTAAATACATGTATTATCTCATTTAAGACCCCATCATATGTATCCTATATGATCCTATGTATTAGTCATTATTATTTCCCACCCCAGCACTGTCTTTTAATAGAGTAGTAGGCGGATGTTCAGAGAGATTAAAGATCTTGTGCAAAATCACTCAACTAATTAGTGGTGGCACCAAGATTCTAACTGGTCCACTTTCTCTTCACCACACTGGTCTAAGCCTCCTACTGTGGAGAAAATCTACAAGAGCGTGAATCTGGGCTCACTGGAGTGCCAAGACTGATGAAGCTGGGATGTGAAAGAATATTCTAATTATTGTCAAAGTCACTATCCTTGAAAAATCGTTTGGGGGGCTAAGGTGTTTCTTTATTCTTGTTAATTTTCTTGACGAAAATAATACGAGTTTATGAGTAATTAATAAGAATGTAGATGATCTCATTACTTCTAACTGACAAAATCTATCAATATCCTTGTGACAGTGAAGATGTTGTCAAAGGAGAAAAGGCCAGTGAATCAGAGCCAATTACAAGGACGAATTGGCATTTAGGGGAACTGATTTAAGAGTAAAAATTATTTCGGGCTTCCCTGGTGGCGCAGTGGTTGAGAATCTGCCTGCCAATGCAGTGGACACGGGCTCGAGCCCTGGTCCGGGAAGATCCCACATGCCGCGGAGCAACTAAGCCCGTGCACCACAACTACGGAGCCCACTTGCCACAACTATTGAAGCCCGCTCTCCTAGAGCCTGTGTTCCATGGCAAGAGAAGCCGCTCACCGCAACAAAGTGTAGCCCCCGCTCTCCACAACTAGAGAAAGCCTGCGCGCAGCGACAACAAAGACCCAACACAGCCAAAAATAAATTAAATATATAACTTTATTAAAAAAAAAGTAAAAATTATTTTTATCTATCCATGGTTCATGTAATTTATGCAGACATAATTTTAAGTTAATATTGATTTACATAAGATTGTAGATATTTTTCTACCTTGATTTTCCAAATGATCTTTCTTTAATGATCTTTTCTGTAATGATTTATACAAGTTAAAATCATCAGAAATCACAATATGCAAAATCTTAATGAACTTAAGAAAGGGATATATGAACAACTTGATTCAAGATTAATATTATAGCCGAAACATTTGAAAAAAGATTTCAGCACTACTAGATGAGAATTATGATATTTTTGTAATTTTTCTATAATTAAACAGTAAAATCAGAGGTAAAAAAATAAAGGATGTAAGATCCATCATTAGAGTTCATCGTAAGATAGGAAGAAAATATGTCCTGTTAAGTAAGTCAAATTGGAAGAAAATGCGCTTTAGAAAGCCTAAAGATCACTATTAAAATGTGCCTAATTGGTTCATCAACTTAATATAAATTACTTCCCCCCCCAAAAAAAAGGGTTCATAAATGAGAAGTTTTCTAAGCTCGAAGCCTCACTGTACAGTAACCTTGGCTATGCACTTGCCCAAATCAGCTCATCTTATCTTCCAACCCTGCAATTATTAATCCTTAGTGTGTAGTGCTTAAAATGTGGTCCTTCACAGAAGGGACTGTGAAGAGAGGACAAAGACTTGTAAAATGCCCGAGGAAGAAGATCTCAGGTCTATTTGGTTGATTAACAATGCTTAATACACAGAAAATTATGGAAAAGAAACTGCAGCCCAGGAAAGAGCTCTTAACTCTAGATCTCATGGTATTAGGAGAGCAACTGGAACAGAGAATTCAGGTAAAAATCATCATAGCAGTGAGCAGTGGTATTAAAACACATACGCACTAATAAATAGCCCCTTCGTGCTGCTTAGTGCTTGGGGAAGCCACTTAATTCACAAAGCGAGTTACTCTCTAATAATTGGAAACTCTTATCTGGCTTCTAAAATCTACCTCAGACATTTGTTTGGCCCCAAAACAATCTGATCGGATCCCTTGATGTGCAAGATGAAACAGCTCCACCGTATCTAGGGGATCTGAACACTATATAGCACACACGCCACCTAGTGGACATTCATTGTAATTTTTAAATTAATCTGTTCTACAAAGCATGTACATCACCCATTATATTTCATAATATAAAGTGTGCATTGTATGTGTTCCTTGATACTGCAGTCAAGAAGTTTCTAAGTGTGTTTTACCATCTGAATATTTTGGGAGACACACAAAAGAATTCCCCTAAACAAATTTATATAAAATCTCTTTGGAGATACCAAATTAATGAAGCCCACGAAAGAGGACCAGCCCTTTGTAAAAGTTTACATTGCCATTCCCCTATGACCATTACCTATCCCTGGAGCCACTTAGAATGCATAGTCCAGGCTGGGCCATTCACTGGGTTTCTACCCAGCATCCCACATAGGCTGGGGGGTAAGAGGTTCGCTCTGTTTGATCTGTCTGGTTTGGAGAGAAAGTTGAACTCTGCTATTAGTTGAGAACAACTAATGCAGTGTTCCCTTTTCCTTTTCTACCCCTCTTCCTACTCTCTGCTGCATCTTTATTAGGATACTCTTTCAAGTCCCAAAGAAATAAATCTCTAATGTTGGGAATTTAAGCTTGATAGCAGACCAAGAGCAGCTGTTAGGACTTCCAGGCCTTGCAGACACCTAAGGGATCCCAGGAAAGCTGTCAATCTGCATTTTTATAATGTTAGTCATGGGTATGGGGTTTCATTTTACCATCTGGCCCATAGGGACTTCCTCCCCAGATAGTAATCATCATCCCGACATCCATATAGTGAAATCAGAGCTGGAGAATTATAACAGATTCTAAAAGGTTTAGTGTGTTTGCTACCGAGTTTCAAGAATGCTTGATATTGTTATTGAGGGTCTCCTCAATAACCCCCTATTTGATGACTAACTAAGCCATCTCTACTTTGCTCTGTTTTGCTCATGAAGCAGCCATGTTCATGATATATACTTACACACAGTTCTCCAGTGCCCCTCTCAACTGTTCTATACTATGCAGAGAGTGAGTTACTGGAAGTATCGACATGCATGTTAACACTGCTGACACACCCTTGCATAAAAGTCCTTTCTATGTACCTGTATTGGAGGCCTGTTAGTAATGGGTGGCTTCTGTTGTTACTATCATTCTAAGAGCCTCTTATCATCACTTCAAATTTCTTTTCCGCTTTGGTAGCAATATTGGATGCTTGTATCCAATCCCCTCCACCATTATCAGCTTAGCTACTATGAATTTTTAACCACATAAATCAAACATCAGCCCATATAATAAATGTTTTCACTCAGCACAAAATGATCACAACAAAACAGAATTTGGAAAAGTAATGTAGTTCATAACATGAACTAGCATTAATATGTAACTAATAGTATGACAATATGGTTACAGATTTTGCTATTAAACATAATCAGGTTTTCTTGTACACGCTAGTAGGGCAATAATTTGTTGGTAAAAGTATTATATTTAATTGACAAAAGTTCTTCACATGAAAAATCTAGGATTGAATCTTAGCAAAAGTTTATCTGGACTAAACAGGATTGGAAATCTTCAGAGAGCCAGGAAGAAGGAGCATGAAATGGGTATACAGTATTTATTTTTTTAAACACATGGATTAAAAAATGTTAAGAGAATGATTAAGTATTTTTCAGAAACTTTCTGCAATTATATACAATTTAAACATTTACAATCTTGCAGTTTATGCCATCACTTGTCTCAGATTTGATACTGGTATGGAACAACTTCATGACATATCACGATCACACACACACACACACACACACACACACACACACACAAAAGAACAATGAGAGGAGACACATTGAAAACATTTTCAACCAACCAAACTGACTTACCATATTTTTTTGGTGATCCAGTGTTGTGTTAGAAACTTCCTGTCCCAGCTTGTAAGAGACAATTGTTAAATATTCAGGGATTCAGTAAGCCAGTTGTTAAACAAAGCCACTATTAGTATTTAATTATATAAAATTATATAAATTTTATAAACTGTATATGCAATTATATTACAGTTAAATAAACTGTATTGAAAACAAAGACAATAAACACTCATCAATTCCCAGTTATGTTATATATTATACTGTTATTTCTGCTCTTCAAGTTATTTAAATCTATTTTATCTGTATTTTGTCATACACACCAAAAATATGAATACAAATTCATGTTTTAGAAATAATGTAGAGCAATGAGCTACTGCACATCTCTGTAGCTCATTCAGTGACATCATGTTGGTGTCCTGAAATCAGCCATGGTGAGAGTTATGTACACCCTGGAAATTAGCACATGCTACAATTGAATGCTTTTTTCTCCAGGGAGCTGTTTGTCAACCAACTAGTAGAATATCAATGGATGAAACCATAACATCGGCCTATGAGACCCAGCCCTGGCTTAGTTCTGTGATATTGGCCAGTTTGTTAAACTTATAAGTCTCATTATACTCATCTACAAAATGAAGTGTTGGGAATGGTGGTCTTTATAAAACACCAAGTTTTAAAATCAAGTCCAACTTTGCTGCCTAATGAGCAGAAATGTAGCATAAAGCAGCGACATCAATTTAGCACTCGAACCAACAGAAAGACATAACTTATTTTACAATGACATACAATTTATCTCAATAATACATCAAGTTCATTGCCAGGAGTTTTATGAGAAAGGGGTGTTCAGGAAAAAATCCAGTAACTTGATCAACAGATTATATTTTGTAAAATATGTAACAACTAACTGTGTCTGATTAATTTTATACTATAATGAAAATTGACTTATTCTGTGGCATTTAAATTTTTAGAAAAGTTGAAACTCAAAATACATATCTGCAAATTATGTTTTTCCTACCAGTAGTTCAAAAGTATTAAACATAATGGAAATATATTTTTTAAATTGACCATTGAAATGCATTGATCATGTTTGCTTTCATTTCTGTCTGTTACAGACAAAAGCAACCTTGTTTTGCAATATAAGGATCTTTCTATTCTAAAACCTCTTCCATCTTAATGGTGACATGAAAACATTGCTTAAGAGAATCTTTTTTAAAAACTGAAATTGCTCTCTTTTTGAAGTAAACAATAGCCCCATTCTTATGTCATGGAAAGGAGAAAGAAAAGAGAAAAAACATTTAACAATATGTCAATATTCCAGTTCTATCACTTATTAGCTCTTTGAAGAAAAAAAAATCATATATTTTCAGTAGAATGAATTTTCAGGAAAAATATGCATCATTAGTAGAATGAATTTAGTTTCTAAATTACTACTTCCTCTCTTAATGTATTAATAATAAAATCTTCTAAATGTCATAGAATCTAGCAGCAAATGTTAACTACTATTAACTTGAATGTACCTATCTTGGTAATACATTAGAGCACTTGACCCTGAAAAAATATAGTGGTTGTCTTGCAGAAATGGGGTCAACTGGACCTCTCCAGTGCCCACCAAAGCCACTGGCACATAGTAGCTACTCAATAAAAGCAATGAGTGAATGAATGCTTCGGTGGATGTGAAGCATTTTCTCCTATTGAGATTCAACTCACAGGCTCTTTGAAAAAAAAATGTGAGAAGGGCTTTAGAGCTGAAAGGATAATGTAACACTCATTTCAAAATGCAGAAGTTGTTCTTTCTGCTTCTATTCAGTTCATTCTTCACTGGTTGGAAGTGCTCTCAGGCAGCCAGCCAACTGGACTTAATTGAGGGCACCACTGTTGCGAATTACCATGCAAAGAGAAGGATGAGGCCAGGTCCTGGTCTGGAGAAATCCATAATCTCATACCCATAAGAGAACTGCTATAGGATTTTTTAAAATATAGCATACATGCAACCCACCATTAGGAGGTAATTTCTTAAAGTTGATCTCTGATTGACTAAATGGTTTTACTCTTCCCTTTTGGTCAGCTCCTGTTCGCTAAGCCCCACATTTACAAGACAGCTGTCTGTGCTTAAGGGTATAAGCTGTGGATTTCCAAATGGAGTGGTCTCTGGCACCCTGGCCTCGGTCAGCTCCACGACCGGTGAGCCCCGACATGCCTCTGGATGATTGTGGTGAGAGTCTCAGGGTTTTATGGTTGTCTCTCCCACAGGAGAAGAGCCTAAGCGTTCTCAGTGCCTGGCCTTTCCCCAAAGAGGTATGTGCTCAGTGGTGGTGACAGAGAGCTAAAGGATTTGGGAACATTATTCAGAGTTCCAATTATTAGCAAAAATGCAAGCAGATGGAGCAGGGAAATAATATCTTTTGCTAATTATCCAAACGGATGAGCTGACAGAACTTTACACTCTCCCACGAGAGCCAAAGGGTCATGGAGCCCCGGCCAATTCTGGCCAAGCTGGCCGGCTGCCCTCAGGCGCAGGGCCTGCAATCGGCCTTCCCCTCTGCTCACCTGAGTCCTCTGGGGGAGAGCCTTTACACTCTTCTGTGGGGAGGGTAGGAGAGGGCTTCTGCTGTTATTGTTTCAATGATACTTTGCTGGAATGCCAGATTTTCTGTGAAGTGTTCGAGAAAAATGTTTAAAAATCGAGTTTACTAAACATAGAAGCCCAAGTGTGTTTTTAAACATCTACATGTCCTGTGGAGATCTGTTATGATATTCTTGTACATTCTTTTTTCTTGCAAAGAATGCATAGAAATAGCATCAGTATATATCCCATCCTCTCAATTATCCATTCATCTCTCCACATCACCTCGCTAGAGACTTCTCTCTTTCTTCCTCAGCAATGGTTGCTCAGCATTTCAGCAGAGCCTGGATGGCTCCACACTTACAAGTTGAATTTATGCACGAGCTTGTTCGTTCCATTCTGTTCAACAGCTTTTGCTGCCCTCCTAACCCTACACAGATGTCTCACAAACCCAGGCTGCACTCATGGAGGATGGGCCGAATAGGCAGGGCAAATCCATGGCCCACACAACTCAAAGCACAGGACGCATTGAAGGTGAGTCAATAACATCAAACCCAAATGCAAAGCAAGTACGTTACACCCTGTATGTTCTGCTCAACCTTCGTCCTTGTACTGCAAATTTTAGACATTTGCAAAAAATATTGTAAGCTCTCTCTCCACTTTTTCCACTCCATTGAAACTCTCAGAGGCTCTGCATTACCTTTCTCTCACATCATTACCTCCAGTACAAATGACCTGCTTCTGGGGTTCATGATCCTCATCTTCCAAGAAATATTCCATTTCTTCCATGTGCCTCGAGACCCCTAGCCTTTTTAAATTCCTAGGAAGTTCCCTCTGCTAAGAGAAATAATGTGATCTATAGCAATAAAGTGAGGTATTTAATTTCAGACAGCGTTTCTAGACCTTTCTGGATAACTTAAGGATAACAAAAATGGAATTTGCTAACCCAGGAGTTCAGAAAAAGCAATAAATAAGTAAATGTGACTTGATAAAAATGTGGGATTCCATTTCTCTTATTAGCATGGCTACTTTGGGTTAATGGGATCTGACTTTTAACATAGTAAAATGTCAAGTCGACCCCATGTGGCATTGTTTCAAAAAATCATAATATTTATCTGTCTTTGGAGAAAATAAAATGAAAAAAAAAGCTGCCATACAAATGCGTCAGTAGCTTAACACATGAAGTGGAGTTTGCTTTATCAGTCATGCGTTATCAAACTAGGTAGGGTTTCTTTCTGTCTTGTTACTGCTGGAGATGTAGGATCACAGACTTAAAGTTGGAGGGGACCACAGACCTCAAATCCAATCACTTTACTTCGAACACTTGTTATCGCTGTCACATATATGATAAAAAGAAAAAGAAGGCTTAAGGATGTGTCACAAGAAGAGGGGGTTTTGCCTCAATCCACATAGCTAATTTGTGCTTGAGCTGAAATGTGAACACTAGTCCATAGATGGTGCTTTTTCGACAGTTTACTCTCTAGTATTTGATCTGTAAGCACACACACACACATACACACACGCTTAACATTTATCCTCATTAGTGATCAACGGATGCCGTGTACTATGCTGTGCCTAGGCAGACCACAGATGACTCGCCCAAAGGATAAAATGAGGAGAGATGAATGAATATGCTATTTACAGAGGTGTGGCCAGGTAAGAGAACCAAGACGTGGTGAAGCATTTAGAGACTGGGAACAGGGGGAGGCCATTCTCACCTCCCAGACAAGAGGGCAAATCAATAACTGATGAGACCCAAGTATGAAGGAAAAGGGGAGAAGATTAAACCACAGGACTCAGGCCCTGTCAGACCAGAGGCCAGTGATTAGATGATGGGGGCCTTGTAGAATTAATACCCCAACTTCTCTCTTCTCCCACCAGCTAATCTGCCAGTGTCTTCCACTGGACAAGGGAAACCAATGGAAAGCCAAGATCCCCATGATAAGGCTTCTGGGCCCCAAGCCCAACAGAGAAGGGCAGGACATGGGAGCCAGGAGACACTCAAGAGGAATAGAGAATAGCCAGCACACTCACAAGCCATCGCTGAAGAAGTTAGCCGAACTTTGTGCAAAAGTGTGTGCATACAATGTTCAGTGCCATATTATTTATAGATGTAAGGCATCGAAAATAATCTAAATAATCAACAGTAAATTACTGGAGAAGTCAATTCTAGATGTGACCCATAACTTTTCAGTTGAAAATTATGAAATGATTAAAAAGCATACTCTAAAGAATACTTATTGAAATGGGCATATTTATGCTATATTAAGTTAAATCAGAAGGCATATAAAGCATGTACATGTGTTTTATAGGTACACACATCTGTGTGCATATGAATATATATGTATAACTACATATTTATATGAATGTTTATATCAAAACTACATTGATTTGAAAGATCTCAAATGAAGAGTTTAAATTAGATTGAAATTAGGATGTACTAACCTGTAAGAGAGTGACAGGCTTCTTAAGAAATTTTAAATAGTGTTTGTTTTCTTTTAAGTTCAACTAGCATCATGGAGCAGAGTGGGGGGCAGGGTCTTTCCACTGAAATTGTTGTGACATTATGATTTCACAAACACTAAATACATTTTTTTCAAATAGAACAAATTTAAAGCTATTGATATTACTATAAAGAGTAGAGATTTCCTCTAGGTAAAGGTCAGTATTTGCAATGTACCATTGAACCTAGAAATACAAGATACTTTTAAAAAATATTGTTGACTATTGTCAAATAAAATCAGTGAAGACCAGTGGACATCTTGCAATCCAGATTTATGATTACTCATCATTATAATACATTGGTTCCTATAGCTTCTGATTTCTATCTGCCCTGTCTTTCCTCTTCATTTGTATGAATTTTAATTGAAAAACATATTGCAACTTTTTTCTACTGATAGGATGACTAAATTAGGAGGATACTAAGTGATTATGCACTGGGAAAAAAAAATTATAGTCTCTACAGTGAAATGCCATCAAATAAGCATCTGGAGCGTTTCATTCCCCGGATTCTCAGATCTCTTCAGAACCCAGGTGTAGATAGACATTTATTCTGCAGAGCTCAATTTCTTTATTGTAAACTTTCAGTTGAATTTAACCATCAGAAATGTGAGACATGTATTGCTTTGACCAGCCTAAGAGAGGAGATAATTCATATTCTCTTGATTGCTAAGACATGTGACTGCTTCAGTCCAGGACTATTGATAACTTTACTTAGTTAAAAAAAGTAAAAGAACTGTTGTTGAAAAGAAATTAAACAACAAGAAATATGAATACTATAACAATATAGTATTGTATATTATAATATATTATTTTTCCTATATCATTATATATAGGAAAAAATATGAGATGCAGATCCCAAATTCTAAGTGCTCAGAGAAATTAAACAAAACTATATGGCTGTCCTATTCAAAGAGGATTCTTGTTCAGGGAAAGAAAATTACATCAAAATGTAAATATTGACCAAATGGTGATATTTGGAAGTCCTCAAAGGACAGCAGGCTAAGGAAATGCTAAACATTTGAGAATTTTTTTAAATAAAAATAAATAAAGGAGACTTAGAAGGAACTGCAAAATCAGTAACAACAGCAGCAATAATAATAACGTTTCCATCCGATGGAAAAAATTTTTTTTATTTGCCTTCAGCTGTTTCTACTTCACCAGAATCTTCTCACAATAATTTGAATTGATTGATATATAAGTAGCTTGGCTTCCCTAGCAACAACTTCCATTTATAAAATGTCATCAATACACAGATCCTGGATGGTTTTCTTCAATGTTTGCATAATGTTCTAATTACTTCAAAGACTAAAATGTTCTGGGCACATTTAGAAAATAGGAGCCATGTGAACAAAGCTCTAACTGTATTATACAGTCAAATGGAGGAAGCCACAGAAAGACAGCACATGTCCAAGTATAAACCAGGAAGTGCTTCCATCCAGAAAGGGAGAAAATCAGGACTGTTTCAGCTTTCCCAAGAAAAACAATCCTGGAAACAGGGGAGGTTTGAGCTGACTTCAAAAAAAGATACCATTTTTAATACATCTTTGGATGAGGAAAGCAAATAATGTCAAATGCTGGAAATTTGCCATGAGCAGATGGACAAAAAATGCTCACATTTCCCTTTCATCAATCATTGGTCTCCTTCCAATTTTTCCTCTGCTTTTTACCCTAAATTCTCTCTCTCCCTCTCCCTCTTTCTTTCTTTCTCTCTCTTTCCCGACCCCTCCCTTCTTCCCTCTCTCCCTCTCTCTCTCTTCACTCCTTTTCTCAGAATGTCATAATATGTATAATATTGTGTCTTTAATTCCTCCTCTTCTATTACAGGGAAATTGCAGTTGCAACTTTCATGTAATTGCCTATGTATTAAAAATGATTAAATTGATCTCTACCTGAATATAATCTTCAATTGATTATTCATACCTGATATAGGATGATCGACTTTAATTTAACATAAGTGGAAACTGAAAGATCTCTTTATTGAAAAAAAGCAATGTAGCCTAATTCCATTTGCTCATCACATTTTTTACTGCAAAATTCTTTCTCATTTGCTGAATGGCAAATTTAGAAGGCACTGAAGCACAGTCAAGTGCATAGCCTCTAGGGCCAGATTGGCTGGATTGATATCCAGGCTCTGTGACTTACTGGATATCACTGACCTTGAGCAAGTTAACTTGTCAGTGCCTCAGTCTGTTCTTCTGTGTAATGGGGATAATAAGGTAGCTGTTGTAAAGATTAAAATGAGCTAATGTTTGTAAAGTTTTAGAATGGTTCCTGGCACTTAGGAAGTGCTATATATATCTGCTAAGTAATACATCAAAAACCTGATTAGCTTCATGGAATTTAGCTAGGTAGCAAACCAGCTTCTGAGCCGCCAAGATAGATATGATTAATTATGCTGAATTTCGGGTCTAAGGTGGAAACAGTGAAAAAATATGCTTGCTAATGAGAATATATTGAGAGTCACATCACTGAAATGATGACCTTCATTCTGTTCTTCAAAAACTGTTGAAGTGGTGGCACATCTGAATAAAAAGAGTCACTTTGACAGCCATCTAATAAATGTTTTCTTCCTTTCCAATCACTTTAAATTAGAAAATAATTTAGAGATTAAAATAGGAAGAGAATCTGTTTTGGGGTTCTCATGTTTAGAAAGACATAACTGCAAGGAGAACACTTGAATGCAAACCCACTATCATGATGATGAGAAAGCAGCCAACCCCAGCAGGCATAACACTACTTTAAACACATATTTTATAACATTTTTTTGAATCAAAGGCCGTACATAATATAACCTACTAAAACACACAATTTCCAGAAAAAAATCAATACAATGCTTTAACTCTAATATAAATGGAAACTATAAGAAAAATAATTTATAGTAAATTATATGCTATCTAATTACTATATATAAACTATATTAATACTCAAGCACAATGAGATTGGGAAACATCATGCAGTTTGCAGAGCTCACCCCATTCAGTGTCCCCATGGTTTTGTGATCCCTGTTGAGACAGGGATCCTATTAGTGGTGATGTATTAGTCCCCAAAGTTCCATTTTAAAAAGGTGTTTTTCTGTTTAGAAATATAAAAAAGAAATCGTTGATTGTTGAAGCTCTGAGAATGGTAAAACTTTTTGAAGGAAGAAACTTGATATTGACCTGTCTTGACAGATGACTCCCATGCAGTAAAGGGATACTAGACAGAACCAGGTTTCTACAATATACTCTGGACACTGCAGATGGGTTAACTTCATTTCCATATTTCTACATTAGCAATCTCAAGCAATGTGTAATAATGGGAAGCTTCACTGAACACTTAACCAAATATGACATACTGCCGGAAAGGGAATGGAGCTACTGCCCGTGGCTACCATGCCTGACTACTCAACTAAGTGACATAGCTTAGCTCTTGTTTCATTCAATTCTCATTCTTATACATCAAGAGAAACACGAAAGGTGGAAAAGAGGATTCAGATAAACTGTCTTTAGGACTCAGGATTGAACATTTGTAATTCTCCACCTTAACTGTGTCAGGTAGAAAACTGTTTCTCCCTGTGTTAGTTTGCTAGGGCTGCCAAACAAAGTACCACAGACTGGACAGCATGAACAAGAGAAATTCATTCTCTCACAGTCCTGAAGGCTAGAAGTCTGAGCTCAAGGAGTCCCTTTCTTGGACTGTAGATGGCCATCTTCTCCCTGTGTCATCCTCCTGTGATCTTTTCTCCGGATCTTTCTGTGTCCAAATTTCCTCTTCTTATAAGGAAACCAGTCATATTGGATGAAGGCCCATCCTAAAGGTCTCATTTTAAGTTAATTACGTCTTTAAAGACCCTATCTCCAAATACAGTCACATTTTAAGGTACTGGTGGTTAGGGCTTCAATATATGAATTTTGAGGGGACACAATTCAGCCCATAACACTATCTACTTATGGTAGCTATAAATGATCATTAAGGAGCATGATAGAATCTATCTAAGACACCAAATTAAAGTGCAAGTCTACAGCAATACTCCTGCGCTACCTAGAAAAGTCAAATGCACTGTGCTGAGATAGGTGTGATTCTATGCCTCTTCCTCTGCAACCTGAATCCTGGCTCCCCAGCCCAGGAGTTACTTTCTTCTGGCATCAGTAGACTGAGTCTGAAGGGATATATGTGTGTACCAGAGCATTCAGGGGGTCATCTCCCCTCCCCCTGGAGACACACCCCCTATTTTTAAACTCATGCTAATGTCCACGTGGCATATAGGTAACACCCTTACCAGGCATTCAGGGAGACAGCTCCCCTCCAGCCCCAAGTGTGCCCGAGGAGAGCACAAATTAGAAAAGGCAGCTTCTTTGTTCACTCCTGAAACATGGAAACATTAGCAGGTATTAAGAATGGTGGGAGTAAAAGCAGAGGTGGAGGCAGAGGAAAGTTAATTAAAAAGGGCTCATGAATGTTGCCCAGAAAAAATTTAATTCATTCTATCTCAATATTCAAAACTCTTGCTTTTCTTAATTTTTTTTTAACACAAAAGAGTTTAGTTTTCTTCCTAGCCACTGGCCTCTCTGTCTCAGTCACTTCTGCTTTTTCTTCCTGCACAGCTGAATTTCTAAATATTGGAGGGCTCAAAGACAATCCTTACTTTCTTCCCTTCTCAATCTTCACATTCTTTTCAGGCAAGTTTATGTAATTTATTTCCACCCCTGATTTCTATCTTAAACTCCAGAGCAGACATCTATCCACATACCAGACATCTACACTTGAATTTCTCAGAGGCATTACAAATTTTAATTATCTGAAAGAGAATAATTCATTTCATGCCAAATCTTCTTCTGCCCCAGTCTTCCTCGTTTTGGTAAATGGTATCATTATGCATCCAGTTACTTAATAAAAAATTTTAAATATTGAACACATAAATGGATAAAAATAGCAGGTGTACTTGATTTCCTCTTCTATTCATATATAATCCATTAATAGGTCCTATTGACCTTACTTCAAAATTTTACCCAAAATATCCATTTCTCTCCATCTCCATTAGAATTATAGCAGTTCAAACTACCATTATCTGGCCTGACTATGCTAATTAACGTATCTCCTTCCTGTCCTATCACCCTGTCTAGCTCTCGTCTATTTTGAAGACCTCATCAGCTGCGCCTTTCCTTTTTGCTCAGTGGCCTCTAATCCAACTAAGCTACCACATCACAATGGTACTAAATGCATTGTCACTTTACAGTCTTGCAAAACTATTCCCCTTGCAGGAGGAGGAGGAGGAGGAGGAGGAGGAGAAGGAGAAGAAGAAGAAGAAGAAGAAGAAGAAGAAGGGGAGGAGGAGGAAGAGGAGGAGGGGGACAAGGAGGAAGAAGAAGGAGGAGGAGGAGGAGAAGAAATTCTTTTCCTTTACATTTTCATATGATTAGTTTGTTCTTTGGGTCTCAGCAAGAAAAAAACTTCACTTCCATAAGAAGCCCTTGTTAATCATTCAATCTATGGTAGCCTACCAGGCTCTGAATTACATTAATTTTAACTTTAACCTATCATTTATCACTGCAAAATATTTCATCCCACCCAATTATCATGTAAGACCTAGAAGATCAGGCATCTTAATTGTCTTGTCCATTGCTCTATACTTAAAACCTAGAACAATGCCTAACTCATGGAAGGAAGTCACGAAATTTGTGGAATGAAATGAATGAACGAGTGAACGAGTAAAACTTTGTATGATGTATATTTGCATCACTAATTTTATCTGATATTCTTTTCTGATATTCTTTTCCCCAAACAGTAGAATGAAAATGGTTTCAAGGATGAAATGAGAATGATTTCAATGTATTATGTGGACTTTGAAGTGCTAGGCAAACATGCTTGTTGAAAAAAGAAAACAGCCTCCATGTTGCCAGTTCTTAAAATGCCCAGATATGAACATTTAGTGGTTAAAAAGAAGTATCAGTTTTCTTAGTGACATTCTTCTATTCAATTAATCTTATCTAAATTATAAAATTATTTTCTTGACATTAATTAAATTTATTTTTATTTTGAATGTACATAGAGCAACTTATAAATATTTCTATTCTTCCTGGAGTAGGGGGTAATTAGAGTAGAGATTATTTTCTGGTGAAACAGAGGAAACAAAATTTGTGTGAACAGTAGGCTGATGATGCCTTTTATTTTTTCATTAAAAATTTTTTTATATCTTTATTGGAGTATAATTGCATTACAATCTTGAATTAGTTTCTGCTGTATAACAAGGTGAATCAGCTATATGTATACCTATATCCCCATATCTCCTCCCTCTTGCATCTCCCTCCCACTCTCCCTATCCCACCCCTCTAGGTGGTCACAAAGCACCGAGCTGATTTCCCTGTGATGTGCAGCAGCTTCCCACTAGCCATCTATTTTACATTTGGTAGTGTGTATATGTCAGTGCTATTCTGTCACTTCGTCCCAGCTTACCCTTCCCCCCAACCTCCGTGTCCTCAAGCCTGTTCTCTACATCTGCGTCTTTATTCCTGCCCTGCCACTAGGTTGGCAGACAAATGGGTAAAGAAGATATGGCACATGTATACAATGGAATATTACTCAGCCATAAAAAGGAATGAAACTGAGTTATTTGTAATGAGGTGAATGGACCTAGAGTCTGCCATGCACAGTGAAGTAAGTCAGAAAGAGAAAAACAAATACCATATGCTAACGCATGTATATGGAATCTAAAAAAATGGTACTAATGATGCCTTTTAGATTAATCAGGCATTCGCTTTCCTTGGTGTATGGAAACACCCATTTTCTTTAGCAGTCTTTCCCGTTAGAGAAAAAGAGGAAGTACTTCTACTCTTTTTTTTTCTAAAAAAAAATCATATCACGTTGCTCTTAATCTCATACTCTGCCTGCTACAGGACTGTAGACCATAAATTACAGTTTTGTTTTGTTTTTAGTTTTAATTTCTTTTCTCTTCTTCCTTTGACTCCTTCTCCAGGATTTTTAAAAAATAATTATAAGTACTATTCAAAACTATAACTGGGGGATTAATTTAAATATTAAGATCTTTGAAACCTTTTCTCTAATGTTTTAATAACTGTTCAATCGAAATTAATGTATCACTCTGTATTTTAAGAACTAAGAGAAAAAAAATAGTACAAAAGTTGAGTTAATATTTGGATTTGACATATTTCTGATTGTATTTTAAATTGATATTGTTATTTTGGGGAATCCAAAGTAACCGGTTGTAGAGTACTTTTTCCTTCACACAGTTTTAGTCCATTGATTTTATGTCCTTACTGTTACAGACACTGTAGAATATGAGCTAATGGTCTCAATTCAGGAATAGATGTTTCAAGACTTAGATCTTTGCAAACTGTTTCATGCTCTGATGGTATTTTGTTTACTTGGTTTTGATTTCTGTTTTAATTATTGTTGTTTATTCTAAAATGAGAGTGGAATATGGCCATCTTTAAATTTCTTTGTACACTATAAGCAATTCCTGTACAATGGAGGAAGGTATTTTCTAATAGCACTCTTCAATAGGGATAAGTAAACAAAAAGTGTTTGATGGCTGTAATTATCTGGACAATTTCCCTCTTTGCTTAGAGAAACTAAAATATCTATGTTTTGTTTCTCTCTCTCTCTCTCTTTCACACACACACACATGCGTGAGCACACGTGCACACACGTGCACGCACACACGGGCACGCACACACTCACACACACACATTTTCTTATCTCTGAAAATAAGCATAGGCTAGGCTATGTGGTCTTTGAAGTTAAATAAGGGGGAGAAGTTATTTAATTTCTCTGTATATATTCTTTCCAGAGTAGTCTGAAATAGATAATTAGTTTGTTAATTATTACAAGGCAATTTTTTCCATTTATAATAATCCTTAAATATAGCGATGAGAGAAGGAGAATTCATTTGAGAAACTTAAATTTGAGAAATGTGTTAATGAGAATGCTTTACCCAGAGAATTCCAAATCTATGTGGTATCTGCTTTAACTAAATATTTATTTAAAAAGTCCTCCCCAAAGCATAAGGGGAATACAACTGCATTACTGATTTCCACCACTGAAGGCAGTAAAATTTGATTCAGTTTTGAAATTTTGAGTTTAGTTTCATGCAATCCCATTCTACTTTCAAATGGGCATCCTAGGAATATTCTAGCTAGTTTGTGTGTGTGTGTGTGTGTGTGTGTGTGTGTGACTATTATAATAGCATGGATTTGGGGGACTCTATTAAACTATAAGGTTCAAATCCCAATTCACAGTTTTGGTGAAACTTATTCAAGTGGGAACAGCACAAATGCCATTTCCCCAGGACAAACCTCACTGTGTGTCATTTAGCTATTTTTTTTACCCACTCCTCTGCTTGTCCTTATTGTATCTTTCCATGAGTCATAAACTGCACACAAATCCCCCTATAGGGTGTCAAATTGGATGAGGAGGAAAGGATGGAACAAATTGTACTGTTTGTTTGAGGCAGTGATGGTGACTTCGGAGGGAAGATTGAGAGAGCAAGCCTGGGCTCACAAATTGATTTCATACAACAGCTTTGGGTCTTTCCAAGCACATTTGTGAAGTCACCAGATGTTGTGTTACTACTTTAGTTTAATTTTTGTGTGTGTTCATCCTCCTTTCTAAGGAGTCAGTGGACAATCATCAGAGTTGATGACCTTAGCCAAGTTGATCCTTTTAGGGTGGAGTTGATTATCTTCTGTTGAAGCTACCCTACGACTTTTCCTATCAGAATACCAACATTAAGAAGGAGAGCGAACATTAGAAAAGTCCTTACAGTTCCTTCATCCATAAAACTGAGAGAATTCTTATTAAGATTCTTCGATCACACATGTAAACCAATAATTCAAATGACTCGGAACAAGAGACACATTTTAATCAATTGAGAATAATTTACTGAGTGGCTACTAAACGTTAAGCATAAGTCATTCCCAACCCATTTCATCTTTTCCTGCATCTGGTAGAATTCAACTAATGGACTCTGACAGAAGAAAGAACAGAAAAGTCTCCCTTGAACCCATCCTTCTGGTAACTCACCCCAGTGTGAATGTAAACAGCACCTCCACAGCACATGAATTTAAAAAGCAATATGATGAAAGCCCTTCTCACTAACTCTAGACATTATACATTGTAAAAATGAACACTGTCACATTTCAAATGTTTTAAAAGTAGATACGAGTGATTTTTACTCTTAAATTACATAACTATGAAGTATGCTACACACTGGAGAGTACTTGAGTGTTGGCATATGATATTACTTATGATTTATTAAATGCAAAGTGTATTTGTCAGGATTATACCTAAACAGAGAATAATAAGTATAGCCTTATAAGAGTTTGGTACGTGTGCATTTTGCCCTTCCCTTCCCCACACACACAGTTTAAATTACCTCACAAAATGCAAGTTTTAGCTAATTTATTTCAGTAACTCCCAATATGGAAGTCTGTAAATGACTTTTAATCTCCACTGGGAATTTCAGGATGAGGGACAAAAGGATGCAGAACCTCCTGAGGAATGAAAATGCCAACAGGTCAGTCCATAACCTTTATAGTAACAACCAATTATTAGCCTAATGTCAGTAACTGGAACTCACAATACACCAGCATTGTCTTCTGTATTTGGCATTTATGAAGATGGCATAAATTGAATATATGAGAACTGGCATATATAAGATATGAGTTGAAGTTACTTATGAAAGAGATAGAATATCTTCTTCCAGAAAGCTATAACCATAGTCCCAGAGTGATATAATCAGAGACAGCCGTAAATAGTCAAATAATTGTTTACTACCATCTAGTACTACTTCTTTGCCCCAGGAATTGTGTCACCGTTCCCAAAAGAAAGCAAAACAAAACGCAACACAGAATGATAAACCACATTAAACTGAAAAGCTCAGCCTGTCTTAAGGATCATCCACTTCCGTGCATTTTGACCCTCATTCCCATCAGGTCTTTAAGAGAGTGCAGAATTATCTGCCACATGGTAAGTAAGTTCAGTCCCAACTTGCTGCACGGGCCCTTAGGGATTTAAGAAGATGAACAGAAGATCCGAAAAAAGCAAATTTGAAAGACACCACACTAATTCTGAAATTAGAAAAAACCCGATCTCATACCATCAATTATAGTATATGCAGTTAAAATGAAAGATTGCATTACCAAATTTATGGATTATTAAAGAAAGTTTCAATTACGTCCGTCTACTCAACATACTAAAGCAGGTATATATGAGCTAATTATACATGAGAAATACCGTCAAATAAGACATAAATGGAAAAAACATCTTCCTTCTCTCCTCCCCATTCCTGGCTAAATGCTTGTCAAGCAGAAAGTTCAATAGACCAAGAGATCATTAATTATTATATTATCACATAAACTACCTTAAGTGTCATTAAATTATAACACCAAAGGTATTTAGGTGTTAGTAGCATTACTATACTAGGAGAACTTTAACATTTATATATTCAAATGGAAAACATTTTTAAAAAGAAGAATTAACCATGTTTATACTGAAGCATGTAGTTAAAGCCATCTCTGAAATTCATTTTACAAATATCACGCAGATCCCAGTGAAACTGAATTTATTCTTGGTTTTATGTAGGTGATATAAAACACAGCTATAGGCTCTGTAATTTTCTTCAACTCTGCATAAGTAAAAGAGGCCTTATCATTTCCTATTGCCTGACGAGGCACTGCATCCTCCCAGGAGTCAGGAACACTAGCAACTATGGAATCTAGCTTTAAATGCTTTGGCAGTAACTCTGCAAATTAGCTTAAAACGTTTAGGCAGTAATTATCACCTCCAAGCCTGCTCCACTCAATATCTTCACCGCTGCAAACTGAGGACATAATAAATAAATTGTACAGAGATTTAAGTCAACCCTTTCTTGGATGGAGTAAAAAGAATGTTCTTAGAAGTCTGGAGTTTCAAATCAGTGATGGTAACTCTTACAGTGAGAACACTCATTATTCTTTTTTTTTTTTTTTTTGCGGTACGCGGGCCTCTCACTGTCGTGGCCTCTCCCATTGCGGAGCACAGGCTCCAGACGCGCAGGCTCAGCGGCCATGGCTCACGGGCCCAGCCGCTCCGCGGCGTGTGGGATCTTCCCGGACCGGGGCGTGAACCCGTGTCCCCTGCATCGGCAGGCGCACTCTCAACCACTGCGCCACCAGGGAAGCCCTCTCATTATTCTTTTGTTTGTTTATTTGTTTTGTTCTTAAAATGCCCAGATTCCCCAGAACCATACGCACTGTTTGCTTTATTATGTTCCCTGGTCTAACCTGACTACTCGTTTAATCTAATACTTATATTGGGTTTTGAATGTTCCTGATGCCATTCAGCTTTGTCAGTTGGCCTGGCATTACCAAAAACTGATGAGAGGAAAATGGAAGATAGAAGTCCAAGAAATACTTAAGGTAAACTTGGAGGATCTTAGATGTTTGGGCACTCATCAGGTAGGCATCACACAGTACAGCATGTAAAGATGTAATTTAACATGGAAAGCATTTTCTAAATTGGGTTGAGTGTTAATAATTTATATACTAGATGGTGAGTTTTCCTAACTTCAATTTATTATTGATGTTGTTATTGCTGCTGAAAAGTTGCTTTTTGTGTATCACATGATCCCCACCATAACTGTATGCTCTCCCATCTGCTAAGTATCTAGAAAAATATTAGCCATGAAGAAAATGGGACCATCCAAGACAATTCTAGACTCTCCGCCTCAGAAATGAGTTCATTCTTATCTAGACTGTGTGTGAAGCATTAGGGTTAATATCCAATCTAGCTTGAAACTGTGGTTCTACCTTCACTGACACTAAAACTTTTGAGGGCAAAGGGTTTCTCTCCTTAAGTCAGCTGGAGATTCTATAGTAGATCTTGGTGCAGAAATATCTTGAGGATGAACAGACTGAAAAAATTTGAACAACCCAGAGGGGGAAATGCACAGCTTGCAACTTCTTTTAGATGAACTTTCTTCTTCCAGATTTCCTTTGTCCATCACCAATCTAATTGAATTTTCCTTGTTATTTCATTCCTCTCAGGGCCCCGCCTATAGTTCTGAAAATTTCTTTTGTCACCTCCTTCTCCTTAAAATATTGCTTTAGAAAATGGGTGCCCATTGCTGCTAAGGAAAATCTATACCTCTCTACCCATCTCAGTAAGATACCCTCACCTTAATGCTTAGAATAATTGAAAACAACTGTGTTTTACTCTTTTAATTGAAATAAAGCTAATTTTCTAAACCTGAAGAAGGTCTCTGATGTTGGCAAACCTGTACCTCAGGTCACATACCCGACATTTTGCCTTACACTCTACAGCTGTCACTTTCTCACGGTCCTCTCAAATTCCAAACACATTTCTAAAATTTTATTTCAGTATGCATTTTGTTCTGTGGGAAAGATGGTAATATTTAACATCAATTAATAAATTGCTTGTCTTTATGTCCAGAGAATTTGAAATCATTTTTTTCTTATGGAAGCCTTATTTTTTATCCAAAAATTTTTTTTAATTCACCAATTTTTAAAAATTAATCTATTTTAAAATATTTATTTATTTTATTTATTCTTCTGGCTGCGTTGGGTCTTAGTGGCAGCAGGCGGAATCTTCACTGTGGCACAGGGCTTCTTTCTAGTTGTGGCGCGTGGGCTCTGTAGTTTGCGGCACATGGGCTCTCTAGTTGAGGCACGTGAGCTCAATAGTTGTGGCACGGGGGCTTAGTTGCCCTGCGGCATGTGGGATCTTAGTTCCCTGACCAGGGATCGAACCTGCATCGCCTGCATTGGAAGGCAGATTCTTTACCCCTGGACCACCAGGGAAGTCCCTATCCAAAAATTTTTGAATGAATTTGCAACGTAAATATATTGAGGCATGAACTTGACTTCAGAGTAGAATTTTGGTACAATTCATTTATGTCATAGCATAAATAATAATAATAGTACTTTATATGAGCCAGATATATAAATTATTTTTAATCCTCAAAATAATTTAATTCCTTAGATGTAAATATAATCTAATCTTATAAATGAAGAAATTAAGGCGTACATTGTGTGAGTATGTCAGAGTTGTAGAGCTGAAACAAAGACCCAGAGACCAGACTCATCACCCACACTATAAATGGCTTCCTGTATGATCACTTGATTCTCATTTCTATGCGATTATAACATTCAAAAGTAATCTACTTAATATTATTGTGTTTTGGGTGGAGTGGGTGTTTTTTTTTGGAAATTCTTTTGTTCCTTGAATATAACTTTTATTTCTTGAGGGGTTTTTTTGGCAACCCATTTCTAGCTAGTTTTAATCTCTCATATAAATAAAATCTTATTTTAAAATCAAGCTGAGACTTTAGAAATATTGAACTTGCTTAAAAAGTTTTTGAATTTTCAGAAACCTAAAAATCACACTCACTGCTAAATAATTACTGTTTAGCCATTATTCCTTTACGTAATTAGGTATTTTCATAAGCGTTTACAACAAGGAAGTGATTGGTATAGGCTAACTTTATCTCTCTTTGTTCATTCACTTTTTCCCTTGACCCCTCCCTTTCTTCTCTATAGTTATGATTTGATTTGATGTCACAAGACTTTAAAGAGAAATGATAAGGCAATAAAAATCTAAGTCAATTCTAAGAGCGTTCTCTTTCCCTCTTTACATCCATAATATTAGTAGGAAATTACCATACAATTTGATATTCAAAGCATGTGTATTTTTCTTTATATCCTGTATTCACTAATTCCTTGTCTGAAAGGTAAATATTATATTTTACTTTTCAAAGTTATGGTATTTTTCTGGGGACACTAATTTGAGATTATATTTTCCTTAATCTGTGGGATCATCAAATAATGGGAGATTTCTGAAAGTAATCACTACATAAATTGTGGGTTAGATTTGTTGGTGCTAAAGCACTAAAATGCTATGGAAAAAAGTCATTCTTAATTGCAATTCTGGAAGAACAATTATTCTGAGTTTTGTGATTCTTATGTCCTCATATTAGACTATAATCAAAAGAAAGCTGGTGTACAGAAAGTGAAGAATGCAATAAAGGTTAAGATCAGATTCTATATTCTAAATATTACATATTGATTTAGCCAGCTTCCTCCCAGTTTCCTAACCTTGATCATTGATTTCAAAGATGTTTTATACATGCATTCAGACCACCTTTCCCCAACTGTACCCTTTCTATTAATATTAAAATAATACATCATTAAAGATGAATTGTTTCTAAACAACTATCTTCAGAGAGTGTAATCCAGATAACACTAGTTGTCATGCATTTCTCTGAGACCTTTAAAATAGACTGGGGTTTTGGAAGCTACTTTTAGTTTATGCCACTTTCCTCACACAGGCTTTCTCACAATTAATATTTGATTACAATGGGAAGTATCTCACTGTGCCCAGGGCCAATTAGCATTGCCAAAGGCCCAGACTCCAGGTGACTTTCTGTATACCAGGAGCTTTCCTATAAGACTTGACCTCATTATGTTCATCCTTACTAGAGAATGCATCCCAGACAGATCCTATACATCCAGCTACTCAATTCTTCTTGGAGTATACAATCAGAGTGGCGAGAGTTTCTATCCTTGTTAGACACATTTTTCTGGGGGAATTCACTGATTTCTGGGCACAGTTGAACATCTTGATTTCCAGAAGCAAATTCCACTCTAAGGACCACACCTGGAGATATACTCATTGTTTCTTTACTTATTGGAAAGTCCTGAATTTTTTCAGTGCTTCATTAATAGAGTTAGTCACTTCAAAGTGTTATTAAAACCAAAATATTGTGATTCTTTTCATCAGTGAAGTTCCAGAATTTGGGGACGACTTTTGAGATAATTTACCAGGTGGCAGATAACTTACAGGTCTCTGGAATGATTATGATGATGATTGTGATAAGAATGTTTTTTGATGATCTTCATTTTTTAAAGAAAATATGAAGATACTAGATTACCCAGTCAATATTTACCTGAATAGATGTCAGTATAAAAGTTATGCATATTTATCTTGGTCTCTTTATTCAATCATTAGCCACCAACTCTGAGGTCAAAAGTGTTATTGATTACTCAGAGGTATAATCCCAGCATCTAGCACAATGTCCAGCTCAATAATAGTAGAAACTCAACAAATATTGGAGATATAAATGAAGGATGAATATGTTGCTTGTGAGGCAATAACTTGTTCCAATTATGGGGTCATGTTAATATAAAAAAATAAGCCCAATAATTTCTGTAGAAGAAGAAAAGAGGACGTGAGTGGTGGGAAACAGGAATTGTCTATCCTTTCTTATTTTATATTACTTCACTTCCAAAATAATACAACTTGCCCAACTTCTTTCCTCATCATGTTTTTGTTTTCTCTTTGTGTGCCTTCGGTCCACTTAGTTTTACTATTCTCAAACTTTGATTGACCTTATATTCTTATATTGAACTAAAGAAACATTTCACTTCATCATACGCTGTCTTCGATTATTTTCAAATACAATGTAATGCACATATCCATGATGAATTCACTCTCTGGAATAAGACAGTCCATGTTTACTATATCTAATAGGCTTCTGGTAGAAGTATCCTGAATCTATTGTTTGGCTTCTCACTTTTACAGGTTCTTAAAGGTTGACTAGGCCAAATGGGCTTAGTACTTCCTACCTTCTCATTAAGAGTTATAATTGAAGTCAAAAAGAATCTTCTTAATGTTAATATCTAATGATGAAAAGGGTGAAGTGGATATGGAGAATGTAGCATTAGAATCTAAGGAATGTCTGATCCTGAAACTACTGAAGTCTTATTTCTTTAAGTATAATTGTGAATTCCAATGTCCGTATCTAGTTAACACAAATTTCAAGCAAAGGTAGTTGCACTACAAAGAATGTGACATTGTTAACTTTCAAACATGTCAAAGTACATTGAAAATTGATGAAGGCAGGGTCTTAGTTCACACTGGCATGAAGTAAGACCATACTATATAGCACAGTGGTGATGCAGGGTGGTTACATGTGTCATTAAAACAAAGTTTTGTTTTGTTTGTTTTTACTCCTTAAGAGAAATGATTACAAACTGGTCAGAAGTTTTGTAGGAAAGCAACACCGTCAGGTATGTCATTTTCTGTTACAAAACAATTAAATAGAAATCTACTGCCAGCTTTTTAAACTCAGTACCCTAATAGATGGATTCAGTTCAAACCTGCTTGAAATAGATACCCACTGAATAGCATCCACTGAGAGACTGAAATGGTAATACTTTCAATTGTTTCCACTTTTATTCTTCTATTAAAAAACTTGAACACTACTTTAGTGGCATTTAGTGCAATGGTTAAAATAGACAGACATAGTTTAAAAATTGACTTCTGAAAAGTTGTGCTCCTGCACAGTATTTTTTTCCTATGACTGGTTTCTTTGAGTTCTTACAAATGGTTGACAACAGTTCTCTACCACAGTGTTTTCGCAAGCGCTCATTGACTTCTGACAGTCTGTGGGAATTAAAATAGAAAAAGGGCATTTTATATGCCAAAAGAATGCATCTACTGTATCATTTTATAGGAGGCGAGTTTTACAGCACAAGGATGCAGTTTCCCCTGTTAGTCATCTCTGTGTGTCTTCATTTTCCAGATTGTACCGAATCTGTAGTTCTTACTAGGACAAAACATCCCTTTAAATCAATAGGAAACAAAGCTCTAATAAAGAATGCTGAA
Organism: Mesoplodon mirus; assembly: GCF_964341445.2. Lineage (NCBI taxonomy): Eukaryota > Metazoa > Chordata > Mammalia > Artiodactyla > Ziphiidae > Mesoplodon > Mesoplodon mirus. The sequence continues at coordinate 105,986,209 of NC_138985.1, forward strand.
TCAGGCCCATAACCACCGTACAAATTATGCAGTGAGCACAGCACTGTTTACAGTGGACCTTTCTGAGAAATAACCATAATATTAAATTCAGAGTATATTCCAGGAGTAGGCAAGTCTCCAAAAATTTTTTATTTATCTTGAAAGGCGAATGCTTATTCACGGCATAACATTGAAAGACATGGTTCCTCCTCCTTAGTCCTCCCTAAACATCGTTAGATAGTTAGATGACCAATAATTCTTAACTGTGTCAGTAGAGTCAAGTGAAAGGATTGGTTCTGCAGCGATATAAGAATCCCAGTACTATATGTAGACTGGCTGGAAGGAAACTGTATGGAGGATGGTGTGTGGAGAGGTGTGAGCTGGGGAGAAGAGCCTGAGATTTATTATTGAAGTGATCTGAATGAGAAAAGAAAATCTGGCTCTCCCTAGATATTCGTAATTCTTCGTACTTGCAATGCATCAGATACCTTGAAGTAGTTACCCGTATGCCTGCTGATTTCAGTTTTGTGTTTGTATCTGTTTGTGTGCGCGTTTGCCTGAATGGAGTTTTCCCGGCAGCAGCGAGTGTTGGGTGTACGTGTGCATGTGTACTGAGTATGAATTAATTACATATTGAAAACATCTGCATTAGCGGCGTCTGCAGTCCCTGCTGCTCCAGTCGGGATGTTCAGCTCCGTCACTTGGTGTTAGGACCACTCGGAAGACCTGCCTGTCGGGCGCCTGATTCTAGTTCCCGGGGGGCCGGAGCTCCCGGGGCCTGTACCATCTCTATCTGAAGGGGAGGAGAGACAGGAGAAGAAGGCATCCGAGCGAAGGGGTTCTGTTTCCTGCAGCTGGGTGGGGGGCAGTCAGGGCTGGAGCCGGGTTCCAAGATCACACTGCGAATTCCCAACTTCAGCACCGCCTCCCGCTCGGGGAGAGGCGCGCGCCTCCCTCCTCGGCCCGCGCCCCAGCTGAGGGACCCGGGCCCCTGGGTTCCTCCTCTCTTCTGTTTCCCAGCGAGGCGAGGGCAGGGCGGAAGGTTTGTGACAGCCAGAGGGGTAAGGTAAGGAGAAGCAGGCGGCGGCGAAGGAGGAGCCAGGGAGGGGCCTGGGGAGGGGGAGAGGAGGGAGGGCTTCTTCCCCCCGCCTCGCCCGCCGCCCGGCTTCGCAGGTGCTGCTGGCGGCGGCGTTTCCAGCCCTCCGGCCGCGGCCGCCGCTGCTCGCGCTGCACCGCCTGGGAGATGCTGCCCCGCGCCGCGCCGCGCTGAGGCCGTGCGTGTGCCCGCCCGTGCGCCCGCCCGTCCGCCGGCCCGGCTGCGTGCTCCGCTCCGCGCAAACACAGTCGCTCCATGTGAGCTGGCAGGCGACTGGAAGCCCCTCCGAGTCACGCTGCCCAGCGGCCGGGGGAGCGCTCGCCCGCAGTGGCGACCTCAGCACCGCTGTCTCCGGCGTGCTCTCTGCTCCTCCGCTCTTCTGGTTTTCCGCCTCGTCCCCTGGTGATTTTTTTTTCTTTTTTTTTTTCCCTGAGAGGGAGAGGGCGGGGTAGGTGTCCCCTCCTCTGCTCCCCCCTCCCTTTCCTTCTCGGTTTGAATTCTTCCCCCTGGCGTTGGTTCGCAGAGCAAGAGGCAAGACCCGCGCGGAGAGAAGAAGAAGGCTGCGACCGCCCTGCTGCTCCCAGCCCCGCCGGACTGGAGCCCGGAGCGGGTGAGGGGCGAAGAGGAGGAAGTAGGAGGGGCTTGGCTTTCGGTCGTGCCTGAGGACGGCCCGTCTCCCTCCGAGAACCCCTCGGAGAGACGGACGGCGTCTCTCCGCAGCGAGCCTTTGGAGTACCGCGAGCCAGGAGGCGAAGGATGCCGGTGGCTCGGGGAGCCGGCTGCGGGGCAGCGCTTTCGCTCTGGCTGGTCGGCAGCATCCTCTGCAGAGCCTGGACGGCTCCCGCCACGTCCCGTAAGTAGCCCTCCCGCGAGCTCGCTCCGCGCTGGAGCAGTTTCAGTGCCGCATTGATGTTCCACCCCAGGGTACCAACTCGGAGGTGCCTTCTGAGGTGTCGCAGCCTGATGTGTGTGTGTGGCTCCTCTGTAACGCACTTGCGGCCACTGCAGCAGGGGACACTCCAAACCCCGCGCTCCGGGTTGCGGGGAGAGGGTTTTTGAAGCGGGCGATGTTTCTAGAAAGTTGTTTCTGGCCGTGGAGATTGGTTGGCAACTGCTCGGTTAGAGTGATTAGTGTCGGGGACAGCATCTTAGGAGTTATTCTTCCACTTTGGTGTGTTTGTGTAGAGGAAGTTCATTGCCTTTTGCTTAGGTGGGTCAGTGAATGAAAAGTGAAAACATGGCAAAAATAAGTTTCTTATTTTTATTTATGGTTTTAACTTAAATAAGCACGGCTATGGGAGTGAAAAAGGAGCGTCTTTTGGGGTCCTATGGACTTCTGTTCGCCCCCCCCACCCCAGCCCCAAGTTAATGGCCGTTTAGTACTTGCTTATTATAATGGAAGACAGTGAATCCAATACTGTAGCTGAAATTGCTTTAATTCTCTGGTAGCTAAGTGCAATGCAGTCTAGGACTTGGGGCAGTCAGTGCAAAATAGCATTAATGCGGTAATGAACAGATTTCTTAAAAGAGTTCTCAGAAAAAATGATGCTGTTTATTATGTTTATCTCTGTGTGTTTTGGCTAGTTTTTCTAGAAAAGATTGTTCATTTGTTCGTGAGGTTAGAAAGAGTAGAAAGAAATGGAAGATTCCAGCCCATCGTCTGCATTGCTTTAGAAGTGCGTATTGTGCATCTAGAGAGGAAATGCATGAGCGCTCCTTTGGTTCAGAAAGAGTTAAATACTAGAAAGATAGCCTGTAGGAATCTTAGGGTAATATTCATAAGACATACTTGTTTCTGAGAATGGACGACTTGTTAAAGAATCATCATGGAGATTTTAGAGTTTCAAAATAAGCGTTTTCCATGCAGGAAAAAAAGTTTAGTGTTTTCCAGAATTCATATATGAAGTAGTACTATCTCTGTCTATCAGATCCTGGGATTCATTAATGCATCTTTGTCCATATGTTAATATTAATGCTCTTACTCCAGTGTGTAAGTAAATATTGATAAGAATAAATGTTGAAAAAGGACTTCATAAGTTGTGCTAAAGGATCTACTAAATAATATTATCATATGATGAACCAGTATTACTGTTTTGACATATTCTCCTAAGTAGAGTACTTGGTTCTCTTTCCTTGCATTTAAAGATAGAGAAGCCACTAACTGGTAATCTAAGTTTGTAATGAACTTGAAATGAATTTTTATAGTTTTTTCCAAAGTAGATTAAACCTCAAAAACATGATGTGTTATTAATATTTAATGTCAGTTTTATAGATTTAAATATAAATTGTGCAGCTATTAATGCTCGGTATTAATATTTACATAAAAACATGTTACTAGATTCTGAGAAAACTATTCTGATGAAATTTCAGTTTCCATGTCAAGGTCTGGTTATATAGAACTAATTGCCACTTTTCTCAGAAAATAAACTTATTATACATTCAATTTACTATGTTCACGGATTGAAGGCCCTCACAGCCAGAGTTTTTCCTGATCTTTCTGTTTACTTTAATTATAATGAATCAATCTGAAAAATTCACCGTATGTCAAGAATGGCTTACCTTCAGTCATTGGGTTAGTATATTTTAAGAATGGAAAGGTTGTCATTTCTGAAATATATTCTTAGTTCTTACAACTTAGAATTTGGCAACAGGGGAAGAGGGAAGAGCAGAGACCACTACTTTTAAGATAGTTAATAGTTATGTTCAATTATTCAGATTATTTATTTAGCTCTTATTCCTCATTGTTGAAAACATGTAATGGCTTAATTAATATGACTTTTTCTTTCATTTGAATCTAAATTGCGACCAAAACTCAAAGTTGCCCCCATCCTAGAAATGAATTAAATAAATAAGAATGATATTGATTTTACTGATTAGAATGAGCTTCACGTACTCAGTACTTTAAATTTATACTTCTACCGTTAATGAAAAATTGTATTTATAGTATATGCAGCTCTGAAGAAGTTAGATAGTTAAATTCTTAATACTAAAAGCATCCAAAGGAGAGAAAAAATGGTAACTACACGAAAGTAAGATAATGAACAACTCAACCAGGAGAGGTCATCACAAGACAAAAAGTAGCCTAAAAGTCTAAAAGTCATGTTTTTATTTGGTACCCATTTTTAAAATATGATGACTGTGCTAAAACTTTCAGTCCCCAAATAACTTTTTAATATGATGGACATTTTTTGAAGATGCAGGTAATATTTTTAAATTTGGTAAGAATACCATTTCAGATATACATTGGTTTCTGGCTTATTTCTTCTTCTCTGTTATTGAACTATATATGCATATGCTGTTCCTGTTAATACTATCTATTTTGTAACTAAACTAAAATAAACTTTAAAGAAGCTTATCTCTAGGATGAAGTAGAAGTGGAATTTAATTTCTTGGCAGATAGTGGAAATGAGCTGCTGCTGAGCCCATGGAATCATAGAACCTCCCTTCTTGTAAATGTATATGTACAGGGCACATATATAAAGTTTAAGTGGAATATTTTACTCTTAGGGAGTTGCATTTATTTGAACATATTTGAAAGACCCTGACAGTACAGTTCTAAATGATGAGCTTGAGCTAACATTTAGTGAATTTAATTTGTTACTAAATTTTGGCTTAAACAGTGCTTTCTGATAAAAGTCACTTTACATTATTTTATATAGCCATTAAACTATAATTTCACTGTCACATTTGAGAAGTGTGCTCCAATACTTTGTAACAAATATATTTTTACATATATAAGTACAAATGTGTATAAATATATACATATACATACATATGGTAAAATCCTTTAAATATATATTATGTAATATATAGAGATATAATATTATTTAATATAGATATATATTTATTATATGTAAAATATGTGTATATTTATATATTTGCTAACAAGTCTTTCAAGGGGTTTAAGTTGCTTACAAGTTAATAGATAGGTCTTTTCGTGCAAGTATTTCAAGTAACTAAACCAACAATATCAAAACAATAGTATATTTTTCTATTTTCTCTCTCTTTTATTCATATACCACCCTTAAAATGGTATCTTTCAAGTAGTTGAATTAAATGTAAAATATATAAATAAATATAAAGGCAAATACTATTAGTTTATACTGAGCTTGTACATAGTAATGAGTTTGTTTTAATAAAATGAATTTAACTTTAAAAGTGCTTTAGGCTAGCAAAATTTATTGATTGACAAGAGGCAGTACATTATTTACTTAATGCAAACTAATGAAAAGTATTATTTACTCACTAGAGAGAAATATATAATCATGATTTCATTGTAGGCACTGATATTCAGGAAACAGGGATCTTTGTCTAAGTTTTCTCCTGTAACATCAATACATGGAAAAAGTAGGTAAAAAAATGAATCCACAAGTTCAAAATAGTTTTTATTAACTTTTATACAGGTATAAACATACAGCATATCATCTTTAGATAAATAACATCAAAGTTATTTGATGTGCATCATATATATTTAAAAATCACACTTGTAATATTTTTTTCTGTTCTAATTGGCAGAACATTTCAAGGTCTGTAACTTCTTTGAGATTTTAAATCACTTGCCTTAATTATAAATTCTTCCAGAGAAAATCTTAATAAGTCTTTAAAAGTGAACTAGGAAGTCTTCTTGTTTGATGTATCCTTTTCATGATTGAAACATAAAAAGAATTTGATGTACCTCCCCTTGGCTTGCTTCTCTTTTTTAAAGTAGATTTTATTTCTTGTAAATGTACAGAATAGGGAGAGATTCTTACTTCAAATCCAGTGGGTGATTACCTTAAAAATATTAAACATATAGAGAACCAACTTCTGCATGTTGTCTCTCTGTACTGATTGATATTAATGGGATAAAGAAATAAATGTGTAATTTCAAAGTTTTCCCATATCTAATTGATTTGAGAAGTGCTTTATTTTATCATTCATCACTGTGTACTAAGTTAAACAACAGAGCACATAATAATTTAAGCCTCACAAATACAGTGTTATGGAAATAAAGTGAGTGCTATATTTATATCTATATCTGAAATCGAATGTTATCAGTTTTCTAGAGAGATACATATTTTAAGATAAGTAGCTTGTAGAAAAATAAGATATATTTCTATATTCATCCCATATTTGGCCACTGGAAGAAATTATATGTTTATTTTTGCCATTTTACTATGTAAGAATAATGATGAAATGATCTTTATGTAGGCTTTAACTTTTCAAATGAGAAACTTAAAAGAGACTACTTCTTAACAGGGTGCTCAGTTAAAACATTGCATTTTCCCATCTCCTGGGATCTAGAGAACCTGTCTGTTGTAGTTCTGACCAACTAAAGATGTTGTTGGGGTTTTGAGGCGCAACCTCTTTCTCCGTCTTAATGTTTTCTGTTATGTGGAGAAAACTGCACTTGTAACATTCTTAGCTTCTATCTCTACTGTTCCAGTGAACGGTATTCGGTTCGAATTCCATCCCAGGTTAGGAAGAGTGATTTACCTGTTAGGTGACTTTGGGAGAAGGACCTAGTTGAGCTGAGCCCTTCCTCCTTCTTCCTTCCAGGCTGCCTCCAGAAGGTATAGATTCTACTAAAAGACATACAAGAGTAGGCTATGCCTCTGCAATAACTTCCATGATAATATGAGGAGCCTTATGCTGTTCAACTCTTCCTATGGCTAGAAGGTCTGTTTAATTTCAGGATTAAGGTTGATGCATCCCATGGTTGCCACGCATTGAAGTACTTTTCCTCTGTATTAGCAATTACTATGTAAAGGGTGTTATTTGCTCTCCATCTGTGGCTCCTTTTCTAATCGAGAACTCAGGGAGAGAAAAGAGTGCTGTTTATTGTCCCCTATCAAACCCCCAAATATTAAAATTGCCAGTAATAAGCGTATTTAGTATTGAACTAAATGAGCGTGGTTAAAAACCAGCAATGAAATAAGACTTGTTTTTTCCCCTTTGAGGTTGAGTTGGAGAATTTACTTAAACTATGACCGTCAAGCCCTTCTCTTCATTCATTAGTTCATTCATATCTGCATGGTCCTATTAGTGATATTTATTTTAGAGAGACATTTAAAAAGCATTTCTTTATCTGTGGTTAATAACATTACCATTATAAACACATCTTGGTTGTGGACGGTAGTGGCTATACATTCAATTCCATGTTGTCCATTTAAGTATCAGGTGAATTTGACATGCCTTGAGTTGGTAGTTACTTGCTGTTCGTGTTCCTACTGCACAGTTATGAAGGGTTGGGTCAATTATTCTAAAAAAAAAAAGGAGGCATTTGCATTTTGAAGACCAAATTGATAATTTCCTTAATTGTAAATTTTGAAAAAGAGCTTGTTAAACTCTTACTTAGTTCATTTTTGGGGTAGACTATTCATAATAACAGCTTGAAGTAACTGATTTTTTTAAAAAATAGCATCCAGATTTTAAAACCTTCCCTGATACATAGGAAATCTGGAAATAAAGATGTATTCGTTGGCTCTGAGTTTGCTTGCTGAAGAGATCACATTTCTGATATACTGTAAAAGTGCTGAAAAATACCGGCAAGCTCCCGAGGGCCATAGTCTACATTATCCTTATGATTTACATTTATTTGAAATGCTTTCATAAACATATGTAGTGATATATTCTTTAATGTTTTCATATTTAGGAAGGAGGTAGAATTAGTTCCAGGGAATAGTTTTTACCAGGAAAAATTATCCCCAAAGATATGTAAGGTTTTTCTTCCCTTTTCCAGTACTTTCACCCCTGCTTTGTTGCCGTGGGTTGGTGGTCTTAGTGATCAATGCGTATCATAGAAAATGGCGATGATAAAGGTTAGCCTTCAAAGTCAGGCTCCACGCTGCTGTCTTGTGTGGTGCATCTACATTGGAATCAAGTTACATAAAGCTTAATTAAATTCAACAAGGATTTGCTCACTTCTCTGCAGTTAGAGTCATGTTGAAAAAGGACATAAAAAGACACATTTTGCCTCGACCCCTAATTTTCTGCCAGCCACTATAACAATGTCAGCTAAGTCATTCAATTATATTGGCTTGGTCAAAAAGTTCGTTCGGGTTTTTCTGTAAGATATAGTATTGTTTAAAAGGAATACATGGGCAAAGTAAATACCTATACTCTGAATTAACAAAACAGTTTATTATGTGGTGAAATACCATGCTTTGCCAAAGAATACATTTATCTGTAAGAATATTCTCTTAAAATGGAAGGTGCTTATTATTACTTGTAAATCATACAGACTCAAATACTTATTGTGAACTAACATAAATTGTATATTGATTAAAATGCATCACGCTGTTAACTCATTTTTCTAGGCATTCATCTCTTACTTAATGGGAACCAAGTTATTAAACAACTTTATAAGTAAATATTTACCTTCATATACTCTATAGATACTTTTCGGATATTGGACAAAATATATGGACGGAAGAACTACATGAAAAAAATCAGCCTAATTATGTAATGTGGCCAAATTTTAGCATATTTTAGGGGTATCACTTGTTTAAAATTTGTTAATTACACATGAACAATGACCTGTTCTTCATTAAATTACTTACTTGTTAATAAATTTAAGCTTGAAATTTACAGAATGTATGTAGTTATTTGAAAAATTTTTGATTCAAACAAAAATAATGTCTGGAAAATCATATATGAATATCAGTTTTTTCAGGTGATTAAATGAATATGCTATTAGTTTAATGTTTTTAATGTCAGCTGATCTAAGAAAACGTGATTCAGACTTTTTTTTTTTTTTTACGTTACGCGGGCCTCTCACTGTTGTGGCCTCTCCCGTTGCGGAGCACAGGCTCCGGACGCACAGGCTCCGGACGCACAGGCTCAGCAGCCATGGCTCACGGGCCCAGCTGCTCTGCGGCATGTGGGATGTGGGATCCTCCCAGACCAGGGCACGAACCCGTGTCCCCTGCATCGGCAGGTGGACTCTTAACCTCTGCGCCACCAGGGAAGCCCAATCCAGACTTCTTGTTTCTCCCTACGTGCTTGTAGTCACAATAACACATGAGTTTGATGCCACCATCAAGGCAAATGTTGCTAATCTATCATGGCATTTTTTTTCTCAGTGAGTCTAAATATGGCCACAGAATCAAATCCTTCTGGACACAATCTACCAGACAACCACATATAATCTCATGAGACTTGATCTATAAAATAAAGCTTTATTTTTTACTTATGCCATGTATGGTATCATCACCAGAGGTTTTTCAGCTGACTTTTGTTAGTGAGAAAATACACTCATTGTTAGTTAAATCACATGATTAATATTAAATGTTATCGTGTGAAAAGAATATTTAGAAGAATTTATGTCTCCCTTACAGTAGAAGAGGTTTTTAATGGTAGTGATGAAATCTCCAAGAATACAATTTCATCTTACCTCATGCACATCTGTAGTATATGTGAGGTTTACTCAGATATCTTGACAGTAGCAGGTAAATTCCTCATGGCTAGTTTAAAGCAGATGCTAGCTAGTATTGTTTGCTATGCTTTTTGGCTGTCTGGAGTATGGAATTAAGAATAACCATTTTATTACGTCAGTTGACAAAGATAATACTGTGTCAAAAATATCAGTGTGTCATAATTGGGTATTTATATTGCTTCTACTATTAAGAATGCAAAAATAAGCAGCCTCTGTCAGATATTTACATACTGATGGGTTTATTTGTGTGGAATTGATGTCAAAGACTGGGGTGCTTGATCAAAAAGTACATATCTTTCCTTGGACTTCGCTGGTGGTGCAGTGGTTAAGAATCCGCTGGCCAGCACAGGGGACATGGGTTCTATCCCTGGTTGGCGAAGATCCCACATGCCACAGAGCAACTAAGCCTGTGCGCCACAACTACTGAGCCTGCACTCTAGAGCCCATGAGCCACAGCTTCTGAGCCCGCATGCCACAACTACTGAAGCCTGTGTGCCTAGAACCCATGCTCGGTAACAAGAGAAGCCACCACAATGAGAAGCCCGTGCACCACAACGAAGAGTAGCCCCTGCTCACAGCAACTAGAGAAAGCCCGTGCGCAGCAACAAAGACCCAATGCAGCAAAAAAAAAAAATATATTAAAATTAAAAGAATATATATCTTTTCTTTAATAAATGTTTCTTGGGCTTCCCTGGTGGCGCAGTGGTTGAGAGTCCGCCTGCCGATGCAGGGGACACAGGTTCGTGCCCTGGTCCGGGAAAATCCCACATGCCGCGGAGCAGCTAGGCCTGTGAGCCATGGCCGCTGGGCCTGCGCATCTGGAGCCTGTGCTCCGCAACGGGAGAGGCCACAACAGTGAGAGGCCCATGTACGGCAAAAAAAAAAAAAAAAAAAAAAAATGTTTCCTGATTGAGTTCTAGAAATCTGTAATAACATTACATTTTCAGCACCAATCAGTTAGTGCCCTTTTCCAGAACTTCAGGCATCAATAGATATTAGTATGCTTTAAAATTGTTGCCAGTTGATATGAATACCCATATTGGTGGATTGCAGACTTCAGGTCAGGCACTACTCTTTAGATGTATTCACTCATTTAGTCCTTACAACAATGCTTCAGTTTGCAGGTAGGAAAACTGAGGCAGACAGAAAAATGAAGTACCTTGCCCAGTCTACCCATATGGTCTATCCCTACAGCCGGTGCTCTTAACCATAGTGCCTCTGGATGAGTGAAATAGTATGACATTGATTTCCAGTTCTCTAATACTGACGTTCAGCTTGCATCTAGGCAATATATTTTTTTAAGTGTTTCCCTTTTAATGTTTAGCAATTTTCATGACATGTGAATAGTATTCTAAGCTGTTAAATGGTAGAATGGGAACTGCCTTGTCCTGTGACTTTTTTTTTTTATATATATAAATTTATTTATTTATTTTTGGCTGTGTTGGGTCTTCGTTTCTGTGGGAGGGCTTTCTCTAGTTGCGGCGAGCGGGGGCCACTCTTCATCGCGGTGCGCGGGCCTCTCACTCTCTCGGCCTCTCTTGTTGCGGAGCACAGGCTCCAGATGCGCAGGCTCAGTAGCTGTGGCTCACGGGCACAGTTGCTCCGTGGCATGTGGGATCTTCCCAGACCAGGGCTCGAACCTGTGTCCCCTGCATTGGCAGGCAGATTCTCAACCACTGCGCCACCAGGGAAGCCCCTAGGCAATATTTTAAGGGTTAATTACCTTCTTGTATAGAGTTATAGGGGAAAGAAACCTGTCATCATAATGTTTGTATTTCAATGATAACATTAAATAATAATGCAGACAATGTTGTTTATGTTCTACCTCTTCATAATAAAGTGATTTTACAATGCAATTCTATCTTTTGGGTACTATTAGCATAATTATAATAATCATGTGGTGAAAATATTTACTTAAATCTATGGAAAATATTTGTTAAAATGCTTTGTCAGATAGGAAAAAAAGCTGTTTTAAACTGGTTCTCAGGAAATTTTGCAGTCTGTATCCAGAACTGTAAATATTATTGCCATTACTAAAGGTTAAAAGATGATATCTGTGTAATGTATAACCATTGTTATGAGTATCAATTTCACGTGATGTCTAAACCGTAAAACTTTTCTTGAGAGTCTTGTCAAGAGGAAAACTTCTTTTACTTTAATGGCAGTGGGAAAATATTTGTCTCAAAAATAGTTGTCAGTTCTAGTGCTTAAATATCCCTCGTATCTATTCCCTTCTCTCCATCCCCATCACCACAGCTATGGTTAAGATTTTCAGCATTTCCCTCCGGCATTAATTTAGTAGCCTCCTAGTATGCTTCCTTGCTCTTCATGTTTCTCCTCTAGTTTATCATGGATATCTATGCCAGAAATACTTTCCTAAATCACAGATCTTGGCACCGTGCTCCACTTCTCTGGTTCTCGTCTGTCCCTTTAATACAATCTCCCCCTAACCCAATATTTGCACCGCATAACCTTGCCATACTGAAATCCTTGCAACTTCTCTAATACAACATGCTGTTTCTAATCACATTTCTCTTATGCCTTCTTACATTTGGTTCCCTCCCGAAATGCCTTTTCCTATTATATATATGCTGATTTAGAAAAATCTAATATATGGCCCAAACCTCAGAACTTTGGAGCAGATTAGAGGTACCATCACCTCCCTGTGGTGATTTGGTCTAATTGCAGGCAAGATATCAAGCGGATAATAAGCAGTTTCTCTGCTATTTGAACTTACAAGGGATAGAGTGATGAAAAATAATGCAAGTTACCTTCAATTATCTGATGTTGGAGTGAGAAATTACCCAAATTGCTGACACTAAAGCAAGGCAAGAAAAGTTTTTTTTTTTTTTTTTTTTTTTTTTGCGGTACGCGGGCCTCTCACTGTTGTGGCCTCTCCCGTTGCGGAGCACAGGCTCCAGACGCGCAGGCTCAGCAGCCATGGCTTACCGGCCTAGCCGCTCCACGGCATGTGGGATCTTCCCAGACTGGGGCACGAACCTGTGTCCCCTGCATCGGCAGGCGGACTCGCAACCACTGCGCCACCAGGGAAGCCCCAGAAAAGTTATTTTTAAATGATAAAACACAGATACTGGGCTTCCCTGGTGGCGCAGTGGTTGAGAATCTGCCCGCCGATGCAGGGGATACGGGTTCGAGCCCTGGTCCGGGAGGGTCCCACATGCCGCGGAGCGACTAGGCCCGTGAGCCACAACTACTGAGCCTGCGCGTCTGGAGCCTGTGCTCCGCAACAAGAGAAGCCACTGTAATGAGAAGCCCGCGCACCACGGCGAAGTGGCCCCCGCTCGCCGTAACTAGAGAAAGCCCACATGCAGCAACAAAGGCCCAATGCGGCCAAAAATAAATAAGTAAATAAATTTATTTAAAAAAAAAAAACAAAAAAAAAACCAAAAAAAACCACAGATACTTGTTTGTCATTGTTTATAGATGAATATTAATCTACCATCTCAAGGGACATAATGAAACCATGCCGTGAAAGCTCTACAACTTCTCCAACCCTTTTCCTACATGGCTCTATTTTATAGCATTTTCTGTACTTCACTTAAGCCATATAGTTGGTCAGACTCGTTAAAAGCCAAGCATGACTGCCCTTACACGTTTTTTCAAAGAAATACCTGTAATCTGCATGCAAATTGAAGACAGATGTCAACAAAATAATTACTGTGCCTAACAGGTACTTTAAATAGAGTGCTTAAATTGTCAAAAGATCTTGTAAATGATAGAGGTAGTTGCAGAGAAACTCGATAATTACATATATTTAGTGTATATTAATCCAGTATATTAGTTGATATTGTCAAAGTTGCTAAAGAATGTCAGTGAATTTCATTTTGATTTTTAATATAACAAAAATATCCTTTGATGAATACAAAAAGTAGGCGCTTATATTCCATGTGTTTATATTTTGAATTAACTCTTTTCATCCGTACATGTGAAACTTTGTACATGCTGCACCACATCCTTAAAAATATCCTCCAGCCTTGCCTTTTCAAAGTTGACCATCCAGCAAAATCTGTTTCAAAATTTATATCCTTTACAGTGATACCCCAGCACTGCCTACACATAACACAAGTTACTCCCATTTCTTTTTTAAAAAAATAAAATTATTTATTTATTTTTGGCTGCGTTGGGTCTTCATTGCTGCGTGTGGGCTTTCTCTAGTTGCAGTGAGCGGGGGCTACTCTTTGCAGCGGTGCACGGGCTTCTCATTGCAGTGGCTTCTCTTGTTGCAGAGCACAGGCTCTAGGTGCTGCGGCTTCAGTAGTTGTGGCTCACGGGCTCTAGAGCGCAGGCTCAGTAGTTGTGGCCCACAGGCTTAGTTGCTCTGCGGCATGTGGGATCTTCCCGGACCAGGGATTGAACCCGTGTCCCCTGCAATCCCAGGCTGATTCTTAACCACTGTGCCACCAGGGAAGTCCAGGTTACTCCCATTTCTCTTAGCCCACAGTCTGCACAGACACAGCCTACATTATGTTCTTAGATTAATAGATTTAAGGGTGTAGTTGTATCAAAAGAACTAGATTTCAATAAACATCTTTTATCATATTAGGCAGTGTACTAGTTGCATTGAATTATCATATAAAATTAGTCCATTACCTCCCTTTTAGAATACTCAAAGCAGAAGGATGCTCAAAAAATTTAAAGCGCACTGATTTCACATTTATACAGTTCTTACTTTTATCAAGTTATCCCATATACTAACACAAAATTCTACATTTTCATAAACTCCTGCCATTAGTTCTAGCTGGGCTTTAAGGTAATAAAAGCTTAATATCTACACCATATTCTGCTACCATAAAGTATTTGAAGACAGATATCATAAAGTCTGATTAAATATAATTTTAATAGTCACTATTTTTGTAGATAGCTAATTAATATATCAATTAAAAGAAAATACTATGATATATATTTATTTATATCCCCTAGATTACCTATAACATTTCTAGGTATATAAGCATTGTTAAGTATAATGGAATTGAATTGATGGGTTAGTTCTGTGTATAAATTGTGCAAATAGCTAGGATGTAGCAACAAGTAAGGATTTCTTTTCTTAGTTGTATTCTTATAGCTAAAAGCATTGTAATCAGAAGTAATATAATTTTAACATAATAGTAGTTACAATAAAGTTCTCTGTAAGGAGTAATCCTCGTATTATAAAAATACTGCCTTGAAACTGACCTGTCTGTATGAATCAAAAAAAGAAAAAAAAGAAACTGAGTATTTCAGAGGACTATCGTTCAAAAGTAACAGGGCTTTTGACATTATTTTAAAGGCTAATTTACATCTATTTGCTCAAAGTGAAAGACAACATAGTCTTGAATTTCAGTTTATTATCTGGTCTTTGCCCAAAGTATATTAGAAAAATATTACTGCAATTTGAGTTGTCTTCATATCATGGAAACATGGTTTAATGTTATCTAATTATTGTATACAATGATCTGAAGTATTTCAGTTTTACAGAGATTATATCATCACCCAAAACATAAGTTTTAGAATTTAAAATGTATAACTGCACATTTTTATTTATTTTATTTTATTATTTTTGTAACATCTTTTAATTGGAACTTAAAGAATGGGAAGGAACTACCCAAGAAAAGAGTAGAGGAAGAATGTTCCAAGCAGAAGAGGACAACTATGCAATTCCCAACTATGCAATTGGCCAAGTTTGGACCTCCCTCTGATGGGGAGGTATCTAGTGATTTTGGAACAAGTCTTTTGTAAAGCATATGACAAAAATAAAGCTTTGAAAGAGTAAATGACACTGTTTAATAGTTTATCAGCAAGTAGAGAGAACATAAATCTTTGCTGGACAAAATATAGAGAATAAGCATTTATTATCTTTAATAAGAGAATAATATATATTTTACCAGTTTTGTTAAAAATAAGCATTAAGAAAATCTTACCCTCTGTGAATGAACTTGACTGTGAGTCAAGTCAATTAATATATGACAAAGGCGCCAAGAATATATGATGGGGAAAGTACAGTCTTTTCAATAAATAGTGTTTGGGAAACTGCACAGCCACATGCAGAAGGGTGAAACTGGACCACTGTCTTACACCATATGCCAAGATCAACTCAAAGTGGATTAAAGACTTGAATGTGCAACGTGAAACTATAAAACTCCTAGAAGAAAACATAGGTAGTAAGCTCCTTGACTTTGGTCTTGGTGATGCTTTTTTAGATCTGACACCAAAAGCAAAGGTAACAAAAGCAAAATAAGTACGTGGGACGACAAACTAAAAAAGATTCATCACAACAAGGGAAATCATCAACAAAGTGAAAAGGCAACCTACAGAATGGGAGAAGATATATGAAAATCATACGCAGTAGTCCCTCCTTATCCACGGTTTCACTTTCCAAGGTTTCAGTGAACCAAGGTCAACTGCAGTCTGAAAATATTAAATGGAAGATTCCACAAATAAGCAATTGGTAAGTTTTACATAGTGCACCATTCTGAGTAGCTTGATGAAATTTCATGCCATCCTGCTCTGTCCTGCCCAGGACATGAATCATCCCTTTGTCCAGCCTATCCTGCTCCTTAATCACTTAGTAGCCAACCTGGTTATCAGATTGACTGTCCCGGCTTTCAGTTCACTGTACTGACTGTGGCAGTGCTTGCATTCAAGTAGCCCTTATTTTACTTCATAATGGCCCCAAAGTGCAACAGTCGCAATGCTGGTCGTTCGGATATGCCAGAGATAAGCCATAAGGTGCTTCCTTTAAGTCAGAAGGTGAGCGTTTTCAACTTACTGAGGAAAGAAAATATGCCGAGGTTGCTAAAACGTATGGTGATAATGAGTCTTCTATCCGTGAAATTGTGAAGAAGGAAGAAGAAATTCATTCCAATTTTTATGTTGCACCTCAAATTGCAAAAGTTATGGACCCTTTATTACAGTATATTGTTATAATTGTTTTATTATTAGTTACTGTTAATCTCTTACTATGCCTGATTTATAAATTAAACCTTAGGTATATATGTATATATAGGAAAAATACATAGTATATATAGGGTGTGGTACTCTCCATGGTTTTAGGCATCCACTGGGGGTCTTAGAACGTATACCCTGTGGATAAGGGGGGGGACTACTGTATCCAATAAGGGGTTAATATTCAAAATATATAAAGAACTTATACAACTCAATAGCAAAAAAACCAAACCGTCTGATTAAAAATGGGCAAAAGATCTGAATAAATACTTTCCTGAAGAGGACAAACAGCCAACAAGTACGTGAACATACGCTCAGCAACAGTAATCATCAGGGAAATGCAAATCAAAAGGGCAATGAGATGTCACCTCACACCTGTTCGGATGGCTATTATCAAAAGGACAAGAACTAACAAGTGTTGGTGAGGATGTGAAGAAAAGGGAACTTTTGTTCACTGTGGGTAGGAATGTAAATCTGTGCAGTTACTATGGAAAACCATATGGATGTTCCTCAAAAAATTAAAAATTGAATTACCAGGGCTTCCCTGGTGGTACAGTGGTTGAGAGTCCGCCTGCCGAGGCAGGGGACACGGGTTCGTGCCCTGGTCTGGGAAGATCCCACATGCCGCGGAGTGGCTGGGCCCGTGAGCCATGGCCGCTGAGCCTCCGCGTCCGGAGCCCATGCTCCGCAACGGGTGAGACCACAACAGTGAGAGGCCCGCATACCACAAAAAAAAAAAAAAAAAGAAATTTGAATTACCATATGATTTAGCAATTCCACTTCTGGGTATTTACCTGAAGAAAATGAAAAGACTAATTTGAAAAGATATATGCACTGCAGTATTATTTACAATAGCCAAGTTATGGAATCAACTTAAGTGTCTATTGAATGGTGAATGGCTAAAGAAGATGTGATATATATATACATATCAAAGATATATTGGAATATTATTTAGCCATAAAAAGATTGAAACCTTGCCATTTGTGACACATGAGTGGACCTAAAGGACATAATGCTAAGTGAGATAAGTCAGAGAAAGAGAAACACCATAATCTCACTTATATGAAACCTAAAAAACAATATATTAATAAATCAAGCATGTAGTTACAGAGAATTGACTGGTGGTGGCCAGAGGTGGGGAGTTGAGGACAAAGGCAAACTGGGTGAATGGGGTCAAAAGGTACAAACTTCCAGTTATAGAATACATAAGTCCTGGGGATGTGATGGCAGCATGGTGACCTAATTAATAACACCGTGTCACATATTTGAAAGTTGCTAAGAGAGTAGCTCTTAAAAGTTCTCATCACAAGAAAACAAATTCTGTACCTGTGTGGTGATGGATGTTAACGAGATTTGGTGTGGTGAGAGTTTCATACTATATACAACTATCTCATCAGTATGTTGTACACCGGAAACTAATATGGTGTTATATGTGAGTTACATATAATTTTTTGAAAAGAAAATCTTACACTCTAGGAATGAACTTCACTATCTGCTAATAACACATATATATGGATTCCAAAAAAAAAAAAATGGTTCTGAAGAACCTAGGGGCAGGGCAGGAATAAAGACGCAGATGTAGAGAATGGACTTGAGGACACGGAGAGGGGGAAGGGTAAGCTGGGAAGAAGTGAGAGAGTGGCAATGACATATATACACTACCAAACGTAAGGTAGATAGCTAGTGGGAAACAGCCACATAGCACAGGGAGATCAGCTCGGTGCTTTGTGTCCACCTAGAGGGGTGGGATAGGGAGGGTGGGAGGGAGACGCAAGAGGGAGGAGATATGGGATATATGTGTGCATATAGCTGGTTCACTTTGTTATAAAGCAGAAACTTAACACACCATTGTAAAGCAATTATACACCAATAAAGATGTTAAAAAAAAGTATATACATTACTACAAATAGAATGCTCAGCATAGATTTGGATGTAGGGTGTGTGGGGATAAGATTTTTCTTAATTGCCATTTTAAAGTATATTCAGTCTTTAAATATTATGGACAATTTTATCTGTTTCTGTTTTGCTGTTTTGTTTTTCTATAGTTGTCCCTAATTGATTATATGAACTAGAAGTAGTTGGAATCTACCTTGATTTAATGTAAAATGGCAGATTTGGCTAGGCAGACTTCACTGAAGCAAATAAAAATCAGAATACTATATGTGGGTGTTGTATGTATGTATGTATGTATGTATGTATGTATGTATGTATGTATGTGTTTATTTATTTATATATTTATGTATATATTCACCGCCCATGAGTTTCAGATACTATGGGTCTTCTCTATGGCAGGGTTCCTAACTCTGTTTATTATTTATGGTAAGAGGTCTCTATTGTCAAAGCTAATCTCCTTAAATATGTGAAAGAAATAGTCCGTTACTATGAAAGGGTATCTCATCCTAGAAGCTCCTAAAATAAAGATCACTGTCATAAAATGTTCTGTAGTCATTGCTGAAAATTATTTTTCTACTGGATACCTGCTGAAATGTGTTGACATTGATTTGGTAAAAGTGTGAATGTTTCTTTAAAAGAAGCTACATGTTCTTTTGGAAAATATCTTATAGTCATTGGTAGCACAGGCTTTCATGTCAGAAAGACTGGGATTGGTTGTTGGCTTCGTTCTTCAGTGACCATGGACAAATTATCTAAATTTTTGAGCCTCAGATTTCTAACATTTAAAATGATAAAATAGCAGTACCTTCATGAAAGTCTTGCTAGAAGGATTAAATACAGGATATGTAGTGACTGGCGCATGATGGTAGATTAATCTTAGTAATTTTGTTATTTTTTAATGCATTCAATATTTATTATATAGCTTCTATAATACTAGACTATGTAGACTATGTAAATATTGCAAAATTATGTGTAATTGCCTCATACGTTCATTTCTTAATTTAGTTGGGAAGCTGACACATTTGGAATAATTAGCAAAGGTATCTTATTTAATTATCACATAATACCACATGTAAATGGTCAAAAAGTGAGATAACAATATGGTTCAAATATATTAAGAAAGACTTAATTGAAAGAAGTAATGCATATATCATTTATATTAATTGGATTTATCATTTGTTATATAACAATATAAGTACAGCTATACTCTACACACAGCGATGTTAGTACTCGAGTCATTTATTTTAGAAGTATGCTCATGTTAAAAAGTAAGGGAGAAATTATTCAAGCAGTGTAAAATAATTAATCTATTTAGGAGAGCCTGTTTTACAATGTAGTAGGTATTCAATTACCTTACAAATGTTTCTGAAAAACCACAACATTTGCAAATTAGAGAGCTTGTGGGCATGAGGAACATATCCAAAAGCATAAACATTTTTACTGTAACTTGTCAGCCATATGGGCAGATGGTATAAAGCTTGTTTTCTGAAATGTGATGGAAAGTATAAAAAGAAATTTGACAGTTTTTTTTTTTTTCATTTTTGAACGTGACTATCCAAATAGCTAGAAAGCTGGGAAATCAAACAGGGATATTATTTTAAGACCCTGAAAATCAGTGCTCAGGATTTTTGGAGGTTCAGCTGAAATTGTTTATAGACATTTTTTTTCATTGTCAATGGAAACATCTGAGGGTCTTTTGAAAATAGATCACTGTGGTGAGCCCTGGAGTAAAGACTTTGGAGGCAGGAGCTCTGTCCTGAAGGGTTTTATAATCTCTCTGAAGGTAGAAAACACTTATAAGTAAACATTTTTAGAAAACAACTTTACTCATACTAAAGCATTTTCCCAGGAAAACATGTGCATGTGCAGAAAAAGAAGCACATAATCATGATGGTGATTGGAGCTGCTCTGTACGGAGTGACATCCATTCGTTAAGTCATTATTAAGAGAAAAGTACTATTTACGAAGTTATACGTACAGCATACTATGTTTTATGCTTAGAAACATGGGAACTCTTATGGTCTGTGTCTGTGGGTACATCCATGTGTCTGCAAACGCAGAAGGGGTTTAGAAGAGTCCTTCCCATGCTGGTGAGCTTATGAGGAACTAATAATTCAGGTATTTAAAAAAAATAAATTTGTTTATTTAAAAAATAAAAATAAATAAAAATAAATAAAAAAATAAAAGCTATGTAATTGCCTTGCAAAGGCCCAGGCAAAATTAACATTTATGTTTTGCTACATGAAGGTAGGAATTGGAAATGATAGGATCATAAAAATGATGGAGAAAGTTGGTCACTGGAAAATTATATTCTGAGACATATTCTAAGGCCCTGTCAATAGTTCCTAGTGAATTCTTGTCATTCTTTTCCCTGGGGCTCAGGAGAGCCCTTGGGCCATTTCCAGGCCTTGCCTTGTAGCCAGCCTGAGTCAGGCCAGGTGCCTTTATTCATCACTTTCTGTCTGACGTGGGTAGAATATATGTATTAGATATTTGTTTTCACAGTTTCCAATTTCCAAATCCCTGGCTGTAGAGACTTAAAGACTTAGGATATAGTCTTTTCAACCAACTTGGAAAATATTTGTTTCTTCCTCTCCTCAAATTTTGAATATTCTTTTTCAGTAAAGGGAGGAGGACTTCCAATTTCATTTACAGAAAAAGAAGGACAAAGGAGAGAGTGAAAAAGCTCAACATTCTGTGTTTACCTCTGGGAAATTGAAAGCAAGTCCAGAGTTCCTCTCATGGTTTTTTATCATCTGTGTGCCTCTTCTCCTTCCGCCTGTCCCCATCCAACAGGAAGATAGAAGGTGAGGTCGAAGGAAACTGGGTTACGCTAGTGAGAGAAAAATCACTGGTCCCCATCTCTTCAAATAATAAAAATTAGCAAGAAGAGAAAATATTCATGACTGTTTTATATCAAACGACTTGTTCTTTCTCACCAGACCCTGAGATATTAGGCTTAAAGAAGTTAAATTCTGCTTTCTCTTTGAAAATTAAATTCATTCTTTAATACATTGACACAAAACACTTTTAAATCCAAAAGAAATCAAGAGCAATTGAACAATAGTAAATCCAAAACATTTTTTAATAAAGTCTAATTTTTAACTGTTGAAGAAGTGGTAGAAATGTTAAGCAACTAAGTGCTTTAACATATAGTTATATGTATATGATTTTCAGAAATTTATCTCCATTTTTATAATTGCACTGTAGTCAATATGTGTTGCCTAAATAATTTTAATATTGAAAAGGAACATTTGTTTCATTATGTAAAAATATTATTTTGTTCCTGGACAGTATTGTGTACATGAGCAATCATTCCAGACTCATTTAGAAACATCAGTACTAATATTCTAAGAATTCAGTGGTATTTAGCTTAGAGAATTTTGCTAAGGAGAGAAATAACTTTGATCATTTAACACACTTATATATATACTATTGAAATAGCAGTCATTTATAAGAGACAGTTTCCTAAATAACATACATTTCAAAGTGTATTGTTACTAGCAGACTTTAAAGAAGTATATAATATTGAATGTAATTATAACATACTTTCACAAAATAATGTCATATTGGTATTTTAACTCAGTAGTTACAGGATATCTGTAGTTATTTTTAATGTGATTAATGGTAATATGCATCATATTCTTAAGTACTAACCTTTGGCATTGCTGTGCTCTATACTTCAGAGATTTTCTCATCTTAGTAAGATTTCAGTTAGTTGGATTGTTGTACACTTTGGGGTGGATAGTGGTTTTATTAAAGATGTGTGCATTTATAAATGCTACAAGTCCAAGGATTGTTAGAAAATGTACCTTGTTTTCTTATTACAATTAATTCCATACTGATTGTTTGTTTTTAAGGAATATAATATTAAAATAAGGTTATTTCAGAATTTGAGTTATATACCAATTTAAACAGAGAGCAGTATAGAGCCTGATATATATGTTTTTATACTTTCAGTATCTTTGCAGCTTAACTTTTCGACATTGACCATACGTCAAAGGCTTAGCCTTCACATTTGACATAAAATAAAGCACAGCCTGCAAGTGCTAGATGACTGTGTCTGTAACAAACCCAAGCAGTGTCTATATCTCAAATTATAATCTTTACCTCAGATTATAGTCTATGCAAAAGTATGCTTTTAAGCAGATGATCAGTATACTTAAAACACTGGCCAACAAGAGGTTATACATGGATGTGTGTTGGCCCTTGAGTACTAGTCAACGCTGGCCATGACTGGGGCTGATATTGAGGAAGTTGATGCAAAAGAAGTTAGAACTTCAGAAAGCAGCACTTCCCACCTGTTATTATGCACAGGAACCACCTGGAAGATTCTGATTCAGTAGGTCTGGGGTAGGACCTAAGATGTGGCATTTCTAACAAGCTCCCATATCATGCTGACTTTGAGAGAGGTCCATGAACCGCACATTGAGTAGCAAGGTTTTAAACTTGGAATGTGTAATGAAAGATGCCATAACAAACTTCTTGTTTATTTTGAAATTAAGAAGCACACTCTAAATGGGGGAAATGGGAAAAATAAATAAAATCATTATACCACACTATTAAATATTTTGTGTGTAAAGAGAAGGTACAGTAGTGTCATCTGTGATATAGTTTGGGGAAAAACATGCAAAAAATGTAGGTAAATGGGTTAGTTGTGTAGTCTTGTCAATTTCTGTAATCTCTCTAAATTTTAGTTTTGCATTTAAAATTTTAGAGAATTGAACTAGATTATCTCTAAAGTCCATTACAATTAAAAAAAAATCTATGATTCTAGTTTCCTAGACTTTCCAGTCTTAGAACAGAATGGAGTCTCTTCCAAACCTCAGTCTTGCTTTTATCTCTAACAGGAGTTTGGGATAGAATCTCAAGGTACTAACGAAGTTTAAATAATATTATGCATTTGAAATGCTTAACAAATTGCTTTACCAAGAGCAAATTCTCAACTAATGTTATGTATTAGCAATATTATTATAAAGATTAGGAAGATCAAGCCCTAGAAGGTGAGGTAACTTGTTCCAGGTTGTAGAGATTTCTAGAGGTATGCTAAACGAAACTATAATAACAAGATATCTATGCTGTTGATAGTATACTAGAAATAATGCTTTCTAAGTAAAGCTAGTCATTATTATAGATTATCACAAAGGAAGAAAGAACTCTTACCTTTTTCTGTTAAGACTGGTAGAATCCTACCAAAATCCATCTAATTAATCTCAATTACCAGAATACTCTTCTCATGTTTGATAAAGTGTGTGTATGCACTTTTTTGTTCCAGTATCATAATAAAAATATTGTTTACTGATACACAGATAACTCCACGTTGATGTCATGCTTGTAAAGCATGTATTCATTTACTGACATAAAATTATTTATTTATTATTGCTTTATATTGTTTCAACTTATAAATAGAAAAACATTTCTCTGTGCGAGTAGATGTATAGAAAAGGTCTGATAAGGTGAACGAGATTGATCAGCATGTTCTATGCCGTTCTTAATATTAATTGAGTGTGATTTTTACATCGTAGACGAAATTACTATATAGGACCTGATGGATGCCTACCAGTAGTCTGGTAATCCTCCCATAAATTACGTGGCATTTATGCCAATATAGTGAGTTTTTCCATTTAAAAAGACAATCAGGATCAGTCTTTCCAATATAATCAACTCCCAAGGGGACCACAAAGCATCACTATTAATATATTTTATATCTTAAGTTATCCTCAAGAGGTGTTGAATGTCAGAAACTGATTGCAGTGGGAAAGTTAGACTCAATGACACTGTTGCTCTAAGTCTTGCATTTCAGCGTTTAGGGGACTTTAGTGTGGTTCAGAGGGGTTCCGAGGAAGGGGTATTCAGGAGGTTCATGCTGTGCTCTCCCAAGGGATTTCGTTTCACAAAAACTGTGAGTAGGTTGGTTTGTTGGTTCCTTTGGTCTGGTTTGGTTGCATTCTTTAGCAGGTGGGGTCTTCTGACAAATGTTAATAATGTCCACATGGGCTCATTCTCTAAACTTGGGGGCAGGTGGAAGCCGTTGAGAGCCTCACACTTGTTTATCCCCTTGGCCAGTCCAGCGATTTGGTTTCCGCTCTTGGTTTACATGGCAGTGGTTTTCTTGAAATGTCAAAATAGGGTCATTGTTCATGGTGAATTGACATGAATCTCAGAGCAATGAGCAGGTGAAACACTTTGGCACCGTGTTGTGTGATTTAAGAAAAAAATACAGGGCTGCTTCTCATGATGGGACTTCTAAGTGATTACTATAGAAAAACAAACTTTCAAACCTTGAGTGGAGAAAATGTTAGGTACAAGCCGAGTGACCCATACCAACTACCTGGTTATTCCCCTGTTAGTTATTTCTTAATTTTTCTTTGGACTTCTTTGGACAGTGGAGCATCCTCTGTCAAGTCTCACCAAAGCAGAACTAATGCACTTTTACAATCTGCAGTCTGAGTATTGCATTTTGATTTGCCTGGAAACTTTATTCATTCTTAGGACTAACTAGTAAATAAATGAGTGAATATTTTTTAATCATGAAATTGCTCTAAAAGTATAACTTTAAGCATCCATTAGACCATAATATATACTTCTGGAAAAGGTAATATGTTCTTTAAATACCCACTTACCTGACACATGGAAGATAGGGATGTTTCATCCATTTTTGAGAGCATAGTGGGATATTTGTTTTTTTGAAATGTTGTTGGTACATTTTTTTTTTCTTTTTCATCTTCTGCCACGCATGAAGAAATACTTAGTACTTGAACGAGGAATGTGAGCCTCTTGTTTACTCTTAAATCATATTAAAATATTATTTAAAGGTCTTTTTAACATTGTTATTGAGTCAAAGATGAAATATATATGTAATTTTGTTAAAACAAAGCCTCAAATTTCATAGAAACACTTGTGGAAGAGTTTTTTACTAAAAATAAAAAAGACCAATAATAATTTTTTTGTACCACAAACTTAGTGGTTTGCCAAAAGGTAGGACCAAAGATGCTTTTTGTTGGTAGCATGTAATTCCAATTTAAATTAAAGAACTATAAATAAAATTGGAATTGAAAAGTAAATTATAAAAATTAAGGGAGAAAAAACCACATTCTACCTAAATATATAATTCTTTAAAAGATTACTGAAGGGGCTTCCCTGGTGGCGCAGTGGTTGAGAGTCTGCCTGCCGATGCAGGGGACACGGGTTCGTGCCCCGGTCCGGGAAGATCCCACATGCCGCGGAGCGGCTGGGCCCGTGAGCCATGGCCGCTGAGCCTGCACGTCCGGAGCCTGTGCTCCGCAACGGGAGAGGCCACAGCAGTGAGAGGCCCGCGTACAGCAAAAAAAAAAAAAAAAAAAAAAAAAAAAAAAAAAAAGATTACTGAAGGATTATGTCACTATTTCTTCAAGAATACCATAATTATCTATATTAATAGTGAGAATTTTTGTTGCAAATTATGCTGACATTTTTTTTTCAGTTGAATTTTGTTTTTATAAAGTAAATTTCTTGTATATTATGAAACTAAAGTCAGATGTGTGGCAGAATGTAAGAAAAGCATCCTAAGAGAATAAACATTCTCAAGTTCTAAAACTGTAAAACGTCAGCAGTAAATTGATGACAAATGTTACATTGTCATTTTCACATTTTTCTTCTGAGAATTCTATGAAGAAATAGGTGTGAAATGATATTTTCCCACTTTCTTTACTCTCTGAAAAATATAATGTGTTTTGTTCATTGAATTTTGAAATGGTATGAAAGGTCTGAAGAATACAGAATTGTTGGTAGTCCACCATAGATTTATTAGGTATATTCATGTTTTTATCTCAAAAAATTTTAAGCACTTGATTTTGCTATTGATTGTTTTGTTGCTGTTAATACCGAGTAAGAGCTTAATGTGTTACTGTGTAGTTTTCATACAAGTGATCTTTTAATATTGCTATTAAATTTGTAAATAAGGAAATAATGGAAATGTCCATGAAATGAGCTTGGATACCGAACAGTACAGACAATATTGTTCACACATATTAAGGGAAATTGCAGTATACGAGTAAGAAATATAACTTTTGAATACCCAGATCTTGGAATCCATTTTTTTTTTTTTTTTTTGCGTTACGCGGGCCTCTCACTGTTGTGGCCTCTCCCGTTGCGGAGCACAGGCTCCGGACGCGCAGGCTCAGCGGCCATGGCTCACGGGCCCAGCCGTTCTGCGGCATGTGGGATCTTCCCGGACTGGGGCACGAACGCATGTCCCCTGCATCGGCAGTTGGACCCTCAACCACTGCACCACCAGGGAAGCCCTTGGAGTCCATTTTTATTTCAGAAAATAACATGTCTAATTCTCAGTATCTCTAAGATACACATTTGTGTGTATGTCTGTGTGTGTGTGTGTGATGGGGGTGTCAACGTTTATTTAGTGTACATTATGAGGAAGTTTGTTGGTCACGTAGTTGAAATTTCTTTATAAATGAAACTCACCTCATTGAAGTGACATAATTTAAAAAATATTTAAAAACATACTTGTAAATAACTTACATATATCATGTCTTCTTGACCCAAAGACCATGTAAAATTATGCTGAGTACTGAAATGGCTATAAATGTTTATTAAATAATACTATTTTGGTTATTATTTCAGTGACCAATCAGGTCTTTGGAGCTGCTTTTTCTACCCCTAAATGGCTTAAGATCACTGTGCTTTGCTATTTCATCTTACTGATGTCAAAATTCTCTTTTGACTACTGGCTTTTAAATTAAAAAGGATTTCTGAAATCATTAAGAAAGATTATGATTGATCTATTCATATTAGAAGATGCATTAAACTCCCATTGCAGCAGACCACTGCACACCTCACTTTCTTTTGTGCTTATGGTTAATTTTCTTTAAAATTCTATGTATGGCATTTGAGTTTTTTCATTCATTTTTATCAACACACTCATTCCTTCATCTAGTTTGTCAGTTATTTTTAAAATATTGATTTGCTGTGTGAATGTGATAGATTTTGTATTAGACACCCCAGATTCAACTAAGGGACTCTGTTAAAGAAGTCTGTGAAAAGAGATGTTTTTTATTATCTACAAACATTAGTTTTCTCATTTGTAAAATAATTGGAATAATAATACCTATTAAGTTGACTGTGAGATGACATATATTAAAGTGCATAGTATAGTGAATGGCACAATGTAGGTATTTCATAAATGTCAGTTCTCTTTTCATTATCTTTGTGTAAAATTAACATGTAATTCATACATGATTTTAGGGACTTAGCATTCCTATTCACTCTATTCCTATTAGCTCATTGTTGTAACATCTGGGTAGCTATAAGTGTCTCACTTCCCCAAGTGTAACACTTTCATGCCTATCTCTCTACCATCTTTAATTTGGTGGAATGCCTTCTTTGTCTCAAAGTTTGCCTCAATAGATTTAGCTTCAATTGCTGAAGAAAATCCCCTTTCAAAAACTCAGGTGGTAGATAACTCACTTTAGCAGATGAACTAGAAAAGAGAAAATGAGACATTCTCTGTGATATTGAAGGATAGATAAAGAAGTAGAGGGTTCTTGTACAGATCCAGGATGGATGGTGGGGACTACTACTTCCTGTTAAATGACTCAAGATCCTGACATGAACTTCTTCCGTACTGGGTGGAAAAGGGAAAAAAATATCAAGAAGGGGGATTGTCAAAGAAAAAGTGACAACGGTATTGAATCCCTTGACAAAATGCACCAAAATGCTTTGACATATTGAAACCGCCCCCATCCTTTCCTCGTCTTTGTCTCCTTCTCAAACTTGTGTCTAAAATGATTTCCAGTGTCCTCATACCTCCAAGTAAAACCACCCCCCACCATATTACCTCACTTTGTTGTCATATGTTTCTCTGTCTTGAAGTGTCTAATATCTGTGGTGGTATATTCAGAACCATGTCATGGAGATCCGGGAAATAATTAGGTAGATAGTAGGACCTCATTATAGGTAGGATGTAGAATGTTTGAACTATGACTCTCATTTACTAACTCTCATCATTTCTATCACTGAAAATATCCATTACTTCAGGTGTTTCAACTTGAGGTTGGGAAATCTGAAGGACCCACAGTATCTCCCATTAAGTTTCTCTTGGATGTTTAATAAGAGATGTGATTTCAGTTCTTGGCAGGGGCAAGCAATATTTTGTTGATAAGGGATCTTCCCTTAAATCACCTCATATAGTTTATTGTCTATGCAGCAATAGCTGCGAGGAGAAGAAGAAGAATTAGCGCTCTCTTTCTCCTCCCTCTGACGGGAGAGTCTCAAAGAAAACAGAACCCAAGAGGGCATTTTGGAAATTTGCTGTGGTATTTTTCTTGGTTATAATGAAGAGGGTGGTGGCATTGAAACTGAGGGTGGAGATCAGGACTGCTAGAACATCTGGCCATCCGCATGTCAGGCCTGCCCCACAAAGAATTTCCCACCACCCAATGCCTGTAAGATTTGAGCAAATGGAAAATCTGTTTAGAAATATCTGTATCTAGAACCTAACTAGAATTTGAATATAAATTCAAAGTATATCACATAGTTTTAATATGCACTAATTTTCCAGATAAAACAACTGTGTAAGTGGAGGAAACTCGGTACTCTTTCAGATCATTAATATGAGTTTTCAGCACTTCATAAAATCACAAATAACAATGTTCCTTATAGTATCTGAGTGGCAAATACAACCCATTTGTGTCAATCTGCATATGTAACTATTATATTCACCGTGATTCTAGGTATGAGTAAAACATCTGACTACTATGTCTTATAGTGTGATAGACCTTGGATATTTCCATATTGAAATATATATTGTTTGTATAAATTCCTTTCCTTTTATTTTATTAAGATGATTGATGTTTAAATTTTGTGCTTAGATTAGAATGTAATGAATTTTATTTCAGATTTATAAAAAGGGAGTTAAGTGTTTATTCATACAAACATGACACTGGATTTGATAAGGTTAAGAACCATTGTTTTAAAAACTGCCATCACTTCTTGGTCTCCATTTTGTGTACTGGCTTCTTATCTACAGGCTGAGGGACAGACTTTTCTGACATAATCTTTCTTTAAGTGAAGGGGTGTGGCTCTCAGTGCAAAAGGAAATAGCTGCCTAGCCAGTTTGAAATGGAACCTAGGGTTACTCTACCCAGCCTCTCCTTTCTGAGAGATGGTTCACCTAGAGATTTTTAAAGGATAGCCATCTGCCCTTTGGCTGGCCAGAGGCAAGCTAAGTTAATTGTGAAACACTGTGAGGAATATAGCTTTCATTTGCTTAGAAAGTTCACATTTGTGTGTAAGTGTTTTATATTTCAATAGCAAGTATATCATTAGAAACTTTAGATTCGTTTGTGATTGTAAACGAATTGTAAGATTCATTTAATTGTAAGATTATGCATTTCAAGAAAACGCAACTGCAGTTTTTCTTGGTCACATTACATGGTTTTCTTTCAAACATGAAAAATACAGTACTGAGTACTAATAGTGAGTTTAAATCATCTGATTTTTCCCTTTCTTTTATAATTTGTTAGTCATTATTAAAATTTCACTAATGTTGCACCTTACAAATCCATATGAGACGTGTGTCATTCTCTACAGGAAAATCAAAATCCCAAGTAAGGTAAACTCTAGGTGAAATTACAAAAGAAATATAGCAGGGATTATTAGACATACACAGTCTCCATGCTACTATTCCTTAATAGTATGGTTTACTGGGAAAGATGGTCTCAAACAGGGATCAGCGTTGATTCCCTTGTGTGTAGTTCAGAGATACTAAGTGATGCTGTGTCTCCTGCTTATCTGTTTCTCAGTTCTATACCTCCTGAATTTCACCTGTCTGTCAGCATTACTGACCCACACCTTACTGTGTTACAGTTGACTTTAATAGGTACTACCCCTTTGAAAATGTTAGAACCATTTGCAGTGGGAGTAGCAACTCTGAAGACTAGGGCTGCTTCTAGGCTATAGGATATCTGTATGAATTTGAAAAGAAGTTGACCCTCACCCTTGGCAAATGTAGCCTCAAAGTTCGGGGCTTGGTGAGCAGAGGGTTCCTTTCTGCCTATCTCCTTCCCTTCCTCTGGAGAGACAATGCCTTTCACAGCTTTGTGGGCAATTTGTGAGCTCAGTTTCAGCCAGAGATTTGCCCATTCAGCTGGGTACCTTTGTGCAAAGTACAAACTGTATACACATGCATGGTGGTCCTGAACACGATTTTGGCTATGGAAGGAAAGGGAGAAATAGAAAATTCCCAAGTGTTCAGTGAAATATTAGTTATAAGAGAGTGGAAGAGGTTTTTATAAGAAAACAAGAAGGAAACCGTTGAAAGGGAGAAGTTAAAGATAGCAAAATCTGTCAATGGCCAATCGAATCTCCTTTATTAATTTTTTTAAAATTCAGGGTTGACCCACTCTACCACTTATGAACAGAAAATAAACATTGTGCCATAAATTATTATATTCTATACCAACTTTTGCTTCATATTATTTTAACTGGGGTTTCTCTTCTAATTCTATATGAAATAATAAATCTTGTGGTTTATGAGACTAGAGGACCATCCTATATGACTGTCAGTAGAGAATGATTTCACTATTGTTTATATTCTTTCAAATTTCTTCAGAATAAACGTTGAAAACTTAAGAAAATTTCTTCAAATTTTACTTTCTTTTTATTATAGCAGTTTAAAAGTCATTGAAAAAGAAGTTAAATTCACTTTCTCCTGAAGTCACAAGTGAGAAAACAGAGATAATGGATTCTACTTTGTTAATGATATGCCTAAAATTGGATACTAAGTTATTAATTTTTTAGTTTTTTTATGAATGAGGACAAAATCCTCATTTCCAAATCTTGTCACGCTTAAATTATGCTCTTATTTGAGTCCTCAAAGGATTAAGTCCAGTCTTATGACTGTCACTCCTAAAAACTTATTTTTATCCACGTGAGATAACCTCCAGAAATAATTTTGAAACTCTCTTCAGACTGGTTTCCATTATTATAGCTCATAATAATAAATAAAGAACATCTGTAAGTTTCATTTTCCAATGTTTACAGTACCCAATCTCCTAAAGAACTTATGGGCTAACTGTATTGTGTTTCCTGAAAATAATTTGCTTAGTGAATAAGAACATTTAAAAAATAAGTTTACGGTATTATTTAGAGTGCCTGTTATTTAGAGATCTATATCATATGTAATGTTTAATCAATGTTACACTTTCTGTGTGTCAATATTTTCCCACACAAAGGCTTTTAAAATTACATTAAAATGTTTAAAAACTAGTTTTTATTGCACTCTTCCGGGTTCCGGGCTTTTTTTTTTCGGGGGTGGGTGTGTGTTAGTGGATAAGTGTGTGTGTGTGTATGTGTGCGTGTGTGTGTTTAAGACTCTAGGTTACTTTGCTATTGTTGAGTAGGCTGTTGTTAGAGCCATTGTTAGCCACTGGTATTTATGTACTTAGGCTACATCCTTCTAGAATTTGGGGTCATACTCTCAAGTAAATTTATTGGAGGGGGAATATAGTGAAGGTAAAGTATTTACCTCATTTTAATTGTTTTTCTGGTTCCTCCTGCTTCTCGTAATTTTTAAGAATGTTCTGTTTTAATTTTTAAGTAAAAAGTAAAATTTACTTTTATCATCTTTCTCATTTGCGACGTTTTGACTTAGAACCATAGTCACGTGAGTGGTGAAACTAAGTCAGGTATGACCACAGAAGAAGAGTGAAAGAATGAATGAAAGGCTTTGGATGTGAAGGAAGAAACGGATGTAATCAAAGTCTCCAGATGACTTTTGAAAGCCTCCAGGCTTGGAGGCAGGTAGGGGCTGGAAGACGATTAACTCGGTAGATTGATGAAGACTGATGAATTTTATCCATGTAAGTTAGAATTTATACTGATCATATAGGACAGAAAACCCCCAAACATTGACCCTACCAAATAAGTCCACAGATAGGCAATGCTGACAGTGCTTTAGAAACTCAAACTCCCAGATGCTCTTGGTGATTGTTCATGGCTGAAAAGAATTGACTGTAACTCTTAAGTTCTATGCCCATGATCAGAGCCAGAGAAAGAATGAAGAGTGAAGGGCACAAGAGCCCCCAGGTGGGGTTTCCCTGGTGGTGCAGTGGTTGAGAGTCTGCCTGCCGATGCAGGGGACACGGGTTCGTGCCCCGGTCCGGGAAGATCCCACATGCAGCGGAGCGGCTGGGCCCGTGAGCCATGGCCGCTGAGCCTGCGCGTCCGAAGCCTGTGCTGCGCAACGGGAGAGGCCACAACAGTGAGAGGCCCGCAGACCGCAAAAAAAAAAAAAGAGCCCCCAGCTGAGTCTCCCTATGTAGCATTTCTGAAAGCCCCACACGATGACTTCTGTTTACATTCCTTTGACCAGAATGGTGTCACGTGGCCTCTCTTATTTCTGAATGAGTCTAGAAAATATTGGATTTCATCTGGGTCCTTTGCTATCCCAAACCAAAGTAGGGTACTCTAGTAAGGAAGAAAAAGAGAATAGATAGTGGGCAGACAACTAGAGATCCTGGCAGCAATCCCTGAAAGAAAGGGAGACATTCTATATTTAGAAAAGAACACAAGTCTTTTTGTGCCCTTGCTATAGAACGAGTAGAGTGGGAAAAATTGCCTGTGTGCTGGTTTCCCAGTGGAGTTTCATAGAGAAATAAGAATTGTTCCCTTTTGCATGTTAAGCAGCTCTCAAATACATTGTCCATGCTCATCTAGCAATGACCATAGTCCCTCAGCAGTGCGGTTCTATTTTTAGCAATGAAGTAGGAAAAAAAAAACCTCAGAGAGGAGAGGCCCCAAGACTGGTTTTCACTTCTGAAAATCAATGTATAAAGTGTAAGTGCTTCACAGGCTCTACAAAAAATAGAGTGCTTTGGTATACCATTTCTTGAAGGCAAGTAAATATGAGCCCAAGTATCCAAACAGGGCAAACGAAGCCGGTTTTCACCTATAAGAGAAGCCATGAGTATTCTTTGCGAAGCTCTTTCAATATCGAGGATGGAATTGAGTGTTTACTGTATAACTCTGATCATGCAATTTGTTGGCTAAATAAAACTGGAAGTAGAATTTAGAACTCCTCATCTCTAAATGGTATATTTTGTTTTAAGAATATTTCACATTTAGGAATATTGTTCACTTCAAGATGAGCAGATGAATGGTGAGCACCATGAAACCGTAATCAGTTGAAAGAAATATATTACTTAGATCAGACCCTTTTAAGGTTTCACGTGGTTTTATTTATTTTAAAAAGGGAATTTAAGGGGTTTTCCTGGGGGCGCAGTGGTTGAGAGTCCGCCTGCCGATGCAGGGGACACGGGTTCGTGCCCCGGTCCGGGAAGATCCCACATGCTGCGGAGCGGCTGGGCCCGTGAGCCATGGCCGCTGAGCCTGCGCATCCGGAGCCTGTGCTCCGCAACGGGAGAGGCCACAGCAGTGAGAGGCCTGTGTACCGCAAAAAAAAAAAAGGAATTTAAGAATATCATAGATTTTAAACAATTATAACAATGTATTTTGCACTTGGGCAAAATGTTCAGATCCTTTTCATTATGCAGATTTCACATGTTGTTGAGGACAGATTTCAAGGTTATACTGCCAGAGCAAACATTAGTAATAGCCGACTATTAGAAAGTGGGATAAAGTAAGGCCATAGAATATTTATGTCCCCAACTATAGGAAGTTTAGAATTGATTGCTTGAGACAAGCACACACATGACTGAATTTGGTTTCTGTTTTCCTCTGGCCCTCTCCATTAATTCAAGAATGTAGAACTGATCACTGTTGAGATACTTTGTTTTCTTTAATATTTGTCAAGTTTTTTGCCTTCAAGTTATTCACCACAAAGGGATTCCTTCTGTTTAGTAGATGTCTCTGTACTTTAACATGTGGTTTTTTCCTTTGTGGAAACCTCCAGATCACATTGAATAATTAACTGGACAGATAATATTGAAAAACTAATGAGCTAGAGCGTTTTTTTTAAAGGTTTCACTGTTGAAAATGGTACATGAAATTTCTGGGGCATATAACTTAAACATGCATTAAAAGCTAAGCGATACATGAAACTTTTCCTGAGGAAGGAATCATTTCTTTCCAAGTAGCTTCTAGATGATAGTGTAATCTAGAGTCTTTTGTATGCATCAGAGAACTCGCTGGTTAAGAAAAGGTCATGGAGTCTGTATGTCCATTTCTAGGATAAGCAGTTGTATTAGAGAATGGTATGCGAAGGAAGTGAAATCGTGTGTGTAATTAACACACGATTTCCCTGGTTGGGCTCTGAGCACTTTAATTTGTTTCCTAAGCAATAACATAAATAAATAGTCTTTGAATACGGGCTTTTATTTCAGACAGATGACAACCCTGAAATGACCACTTCTGTTTCTCATTTCTCATCAAAATCCTGCTGAAGACCCAGTGATTCAAATTGCCAAGAACTTCTACTTTGCTTAAATCTTGTTCTCCTTCCTTTTTAAAATACTGTAGTTAAACACTGGAAAAATAATGGAGCCGTGTCTCTGGGGATTGAATTATGTTTAATTGGGAAGGAAGCACACTACCTCTTGTTAAAGTTCATAAAGTAAGACTGTCCATTAGGAGACGGTGCAGCCCAATTGGAGCCAAGTTTCCAGACAGCCTGTTACGAGGAGATTCATTGAAACAAATAAGTGGATTTTTTTTTTTTTTTTTTTTGGTACGCGGGCCTCTCACTGTTGCAGCCTCTCCTGTTGCGGAGCACAGGCTCCGGATGCGCAGGCTCAGCAGCCATGGCTCACGGGCCCAGCCACTCCGCGGTAGGTGGGATCTTCCTGGACCAGGGCACGAATCCGTGTCCCCTGTATCAGCAGGCGGACTCTCAACCACTGCGCCACCAGGGAAGCCCAAATAAGTGGATTTTATAAAGCATGTCTTGTAAAAGGCCATTTTAGGTGGACAGCTGTGTTATGCCTGTATTTTTAAGCTGTAGCAGCATTATATTTGAAGGTGAAGTACACCCTTATCCATAAAATAATGGCTTTTGTAAAGGTGATGAGAGTGGGAAGTTCCATTTTTTCCCCGGGTGTATGCCATGCTCACAGTTCAGTTATTGACCGGGGTACTGCCTGCTCCGTATTCCCTATCAGTCCCTTTAGCCAAATAGCATCAGTGTTTCACCAGTCCCTCTCTAATGTCAATGAATATGAGGAAGATTTAGAACAGACATCGTTCTGTTCTGTTCTATTGACTTCCATATACAGTGTTCACAATTAATTATGAATATACAGTGGGCATTATAAATATTCTAAAGTCCATTGGGAGTCTCATTTTCTGTGGATGAGAATTTTATTATCACATGTTGACACCAATGTTGCTCGTTTTGGGTTGTTTTACTAAAATAGGTCATTCTATGAAAATTCTTAAACGTGGACTTTTGATCAGGAAAATGTATTTCTATGTTTTCAAGATGTCAAATGGTTGCCTTGAAGTTCATATTTTTAGATATGAATGGCAAATTCCTAGTAAAATGTACAGTGTTGTAGGATGCTGCTTTATTAGTTAATGGAAGGATACCTAGTTATGTTTTTTATTTTATTTTATTTATTAATTTATTATTATTATTATTATTTTTTGTGGAACGGAGGCCTCTCACTGTTGTGGCCTCTCCCGTTGCAGAGCACAGGCTCCGGACGCACAGGCTCAGCGGCCATGGCTCACGGGCCCAGCCGCTCCGCGGCATGTGGGATCTTCCCGGACCCGGGCACGAACCCATGTCCCCTGCATTGGCAGGTGGACTCTCAACCACTGCACCAACAGGGAAGCCCCCCTAGTTATGTTTTTTAAAGATACCAAATTGGTTTACTACAGATTTGACTTCTGTTGTGCTCACCTTGTTGAGCATCACAGTAGTGTTCTTTTGTGCCTAAAATGATGCATTTTAATCCCATCAGTACCTTTGCCAACCAATAAATTATTAATAAGGTGATGTGATCATGCTAATGAAGCTACTTTATTAGACTTTGATGGATTTTGTGCTGGAGATTGTGGTGAGGCCTTTGAAATATATAGAGTATTTTCTCCCAGGGCAAATCTTCTAGCTTCATTGAAAGCTTCCCTGAAAACTCTTCATTACTCACAATATTGCTCGCCTATTTTCTAATGACATGATAGTCACTTTCACAGAAACATAATAGTCTGCAAGTCAAATGTTTAATTTGCTGCTGCAAAAGAATTCACAATAGAATTCTCAGTGTGGGGTTAATTACGCAGTAATGAAAGAGTAAACCTATTGGGAAAATGCTCTGAGTAACATTGCTGTGTTTTCTCCTGATAAAGATGTGCATGCTTGTTTCATTTTCTATTCTGAGAAATTCAGAACTAAGAGAAAATATTGAAAAGGTATGTGCACAAACAGAGAAGTTCTTATCTTTTGTCAACACTGTGAAAAAACAATAAATGTGTATAATTATTATATTACAAAAGCAATCATTAATAATTAGTAATGCATAAAGATGTAATATTCTGTCATAAACAGTATAAAGTAGTACATTGTAAGTAATTGATAATATATTCCAAAGAAAGAAATTGCTAATCTTAAAAAAATAATAGGGCAGTCATTCAAAATTGTCTCCATGGTTTGAATTTCTACAAAGAATAATATACCCTTACTTTCTTTGAATATAGTGTCTACAGCTAGCTATGTTATTGTAGGTTTACTCCATATGTCAAATAATTCACTGGATACTTTAAATATGGTATCTTATTAATTAAACTTTTCAAACATTTTATGAGATAGATAGTATTGTCCCTATTTTATTAGGTGAGGAAAATGACATATAAAGAACATGAAAGGATTTCCTGTGTGATAGGATTCAGAGTCACATCCTTTTATCTGGAAAGGATTTGTTCTCAATCTCTATCTCATACTGTCATCTGTGTCAGTTCATGTGTTGATATATTGAAGTTTATATGAAAGAGGCTTGAAAGTTCAAAGAGAGAAACATCTAAATGTGCTCATCATCCTGTGAGGACAGTGGCTAATATAATGGCACAGTGTTAGACTTACTGTAAAACTACGTTAATCAGGACAGTATAGTATAGGTGTGAAGATAAACAAATAGACCAAGACAACAGAAGAGAGTCCAGAACTAGATCCACCATATATATGGTCAATTTATTTTCAACAAAGGCACAAATGTAATTAAATGGGAAAAGGAAAATTGTGTCAACGACTGGACCTAGAAAATTGGATATCTGTATTGAAAAGAAAATATTCACATGAAATATATCTGGCAAAGGACTTTTATCTGGACCATGTAAAGAGCTCCTACAAATCAATTATAAAAAGACAACATAATTAAGATGAGCAAAAGACTTGGAGAGTTTATAAAGATAAACAGATGGCCAGTAAGCACCCAAAAATTGTTCAGTGTTGTAACTCAACAGTTATATGTAATTTAAAACAAAATGAAATGCAGCTACACACTAGAATTGCTAAAATTAAAAAGGCTAACAATATCAAGGGTGGGTGAAGATGTGGCAAGCTGAATTCACATACTTTGCTGGTGGAAATGAAAAATGATACCAAAATTTTTCAAATCTGTTGGTTTGTTTCATACATATGTATGTTTCATCTTACTTTCTGCCAGCTTTGTTGATATATAATTGACATAGGACATTGTGTAAGTTTAAGATGTACAATGTGATGATTTGACACACATATCTATTGTAAAACGATTACCACAATAAAGACAGTTAACACATCTGTCATCTCACATAACTATTATTTTTTTGTAGTGAGAACATTTAAGATCTATTTTCTTAACAACTTTCAAGTATATGATACGGTAGCATTAACTATATTCGTTATGCTGTATATTAGATCCCAGAACGTATTCATCTAATAACTGGAAGCTTGTGCCCTTTACCAACAAGCATACAGTTACATCAATTCCACTTCTAAGTATTTACTCAGTAGAAATAAAAACATATGTTCACAAAAACTTGTAAAAACATGTTCATAACAACTGTTTTCAGAGAGCTGGAAGCTGGAAACAATCCAAAATTCCATCAACAAGAGAATGGATAACCAAATAG
This sequence comes from Mesoplodon mirus, assembly GCF_964341445.2. Taxonomy (NCBI): domain Eukaryota; kingdom Metazoa; phylum Chordata; class Mammalia; order Artiodactyla; family Ziphiidae; genus Mesoplodon; species Mesoplodon mirus. The sequence continues at coordinate 106,024,596 of NC_138985.1, forward strand.
TGCTATATTTATGTAAAATAATACTACTCAGCATTGTAAACAACTACTGATGTGCACAGCAGAGATTAGTATCAAATATCATTATATGAGCAAAGGTAGGCAGACATAAAAAATATATACATTTAAGTGAAGTTCAAGAAGAGGAAATGGGGCCTCCCTGGTGGCGCAGTGGTTGAGAGTCCGCCTGCCGATGCAGGGGATACAGGTTCGTGCCCCGGTCTGGGAGGATCCCATATGCCGCGGAGCGGCTGGGCCCGTGAGCCATGGCCGCTGGGCCTGCGCATCCGGAGCCTGTGCTCCGCAACGGGGGAGGCCACAACAGTGAGAGGCCCGCATACCGAAGGAAAAAAAAAAAAAATAGAAGAGGAAATGATCATTTATAATAGAAGTTAGTTTGTCTCAGAGGTAGTATTATCAATATTTAGTGAAGTTTATTTGGCTGATGGTTATGGGTGGAAGTATTTTTCAAAAGTCATCTCACTGGGTACTTAAGATCTTTAAATTTTATTGCATGTAAAATATACCACAATAACTTAAACTGCTTTGTAAGACATGGGAATGACAAAATAGGCAATATTTTATTTCTTAAAAAATATATATCTTATTGTTTTAAAAGTTGACATATACCTTAGACTCCCTGCTGTCAAGTCGTGTTTACCAGCTTGGAATTAGTTTGAGAAGTATCTCTCCTATCTCTTTCCCTTGAAGGATTAGACTCTTGATTTATTTTAAGTGGACAATTAGGAAACCTTTTAATCATTGAGTTTTACAAATGGAAAATGACCAGAGGACTTTGATTTTTTTTCCTTTTTAAATATGTAAAATATTTAACCAGCTCAAATGTCAAAACCATATGAAAGGTGCACTCAGAGAAAACTCAGTTCTGTCTGTATCCACTCCAGCTTACCCTAACCCATGTAAATAATCATGTGTTTAGTTTGTGGTATATCCTTCCAATGTTACTTTTTGCAAAATTAAGTATATGTGTATGTGCATTCCTATTTCTCTTCCTTTATAACACAACAATTACTGTTCTTTACACTCTCTTCTGCATACTGGTTTGTAACTTACCCTGGAAATCTCCCTAATGTTTGTACATAAAGATTTCTACCTCTTTCTTTTTTACAGTTTCATAGTTCTCCACTTGGTGACTGTTCCATAGTTTGTTCAAAACCATGTCCTTTCTTAATAGATTCTTGGTTTGTTTCCAATGTTTTGCTGTTACAAATAATGATGCAGAGACTCTTTTTCATATGTTGTTTATATTTGTGGAGTATATTTCCATACTATTAAGAAGTTGTCTTGATTATATTTCCCAAGTGCTTGTTTGTATATATACAAAGGTTATAGATTTTTTACATTTATAGATTTTAATTTCTTTTTTTTGAAATTTAGATCTATTATTATAGCACCTGGAAATAGAGACAATTTAATTCTTCTTTCCAATTCTTATATTTCTGGTTTTTCTTATATATTTGCTTTGATGAATACCTCCAACGCAGTGTTTAATAGTTATGTTGATAATGGCTGACTTTAGCAGGAAATCCCTGTTAGATTTGAGAACAGGCATCTAGAGCTTTCACTCCACCGTTATTGCCTAGTTTAAATTATTAGCTCAAAGCCTCTGAAGGAATTACCACATAGGCCATATAACAGAAAGTCTCTGCTAGGTTTTCTGTTGTGATGATCAAAAAATACCTAGTAAAAATATTTTCCTAATCTATCTATACGTGGATCAATTTGTTACTGTTCAGAATCTTAAACCTTGCTACTGCTCCCTCTCAGGAAATTTTCCTGTAAATACTAAGTCCTACACACTCACATTTCAACAGTAAAATATACATTTTATGATTGAATTTCTGACTTTTTCCAGTGGTACAACTTCACATGCAATAAATCTGATCAAAACCAAAATACCTTCATCAATTCTTTCTGGTGTAATTAATCTTGGACCTTTCGCTTTGTATGGTTTTATGCATTTCATATCTGTCTGCACCTTAGTAACATTGCACTGAATTTTCTTCCTATTCCTATTTCATAAATTATGGAAATATCTAATGTCCTTGATTTTATTTTTCACTTCATTTCAGGGTTTCTTCGTGATAAAATTTTTACAATTTATGATCTTAAAAGTTTTACTGTGTTTTCCTAACATTATTAGCAAACAGTAATTAAATGCAGCTCCACGTTCTTGTCAGATCTGTGCTGAAGCAGGATACAACGGAATGCTCTTTAGTATAGACTGGTAGCATACAAACAAGAGTTTCACATAATTTTAGGAAAGGTAGCCAAGCTACTCCATCAATCTTCTAATTTTGTAATGTCTGACTGGGTTGTTATTTCTTTGGAAAATGTAGTCAAACTGTGACGAAAGTGGAAGCTTTGCAGCACAACTGTTAAGAAATAGGTGGATTGGGTAGCAGGTTGATGAAACCACGAGTGTAGAAACGGTTCTAAACACCTGAGACTCTCGGTAGAAAGAAATCTCTGTTTCTGTAGCCTCTGATTTAGTCTGTCTCACGTGGAGGGCGTAATGAGGGAAAGAAACTACTGCATTCTACATTGTGCAGAGCAAATCCCTAAAAGAGAAGTGACGGGATCTTTATTGCTTTGGAGACCAAAAAGACAGTGTACTTTGAAGTTAGTTCCTATGGTTAATCTGCTTTGCTTGATGTAGAAGCATCGTGTGAACTCATTGCCACATGAAAAATACATAGCGGCAATCACCTCTATTATCAGAATGTTTTTATGTATTCATAAAGTATATTTTCTATGACTAAAGGAAAAGCAGCAGATTATTAAACTTCCATTTTTATTTTAAGATCTGCTCTGCCTCTTCCATTTATTCCACCTTTTTGTTTAAAAAATTGCATTGAGGGGCTTCCCTGGTGGTGCAGTGGTTGAGAGTCCGCCTGCCGATGCAGGGGACTCGGGTTCATGCCCCGGTCTGGGAGGATCCCACATGCCGCGGAGCGGCTGGGCCCGTGAGCCATGGCTGCTGAGCCTGCGCATCCGGAGCCTGTGCTCCACAACGGGAGAGGCCACAACAGTGAGAGGCCCATGTACCACAAAAAAAAAAAAAAAAAAAAAAAAATTGCATTGATAAGACATTATTACAAAATAAGCAATTTGGAAAATACTGATCGTTCATTTTCCTTTTGCCTCCTCATTTCATTTCATGTTTTGAGCACAGTTTGTCAGTTCATACAGACTGTGATTGAAAAAGGGGCTTCTAATCTTCCTTAAATCGTTTTGCTCTGAGTTTATAATGGATGGGTTGGAGAAAGAATGTGATAAAAACAGTTATTTTTTATGTAATATACTGATGAGGGGTTGAAAGGGTTGCTCTCTCTCACTTTATTTTTAATTGTTTTTCAGTCCTATACAAAACTTGAAATACTTAACGCTACAAGACAAATATTTAGATTGACTGTGGGTTTTTTAATTGATTCAAGGATTGGTTTTATCCTATGTACCAGATTAAGGCTTGAGTAGGAATAAAACTTGTTCTTTTGCAATAGCACAGACAAGGATGAGGTGAAACAGGCAGCTAAGTCTCCATTTAGACCCTTAGGTATTCCTAAAATATTGGCGGGGAAGTCAGTGTTGAATTGCACATGACAACTTGAATTTTGACAGTGCCCATTAGTTAAGTCTGTCTGGTCCATGTTTTCATGAGTGCACACTTTCTGCCCCCAGAATCTCACTGAGCATTTAAACAGTGTTCCTCTGAGACACAGAAAGGATACACCTGGCTGTGGCAGAGAATGTGGGCATCCAGCTGAGAGCTCAGAGGTGCCACTGGACCCTACCCATCAGTTCCTGGAGCACTACTTGGGTCTTCCCAAGGGATATTTGAAATCTTTGAGACTGTGGCTCTGCACCTGATAAAAAAGCATCTGTGGACGGAACGGACCTGGGAAGAAGTCGTCCTTCTTTTCCAGGGCCAAGGCAGAAAAAGTCATTGTCTCCCAGGAGTTCCCTTTACAAGTCTGTGATCTATGATTAAGGATATTGAAATTATATATTGTGGTTTTGTCCTCTGCTATCACTCACTGTTTATAAATAAGAGCAAGAACAGATATTTCTTAAACATTACCATGTTCTAGATATAATATCCTTTAATTGCTCAACAAACTTTTATGGTAAGTACTACTTAGTACTTCCATTTTACAGATGAGAAAATTGAGGCTTTGACAGGTTGAATGATTTGTCAAAACATGCAGAGCTCCTATGTGGTGTGGCTGAGCTTTTTGCTAACCTTGGAGCCTAGACTCTTCATTATACTATGCTTTTTCAGAGCTGGGAAATAGTAGTATAAATACATTTGGCTTTAAATCATGGTAGTAATCTTATTGCTTGAGGCATTTAAATCTAAATTGACTCCCCCAAGGACTTCTGCAGATGTTGTCCCAAATTACAGTGATGTTTCAGGCCAACAAGCACTAAACATTTTAATTCAAACAAACAGTAGATTCTAGGAATCAGGGAATCTTTTTTTTTTTTTTTTTTTTTTTTTTTCGGTAGGCGGGCCTCTCACTGTTGTGGCCTCTCCCGTTGCGGAGCACAGGCTCCAGATGCGCAGGCTCAGCGGCCATGGCTCACGGGCCCAGCCGCTCCTCGGCATGTGGGATTTTCCCGGACCAGGGCACGAACCCGTATCCCCTGCATTGGCAGGCGGACTCTCAACCACTGCGCCACCAGGGAAGCCCCAGGGAATCTTTTTTATCTTGCATACCATTTTATTCCTGGTAACTAAGAGTGTCCTGGCCATCCTTAATTACAGAGATACTTGCTGAATTGAAATAAATTGAACTGAATGAAAGTCATAGGCTTTTTGTTGAGGTTTGGGCAGATGCTCTTGGAAACTTTGCAATGAGGTTAAAAGAAAGGAAATTTAAAAAGTAATTACATAAAAGGATAGCATTATGTAGAAACAAAATTCCTGTCTTGTGTGTCAATCATCCTATAACACAGAAGCTGTCAGCTCCTGGGGATAACCCCTCATACACCTTCTGGGACAGAACTGCATTCACATAGAACTTGTGATCAACCCTGATGACAATGAGCGTGTATTAAATGGGTAGAGATGTTCCATTTTCTCAAAGTCAGGGTGAGGTCTAAGGGCAAGTATGCTGGGACTTACATTGGTGTCACTAGGTTGAGAACAGGAGAAAGAAGGGAGAATTTCTGCCTCATTTTTTAAAGATCACATCGGTACATTAAACAATTCTGTAGATCTGCTATTTAATCCATCTTTTGGAATCACAAATGAAAATTGGTAATACATGTGATGGGGGAAACTACACATAGAAATGAAGTAACATTAAATTCTCTATTTTTTGGAAAAAAGATAGTAAAGAAAATTTCCTGGAAAAAAATTAAAAACTCTATGTGATAAAATTAATGTATGTAAAATAGCTCAGCTTTAAATTACTATTTATTTACAAACTTCTTTATGTACCCCTTTAAAGTAATACTTGCTTTATAGTACTTTTATAGAAGTTCTAGTCCAAAGAGGAAGGTCGTAAGTGACAAAAGGTAAAACTAAGAAGTGAATCAAAGTGTTTTGACTCAAACTTTTCTATTTTTAACAGTATACTGCCTCTAACTTAGGGTAAAGGCAATGGAGTAAGACAAAGAGAAAAAAGGGGGGACCAAGGTGAGAGAAGTGGAATTTCCAAACATCTGTATCCTGGGATTCTTTTATCTTTAGCAATTTTGACTAATATCTGGGAATCTGCATTTCTGCATTCGTCGTCTTAAGGCACATTACGGCACGCAAATCTTTGCAATAATTAATGGCAAAGAGATTTATAGGGTGTACTTTCTGTTATTTTTTTTGTGTTCTCCAGCGATTCTTAAAATGCCATTTAACACAGAGGCTGTTTTAAGTGTATTTGTAAGAATGCAGGCGTGTGGAAAAGAGAGGTCATTCACAGATTTACATAAAGTGCTTCTGCATAGGAAGTCCTCTCTTATGAAGGTTAATAAGCGGGGTTTAGTGGAGTTGATGAGTGGGAAGAATGGCCCTTTACCGGGTTCTCCACAATGCATATCGAGCTCACCTCCCTTTACTCCAGTTACAAGTAGTGCTCGTCCCTGAAAATAAAAATCTGTACACACACTTCTGGTGATGTATTTGCCCCTTTGAAATATTTTTCATGTGGTTGAAGTAGTGGTGAGTAAAAACTACCTAGGCAATAAAACCTTCTATTTAATTTCCTGTACTAATTTCTCTCTAGAGAGAGAGACAGAGAGATAGACAGTGGAGAGATAGGCAGAGACAGGGTGATATATGAGTAATAGCTTAACTGTAAAGAACCTAGTGTGTAATGGACGGGATAAATAACAATATGTTCTAGCTTTAATTTCACGCTACCATGAACATATGTGAACTATGTCTTATTTATATATTTTACTTTATTCTTCATGTGCTTGTTTTTTAATTCTTGTATTAATTCCTACTATAAATGATCTCAAACTCCAGGATATTTTTATGCAGTTTTGAAGGAACTGTTTTCACCCCACCTCTATTACATTAGATAAAAGGTAGCTTTATATTTTGAGAGAGAGCTAATATGGTATATTGGGAGTACAACTAGCCAAGAGTTTAGGATTTGCTTCACCCGTATATAGAATCCTAAACACACGAACTTTCTGAGTCCTGATTTTCACAAAAAACTGCTCTGAACATCCAGACAGGGACCCATAAGTTTTCTCAATGTTTCATAAAATTCCTCCTTACAATTGGTGAGTCAGTATTTAGTTCCAGTTGAACTTTTAAAATATCTTATAGCTGTATACCTTGAATAATTTCTTTTTCAGATTTCTTTAATACTTTTCTCTAAGTATAAAAGAAATGCAGTGACATTTGCTCTACTGTATATGTCCTAAGACTTCATTAAATACAAACTTTGAAACAGAATCTTAACTCATAGGCATTTTCTGGTCATATTTCACTCATCTACTCACTCCAGGAAAAGTTGATCCTGAAGAGATGAATCGCTGGTTTTCTAAAGTATTTAGAGAAAGCAGCATGGATATTTGTGTGTATGTGTGTACATATGTATGTATATATGTATCTATGTATGTGTGTATTATTTAAGTGGCTGTTTGTTGCTATGTTATTAGTGTCCCTCTACAAACACAGTTATTTTGTAGTGCTAATTTCATAGCCTTATGTTGCAGCAGATCCCTTGGCATGATTAGAACAACAGATTTCCATTTTCTGAACAGCAGCTCGTGAACTTGAGAGCCATCAGTAGGTCGCTTCTCAATTTCCTTCTCATTTGACTAAAGAAACAGGTCTATTCCCTGCTTTATTGCATAGACTGGCACATTGGGTTACTTTTTCATGACTTTGGACACTCTGATTCTTACTTATGACTCCCAGTGGTTATCTTTATTTTCCATCTGTATGGTTTTACAAATGTGTCATAATTTTAAAATAAATCTCATATTTCTGTATATAGTGTAAAAGGACGATTTGTATGTAGACCTCTTCTTCCTGTGAGTTTTCTGAGAATCATATCTCTCATCTTTTAGTTGGAACCAATCTTCATGAAGTTCTTAGGAGTTTCAAATGATAAGCTTTGTGTGTGTGTGTATGTGAGTGTGTGTGTTTGAAAGAACTCTGTGAATTAAAGCCCTATACACACATAATGAATTTTCCTTAGTAATCTACAAAACAGTATTTTTAGCTCTTTGTATATATTCCTGTGTACATTTATAGTTTGGGATGAAAATATGGTGCCCTTGCAAAACTATAATGTATAATAATTATTGTTAAACTTCCAAACTGTGACGCAGAAGAAAAATCTGTAATAATTTGGGTGAGCTTTTTTTAAAAACTTTTCTTTGGTATCTTGGAAAAGCGTAACATATGATTACTAAGATATTTTTCAGAGAATTTGGCAATGTTTAATAAAGCAGAAAATGTATTTATAGGATAAAATGCTTAATGTTTAATTCATCACAAATACAAAAGAAACTGAAGGTTCTCTTAATTCAAATCAGTTATGACAATTTTATTATGAATAATATTTCCAAAAGGTGGCATGCTTGAGATATATTTTGTACCAAACAGACTTACAGTAGGCAAAGAATAGAAGCATATTATCAAAAGACTATTATCAAAGTTATCTATTTTTCTTTCAAATTTTTGTATAAGTTTTATGTAGGTTATAAAAGTTACCAGTTTTTTCTCTTGATTATTAAAGCTAAACATTTCAAGACAATCCATCAATCAGTACTTTTAACTGATTAATTGAAATTTTATATCAGCAGTGTTTAAATTTTCCAGTGGGCTCTCCAATTAATATAGATATTCCATTGCCAATAAAATCTCTACTTAACGATGCCATAAAAATGAATTAATGTTGGAAATATATGTCATTAAATAAGAGTTTAATGTGATATAAATAGAGAGTTAGCAAGAGTTAGCAGGTGGCAATACATAATAATAAAATATTTTCCTTTTGGACTACGCAGAATCACTTGTGTAATTCACAATGGTAGAAGCTGTATTAGGTCTATGGTTCACAGCATGTGTTGTTATTGCCTATCAATAAGTCATCCAACCCTTCTCTTCCTGTAGCATCATAGTTATTTTTTGTGTTTGTGTGCTTATGTGCGTAATGTCACAATTAGAAACAGTATGTCCTTAATGTTTGAGAACATTAACATATTTCTTCCTCTTTTTGGTCAATCCATTTCTAAGCTTTCTATGGACTATACTCCAAAAGTTAATTTATTGGAAATTTAAATTAATTTTTTCCATAGAATCAGCAGTATTAAAGTTGGATGAGGTTTCATGCTGATTTCATGAACTTCCTTAAATCCTAATGCAAATAAAATACTGTGCAGTGGAAATTTAAAAAAAATGTAGACTTATACATTGTTGTAAACTAGTCAGTAATCACTAGTTATTCACCAGAAGATGTACTAGGAAACTAGTGAAGTGATATTTAAACTTATTTTTCAAATTATTGTGCATGCTGGTAGCTGATCCAACCTGCTTGAATCGTTGCCTCTGATTGCCTCAAATAACATTAGAATTGAGGTGGATTTGGGGAGGCCCAGAGGAGCAATTCTCTCTGTAGAAGAAAAGAGAGAAGGTTTGGGGAAGATCAGGATTTAATGGTTGGGCACCCAAGGGTTCTGAAGGAACAAGCCATGTGGTCAAAACTCAAGCCTGGAACAAGAACTGTGAAGTCTTGGGGGATGAAAGAAAAACTCGGAGACCAAATGTGTGTAATCTGAGTGAGAAAGCATGAAACGGGCTTCCCATATGACATGTAGTGAGAAGGAATCAGGCACCCTGGGGCTTTTTCCTGGACCTGGAGCTGGAGACATGCTGGTGACCACTGGCTGTCCAGCAGCTGCTCTGTGAACTCAATCCAAGAGAAAGGACTTCCTAGAATTCTTATTACCAGCTTTAGTTCCCTTTCTATGTATCTTCTGCAACATACCCTATAGCCAAACATCAAATCCATAAACCAGTGTGGTTAATTCTAGTAGCTCTAATATGAATTATTCAGACATTAAACATTTGACATATACATGATACTAGTCCTTGGAGCTCAGTGTTAATAGTGGATACTTGTTATAGTGGATATGGTAGGGGCCTAGAAACATGGATTCAAATCAAACTGGGGGGCAGGTCATGAAAGACTTCAGATGGTAACAGTGCTTTAGCTGAAATTCGAAGGAAATAGTCTTGTTAATGACATTGCAGCTGTTGTGTGCTGAGGTGTTAGCCCCTCTGCCTGACTCAGTTGAGAAATATTGTATAGGACTAATTCATAGCAGAAAGGATAAAGTGAAGGCTGCAGATTCCAGAGGTATTTAAAACTTTGGGTATGTGTGGATAAGAAGAGAAAGGAGTTTAGGATGTGGCCTAGATATCCCACTAGTACAAGCATATCTTTGTTTTTCTCTTTTACAGATTTGTGAAATAGAGTAGGAGGGGGGTGTTCTGGGGGAAGCTACTGGACTTCTGTTTGGACACAGAGAATTTGAGGTGGCCGTGGATTATGTATCAAAAGAAATTCAGTATGAAGTTGGAAATGCATGCTCAAAATTTGTATCTAGATGCAGGTATAGATTTGGAACTCTCTCCTTCAAGTCAGTATTGATCATGGACACTCCCATTGTTTTTCTTCTATAATGGCTAAAGCTGACCTTCCCCACCCGACCCACATATGCCTCATCATTAGCTTTCCTTATCACAGCCTGTGTCAGACCTGTTTATTTCCAGTTGTTCAATCCAAGAACTTGAGTTTTCCTTGACTCCTAACCACACTTAGTTGGTAAGGCCGTCCTGTTGACACGACCCAAAATATACCCAGAGTCCAGACAGTTCTCATGGCCTCCACTTCCTCACCCCTCCCCAATCATTATTTCACATCTGGGTTATTACAGTAGCTCTCCTGGGTTCATCAGCGTCTAGCTCTTTTCTACTTTGAACTGGTCTCAGTATAGCAGCCCGAGTTATCATTTAAGTCAAAGTCAAATTACAGATACCCACAAGGGAGTACCTTCACCCCTTTCCACTGTCTGCTCAAATGTCACCTTCTCAAGGGGACCTGCAATATTTGAAAATACAATCCATCCAAGTCGTTTTCTTTTCCTCTACATTTTCTTTTCCATATAACTTATCACCTTCTGTCATATATAATTTATTTATATGTAACTTTAAAAATAACTGTCTCTTCCATTAAAATGTAAGCCACGTAAGGCTAGAGATATTGATACTTATCCCTTTTTTCCTCTGATATATATCAAGCACCTAGAATAGTACCTGACACATAGTAAGTGCTTGATAATTATTTGTTTTATTACAAAATAAAGATGGAATGGTGCTAATACTTTTTTAAGTAGTGTGTTTTTTCCCTGGTGGAGTCAGATATTAATGTAATCAAAAGAAAAGAATAATTTTAGAAAAACTAACTTTGGAAAATATAAAGAAGAAAATATACGTTTAGATAAAATATGAATTGAATGTTTTCAGGGCGATGTAAACAAAACTAACTGATAGGAAACACAGTTTGTGAAGACATTAAGGGTTATTCATTGTGTGGGTATTCACTTCTTAACAGGGGAACAGTTTTTTCTCTTTTTTTTTTTTGCCATTATACTCTGCTATATTGAGTAGTTTTCCATTAAAAAGCTTCTTGATTGATTGTCAGTGGACAAGCTCAAATCCCTCTTATCTTTAAATAGCCTTCTAGGCAAACAATAACTAAGGAGAGAAAAAAAACTATATGGGACAAAACAATATTTTGTAGTAGTTGGGTAATTACTGCCTTTGGTAGTTTCAGTAAATTCAGTTTTCTTTTTTGCTTGAAAAAAGAATTCCTTGATATTAGTTCTTTAGAAGTGCTGTATAGAGTAGTATGGTCAGAAGAGGAAAATACCAAAGTGAATCACATATAACAAGTATACAGACAAATAGGTAAGAAAACAGTGAAATATTTTAAACAGCTAAACAATACCCCTTTATAAGTTAAAAAAACTGACTTTAATTATGATATTTACAGGTTCAATATTTATTTTCATTAACTCAAAAGCTATGAGCAAGTGTTTTATAATTCTAACTCATTTGGTATTAAAAATATATAAATTTCCCTGTTTCCTTTTCTCATCCTGAATAATCATCAGTTTGGGAATCTGAACTGGCCAAAATTTCTATTAACATCTAAGGAAAATGCTGCTTTTCTTCAATGCTTTAGAAATAATGCTATAAAACATATAATTGATAAAGTTAATAATAAACTGTTATAAAAATATTTAATTAAATGTTTTACATATTTTTAAAAGTAGATAGTGTTGATAGCTTGTCAGTAGTCCTGCAGAGGTAACAAAGCTGAAAACAATTTAAATTATATTCAACCTTGAGTACAGATTTTCTTTTATATCATTTGTTCATTAATTAGGCTAAGAAGGACAAACTTGTTTTGTCCTTTCATTTTATTCTGCAAATTTTGAAAAGATACTCTGTTTCTATATTGTATTGGCTTATGCTTTAAAATATATTTACCTTGAAAATTTCTTATTTTTTTAACTGCTTATGTTATTTTTTTTCTCATTTTCACCCACCATCCTTGAATTTCTTACAATTTGATTCTGAAAATACTTCTGTTCGAACAAATGGCTCTAAACTGGGTGCAATTTTCCTCCCAAGGAACATTTAGCCATATTTGGAGACACCTTTGGTTGTCACAGTTGGGGGTGAGGGGTGCTAATGGCATCCAGTGTGTAAAGGCTGGATGCTGCTAAATTTTCTGTAATGCACAGGACAGCACAGAATTTTCTTTCCCAGCGTGTCAGTGGTGCCAAGGTTGAGAAGCACTTATTGACACTTACTCTGCACAGTCTTCCTACCAGTCTAGATTCTTCTACCTCTTTTGATTTTATTTAATTCATTCACTTTTTTTTTTCTTTGCGGTACGCGGGCCTCTCACTGTTGTGGCCTCTCCCGTTGCGGAGCACAGGCTCCGTACGCACAGGCTCAGCGGCCATGGCTCACGGGCCCAGCCGCTCTGCGGCATGCAGGATCCTCCCAGACTGGGGCACGAACCCGTGTCCCCTGCATCGGCAGGCGGACTCTAAACCACTGCGCCACCAGGGAAGCCCCCCTATTTGCTTTTTTAAATACACACATATGCCCATTTGTATTTTGGCTATCTGTTTATGGCATGGTAAATATACGTGTGTAGTTTAGGACATAAGGTTGAATTCAAATCTGTGACTCCATATAGCAGTTCTCATACCTCCTTGACAAATTTAATGCCCCTGTTAAACTTTCTATCACCTCTGAAATTTTATGGTTGTTTTTGAGAATAGTATCTTACAATGTTTCTCTCCTTTACTAGGTAATAAGTTCCATGAGAACTGGGACTCTGTGACTTTGCTCAGTACTGTAAAGTGTATCATATACAATTCTTAAAAGAATGCCTGACATATCAATATATTCAATATATGTTACTTGAAAACAGATGATAAGATCCCTGACTTCTAGGAATAAATAATCAATATATGGATTAAAAATGTCCAAGAAGTAATTAGTTATGAATGCATTGCTCTGTATGATTGAGGCCCCACCCAGGAATACTTACAATAAGAAATTTAAGATACTTAATGAGCTCCACCCACTTCTTTGAGCTTAGTGTCTTGGTTCTTATCCCCCAAATTCATTTATAACTACAAGGAAATCAGCCAGTAAAGGGAATAATCCGTATATTACATATTCCCTAGACAAGGAAAAATTAAAATCCATACACTATTTCATAAGTTCCCCAGCACTTCCATTAAGGCTTTGCTAAAATTTTGCAGTAGGGTTATAAATCTAGGATGTCATGGGAGTGTAGGTTTCACAGATGTGGTGTCACTCACTCATCCATTCCTTATTCATTTAAGAATAAATTTATTATTGTATTTTAGGCACCAAGCTATGGGCTAAAACCAGTTGTTTGAGGATGGGAAGTATCCAGCTTGTTAAGGAAGAAATGTACAGATCATTTTGATCAGTAGTAGTCATGGTAACGAATGCAGGAATCACCTTAGTGAGTATGGAATGCATATTAACGTGAATCAGTAAGAGGGCTGATCTTGCAAAGTGCTCAGAACTAAAGTTGAAAATGTAGAGTTGAAGTAGACAATTGAAGGATCGGGAGACCCGGCAAAAAGGTTTGGAAGCAGGATGTGAGAAGTCAGTCTTTGAGGAGCTGAGGATAAAAGCTCTGTTTTCAGGTTTCTGTAGCTGTCTAATCAATTGTTTAACAGGGATGTATACACACACACACACACATATGAGGAAGTGTGAGGTGGGCTGTTCAACTGAGGATGACAGTGACTTTTAATTATCCATCTTAATATGATAAGCAGAGATATATGAGCTTGATCGAGCATATTATGATCTCTAATTTTCAGTTACGATAAGGTGGTTGCCAATGCGTTTGAGATTCTGCAAAAAAAAAAATCTCAAGGATTATGAATGGCTAAAAATATTAAGAAAACTTTAGAGACCAATGTTTGTCCAGTGAAGTTATTGGACAAGTTAACGTTACTGGGTTTATAAGAATAGGTATAGGTATTATTATTCTTTATTTGATTTTTCTTTTCCAAATGCATGACCTTCATGCATGCAGTTCTAAGACAGATCTTCTCTCTATGTTATTACATTTGGTTTTCCTGTTTCTCTCTCTGCCTCTTTCTCTGTCTCTGTCTCTCTCTCTTCACTCCTTCTCCCCTCCCTCCTTCTCCATTTTTCTCTCTCTCTCTTTTCCTTTTCTGTTGTTGCATCACTGGCAGTAACCCTATTGTAGGATTATAGATGCTAAATATTTAGCAGTATTAGCTTATGTCCCTAGTGGGAGCAATGGAAAGGGTACAGAAAAGCTGAAGGGGACTCTCAGTTCTAATGTAATCTCTCACTTTCCACATCTACAGTTATTGCTACCCTAGGGGAAATTTTTAGATACTGTATATGCAAATATATTCCTTAGGAAAACGTATTTAAACTTCTTGTTCAATTTTCAGAATAAAACTTCTTCCTTCACATTTCAGAATAAAACAGCACACTAGTTAAGAAGTATTTATATCCTAGAATTATATAATGAGTGGTCCTCATAATCTCTGATAAATATGACATATTGGGGGTCAATAATGATAAGTCCAGTTTCACACCTGTAAGTATTGAAGTCTGCCTTCTGTTTTATTGGTAATCGAAATAAAAACATAATAAATCAGTCTCTTCTTTGTATATGGATCATATTGCCTATGAGCGCCTTTAGAAAAATAACAAGGTAATTCAGTTTAGGGCTTGGAGGTATAAAGAAGGAGGAGGAAAGAGAGAACAATAATTTGGTCTCAGAAGATAGAAGTACTCTGGGAACCGGTTTTGTCTATCAATTTTGATTGGAATACAAATTGCCAGAGAATTTAGACATCATTTGGAAAGCCAGGCAAAAGGAACTTAAGCTGAACATAAACAGCTTGAAAACCAGAGTTGCCAATTCCCTGGGAACCAGTAGAAATTCTCCACAAAAACTGCACTCTGTATCTGTGACACATTTCATCATTCAGACATTTGAGACACCTGCCAGAGTGCCAAACTCTTTTAACTGCTGGAAATTCAGATAAAAGGGATACAAATAAGCTACTGGCCCTCATGAAGCCACTTATGATGTGATTGCTTTATTTTTGGATCCTATGTAAGCAAATTTGCCATTGTCCTAAATTAAGTTAGTTGGATTTAAAAAATCTAGATAGAGTTATATGGATATCTGGATACCTTGATACAAGTAAAGATACCAATTAGGGGAAGGTATTGTGCCTCAAGCTATAACCACAGGTGGCCTCAAGCCTTCAGAGAGGGTCAGGGAAGGCAAGGGACCGGCAGGCAGGAGGCCCGGAGCTGGCATTTGGGAGAGAGCCGTGTTTAGTTTGGTTTGCTTCAGTGAGAGCCTTAGCCAAATAGTCTGCTCTGTTCTTGCTGTGAATTCAGCTGCCTTTCACTCCTGCCTCTTCGACATTCACCACTCTTTGCTTCCACTCTGCAATCCTTTCATGCTGCTTATTCAGGGGTTGTAAATTTTGAATGACTCTCATGTCTATAGCGTTTCCTGAATTGTAGATCTGGACGGTATTGAAGAGCAGCCGGGCCTCCCCAAGAGCCTGTTTCGGTTGACTAAGTTCTTTTGCTGTATTGATTTAGTATAAGAAATTCTTGAATAACGTTCAATTTCTTCATGGTTTTTAAAGGTCTGAGCATGCACAAGGGCTTTGTATTCCAGGCAAGAGACACAATGTGAAAAAAAAATAAAAACAAAACTATTGTCAGATTGTTTATACACGCAAATCTCTACAGATTGGAATTTCTTGCTATTGGCTCCAGTAATGCCGTGTCATTTTCTTCTTGGCCTGTTCACCTCATTTGCTCTTATAACCGAAAAATACCGGTGAAAAGCTAAACTGAACCAGAGAAGCTGTTATGTTATTAATTCTAAAAATGCTTCAAATCCTTCGTATTCCTTTTTGAGTTCTATTGGTACTGGATTTCTCTTCTATGTGTCAATACCAAGACATGAAAAGAAGCTGATGAATTGAAAGCTTGACTCCCTGTACCTCCCTACGAAAATAATTCTTGAACTGTTCTTTTTGTAACAATATGTAAGAAATACTTTGGAGTTTCACTGTTCTGTTATTCAAAATATTGGGTGCATTCTCATGCAGTTTCTTTCTCATTTATTTTATTTCCTTCTCCCTCTCTACACAGAGGATTCTAATTATTGTGACCATTTCATCAATTTTAGAAGCCTAGACTTTTAGAACTAAGAGAATCATAGTGTAGAAGTTTAGAGATCATCAGGTTTAATGCTTCCACTTTACCTGTGAGAATGGTCTTCCTTTCACTGAATATAATCTAGTAACCCTGAATGCCTCATGTTGCCTGTGCTTTATCTTATTTCTTAAGCAACTTGGAACATATTCCTCACTTGCCTGCATTTCTTTCATGTAAATATTGATTATTTAAATCTATAATTTCATCACAGCTACTCTGTGAGACATCAGATTTATGAAACATGCCCCCCCAAAGTAATTTATGTTGTAGTTTGCTATTTTCTTATTAGGTATTACTCCATAAAATACAAAGAAATTAACATTGGGCATATTAAAAATTAAAGACGCCTTTCTACCTATGCAAGGAGTGACTTACATATACTCATTTTGACGTCTAGTAGATAATTCTATGTGATTAAGATTTTTTTATTGTTTCCATTTTGGTAAAACTAGTTCTTGTAACCTCCAGATATCAGATCTTTTTTTTTTTTTTTTTTTTTTTTTTGCGGTATGCGGGCCTCTCACTGTTGTGGCCTCCCCCGTTGCAGAGCACAGGCTCCGGACGCGCAGGCCCAGCGGCCATGGCTCACGGGCCCAGCCGCTCCGCGGCATATGGGATCCTCCCAGACCGGGGCACGAACCCGTATCCCCTGCATCGGCAGGCGGACTCTCAACCACTGCGCCACCAGGGAGGCCCCAGATATCAGATCTTAATGTTGAAATATACGCAGCTACTGAGTTATTCCTCAAATAGTAAATATTTTATTAAAAATTGCATGGTTCATCTACAGGTAGAGTGCAGAGAAACAAATAAGTAGAGTTATTCTTTCAGTTCAGTTCATATAATCTGACCCTTGGTTTTGTTTATAACCCTAAAAACTAAGGTTAGGACAAAGGCTTGAGATAACTTGATCAGGATCCTAATCTGGGTAAACCTAAATTTGGGACTCAAGCCACACAGCAAGCAGTTGGTCTGTTACATGGTATGATTTGAGTGTGTCCTTGGCCCCCAAACATAGGCTCTAAGTTAACAAATAAATGTACCGGTTTTAAAAAAACTGAAGATTTTATAAAATGCCCATTTTCCTGGCTGAGAGAAAGCAGGTGGTATGTTTAGTTGAATGTAAACTAAACTTACATCAGCCTTCTCATTCTGATTATCTAGCTGAAAAAGGCTACACTGGGGAAACAGAAGTTTTGAGAGAGACACAGAGTTGGGAGTTAAAAAGGAGTGATGCTGGGCTTCCCCGGTGGCGCAGTTGTTGAGAGTCCGCCTGCCGATGCAGGGGACACAGGTTCGTGCCCCGGTCCGGGAAGATCCCACATGCCGTGGAGCGGCTGGGCCCGTGAGCCATGGCCGTTGAGCCTGCGCGTCCGGAGCCTGTGCTCTGCAACGGGAGGGGCCACAACAGTGAGAGGCCCGCGTACCGCAAAAAAAAAAAAAAAAAAAAAAAAAAAAGGAGGGATGGTGATTTTGGATGGGGGTTTAATAAGAGCTGTTAGAAGGAAGCTTTAGGCATGGGGTCAGGGCTCTTCTAAGCAGGGCATCACAGTGAAAGGGTCTGAATTACCAGTGAGTAGCTTGGGGCATGGAGGCTAAGTAAAGTAGAACTCTAAGAAATGATGCCGGTGGTGGGGAGGGGTATGTGTAGTGACCCAGGACTAACTGATTTTCCTCCTGCTCTGTGACCAAATGTGAAGTCACTTCTCCTTTGAACATGGATTTTAGAGAACTCACCTGGAGGAATCTCTTCTGCCATCGATATTTGCCATCATACTCTGGAAAGTTCTAAATGTCTGACAAACGGGGGTGTTACTATATTGTATTCATTGTAAGGAAGAGCTTCCCCATAGGCTGTTGACAGAGTGAGATTCTGGTTCCCTGGGGGCTGGAGTGTAGATTGACTGGCAGACGTGTGAGTCCTTTTCCCTTCTGCTATCCTGTGCTTTTGTGAGGAAACCTTTTTTTCCTATCAGCTCCATTCTTGTCTCCCTCTGAGACTGGCTTTATTGTATAATGGACCACAGAACAGGGACTTTTTGAGGAAGGCTTTTATCGTTGATACAGAAGGTATAGACAGCACATCCCTGGGAGATTTTAGCCATTCACAGCCCCACCTACATGTGAATAGAGTAAGAAAAAGAGTTCTGGGGCCTTTAAGAAGTTTTATCACAATATTACAGATACATTGAGTTGGTATTGTTACAGTTTTTTCAAATAAATGTTGAATGATAAAAATTCCCGTTGCAAAGGATCCAACATTATTAAGACTCCCTTGTCAGTAAAGATGATGGATTCCGCCCAGTGCAGCTTCTCTTCACAGAAGGAATATGCTAGAATCTAGATAGATTGTAAATATCACATTCTAATTTGTTACTTTGCCACATTTTTTATATATTTATTTACTTTGCTTGCTTTATTTTTCTCTGCATACTAGCTGTAGATGAACCATTCAATTCCTATGTCAATAGTGTATACTAACTATATGAGTTTATTTTTTCTCTTTTACTAAGGGAGTAGATTGACCATATTCCCACCATTATTTTTATTGTCTTAGACCCTACTCTCCTCTTATTTTTTAAAACCAAAAGGTTCCATAGATGCCTACTTTCATCCTATAACGTCCTCAATAGTAGGCCGCATAATACTTTTAAACCTACAGGCTTAACAACCTGTGTAAGCCTGTTTATAATTTGCAACATCAGAGAAATGTGACCTAAAGAGTGAGAAAAAATTTTCAGCATTAAGTTCACTAAAAGCAGGAATGATCAAAGGTAATTGATACACCTACCTGAGCACAGCTTCCTGTGATTTTTAGGCCTATGCACCTTTCCTGAAAAAAACCTGAACATAGCATATACTTAGAGAATCATGAAATATCAGGTACTTGATACATGCATAAATGAGGTAAGGGAAGCCCAGGAATTAAGTGAATTGTCCTGGTCAAATAACCTATGTTCATACAGAATTGAATAGGCTGATGTGATATTTCCAAAATGAAGAAGAAATGCCTTAAATCTTTCTAAAATTACTATAGAATATAGATGAGTGACTAAGGTGAAAGAAAATGTATCAAGGAGACAATCTCTTTTATTTGTTTTACATGCTTTAAAGACAAAAGAAAAAGAACATGCTTTTTACAGAAATAGCACCGTGAATAAGTTGTCTGAGCCCCTTTAAAACAATAGGAAATGAGTTTTAGTAACAAAGCAACGGCCCTCCGTGTGTGTGTGTGTGTGTGTGTGTATGTGTGTGTTACACTTCCTCCCTCTGAAGCCATTCACAGTTGAAGAGGCTTCTACTCACACTTGTAACAGTGATTGCCAAAGCACTAAGCTCTGCTTGTTGTTGGGTATTTTAGCACCAAGAATAAGTGACAGGAAAAACAGCCTCTGGGAAAGTGTAGACTTTGTGTAGCTTTTTCCCTTTAGTAATTACAGCAGTGCTAAGTCACAGCCTCTTTGACTAGATACCTAGGTTTTAAGTAACGTGGCAATTACAGACGATGCCTTCAGCCACTAGGAAGTCCTCCTGAATATTTATAGACGTTCCCTCCCTTTCTTTCTGTTTCATTGCTTTTTTCTTTTCTCTCCTTTTCCTTCTTCCTTTCTTCCTCCTTTCCTTTTTTTCGTTCCTTTCTCCCTCTCTCCTTTCCATCCTTCTCTTCCTTTCCTTCTTCTGATTTTTAGAGTTGTTCAACTTTAAGGTGAACTGTATGGACACTTATGTCCATTCTCCATCAAAATAGATTTGCTTTATAGATATGTTTCACTTAAAACTTAACGGAAGTTTAAAAATTATTTTCTCAATGTGAATGCATGATTATTTTGTCTGTAGTATCTTTTATTTATTTATTTTTTGGCCTAGCAAACTAAAATGTATGTTTTCAACATAGAGTCATTGACATCCTCTCTAGTCTTTCTCCATGAACTAACTGCCTTCTCTGTGCACTGTGTTAGGAAGTAATGTTAGTCATAGCTTCCATGTATCCATCAAACCAACTACGAAATCACTTATGTTGGATTTGTCATACGTAATATTCACCATAGTCCTTTGAAGTGTGTATCACTGTTCTCACTTTATGTATGAAAGTAAAAAAATGAAGAAATAGATTTCAGAGACGTTATATGATATCAGCAAGTTTAATAACCAGTAAGTAGAATTGCTGTGATTCAAATCCAGTTCTTTTGAAGCTCAAACCCAGGTCTATGTGATGTGCCCTTTGAAGCTGATTGATCTCTGACCATAAGAGCAGGAGGAAGAGTGAGGTGTGTTCCGACTCTCTAAGCCCTAATTGGCTACACTTTTCCCAAGGGTTAATCTGTGAGTTTCTAAGAACCATTTTGCACTCATAGAGTGAATAGACACTGATCCATGGCTTCAGCTTTAAATTTGAATGCATATGCTTCTCAACAATTCACTATCATTAATGAGCTATTTTAAGCACCTTTCAGAAACAATGAGATGGAGAGAGCAACATTTGCCAAGAAGCCACAGTGTCTGTGATTCATTTTCTTTATTTTAACATTGACACTAAAATAAATAGCATAAAGGAACTTAAAACACTTGGATTTTTCAGCTCTGCCACTAAACATCTCTGACATTTGAGGCTAATTAATATTTTTATATTTATTGGCTTCAACTTCCTTATCAGCAATGTGAAAAAGTCACCCCAGGTGGTATTTAAGGTAAAGTGCAAGGCTAATTTTTTATCATTATTTTTAATAACAGTAACACAAAGTTTAACATGTCCTACATCTGCAGGTCTCAACTCCGTGAAGTTTTCCAGGTCTTTTCATACCCTGCCACAAGAGAATACATTTCTTCTCGTGCCTTCCAAGACCTTTTAGCCCCAAATAAAGGACCAGGATAGGGGTTTGGAATAACTAAAGGTTTTGCTTTTTCACTGCTCAGATGAATATTCAAAATGAATATTACATTAAATTTTGCTGTAGTTTTATGCTTACATGGAAAAATAAACCTGACCTTGTTTCTGAAGGCCTGCCACTCAAGGCTTTAACCATGAACGGATGTTACATTTTATGATAAAAGCATTTCCTAAGTTCTATCCACACAAGCAAATACTCAAGACGTTGAGGCCCTAAAGGGAGATCACTGCTCACCCAGGCTCTTACACAAGTGGACTTCCTGGCACCGGCAATAGTGTTTCTTCATCAGGAGCTGACTTAATATCCTGTAATAGGTTGATGTAATAGGTTGATGTGTTCCAGTCACATCCAGTTCTGTAGGTAAGGTTAGAACTTATGTTCCATCCTTTTTATTGTTTCCGGAATGAATTTTAATGTCCATGGGATGTTGAAAGTTACTGTAACCATCAGAATGGCTGCCATAGATAAAAGCCAGTGCTCAGAAAGATGATACAGAATAAAAGAATAATTTTTAAAAAACAGAAATAGCAAAAAGAAATTTAGGTCTAAAATATTGAGTACCTTTTCCCCTGGGAGTAAACTGATGAGTAGGTACAAATGGGGAAAACTGTGCGTCTGTGTGAAACAAGATTCCAAAGACCAGCAACATGTTGGTTGTTCAAAATGTTGGATGTTCCACAACGTCCCCGCAGGAATCCCTCCTAAAGATGCATATGGATTTAGAAGGCTCGACAATTTTTAGGAGACCTGTACATATATGTAATTTTTGCAGATTTCTCATCTTAGGAATATGGCAAGTCTACCTTATTGGGAAGCAGGAGAAATATCTGCCTCCTTTCTGGTGCATCACATGCCTCCAAGAACACACACAATATCTTCTTCTAAAACAGCAAAAGGTGTTCTCTTGAGTTGACTTTTGTCATAGCTTTTGCAGACACAGGCCCCTACATCCATCTTTTTAATGTATTTCCATTGTACCGTATTGGTTCACCACATAGCGTTCCAACAGGCTCTTTTTATTTTTTTTGCGGTACGCGGGCCTCTCACTGTTGTGGCCTCTCCTGTTGCGGAGCACAGGCTCCGGACGCTCAGGCTCAGTGGCCATGGCTCATGGGCCCAGCCGCTCCGCGGCATGTGCAGTCTTCCCGGACCGGGGCACGAACCCATGTCCCCTGCATTGGCAGGCAGACTCCCAACCACTGCACCACCAGGGAAGCCCCCAACAGGCTCTTTTTCCTTCTGGCACAGCAGATTCATCCTTTTTAAACACTGCTTTTACCCTTTAAATGATTGATTCAGAATTTTCCTTTCCAAATTGAACTTCATTCTGTTTGATTTGCCAAGCACTTGTGTGTGATCCAGCCTCGCACACCTAACTCCCTCTCTCATTGCTCTAGAATCCTAGTTTGTGTCTGTCTTACTCATGTACCTCTCTTGTCAGATCACATTTAACCTCTTCCAAAAAGGTTGTATCTTTACCACAATTCCTATCTAAGTCCTACTCGGTTTCTATGTCCTATTTAAATACCACCTTCTCTTGTTATAGAAATTCTTATTTCTTGCTCCTTTCTCTTAGACATTGCCATTTACTTTTTTCTACACTTGAATACATTAGCTCTTCTTTGATGAAACATGCATATCATGCACACCAGATTCTTTTTAGCCAACATCTACAATCACAGGTATCCTATAAAGGTTCTCTCCTGGGAATTGTAGTTTTGGACCTTCCAGGTTTCGTAGAGCTTTCTCTCAGGATTCAAACTTGATTCTGCTTCACTTTATAAATGGGTGTGTATCGATACAATTCCTCTATTATTATCCCTCACTGAAGAGATGCCAGGTCTTTCAGAACTCTGTTCCCACCCCATGCTGCAAGGAGGAGGCACCAAACAGTGGTGGTGCCCAGGAGGGATTCTGGCATCACAGATCTCACACTTGGCCCAAACAGCTCTGCGATCTATTAGCTGCAATCAGTCCTTCATGGCCCTTAAACTCTCCTCTCAACACACTGATGACAAGATACCTGGAACTTTCTATAAATGACTCTCCAACTTCTTTTTCCTAGTTTTACTCGCCTTTGGTTATGAGTTTGAAACTTGCCCCCATTGTGTACTCTATGGCCTATTGAAAACTGACACCTTGTAGTGAAAGGCCATCCAACCGTTATTAAGAAAACTGCTGAGAAGCAAGAGGCTAGGTCATCCGGTTCTACTGCACGTCTGCCCTGACCACCTTCCGGTCCCAAGAACACTTACCACAGTAAGCCCTACGAGGATGCCTACTGCCCTTTCCCCTGTAGTCATGCTCCAGTAGTGTGTACAAATTCCCAGATTTGTATGGGGAGCAGGTGGGTCACCTCCATGACCTCAAATCTTGAGCTGGAGTGATGACATTTTGTCCAGCCAACTCAGAGCCCTCTTCCCACCTGCGATTCTCTCTGCCTTAGGATGTCTGCAAAATATTCTCCCTGTGCATTACCTCGCCATTACTTCGAGAAATCTCTCAAGGTTCACACAATCTTTTACTTCGACTTGTAATCTAATAGTACTTGACTCTTTTCTTTGGATCCAGGAGTTGATCTCTGCTTATAACTATGGACTTGACTTTGGACTTTTTCTGATTTCTGAAGATCTCCCTTACAGTGGCCACCAGTTTTGTTTTCCCTTTGCTGTAGATGCCCAGCCTCAGCTTCCAGTATCCTATACATAGAAAAGTTACAGCTTTCTCCCCAAGCAACCTCTCAGTATGCGTGTAAGCAAAAATCATGGGCTATAAGTTTGAGGAAACTATACCCTTTCCTTACTTTGCAACTTTCAGATTATCTAATACAGTGAACATATATGTTTTTTATTAATTGATTGATCAAATGATGAAATGCCTTGAGGATAAAGCAGTATTATAAGAATTCAAATAAAACCTAAAAAATGGAGCATACGGGACTTTCCTGGTGGCGCAGTGGTTGAGAGTCCACCTGCCGATGCAGGGGACACGGGTTCATGCCCCGGTCCGGGAAGATCCCACATGCCATGGAGCGGCTAGGCCCGTGAGCCATGGCCACTGAGCCTGAGCGTCCGGAGCCTGTGCTCCGCAACAGGAGAGGCCACAACAGTGAGAGCCCCGCGTACCGCAAAAAAGAAAAAAAAAGGAGCATACGGTTTCTAAACTAATTTAAAAGGCAGATAGTAATATGGGATATTATGGAATACAGTAGAGACTAAATAGACTCCAAACAGCTAAGGACTTTGTAATTTTAAACACTAACACCTACTAGGAATGAAAAGACTGTACCATGCTAATTTGGACAATGACATTACGGATCAACTAATTAATAATAGTTAACAGAAGAAACATGAATGTTAATGTTAATGTTAGTTAATGGTAGTTAATGTTTTAATGCAGTACATTTTAGTTTTTGATTTTGTTCAGTACTCTATTCCCTCGGTCTCAGGCTCAGTTAAATACCATCTAAAAGGATTGGTGCCTTCTTCCTGAAAGCATGAATTACAGTTTCCCAGGTGGATATTAGTACTTCATAAAGGATGATTAGAGTTGTTGAATATTTTACAAAGGAAAAGTGGATGACTTGAATGATAATTTAGTTATCTTGATGAATTCCTCCTTTGTAGTTGAAGAAAGACAGTTTTGAAACGTTAGACTTCAAAGAAAAACAGGAGAGGGATTGAGCAGTGTGTAAATACTTCATAATTGCAATGAGATGGTTCATAGAAGTACCTTAATTTGAGTGAGAGAAGCCTAGAAATACTCCGTTGTCTTTTATGTTGCAAATAATGTCACTAGTTCTTTTTTTTTCCATATTCGGTAATGATTTACTATGTCAGTTCTGCTGAAAGTTAAATAAAAATGTAAGCGTTACTTCACTAACCTACCACATTCCAGAAACTATGCTTGAACGTGGAAGATTTTTGAACTCGGAGCACAGTTTCCTGTAAAATTAATATTGTGAGATCAATGGTGGTCAGTTTCCCAGACCAATCCATAAACATAACACTCCATAATACAGCTTAAATACAACACATTTGAACTGAGATATAAAGTAGGAAATCCTGTTGAGTTTGTAAGAAGGACCCCCAAAATTGAATAGGAGCTATTTTTGTGCTCTGGCTGGGAGAGAAAGTAGGTTTCACTAGAGCAGGAGTCAGCCAACTATGCGGCAGATGAAATCTGGTCATGCCTATTGTTTACGTTTTGCCCATGGATCTGGATCTTTCACCCTACAACAGCAGGGTTCAGTGGCTATGATAGAGACCATATGTCTCTCATAGCCAAAAATATTTCCTGTTTTGCCCTTGACAGAAAAAATAGCTGGTCCCTGAATTAGAGAAGGAACAGGCTCTAGAGGGAACCATTTGTAATTCTAACGATGACTTCTGGGCTGTGAGCTCCAAGGGACAGTGGTTGTGTCTCACGAACTTCTAACTCCAGAGACAAGGCTCATGCCTGGCACATAGTAGGTAGTTAATGAATATCCATAGATGCAGCGTTAGTAAACTTTCAAGGGCTTGACAAATTGATCCCTCTAGCTCTTTCTCATTTGTCCTTTCACTTGTAAAATTATAGATATAACTAAATATTATTTGCAGAGAGTGTAGTTTGTATTATGGCTTCTTTTTGGAAACCACTGAGTTTCTCTCTGTGACCTAATGTAGAGTTGACTTTTGTGAATATTGTGTGGGCACTTGGAATTAAAATAAATAGTCTGTTTCAGGTGTATGTGCGTGGATATATTGTTAGCAGATAAAACTAATCATTTGGTTCAATCCTCTTTTTCCTCGGGTATTATTATTTACAAGGGAGAGGTGTCAAAATTGGTTCTCTCCACATTTTCTTGCACTGCCAACAATGACTGCTTTATAGGTGTATCAGGGCATACAGCGAGCTTTTTGTTTGACTATACTCTCTATCTGTAAAACAGATCCTTTTAACCCCATATGATAAAATGTATACTGACTTCTGCTTTGAATATTATTGATATTACACTCATGCTTCCTTGTTTCCATTCGCCTAGTTCAGTCAGTGGTGCTTATCGATGCCCCAGAAGAGAGCAGGGGCATCTTCTTGTCTCACTGCATCTTCCTGTCCCCTCCAGTCCTCCAAACAATAACAAAACAGACAGAAGGAAATTTTTTCTTGTATTTATTTGTTTCTCTCTTGTACTTAGGTTTCTCTCTGTGCATTTTCCCTCAAGAATTGTGCATCTTAAATTTGATTTGAATTATATATATTAAATTATACATATTAGATGATAACTTTTATCATAGTTATGAAATCTAGATTGTATTTTTAACTGAATCTGTACTTTCTTCCAGTTTCATATCATAATTTATCCATTCATATCCTTATAAAAAACAATCCTACCTCTCTTATATTGTCTTGTTGTTCCTTATTTTTTTCTGTCGTGTGTGATTTATTTGAAGTTGACTTTCTGTTGCTTTCATATTTGAGTGATAACTTGACTGAGTATAGAATCCTTGCTCACACTCTTTTCTCTCCCTCAACTCTATTATCTTCCGGCATCTAATATTGTAGATGACAAATCTGAGATAACTTGATTTTCTTCGTTTTGAGGGTGTCTTCTTTCTCTTACCTGAAAGTTTATAGCATTCTTCATTCCCAAAATTCAGTATCCTTTCCGGAGGATGTTTCCATGTGTTTCACTTTCATTCATTGTATATTACCTACTTTTTAAGACTACATAGTACATTCTGATGACTTACCTGTAGTTTGCAAAACTAATAAATGTCAAAGCTAGGACCTGAACTCAGTCTCTTGTATCCTGTTTCTGTGCTAGCCCTTAATCTCAAACCTTTTGCTGCAGTGTAATCATATCTGTTCATGTAGGAAAGGTCTGAGTGAGACTTAAATTGTGCTTACCTTAGAAATACTTCTAAAAATGCTAGTCATGTCACTAACATTGTTGAGGGAAGCCCATTAAGGGCCTTTTCTTTTCTTTCTTTTTTTTTTTTTTTGCAGTACATGGGCCCTTCACTGTTGTGGCCTCTCCCGTTGCGGAGCACAGGCTCCGGACGCGCAGGCTCAGCGGCCATGGCTCACGGGCCCGGCCGCTCCGCGGCATGTGGGATCTTCCCGGACCGGGGCACGAACCCGCGTCCCCCCGCATCGGCAGGCGGACTCTCAACCACTGCGCCACCAGGGAAGCCCTAAGGGCCTTTTCTTAAGGGAAAAAGCATCTGAGAGAGCATAATCGTCACTCAGAGTGTCATCCCACGCGGCTCTAGTGGGTGTGAGTCGAGCATGAAAGGTTCCCCAGAGAGCTAGCATCCGTGGCTCAGGCAGCTTCTGCTCCAATGTGAGGCGGGTCAAGGTCAGCCGTGTCCCTTGTGGGAGGCAGACGACACCACGGGCAGCTGTGATGCTGTCGGCACCAGGAGCACCAAGTGCGTAAGAGGATGACGGCAGCTGTCACGGAACAGCCGAGAAAACTCTGCTCTACGGCACGCCCGTGGGCCAGTTCTGGGGAGTTCACAAAAACACATGTTATTACAAAATCAGAGCCTGCAATGACTGTTTTATCACTATTTGTGCCCTTGGGACCTCTCTCTCCCCTCGCTTGGTCTGACCTGGCTTATGACAAACTCCCCTCCTTCTCTCTCTCCACCTCCCCCTACTCGTGATCTTGTCTCTGAAAACGTCTCAAGGAGCATCTTTAAAAAAATTTTTTATTGAAATATAGTTGATTTGCAATGCTGTGTGTCAGCGTGTACGGCAAAGAGATTCCGTTTTGTATACATATACATAAAATATAATATATATTCTTTTTTTACATTCTCTTCCATTATAGGTTATTGCAAGATATTGAGACTAGTTCCTTGTGCTGTACAGTAGGTCCCTGTTGGTTATCTGTTTTATATATTGTAGTGTGTATATGTTAAACCCATCCTCCTAATGTATCCCTTCCCCCCACCTTCCCCTTTGGTAACCATACATTTGTTTTCTATGTCTGTGAGTCTGTTTCTGTTTTGAAAATAAGTTCATCTGTATCATTTTTTTTAGATTCCACATCTAAGTGATATCATATGATATTTGTCTTTCTCTGTCTGGCTTACTTCACTGAGTATGATAATCCCTAGGTCCATCCATGGTGCTGCAGATAGCATTATTTCATTCTTTTTTTTTTTTTTTAAACATCTTCATTGGAGTATAATTGCTTTTCAATGGTGTGTTAGTTTCTGCTTTATAACAAAGTGAATCAGTTATACATATACATATATCCCCATATCTCTTCCCTCTTGCGTCTCCCTCCCACCCTCCCTATCCCACCCCTCTAGGTGGTCACAAAGCACCGAGCTGATCTCCCTGTGCTATGCGGCTGCTTCCCACTAGCTATCTATTTTACGTTTGGTAGTATATATATGTCCATGCCACTTTCTCACTTTGTCACAGCTTACCCTTCCCCCTCCCCATATCCTCAATTCCATTCTCTAGTAGGTCTGTGTCTTTATTCCCGTCTTGCCCCTAGGTTCTTCATGACCTTTTTTTTTCTTTTCTTAGATTACATATATATGTGTTAGCGTATGGTATTTGTTTTTCTCTTTCTGACTTACTTCACTCTGTATGACAGACTCTAGGTCCATCCATCTCACTACAAATAACTCAATTTCATTTCTTTTTATGGCTGAGTAATATTCCATTGTATATATGTGCCACATCTTTATCCATTCCTCTGTTGATGGACACTTAGGTTGCTTCCATGTCCTGGCTATTGTAAATAGAGCTGCAATGAAGATTTTGGTGTGGAGAAAAGGGAACACTCTTGCACTGTTTGTGGGAGTGTAAATTGATATTTCATTCTTTTTTATGGCTGAGTAATATTCCATTGTGTGTACATACCACATCTTTTTATCCATCCATCTGTTGATGGGCACTTAGGTTGCTTCCATGTCTTGGCTATTATAAATAGTGCTGCAATGAACATTGGGCTGCATATATCTTTTTGAATTATGTTTTTCTCTGGATATATGCCCAGGAGTGGGGTTGTAAGATCATATGGTACCTCTATTTTTAGTTTTTTAAGGAACCTCCATTCTGGTCTCCATAGTGGCTGCACCAACTTACATTCCCACCAGCAGTGTAGGAGAGTTCCCAAGGAACATCTTTGCAGACAGGAAATTCAGTCAGGGAGCATAGAACTCTCTCTTATCCGAGCTTACCATGGGCACATGTTCTGCCTTCCTAGAACACAGCATGGATTATTGTGAAGCAGTAAACTCTCTGATCCTGAAATGTATAATGATAAATGCAAGGTTGTTTTCCCGTAAACGACTAATATGTTTCATATGGCTGACTTACCTGCTCCAATGCACTTCTGCATTTATTATTACCAAGGTGACCAGAAGAGTTCCTGAGTTTTTGATACTTTCAAAACTCACAATTCTCTGTCTTTCTCCATAGTCTTAGTATTTAAGAGTATATAGCAGTGTATGGGTAAATTAAAACATCTTACAGTAGAATGTAAAAACAACTTTATATCAGTTTATGTATTAAAATATTAAAGGGAAATTACTTTTGAAGGAAAATTCCTACATTGAAATAGACTTATAGAAAAAAAAGAAAAGATTTCAGAAGGAGGTCCATGTACTGATTGATATTTAATTCAGCCCATCAGTGTATTTGTTGCTTGATATAAATGAGATTTGAAATACTGCAGTGAACTTTTTTAGTGCAGCATTTTTGGATTGTTAATTAACATATATACCAACTAACTCAGAACTGGAAGTGTATTAGGGCTAGAAGCAACCTTAGCAGTCATTTAACCTATCTCCTCCACTTTTGAAGTAGAGAAACAGGCTCAGAGAAAAAAATACTGCATTGCCCTCCCTAATCAGTGAGCTAGTTAGTGGTAGAACTGATCCTAAAATAGGGACGCTTTATGCCAAGTTTTCCCCACTTTATCAAGTTTCCCCCTGTGTCCGGCAACCCATTGCTTAGGTATGTTAATGTGTTTTAGAGGACTTTGATATCACTTGAACTCATTTGATTCTAGGCTATTATGTCAAAGTAATATGACATTCCTGGTGATTCTCTAATATAAAAGTGACATATAAGTGATTTTGTATAAGGGATATAAAACTATAACCAGCATGGAAGGTAAAATAGTTGAACAATTATGTAGTCCGCATGCCCACAGCCAACCGAATAATAAAAGTTCATTTATTTTGCACCGTGTATCACAAGAGTAGCCCAGAGTACACCAAACTAGTGAGCTATTGAGCTAACATCTAGTAGATATCAATGTGACATCTCAATTGGTTATTTCTTGGCTGTATGAATAATGTCACAACTGTGTTAGATCAGTGGTTTTCAGCTGTGGCTGTACATAAAACCCATCCAGGTACAAGCTAAATCAGAATCTTGGTATGTGGGGGACTAGACATTGATATTTAAAAGTGTCTGGTTTTGAGAAATTCATTAACCTTTTTGCTAGTAATGATGTATTGTAGTAATTATGAATTTCTTTAGTACAAAAGGTACTTTTAATCATAGTACTTAAAGATGCATATTGATATGAAATCTATTTGTAATCATAGAATGAAAATTAGAGAGAGAAAAATGTATTAATTTCAGATATGTTCTAATTCCCTCGTGCAGTGGAATTTGAGCGTCCTTCTTTGATCCATACTCACTAAATCTTTAAAATAACAATCATAATGCTTAACTCATAAAATAAGCATGAGGATTATATCGGCCACATGATACATGGCGCACAGAGAATATGCTGAATGATGATGCCGTTGATGATAGAGTAATCATGTTTATCAATAATACTTTAGCCTCAAGAAGTTCAGTAACTTTCCCAAGGCCATACAACTAATTAAGGTTGGACTGGGGATTGCAACTTGCCACATATATTTTAGTTTAAAATTCTTACCACCAGTTATGTCTTATTTAGCGTAAAGTTGAAGATTAAGGCTAATAGAGTGACATAGAGAAAGGCAAAATGTGAAACAAAGTTTCTGTACATGTGTGAGGCAGTTTACAATTAAATGGGTATATTTGCTTAGATGTTGTCCAACAGGGGATTGTCAGCATTGACCTTTTAGCCAGGAAGCAAATGAAAAGAGAAGAGATAGGACCATGGAGGTGATATTTTGCAGGTGTGACGGAGTGAGGGTCCTTGAAATTCACGGTAAATCAATTGAATTTCAACATTCAGATGCAGTTTTTGAACACTTGTGCTCATATAATGTAATCATTTGAAGCCTTATCACACTTCAACTGCAAGTAATTTACAGCTGTTTCTATTGAGAGTTTATCATGTACAACACCCCTTTAACAATATGAAATGCCATCCAGTCACCATGGTTGCCATATCTAATGGCTCTTCTGCACAAGACCCCATAAATTACTTTAATGGAGCAGTAATTTTCTCACATAAGTGTGCGGTTTTGTGGCTAATCTTCCAAGAACATATGTTCACAGACGCTAAAGACAGCACCCTGACTTATAGTGCAGGGTAATAACAGAGATAGACTTCAAGGGAGCCATTTCCTTATTGAGCCTTGGTGAGAACTCAGGAAAGTGATGCAAACCTTATGCATTAGTTCGTTAATTAGGAGACGGATCATTCATCTCTGCTGCCTTTTACATAGGCAGGAAGGACACCGGCTCTGGCCATCCTGCAGTAAGCGAAGGAGACAGGCAGAGTTGTGTAGCTGTGCCCCTTACTGATTCTGGGCTTTAATCTTCAATGCAAGAGCAAATATCACCACTGTCAAATTGTACCTTGTCATCTTGCGAAGACTGGAGATAAGGTAAAGGATCAACACAGCTTTTCTACTCTGGTGGAGCTTGCTTTTCAGTGTCTGTGTTAATTGTACCATTAGCATGGCTCCACCACGTGAGAAAACCGTGTAGTGGGCATTTTTTCACCATGGCTCTGGCTCTCTGTTAAAACATGCAGTATCCCTGTGGTCCCAAAATCCTTCAGCAAGAGTAGGCGATGTCCTGCCTCCAGAGTCAGAGTTAGTGGTTTTATCTGCCCCACCTTACAAGCGTAACTTACCAACTCATATTTGCTAAAGAAACAAGATACAAAGCATTCCGCAACCTTTTATAAGTAATAACAAAAAGAAAAGCAGCATTTTTTAACGCTAGTCGTATAGTTCAAGAAATGGATCATACATGAATCAAAAAGTGACAAAATCTGGCTTCCCTGGTGGCGCAGTGGTTGAGGGTCCGCCTGCCGATGCAGGGGACACGGCTTCGTGCCCCGGTCCGGGAAGATCCCACATGC
Source organism: Mesoplodon mirus (assembly GCF_964341445.2). NCBI lineage: Eukaryota > Metazoa > Chordata > Mammalia > Artiodactyla > Ziphiidae > Mesoplodon > Mesoplodon mirus. Next base: position 106,057,105 of record NC_138985.1, read on the forward strand.
TGCGGAGCGGCTGGGCCCGTGAGCCATGGCCGCTAAGCCTGCGCGTCCAGAGCCTGTGCTCTGCAACGGGAGAGGCCGCAGCAGTGAAAGGCCCACGTACCGCAAAAAAAAAAAAAAAAAAAAGAAAGTGACAAAATCCTGATGCTCACGGCATCAGAAGTGACACTTTCAAAGAGTATTTTTGTGTGTGGCAGAAATAGACCGATCCCTTCTCTCCCTTTCTAAATAAACATTCCATTTCATTAAAATGTCATTTATGTTTCTTTAAAAAGCATGTTCTAAAATGTAGTGGTCAAAGAAGTAAATGTCCAGTGTACATATTACAAGATAGAAAAAAGATATTTATAGAATACATGACAAAGCACAACAAAATTTGAGGGACTCCAATCACATGAAGCTAGCAATTAGATGCAGAAGTTGAATAAAGTTCATTGTGTGTGTGTGCGTGTGTGTGTGTGTGTGTGTAAGTTCATTGTGTGTATATATATAAAATTCTTTTTGGTCACCAAGAATTTTAATTTGTTACATTTCAAACATAAATTTATCTCCTGAATCCAGGGTTCAAAATAACCTATAAAACACATGTAATATGAAACTTTCAGCCTGCTTCCAAATGCTTTCTAGCCTCTTTTCACAATGCACTGCTGGCTAAATCAGAAACTCTAATTAAAGTTCTTATCCTAAACTAGAAAAATTTTTAATTTAGACCAATTTTTGACTTTCATCCATAAACTCATGAGCTTTACCTCATAACAAAATAATAACAAAAATTACATTTATGGTCCTAAAAATATTTTCATATGAAGTTTATACCTCATCCTTTACCGGTGCTAAAACTATCCTTGCAAACATCACAAAATGCTGCCTCTTCTGAGTCAACGGTTACTATAAAAGGCAGCGAAATGTAGCAGGAAAAGAACAGAACTGAGGATCAGAAGACCTCAATTCTAGTCCCAAATTTGCAGCTAGCCACTTCCCCAACCTGGGCTTTCCATTGATAAAATTACATTCCACATACATTGAAAAATTTAAGTACAAATATGAGTGTTTGTTTCTGAACCCCACTTTGTTGCTTTAAAAACAGCATAGATGGTTATTCTTCAAGGAAGAATGTAGCAAAAGTCCTTCTCCGGACATTCTTCTTTTATACTTTCTTCACTAAAAAGATGCTGCAAGCATTCCAAGTGTCTTGAGCCTTGGGGAGATAAAACTTCCTTTGCTTGCTACAGTGTGTATGTACGCACTTGATTCTAGAAACAAGGGATGCATTTTTAAGGATGGCTTGATTTTCGTTTGAAAAAAAAAGTTTGCACTAAAACATTAAATCAGGTGCAGTTTATATGGCAACCAACCAAGGAACACCAGACAGTAAATAATGCAGAGAGCACTGCGCATTCAAACACTCAAAAAAGAAAATGAGAAGAAAAGAAATCGCACCAGTATTGCGCTCACAAGGGGGGCATAAACTAAATAGTGACTGACACGGTTTGAAATTGATTTCATTCCTTCTTACTACTTTTCACTCAATGGCTTCTTTATAACTTTCAATTAACCCACTCTCTCTGCCTGCTATTTCTCTTTTATGGCTAGTGATATTTAAAAGAGCTACTAAATTATAGATTCAGACGCTTTGAAAAGACTTTTTGTTACTCTTTCTGGTATGCTTGGTCGGAATTAAAATTTCAAAGGATGCAGGACTCACTAAACTAAAACAACAAGGTGTTAGGATTCAAGACCATATCAGCCCAGCCGGGGAGCGATCTGCCAGCTAGGAAACACTGTGACATCATGTGTTCTCCTGATGACTCGGGCCATCCAGGTACATGGTCCAGGAGCCTTGGCTTTTTGCCTCCTATCTGTTTCCCCACATTATCCCAGTGTTTGAACTGTTTCCCCACATTATCCCAGTGTTTGAATGGATTTGTGCTCACCACATTGTTTCTCTTTACACAAGAACTTTCTTACATACACTCCAACTCTGGAAACAGATCTTTACATCCAATTTTATATAAAAATGTAGGTTCTTTTAGACGTCAGAATTGGGGCTTTGTTTCTTTAATTAAAGAAAAGAGATTCTCTTTTCCAGTTTTCAAAAAGTTATTGCGTGTTTCTCAAAAAAATAGCAAAAGCTTAATGATTGGGTGAATCCCACCTCACGTAAGAGATCCATCAGCCCTTGGCCACCAGCTACTCTAGACTAGAATCAATTTACCATGTGAGTTCTCTTGGTCTTTAGGTTTCTGTGAAATCTGACTTCTGCTTTCCCAAGGACACTGGAAGAACATCAAGTTTGCATATGACTCTAGAAAGATCACATATCACTACGTCTGAATACACAGTGAGTGATGCAGTGCATTAGCTAACGGTGCTTGACCTTAAAAGTTATTTGACAAAGAATCACTCACACTCATGGTGAAGTTAAAATGAACACTTAGAAATGACACATCCCTAGCATATGGTATTTATTTTTCTCTTTCTGACTTCACTCTGTATGACAGACTCTAGGTCCATCCATCTCACTACAAATAACTCAATTTCATTTCTTTTTATGGATGAGTAATATTCCATTGTATACATGTGCCACATCTTCCTTATCCATTCATCCATCGATGGACACTTAGGTTGCATTCATGTCCTGGCTATTGTAAATAGTGCTGCAATGAATATTGTGGTACATGACTATTTGAATTATGGTTTTCTCAGGGTATCTGCCCAGTAGTGGGATTCCTGGGTCATATGGTAGTTGAGTGGCAGGGCAGGAATAAAGACACAGACATAGAGAATGGACTTGAGGACATGGGGCGGGGGAGGGGAGGGGAAGCTGGGGCAAAGTGAGAGTAGCATTGACATATATACACTACCAAACGTAAAATAGGTAGCTAGTGGGAAGCAGCCGCATAGCACAGGGAGATCAGCTCGGTGCTTTGCGACGACCTAGAGGGTTGGGATAAGGAGGGTGGGAGGGAGGCTCAAGAGGGAGGGGATATGGGGATATATGTATGCATATGGCTGATTCACTTTGTTGTACAACAGAAACTAACAGCATTGTGAAGCAATTATACTCCAATAAAGATGTATTTTTTAAAAAAAGAAGAAATAACATATCCCTGGCATTACTCTGCTTCTTTCTGGAGCAAAATGAAATGATGAGAGACTCTTACACAGGTATTAGTTTATGTTCGTCAAAACAGCAAACACAACCTCTGCCATGTATGCACGATAACTACAAGGAAGCTAGAAAGAAAACGAACACCAGGCATCACATGGGGGTTTTGAGTGGTCAGATCACTTATGGTTTAGAACAGCAGTCCCCATCCTTTTTGGCACCAGCGACCGGTTTCATGGAAGACAGTTTTTCCATGCACCGGGGGGTGTGGGGGGGATGGTTTCGGGGTGATTCAAGTGCATTACATTTATTGTGCACTTTATTTCCATTATTATTACATTGTAATATATAATGAAATAATTACACAACTGACCATTCATGCAGAACAGTGGGAGCACTGAGCTTGTTTTCACTTGCCACTCACTGATAGGGTTTTGATATGAGTCTGCAAGCGGTTGATTTATTTTGGTCTCTGTGCAGTCGAACCTCTCTGCTAATGAGAATCTGTATTTGCAGCCGCTCCCCAGCGCTAGCATCCCCGCCTCAGCTCCACTTCAGATCATCCGGCATTAGATTCTCATAAGGAGCGCGCAACCTAGATCCCTCGCATGCGCAGTTCACAATAGGGTTTGCGCTCCTATGAGAATCCAAGGCCGCTGCTGATCTGACAGGAGGCGGAGCTCAGGCGGTAATGCAAGCGATGGGGAGCGGCTGTAAATACAGATGAAGCTTTGCTCGCTCACCCGCCACTCACCTCCTGCTGTACGGCCCGGTTCCTAACAGGCTGCAGACTGGTACCAATACATGGCCCAGGGGTTGGGAACCCCTGGTTTAGAAGGTCCCAAAAGACTATCTTTTGGGCTTATTTAAGGTAAGCTTAAGCTTACAGGGAAAACTTTACTGCAGACAGTTATAGAGCATCAGAGGAAGGCTACATCAGAAGGGACCAGTAGAAGAAAAGATTGTACGTGGCAAGTCTAAGACATTACAAACAGCTCCGCAGTCGAGATAAGATTTATCTACAGCAAGAAATCTGTTTTTATTTAATGTTAAATATACAAATATATATTCACATAGAAATATATGCATAGAAAGACATACACCAAGAGTTAAAGATTCTTTGTGTTGTTGCAGTATTATTGGAAATTTCTAAGTTCCTTTATCTTGTCCACACCTAGTGTTCTGGAGGACTTCCTTGTATCAATATTTCCTCTACTGACAGTTTACTTCCTCCTTCTTGTTAGTGTCAAAGCTGTAGGATATGATCTCTGAGACAGTGAGTAATATTGTTGTTCGATATTTTTTTTTTTTACCGGTGAACTTCCTTCGTTTCCTCAGCAGTCACCCCTCTTTCTCTAGGAGGTGGTCTCCTCTGTTCAGCTAAGGAAAAATTCTCCACTGCAGTTAAAAGGAAAGACCTACAACATTATAGGTTAATGAGACTTTCCACTTTCTTTTTCCCTAGTGTAGCTTGGAACAACCAAGTATTTTTAAAAATTGTGTAAAAAATAAACTCAAGGGCTTCCCTGGTGGCTCAGTGGTTGAGAGTCCGCCTGCCGATGCAGGGGACACGGGTTCTTCCCCTGGTCCGGGAATATCCCACATGCCACAGAGTGGCTGGACCCGTGAGCCATGGCCACTGAGCCTGTGCGTCCGGAGCCTGTGCTCCGCAATGGGAGAGGCCACAACAGTGAGAGGCCCGTGTACCGCAAAAAACAAAAACAAAAACAAAAAACTCAAAATGGATTAAACACCTAAATGTAAGGCCAGACACTATAAAACCCTTAGAGGAAAACATAGGCAGAACACTCTATGACATAAACCACAGCAAGATCCTTTTTGACCCACCTCCTGGAGAAATGGAAATAAAAACAAAAATAAACAAAAGGGACCTAATGAAACTTAAAAGCTTTTACACAGCAAAGGAGACCATAAACAAGACGAAAAGACAACCCTCAGATTGGGAGAAAATATTTGCAAACAAAGCAACTGGCAAAGGATTAATATCCAGAATTTACAAGCAGCTCATGAAGCTGAATATCAAAAAAACAAACAACCCAATCCAAAAATGGACAGAAGACCTAAATAGACATTTCTCCAAAGAAGATATGCAGACTGCCAACAAACACATGAAAGGATGCTCAACATCACTAATCATTAGAGAAATGCAAATGAAAACTACAATGAGGTATCACCTCACACCAGTCAGAATGGCCATCATCAAAAAATCTACAAACAATAAATGCTGGAGAGGGTATGGAGAAAAGGGAACCCTTTTCCACTGTTGGTGGGAATGTAAATTGGTACAGCCACTATTGAGAACAGTAGGGAGGTTCCTTAAAAAACTAAAAATAGAACTAGCATATGACCAGCAATCCCACTACTGGGCATATACCCTGAGAAAACCATAATTCAAAAAGAGACATGTACCACAATGTTCACTGCAGCTCTATTTACAATAGCCAGGACATGGAAGCAACCTAAGTGTCCATCAACAGATGAATGGATTAAGAAGATGTGGCACATATATACAATGGAATATTACTCAGCCATTAAAAAGAAATGGAGTTATTTGTAGTGAGGTGGATGGACCTAGAGTCTGTCATACAGAATGAAGTAAGTCAGAAAGAGAAAAACAAATACCGTATGCTAACACACAGATATAGAATCTTAAGGAAAAAAATGGTTCTGAAGAAGCTAGGGGCAGGACAAGAATAAAGACGCAGATGTAGAGAATGGACTTGAGGACATGGAGGGGGGAAGGGTTACCTGGGACGAAGTGAGAGAGTGGCATGGACATCTATACACGACCAAACGTAAAATAGATAGCTAGTGGGAAGCAGCTGCATAGCACAGGGAGATCAGCTCGGTGCTTTGTGTCCATCTAGAGGGGTGGGATAGGGAGGGTGGGAGGGAGACGCAAGAGGGAGGAGATATGGGGATACATGTATATGTATAACTGATTCACTTTGTTATGAAGCAGAAACTAGCACACCTTGTAAAGCAATTATACTGCAATAAAGATGTTAAAAAAATTGTGTAAAACCCAGAATGGTATAAAAATCAGAAAAGAATAGTTCTACTTAAATTCACAGTTTTTATTCCTTGTAGCAAATAATATCACAGAAGGCATACCAAAAGACATTTGTATAGGGATTACTACTTTACAGTGTAGGTAGTCGGTTTGCACTAGTTTAAAAGTTGCCAGGTTTTTTCATCAAATAAATTCAAAGAGCTTCCTTTAAAGATCGATAGGTAGTTAAACTGACCTTAGAAAACAGATGTGTAATTGCTCAACTTTTTAAAAAGGTGTGACAGTGTGATTGGAATTTAAATTCAAGGTGTAGACTGGGAGCCTTAGTTTTAAAAGTACCTGTAGATTTTTGTTTTATGATTCTATCTTAAAAGGTACTCAGAGCTTACAGTTTTAATTACAGCCTCACTAATTTGTTTCCAGATATATTAGGATTAAAGTTGAAGTATAACATGAACACAATATTTAATCCTTGACTTGTTCTTCAAAATGTGCATCTGCTTTGCATTTTTGGAGGCAGAATGACTCATCTAGTCTGACAGTATGTTGACTTCATTCTTTTCTCTAGAATTAAACTTGCATAAGGACCAAACATTTTTTCAAGCTTTAAAAAGATGCCTCTCGCTAAAAGTGGGTTTTGGAGATTTTTTAGTAACCGAACAGTCTTGCTTACAATTTGGAAATATCTCCCACTAAAGTACAATTTGGAAATGTTAAGGAAAGCAATGAAATCTCTGAGGGCAGTCTTCTATAAAATGCCAATTTTAAATTGAAGATTCAGAAAATAGTGATGATTTAAAGAATTGTGGCAAATGGATAGATCACTTGAATAACTTAAAAATGAACAACTTTATTGCGACATTAAAAAATGGAAACTCTGAGTCCCAAAATAATAGAAGTGGTCTACGTTCTATGTATCCCTCAGGATTTGTGCTGCCCATTTGTCTAATTGGGTGTTGCTGGTAAATGGCAGTCTTACTAGCTTTAACACACTTAAATTTATATTCCTGACTCACATCACCTCACTTTCTCACAAGTTCAACCAACTACACTAATGCATTCTCTTATGCTTTCCACCTTAAATTTTGTACAAAATGTGTGAGATCGTCACTTAACCTGTCTTCAAGCTGGGGGAGAAAGCGATATTGCCAATTTTGTATTCCTTTTTCTGACGTTCTAGAGGTGAGTCTTCATCAGAGCCAATGAGCACAGATATGAGCCTGGCACAGAACATCTTGTTTTTTATATAAAACTAAATTCTGCATTTAATATACTAAGTTGGACAATTATCTGGTACTGTATGTGAATTTCAGGGTAGTATTTCAATAATTTCATCTGTTTCTTGACATTTTTTCAGTAGTACATATTTAAGTTCCAGAGTCACCTCTGTTCCTTCAAAGACTATCTTATGACATCAAAATATACCATTTCTGGGCTTCCCTGGTGGCGCAGTGGTTGAGAGTCCGCCTGCTGATGCAGGGGACACGGGTTCATGCCCCCGTCCGGGAAGATCCCACATGCCGCGCAGCGGCTGGGCCCATGAGCCATGGCTGCTAAGCCTGTGCGTCCAGAGCCTGTGCTCTGCAACGGGAGAGGCCACGACAGTGAGAGGCCCGCGTACCACACACACACACACACAATATATATATATATATATATATATATATATATATATATATATATATATAAAATATATATATTATATATATATATACACATACCATTTCTCCCCAGTCTCAGCCCTGTATTCCTTTGCTCAACCAAATGCATCATCACTTCCACCTCCATGCTTGTTGATTCCTGCCAAAGGCCACTTTATTTTCCAGTACCTCTTTCTCCAAATAATGACGACTGTAAGTGTAAGTTCTCTTTAAGATTCATCTAATTAGCAATTATGTCTTTAAATTCTTCCTTTAAAACATCTGATGAAATTGTCTCTTCCCTGCCACTGGATGGGGGCACATAACATATACGAGATGGACTCCAGTAAATGGGGCAGTTTATTATACCTTGAAGTATCAACCTGAATTATGGTGGAGAAATTCTAGATGAGAATTGATCACCCAAGATCAATCATAATGCACTGAACCAAGGTGTCAGAGAGTCAGAGCTGGGAGACACATCAGTAAGTTGACATAGGAATGGGCCTGTAGGGGTGGGCAGAGCAGAAAGATTAGAAGTGAAACCACCAGGGCAGGACAGGAGAACAGATGGAGAGAGGAGACCATAGGAGGAAAGGGAAACACCACAGATGGGAGGAACTACTATAACTTACCGAAACTGAAAAATAAGATCCATGACCACATTAATTAAATAATTAGGGTTCTAATTATATCATAGTGCAAAACTGGAAGGAAAAATGTCCTGTTTTGTCCTTTCTTTTGTGTGTGTATGTGCAAGTGTTTCAGCTCTAATAATTTCCTGTTGCCCTAAGAATAAATTTTCTATTTGAAAACACTTTACCTCCTTTTGTAGGGGGTGCCCACCTCCATGCTATAGACCAATAAGGAATTAGAGAGAAAGAGTGGAAGGAAGAAACCGATGGAGATGTGAAAACATTGTCCCATCAGTGATACACAACTTCTCACTTGATTTTTCCCCTAAAAGGATTGTGGATGGCACTTTTAATACTTCTGTTTCTATGCTTGAAAGAAAAAGCCTCCCTTCCACCACAGCCCACCCACCCCGAACCCCAACTGCTTGCCCCATGGGCAGTATCTAGCTAAAAGATAGTCAAAAAAGTTTGAGTTTATTCCTCCAAAATCCCAGCTGATGGAGTCTGAAAACTAATTTTAAAGACAGTTCAATTTGTGAGTAGTGGCTTTGGGTAGTCCCAAGAAATGGAATCCTTCCAAAATATCCACAGTGATTGTTCTGTTCTTCCAAGACTAGAGCTAGCATGACTTAAAATGTGCATATCTGCATTCCCTCTTCTAATCCTTTTGCTTCTGGAGAAGCTCAGACTTTGTCACTCTACCAGGTAGTAATGAGTCTGGCCTCTGAATGGAACTAAAAAAACATTGCATACTGAAAATGGAGTAATTAAATATCTTTCCATAGCCTGAACAGTTTGGGTTAAAAAATATTTTATTAAAAACAGACCCTGAATGGCTGAAACCAAAAGGCATGTTTCCCAGAGGGATCATCATCAAATTCATACTTCTTCAAAATGGGGTTTTCCATTTTTTTGTTGGACCCCAGCTAAGATATTCACGACTTAGAGAGGGAAATGGAATTCTTCTCCTTACATCAATGAGACAGGAAAGCAGAAATGCACAGAGCATTTATATTAAAGTAACTTTTAGAAAACTGTTTCAGGTTAAGAGGTAAAGCACGCAATCAGTACTGATCTTTCCACAGGGGAAGTACAGCATCATAGAAAACAATCAGCAAGGACTACACTTAACGGGAATTTTGAGTCATTACATGGGACATTTCAGAGGAACCTGAAAATAGTTTAAGGCTCCTAATATAAAGAAGGAAGGTTACATTCAAATAGCCCATTCATTCAGTAAGTATTTATTGGCTCCTGCTAAGTGCTGGTTACTCTGCTAGGTGTTCTGAGAAGTATTAGTGCAGCTACAGAGTTTCCCTTCAACATATTTACAGCCGATTGGATTTTCCAGAATGTATTACAGTTGGAAAACAGTAACATAGAAGAAGAGGATCAATAGACCCTAGAAGAAGAAAAATTCCAAATGAAGCAGAAAGGAAAATAGTCTTTTTTAATCCACACTAATTGTGTCAATTGCGTGTGTGTGTGTGTGTGTGTGTGTGTGTGTGTGAATCAGATATTTATTAAGGAAGAACTGAGAATTGACATTGATCTCAATTAAATTGTTTTTGGTATTATTTATAATTTTTGCTTCAGTTAGTACTTTGTGAAGTATATGTCATTCTATCTATCCCTGAATTTGTTTTTGGTCACAAATTATTTTGCTGTCTTTATAAAATCCTGAGGTGAAGAAACACGCAATAAAATCACCCTTTTTGACAGTTCTCTTTAGAGCAGTTGAAGTGAGGTCGGTGATAGAGCAGAGAACAACATAGACAAGAATAAAGCTCACTCCTGGCTTCCTGGTTTTCTATATAGTAGGGAATTAGGGGTGACAATCCTTGTGGTGACGGGTGGGTGTCTTGTTTATATATGAAAAGCATTGTCTTCCTTTAGACTGTGTGCTTATTTGTGGTTCTTTGGAGGGTTGATAATGGAGATCATGTGGGCCTTTTACTACACCAAGCCATCCTTTGAGCTGCCCCAAAGAGTTACATATTTACATGAAAAAACGCCACTAATAGTGTAGAAGAATCTTTCCTGGTTCCCATGCATAACCCATATTATCTGATTTCAGCCAATGGATTTTTATTTTTTACTGATGGCTAAATTTTATTGGGAATTGTATTTCCTATCCAGGAATGAAACTAGATAATAAGTCTCCCTGAGTGAGGTCCTCAGATTTAGTTGCAGAAAATATCATATTTATCTAACTTTAATTTTAATGTTAAAAACTCAGTGCTTGTGTATCAAGAGCCATAGAAAGTCTCAACTTTGACCCAGTAATGTCATTCCTGACAGTCAGGCCTAAGAAAAAAACAAGATATAAAGAAACCTATGCCCCCCACAGTTTACTGTTACATATATATAATGTATGGATATTTAAAGTAGCTAAAATATTTAGCAGTGGGGAATGGCTGTACAAATTGTGAAAAGTCTACTAGATATCATGTTACTAGATGTTATGTTATATAGCTATTAAAATCACATTCATAAAATGTTTATAATAATATACAGTGAGAGCCTTCTGTAATTTTTAATGTTATTATCATATAAAATTTCATGGTAAGAATGAGCTGTGATTACAGAAAATGTACATTATAAAACCAGAAATAAATGCATCAGAATATTGACAGTGTTTGTCCCTGGTAGTGAGATTTTTGAATCAGTTATCTTTCTCTTTCTAATCGTTTTCTACTTTATACATAGAGTCTGTTGTGGTATAGCAAAGAAATAAACTTCTAGTCTGTTTAGAAAATTCTGTTTTCTGACATACTGCGTGGCTATAAGTGTTTGTAGCTTATGCAAGATATTTTTTTTTCACCAGACAAATTTTCAAAGTTAATAAAAAGAGAAAACTCCAGCTTATTAAAATAAATTGTTTTGGGGGGAGTTCTTTTTAATGCAGAACTTGTATACTACTTTTGCTTAACATATGAAATTAAAATTATTTAATAAATGATTTGGTGCATCCCACCATTTGTTTTAAATATATTCATGTTGACTTGCTATCAATTCAAGGACATTCTTTAAGCTAAATAAAATATATCTATGGGGAAGAATTCCCATAAAACCTTGTTTTATGCAAAAGCTCTTTTACATCTCAGGGAAAGCTATATTGTCTATCCTAAGATTCACAGGCCAAATAATACCTTAAGGGAAATACGATAAGCTCATAACCAAATATGAATCGACTAGTCACTTAGTAGGTCTGTTAATCCTGTCTCAATGTGACAATAGTGATCTCTGCTTCTACTGATTCCTTGTGACAATATTGTTCTTAAACATAAAATCAGAGAAAAGATTATAATGCCTATTTATAATAGTTATCCTTGCAATATGCACTGGTATGGATGCTTTGCATATGTTGTATCTATGACTTGATATACATTATATCTATTCCAGTGTAAATAATTGCATGCCCCTGTTAGAAAAATAAGTGTCAAAGAGTTACACGATCTTCCCATGGTCCCGAAGCTAGAAAATTGACAGGTTGTCATCTGTATGCCATCTCTCTCACACCAGTCCTTTGGTGCCAACAGCTTAATAGGGTCAGGGATCACGTAGTTTAAAAACTTTTTAGATATTTCAACTCTGTAGTTAAAATATTTTAGATATTATAACTTACATCAGAAGAGCTCGCAGTTGTGTCATTTTATTTTTTTTAAACTGTTTATTGTACAAAACCAACTCTGCCCCACCCTTAAGCAGCCTGTCGTTAATATCTTGTTATTGGGATTTTCACCAGGTAATGACAGAGGCAGTGTGCACAGTGCCGTATTTTCAAATTGAGCTAAGACATGTGAACATTATATAAAATGCATAAAATCTACTACTCTGGAAGAAAATGGACACTTTGAGAGACGAAATAAAGGAATGTTTTCATGCACTGGTAGTTATTTGTCTTCACAGTGTTCTCCTTTAACAGGAAACTAAAGAAAAGGTATGATTGGAGATATATGTCACATAGGCAAGTGTTTATAATTCTCTTTCTCTGATTTCCTCTGTAAATACGAAGACGTCTAAAATCCCATTCTCTATTCCAGGGGCATATTTAGTATTGTTTACTGACAGCATACATTTCTCCCTACTATCACATATATTATTGTTTAATTAAATAGTGACAAGTCAAGTGGTTCTGAAAGAAACCAAGTAAATGAATCCCCATCCGTCTTTACATAATTAATGGTGTTCCCTGTGGACTGCACAGTTTATTAAATTGCTGAGCAGAACCACTTCAGATAAGCATATTTATGTCTTCTGAGTGAAAGACTATTCTGAAAACTTGAGAATGTTTGAAACTAAAATAAGCCTACAGATTTAAAAATGTTTAAATATGACTATTTTAGGAGAATGGAAATTATTAATAGCACCATCACTGCTTTTTCCATTTCGAAAACTTTTAAACTATAGCAGTTTTGGAATTAGAATCTCTTAGGACAAAATAATATGAATAATTAAGACATTAAAAATAAAGTATAGGGCTTCCCTGGTGGCGCAGTGGTTGAGAGTCCGCCTGCCGATGCAGGGGACGTGGGTTTGTGCCCCGGTCCGGGAAGATCCCGCATGCCGATGCAGGGGACACAGGTTCGTGCCCCAGTCTGGGAGGATCCCACATGCCGCAGAGCGGCTGGGCCCGTGAGCCATGGCCGCTGAGCCTGCGCGTCCGGAGCCTGTGCTCCGCAATGGGAGAGGCCACAGCAGTGAGAGGCCCGCGTACCGCAAAAATAAATAAATAAATAAAAATAAAGTATATGGTAAAGGAGAAGTCTTCGTTTCTAGGGAAAAAATTAAATAGCTGCGTTTCGGACCATGCACTTTTTTCCCTATAGAGTAAACTACATCTGAAATTTCACATATGACTGTATCCAGCCGTAGTATATGTACAATAATGAGGAAATGTTTAACACAGCAATTTGCCCTTTCAAGAGACTTTATTTTTAATATTTAAGGCTAGTGAAAATATATTAAAGAATACCTTTTCTGTTTGTTAAGATAAAGGTTTGTAGAAGGCAATTATATTCTCCATATGGCCCAGGAGAACACGGCAATAATGATTCTCCATGAGGCCACCAACACAGGAAGATAAATCTGGAAAAATTCAGGCTACTGTTCAGAATCCATTAATAGAGAATCTAACAATTTTAGGTTCATTTTTGTCTAATATTGGGAATTGGAACTATTGTAGGCATTATGCTAAACAATTAGTACATGTATTCAAGATGCCAATTTATGTTTTGAGAATGTGTTTATAAAATTATGAATAATATTTACATAATATTACCAGTTCTCCCTTGCATTTAGCTAGAATGCAGAGTATGATGTATCTGTTTTAGTCGTGGGTCAAACCTTTTTTTTTTTTTTTCTGACCCATATCAATCCTGTTCTATATCCAGTAATTTCTAAAGTTGAAATACCAGTGGCAGAATATATTTAGTCTGTGTGATGATTTAGTAATTATTCTTTAAAATAAAAGTTATCTATCTTGGCTGTACTCTTTACTTCCACTGTCCTTTTCATTTACATTTTTTCATTGTTATTTCACAAATCTGTAGAAGCACAGGAGTTGCATCTCTTTTGTTTGAATATGTATCATGTTACTCTTGGGAGGCCAGTGAATTAATGCTGCATAGTCGTCCATGATTTGTTAAGGTGAAAAGGATGTCTTCTCAGTAGATGTGATTCCTAGAAAACTCTATCACGTTATGTACAACATACCCTGGAAAATGCAATATGCAAAGCTGTTCAACATCAACAAATTTAAGAGTTCAAATTAAGAATAAAGTATAAAAGAATGCAAATATTTCTGTCAAAGTTTAACATTGTATTTTGATTAAGTGAAAGAATGTTCATAAGCTCTGAGTAGGTGTCAAATTTTGACACAAAATTTTCCAAAACCTCCCATTTTTTTCTTTATATGAAGATTTTATGCACTTCATTGCACAGAATGCATATCTTGCATCCAGTAGACTAACTCATAAAATAATCTGTTATCATAAAACAATCTAATTTATAATATGGGTTCAGGCTACTAAGTATATTATCTTAATAATATATATTTAGGGATGCTTTCCCTAAATTTATTAAAAATTATTATTGCTGAGAATGACTAGAACGTAAAAACAGAAGAGAATGAGGAATGCCTTATCTTTTCTTCATTAATACTGACTTATGAAAAGGAACAAACAAAATTAATAATGAAATGAGAAAGGAAGAGGAACTCAATTATCTGTGGAAGAATTTAGCCTTTATACAGTCTTTTTAGCATATATCATCTCATTTAGGTCTTACATCAATTTGAGAGGTAGGCATTATAATTGCCTCCTTTTAAAACATGTGGATGTGGGACTTCTCTCGGGGTCCAGTGTTTAAGACTGTGCTTCCAGTGCACGGGGCCCAGGTTCAATCCCTGGTCAGGGAACTAGATCCCACATGCCGCAACGAAGATCCGGCGCAGCCAAAAAAATAAATAAATATTTTAAAAACCCCACAAAAAAACCCACAACCCAAAACATGTGGAGGGTAAGGAACAAACAATTTAAGTAATCTGCTTAAGGTTGTAGAGGCAGTAGGCGGCAAAGCTGGAAATCAGCCTGTAATCCTAATACCATAGCTATTTACTCCAAACAAAAACTCTTTAAGTATTTTGCTATTTGTGTTTTGTTTTAGCTGAATTCTCTTTTGACACCACCAACACTATTTTTCAAGGACATATCACAAGGTAAAATCATTGACCCAGATAGAAAAAAAAATTGGAAAATATGTTTGTGCTACGACTGTCAATCATAACTGTTACAACTGATATATGTTGTTAAAGAAAGGGTGGCTTGAACCCATTCTAGCAATGTTTTAGTGGGAGAGTCCATCCAGCAATTCAGTGGAAATTGCAACAGTTAACCACTAGCTTTGAATAATTTCCTAAAGGAAAACACCATATTAGAGTGTGCTTAATTAAACCTATGCATGAAGTTATTTTCAATTTCTGAAATGTATCATTTTAAATATAATGAGACTTAGTTCCTTCATGATTTTCATATAACATGCAGGCTATCTTTATGCGCTGTCAGGATGGAGTATTTCAGGATACTATTAATCAGACTGAAGAAAGTAAAAATAGGTTTATGAAATAGTCTAGACCCAAAAGGGAAGGTAGACATTAACTTCTGGTCTGATATATTGGATACATTAATATACAATGCATCTTCAGTACTTGACCTTAAGTGTCAGGAATATAATGCACCATTTCTCTTTTTATAAGTAGTACTTTAAAGATTGGTTCCTTGTCAACATTATCTTGTGCTGCAAGGTGAAAATGATGAAACCCATTAAAACATTAAATTATACAACTTCGTAAAAATATAATGACTCAACCTCTATCCATGTGTTCTTTTAATGTTAGACCTCACCAATCAAACTTCCAGATTTAAATCCATCACCAACATGATGCCGTGGTAGGATAAACTTTATTTAAATATACCATTTAATTTCTTCCAATATCACCGAGTTAATCTATAATCAAAATACATATTTTGATTTTTGTTTCTTTATGCTGTGTTTGCATAGATTTTTATTCATATGGATTATGTAGCTTCTCACCTAACACCAAGCATCCACTGGTAATGATCTCAAGGCAAAGAGCCCAAGGACAAAGTTGGCCTCAAGGATTCACCTAAAACCTGACCATATGATTGCTGCTTGAACTGACCAAGTAGCACTGGCAATGTCAGTCTCAAAATATCTGACCTCCCTGCCTCTTTCAAATGGAGGGCATTAAGCAAGTCATGTTCTTCATTCTGATTTATGTGAACCCATATATTTACATGTGTGAACACGTGTTTAAAGTTTTTAAACCAACCTACAACTAGTAGCATGGTGGCACGTCTCATGTAGTATATATAGTAGGGGAAAAAATGAGGTGTGAAATAAGAAAGCTATGCATTTAAATCCTATCTAAAACATTATTTAATCTCTTGAAGCTTGGTTTTCTTCTAACTGGGGATTAAATTCTTCCCATTCAGGGTGCCCTGAGTTTAAAATAGCAGTATGTAAATAACATTCTTGCTTCATGGTAGGTTCCATCAGTTTCAGCTGGCTTCCTTCTCCCTCCTTTCTTTCGTTCATCATACAAATGTGCCAGCAATAGAAATTTTTTAGTTTACAGAATTATTTTTTTAACACACGATAGGAAAACATGTTTTTCATTCATTCATGTAACAAGCATTATTTGAATCATGGTTAGCATCAAAAATACCATAAATAAAGGGATAGATAGATACAATTATAGATAGAGAAAATGAGCCTGCTCTGGTTTGTTTTGTTCAAAATAATACATATAAAGAGATATTGTAACAGTAGTCATTAGAACAAAGATTTGGGTTATATAGTTCAAATTACTTTAAAAATGCTCCGATGGAACTCAAAACGTGAGAACAAGTAACTTGGGAGTTGAGAAAATATTTTTTAAACTTTAAGCAAAAATGAAGCCCATGGCGCAGTGGTTGAGAGTCCGCCTGCTGATGCAGGGGACACGGGTTCGTGCCCCGGTCCGGGAAGATCCCACATGCCGCAGAGCGGCTGGTCCCGTGAGCCATGGCTGCTGAGCCTGCGCGTCTGGAGCCTGTGCTCCGCAACGGGAGAGGGCACAACAGTGAGAGGCCTGTGTACCGCAAAAAAAAAAAAAAAAAAAAAAAAAAAAAATGAAGCCCAGTGTTCCAGTACATTGCCTGACAGACTATTCTCTATCATACAGATACCATTAAGAAGTAAGTTTAAATAAAAACACAGATCCAAATATGTATCACATTAACTGGGAGGTTATTCATACTAGTTTTTCCCAGGGATAAATGGTAATTTTAGTGAATTTGGAAAAGACACTTATTTTAATAAAAGTTAAAGTTGGGTCGATGATAAAGTGAACAATAATATGATCACCCTGGTCAGGTATAGATTGAGGGAAAAAACCCAGGGTTTCTTTAGGATAAATAAAAGGAGGATTTAACAGTGGAAAAACCAACAGGGAGAATGGTTTGTACTTCTAAGTGAAAGGTAAAAGAATGGAGAAGAGATTAACAAGGAAAGATGTATATTAGTGAGAAGGAATATTTGTATTTAATTGTCAACTGATTGGTCAGAGTCCTTAGACAAACGGTGGTAATTGAAACCATGAAAACTATTCAGAATCAAGAAATAGAAGTCATTGTTTTCATCTTGGAAATTATCTCAATTTATAATAGTGTATTTATATTTATGTTTATAAAAATGTTTGCATCCTTCATTTAATGGTAGACCGTGACTGCAAGATCACATGTATATGGTACAGCAGGATATAATAACTATAGCAGCTAGCGCTGTGCTTGGCACATAGTGGTTGCCCAATAAATATGTGATGAATGACCGATGATTAAGAGAATGATTGCATGAACGATAGAAAAAAATCTGTTTTTTAAAACATTTTTCATAAATAGTTTATTAATTTTATTTCACTGTAACTTTTTATATATCTCAATTATCCACTAACCAAATTAAAAAACAGTTGAATTTCAAAATGCTTTTTTTAAATTGAAGTATAGTTGATTTACAGTATTGTGTTAATTTCTGCTGTACAGCAAAGTGATTTAGTTATACATATATGTACATTCTTTTAAATTTTCTTTTCCTTTACGGTTTACCTCGGGATATTGAATATCCCTGTGCTATACAGTAGGACCTTGTTGTTTATCCATTCAAAAAAAATTATGTTTTGATGTAAGAAAAGTTACCAAAATTCAGTAAGCAAATAAGTAGGATGATTTTTTCATTTCCTAAAATTTGTCCTTATTATTACTATTTCTAACTTTAGCAGACTAATTTGAGGGCAGAGGGAGGTAGTGTACCGAAGAAAAAAAATTACAAGAAACTTTGCTAGTGGATGACTAAGCAACTCTGTCAAGTTATTAATCAAAACTGTTTGCATAAAAAGTTATTTCCTGATTACACATTTCACAAAATATGAATCTTGTGCTAAGTACCCAATATATAAATTTTCATTCAGTGAAAAAATATAAAGCATAATAAAATTTCTATAATTCATTCTCCTCTCTCAAGAGAAATAGAAAGACTATTTATCGTTGAAGTTAGACTGATTAGTGTTGCTTGTTCCTATAACTAATTAATGAGGAAATGGCTGGTCCTTATCCTTTGATTTGTTGCTGATTAATAAATCAATAAAGTATTACTGGAAGGGAAAAATAAAGAACAGAAACACACTCTCATACTGAGATACTGGTTGTCCTTTTTCACTTTCTGAATACTCATGGTCTCAAAAAAAAAACACATCATAAATGAAATTAGCTGGGACCACTGCCACATTTTTGAAGGAGGACTAGAATTGATGGCTCATGCAGATTAAATTATTCATTCACCCCTGCAACAAGAAACTCCAGGACAGGGGTGGGATATAGCTATTATGGGTGAAACTTGTCACTGCCCTTGCTGCTGTGTTCCATTTCTTGATAAACAGGAATTTCAAACTTCAGGTTTGGTATTGTAGGTCAGCCCTTTAGAGGGTGCCTCCATCTAGCTTGCATGCTTGTGACATGTCTAAGATAAAACACTGCTGAGATTTTTGGTGTCATCTGGTCTACGAGTTTCTAAAGACATCACAGAGCCATGATAAAGATCCTGTGTAATATACACAGGCATTAGCCTCCTTCAGCCTTTTATGCTCTTTGGATGTATCAGCTCCAAAATGAAGAATTGGGGGCTTCATAATGGATCCCTAAAGCTTAGTGCCCTTTAATGCCTCTTTCAGCTGGGGATGTTATCACCATGTACATACCTGGAAAGAAGCCAGATGAGGAGAGTGCAGCGCTGGCCTTACAATAGAAATAGAAAAGCCTCAGCCTTCCCTTGGTCCTTAGCAAGTCACAGTCAGAACTGATGTATGAGACACACGTAAGCTGCCCGTTCCCCTGGTCTCTTATTGGGAATCATAAGACACTTCTCTCAACTTGGATTTCTCCTTGACTTCAGCCCTCCCGAGTCATCCTGCTTTCCTTCAGCAGTAACTACCACTTCAGACCTAACTAGTCCGTTACCTAAAGGTGGAGTACAAACTGGGCTGAGTGTTCTGTGCCCATTAGATACTTCAACATTTTAAAACAACGAAGCACCAGATTCTCAGCTGGCCCAATTTAGCAAATGATCTGTTGCTTTTTGTACCCTTTAGACCTTTGCGAAATGCTAAAATCTTCCAATGCCTATTTAGAAAGTCAAATAATTCATAGAATCTTTTCTTAGAGATTTATTGAATTATAATTGATATACAAGCTGCACATATTTAATGTATATAATTTGATGAGTTTAGACATATGCATTCACCAGTGAGACCATTGCCACAAAGTAATAAACATACTCATCACCTCCAGCAGTTTCTAGAGACCTGGTGTACAGCATCATGCCTAGAGTTAATAAAGTATAGTGCGCTTGAAATTTTGTTAAGAGATCACATCTCATGTTAGGTGTTCTTACCACAAAAACTAAAACAAACAAACAAAAAACCCACAGGGGGACACAAATTCATAGAATCTTAGGAGTCGCTCCAAACGTCATGTGCTTCTCGCTAAACCCCTCACTTTACATTAGGGAGCTGTCTCCCAGTGGTCACGTGTTTCGTCTAATTCACACTATTAGTTGATGAGAAATTTCAAATCACCAGATCCTTGAATTTTCTGGTCTGTTTATGATCTATTTATTGAATATACTCCTCCATCTGAGTGTTTTTTTTTTTTTTTGCGGTACGCGGGCCTCTCACTGTTGTGGCCTCTCCCGTTGCGGAGCACAGGCTACGGACGCGCAGGCTCAGCGGCCATGGCTCACGGGCCCAGCCGCTCTGCGGCATGTGGGATCTTCCCGGACCGGGGCACGAACCCGTGTTCCCTGCATCGGCAGGCGGACTGTCAACCACTGCGCTACCAGGGAAGCCCTGATATCCTTGATTTTTTAAAAAGATATTATTTCACTTTAAAAAATGATTTTATCAGAATCCTAATATGGTTCAACCAGTATTATGGCATGGCACAATATCAAATTGCAATATGTAAATCTCATATAGATTTTGATATATGATTATACAATCTGACAAACCAGAAAAAAATAGAGAAAAATCACTGTTATTCCATACTCATTCTATGACTAGTAATTTTAATATGCTTTATTAATAAACTAAAATATATCTAGAACTTTATGTCTTTAGATATCCTGCAGTTTAGCGCAGCTCTGAACTTACAAGTCACTATTATATCAATATATATGTCTATCCCTGAAAATCTTCCTTCAACAGCAGTTCTGCACTTTAAAGTATTTACCAATAGTTGATGCTATTAGTTTTGAATAAGTAATCTATAAACAATTCTGGGGTTTATTTTGTTGCTGATTTACAATATTTCTTTATATGTGACCCACTGATTCTGAAGTGCCAGAATAGCTATTCAAGTTTCTGTAAGTATGTGGTCAAAATACTTTTGTGGAACTGTAATAGTTTAAGGTAATATCAGTTAAAAATTTGTATAAGGGTTAATATAAATCCATCAAGACATGGACCCAGGCACAAAACTGTTACTAAAGTGTGGACTAGTTAAAAAAAAAATAGAAACATTATAAAGCAAAAATGAGAACATTAAAAATGCAGCATTAAAAGACCAATGTCACCTTCACAAAAAAGAAAGAACTTACCAATTTTTGACTGGTGATGGTCATTAATTTTACATCCAGGAAATGATTGACTTAGAAATTGATATTTGAAAGGTAGACGTTTTTCAAGATTTCTACTTTAGCTTCAGAATAACACCTCCTTCAAAATTGCCTGAGGATTATTATTATCATCCCAACTTAAGCCTGTATTTTTTCAGGTGTCTAAAATGAAAGCCAACTTCATGCAGAGTAGCTGACTTAATCTTTTGGAGACTTTACATAAAGCAGATGTATACAGCTTTTATGGTGAAATCAATGAATACATTTTTATTTTCCATTGTTTGGTGGAAATGAAACCGTGAGTAATCATCAGTCAAATCTATTTCACCTGCCTTCAATAATCAAGGTCATTTTAATTGTTGCTCCAAAAGGCTTGCATGTCCTCTAAGTGGCTGGTAGCCTAAACAGTAAGATATTTTTTCCCAAGTTGTTTTCCAGAAACTAGGAGTCAGAAGTGTCTAATTCTAGCCAAGATGGTTAAGACTGGTTGGGCCCACCCACCTCCAGCTGGGCATGGGAGCGTCTGTTCAGTGACCTTTTGATGTCAGAGGGCCAAAAACTCTACCCTTGGGTGATGCTAAGCGCCTCCAATTTTTAACATGCAGAGACCTGTAGCTTAGTTACTCTGAGCTGGATGGCGATTACCACACATGTTTACCAATCACCTTTCCCCACGTTCCCCACGTTCCCCACGCTTCTGACAACTCTGCCTCTTTATTCTTTATTCCATAAATGACCTGAGCCTTCAGGGAGGTGGATCTGAGACTCGTCCTCTCATCTCCTTGTCTCCTCCTTTGGCTGCCTCGTAAATAAA
Organism: Mesoplodon mirus; assembly: GCF_964341445.2. NCBI lineage: Eukaryota > Metazoa > Chordata > Mammalia > Artiodactyla > Ziphiidae > Mesoplodon > Mesoplodon mirus. The sequence goes on from NC_138985.1 coordinate 106,079,063, forward strand.
CCTTCTCTTTGCTACAAATCTAGGTGTCTCAGCTTTCTGGTTTGCTGCATGTCAGACAAAACAACCCTGGTTTGGTAACAGAGCCCTAGACTTGTTACTTGTTACTGGTTAAAGTTTATCTTAGCAAGGCCTGTATCTGACCTTGCATATGAAAATTTGCTTTGTTTTGCTTCCTTTGCTTCCAAAGCAACATTCAGTTCCACTTTGTTTTCTTCCATGTACTGTGTGCCACTATTGAACCAAAATCTGAAGGGCATGGTTTCACATATGGATAGTTGATTACTTCTGGATCATTTAGTCTTCTTCTCTGAGCAAAATTTCGTGGAGGTGACGTGACTGTCCAGGGTTAGACAAGTGATGTATGATCATGAAAACAAAACAAAAACACTGAAGCCTCCCTCCCCCAACCCATGCACAATGCAACAGTGAACTTGGCCCCCTTACCCTTAGCCTAATGTTTTGTGATGAACAATAGACTTCTATTAGTCTTGCAGTGGTTAGTGGGGGTAATAGCCGTATTTTTCTCATAAGGTTATTGTGAGCGTTATTTGAGTTATTGCATAGGTGTAGACCTGCAACCAGTGCGGGAGTGGGGAGTAACTATATCAACAATATACTCAGATTTTCCTTAAATGTTTTAATCTCACTTGCAAGCCTCCATCTCTCCTGTAGAGAGCAACTGGGAAAGCCTAAATGTAACCCAACCAAGTAATATGCATGAGATTAGATCACTTAGCATTGAATATGTATGTTCAGATTTCTCCCTTCTCCCTGTCCTCTCTGTGCGTATGTGACCTAATTGCAGGGAGGATCAGGGAAATGGGCCTGTGATCTCATGAGTGGCTGGTCTGATCCCTGGATGGGCACGGACTGCTGAGATACTATTGGTCTAGGCTCATCTCTGATTTAACTGCTGGCATTAGTGACAGGAGTCTGTGACTGTGGTAACTCTGGCGGATTTCCTAGTCACAGATGATGCTTCTGGGAAGCTTGGGCTGTCTCCTCCTGAGGCCTGGGCTCCACCATAATTCTCAGTTGCATTGCACCCCTCTGTAGGTCATGACTTCATTGGGTTTCAGACTAAATGGCTTTCAGCTGGAGTCAGTCTCCCACTTCCTCGGCAGCCCTTTCTGCAGGCTCCCCAGTCAGACTCAAATCCGACTTCTGAGCACATCTTTCCCGCTCCTGCTGCATTTGTTCCCATCGACATAGAGGGATTCTCAGGCCTTCACCTTGTCAAAGTGTCATGGCTGCGCAGTGGTACCCACCCTTGCTAACCACATTCGCTTTTACTCTGTCTACTGTCTTGTAACTACTCTAGCATTTGGGCTAGAGAAGGGGAGAGGGTGTGAGGTTATTCTCTCCCAGGTACCCAAACAGGAGATAAGAGGATGCACCCTCTACTTGAAGGGTTCACTCTATTCCATCTAATTCTCCACCTCGCCCCCCAGCACTGAGAACTACCAAGTTGCTGAGGTCTCACCATTCGCTCCCATCTCTTTATCTCTACCTCCCTTCACTTTGGTAAGAAGGATTGGAATTTCCATTTCTTCTCTACCTTGGACTATTATCTGATCCATCTGGCTTAGTGTTTGATATGTCACATTGAATTAGAGGAATTCAGAAAGTCATTTAAGACCTGGCTTTCAAGACCTGCTCTGGCTGCTGGGCATCAGCTTTGATGCTCAAAGCCAATCAGTGGCCTCTCTGTTCCAGGCAGAATATGTGCTTTCCTCCCTGGGGCAATATGCTTTCTGACTGTCCCTTGAAGGTGGAAGCTTTGGAGGGGAAAATATTTCAGGGAAAGTTAAAAATATTATGCATCATTCTGGTATCTTCCCCCAGCCGTCCTTATATGCTTTCATGAGATACATCACTCAAATCTCACACAGTCATACGAGGAAGATAATCATCTCATTGTATGTCTGGAAGCACTGATGTTTGGAGAGGGAAAGTAACTTGCCCCAGATCACACACTTAGTAGATTGCAGAGCAGCTTTTGAATTCGGATTCTGTAATTCCAGGGTGCATGTGTTCACCCGTCTAGCAATGCCTTTTTGACAAGTCATATTTAAAATATCTATTAAAACGTTGAAAAGTTTGGGCATTCCAGAACACTAACAGATTTGATCTAGGGCAGAGGAGGAGGAAGTGAGAATAGCAGAGTGGAGAACAGAACCTTCAGGCATCTTGAGCAGCGCATACCGGCCAGGCCAGGTCCAGTGATTTTTATTCTTTTCTGCAAAGCTTGACCTGGTCAAGATGTTTCATTTCTTCACCCTGATGATTCAGGAATTGCATTCAAATTCTGCTTTTTCATTGGATTCTTTCTGTCCATATATGCAGTGTTTAAAATAATGCTTTAATGACTTTATTCATTAAAAGAAACCTTTAATATAGACAGAAGTTTATACTAAAAATCAGTTTGAATTAATCAATTGATTTTATAAATGGATTGGGGATACATTTTCCTTTATTTAGAAAATTCTGTTTATTTGAGGCATTGACACAGAAATTCTAGAAACTATAATTTTTCAATTGACTTTTGTGTAAGATTTCTATTTTATTCTGTCTGTAGCAACAAAACAAAATCATCTGTAAGCATTCTTCTTTAGGGTAGACCCACAGTTTTGTGAAACCCAAAGAATATTTCAATGCCATCTATAAATGTGCAGCCTTAAAATCACAGAGCTGTGCAAGCAAGACCAGAACAGGTAACCTGCCTCGACACTTTAGGACTTTTCTGATTTTCTGAGCCTTAAATGCTCAAAACCATCAATCTGGTTTAAAGATCACCAAAAGATTACAGAACTGGCCAGTGTATTTTTGTCATAATATTATCAAGTTCGTGTGTGTATGAGTAATTAAATTGTCTTATAGCAATGCAAGAAAATATCTGATTTTCCTTTGCATAGAATAATTGAATTTGGGCTTAACCTTGAATGATGAGAATTTTTAGACATGGGTGATGAGACGGTAGATAAAATGGTCCTGAAGTTAGAATTTAGTATAGTTAGGAAATATAGACTCCCCCCAACATGTTTCTATAAGGAAATGGATCCTTACAGAAACAAACAGAATACTCATCACAAAGAGTTGCTTTTTTTCTCTCCAGCACATTGTGTTTCTCCAGAGGATTACAATCGATTATTTGGTGATGTCTGTTAATATCTCCCTCTCACTGAGATTAATCTAACACACCTGTGATGGGCAGCTGTCTTGTATTCAACACTGTTCTTCATTGATTCCGTGCAAAAAGATGAAAGTCCTCTCAACAGTGTAGCCCTTTGCACCACTGCACAGCCACTGGAGAGATGCCCTTTGGAAAACACTGAATTTCATCATGGAGTGGGGAATGAGTGATTCATTTTTAACAGCCCTGCTTCTCTAAATCTAAATTGCCATTCTCAGACTCATTTCACTTCAGTAGAGTTGCTTATGTGCATATAAAGGTATCATTTTTTAAAAGTGAAATTTTAATACCTGTCCAACTCTGTTGTCAAACCCCAAAATTAAAAAGAAAGTTTATGATTTTAAATTATGCTTTCGCAGTAGCTATAAATCTCAGTGCACTTTTCTGGGCATAAACCTTGGCTATTGATCACCATTTTTTCTCCTCTGCAGCAAAGTTAAATATCATGGAGGTATTAGTTTTGAAAACTAAATAGATGGAATTGTAAAACTTACTTTACTTAACCCAGTGACACTAGTATTTTCCTTTGTCTACATAGTGACAATTGAAATCAATAACTGTCAGATTACTTATAGCTACTTTATCAGAGTATGTGACATTGTTGCATGGTGAGCAGCCCAGGAATTAATGTATCCAGACGTTAATGCTGAAAATTAAATAATGTGACTAATATGACTATTCTGGCTTGTAGAACACTTTTCAGGATAATGTAATGAGTTGATCTACTTTAAGTCATCCAGTGACACTAGATTCAAATATTCTGGTTCCCAAGGCATGCTCTTTAATTGACAGATGAATATTAGCACTAAGGTTGAACACTTCTTAATCTTTGCACCTTCTTCTGTAGAAAGAACCTAACTGCACCTGTCAGCCAATGCCCAAATCAACTACATTGGCCCATGAGATGTCCTCATTCCTGTCCCACAGAGTTTAGAGGATTTTGTTAGTGAGGCTGTGGTGAAAACTCTTCTCTCGAACGTTCTATACTCTGTCAGTTTTCGTACAAGTAACTGTCTTTTTAAAGTTACATTGACATTTTAGGTCTCAGTTTCCTTATCTGAAAAGTTGGTATAATAATAGCAGTGGGAGGAAGATGTACTATGAAGGCAGCAAAGCTTAAGCTTCAAGGCCCCCTTTGCCAGGGCCCATGCATAGTCATCTTCACAGTCTTTAAAATTCAGATCTTCTTCTGTATATACTTCATAAGGATGCTAGGAGGATTGAATGAGATCATGTAAAGCTCTTTCTCCAGTGCAGTACATAGTATGTGCATAAATATAAATTACATAAATATTTATAAATAATATAAATATTATCATTACCTATTAAGTGTAAGGTTCTGTGCAGTTTATGAAGCAAAATACTCCATATTCGGTGACTATCACTGCACTTACCACCAAGCACTGTTTGCTTGCATACCTGACTTCGTTATTTCCAGAAGAGAAACATCTGTGTTAATCTTCTTTGCCTTTCAGCCCTAGCCACTAGCATGGGGCCTGGCACACTAAAGATATTTGATAAATATTTATGGTGTCATGCATACTGAAACTGATGTCACACTTCAGAATAATACTCAAATGGTGAAATAAAATACATGAAGAATCAGCATTGTTGTGTTAAAGATACCATTGTCCCTTAGCTGTGTCATTAGTCATCAAATGTCTTGCCCTCTTTTTAGTCTCCTTCAATCTGTAATCATTTATTAACAATTATCTTAATTTTCTTGCATTTTTATAAAGTTCATTCCTTCAAGAAATAGGCTATAGTGCATTGCCCCAGTGACGCCAGGAAAACAACATTAATATAAATAATAGAATCAAATTCTCATATTAGTGAGTATTCTCTTGTGATTGACCTAACTGCTCTAGTCACATGCATTTTATTGATGCTGTTGTACTAACCCCGGCATCTGCTGTCCTGCTGCATTCCCCGTTTGACACTCCTTTCATACAGACACAAGAACCCTCAGTTTAAGGTTAGAGAATATCTGGTCAGTTTGATAATGTCAACCCATCACATTTCAGTTAAGCAAATATCAAATCAAATGATGCATGTTGGGCTTCCCTGGTGGCGCAGTGGTTGGGAGTCTGCCTGCCGATGCAGGGGACGCGGGTTCGTGTCCCGGTCTGGGAAGATCCCACATGCCATGGAGCAGCTGGGCCTGTGAGCCATGGCCGCTGGGCCTGCGCGTCTGGAGCCTGTGCTCTGCAGCGGGAGAGGCCACAACAGTGAGAGGCCCACGTACCGCAAAAAAACCCAAAACCAAACAAACAAACAAAAATGATGCGTGTCACAGACATAACTACTAGGTATACAAAGAGCAAATTTCTAGCCATAAATGCATAGAATCTTCTGATTTGTGTACTTGAACTACATTCGTACATTTAATCCGTAAGAAGAAATTGATGTAAAACTAAGGCCTAGTTCTTAAGTAATCCAATTGTCACCTTACTTGGAAACAATTTTACAAAATATTTTTTACATTCAAAAACATCCTCTCCTTGAAGCTATCATCTGAATAAAAAAAGCAATCATGCTATTGAAAGTAAACATTTCTGGCCTTCCCTGGTGGCACAGTGGTTAAGAATCTGCCTGCCAAAGCAGGGAACACGGGTTCGAGCCCTGGTCTGGGAAGATCCCACATGCTATGGAGCAATGAAGCCCGTGCACCACAACTACTGAGCCTGCGCTCTAGAGCCCGCGAGCCACAACTACTAAGCCCATGTGCCACAACTACTGAAGCCTGCATGCCTAGAGCCCGTGTTCCGCAACAAGAGAAGCCACCGCAATGAGAAGTGCACACACTGCAATGAAGAGTAGCTGCTCCTCGCTGCAACTAGAGAAAGCCCGAGTGCAGCAATGAAGACCCAACACAGCCATAAATAAATAAATAGATAAATAAATAAATAAATAAATAAAATTTTAAAAAGTGAACATTTCCTATGAGAAGGGCATATTGAGCTGTATACACATCAGAGTCTCTTATGATTTCTTGAAAAATAAAATTAACCCGCCCACGTTCTCAGGGTTGGTTCAAGGTAATTTTAAACCGTTATAAGCTGAAAATCATTACACAGTTGTAACTCATCACTAGATAAGTGATTCTGACAAAACTGCAATTTTGTGGAATTGATCTGGATGTATGTCATTCCAAGAGTCTCCTTATGAAAATGAACACTACTTATATACATTTGGAAGAAACTTTATAAAATGTGTTGAAGTTCTAGAATGGAATGTTACCTTCTTTAATATTTTTATAATAGCCTTGTTAAATATCTAGGGAAAATGCTTTCTATGTAGAAGCCACTTGATAAATATTTGTTCAACTGAATCGAATTCAGACCAGGAAGCCCAGAAGAGTTTGTGTGAAGGTGGTTCTCAAATTCTTGCCCTGCTCTCTCAGCCAGTTATCATACTTGCTTTTATAACGGATCTTTCACTTTCCATTTGAATCAGTGACTGTCTTAGTCTCTAAGTCCACCGGAAGCAAATCCTTAAGGATATTCAAGCAGGGGTGTGGGAAAGTGAGACTGGGAAGGGAGGCTGAAGGCCAGGTGATGGAGCTGCGTTATCAAAGCCGCAGCTACCAAGGGCAGCTGGCGCTTGATCCCACAGGATGAACTGGACAGCCGTGTGAAACTGGGGCCTCAGAGCTCTCCCCACTGGAGGGCAGTGCTGCTGGGGCATGTATACATCAAGTCACATTAGTCTTTGGATGTTTCTGATGAGGGCTAAGAGGGTTAATTCCCTGGCTCTGCCAGGCTGCCATGTGAGTAGAAAAGCAATCTTCAGTGACAAGAGAAAGCCTGCAGGAGAAGAAGCGTGGGTGTTGGCCGGCTCTCAGAAGTCAGGCAGTCGTGGATAAGATGGTCAAGTGGGGATGGGAGTGGGGATCTACAGCACCCGTTGCAATGACATCCATTGCTGACCATTCCTCCAGAACAGTTAAAAAATGTATAGGGCTTCCCTGGTGGCACAGTGGTTGAGAGTCCGCCTGCCGACACAGGGGACAGGGGTTCGTGCCCCGGTCCAGGAAGATCCCATGCCGTGGAGCGGCTGGGCCCCTGAGCCACGGCCGCTGAGCCTGCACGTCCGGAGCCTGTGCTCCGCAATGGGAGAGGCCACAACAGTGAGAGGCCCGCATACCGCAAAAAATAAAAAATAAAAAAAAAAAATAATAATAAATAAAAAATGTATAAAATATGATAAGACTTTTTGAACTGATAACTAGAGAGGGTTTTTTTTTAACTGTGTTTTTATTATGGCAGAACCATTTTTGATACTGCAGCTAAATAGTTGCTTCAGAAACCTGCCTCAGAACACCCTGCTGCTTTTCCTTTGAACTCCCTGAAGCCAGTTTCAGAAGCAACTTCAGATCAGCATGGCTTATCAATTTCTCCCACAGGCCAGTCCCTGGCTGACCTCAAAACCAAGGTAGACTCTGACCCAAGAGATCCAGTCCCTTTTGCCCAGACCACAAGCTTATTGACTCCCTGAAAATCTGTTTCCCTTTTGCTCAAAGCAAACAAACCAAAGAATTGCCTTCCACTCTGGAATAAACACCTGAAATCATAAGGTACCCAGATGACTGTCATTCCATACAATAGCAGTTCTATTAAATCACATTATGTAAAAATGGGACTTGTACTAGAGTTTTTTTATAGGAGGTTGGTGTATATCATCAACTGTTTCATTGAAAATCTGAGCTGTGATGAGTCAGCCATAAAACTGACAGAATAAAACTTGGGGAATGGCTGTTGTGATGTTCTTCTAAGGCTCATAAAACTGGGTTGTGCATTTTGGCAGTTTTGATATTGCTCAAACATTTTATCAAAAGAACCAGAATCATCGTCAGTACTACATTTTCAATTGATTTTTAAGGACTTTCATTTTGAAGTTTCCTTCCACACTCTTGATCTTTAATTTAAATGTATGAGAAAGCTTGACCTATTATTCCTCTTTACATGGACTCACAGAAGAATCTAGATGAATCTTCTACTGTTTTACTTAAGAGGGAGTTTTAAGGTCTGTGATAGAATAAGAACCCTGAAAATTTTGCAATTAAATCAAAATAAAAGCTAACATTTCCTGAATATATGTACTGTTTCAAGCATCACATTGACTTAGTACCCCATTGTTTACATTTATGGACTCATTTACTCTTTTTTCTTTTAATTTATTTATTTTAATTAATTTATTTTTGGCTGTGTTGGGTCTTCGCTGCTGCGCAGGCTTTCTCTAGTTGTGGCGAGCAGGGGTTACTCTTTGTTGCTGTGCGTAGGCTTCTCATTGCAGTGGCTTCTCTTGTTGCAGAGCATGGGCTCTAGGCCCGCGGGCTTCAGTAGTTGTGGCACATGGGCTCAGTCGTTGTGGCTCGCAGGCTCTAGAGCGCAGGCTCAGTAGTTGTGGCGCATGGGCTTATTTGCTCTGCAGCATGTGGGATCTTCCCAGACCAGGGCTCGAACCCATGTCCCCTGCATTGGCAGGCAGATTCTTAACCACTGCGCCACCAGGGAAGTCTCGCCTCATTTACTCTTCATGACAATCATGTGAAATAGTTACTACTATTATCCTTATTTACGAAAAATGAGGCTTAGGAAGTTGAATAACTCTTTAAGGTAAGAGTCAGGAATCAAACCAAAGTTTCTCATAAGAAATTATGCTTTTAAGCATTTCAGTCTGCTGTTTAAGAAATAACGTGTCCATGTGAAAAAAAGAACATACACACACACGTGTGCGCACATCCATATACAAACTTAATCTATGGCGCAGAATATGACAGTCATGGTTACTTTGGGTGGGAGGTGGAGAATGACTGGGAAGAGGTGTGGGGGAACTTCCTGGGGTGGTAGAAATGTTATATCTTAATAGCCACATGGTCAGGTAGATTATCAGCGTATATACATTTGTGAAAATACGTTCAGTGGTAACACCTAAGGTTGATGCGTTGAACTGAAGGCAAATCATGCAGGGACACCTTCTCCAGGTGACCTGCTTCCCCTGCCTCACTCTCTGTAGCCATGTCATCAGAACAGAAACAGCCTTCTGCCGCCTCGTCTCACCTCTCAGGCCACAGAACAGGTCAGGGGTTGTGCACCTGACCCAGTCCTGCTAGTCAGAATCTCTCCCAAGGCCTTTCAAAACTTGCGCTAGGAGGTTTGAAAAAAATTATATTTTTCCTATGGTGACAGTTTTGTAATCGTCATGACTTCTACTGGCTGACAGTCAAGTCCTGTACTTTGTGGAGAAGGTGGTCTGGAACCTGGAATGTGGCTCAGGCTGCGCAAGTTAAATTCTGTTTAATTTTAGTTCATTTAAATTTAAATAGCTGTATGTGGCTCGTGGCTAATACATGAGACCGCACAGGTGTAGGAGAATGAGTTTAAGGAACGAGTACAGAGAAGAGAGATCCCTGATGGAATTGGAGTGTCCTGTAAGGCTGGCTCCACCCTGCCCAGCCCTTGTGCTTTGGAGATGGGAGCTAATGAATTACACACGCTTCCATCACTGCTGAGGAGTCCCCTCCCTATGCAACCCTTTGAAATAACTTTGAATAAAGTAAACCACTCTTTGTGAAAAGAAGCATTCAGTGCAAATGTGTGGGTTGGAGTAACACTTGCCTGTAATTAAGCTTTTATTTCTCTAAACACCAAATAATTGCTGAATAGATAGAAATTGCTAATTGTTGTAAACCTTTCCATCTTTATAAGAATGGAAAATGGGATAAAGAGAGACAGCATTGGCACCTTCAGGGTGGTAGGAAAGAAGGAAGCTTTACAACTTTTCCTAGGATTGTCTGTGTTCACTTTCAAAAGTCACAGGTAAATGCAGTGTGTCTGGAGTCATAACTTTGTATAATTAATGGTGTGACTTTTTTTCTTTTGCACTCTTGAATTACTTAAAGGAGCTTTCCAGAGAGTCTTTTAGCATATTGTGGCCAATACTCTCACGGTTAATGACTAAGCACTTGCTAATAATGTACCTTTGAGTTCTGGCTGATATTGTCAGCCTTGGAGATAATGATGAGACCCATGCTCTCTAAAGATTATGGATCATAGAATTTTAGAGATGGAAGGAACCTTAGAGAACATTCCAGTCCAGCCTCCTAATTTTACAGATGAAGAAACAAAAGCCCAAGAGAGACAAACTGATTTTCTCAAGGTCACAACACCTAATCAGTGGCCAGGTGAGACTCCATCCTAGGTCTTCCTAATCCCCAAAGCCTGCTGTCAGGGAGCCAAGACCAATACATCTTGCTATTCTGACTTCAGCCTCATAGAATGATATCTTAATTGCCATTTATACTTCATGATTCTGTAAGAACTGACAGCTTTGTCAAGACCAAATTTCTTATAATCAAATATTTTTTTGTGATTTTTGACATCAAACAACAGGTGTGTAAGATGTTTATCCTTGATAAAAATCTTAAAATATTAAGGATGAAACCTCAAGACATACTAGCTTCTAAAGTGAAATCATGTAAATCGGTCGAACATCAATTTATACAAAATTATCTTGTGAAATTATTTGTATTTACCACCTATATCATCATTTAAAGTATAGCCATTACAGGAAAGACTTAAGCTAGGAATTGAGTAGAGCAGATTCTGGTCTCAGCCATAGCACTTCCCTAAGTGGTCAAGGTTTTGTTTGCTCTTGCAATAAAGGGATTTTATTTATTTATTTAAAATTTTTATTAGGATATAATTGATTTACAATGTTGTGTTAGTTTCGGCTGTATAACAGAGTGAATCAGCTACATGCATATGTATAGCCCCATATCCCTCCCTCTTGCGTTGCCCTCCTACCCTCCCTATCCCACCCCTCTAGGTGGTCACAAAGCACGGAGCTGATCTCCCTGTGCTATGCGGCTGCTTCCCACTAGCTCTCTATTTTACCTTTGGTAGTGTATATATGTCCATGCTACTCTCTCACTTCATCCCAGCTTACCCTTCTCCCTCCCCGTGTCCTCAACTATTCTTTTATTTATTTTTATTTTTTTAACATCTCTATTGGAGTATAATTGCTTTACAATGGTGTGTCAGTTTCTGCTTTATAACATCGTGAATCAGCTATACATATACATATATCCCATATCTCCTCTCTCTTGCGTCTCCCTCCCACCCTCCCTATCCCACCCCTCTAGGTGGTCACAAAGCACCGAGCTGATCTCCCTGTGCTATGCAGCTGCTTCCCACTAGCTCTCTGTTTTACATTTGATAGTGTATATGTGTCCATGCCACTCTCTCACTTTGTCCCACCTTACCCTTCCCCCTCCCCGTGTCCTCAAATCCATTCTCTATGTCTGCGTCTTTATTCCTGTCCTACCCTTAGGTTCTTCAGAACCATTTTTTTTTTTTTTTTTTAGATTCCATATCTATGTGTTAGGATACAGTATTTGTTTTTCTCTTTCTGATTTACTTCACTCTGTATGACAGACTCTAGGTCCATCCACCTCACTACACATAACTCAATTTTGTTTCTTTTTAATGGCTGAGTAATAGTCCATTGTATATATGTGTCACGTCTTCTTTATCCATTCATCTTTCGATGGACACTTAGGCTGCTTCCATGTCCTGGTTATTGTAAATAGAGCTGCAGTGAATAGTGTGGTACATGTCTCTTTTTGAATTATGGTTTTCTCAGGGTATATGCCCAGTAGTGGGATTGCTGGGTCATATGGTAGTTCTATTTTTTTTTTTTTTTTTTTTTTTGCGGTACGCGGGCCTCACACTGTTGTGTCCTCTCCCATTGTGGAGCACAGGCTCCGCGGCCATGGCTCACGGGCCCAGCCGCTCCGCGGCATGTGGGATCCTCCCGGACCGAGGCATGGACCCGTGTCCCCTGCATCGGCAGGCGGACTCTCAACCACTGCGCCACCGGGGAAGCCCGGTAGTTCTATTTTTAGTTTTTTAAGGAACCTCCCTAGTATTCTCCATAGTGGCTGTATCAATTTACATTCCCACCAACAGTGCAAGAGGGTTCCCTTTTCTCCACACCCTCTCCAGCATTTATTGTTTGTAGATTTTTTTGATGATGGCCATTCTGACCAGTGTGAGGTGATACCTCATTGTACTTTTGATTTTCATTTCTCTAATGATTAGTGATGTTGAGCATCCTTTCATGTGTTTGTTGGCAATCTGTATATCTTCTTTGGAGAAATGTCTATTTAGGTCTTCTGCCCATTTATGGATTGGGTTGTTTGTTTTTCTGATATTGAGCTTCATGAGCTGCTTGTAAATTTTGGAGACTAATCCTTTGCCAGTTGCTTCGTTTGCAAATATTTTCTGCCATTCTGAGGGTTGTCTTTTCATCCGTTTATGGTTTCCTTTGCTGTGAAGAAGCTTTTAAGTTTCATTAGGTCCCATTTGCTTATTTTTGTTTTTATTTCCATTTCTCTAGGAGGTGGGTCAAAAGGACCTTGCTGTGATTTATGTCATAGAGTGTTCTGCCTATGTTTTCCTCTAAGAGAATATACAAAGCGTCTAGTCTAGTGCTTAGCACACAGTCAATAAATATTTAGTAACATTTGTTAATATTTTACACTCTTTAAGATATTTTCATACTTGAATCAATATTTTTATTAACATGTGATTATAAAAGCACATCTGATTAAATAAAAAAAATTCTCCTCTTAATAAGACAGGTGCTTACTGGGTGCTTGGTATATTTTAGGAGCAGGTTTAGATTGGGAGTACATTCATGAACAGAAGAGAAAAAATTTACTATATTGATGGAACTTGTATACTAGCTGCGGGTCATTGGAGTGAGGGGGGTAATTAAAAATAAATACAAATACATTATATGTGCCTATATAAATATACACAGCAGATAATTAGTATTAAATATGCATTTGGACAATTGTTACTTACCTAATTTGTACAGTTTTTTTCCATATGATTTAAGGATATAACAAACACTGACTAAAAATACACTGCTCTTTACCATGATATTGATTTACCTTTGGAACAACCAATTTGAAAAAAATTGATTTAAAGTATTATATATATTATGTAAGCAATTAATTACTCTATTATTATTATTATTTTAAAACAAAATAGAGAATTCAAAGATTTCTAATATATATTTTTGTTTTATTTGAATGTAATACATATGCCATTGTGTAAGATGAAGGCCTGTTCATAATTAATGCATTTATGTTGATTCATTAGAAATTTATTAACATAAATTTAAAGTCATGTCAAATTTAAAAGATAGAAGCTGATTTAGTGGTAGATCAATATACAAATTGTGATATTTCTCAACTTTTCAGATTCAGGTACATAAATATAATATTTCTCATGCTCGAACTTTAGTCATTATTTTATTTTATTTTATTCATTATTTTAAGCATTACTTAGACAATTTTTTAAAATCTTAGCTATAAGCATCTGAGGAAATTTCTTCTGAGACTTGGGATTATTGGAAGCTGTTGGAGGTGCCATAGTACAGCCCCAGAGCAGCAGCAATTTGGAACTGAACAGAACAAGAGATACAATTTTGCTTCATTGTCTTCTTTCTCACTGCCTTCCTCTTGGCCCTTCAAAGGTAGAGAAAACAGCTGACACTGGTCTGCAGCCTTTGCCCACAGTTAGATTAGGCCTTGTTTTTAGATCACATTTTTGCATATCACTAGAAAGTGTTTTTAAAGGGTCTTTGTTGGGTGGCATATTGCTGCTTGCCTTGGATTATATCACACAGATAACAAGCTTCGCTCTGAAGCACCAATTAATTGGTATAGAACAAACCTCCTGGAGCAGAATCACTCCTTTTCTGAGCAGGACCTCCAGGCCTTCTCCCCAGGATCATGAACAACTAACTCCCAAAGCCTCACAATGGCCTCCCTTTACAGCCTCCCTAACAGGGCTTACACTTGGGCCAATAACTGCAACAATTCATGCTGAGTCCTGAAGGACATAACTCTGCCCGGTTTCAAGTCCTTGCCTTATCCCCCACTGTGGTGGATGTTGGAAATATTGATAAACTTTCAGACCTGGAATCTGAAGCTTTAGACCTGAGGATTAACTTTTTATAGTGCTTCTCGCAATGTTTATCACCAATCACATGAAGGATCCTGTCTCTCCCAGGTAAAACCCCCGTCATGCTAGCAAATAAAGTGGGCAGTTCATTGAAAGTTCTCCATACCTAGCAGTTTATCGAGGGATTGAAGTAAACTAAATAGAAATGCATGTTGTGAGAGCATATTTTACATAAAATTCATTTCAGAATAACACATGCCACTAAAAGTCTGAAAACTTAACATCTATCCAGGACTATAATATGTCTTGACATATCAAAGAAGATTTGCATTTTGCTAGTTGGACAGATATTTTCCTTAAGTCAAGTCAGAGAATTTGAAAATTACATTCTCATTGCATTTAAGGAAAGGATAGTGAGTCTCTGTAATTTATATCTCCTTGCTGCCCAACATGGAACCAGGCACAGCATTGTGTCCCAAGGGTTTATAGAAGGGAGGAAGGAAGGAAAGAGGGCAGAAGAAAGGGAGAACGGAAGAAGATTTATTAAAGCATCTTAAGGATAGAAGTAGAAGTTGGATTTAGGATTTCTGCCTTCTGACTTCTGTTTAGAATAACCCCCCCTTTTTTTTTTAATGCCTAAGTTATCTAGCGGTGGTAAACACCAAGTCATTCATTCTACCAAGAAATATCCGAGCTGCCACATGTGCAGACACTTCTGGGTTACAACACCAGGTAAAACACACCACTGCCCTCCAGACGTCCGCAGACGGAAAGCGGACATAGTGCTGTCTCTAAACTGCTTTAAGAATTATAGTAGGGCTTCCCTGGTGGCGCAGTGGTTGAGAGTCTGCTGCCGATGCAGGGGACGTGGGTTCGTGCCCCGGTCCGGGAAGATCCCACATGCCGCGGAGCAGCTGGGCCCGTGAGCCATGGCCGCTGAGCCTGCGCGTCCGGAGCCTGTGCTCCACAACGGGAGAGGCCACAACAGTGAGAGGCCCGCGTACCGCAAAAAAAAAAAAAAAAAAAAAAAAAAAATTATAATAAAGTACCATAGTTACATGAGAGAAGGTGTCCGGAAAATGGAATCAGGGAAAGCAACCTTGGAGAACTGCTTGAGCTACATTTTCAATATTTAAGATGGACAGATAAGCTAGAAGGCTGGTGTTCTAGGTGGAGGGCATGGCAAGCAGGAGTGAGTGGCAGAGGCATGATTGGAAACCAGGCAGTCCTGGGAGATTTTATATTCCGTGCCAAGGTGTTTAGCTGATAATGTGATTAACATCCACAGATTCTGATTTAGTTTTTGGAGGTTTATTTAGAAGGAAGAAAGCCAGAGGGCTGGGGCAACAGCTTTCTTCCTGAGAAGAGATGCCATAGATCAAGATGGCAACCAGTGGTCATGCAAGAGACATTATAAGAGGTAGAATGTCAAGACTTGATCACTAACGTCAGTGAGAGGAAGGCTGGGGAGAGGTCCCATTATTCCTGTTTCTCGTGTGGGCGCCTGAGTGAGAATGGGAAGGTTTTCAGGTGAAGATAATAAACTCAGTTTGGGGTGTGCTGAGTCTGATGTTCTTACTGAACAGAGCTGAGATACATAAGGATGTAACTTTGTCAGCCTTAACTAGACACAAAGATGGGAATTAAGAATATCTTCTTCACAGGTGTAAGTAGAAATATAAGACAGATACAGCTGTGAGGAATTCGAATTTTTCACTTCTATTTCAATTATTATAATGTGTATGAAAGATCCACAAAGAGGGAAAATAAAATAAGCTCTGCAGTAAAGTGTTCTTATTAATAAAAGATAAACACCTAGCTCTTATCCTAAAGAGGATACTAGCAAATGGAGAGAAATAGTTGTAAAGTATATTAAGTACATATAAGCCTTCCATTCTAAGACATATTTACATAATTTAGCATAACTTGTTCATAACGATGATGATGAAACCACTAAACATCCACTAAGCATTTAAAAAGCATTTTCCTTCTATTAGCATCAGTAGCTGGAAAATAACATACTTTGACTAAAATTGTCCTTTAAAAAAATCTAGTTTGGAGCCAGTAGAATTTTTATGCATGATATTATTTGGGGTCTTTGCTTTTTGTTTCTCAGAAGGTCCATATAACTGGAAGCTTTTACCTGATTGGAAATGTGTATTCCTGTAAGTGCACTTATTATTTCGATTATGGCAAGGTCAGACCTTCAGAAGGTTTCATCCATCTCTATCTGTGGTACAGCATCAAATTAGGAGAGACCATGTTCTGGTCAGGAAATGAACAGAGTTTTGTGTCAGGAGGAGAATGAAAGCATGAAAGTGTTGCTTATCAGTCTTCTAAGATGTTATCATTAACAGTTTTATTTTAATACAATAAAGATGTCATAGATTATTCCAAGGCCTGATTTTGTTGTGTTGTAACAAGTAACTATTTTTTTTTAATCAAGGAACATGTTTGTTTCCTTCTCTTTAATTAAGACTTGGCTAACCCATGTGTCTTTTATTTTGGTCTCTGTAGTGTTTCTTCATCAATAGAAGCAAAACAATTTACTGAGTTTGACTTCATATTGGCTAGGCCTGTGTAAAATTGCATAAATGTGCCCTTGCAGGGATAAGAACACTTTGTATTAGTGATTGATCACTCAATTAAATTCTGCATGGAAAGGAAAAACTAAGGGAATCCATTAGTTTTTTTTTTTTTTAACAAAAAAAAAGTATAATAATATCAGAAAATTGTGTGGAGGGAAAAATTAAAAGGAATAGCAAAAAAAAAAAACACTTTGAAAGCTGAAGCATACTTTAGATATATATTAACACTGTTTAAAAAGTACATAATGGGGCCTCCCTGGTGGCGCAGTGGTTGAGAGTCCGCCTGCCGATGCAGGGGATACGGGTTCGTGCCCCGGTCTGGGAGGATCCCATATGCCGCAGAGCGGCTGGGCCCGTGAGCCATGGCCGCTGAGCCTGTGCGTCCAGAGCCTGTGCTCTGCAACGGGAGAGGCCACAACAGTGAGAGGCCCGCGTACAGCAAAAAAAAAAAAAAAAAAAAAAAAAAAGTACATAATGCTTTTCAACAGTCAACGACAATGAAATTAAACTAAACAAACAGATAAAAATACAACTCAAGGGCTTCCCTGGTGGCGCAGTGGTTGAGAGTCCGCCTGCCGATGCAGGGGACTCGGGTTCGCGCCCCGGTCCGGGAAGATCCCACATGCCGCAGAGCGGCTGGGCCCGTGAGCCATGGCCGCTGAGCCTGCACATCCAGAGGCCACAACAGTGACAGGCCCGCATACCGCAAAAAAAAAAAAAAAAAAAAAAAAAACAACTCAAAACACCCGTGAGTAATTTTTTTTCAAGACAAATTCAACCAATAAGCTACATCAAATAATGGGAACTAAAAATAATCTAGGTTTCATTTAGAAGGTACACAGAAAAAAATACTCAAAACCATATAGTATCCAGGAAGAATTTTTTTTTAAATCTACATTTTTACTGTAGATAAATTATTTTCAAATTATTTTACTGTATATAAATTATTTGAGGTGGCAAATGTCCTGTCAAATGACCATGATCACAGGAGACAGTCAGCTGGGTTCAAGTTTACAAACCAGGTTTCCGGTGGGAGTCCAAGGACAGGTTGATAAATGAGACTCAGCATTCATCTTGGAAAACTGAGGAAAATGCTTATCTAAGCCAACGCAACAAACTATGGAAAATAACTCCCGTGTCCCTATGTGCCAGGATGATGCTGGGCGTTGGCAGAACACACACAGCTCAGGCTTTGATGCTGGTGACAGTCTGGTGGGATGTATGTCACTTAGCCTGGTACAGTGCTAGCCTGTACCCTAACCTCATCGCAGTATGAGAACTACAGCAGCACACTGACCCAGCTGCCTAAAATCCAAAATAACCTTCTAATCTAATCTAACCTTCTAACATGCAACTGTTATGTTTTTTTTAAAACACAATTTCAGGTAATCCCTTGTTGGTCAAAATCCTGCTAATGTATTCCTTGCTAACCTAAATACTGCCTTCTTTGACTTTTTTGACTCCCTAACTCTTTATAATCTAGTCCCATTCTTTCTAGGAAATCTGAATTTCTATTAGTTCCCAAATCTCTCCAGTCATCCCAGAGATTGGCTCTAATCCTGACCTGAACCAGATGATGTCTAGCTGGCTGCACTCTCCCATTCTGTGGTGACTCAGCCTCACAGAACCCAGATTCTGCCTCAGTCTATAGGGGTTACTGCCTTTATATAATAAACAGCTTCCTTCTACATCTGCTGGGTTGAAGAATGAAGCAAATTAAGTCAAGTGGGGAGAGTACCTTTTGAACTCTCATGGTGTGTTGGGATAGTTCATACAGTACGATAGAGTCAGAGGGTAGGGCATGGCACTTCAATAGGGTGACCTCATCACGTTTGTGAAATTTAAAGCCTCCTCATCCTGGAAGCAGTGTGAATGGTAGGTTGAGAGATGAGGGTAAACTTGTCTAAGACAGGGATTCAAATTAGGATATGAACAGTAGTCGTCTAGATGAGAAATGGCGAGGGATGGTTTTGTCTGAGGTCCAGCACAATGACCGTGGGATTGCGAGCGACTCTTACATTTTCCTTTTATTTTGTATTTTCCAAGTCTTCAACAATAAGCACACATTCATTTTATTATTTTAAGAAATGTAACTTTAAAACAAACAAAAGTTATGCTCTTTGACCTCAAAATTCTTATTATTTATACTAATGGATGAAAAATGCAGTCAGCAAAACTATGTATAAAGTATGAGCCCAGTTCTATAAAATATGCTTATGCATAGATAGAAGACAGAGAGGCAGATGGGGAGGGGGGCAGAGGAGAAGAGAGGATAGAAATGAGCTGGAGGAGGTCCAAAAACGTTGTGTTGGTTGACTCCAGTCATGAACCTCCGAAGTGATTTGTATTGCCTTTCATATACTTCTGTAATTTAGAAAAGTCAAGGAACGTGCGTTTCTTTTTAAATAATGAGAAAATTGAGTTTACCTGAAGATCCTGTCCATGAATATGTCAATAAAAATAACCAGAAGAGGGCAGAGAACTGCTGCTAGAAATATCAAAAGGGTCCACTTTTTGATGGTTGGATGAGCAGGAATGAATAGAGAAGAGAGGAGCTTCTAGGATAACTCATGTTTTTGGCTGAGTGGCTGGCACAGCTGTTAATGAAATCAGCAGTGGAGGAGAGTGATGAGCATTCGTGTTAGTGCGAATCCTTGAAAGGGAGGTTGGCTGGGGAGCCCTCGGTCTCAGAAAAGAGGAGTATTTCATCACTGACATAGTTGAGGATTGCCTCACATTGTGACAATAAAAAGAAAATGGACTTTGGTTTTATATGTTTACTTATTCATTATTTTACATGCCTTACCAGTCATGTACTCCATCATTGTCGACACCAGCAGGGGCCTGTTCCCACCACCATCCTCCACCTCGCAGGGTGGTCAAGACAAGCATAGAAATTCTATGGGACTCATTTTGAGAGATGCAGCATCTAGAATTCCTGTAGTGTTCTAGCTGGAGAGATCCAGGAGATAATTAGGGCATGTGTCTGACACTGGTGAGAAGTAGAAAAATTCGGAGGTAACAGTTTAAAAGTGTTGCTTGGTAGTGAGGATGGCGTAAATGAAACTTATGGCCCCATAACTTGCTAGGTGTGTGACTTGAACACGTTTTTCTTAATCTCATTGGGTCTCAGTTTTCTCATCTCTTACTTGGAGATGGTGATGGTAGAGAACCCCATAGAGTTATATAGTAAATGGTAAAGGAATTACCATATTCCGAGTGTTTCGATGACTGCTTGGCAGATTGTAAATACTATATTAATGTTGGATATTTTATTTTCACTATATTTTTATTCCTACAAAGCAGGTTCTTAATGTATTAGGCTAGCACCAGTCTTGCTAAAAATTAAAATCTGTCCTGTGTGTGTACTATAGCATTCTTTTCTTATAGAAATATTATCAACATTAATTCCTCTCTTAGATAAAGGTGACTCACATTTCATCTCTTTGTGCAATTTCCTCATTGTTTTATCATTTTCCTGTTATGTTCCTATTGCTTTATTCTATAAATAATGAATACAGCATTTTAATGATTTGACTAGAGACCATATTTCTTTTGCCCATGAAGCCCAAGGTAAAATTTTATTCATAATATTTTATTTCTGTCACTGTACTTGAGATTAACAGCCCAATTTTTCATCTACAAAGTTTATTAGAGGTTGTAAAAATGCATGGAATCTCCTTTCTGATTGGCTGAGAAAACGAATTTAATCATATAATTTTCTTTCAAATCACACATGCATCAGTACAGTAAAACTCTCTATTAGATCACTGAACCATTTCACATGATTTTAAAAAGATTAATATTCTTATAAAATTTATCTGTCTCTCAGCTTATGTCTCCATGGTAGACTTTCTTAAAAGCAGAATATACTAGCAAAATGGACTAGTGGATAATGGAAGTTCTGAATAAGAAAAAAAAAAAATGATGGTAACACGGTTTTTCCCCTTCGATTTATTTTTTTTAATTTATTTTATTGAAGTATAGTTGATTTATAATGTTGTGTTAATTTCTACCATACAGTAAAGTTGTTCAGTTATACATAGATATACATTCTTTTTCATATTCTTTTCCACTATGGTTTATCCCAGGGTATTGAATATAGTTCCCTGTGCTATACAGTATTCCCCTTCTAAATAAAAAGGCAGGGTATGGGTTATGGGTTATAAGGGCTGGAATGTTAGAAAAGATTAAAAACCTTCTATCTCAATGGTGTACAAACTTTTTTTTGTCTTCTTAAGACATGAAACTTTTCCTCCAAACAAATTCTTCCTCAAAGATCTAATTCCTAAATAGAAAGCAGCTTGGGGACAGGAGAGGGGGTTCCATGAAGTGCCTCCTGAACCCCTCTGCTTTAGGCAGTGGTTCAAATAACATCAGCCTAATCTAAACACTGCCTTTTAAAAGCCCTTGAGAAACAGTGACGTCGCCAGGGTTACAGGGTTACACATGGTAGTATGCAGTAAAAGGGTATTGATGCATCCTGCACACTGAAAAAGAGTAATGTGTTCATTATACATTTTTATCCAGTCCCTACTATGGGAACTTCCCCAAACTGCTTCTGCTTTCCCAAACTGCTACTTCTATATAATGTATTCATCTTCTCATTAGTAAACTTCTCTGCACTAGAGTTTATTTTTCAGCCTATAAGTATATATAGTTTTTTACTTAGAAAAGTTCTCCATTAAAAAACAACAACAACCACCAAAAAAAACTAGAGACACAGAGTCGAGATGTACATTTTTTGTTTGGTTGCAGTTCCTCTTTAAAAAAAAAAAAAATCCTGCTTTGGAAAAGCGTTACTGCTGCTGCCCTGCGTTCCTCTCACAAGGGAAATGGAATTCAGCAAGTAAAGGTTAAGATGAATATTTTGGGTATGGTTTACTAAACTACCAAGCAAAAGATCTCTCTCAGGCATTCAATGAAAATAAATAAACGGGGCTTCCCTGGTGGCGCAGTGGTTGAAGAGTCCGCCTGCCAATGCAGGGGACACGGGTTCGTGCCCCGGTCCGGGAAGATCCCACATGCCGCGGAGCGGCTGGGCCCGTGAGCCATGGCCGCTGAGCCTGCGCATCCGGAGCCTGTGCTCCGCAGCGGGAGAGGTCACAGCAGCGAGAGGCCCGTGTACCGCAAAAAAAATAAAAAAATAAAAAATAAAAAAAATAAACGTATAAGTAAACGGCAAAATGACTAAATGGCATGTTTCCAAATGAAGATTTCCACTGAAAACGAGAGATTAAATGAACCTTCAGCAAAGCATATGAAATTTCCTGTTGAGTTTTGGTCTAATAAAAACTTGGACTAAACTTGCTGTACAAGAACTGGTACACATGTGAAATCAAAGGATACTGTAACTTATAGCTAAGGGCACCCCAGGTCCTAAAACTAGTAGAAATGAGTGTTCAAATCCATCTGGCATTAGAGACTCTGTTTTAACCTGCAGGTGTCACAAGGATTCTGCTCTGGTCTAGAGCCATGCCTGGCAGAATCAGGAAAGCATAAAAGTCACGGAACAACCTCAGAAGGAAGCACCTCCTTGACTGACGAGTAACCTGGCATCTGAGTAGAAATTCCATCTTGCCCTGGTACCAAATGACAGAAATATCCCATTTCATCTTTCCATGTTCATCAGCATCTTAATTTATGTTGCACTTGATAGACGAAGATGCTTTAAAATGTTCTTCCTTTGGATGGATGAAGAATAAAGAATTCAAGTGAATGGAAATGAAAAAAATTTTTAAACAGTGGCAGTAATTGGCTGTAACTGATAAGTGATTGTAGCTGGGCTTTATAGTGATCTAGCCCTGGATTTGAACGCTGACTCCACTATTGTTATCTATATAAATATGGACAAGTCATGGAAAGTAATTACCATGTGGCAATGTAGCTTTAGAGATTAAATAAGTTAATTCAAAAATATATTTAAAAATTTAATATATTTAATGTATTTTACAGATCCTAGAACGTTATGCCCATGCAATAGTTGGCAACTAGAGGGTCCTTTAAGCTCTTACATTGCAAGAAATATAGATTGACTAAAGTTATCTCAAGTGATGGAACGATTATTTTGAGGGTACATATGGATTAAAGAAGCTAAGGATTCTGATCCTGCAGTAGACTTTTTGGAAGCACAGAAATAGGATACTTCTAGATCTCAGTTCAAAAACTAAATAAGGCTAAAATAGTGCTATTCACAAAATATTCTTAGTAAGCCAGGGGAATGAACCTGTTTTCTGTTATTATTATGACTAGTTCTACTCAGCCTCTGTATCTACCAATCTTGTTTCTAGCAACCAGTCACCTTCTTTCCTCCGTTTAACATTTTTCAACCTTGAACATGTACTTATAGTATCTAGTTACTCACAAATATGCAGGCTTATTGAAAAGGCAGGGTACAGATATCTGAATGTAGAAAGTAAGAACAAAATAGAGTTAAAGTATAATAAGCAGAAAATACGTCCCTTTGTCTAAGGATCCTACTACTAGCTAAGTGATTCTTTCTTTGTATCCTAGTTCAACCCCTCAAGACAAGATCTGATTGATTTAATTAATGAGTAGGAAACCTTTTAAGCCAAGCTGTTCCACTAGACCACATCACAGGCTACTGGCCAGGGTATAATTGCTCTGAGGCTGTGTGTCTGGGGATGGAGTGAGGGCTGGGATCAGGTGATATTTATCATGGTCATTTATGCTGAAGGCATTTCCTAGAAAGGGCTTTACATGTAACACACGCTTTTAGGCTTAGCATTTTTATAGTTTTCTTTTCAATTCATGCAGGATGGGAGAGAACTAATTCAGAAATAGAGCTGGCTTGATGTTAGAACAAACATTTATTTTCTAACTTTCTTACTTTTTCCAAAATCCTTAAGGTTAAACAGTTGTTGTTCTCTAGTGGTTTTTATCCCCATGCTAAGGTTCAGGTAACTATAAAAGGGGCTGACTGACCATCTCTCAGGAGGTTTCCAAAGAGACATTTTCCAGAGCCCTGGGTCTGGACTTCAGCTCCATAGATTTAAATCTGACAGGTTACTTACGAGACTTTCCCTCCTGAAAGGACTTACAGGGTCCAAGTTAAAAAAGAGGCTTAGTATATAAAAGAAAAACCAATGACCAATTGACAATGAAACACATCATTCTCAGCCTATATTTTTGCATGACTTGTACATTTTTTCCTATGGAAAAGGTAAATAGAAAATGAAATTAAACCTGTGCATTGCTTGATGAGTTTGAAATTGAGAAACGTGTGTAGTTCAGATATTTTGTCCATCTACCTATGGGGATACAGCTGCTAAAACATCCTTGAGTCTTTGGGCCGGAATCCTTTCTCTTTTGGAGTGAGACTAGGCATCTCCAATATTTGCCTGTAAAACTCTTTTATTTCTAAGCTTCAGATGCTAAACATCTCTCATCCTGTTGGGCGAATTCTGCATTATTTATTTCAGTGTTGCAAATCAAGGCGTAATCTTGTTTGACAACTATTCTATCTTCCTAATGACTCTATGCATTTATTAATTTATACAGTCAAAAACTTGCTTATTCTGCACCTGTTATGTGACTGGACTATGGAACGTGTGGGATACAAGAGAGAATACAGAAAATGTTGTTTTTTGCCACCTTGGTCCTGAGGGTCCCCTAGGAGCAGACAGACAAGAGGCTGATTAATTGCTTTATCCCTCACTCTGTTATATAATAAAGCAATGTAATCAGTTTGTGGATTATATGTTATAGAACTTAATCTTCACGTGTTACAGTGTGTAATCCTGAATAATCCTGCAAGCGTTTCTATAAAAAATCCTATCAAATCAATGTAATAAGATGTTGTAGTCATTACATAGAAGTATGTTTAAAAAAATTGTCCAAGAAAAGTGGTTTTCAGTTTATCTGAGAACAGAGCTTAGGGCAGTAAAACTTTTCCATAGATTGGACTCTTCCTTAAAGGGTTGATCTCAGAATTTAGTCCTCAGAAGGCAACAATAGACAGAAACCTGACTGTTTACCTCAAAAGCAATTTGAATGTGTCATATTGTAACACGTAGCTTTCCAAGTCTAATAGCAAGCCAGGTGTCAGTCCAAAACATGATAAAGCAGTGATTCACTAAATTAGCAACAGAAGTCTCTTCAGAGCATAATCTGTATTTAAGGTCTGTGAGGACTGGAAACTCACACCTCAATTTATACTGAGTATTATGAAAAATCAAATCTATACCCACACTGGAAGCATTACCAAATAGCACTTCTACAAATAGTAATGTTTTTCCTTAAGAAACTTTGAGCATTTTAGCACCTGATTTGAGAAAGATTCCTTTGTTCTTCTGGTTTTATATTTAGAATGTCTTTGACTAATATTGTGTTTGTTTCTTGGGGAGTTGGGTCTGTAAACAATAAGCATTTGCAGACCTGTGGGACACAGCATGGGCCTCTTCAGTATGGCCTGTTCAGGCAGGAAGTAGAAACAGTACAAATAGGAAGGTGATAAAGGAAAAGACTGGGGACACCTTATTTCACTAAGACACAATGAAATGGCTGTAGATAGAAGATAGGTCTTCGGTCAGAGATGAAATCTATAGAAGAGGCAAGAGAAATAGGTGAGAATGAAGATAGTTTCATTTAGTCTTCCTTTTCTTTTTTGTTTTGTTTTCTCTTTTAAATTTGTGAGTAGCAGTATTGCTGGTATAAAAGGGAGAGATGAGTGACTGTCCTATTTTCTCCTTCACTTTCTGCTTCAGCTTCTGAGAAAGTAGAGGTAACGCAGAGAATACCCCAACTGACCCGCTATTTGCATTTTCTTAGGGCATTGCCTTCATGTTGTCCTCCTGCAAGCAGGCTGTGAGACCAGGATTTCAGGCCCAGTGATTTCTTTGGCAGAGGAGTGGGGGATATGAGCTAAGAAAGGAAAGGCAGCCAATAAAGTGTTACCTAGCCAGTTATCACTATTGGTATCTGTACCTTTTTCATAGTTATTTGATTTGATTTTATTGTTTTTTAAATTAATGTTACTGGAGTATAGTTGATTTACAACGCTGTGTTAGTTTCAGGTGTACAGCAAAGTGAATCAGTCATACCTACACATATATACACTCTTTTTTTAGATTCTTTTTCCATATAGGATATTACAGAGTACTGAGTGTAGTATCTGTACCTTAATCCCGCTGGGAAACTGGGAATCAGTGTGAAACATATCAGTTACCTCCTCTGGGACATGAGGGTTCCTAAGGTATTTATGCATCACTCTCAATAGCTACTGCTTCTCCCAGGGGACACATCTCCCCTGCACTTCGAGCCTGGTGTTTTCAGGCAAAATGACCATGGCTGTATGAGAAAGCCCTCAGCCAGTTAGAAGTGGGGAGTGAACTACCATAACAAGGCCAGTGGGGCATAAGTAGAGCAAAACAGTTCTGCTGTAAGTGGAATAAGTTGTATAGAGTTATTCTCCCTTCTGCCACTTTTACCTTCTTATTAAAACGAAATCAACAAAGGCTCTAATTTCTCAGGTTTTTATATAACCAATTATTGACTTACATGAATTATCCATCAGTTATTCTCTGACTCATAGTTTAATATGAAGATTTATGTCCGTGTATATATTTGGGAAGGAGTCAATTGTCTTTCTGCCCACTTTGATATTCAGCGTATTTTGTAAGATGTCACTTGTCCTAGAACTCTAGATTCACCTAAGCTCAAAATTCAGTCTATGTACTATTTCATTTTTTACTATACATCTCACAAAAACAGTACTACTATCTGATGTGAGCCTAACAGTATGAACTCCTTTTACTTATATTCTAATTTTCTGTTACTCAATATTTGCCCGTTTATTTCACCAAGAACTTAATTAGGATGAAGAGCCAAAATGAACGGGATAATTTCTCCTATGAAATTTTGTGCTTTTTAAAAAAATTTTGAGACTTATCTTTATCCATTATGAATTGATACACTTAATAATATTTATTCATGTTGTGTTAACAGCAGAAAATTTGAGTGAGAACGCATTTCTATGGAAGGCTCTGCTTATGTTTTTTAAATAAATAAAAGTTCTCCTTTATGGAGTAAATTGTCTCATCTGAATCGATTTAAAAAACCCTTTGTGTAAAATAGGAATGCTACATAGTTAATTATGTTTTTTTAATTTTTAAATTTAATTTTATTTATTTTTTTATACAACAGGTTCTTATTAGTCATCAATAATGACCATTTTATACACATCAGCGTACACATGTCAATCCCAATCACCCAATTCATCACACCACCATCCCCACCCCCCGGCGGCTTTACCCCCTTGGTGTTCATATATTTGTTCTCTACACGTGTGTCTCTATTTCTGCCCTGCAAACCAGTTCATCTGTACCATTTTTCTAGGTTCCACATATATGTGTTAATATACGATATTTGTTTTTCTCTCTCTGACTTACTTCACTCTGTATGACAGTCTCTAGAGCCATCCACGTCTCAACAAATGACCCAATTTCGTTCCTTTTTATGGCTGAATAACATTCCATTGTACATATGTATAACATCTTTTATATCCATTCATCTGTCAATGGACATTTAGGTTGCTTCCATAACCTGGCTATTGTAAATAGTGCTGCAGTGAATATTGGGGTACATGACTCTTTTTAAATAATGGTTTTCTCAGAGTATATGTCCAGTAGTGAGATTGCTGGGTCATATGGTAGTTCTGTTTGTTCTAGTTCTGTAAAAAATGCATTGGTAATTTGATAGGGATTGTACTGACTTTGTAGATTGCTTTGGGTAGCATAGTCATTTTCACAATATTAATTCTTCCCATCCAAGAACATGGTGTATCTCTCCATCTGTTGGTATCATCTTTAATTTCTTTCATCAGTGTCTTATAGTTTTCTGCATACAGGTGTTTTGTCTCCCTAGGTAAGTTTATTCCTAGGTATTTTATTCTTTTTGTTGCAGTGGTAAATAGGAGTGTTTCCTTAATTTCTCTTTCAGATTTTTCATCACTTGTGTATAGGAATGCAAGAGATTTCTGTGCATTAATTTTGTATCCTCCAACTTTACCAAACTCACTGATTAGCTCTAGTAGTCTTCTGGTGGCATCTTTAGGATTCTCTATGTATAGTATCATGTCATATGCAAACAGTGACAGTTTTACTTCTTCTTTTCCAATTTGTATTCCTTTTATTTCTTTTTCTTCTCTGACTGCCATGGCTAGGACTTGCAAAACTATGTTGACTAACAGTGGTGAGAGTGGGCAACCTTGTCTTTTTCCTGATCTTAAAGGAAATGCTTTCAGTTTTTCACCATTGAGAATGATGTTTGCTGTGTGTTTGTTGTATATTGCCTTTATTATGTTGAGGTAGTTTCCCTCTGTGCCCACTTTCTGAAGAGTTTTTATCATAAATCGGTGTTGAATTTTGTCAAAAGCTCTTTCTGCATCTATTGAGATGATCATATGGTTTTTATTCTCCAATATGTTAATATGATGTCTCACATTGATTGATTTGCATATATTGAAGAATCCTTGCATGCCTGAGATAAATCCCACTTGATTGTGGTGTATGATCCTTTTAATGTGTTGTTGGATTCTGTTTGCTAGCATTTTGTTGAGGATTTTTGCATCTATATTCATCAGTGATATTGGTCTGTAATTTTCTTTTTTTGTAGTATCTTTGTCTGGTTTTGGTATCAGGGTGATGGTGTCCTCACAGAATGAGTTTGGGAGTGTTCCTTCCTCTGCAATTTTTTGGAAGAGTTTGAGAGGATGGGTGTTAGCTCTTCTCTATATGTTTGATAGAATTCACCTGTGAAGCCATCGGGTCCTCAACTTTTGTTTGTTGGAAAATTTTTAATCACAGTTTCAATTTCATTACTTGTGATTGGTCTGTTCATATTTTCTATTTCTTCCTGTTTCAGTCTTGGAAGGTTATACCTCTCTAAGAATTTGTCCATTTCTTCCAAATTGTCCATTTTATTGGCATAGAGTTGCTTGTAGTAGTCTCTTAGGATGCTTTGTATTTCTGTGGTGTCTGTTGTAACTTCTCCTTTTTCATTTCTAATTTTATTGATTTGAGTCCTCTCCATCTTTTTCTTGATGTCTTTGCCTAATGGTTTATCAATTTTGTTTATCTTCTCAAAGAACCAGCTTTTAGTTTTATTGATCTTTGCTATTGTTTTCTTTGTTTCTATTTCATTTATTTCTGCTCTGATCTTTATGATTTCTTTCCTTCTGCTCACTTTGGGTTTCGTTTGTTCTTCTTTCTCTAGTTCCTTCAGGTGCAAGGTTAGATTGTTTATTTGAGATTTTTCTTGTTTCTTGAGGTAGGCTTGTATAGGTATAAACTTCCCTCTTAGAGCTGCTTTTGCTGCATCCCACAGGTTTTGGATCGTCGTGTTTTCATTGTCATTTGTCTCTAGGTATTTTTTGATTTCCTCTTTGATTTCTTCAGTGATCTCTTAGTTATTTAGTAACATATTGTTTAGCCTCCATGTGTTTGTGTTTTTTACATTTTTTTCCCGGTAATTCATTTCTAATCTCATAGCGTTGTGGTCAGAAAAGATGCTTGATATTATTTCAATTTTCTTAAATTAACTGAGGCATGATTTGTAACTGATTGGTCAGAAAAGATGCTTGATATGATTTCAATTTTCTTAAATTTACTGAGGCTTGATTTGTAACCCAAGATGTGATCTTGGGTTACAAATCGGTGTTGAATTTTGTCAAAAGCTCTTTCTGCATCTATTGAGATGATCATATGGTTTTTATTCTTCAATTTGTTAATATGGTGTATCACATTGATTGGTTTGCGTATATTGAAGAATCCTTGCATCCCTGGGATAAAACATCCTGCAGAATGTTCCTTGCGCACTTGAGAAGGAAGTGTAATATGTTGTTTTTGGATGGAATGTCCTATAAATGTCAATTAAATCTATCTGGTCTATTGTGTCATTTAAAGCTTCTGTTTCCTTATTTATTTTCATTTTGGATGATCTGTCCATTGGTGTAAGTGAGGTGTTAAAGTCCCCAGCTATTATTGTGTTACTGTCGATTTCCTCTTTTATAGCTGTTAGCAGTTGCCTTATGTATTAAGGTGCTCCTGTGTCGGGTGCATATGCATTTATAATTGTTATATCTTCTTCTTGGATTGATCCCTTTATCATTTTATAGTGTTCTTCTTTGTCTCTTGGAACATTGTTTATTTTAAAGTCTATTTTATCTGATATGAGAATTGCTACTCCAGCTTTCTTTTGATTTCCATTTGCATGGAATATCTTTTTCCATCCCGTCACTTTCAGCCTGTACGTGTCCCTAGGTCTGAAGTGGGTCTCTTTTAGACATATAGATAGGTCTTGTTTTTGTATCCATTCAGCAAGCCTGTGTCTTTTGGTTGGAGCATTTAATCTGTTCATGTTTAAGGTAATTATCGATATGTATGTTCCTCTGACCATTTTCTTAATTGTTTTGGGTTTGTTTTTGTAGGTCCTTTTCTTCTCTTGTGTTTCCCACTTAGAGAAATTCCTTTCGCATTTGTTGTAGAGCTGGTTTGGTGGTGCTGAATTCTCTTAGCTTTTGCTTGTCTGTAAAGCTTTTGATTTCTCCATCAAATCTGAATGAGATCCTTGCAGGGTAGAGTAATCTTGGTTGTAGGTTCTCCCCTTTCATCACTTTAAATATGTCATGCCACTCCCTACTGGCTTGTAGAGTTTCTGCCGAGAAATCAGCTGTTAGCCTTATGGGAGTTTCCTTGTATGTTATTTGTCATTTTTCCCTTGCTGCTTTCAATAATTTTTCTTTGTCTTTAATTTTGGCCAATTTGATTTTTGTGTGTCTTGGCATGTTTCTGCTTGGTTTATCCTGTATGGGACTCTATGCGCTTCCTGGACTTGGGTGGCTATTTCCTTTCCCATGTTAGGGAGGTTTTCAACTATAATCTCTTCAAATATTTTCTCTGGTCCTTTCTCTTTCTCTTCTCCTTCTGGGACCCCTGTAATGCGAATGTTGTTGCATTTAATGTTATCCCAGAGGTCTCTTAGGCTGTCTTCATTTCTTTTCATTCTTTTTTCTTTATTCTGTTCTGCAACAGTGAATTCCACCATTCTGTCTTGCAAGTCACTTATCCGTTCTTCTGCCTCAGTTATTCTGCTATTGATTCCTTCTAGTGTAGTTTTCATTTCAATTATTGTATTGTTCATCTCTGTTTGTTTGTTCTTTAATTCTTCTAGGTCTTTGTTAAACATTCCTCGCATCTTCTCGATCTTTGCTTCCATTCTTTTTCCGAGGTCCTGGATCATCTTCACTATCATTATTCTGAATTCTTTTTCTGGAAGGTTGCCTATGTCCACTTCACTTAGTTGTTTTTCTGGGGTTTTATCTTGTTCCTTCATCTGGTACATAGCCCTCTGCCTTTTCATCTTGTCTATCTTTCTGTGAATGTAGATTTTGTTCCACAGGCTGCTGGATTGTAGTTCTTCTTGCTTCTGCTGTCTGCCCTCTGGTGGATGAGGCTATCTAAGAGGCTTGTGCAAGTTTCCTGATGGGAGGGACTGGTGGTGGGTAGAGCTGACTGTTGCTCTGGTGGGCAGAGTTCAGTAAAACTTTAATCCACTTGGCTGCTGATAGGTGGGGCTGGGTTCCCTCCCTGTTGGTTGTTTGGCCCAAGGCAGCCCAACACTGGAGCCTACCTGGGCTCTTTGGTGAGGCTAATGGCGGACTCTGGGAGGGCTCACGCCAAGGAGTACCTCCCAGAACCTCTGCTGCCAGTGTCCTCGTTCCCACGGGGAGCCACAGCCACCCCCCGCCTCTGCAGGAGACCCTCCAACACTAGTAGGTAGTTTCTGGTTCAGTCTTCCCTGGGGTCACTGCTCCTTCACCTGGGTCCCGATGCACACACTACTTTGTGTGTGCCCTCCAAGAGTGAAGTCTCTGTTTCCCCCAGTCCTGTCGAAATCCTGCAATCAAATCCCACTAGCCTTCAAAGTCTGATTCTCTAGGAATTCCTCCTCCTGTTGCTGGACCCTCAGGTTGGGAAGCCTGACGTGGGGCTCAGAACCTTCTCTCCAGGGGTGGACTTGTGTGGTATAAGTGTTCTCCAGTCTGTGAGTCACCCACCCAGCAGTTATGGGATTTGATTTTACTGTGATTGCGCCCCTCCTACCGTCTCATTTTGGCTTCTCCTTTGTCTTTGGATGTGGGGTATCTTTTTTGGTGAGTTCCAGTGTCCTGTCAATGATTGTCCTACAGCTAATTGTGATTCTGGTGTTCTCGCAAGAGGGAGTGAGAGCATGTCCTTCTTCACCGCCATCTTCTAAAGGAACGTTAATTATGTTTTAATGGCTTTGTTTGCCTTCTGTTTTTTTTTTTTAAATAAATATCTACATGATAACATCTGGGAATAGGTTATGCTGCATGCTAAAAAAATACCAGCGACTGGGAAGTATATCTTTGAATGTTCTGATGTTAAGAGTTTCTTTTTATGGGATCATAAATGCAGGGTTAATATCAATCTTACACTTAGCTAGTGAGAGCAGCAAATTAATTAAACTCTTCAAACATTTCCTTCTCTCAGGAACTGGGGAGCTTCTGTGCACTTGACACTGTGAATCTGAGATGTATACACCAAATTGTATACCAAGTACCCCAAGGTGGATTGTTTTATAAATGTGACTGTAAGTTTTTAATAAATTAGTTTTTGTCTTTTATATATTTCCTTCACATAGGAAGGAGTCCTGAGTCCCTTGTTTCTGCAGGAAGTTAATAGATTTTTCATGTTTCAGGGTTGAACAATTAGGTGTAGACAAGCACTCAAGATAACATTTGAGGGACTTTGTGTATTTTAGACAGTTAAGCTGAGTTGTCCTAAGGGAAAGTATTAATGCTGGTATTTTGAGAAAAAAGAGAAAGAGGGACCCAAAACAAGAGAGAGAAAGATGATTTAATGTTCTTGGTGATGACACTCAGATGGTTCCAAAATGGTAGCCATATTGGTGGCTAAGAAGGAGGCCCGGTCTCTGAGGAGGTAGATATGTGGCCTTCAGAAACTTGACTCTGGAGTCAAAGAAAAGATCCCTGCAGTCAGAGTTGATCCAGAGGGAGGGGATGTTGTCAAAGAAGTCACCACTATAAATGAACAAAGGGCACCACAGCGGTGGTGACCTGTCAAGGTTCACACATGAGGAGGGAAAGAGAGTCATGACAAATAAGAAATACTGGGATTCTTGCTAATTTCATCAAGTAGATAGTTTGGACCAATTAATCTGATTTAGAAAAATTCATGAAACCTGACACTCTTTGCACCTTGAGTGGTTTGGAGTAATTTGCAAGTTACATGATCTTTGTATATGAACTAAGGCCGTATACTTGAAAGAGCGTTCAGAGAGTCCTTACTCTTCCATCCTAACAAGTGTCTAGACTAGCATTTTCCAAAGCACGCACCACAGAGAGAATTAGGGCTGTGAAGTTCTGAGGTGAAATATGTTTAAAACATACCGATATTAGGGCAACTTGAAACCCTTTGGTGATTCACAAAACACATTAGCATATTAAAGGCTCTGAGATAACCCTTGCTCACCCTTCTATCTCTAACCCAGAATTTCCCAAGCTTATTTGATCATAAAAGTATATTAAGATTTCTGAGGAGCAGACATCCTTTGAGATACTAGATACTTAGGGATAAATGAGTTACTCTACAAAGCAATAGAAATCTCTCACTGTTTCAAGTATAAATGTCTGTCTTTGCCCAAAAAGCAAGATTCTGTGTATGTGATTGTTTTTACTTCATATATGGACACACAAAAGAAGAGAAATATAGGGCCTCCCTGGTGGCGCAGTGGTTGAGAGTCCGCCTGCCGATGCAGGGGATACGGGTTCGTGCCCCGGTCTGGGAGGATCCCATATGCCGCGGAGCGGCTGGGCCCGTGAGCCATGGCCGCTGGGCCTGCGCATCCGGAGCCTGTGCTCCGCAACGGGAGAGGCCACAACAGTGAGAGGCCCGCATACCGCAAAAAGAAAAAAAAAAAAAAAAAAAAAAAAAAAAAAAGAAGAGAAATATAAAATTCACCTCTTTACCAACATTCCCCCAGATCCTACTCTAGGGATAGTGGTATAAAGGGGGTCATCCTTATACAAAAGGTAAATGTATATTTTCTGCAATAGATCGTTTCAGAAAGCTGTTCTCTCAGTCAAGGAGAATATAGCTGAACACCCCTAGAAAATAGATGTGAGGAATGAAGGATGGTCTTTAAAAGTACAGTATTTAAGTGGGTTAACATTACAGTTACATGAATGAATAAGGAGGTAATTATGTCAGTACACAGTTTTCTAGTAATTAAAATACCTGTTCTAATTTGGTATCAAAAACTTAAGTTCTGTCGGAAGAGCTTGATGATGGAGTAGCAGCATCAAAAATGCCTGAAGGTTGGAATGGAGGGAACAGAGAGAAACTTAAAAAATTAGAGGACTGGGGCTTCCCTGGTGGCGCAGTGGTTGAGAGTCTGCCTGCCGATGCAGGGGACACGGGTTCGTGCCCCGGTCCGGGAAGATCCCACGTGCCACGGAGTGACTGGGCCCGTGAGCCATGGCCGCTGAGGCTGCACTTCCGGAGCCTGTGCTCTGCAACGGGAGAGGCCACAACAGTGAGAGGCCCACGTACCGCAAAAAAAAAAAAAAAAAAAAATTAGAGGACTGAAGAGAAAACCATGGAAAGGTACCCCAAAACAGTTCTACATTATAGGAAGGATATGAGCTGATTGGCAACAAGCAATCGTTATTTTCTATTGGTGAGATAAAAAGACAGTATTGGGACAAAAATCTTGCTTTCCATTCCAGTAAACAAGGAATGCTGGCCACCATTAAGTCATCAGCCACTGCAGCCACCCTGAGGAGAATTCAAGATGGAGAAAAACAGGATACAGGCCCTGGATAGTTGAGATGCATATCTATTGAATAATTTCAATGAGGTCAGACTCTTGCATCTTCCCAGACTTAGAAAAGCACTAAAAGTATTCTATTTATTTATTTTTTAGCTGCTTTGGGTCTTTGTTGCTGTGTGCGGGTTTTCTCTAGTTGTGGTGTGCGGGCTTCTCATTGCGGTGGCTTCTGTTGTTGCGGAGCACGGGCTCCAGGCACGTGGGCTTCAGGAGTTGTGGCTCGTGGGCTCAGTAGTTGTGGCACACGGGCTCAGTAGTTGTGGCTTATGGGCTCTAGAGCGCAGGCTCAGTAGTTGTGGTGCACAGGCTTAGTTGCTCCCCGGCATGTGGGATCTTCCCGGAGCAGGGCTCCAACCCATGTCCCCTGCATTGGCAGGGGGATTCTTAACCATTGTACCACCAGGGAAGCCCCATTAACTTGAGGTTTTAACTTGAGATGCGTGGTTTTTTTTTTTTTTTTTTTTTTGCGGTACAGGGGCCTCTCGCTGTTGTGGCCTCTCCCGTTGCGGAGCACAGGCTCCGGACGCGCAGGCTCCGGACGCGCAGGCTCAGCGGCCATGGCTCACGGGCCCAGCCGCTCCGCGGCATGTGGGATCCTCCCAGACCGGGGCACGAACCCGTGTCCCCTGCATCGGCAGGCGGACTCTCAACCACTGCGCCACCAGGGAAGCCCATGTGGGGTTTTTTTGTTTGTTTGTTTGTTTGTTATGATTAGCTATAATCTTTTGATGTTTGACTACATGGGTTTTTTCAGCAAAGCTACTGTATATCCTGGCTCCTCCCTTGCTTCTTTGGAGCAGTCCCTCAGAGCTCTCTGAAAGGCTGTATCTTGGGCTATGGTTCTCAGTAAGGTCCCCAAATAAAACATAACTCTCATCTTTTAAGTTGTGTTTTTTTCTTCAGTTGACAGTACTGTCGGCATCTGCTATAGGAAGAATGTGATTTGAGTATTAGGAAGAAATATGAGAGTATCATGCTAAAGCAGAAAACAGTATCTCCAGGAAGATGTTCCAGATTTAGAGTAGATAAGCGCTTAGAAGATTTAGGTGCAAAAAACACAAGATTCAGAGAGTAGCAACAATGATTAGATTTGAATTAGTAATGCTAGAATACACGTAATTTTAAGTCTGGATTCTCTTCATTGGTTCCAGTGACATTTTCACCCTTGATTTTATTTTTCTTCAGCACCAGCTTTCTGTGTAACTGGATAATTGTGCACCTTGGTGACCCACTTTCAATTCAGAATTCTTCCTCATTTCTGCTGATGTCTGTTTATTCCGTGAATAAAAGCAAAGTCCCGGGCTTCCCTGGTGGCACAGTGGTTGAGAGCCCGCCTGCTGATGCAGGGGACAAGGGTTTGTGCCCCAGTCCAGGAAGATCCCAGGTGCCACGGAGCGGCTGGGCCCGTGAGCCATGGCCGCTGAGCCTGCGCGTCCGGAGCCTGTGCTCCGCAATGGGAGAGGCCACAACAGTGAGAGGCCCGCGTACCACAAAAAAAAAAAAAAAAAAAAGCAAAGTCCCATTCTACAAGAAAATGTTATGATTAAAAAGCCAGTAGCAAAAAAAAAGCCAGTAGCTTTACAAGGAGAGTGACCAGCCATACCACCTTGAAAGACTCAACCCTTAGGCACAGTTTTCACGAGTAAAACGTGGAGGTGTAGTCGATGGGATAACCTCCAGGCTCCCGGTAAGCACTGACATTGTGTGTAGAGACTGAAATAATCTACTTACAGTCATCCAGCTTCTTTTCAGACTGCCTCCAGGCTGTGTGATCTTTTTATGAACAGGATTTCAGGTCAGATTTCCAATTTTCAGATCAGCACTGGTAGGTCGGACACTTGTGTCTTATAGTCAAAATTGATGAGCGGTTCATGAATCAACCTTATAGATATCATTAAGCAAAAGCCCTGAAAACTCACCAAATCGTAAAGTAAACCAGGCTGTTTTCAAACATTTGCCCAAATGAGATGCAACGTGTCTCAGGAAAACATTAATTAATCTTTCATCTACGTTCTCTAAATGGGATAAACGGAAATCCATTTTTAAAAACTAGAATATCCTGTACATCCTCATAGAAGTGCCTTCAGTGGGTTCTAATTTAATTTAATTTAATTAGATTTCTAAAGGGGCAGTGTAAAATGTCCATCAGAAAGACCATTATCTGGTCTGCGGAGTAACAGTTATGTCATCCAATGGCTTTTGTGTAAAGGTCGACAAGATATGTCACACCTACCATTTTTAAGGTCAGGAGGCTTGAGATGTAATAGAAGCTCTCCAGATTAACTCGGTCATGTAGCCATTTTTAATAAATGTTTATTGAGCACCTCTTGGTAGTTTTATGTTCTTTTTTTTTTTTTTTTTTTTTTTGTGCGGTACGCGGGCCTCTCACTGTTGTGGCCTCTCCCATTGCAGAGCACAGGCTCCGGACGCGCAGGCTCAGCGGCCATGGCTCACGGGCCCAGCCGCTCCATGGCATGTGGGATCCTCCCGGACCGGGGCACGAACCCGTGTCCCCTGCATCGGCAGCAGACTCCCAACCACTGCGCCACCAGGGAAGCTCAGTTTTATGTTCTTTTAAATATGGAGACTGTATTAACTTTGGAGTGCTATAGTTCCCCTCTGGCCTAAATTTTTGTTCAGTTACAGAAATTTATTTATCTAGGATATCCAGATAAGAGTGCATCTATCTGTTCCTTAAGGTATAATCTTGTCTACATTTTATTTCCTGTTCTGTTTTATATGCAGTTAACATTGTAAGCTACATTAAGCCTCGGAAGGAACAAAGTGGACTCTAAGTCATAAATGAATAAGTAAAAGCTGGTAGGATGCAGAAAAGTTCATTACCTTGAAATAAAGGCCTAATGAGTTATTTTTCAGGGAAGAACTCTTCCTCTGATGAGAATGTTACTCATAATCATATTCATCAATTAATAATTTATTAATAATGCCTTCTATTTGTATACATTAAAAATGTATATTATCTCATTATCTCACAATAGCCATCGGATGTAGACAAAGCAGATATTTCTTCTTGAATTAAGGATGGGAAAACTGAAATTCCAGCATTTGAACCAAAGTCATTTAATACCATATAAAGTGGTATGTCCATAAAATTGAGGGTTTTAAAAAACTTACGTTTGCTATTCACATGTGGCTTGAATATGAAAAGAATGTTGGGAGGTAAGGCATTTAAATGTATGCATAGACTTCAAAATCTTATTTCTGTATCTTCAGTTCACCAAAATGAGGTGTGTTTAAAGAAACAGAAGTTTCTTTAAAACAAAAAAACATACCTTTTCTCGTGTGGAGATAATAATTTATGTTGATATGGATTTAATTATTCTACTTAGGCTGTCGCATAAAAATAAGCTCTATTTATCCAGACAACAATAATTATTGTGCTCAAGAAAATACACACACACAAGCATGACTGTTTGCTCAATAGTAAAATTTTCTTTCCTCCAGCCACCAAATTATCTTGAAAACTGGCTGTACTTTTCACTAAACTAACTTAAAAAGACAATTCAGGAGATATACTAACTCATTCCATGAAGATGCCTCAGATGTTAACTTGACATTTTTAGAAAGGAAGCCTTCCACAAAGCTATTTCTAAATTTTAGAGGAAATTGTGAAATATTGTTGATATAAGGTATATAATCACAACCCATTATATTTTCCTTGTGTAATAAGACTTGACATATTTTCAAGTAATTAGAATCTAAAGTCAATCCATAACTTTAAGAAGAATTCAATGACCTCTTTAAAATTTGAAACTAAAAATTCATAAATGAAAATACTCAAATAAGAAGGCAAGCCCTTCTAGAAACCTGATGTACTTCAATATAGCTAAGTTTGCTCATACTGAAGTTAAAATAAATACGTTTGAAATTTCACTCCATCGTTTAAAAAACATATGACTTTGCAAAAATTACTTAACCTCTTCAAATGTCAGTTTCTTGAGCTATAGAATGGGGACAATGTTAATATGTGTCTTATGGGATTGTTGTGAGGATTAAATGTGATAACGCATGTAAAATGCTTAGCTCAGCGTTCTCTGTGGTCGGTCATTCAATAAAGTTGACCATTATTATCCTCAGTTCAGTAACTGAGCGTATACTCAAATGATTGAAGAAATCCTAAATGTAAAGTACAGGTTCAAAATAATTTTCTATAACAATGCATTTAATACACAGTGTTGAACATTCGAATTAAAGGTTCAAATTTGAACTTTGTAACAATGGCTATTTCATTTTTGGTAAAATCTGAGGCTTCCTCCTATTAAATAGGATTATTTATACCGATCTCATCCATCTGGAATGAGTCCTAAATGAAATGATAAAGGAATAAGTAGAGTGTCATTCCTTTTTGATAGTAAGTGCTCAGTAAATTCAGTTAGTACAATGATTAGGAATACTTATTATCATTGCTGTAGAATATTCTGGAGATCTTTATGTTTTCTAGTCTGGAAAATATTTTATCTAATTCCACTGCTCAAAAAAAATCTCCAAATTATCATTTATCGACATATCTCCTAACTGAAATGGGGAAATTTTATTCCTCTTCCTTTCATATGAATCCTAGAGCACATAGCTGTTCCTTTTTTTTTTTATCCTATATCTGCTAGAGTAAATGTATGATATATGCAAGGGGCATCTAATCTCCCATGCGTCTCTTGCCTGGCAGCCTGTGCCTTGGCTTTGAACACATGGTCACACGTCTCTGTTAATGACCCACGTGTCCCCTTTAATAGGAATCTCACTTGTTATGTTTGGCCTCCGTGTTATTTTCTTTATTTCTAACTTTGGGCTTGGTCTCTTCAGTCCTGCCATGCAATGAGTTGCTTTTCTTATTTCCACATAGGTCTTTGAAAACCCGTCAGAATGCTGTTTTCATTATACACTTTTCATTATTATGCTGTCATCACTGAACAAGTTTATTTCAAATCCTTTTGGGAAAAGATGACAAGAAACATAGCATTTTATTTCCTTGCCCCTTCATTAGATTAGAAATGTCAAGAAAGATTTAGATTGTGCTCATTTTTATTAAAAAGAATGATAGATATTTCTTGGCAAAAGAAAAGGAAAAAATAAGAAATTTTAATTTTAAATACTCCTCGAGTCAAAAGCCTGCTTATGAAGGTGCTCTTCAGTGGAAAGCTTCTCTTCATTATTTGGAAAGATGTAAATTTCATTTTCAAACTCCAAGACATCTTATTCATTTGTAGATATAAAATACTGTAGTCATTCTAGAACACCAGCTGTGTAAATGGAACCTGTTATGTACCAGAAACAAACTACACCCAAGTGAACCTAAAATAGTGTTGTCAGGGTTACTTAACATCTTGATTATAAAATTTCAGCAGCTATTAAAAAAGAGATGATGATAATACCTTGTCTGAGGTGTGTTGTGAGAATTATGAGTCAACATACGTAAAGCTTCTAATACTGCCAAGGAGGTTTAACTCTATCAGATTACTAGTATTCAAGCATCTTGCGGATACAAAAGCCACAGTTTCATCTGGTTCAGCCTAAGCATCCCCCAATAATTGTGAGTTTGCTATTCACCCCTGGGTTTTATGCCATAGACCTGACCTTTAGCAAGAACAGTATTTGCTAATTACAAGCCAAAGTTCTCATGGATAGAGGGCAAGGCAGATTTGTTTATGACAAACCCCTCTCTTCAGCCTGTCCCAGTGCCTCACTTAACACTTGGCGTTAACTCTCCTACTACTGCCGATTTATTGGTGGTAGTCTCTGCAAGCCTTCGACCTACCCCATCACCATGGCTTCTAGTTACTGCATCAATGGGATCATTGCCTTCTCTCAGACAGGTAATTTACCAGGCAGGTTTCCATCATGGCTGCTCTACATGGAAGGTAAGACCGGATGTGGATACGTGTAGGTAGCTATGCTGGTCATAGACTGATATTAATCATATCTGATGACCTCAAATTTATAAAATTAGGAGACATTGTATTCATTCTAGATTCAGGAGGATATCATTTATATGGGATGTTAATATGCATGCCTAGCAAGTATGTAACAAGATATTAGATTACCTTACATACTGTCCTTCAAAAACATAACAAGATCGTAGTTTAGGTAACTCAAGGTGGCAAAAAAACACGTTATTTTCTTATATACAGTAAGGGTCATTTAGTTTATTGTTTGTATTAGTGACAGTCTTTTCCACTTGACAGTCTTGGTTATCAGTCTTTCTTATACATAAATATGAAATGAGGGCAATATAAACCAGAATATTATATCTAGTTTTCATGACTCTCTGATTTGATTACATGGAATATAGAACCATCACAGTGATACAAAATATAATCTTACATTAGACAAGTACATATAACTTTTAAAAGTTCATAAACCATAAAGATATAATCAAATTACCCTTCCTCATTAAAACTTTAGCCTGTAAAATGTTCATTTTTGTGACTATAAGTAAGTTTTGTTACCTTAGTTTTACATAAATTATAACTTTATTTTGAATGACAGATTCCAAATTTATTAATTCCACCCTGTTTTTATTTATGTGCTTATATTTTTTTGCTCTATCTTATCTTTCCATTATATGGCATAACATTGAAAATGTTTACCTTTTCTATAGGAAAAAAGTAGATAACTTTAAAAAATATTTATTAATTACAATGGAGTTTTAAGGTTTTTTATCTTGCATATGCATAAATATAAACTTATACACAATTATAAATCAAACCCAGCCATGGTGTCACCTGAAATTAAAAAAAAAAATTTTATTGAAGTGTAGCTGATTTGCAGTGTTGTGTTAGTTTCTGGTATACAGCAAAGTGATGCAGTTTTATATATATATGTATATATATATATATATATATATATATATATATATATATATATATATATATAATATATTCTTTTCATATTTTTTCCATTATGGTTTATTACAGAATATTGAATATAGTTCCCTGTGCTATACAGTAGGCTCTTGTTGTTTATCTATTTTATATACAGTAGTGTGTATCTACAAATCCCAAACTCCTAATTTATCCCTCCCTCCTCCTTCCCCTTTGGTAACCATGAGTTTGTTTTCTATGTCTGTGAGTCTGTTTCCATTTCGTAAATAAGTTCATTTGTGTTATATTTTAGATTACACTTGTAAGTGATATCATACGATATTTGTCTTTCTCTTTCTGATTTACTTCACTTAGTATGATAATCTCTAGTTGCATCCCTGTTGCTGCAAATGGCATTATTTCATTCTTTTTTATGGCTGGGTAGTATTCCATTGTATATATATACCCACACCTTCTTTATCCATTCATCTGTCAATGGACACATAGGTTGCTTCCATGTCTTGGTCATTATAAATAGTGCTGCTATGAACATTGGGGTGCATGTATCTTTTAGAATTAGAGTTTCCTCCTGATATATGCCCAGGAGTGGGATTGCTGGATCATATGGCAGCTCTATTTTTAGTTTTTTAAGGAAACTCCATTCTGTTCTCCATAGTGGCTGCACCAATTTACATTCCCACCAACAGCATAGGAGGGTTCCCTTTTCTCCACACCCTTTCCAGCCTTTGTGATTTGTAGACTTTTTGGTGATGGCCATTCTGACCGGTATGAGGTGATACCTCATTGTAGTTTTGATTTGCATTTCTCTAATGATTAGCAATGTTGAGCATCTTTTCATGTGCCTTTTGGCCATCTGTATGTCTTCTTTGGAGAAATGTCTATTTAGGTCTCCTTCCCATTTTTTTGAATGGGGTGTTTATTTTCCTGTTATTGAGTTGTGTGAGCTGTTTGTATATTTTGGAAATTAAGCCCTTGTTTGTCCCGTCATTTGCAGGTATTTTCTCCCAGTCTTTAGTCACCTAAAATTTAAAACTTACCTCTTTTCCTCATATCATTTTATAACAAAATAATTAATAATTAAGAAGTATAAAATAATTAAGAACTTCATTTTGAACATTGATATTCCTACCTAGCTGCATAGAGCAAAAAGTTACTTAACTTTTTCTGTCAAGGAGCTCTCAACATATAACAGGTGTTCATTTTAATTAACTTTATTATTTTGAGTGAAAAATGGCAAGATAAGGGAGTACAAATCAGAGGATGAAGTAACTAGGAAATTTAGGATGTAGAGACCACACTAATCTAAATTAATACTCCATTGTGATTTCCAAAGGTTTTTTCAAACTCCAGTGTGTGACTCATAGCTTTAGACTAGGCATCATGTATTTTCATACGGATTTTATTTGTGGATAAAGTAAATACCCTGGTATTCATTAGAAAATTCAGAGTTGATTTTATGGGATAATATAAGTGGGGCGCCGGCATTCTGTGTCAGTCAGCTCTTTTCTTGTAATAACATCCAACCCCCAAATCTCAGAGGCTGCTGAAGAGAACGTTTGTTTCTTGCTCACGTGACGACAGCAGGGTGGGTTCAGATTGGCTGGGTCCCGTTGGGCTCTGCAGGGCTCAGTTTCACTTGGCATCCAATTCCAGACCCCAGAGTGAAAACACAGCCACCAGCTGGGTCATGCAGTTCTCAGGGTCAAGGACAGACAAGGAGAGAGAGAGCAAGGGGCTGAGGCACAGCGGACAATGACATTCAGGGCTTCCCCTTAATCATAGAAAATGCCATGGCTGCTCATGTCCATTGGCCGGAGCATGTCAATGACCAAGCAAAGGTCAGGGAGGACCAGACTCATCCTGCCGAAGAAACAGGAATTCTCACATGAATGTAGCTGATTCCATATAATCCTATTGCAGGGGCTGAGCAAATAGTTGGGAACAGTAATCCAGTCTGTCATGCACACCAAATCCAAATCACCAACACTGAATCGCAGTCCAACTGTGGCACTTCACAAACTTTCCAATGAGGATTTTTATTGGGCAGATAGACCCAGCCCCACTAAAAGGTCTCTCTTTATTTTCTATAACCCCTGCCTCCATATATGACCACATTTTCACCCCAAGGGAAGAAAATAATTTTATTAATTCATTCATTTAGATTTTACTTTTAAAATGTATCTCATTTTCTCATAGCTTTTCTGTCGTCACTGCCTGAACCCCAACTTCAGACCCTTGCCCTTTGCCCAAACTCTAAACAACAGACTTTTAGCTTGACTGCCTGTTTTGAACCACTCCCTATTTTGTTTTGGGGAAATAGCTGTGGTAGGACTAGAGAGGGTAGAAAAAAATGCAGAGAAAACAGAGACAGCAGAGATGATGGGACCTGAAAGCTTAGTGTATGTCAGGCGCAGAGCAATAAGGGAGAGTCCGAAAGCAAGATTGTAGAGAAGATCCTGTTCAAGACCAGAAAAGAGAACACTTCCCCCCAATATTCTCCCTTTTCCAAATGCAGAATTAGGCTGATTAAATTTTGTGCTTTCCATGGCCCTAGGTTTTTTTTTTTTTTTTGCGGTACGCTGGCCTCTCACTGTTGTGGCCTCTCCCGTTGTGGAGCACAGGGTCCGGACGCGCAGGCTCAGCGGCCATGGCTCATGGGCCCAGCTGCTCCGCGGAATGTGGGATCTTCCCGGACCAGGGTACGAACCCGTGTCCCCTGCATCGGCAGGCGGACTCTCAACCACTGCGCCACCAGGGAAGCCCCCAAGCTTTTTAAAAAGAAAGAAAAATAAAACATTTAATAGCCAGTAACAGAGTCAATGGAATAAAAACATACCTATTTAAACCACAGATATGATCATGTTAATTTCCTACTTAAAATTTGCCCATAGTGTCTCACTGCTACATGGTCATGAAGCTAATGACAGCAAAGCACTAAGAGCAAGAACAGCTACCCTTGCTATTTCCTGTTGGCTGATAAAAGGCTGCACTTTCCACTAGAAGCTTTATATGCAGTTCTTATTCCTCACAACAAATACGAGAAAAATAA
The DNA here is from genome assembly GCF_964341445.2 of Mesoplodon mirus. Taxonomy (NCBI): domain Eukaryota; kingdom Metazoa; phylum Chordata; class Mammalia; order Artiodactyla; family Ziphiidae; genus Mesoplodon; species Mesoplodon mirus. Next base: position 106,123,603 of record NC_138985.1, read on the forward strand.
CTTTACCCAATTCAAATAGTTAATAAGGTCCTTTTTTGAAAAAAAAATATTTATTTGGCTGCATGGGGTCTTCGTTGCTGCACGCGGGCTTTCTCTAGTTGTGGCGAGCGGGGGCTACTCTTTGTTGCGGTGCACAGGCTTCTCATTGCAGTGGCTTCTCTTGATGTGGAGCACGGGTTCTAGGTGCACGGGCTTCAGTAGTTGTGGCTCGCGGGCTCAGTCATTGCGGCTCGCAGGCTCTAGAGCGCAGGCTCAGTAGTTGTGATGCACGGGCTTACTTGCTCCGCGCGGCATGTGGGATCTTCCCAGACCAGGGCTCGAACCAGTGTCCCCTGCATTGGCAGGTGGACTCTTAACCACTGCGCCACCAGAGAAGTCCCAAGGTCCTTTCTTTTAATCACCACAATACTCTAAAAATGTGTAATACTGTGTTCTCACGATCTTGTCCCACCCCATCTTTCTGGGCTCATCTCTTGCCTTCCTCTCTAGGATACACATATTGAAGTACAGACTCAGATATGTGCTTAACTTTGCCTCATTGTCCCATGCTGTCCAACGCGTGTATGACAATGCATTCATGAGCTTCTCTGCTTGGAATGTCTTTTCTAGCCGCACTACTTTTTCCCCAACCTGATAAATTCACTTCCTCTTTAAGAGACGGTCCTTAAGTCACCTGTACTAGGAAGGCATTCACCAGGCACAGGTAACTTCTCCCCCAGACCCACTATCATGACCATTTACACAGGGAGCTGGGGTTGTCTTTGCATGTTAGCCTTGTCCTTGGGTCATCTGTCTTGCACACGTCACCACGTGTGAACACCTTAGGGATCTTGTGTATTCCTATTTTGATATTCCAGTGCATGTTCTAAGAATTGCTAAAGTAATTGAACGAGAATTCCAATAACCAAACTGAGATTTTGCTGTATATGTTACCTTTAAAAGCGACGTGGATATGTTAGATGCAGTCATCTGAGATGATCAGATACAATAGCTAATATTGACGGTGCTGATCATAAAAATTATAATTTAAGAAATAGCTTTACCAGAATCTTTAAAAAAATGAAAACCCTAACGAATCTGAAATATAATATTCCACTTTCTATGTATATCTATTTGTGTAAATATAATATTTTACTTTCTTCATATATATGCCATTTCTTCTAGAAGCATTGAAAGATTGCATACACATTCTATCTTTTTAAAGTAATAAATAAAAATCAACTGTACTTCAATCAAAAAAGAAAATTAACAAAAATAAAATAAAATAATTAAAAAATAAATACATAAATTTATTTAGCTCTTAAAATTAAGCAATCAAACTCTAAAACCTCTAGTGGCTCTTGTCACAGAGGAGAGGGTCACATGTGTCATCTATTAACAAACTCTTCTAGAAATCTTTCAGGATAAAAATCAGGCATCACAAATGCATAAAAGCATACTTCATTGTATTGAGATAAAGAGTCCTATGATTTTTACTTTGTTAGTCTTGTGAAGTAGCAGGTGTTATCTTACAGAAAAATCTGTAATTCAAAGTAGTACTCTATTAGTGATGGAGGGTACAGAATCTAATAGTATCTGAAAGGATCACATTATCAACAGAACCTAAGCAGTGTATCTGAAATTGTGTCTAAATTGAAAAGAAATATGAGAAGATAAACAGTTATCTGCTGAGTATTATCAAACTGTGCAGCCAAAGTGAGTAATTCAGGGAACTAAAACTACATTTTTCCCTCAAAGATTTGGGAAGAGACTGAATATTTTGTGTATAATCTACAAACTTAAAACAAGTCATTGAAATATTTTTAGCAGTTAATAGTATCTACTCACCTCTTCACGGCAGTGCTTTGTCACAAGACAGAATTCAAGTGTAACAAGAAAAAAAATCCTGGCATTCCAAGGAAGGTGGATAAAGAAACCCTTTAGTCTGATGTGCTCCCTAATAGCTACACACATGGAAGTGGGTTTTCAGAAATGGATTCCTCTTTGTAAGATAGAGTGGAAGATTTTTTAACATTCTTATTTTGAAGTGCTTTTAGATTCACAGAAGAGTTGCAAAGATAGTATGAAGTAAATACCCTTCGTAAATACCCTTCATCCAGCTTCCCCTAATGTTAGCATTGGGCATAACCATGGAATATTTATCAAAATTGAGAAGTTTACAAAGGTATACTACTGTTAACTGAACGATAGACTTTATTTGGATTTCACCAGTTTTCTACACATATCTTTTTGTTATTGATTTTCTAGGATCCACATTTCATTGAAATATCATATCTTAAACTTCTCCAGTTTGTGACAGTCCTGTCTTTCCTTGTATTTCATGGTTTCTGAAGAGTACTTTTGTATAACATCCTTCAATTTGGATCTGCAGGATGTTGCTCATGATTAGACTGGGGTTGTGGGTTTTTTGCATCATACCTGGAGTTATATAATATCAAGGTGAATTGTTGTTGGTGAGGCGACCTTGATCACTGGGTTCTGGGGGTGTCTGCCAGGTTTCTCCTCTGTAAACTTACTGTTTCCTTTTCCATACTGTATTTGTGAGCAGGAAATCATGAAGTCCACCCTACACTGCACTTAATGGAATTATGCTCCACCTCTGCAAGGGAGGAGTATCAAAGAATTTGTGGAAAATTATGGGAATAATTAATAAATGCTTGGAGGAGGACCTTTGAGGCTATGTAAATATCTTGTTTCTCCTTAAAGTTCCCACTAATTTTATCATTCATCAGTGGGTCTTGCCTACAGCAATTATTATTATAGTATACTATTGGTAATCTTCAATTTCTTCCATTCTTTCTACTTCTACATTTATTATTTAGAATTCTTCATTAAGGAAGATTTGTCCTTTTACTCCATAATTAATTCAATCATTCTATTAGTATAGGTTCATGGATATTTATTTTCTTCTTTGGGTTATAATCCAGTGCTAACACTATTGATTTAATTATTTATTCACATTGTTCCAACTTTGGCCACTCAGGGCTCTTTTTAATTGGTTCCTGTGTGCTTGGTGTCTTTCTGATATGCTCCCATCCTTTTTTTCTGGCAGGGGTAGGGGGAGGTGGGGTCACTTTCTTACTTTCTGGGATTACACGATGTTCTAGGCTACTCTTGTGTTGACCCTGCCCAACCATAGAATTAGGCATTTCTCCAAGGATCTTGGTTCCTTTTGTTGTGAAGATAATACATCTAATGTTATAGGATAGGAGGATAAGAGAGAATACGATAGTGCATTTTAATGAAAAATGTTCAGAATATTCCTTGACACATAAGTTCTTAATAAACATTGCTTTCCTTTCACCACTGTCCCTTATATACAGGTCCTACGCAAAGTAAAAATGATAAAGAATGAAAATAATAGCAGGAAGGAACGAAGCAAGAGGAGAAGTCATTTAGATTTGGCCTTATGATTTCCAAAACAGATGTCCTTTCAGATAGGTTCAGATGAGTAATGCTTTATTAGTTAGCAATAGATAGTCAAGGCAGGCATTTTAGGACAAAAGGAGAGAAACCAGGGAAGTACCTGCCAAATTTAGAGAAATAATATATTGTACACTTTGTCTGGAGTTTAATTTGATATAGTAGTAACTTAAGAAAATAATTAGAAAAATAGGGTGCATGCAAGATGAATGAAGTCTTAAAAATAAGGATCCTGGGCTTCCCTGGTGGCGCAGTGGTTGAGAGCCCACCTGCCGATGCAGGGGACGTGGGTTCGTGCCCCGGTCCAAGAGGATCCCGCATGCTGCGGAGCGGCTGGGCCCATGAGCCATGGCCACTGGGCCTGCGTGTCCGGAGCCTGTGCTCCATGACGGGAGAGGCCACAGCGGTGAAAGGCCCGCGTACCACAAAAAAAAAAAAAAAAGAAAGGATCCAGAAAGTATTTGTGAAGAGGGAAAGAGGTGGTCAGAAACTTAAGTTTCAGTTATTTGGCTTGTAGCCTACTTTGACTATAGCCATAAGTATAGGAAACTAATAAATAGAACAAATTTAAGTTTTTCATAGTGAAGTTTAGGAATATAGATTAGTATTCTGTAATATGAATAATCAATAATGATAAGCAGTAGAGAGGCTGATTTGACATTAGGCAAATAGTGAACCAAGACATACATTTCTGTGGCTTTCCTTAGTAACATATGTGACCTGGGATCCTGATTAGCATAAGAAGATGCTGGCAGCAACAGACAGGTAGAAAGAACATGCAAAGAGTTAAGAAAAAAGGCATCTGGGACATTTGTAAAGAATGACTTAAAGCAGTTTTCATGAATGCAGACCTGGGCGGTGAGTAATCCTAGCTTACTGTGCTGACTTCATTTAGGGGTGGTATGATGGGAAGTGGCAACAAGGCGCCTGTGTGACTGACTGGGGGTACCAGCTAGGGGACAGGTGGCACGATGTGGCTGGAAAGTGTAAGAGGAAGGTTCCAGATGTTTTCCTTGGAGTGGTCCACTGTGAGGGCAAGATCCTGGATTTGACAGAGTGAAGCTTGGGTAGAGGAATAAAAGTGAAAATAAGAAGGATGAACCCGCTTCAGAGGAATTTGTATTTTCTCTTTTCTTCTCTAATTTAGGCTGTGTATAAATCTTGTTGCAAAAGAAGAGGTCATTACTAACAGTGTCAATCAGGGATGAAAAGAGAAAAATTAGTTCATTTTATTGAACATCATTCAGCAGCAGAGGTGTTTTGAAATAGCCAGTAAGGAAGGAATTCACTCATGCTTCAAGTGTGTTGGGGCAGACCCTTCTGGAAGCTTGTTAGGGTCATAGGTCTTTCTGGCCTTTTTCTTCTTGCACCTTCAGCAGATCAGCATTGCATTCTAAGTTCTGATAATTGAATAGGTAAGTTCCTATTTCGTTAAAAGTGTTCTCCAGTGAGTTCTATCATAACTAAACACTGGTTGAAGGCACGATAAAATGTAATGCAGTTCGAGCGTTTTATTTCATGATCATAGCCATGAAACCTATGTAAGGTCTAGTCCATGGAATTCCTAAAAATTAGAAAAAAAAATTTTAAATGTATTTATCTGTAGTTATTGATATGTGAAAAAATGCATGTAATATTTTGGCTTTCTATGAAAAAAACATTTCTAGTCAAGATACTAAAGAAAAATAATGAATACTAAATATACCAAAGAATAATACTTTTTAGAATAATAATGATTCAAACACAGAAATCACTAAAGTTGCTGCCTGTGTCTTAGTATCAATAAAATGCCAATTAAAGAAAATTTTAGATAGAAATATTGTAAGAAAACCTCTTAAGGTAAGAGATATCTTAAGATAAGATCATTTCTTTTACATATAAAACCTGTGCCTTACCACAGTGTTGCAATAGATATTTTCTTCGGTATGAAGTGGAGAAAAACCTGAAAGTTCTGAAGGGGTAAATAAAATGTCTAAAATCCAATAAGAAATAAGCAGCAAGCTAAAGCTTTGAGGGTTTTTTTCCCCTGCTACATCGAGAAATATCCAAGGCATCACGGGATTCATTTAAACTAGAACAACCAGAGTGTATTCTAGAAATGTGTGTCCTTAGGATAGTTTAATAGCTAATTAGAAAACACTTATCCACAATGCTCCGAAGTATATATCTTCACTTTGTTTGCTGTTAGCATTTTACTTGTGTTTGAAAAGGTTCATTTAAATAACTGCATCCACCAACTAACTGCAAATCCATTTAGCCATACTCAGCAGTTGATCACTCTTATTTTCCTTTATTTAAACAACTAACCGACTACTATTATGCACACATTTGTATTAGAATTATTTTGTTGCAGGAAAGAGAAAGGAATCTAAGCTCATGGAAATAAAGGGGAGAGTGGGATAGATCATTTATACAGAAACAGCACACCAAACCCACGAACAAAAAATGCAGCCAGAAATGTCATGGGACCAGAACCAAGTATAAGAAACATATAGGAACAAGGGTGGCTACTTAATCATCTCTGTGTCTCTTTTCTCATCTCTTTGTATATCTGCTCTATTTTCCTACTTTTGTCAATAAACCAACACCTGATGTTGTTCACAAGGCCCCAAAATATCAGTTCAAGTTATACGTAGGCGTATCTGACTTTCCAACTTCAAAAACTATCACCTGTTAGGAAATTTCCAGTGTTTAGGTTTCTTAGGTTAAATTCTAGAGGGAGAGAATTTGATTGGTCAAGGTGTCCTATTGGATGGTGTTCTGTTCTATGAGGTAGTAAACATGGAAGCAGGGGACCATCACTGCAGCCTAGACCAGTAGTTTTGAAAGTTTAGTCCACATCATAATCAGTGGAAGGCTGTGTTAACACACAGATTCCTAACAAACGTTTAGGTGGTGTCAATGTTGCTGGTTCAGGGACCTCACTTTGAGAAGCGCTGGTTATGCGGCCGGGCCATAACGGTTGCCCAAAAGAGGAAATGAGCAAATATTCCAACAATTTGCTAAGTTTACTTTTTGTACAAATTAAGTTGCTTTGATTATCCAGCTAGTATTTCATTCACGTATTAAATATTTATTGAGAAATTAGGATATAAGCAAATATAATGTGGATATATACAAAAATTACTTCCTTGTAAATGTAGTTCATTATATGCCTGAATTCTGAATAATTTGAATTATTCAAATTAATATATATTTTTGAAACTGAAAGAAAATATGTAAAAACAAATTTACTTTGTGTTAAATTAAATAACTAAAGGGTAATCATACTTTCTAGCAACCATAACAGTGTTTATTTTCTACTTTATTCAGTTTTCCAAATATTTATGCATACCGTATGTACAGCGTTGAAAGTAAAACCAAGACAATTAAAATGGTTAAAGTGTTGATGCTTTTGAGATTTTTTAATTTACTATTATTTTTCTTTATGAAAAAAGATTATGTACCCTTATAGTCTTTGACCAAGTGTGACTTTTACTTATTACTACTGTATTTCAAGGGTCAGAATGTTTTGAGAGGAATAAACTCTCTAAACTATTTCTCTTAAAATGTAGTCCCCCCCCCCAAAAAAAAAAATCTAGTCCTACAGTCACATAGTCTCCTGATGTACAAACATAAAGGCATCAGAGCTGGGACATATTGTTGATAATTGCTACTCTCTTTTGAGTGATAGTTCCTTAGCTGCCTAATCTCTGAAAAAGTTCTATTGTATAAACCATGCCGTCATTATCATAGGTGTATGGCAAAATTAAAAAAACAAACAAACATGTTTCTTCATTATTTTAAAGATACTAAGTTCCTGACATTATTAATAGTCAATAAGTCACTAACAACATCATTTTTTTCACTAAGCATCACAGTGTTTAATCTGACAAGTTTTCCCCAAATTTTATATCTGTGATTGAGTTGGATTTGGTCCCCTCGGCTGTGCTTTTCTAATTTAAGTCATTCTGTCTCTCAACTCCCCATGCCAACCCGCATACAAGTTCAATTGTGGTAAATAGTGTAGAATTTATACTAAGGTTTTATGAAAGGATGAAAGCAAGTGGGCACATCATAGTTATGCAGATAAAATTCCTGAACTTCCTGTTTGCCTATATGTGGTCATTTTCAGAATTTCCTTCCCTAAGCCAGCTACCCCATCACATCTACTTGCAATAGATGGCAAACATTTCTAGGCTATCTGCTTCTTTTCCTCCGCAGCACAGAATCTCAAACTCCTGATAACTTGCATACCATAATCAGTAAAACTTAAAGCTAGTAAATAGTTTCTAGAAAACAGAAATTCAGCAGGTCAGAATTCTTCTGCTCAAAGATAACCTGGGGGAGGCTAACTCCACCCTCTTCCAAATAAAATAAATATTAGGTTTCACTTTGAAACTAAGTCCCATCATTTACCTGGGCATATTTTTCTTACAAGTTTTTGTGTGGATTTTATGTTTGAATGGCATTGAGAAGCAATGTTTCTATGGACAGGAAAACAGAAATGTGCACTAATCAATGAACAAAAACCTCTGAAAGCCTGCAGGGAGAATTTTAAAATATTCTGCTGCATCAGTTGTTAGAAAAACTCTCAATGTGTGTGTTGCTGCTGTATTTTATTGTGCTGCTTGGGAAGGGTGAGAGACCCAGGGGGGTGAGCACCTTCCACAGTGGGTGTCCCCAGTCTTTGTCCCTCAGGTGTCCCATTTCATCCCCTTCTGTAGGACCTTAACCATTAACTTTTTCCCTACCCATCTTTTTTTTGCGATACGCGGGCCTCTCACTGTTGTGGCCTCTCCCGTCGTGGAGCACAGGCTCCGGACGCGCAGGCTCAGCGGCCATGGCTCACGGGCCCAGCCGCTCCACGGCATGTGGGATCTTCCCGGACCAGGGCATGAACCCGTGTCCCCTGCATCGGAAGGCGGACTCTCAACCACTGCGCCACCAGGGAAGCCCCCTACCCATCTTGATCAACCCAGACTGCCCATGAAATGGCTACTAACCACAAAAACAATTTGTGCCTTTTCCTTTTTTGGAAACTATCTGAACCTCAGCTGACCAATCTTGCTAACCCTCTATTAAATTTCTGCCCCCTCCACAAGTTAGAACACTTCTTTTGAGTCTTCCCTTACCTGGAATTTTTGAATAAGTTCTTTTAACAGTGCTCTGGATCCCCCAGAAACTTCCAAGAAATCCTAACAAGAAAAGTGATAGCTTTGTATACTTTTCAAGATACAGAAAGAAAAAATTATTTCTTCTTTTCCAATGCATGTAGTTTTTCCCAGTGTGTACAATGTCAAGATTCCTATTGCTACATTTTAAGAAAGTAAGCAAACAAACAAGGAAACATTACTTAGGCAGTTATTTTGATGAAATATTGCCAAACAACAGACAGTAGATTTTCTGATGGTAACTACTATCGAACAGACTTCATAATAAATGAAGCTTAGTAACAAACAGCATGAAAAGGGGGGAAGGTTGATGCCATTATTTTGGTACCTGTGAGAGTAATAGACATTTGATTTTGGACATTATTTTGGAAATATTATTTTACTTTTAGAAATACTGTATTTGAGCTAAGAGTAAGGTATAGACTTATAAATATGCAGTAAGTAGTTGGGAGTATAAGTAGGAATCACCTTAACGTGATCCTTAAGATCTTAAAAATAATGGCTCGAATTCCTACCCCACTCTTTGTTGCAAGGTTACTGAAGTCCCCCAGGTTTTTTTTAACGAATTTCCCAGGGGTTTTACTCTTACATTCACCTCTGCCACAAACTTCTCATTTTGGTAAATGAATTCAGCCCCAGAACTTTTTTCCACAGGCTTCCATTGTTCTCAAATGTTGAGCTGGAAATAGAAACCAGCTCTTTTCCTGAACTTTCACAAAATCCCACACAAACAAGACAAATGCAGGCTTAGGGAGATGTGCAAATGTCTATTACTACGTAAGCAACTTAAAATTAAATAATAATTTAAAAACTCATGTTTCAAATCATCCTTTTGTTCTGACTTGTAAACGCTCCTTGCTCTCCTCCCACTTATCCTCATTTCCATTCCATTTCTTCTCTTTTTCAACCCTAGTCTCTCAGGAGAAAAACAAAAAAAAAGTACTAGAAAAGTATAATCTCAGGTTTTTGTATCAAAGCAATTCAGCTTTTTTTCTAACCTCACAGGCAGATCAGGACTTACATTTTCCAAGAAAATATCGAAATGATGATTTGTAAGGCCTGCTTTGATTAACTGTTTAGATAAAAATTCATTTCTTGTGCCATCCTGGGAGGTGTTGACAGAGCAGGGTACAGCTCCATTAAATCGAGAACAGAAGATCAGGAAAGAGCCAAGGGATAACATCTAGGATCAAGAGTCATCTATGAAATCATATTTGAGAAGCCAATTAAAGAGACTTGAAGACAGAACTCTAAAAGAAAATATAAGGGGAAAATAGGAAAGTTTCAATGTTCACCCACATTTAAAGTATAAAGGAATGAATTAAAGCCAGAGAGATTCCCTGAGAAGCAATTATGATAGTTGTATTTTATTTTGTAATTGTAATTTGTAGTTGTAATTATTTTAATTTACTGATAGAGAAAGTTAGACATAGAAAAGAGAACAGATTTGCCTGTGATCAACAGAAATAACAAGCTAGAGGAAATATTCACTCCAGATGCCTTTGATTTAAAGATGGTGTCCTTTTTAGGACCTTCAGACATCCCTAATGAATTCATTCTCCTCTGAAGAGTCAGAAGGGAGAACCAGTGAGTGAGAATGTGGTTTCACTTTGGGAGATTCCAAGGTAAAGGAAACAACAAAAGCTCTAAAAGATTCTTACGTATAAATTAAGTTTTATAAACATTTTAATCTAAAACAATTGGCTGTGAGTCAGTAAGAGAAGAATATGCCCAGTAAAAATAGGGTCTGTCCAGTAAAACTGGGTAACAATTCGTTTTAATGGCTTTCTCTGACAAAATCTGTTAGTATGATGGTGGGAGTGATCCAAACTATGACATTGGCATGAAAGACCCCAGGAAATAGAAATGGAACAAGGGATTATCTGATACTAGAAAGGGAAACTTGAAATAACATAGGACAGAAATGCAAGTGAAGCAAGGAAGCAACAAAGAAGAATCGAGGGTAGTTGAAATTCCCAAAGTGTCAATTACTGACAACACATTTAGTATGAGAGAAGCAGATGGTGGTGGAAGCAGCAGCAGAGAGAGTGGTGGCATCCATTCAAAGCAGATAGAGTGATTACAAAATACGATGTTCCAAATGCAATTGCCAAATGACTTACCTACTGGAAATGCTCTTCTGGTTATTGTATCTTAAAGATATTAAAATCCTACAATTCAGTAGTTTCAAGGGAGACGAAATAAGTAGCCACATTCATTATGAGGTCAAACAGAAGATTATGACTGTTTATCTTAATACACAGAAGCAGCAAAGAGGGAAAAGATCAAAGCTTATAAAATCATCATGGCTTTGTTTAAAGTGAACATAGTGTGAGCCTGGGAATGTTAAAAGTACATAGCCATGTTCTTTAAAAAAAAAATAAAAGTATGTGCAGTTTACCTTTGAACAATGAAGGGGTTAGAGGCACCGACTCTCTGTGCAGTGGAAAATCTGTGTATAACTTACAGTCAGCCCTCATGATCTGAGGTTCCACATCTGAAGATATAACTAACCTCGGATTGTATAGTACTGTAGGATTTATTACTGAAATAAATCTGCGTATAAGTGGACTTGTGCAGTTCAAACTTATGTTGTTTGTGGGTCAACTGTATATACTTTATATATATGTATATAAGTATATAAATGATTATATTAGTATTATATTATACATGAATATAATGCATTCTATTACCATATCGTAAAATTGCCATATATAATACTATTATATATGGCAATATGTTGTTGAGGCATGTTTCTAAACTTTTTAAACAGGCCATCCTTTGGGTATATGTTCAAACCTAGAATACTGAGTTAGATGTAATTTAATCACATTTAATCTAGAAATTTCTACATGATCGTATTACTGTAATGGGACATTTGGTGCTATCGCTGTTGCTTTGGTTTGCTTTTTCAAGTGGAGCTGAACCTCCTTATGTTTGGAGATTCCTAACCAATGAGTCTTAGAATTTAGGAAAACCATAGACTCCTGGAAGGACAAATATGCATTCTCCCAGGCTCCCCTGCAAGTAATTCAAAAAGTTCTGTGGGTTACATACAACTTATCTTAATTTATCGATGAGGAAAGTGAGGACATAAGCACATGACCTCAGCTCAGCCAATCTTAAGCATCAATCTGAGAACCAAAGAAACAAGGAGACAAGACTAGCAAAGGCCCCTTTTGATATTGGCAATTCACAGTGAGTTGGGATATTTCAGAGCCAGAGACGTACAAGCTGAAGCATCTAATGCTGAGAAATGGTACCAATAGTGTCCTCCGTAGAGAGTTATGCAACAGTGTCCTCTTAGACAGTTATGTGGCATGACTTTAGACTCTGATTCTAGCTGTGTAGCCTTTCACTGTCTCTTCTGGTTTTCTGAGCTGGTATTTTAAAGGCTCTAGCTAATTCTATAAGCTAACACAATTAAGAATTCAGGAAATTCCTTTTCTGTTCCAATCCTCCAGAGTTAGTTTCTGTTGCTTTCAACTAAAAGCCTTGACAAGTATAGTAGATAAAGCCAAGTTTGGGACCATCACTTGATTTTTCATTTTCGGAGTGAAATTTAACTTGTAGAGAGACGGATGTTCTCTTTCTCTTCAAAAATTGTTTCTGTTATAAGCTGGATTCATAAGTGAGTTGTAATGTTAAAGAGGAAAAAAAAGGATTTTAAATTGCTTCCTGCAGGGGAATGCGAGGCAGTAAAAAAGTACAAACTGCTAAGCCGAGAAAACAAGACAATAGAAAGAAAAGACTTCTCTAAAGAAGCTGACGGGATCGGTATGAAAAAATGTACAGTCTGGGTTTCAATCGCATATGCGACAAGAAAGATGTTGTGACAGGGGGAAAATATGTTTGTTTACTCACAGTCACTCCATATCCCAAATCCAACACATCAACACAGGCATAGACATACTCTTCTATGGAAGTTTCCACCTTCTTGGATTGCTTTTTCTAGTTACGTTTAAAGTTCTCTTTAATGTAATAGCTTTTCATATACTTGACCACAGTGTAAGGTGATAGATGTTTGGACACTTGAAACAAAATTGGAAGAGCTTAAGCTGATGCAAATAGCTTTGCATAAAAAAGGGGAGGTTGGGGAGGGGGGTATGGAGCAGGGGAAGTCCAGGAAAGAAAGGAAGAGGAGGATTTTCTCTTCCTCCTCTTTCTGAGAGGGAAATGCTCAGTACTGTTTGACGTAATCCTCCCTCCATTTTCTCGTCCAGTGGACATTAAAACCTCTTCTGGTCATCGTGGCTTGTGGGATATATTTATATAGCAAGTGATGCTATGAAGTGCTGAAACTTGCTCTAAGTTATGCAGAAGATGGGGAGAGAGGTAACCAATTGGAGGCCAGTTATTTCCATATTTACATGGTCTGCTCCGTGGTTTGGAACTGCTAAAGGTGCCAATTGAATGAGAGTTTTAAATCCTAAATACTATAGAAAAAAATACCATCGATATCACAGTAAACGAGAGCTATCATACAAAGAGTCCCAATCTGCTACATATAATGGAGTTTATTGATTTGGTTAGCATATGCTGTAGGATCTAGGGATGGCAACATGAAGTAGCTGTAGTCCCTGCCTTTGTAGAGTTGGTTGAAGCAAGAGAAGTGAGTATTTCTAAATGTCTGGTGGTTATAACTTCACTTCATAACACACCAGTGAAAAATACCATGATGTTTCTCTGTTCTTTATCAGAATAATTTTGTGTCTTATTCTGAGCTCCAGCTAAATACTATAGCAAGACCTTCAGACTTAATGAGGTCTGGGAGCACTTCTACCTCTGCCTGGTGTTGAATAAATAGCCAGGAAACTTACATGGTACCTAGAAAACAAGGCAGATCTGATGCTTAGTCTGTGGTATTCACAGACTAAGGTCAACCTTCATAGTAACCATTGCTCTTTCTGCTGTAAGGTGGTGTTGTGATATCTACTCCTCTGCCATGTATTGAAGCCTTGGTCCGCATGACCACAGAATTTCAAGTCCACCTTGTATTGTCATCCTATAATCAGTTAACTAACCAACTGGAGGTAATGGAATTAGGTCAAATAGATTTTCACCACGAACAAGATCAATGGATCTGTTGATTCTTTTGAAGAACTAAGGTGTTTTATTACACTCTCAGTTACCAAGCATTACTATAAGTGTGTAATAATTGAGTTAGTTTTGTATCAGCATAAGAATAGACAAATAGAGCAGTGTAATGGAATAGAAAGTCCAGAAACACTTCCAAACATTTTAGATATACATATCTCCATATCTTTCTGTCTGCCTATCTATCTATCTATCTATCTATCTATCTTCCACTGCAATTCAGTGGGAAAGATTGTCCCTTTCAATGTGGAAAGATATGAAACTTGACAGTGCCTCAAAACATACAAACATTAATTTGAAATGGATCATCAAACTAAATGTGAAAACCAAGTTAGTAACATTTCTAGAAGAAAACATAGGATGATACCTTCCTATCTTTGGGCATGCAAAGATTTTTTTTTAACAGGGTACCAAAAGCACTACTTATGAAATTAAAGTTTGATGAATTGTTGTTACTTAAAATTAAGAATTTCATTCCTCAAAAACCACCTTTGAGAGAGATAAAAGGAAGCCGCAGAGTACTTGTGTACAGGATATGTAAAGAATTCCTGTAATTTTTTAAGAAAAATATAGGCGAATCTTATGTTTATGAAGTCACAGAGATCTATGGAATAAATGAGTCGTTATAATATCTCAAGGATCTCTAGTGATGCCTCCTTTTCATTTCTGATTATGGATAATTTTTTTTTCCCCATTTTTTTCACCTTGAATAGGATTTAAAAACAAACAGCTACAACAACAAAAGCCAGGCTCAGACTTGGGGACCTGGGGAGGCAAAACTCCTTTCTCCCTTGTGTTATAACCACCCATCTTTATAACCTCCCTCCTTTCAAAGTTCTCTTGCTCACCTCTGGCTGGATCTATTTTTTCACATCCATCTCAAATAGCTCCTGGGTAGAAGGTGGTTTTTTTGAGCTTGCACCCAGAGGGACACCCAGAGATAGAGAGCTCAGGGAGAGGAGAGTTCACTTAATTATTTTCTTGGAATAGAATTAAGGCAGAAATAGCTCACATTCTTTCAAGGTGGAACAAGAGGTAAATTAACATTATACCATGTTATCCAGAGCATATGCTTGGGTATTCTACATGAATTGTCTTATTTGATTGATTGGCCAGAAGATTCACAAGAAGAAGATAGTTCAACAACTACCTGTGTTTTTTGGGTGAAACTCAGCTGAAATCCCACTAGAAAGAATTGCTGTGGAAATCTGTAAGGCAATGAGAGAGAATAGCTTCATTTAAAGCCACCATGTTTATCTAGTGATCAAAGTCTTCAACTTTTAAAGAGACTTTATAGCAGCTGGTGAAAGAGAGCCATGCTGGAGGAAATAGCAGGAGTGTGGAAAGAGGTAACTAGGAAGGGATCATTATCCTACAATAAAGGTAAGGGAAATTTTACATAGGTGGCATAGGTATGCTAACTAATGCATGCCAAGAGGGGTTACCAAATTAGATCTTTTATACATTTGAAATTTTATTTCCAAGTGGTGCCAAATTTGTTTTGGGGAAATTATCCAAGATTTATATTACATAATTCATAGTTGACAAAAAACATAATGTTATATGTCAAGTATATCTCAATTATAAAAGAAAGAAACAACACATCACAATACTATTTTACTCTTGAGGTCTTTGTGTTAGGATTAAGTATTAAAGAGAAGAAAATCACTCTTCAAATAACAAATGAAAGGGTCTACAGATTTAAATAATTACTTAAATAAATGTCAACATAATTCATTGCCACTCACTTTGTACCCACATTCCAATGCTTGCAATTACTTGTTCAGATGATTGCCTTTGTTGCTTATATGCATGGGCCATGGACTCCCTGACTGAAGGATGAGAGAAAACCTTGACCAGCTGACCCACAAATGGCTCCATCTCATTGTAGACCTTCCGCAGTGAAGTCCATTTTTACCTTTTATACCCTCCCGTTTCAAACATTACAGTATCTTTTATGTGCTGCTGTCCTTGTAAAAGACAAGAGACTCAAAACATGCCATCTCTGCTGGCATTCATAGCTGTCTCCTCTTTCAGTGTTTATGGCTCCTGTCTTACTTCAGGCTTTCCTTTTACCCTTACTTGGACCATTTCAAGAGTCTAATAACTGGTGTTTCTCACTCTAGTCTTCCTGTTACCCTGGAAGACTGGATTGACAACTGGATTCACTGTAATGATCATCTTTCAATTATAAATCTCATGTTACTCTTCTACCCCACTGTTCACATGATAAACTACTAAGTCTCTTGTATTGTATGCAAGACCCTTCACGGTCCTGAATCAGTGATTCTGGTCCCTAAACATTTAGCACAGAGCCTGGACGTAGTAGTGTCTCAGTAGATAGATGTCCCTGGAGAAAATATATGTGGGAATCAATGAGTGATTAAGTGTCCCCTCCACCAGATGATGACCTGTTCTCCAGACATAGATGAATTTTGCTTGTTTTTGGCAATTGCTTAAAAATTTTTCAACCTAGAATCTCTTCATTAGAAGATTTAGAATTTCTTGATTACAAATAATTTCATAATTCTCTTGATTCATCCATCTCATTTTGCTCAGTTGCTTTGGTAATCATCAATAATAGCAGCATTAGTAAGTGTAATATCAAAGGAAGGTAATTTTTAAACAATTTTAATATTTCAAAAATATGTTGTTTTATAATCAGTTTTTACTCTAATCTATTATTATGTCATTAGAACATACTCATTGAAGCAGAATTCCAGGGCCAAAGATTATATAAACTTTAAGGCTTATGTTGTATACTGTAAAATGGTTCTGTTAAACACATCAGTTCAGACCCAGATTGTTTAATGCTGTAACCAAATGACTACATGTAATGGTTATAAAGAAGAGTACATTGTTTTAAACATAATACAGGCTTAACTTTGTTAGCTTAAAAACCATGAAGTCTCAATTGTCACAAAAGAGAGATTCATTCATTCAATAAACATTTCTGGAACACTTTTAATGTGGTAAATAAATAAATAGAAATATAAGGACTACAGTTTAATGGAGAAGGTGATTATTTAAACAATCAAAATGCATAAATTAATTTGGAGTCAAGTAAAAACACTTGTCCTTTAAAAATAATATGGTGCCCTCCAGGATTAATCTTTAACAGCACTTGGTAATATTTCTCAGAATGTGTTATCTTGTGATTTGCTTTTTAATTAATTTAACAGACATCACAGGTCCACAAAAGGAGTCTCACACCTTCACTGACAAGATATTTTTAAGCCATATTTAGTCATCATGACCAAATTTATTATCAAACCTTAGCCCTGACACCAAGCAATTTCTATGTATGTTATTTATACTTTAGTTTCTATTTACATCTGAATAGTGTCAAATGACCCCATATGGTTTCAAGTATTTTGTACAGAAAACACACCGTAAGATTATTGTTTCGCTGTATCTAACATTAGACTATTTCGTTAGCAAAATAATTTGCCACTTTCTGTCATATTTTAATTCCTATCTAAATTGCGTTAGCTCCTTAGCTTCAAAGGCCCCAATAAAAAGGTGAAAAATAATGTAAAGTATTTAAATAAGCTTTTAGTTTTTTATAAAAGATATGCTTTTATTCCATCATATATTAAGGAAGAATTCATGAAAACAAAATAGAAACATATTTCGTAAATGTTAAGCTAAAATTGTTGTATTTGAGTCTTTATTTTTTGTAGTTTTGTTTGGTTATCTTTTCCAAGGAGAAATATTAAATGAAATATACCCACTAGTTCTTATAATTTCTAAAAATTTCCCCTAGAAATCTAATACTTTAGAGTCAAATTTTCATAAATTTTTGACATTTGAGGTTATGTCTTGATATTTTCTTAATTTAATATATCACATTTATTCAGACTTCATGCCCATCTTTATTTCAGATAAATTACTGATAAAATTGGGTTAAATGGTATTTCACAATTTTTTAAATTACTGGCTTATTTTAAAAGTGTTTTAGGGCTTCCCTGGTGGCGCAGTGGTTGAGAGTCCACCTGCCGATGCAGGGAACACGGGTTCGTGCCCCAGTCCGGGAAGATCTCACATGCTGCGGGGCGGCTGGGCCCGTGAGCCATGGCCGCTGAGCCTGCGTGTCCGGAGCCTGTGCTCCGCAATGGGAGAGGCCACAACAGTGAGAGGCCCGCGTACCACAAAAAAAAAAAAAAAAGTTTTACATTAAAAAGAAGAAAAATTTTCAAAGACCGTATTCTGGAAATTGGATCTTAATCCTCTACCAATTAATCTATGAAAATATGTAATACTTTATGAGTAATCAAAGAAAACAAAATTAATATAACATTACAAAACTATTACTTTTACTCCAGTTGACTAAGATTTTAAAGATGATAACATCCCACTGTCAGCAGTGTCCTGGGAATTGAGTATTCTTGTTCACTGCTGGTAGAAGCGTAAGCAGAGATTTTCTGGAGGTCTTAAAATGTTACTACCTTTAACTCAGCAATTCCACTATTATGAATTAATCCTCAAGAAGTAATGGGCATTTACAAAAATGTTCGCCTGTGTGTGTATGTGTGTCTGTCTGTGTGCATACACACATCCACATACATACAGATGCCCACGTGGGCTGTGATGTGGACAAAAAACCAAAGGCAATGGATTGGGGAGTAAATGGGAGCAAAGACAGTGATTATAGATAAGTCTTCCAAGAAGCTCACCATAAAAGATGGGAGACAGAACAAACTGGTAGCTAGAAGAAGAGATAGGACCTAAGCAATATTATTTATGTTGGGGGGAGATTTTAACCTGTTTAAACAATAATAAGAAAGGACAAGTAGGCTAAAAATAGAGTACACAGAAACGGAAGTGATGGAGGAGTTCACTGAGAGTGTGAGGCTGAGCGTCCACAGTGCAGGTGGAGGGGCGCCCGTGACCGTGGGCTGGGAGGCACTCAGCCCCAGGCTGGCTTGAGAGCAAGGATGGACAGAGGATTTAGCCAGAGGCGAAGCCACAAGTGCTTTTTTGGGAAATGATTTTTTTTTTTTTTTTGCGGTACGTGGGCCTCTCACTGCTGTGGCCTCCCCTGTTGCAGAGCACAGGCTCTGGACGCGCAGGCTCAGCGGCCATGGCTCACAGGCCCAGCCGCTCTGCGGCATGTGGGATCTTCCCGGACCAGGGCACAAACCCGTGTCCCCTGCATCGGCAGGCGGACTCTTAACCACTGCGCCACCAGTGAAGCCCGGAAATGATTTTTAATAACAAATGTCTCTCCTGCACAATATTTCCGAACTCATTCTACTTGTATTATGAAGACTGACACTGTCCTAAGGTTGCCTAACAATTAAAAAAAAAGTTTATTCACAGTCATTCCCAAGCCAAATATGAGGAAAGGAGAATTCATTTATAACCCAGAGCAGGAATTGGTGATCTTTTTTCTGTAAAGGACCAGAAAATAAATATTTTACTTTGCAGGTATACAGTTTGTATCACAACTATAATTGTCCCTCGGTGTCCACCAGGGTAATGCTTGGTTCCAGGAGCCACCAGGGGTACCAGACTCCGCAGATGCCCAAATCTCTTTTATAAAGTGGCACAGTGCAATGAGTACATGACCCACTGTTTCCATGAGGTTCGCATCAGCAGATTCAACCAACCTTGGATCCAGTTGTTTGAATCCAGAGATGTGAAACCCGGGGACACGGAGGGCCGACTGTAGTCACCTCTGACATTGTAGCTGTCAGACATTGTAGCTGTTAGCACAAAATCAGCTGTAGATGATACCTAAACAAAGACAGGTGGTTGTGCTCCAATAAAATTTTATTTCCAAAAACAGGTGGCAGCCAAATCTGGCCAATGGGCCATAGTTTGCTGACTCCTGGCCTAAAACACAAGTCAATGAAAAAATGCAGCGGTAAGCTCAAGCCTTTGCTTTCTCAGGATATTTTCAGGCCATGTTTCAATTGTCATTATATGTTTTATGGGTTAAGAAGATTTTCTTCTATTTATAACTGAACAGGGGAAAGCCTCTACTTTGTGGTCAGTGGGTCTGGATTATAAGGCCCTCCCACTTCTACTGCCCAGTTACTTAAAACTTGAGAGCCTTAGAGGCTGCCGTTGTAAATTGAGGCAGTGACATTGTCTTTAATCTTTACAGATCATAATGAGAATAAAATACGCATAAGTAAATGCTCTAAAGTACCACACTATTCAAACATAAAGGAATCATTAGCACTTGTTGCAAAATCTGAAAAAGTTAGTTCAATGCTCATATGTAAGACCTTGGCATGTTTATATATATATAGTCCCTACGTCATAATTGTTGTAGGCATTAAATGAAATGATATATGTGAAGTGGTTAGCCACAGTGCCTAACATATATTATATACTCAACAAATGTCAGATAACATTATTAATATTAATATTTTAAAGGTCCATTACAATTGTCATATGAATTCTTGACACATGGCACCTGAAAGGACTAAGCCAAGTTATTTCAAGTGCAAGGCTGACATTGTCATCGTGGGCATGGCAGATACAGCAATAAACCCTTCTTATTAGCCCCTCAGAGCTGCTTTGCAAATGGTGTAAGGAATGGGTATGGACAATTGCCATGGAGGCCAGGGACCTCAAAGCTGAGTCTGTAGATGAATATCAGGGGAGAGTTTTCATTCTTCTGTGATTTGGAAGCCATAGTCCCAGAATAAAAGGAAGGAATTGGTCTGATTCTATGGTCACACAGACATAAAGAGACCAGGTGAGTTGATATGGCTACCCCAGGACAGGCTTAAATTAAACCGCCAATGGACTCATCAGCCCTTTGGAGGAACATTTGTCCCTGTTTGTTCAGTATGTGCAGTTTGTTCACCAGACCAGGGAGCGTTCAGTTATTATGTGATTCCACCCCATTAAAGTTCTTCAGGCCACACAGGAGGGGCGTGGTAAGCATCAGCCAGTTTTCCATGGATGAGGAAGAATTTAATGAGGGAGAAATGTGCAGTGCAGGTGCAATTCCGGCTCATGTCTGAGTAAGTATATAGGCAACCTCGGAGGTCAGGTGTGATTCATCCGAAGGAAAAGCATTCCCTACAAGAGTCAACCTACATTTTAAGCCGAGTGCACTTTTTATTTTTTCTTTCCTTTTTTATAATTAATTCTTTTTCAACAGTGACTACATTTCTGTTAATGGGTATTTCTAAAGCTGACAATCAAGGTAAACTCGTGTGTGTATATATATGCACACACACACACAGACTTTTAGGTATTTAAAGTAAAATGTCTAAAGCATGTGGTGTTTTAAACCACTTTCTTCTAGATGGGGCAAAAGATCTTGTAAATCTGGGGAAGTTCTTATATTAATCAGCAAACAGGAGCCACTGAGCCAAATTCTCCTAGAACACAGGTTGCATTAAATTTCAGGGTCCCCTTTCTGACAAATTGGCTGTGGGTAAGAGAAGCAAATCACATAAGATCCTAAACGCTGGTTTAGATGAGCCTTTATATCCTCCCAGCTGAGGACACAGCCATTTGCAGCCACAAGAATGGTTGGGGTACATAGTGAGTTAGTCCATGTACTGCTAATCCAAGACTGTTGTTTCTAGAACTGGAGGTTTTGCTTTTTCCATGTCTACCTAATTCAGTAATGCAGACTGCCTGAATTACTCTTAGGGCAGTGGTTTTGTTTGTCACAAGACATGAGGGGATGCTACTGGCATCTGGTGCTACTAAGTATCCTATAGTGCACAGGACAGCCCCTGCCCACAACCAAGAATTCTGCTAAAATGTCACTGGCACCAGTGGAGATGAATGCATACATGCTAACCAAATTCCCAGAAACTAGTATATATCTCAGAATGTCATGGTTTTCATGTGCAGTGATAACTAGACCTGTCAAGAGGACCAAGATAATGATATCTACTAATGGAAATATTCCTCCCTCTAGAAAAGCTACAAGGGAAGCAAATTAGATGAGAAATGTATTTGCCAAGCAAAGCATCAGTTCTAAAGGAGATAGGTAATCCTCACAGAATGTATCACAAGTCAGGCACTTCCTGAGCTTATGTTTGTTTATTCTTACAGGCAACTTCCTATTAGTCTTAAAGTTTCAGCATCATGCAGAGATATAGGAGTAGAAAATCACAATATAAAGTGATGAGCATTTTAGCAGAAATCAAGTACAGGATGCTAAGGGAACACCTAAAAGGGACTCAGTCCACCTTGAAATTTCACGGGACGTTTCCTGGATAAAATTATTAAATTATCCCTAGCATGTTTTGAAAGTTGAGTAGGTACTTTTCAGCTGAGCAATAAGAGATGGAACGACAGGACAGAAAAAGAAAAAACCTAAAGCAGAGAGACACGTAATCATTTGGTTCATCTTACTGTCTAACAGCATCAGGCTGTGACCACGTGGGGGCGATAGAGAAGCAAGGGGTGCTGAATATTACTGTCAGGCGATTAGAATAATGTCTCCCACAGTATTGGAGCTTTGGGCGCCAAGATAAGCTGTCTCTTCAAACAATTGATATGACTCTAGCGTTAGAGGGACTCATGCAGTTCTACCCCTGTGAGATTACTTCACAGTTACTAACTCAAGATATATTTGAGATCCTTTCACTAGTTGCACCTTGTACAGATGTCTGATGCAATTTCCTGTACCTCTTTCCTAATTTTTCTGGCAAAGCATACATTTGAAATTCTGGATGTCTTAAGGATAGGGAGACAAAACTATTATTTTCCTCTGGAATTTGAGTTAATGTCCTCTATGTGACATCAGTGTGAAGACTACTCAATAAATTAAAAAAAATTTTTTTTTGGTATTTTTTAATGTTCCATCTCTTAACATTCCTCAAATTTGAATAAGAACTTTAAAAATATTCCATCTCTTAATAATTGATGGACTTATAGAAAAATAACAGTATATAATCTTTTAAATATTCTTTATACTTAGCATTTTATTTTTAGTGAAAAAAATTTTATTTTGTAGTAGACTATCATTGATTTACAATGTTGTGTTAGTTTCAGGTGTACAGCAAAGTGATTCAGTGATATATATACATATATTTATTCTTTTTCAAGTTCTTTTCCCATTTAATTACAGAATATTGAGTAGAGTTCCCTGTGCTCTACAGTAGGTCCTTGTTGGTTATCTATTTTAAATATAGTAGTGTGTACATGTCAATCCCAAACTCCCAATTTATCCCTGGCCCTCACCTTTCCCCTTTAGTAACCATAAGTTTGTTTTCTATGTGTGAGTCTGTTTCTGTTCTGTAAATAAGTTCATTTGTATCATTTTTTTGTATTCTGCATATAGGCAATATCATATGGTACTTGCCTTTCTCTGTCTGACTTACTTCACTTAGTTTGATGATCTCCAGGTCCATCCATGTTTCTGCAAATGGCATTATTTAATTCTTTTAATGGCTGAGTAATATTCATTGTATATATGTACCACATATTCTTTATCCATTCCTCTGTTGATGGACACTTAGGTTGCTTCCATGTCTTGGCTATTGTAAACAGCAGGGCAATGAATATTGGGGTGCATGTATCCTTTCAAACCATGGTTTTCTCTGGGTATATATCCAGTAGTGGGATAGCTGGGTCTCATGGTAGTTCTATTTTTAGTTTTTTAAGGAACCTCCATACTGTTCTCCATAGTGGCTGTACCAGTTTACATTCCCACTAAGAGTGCTGGAGGGTTCCCTTTTCTCCACACCCTCTCCAGCATTTATCGTTTGTAGAATTTTGGATGATGGCCGTTCTGACAGGTGTGAGGTGATATCTCACTGTAGTTTTGATTTTCATTTCTCTAATAATTAGCGATGTTGAGCATCTTTTCATGTGCCTGTTGGCCATCTCTGTGTCTTCTTTGGAGAAATGTCTATTTAGGTCTTCTGCCCATTTTTGGATTGGGTTTTTTGGTTTTTTGATATTGAGCTCTATGAGCCCTTAGCAAATTTTGGAGATTAATCCCTTGTCGGCCGAAGAAAAAACATTTAAAATAGTCTAGTGAAATAGAGGTTACCTGATGTTTAATCCCTTGAATTCCAGTGATTAACAAAAGGACTATGGCTTCTTTTTAATTCCTTTGGGCATGAATTTATTATGTTTTCTCCTATGTGCCAATCACTGTGCTCGTAGCCCCTTAGTATGAAACAATATAACTAACCGGGCATCTTCACCCATATATAAATTAGAATGTGGTGAGTTTTGAAGGTATCATTTTGCCTGACAGTATAAGCAAAAAACAGAAAATAGTGATTGATTAACCTTATTTTGTGGCGATGCAGAAATCTAATAAACTCAGAATGTGGAGTAAAATGAAGATAAGAAAATTGGAGTAATCAATATTTCTGGTTGGTGCTTGCTTTCATTACAGTGCTAAATATAATCATCGAAACAAGAAGGCCTAGATGAATGCCATGTTGCTCTTGCCCAGAATTAAGACAGGTGTAGAACACAGTGTCAGGGATGAGAACAGCACTAAGCCGTAGCCTTCACACATGTGATGATTAAAGGTAGATCATTTTCAATAACTTCAAAACTCGGATCCTCAAAGGTTCTGACTGGGCCCACAAGGAAAGACACAAAGAATGTTGGAGGATATGTTTTCTTCAAACATCTCAAACACAGTAATTTTCTGAACCTTCTAAAGAATGTTATGAAATGGATGGAAACCGTGTGAGAAACTCCTGTTGTCGTTGTTTGAAAACTGTAGTAACTCACTCTTTGCACTTATTCTAAATAATGAGAACTCTTTTTGTTGTTCTTAAAATATATGATAAAAATTTCTATCATCTAAGTTACAATACTGTGCTCTATCATTAAAGTAAAAATGGCATCTGTTACAGCAAAGTTAGGCATTAGTTTTTGAAAAGCCAGTATACAAGAATATAAATGCATAGCAGCTAATTAGGGGAAAATCATTCATCTTTGTCATGAAAGTTTTTATTCCTTATAAAAGAAGTACACTTGGAGGGAAACACACATATACACACAGAAATAAAAAATCATATTGCTTTCAAACCCTTGTAACATGGTGATATAGTTACTTCAACCTATTTTTAAATTTTTATAGTTATAACTGTAATTTTATATTTTCTTTCATTTATTACTTAGATCCAACTTTAATTACATATTTTTCATGAATTGATTTTAGATGTTGGCTAATGTTCAGTTTATATATTTATAATGATTGATTTATAACATTTTAAAGATCTTGATGCATATTAGTTTTCTAAAAGAATGTAAAATAATTTTACTGAGTGAAAGATGATAGCTCCATGTTTAAGTTGGGATATCTTTGATTTCTGTGACAGTTGAAATTTCTTCTGTAGGTTAGCAACTTCTATTCCCTCTTTCACAATTTATTATTTTTATGTCTTTTCCATGTGTAAATTGTGAAGAAATTATTTTTCTCATCAAGTTGAACAATATTGGTTTTTAAATTTAGAAATTACTAATAAAATTGTAATAATTCTATTGAAATATGGATATGAATAGGAGACTACAAAGTTACTTGTTCAGAAATATTGCTTACAGCATTACATTAATTGTGATAAATTTATAAACAACATACATGTTCATCAATTAGGGATTGGTTAAATATATTTTGCAGTAACTTATTGTTAGAAAAAAATGAATTAGATTTCTAAAAGATGGAAAAATAAATGAAAAACATAAATAAGAAAAACAAAGATAATATTTTTATAATAATACACAAATCTGGAGGAATATCTACCAATATTTAACTTGCTAATCCCTGGAGGATGAGTTATAAGGGTTTTTAATTTCTAAATTACATATTTCCATGATATTTGAAGTATTTAATCACTTTTATCAACAGAAAAATACCAAGTAGTTAATGTCATTTTGTAGCTTTTCCTAAATTTTCTCATTTTTCTCTTTTATTTAGGGCCCTTTTGATACTTAGATATTTGATAAGGCTCATTTCTTATCTAGATATTTCATTTTTTCTCCTTGTCTATCTGTTCTTTCATGAACACAGCACTGCTAAAGACTGTGTCTTTGAGATATATTTAATATTGTGTAGAACTAATTTCACCTTCTTATTTTTATGTGTGAGAGTTGTCTTAGCTAGACTTACCTATATGTTCTTTTGGGCAATTTTTAGATTACTATGGTTAAATTGTACACACACACAAAGCTCAGTAGACTTTTGATTGGCAATTCAGCAAGCATATTCTTAAATGTGATTAGATATTTTTTACAGTGCTAAAACTTAAACTGTATTTCATTCATCCATGTCATCTTTTTTACAGAAATAGTTGCCTTTAGAGAACTTTTAACTTGACAAAAGCCTGAAACTCCCAAACACAGCTGAAATATAACATATGCAAATGACAATAGATGAAAACGTATCTTTAAATGCTTTATGTAAATGGAGTTGTAATTATTGTCTTTACTGTTATTATTAAGAATGACCCTTAAGTGAAACAGAAAATGGAAACTTTCATATTCTTTCTTCCCTTCCCTTTTTCTGTATTTCTTCCTCCCTGCCCTGTCCCTCCATACCTGCCCCTTTTCACATCTCAAGGGATCAGATTGCCCTCTCACTTCTCAAGGGATCAGATTGCCCTCTCACTTCCTTTATGTCATCTGTCACTAAGACTTGGTATAATGTTGAGGTCTCACTTTCATTCCACTTGACCTGCCCCCTGCCATGTTCTCTTGCAGCCACATGGATTAGGTAATAGACTCTGACCCCCATTCCAGAGTCTGAACCAGAGTGATTCTAAGTTCTGGCTGTACCTTAACGTCATTTGGAGAGGTTTCTTACAAGTATGATTGCCAGTCGTCCACCGTATGCATTCCTCCACATCCCCACCCCTGGATTCTAATCTTACTTGTCTGAGATTCGATCCAGGCATAGGCACTGCCAAAGCTCCTAGGGGTGGACCCAGCCAACTTTACTAACTTTTGGCCTCATCTTGTCAGTATCATCCCATTCCTTTTTCCAAAGTTCTTTCTTCAAGGGTGGGGAGCTGTAAGCCCGTCAGTGAGTGAGCAGCCTCAGGGCTGCCTAAGGCATCCTCTGAGCCAATGAGACTTCAGGCCAGATTTCCCGAGGGCTTCTAAGAGGGAGGAAAAGAAAAGCTTTCTCTCTCTTCGAGAAAGTCTTCTGCAGTGACTTTCACTCTTCCTGAAAAGCTTGGCCATCCTGCACTTACCCTGAAGATGAAGGCTGTAGGGGAGTGGAGAGGCGGGGCTGATCTAGAAGAATTACAGAGAGGAGTCAAAGTCCTACATGGACCTTGCCTGGTCACTCCTCTATGCCTGGATTTTTTAGCTTATGTGAACCAAAATATTATGAATTGTGTCATTTCAAGTTTATACTTCTGCAAAGTAAGGATGTTCTAACCAGCAAAGCTTTCTGTCACACTGACGTCTAAAACATTGATATGGCTTAATATGCTCCTATAACCAGCTTTTTTTTTCTTCTTTTTAATGAATGTTGAGTAGCTTCTTACTAAAGAATGAATCTTTTATGGTAGAATTTCAGGCATCAGTAAGCAGATATGATAGAAGTGGTACTTTCATGGCATTCCTAAAGTGAATTTTATCTAATTAAACGTTTAACAAAAACGTATTGAAATAAGACACAAATTCATATGTCTACTATCTTACTAACTGTATGACCTCATTTAAGTTATCTAATTTCCTTAGGTTTCCCTACCTATATATACCTGTAAAAGGTACATATATCATAGGATTATAGTGAGGATAAAATGAAATAATGTATGGAAAATTTCTTAACACGGTGGCTAGCACGTTAATAAAAACAGGTCATTTCGTATTATTATAGAACGAGGGAGTCCTTACACTATGCCTAAGTGCTTTACTTCTCTTAGCTATAGAACTAAGAGATCTAAAAAGCCCTGAAATCTAAACATAAAGAATTGGAAAATGAAAAAATTTATAGTAACACTGCTGATTGAGTCTCCAGAGGTGTGAGTACGGTCATCAGTGCTTACCTGGCTGACTGATTATTTTGGCTTGATAATTTGTTGATCTATGACTAGAAGCTGATTCTTTACAGAAACAGTCATGGAAGTGCTTCACCTGAACGGTCCTGTCCCATCCTTGATCTAATTTAACCTGTGCTTTATACCTCTTGCTCCCAAGATTGCAGCTCTTGAAAGGCAAGGGAGAAATACTTTATAGCTCCAAAGCAAAATTAGGCCTTGTGATGCTTGAAGACACTGTCTACAGGCCATTGCTCCACTCATTATATCTGTTACCTGTGTGTCTCCCCTTCTGGTGTGAAATGATCAGATGAAGGCTGAGCCCACTTCACCTGCCATAACTTTGGAACAGGACACAACTTCAGTAGTCTGTCTGATGCCTGTCGACATAGGTTTATTGTGTGAGTAAAATCCAAACCCAAACTCACAGGGCACAGAAAAACGATTCAGGAAGGTACATACATACCATTGCACTTGATATTAGTAGAATTTAAAAAAAATGAGATTATGACTTAGTACTATTAGTCTGTTCTCAGGAAGCAAAGAGCAACTGATAAGAGACTAGGAATAAGTTTGAGTCAGCAGGGATTTTCAATCAGAGAAACTTTTCACCGTCAGTTAAAGGTAGGCTCCACTTTTAAAATGAACTATAAGTTTTATGAGCAATAGGTGCTGTGACCATACTGTCAAAACAAAGATGGCCTGATAATAGGTCAGAATATTTGAAGTTTTGAAATATTCTAGAGAAGCGTGAACCATACAATGATGACATAAGGACTCCTCCTGGCTATGTGGCATAGCCAAATGTGGTCCATGGTTCCAGCGATCAATTTTAACATTAAATGTTTACTTTATTCAACAATACTCATATGATTCTGAAACTGGAATAATCAAATTCTCAAATATTTATAGAATGCTTATGTGCTAAGTACTGTCAATTATTAAGAAACAGATAACCCTGCCTGTAATTTTGTAAGTGAACAAGATGAGCCTTTATGTATGTCTTAATACGTATTACCTGACATTAGATTTTTTTGTGTCTTCTTTTTATTAGTATATGCTAGCACACATTTCCAGCTATGTTGCTATTTAAAATAAATCTCGGACTCGGGGTTGGCACGTCGACGCACGCACGCACGTGCGCGCGGGCGGGACGCCTCGGGGGCCCCGCGTGCCCCGCCGAGGTCTGCTGCCGCCGACCGCCCGGCCCCGGGTCCCGGGCGCCCCGAGCCCTCGCGGGGATGTGGGTCCCCCGCGCGGGGATGTGGGCCCCCCCGCTGGGGAGCGCACTCGCCGCGGCGGCCGCCGAGGACGCCGAGGACGCAGGACGGAGCCGCGGCCCGCGCTGTCCGGGGAGAAGACGGAGGCCCTTCCGCCTGTGACGACGGGGCCTGGGACGACGGGACCTGAGGCGCCGGCCCGCGCCCCCGGACCGCGGGAAGCAGCGCAGATGGTGCGTGAACAATACACCACGACCACAGAAGGCACCCACATAGAGCGTCCAGAGAACCAGTCTGTCTACAAAATCGGCATTTATGGCTGGAGAAAGCGTTGCCTCTACTTGTTCTTCTTTTGCTCATCATCTTCCTTGTGAATTTTGCTCTTACAATTTGGATTCTTAAAGTGATGTGGTTTTCCCCAAGAGGGATGGGTCACCTGTATGTTACAGAAGATGGACTTTTCCTGGAGGGGGAATCGGAGTTTTTATTCCCACTGTATGCCAAAGAAATACACTCCAGAGTGGACTCATCTCTGCTTCTGCAGTCCACACAGAATGTGACTGTAAATGCACGTAACCCAGAAGGAGAAGTTACAGGCAGATTAAAAGTGGGTCCCAAAATGGTAGAGGTCCACAGTCAACAGTTTCAGATCAACTTCCGGGACAGCAAGCCACTGTTTACTGTTGATGAAAAGGCAGTTGTGGTTGGTATGGATAAACTTCGAGTAACTGGGCCTGAAGGGGCTCTTTTTGAACATTCAGTGGAGACGCCCCTCATAAAACCGGACCCAATCCAGGACCTTAGACTAGAATCCCCGACACGGAGTCTCAGCATGGACGCCCCTAAAGGCGTTCATATTCAAGCTGCTGCAGGGAAAATCGAGGCCCTTTCCCAGATGGACATCGTTCTTCACAGCAGTGATGGGACACTTGTGCTCGATGCTGAAACCATATGTTTACCCAAGTTGGCTCAGGGGACTCAGGGTCCTGCAAGCAGCTTGCAGGGACTCTACGAAATCTGTGCGTGTCCAGATGGGAAGCTTTACCTGTCTGTGGCCGGTGTGGGTACCACGTGCCACGAGAACAGTCACATCTGCCTCTAAACCAGGGGCATCTTCCACAGAGCTACCTGCCTCGTTTCGGTGAGCTTTGGAGTGCTGACCTCAAGCCTTCACACCTGGAGCAACTCGACAAAGTAAAGCTGAGTTGGCACATGGGAAGGAAGTAGGACCTGCTTTCGAAAGGAGCTCAGAAAGAAAAATATACCAGTGCAAGTGATCTCAAAGTGGCGGGTGGACCTTAGACACAAAAGTCAAAGGAATATCAGGAGAATGTGTTGATTCCACTAGACTGATTCATTTCCATCAGAAGCATTGTGACTTTCCCTTTCTTGTACGTGTCGATCTACAGTGGAATATTGAACTGCTGTGTGGAATATCAGCTGTGGGTATCTGACTCCCCATGAGAGTAGCCGTGGTCCTGCTGAGGTGCCACGAGAGCTCCATGAGGTTTTCCTCTGTGTCACTCAAACCTGTAAGTGCTCTCTTCATTTTAATGCAACGTGTGCCAGGTTTCACAAGAAAATCTTCAAGTTTTGAAGGGACGTTAAGGTTGATTTGATTTTCAATATGTAGTCAGAAGAATAAATTATACAAAACCAAAA
The DNA here is from genome assembly GCF_964341445.2 of Mesoplodon mirus. Taxonomy (NCBI): domain Eukaryota; kingdom Metazoa; phylum Chordata; class Mammalia; order Artiodactyla; family Ziphiidae; genus Mesoplodon; species Mesoplodon mirus. Next base: position 106,154,101 of record NC_138985.1, read on the forward strand.
AAAATAAAAAATAAAATAATAAAATAAATCTCACCTAAGTGAACAGATCATAGTCATACTTTATAATTTGGTAACATTGTGAAAATTAGCAACATCAAATGTATCTTTGAAAGTTTTTAGTGATAACTGTCTCATAAAGAGATAGGCAGCAGATCGGGAAATCTCAAGTCTTTTAAATTCATCTTCTTTTTATAATACTAAAATCTTTAGTAATGAATAGAGTAAATATAATCATGGGAGAAAAATCAGTAGCTCTGGATGTTTCTAAAGAAATTAAGATGTATGTATTTGTCTTATTAACAACCATTAGACTTACCCAGGTGAGTGATCCCCAAAGTAAAGATGCTAGGAGTACATAAGTATGGAATATGAAACATGGAAAGAAAAATTTAGATCTTCTATTTTTAGTTATTTTCATCTAAAAATTGAAATAAATTAAGCATTATTCATATTTTATACATGGTGCCAATAATTCCTAAGCAGAAGAGAAAACGGATTGACAATAGACATTTTGTGTATTCATTCTCCTAAAATGAAAAATGGTTAAAGAAGATTTTTACAAAGAAATCTCATAATGAATGTTAGGCTAAAGGTACAAACAAAAACAACATGAAAATGGCAGGGTTGATATTTATACTCCCAATACAAGCCCTTTCTTGGTCACATTATGAGGTAAAAATTAATGATGATTTAATCAGATCTGATAAGAGACAAAAATTATCCAGGAAGTAATTTGAAATGTGGATAAATCTGTTATTGTTAATAATAAGTTTGACTTTGTGTATGTTGTTGATGATAAACTAGTGATAGCTGTTCATATAAAGACTTTATTTTTTCAAACACATATTTTGAAGGGTTGCAAACTCAAAATTATTTTACTGATAGGATTACATCATCTAAAATATTTAGAGATGATTGATGTAGGGGAAAAGTATACTCCAGTTATTTCACCTGGTTGCTATAATAAAACCAAAAACATATACACCTTTAATAATGTATCAGCCTGTTTTCAAACATGTTATATATTATTTTACATAAAGGCCTTATGAGGTTGATTCTGTTTTCCCCATTTTATGAAATCAAGATTTTGAGAGACAAAACCTGATCCTTGATCTTATGACCTCAAATTCTGTATTCTTCTAGCTTCCAGTTTTAGATGCAAACAATCTACTTAGATAAAACTGAAGTCAGTTAACTGGCAGCCTAGATGCCAAAGCAAAGTCCTCGTATTATATGATGTTCTCCATTTTTACTTTTTAAAAGTAATAGAAATATGAATACTATATCGACAGTAAATTCACCACTCATTCATGAGATTAACCTTCTTAAAGAATGATTAGACATTTCTTGGAAATTTATAAAACAATAAGCATTCAACTCACTTCCCTATAATAGATAATGTAGGTTTAAGCTCGCCAAAGGAAAGAATCATGAGCAAATTTTAAAATAATCCTCTCTTTACTGAAACAAAGTGGCTTTAAATAAAGAAGCTAAATGTTTACCCTGCAGATATTGACTTGATAGAGACATGAGTATTAGTAAAACAATGATCTCAAATCAATTTTGAAAGCAGGTGCAATATAAATCCCTGACTAATTAATGTTGAATATTATGAGTATATCCACATTTCCACTGAATCAGGCATAGAGAATATGGCTAATATCAATCTATGTTAGTGAAAATGGTAAAGTTCGTACACTAAAGAGAAAACATTTAGAATTTTTATTAAGAAGTCAATCATTTTTAGATTAAGTGTAATTCCTTGAGAAGAAAATCTTACCTTTCCCTTTGGGAAGGGTGTCGAAGTTGACATGTTAGTGTAAATAACAGATAAAAGTTTACCTTATACTGACCATATTAAGGCTCCCAGAAATTCTAAAATGAATCCATGAATAATTAATCTCCAAATACGCTGAGATTTTTCTGTTTGTTTGTTTGCTTTAAGGAGCTGGGGTTTCCTGAGTACTATTTGGTTCATCAGGAGAGACTGTCTAATCCATGGGCAATTACATTTCTCAACAGAGAGGCTATATGTAAGGTAGAAATAGCATGGGATTTGGAATCATACAGAGCAAATTTGAATCTCACTTTAACTCCAGTAAACTTTGTCACTTGGGAAAACTCTCTGCTTTGTCGAGCTTTTAGTCTCTTCATCTGTGAAATGGGAACAATGATAACTTCCTTGCTTTTTGGTTTTGAGAGTTCACTGATTCTGCATAAAATCTCCATCGTAAGAACTTGTTTCTGGTGCTGCAAAACTTGGTGATAAATTCACCAAGGTAAATGCCACTTAGCTACTAAAATCTTTTCCATAGAAATATATGCAGGGACAAACCAGCCTACCCCACATCACCCTCCTTTTTTTTTTCTGTCTCTCCAGGCAGTCTCCTGAATCATTAAGAACTTTGCTTTTCTCAACACTCAGCCATTCTTTATACTCAGCCAGAATGATCTTTTCAAATGAAAATGTGATTGTGTCACTCCCTGCTAAAATCTCTTGAATGACTTCCTATCTTTCCTGTTAAGAGCCCAAATCTTTACTGTCACTTTAAGGGTCTGGGTCATCTGACCCTGTCCACCTCGGCAGAACAGAGCAATAATTCATGAAGATGCTACTGTCCGTGACCCCCACTGTAGTTATGATTGCCCTTCACTCTTCACCCAGTGTATGTCCGTAAGCCTGTATATAAAACCATCAAACATCGGGTAATAGGACAGATTACTCCATTAAAAACACATGGCTGATCAGAACAGCCATCAGAAGCACATAGAGAACTCTCAGTAGCAACGGCAGGAATTGCTAAAAGTCACACAAAGGCAAATGCAACATGAATATGAACTTAGAGAAAAAGCAAGTGAGACAGAAGAGAACATTTCAGTTGTTGCCATCTTTTCCTAAAGAAGGAACTACCTTCAGATGATCCTTTCTGCCCTTTCAGAAAATAACGAAATTTGCTCGTCCCAAGGGGGCATGATCATACTGCTGAAACTCACAGGAGATCAATCGGTGGGCCACGTGATCAATTTAATAATTTACATTGGGACATATCTCTTCAAAGTAGGTGTCCCCACTGGAACATCGAATTAGCATTAGAAGGCCTGCTTGGCAAACGTGTTGGCTGATTTCAGCAGGTGCCAAGAGGCAGATAAGCCTGCTGAACTTAATGGGTTGCCTGTCAGGGCACTGTCTCCCCCGAGTCCTGAAGCTGTATTTTTCCCCACAATCCTCGTTTGCAAAGATATGAGCTTATTTTCCAACTTATTCTTAACTCTGAGATGACCTCAGAAAAAGCAAAACAAAACTGAGTGCCACAGGGAGGGAGTTGCCAGCAGACACTAATCTTTTTTTGAAGGCTTATGACTTCTGATCATGTGCTTCTAACTAGACAAACATGCTTACACAGATATAGCAATAGACGGGGAGATTTCATGTACATTTAGTTGATCATTCAGAAGGTGATATGACAAGATTCTCAAACTGAGCTATTTTGAAGTTTACCAGAATTTTGCTGCTTAGATAAAAGGTTTTGTTAATGTGAAAAGGACAAAGAAGTTCCAGATTTGAACCTTAAAATTATAAATATGTATAAAAAGTTACTGTTATCTTACCTGGAAAAAAGATATTGAACATTTTTTAATGTTACATCTGCTTAAGGAGAAGTACAAAAAGAGTTGTGTCCAAATATATAAATTTATATTAAACTCATCTCCCAGTTTTAGAATGAGAAAATCTATTCCAATATACTTAATTATATGATACAGGGTTTATATTTCTTGGCTTAAACACTAGGGTACATATAATGTTGGAAGATACAGGGAAGTGAATTATTTTTCACTGATTTTAGAATATGCAAATATTTCATGTTCATAAAATCAGGTAATTATAAGTGTCACTGTACTTTGCAGAACTGTGGATAATTTAATCAGTCTTCTAATTTGCCTCCAGTATAAAGGCAAACAGTAGAGTAAACCTAACGTATTTTGTGCTCTAGACCTCACCACTCACTCACAGTGATGGAATGTGAAGAGGAAAGCCTTTCTTTCCATTCACCTGGTACAGATTTTCTTCCCTTCTCTTTCCAGAAAGCACAAACTTCAAAGAACAAAGTAGGACAGGCATATATTTATGTTTATAAAGACTTAGCACTTGATTAATGGTAGAAAATATTAATTTAATTGGAAAAATGAAGATATTCAAAAGGCAGGTTGGAGAGAGTTGCATCCAGGGATGTGACTTATTTTCTGCATCTGCGGGAGTTGAAATAGACATTGAAGACATTGACTATGTTTAATTTTCCTTCTTCCTTAAGACATTTTTCTGCCTTGATTCATTATTTTCTTTGAAAATCTTGAATGAAATTATAAAATGTATAAATTAATCTCACCTTACTAATGTTCATGGTTCACCAGAGTAGTATAAAATCAACAGGTACAAATCATATTAAGTCCTGCTGCCCGTACAAGGCACTCAGGATTATGTATGGGTGATTTGGGCCTTCAGAAAGAGAACATTTATATCCCAGGTTATAGCTAAAATTTGTCTTTATTTTTATTTACTCTTTTGAGAGGAAAAGACAAATTTCACACCAACAATCTGTTTTATTAAAAAAGAAATTTTGTTATAGGAAATTATCTCATTTTGTATTCCAGAGCAGAAAGATGAGTCCTTAGTACAAAACATTTTCTGTGTCAAATATTCTAAAACAAAAAGTGCCAATTTTATTATTTCAGTATTTATAATCTTTTATGTTTGGGAATAAAATATGGAGCTGCTACAATTTTTTCTCCTGTGCTTCATTGCTATTATAATTTTAACATATAAATGCTTTTTACACCATAAACTTGGAAGATTACTGGCAGAATAAGACAAATAAGAACTTTATGTTATCCTTTGATGAATGAAAGCTTCAAGTATTTAAGCTAAAATAATTAGTAATTATATAGGTTACCAAATTTATATAAGTCATATGTTTAAGAGGAGAAGAGAAAAAGTGTGTGTGTGGGAGGGGAAGGGAGGCCCTTATTGCAGGTCCGTTTACAGACGGAAGCACCACCATTGCGATGAACCTTAGATGTAGTCTCGTTAATTCTCGTCTGAAAATGGATACCATTTTGAACCCAAGTACAGCAAATGCTTCCCTAACTTCAGTCACAAGACAGCAAATACATTTGGTACATCCATGCTGATAGAACTAAGAAATACTTATGCAGGGCTCTGCCACTTGTGAAACTGGTAAGATTATCTGCTAATGCGCAGTTCTAAAGTGGAGCAAAGCTGTTTTTATATTGGTGTTCTTTATTAATGCAGTGAAAACACTTTCCATTCCAATTAAATTGTCACTAATTACTTGCACACTAGAGGCTAAGATGCCTAGTTTCCTACTTTGTTCTGAAAAAATTCGTGTCTCCCCATCCTGGGAATCAGTTTATAGGGGAAAGAGTATTTATTTTGGAATCAGAAAGAAATGATTTGAGATTATATGTGGACTCTTGGGCAAGCTGCTTAAATACACTGAGCCTCAGATTTCATCATGTATTACGTAAGCTGTTGAGGCTACTGATCTGAGTGTGATGGCTCATTTAAATTAAAACGTAGCATGTCTGTATCTCCCTGTATACTACAGCATCTCGCAAAATCAGTGCCAAGAGTGTTGTTCCTGTATAGCAACGCATTGCTCCCAGTAGCTGGGACTCGTATTGGTCGAAAACAGTTTTTCTGATTCTGCCATACTCCTTTACACACAGAGGCAGCAGATACTGTAGTAGAGTTCCCTTGCCAACTACAAAATGTTACATCTTATTCTGTTTTTTTTTTTTTTTTTTTTCCGTTTCCTAGAATCAGTTATATCAATTTGGAGCCAAATATACTAAGATGGCAAACGATGAAAATCTTTCTGTAAAGTAAAAACTTGACAAAAATCCTTAAATATTTTTTAAGCGAGAGGTCTGTGAGACTTCAGAGGATAGGGGAATATTTTGTAATGAAAAATATACATCACATAAGAAAACCTTCCCTCTTTGAATATTTTGAACTGAGGGCTAGCAAACCCCAAAGCTAGATTCAACTAGGTGCTATTTTTGTACAGCCCTCAGCTAAAAAATGTTTTTTAAATGATTTTTACAAATAAAAGGAGCATAATATTTTGTGACATGTGAAAGTATATGAAATTCTTGTTTGAATGTTCATAAACTTTTACTGGAACACAGCTACACCCACTTGATTATGTATTGTCTATGCTGCTTGCAGAAAGTAGAGTGGCTGCCATAGAATCAATATATGGCCCCCAAAGCCTGAAATATTTGCTATTTGGACATTTATAGAAAAAGTTTGCCGACCCCTGCAAGAGAGCGTTGAAGGCAGGGGAGTATCAAACCTTAGCACCTGGCTAAGTGTTTAGCATATAGGTGTGCACATAATGTATAAAGGCAGATAAATATATAAAACATTGAGCTTATTTTCTTATTATAAAAAGGAGTGAATATCTATAATTTTTAAAAAGTAAATAACATTTTGTTTAATTGAAACATCAAAATAATTAATATATAAATGACCGCCACAATCACTGCAGTTTAAAATTTCTAGTGCTATGAGCATAGGAATTAAAGGAGAGGGTTGAAGGCTTAGGAGACTATACTCAATGAAAAATCTGTCAGTTTTTTTTTTTTAATTGTTCAGTTTTAGACCTACCTGAATTCTCGTATCTTTCATCTCTCTTAATGAAATGGAAAAGAAAGTCATTCTCTATAATTGATAATTTGACCTAGGCATCTGATTGTTTACTGCTTAGTTCAAGTCCAGAGCTGGCTAATACCATAAATATACCTGTGATACAAAATCTCTAATGGAGAGTTTCTCTGTAATGGAGGTATGTTTCTGGAAGAAACGTATTATCATCATCTATTAGCATTTAGGAACTAACTGTACAAGTACATCTTCTTACAGGATGTGAATTTTCCCTTAGGAGAAAGTAATCTAGCCAATCCATGTCCTCTACAATTTTGTCAAGTATAGGCATGTAGATTTTGAGGCTGTCATTTTCTTTTGTATTGTTCTTTTCTCTTTGGTTTGGCTTGGTGCTTGCTGTTTTTTTATTCCTCTGAATTCACTAATTTGAAAAAATATACTGCTAATATACTCTCAAATGCCGAAGGACTAATAATACAATAATATCAAAAGAATTTAAAAAAAAACGCCATGTGGTGAGCTTTCAAAATGTAAAAGTTATTTTGTTTTATAAAAGAGCCTTCTTCCCTTATTAAAAAAATATACATCTTTCAAAATTTCTACATATAGCAACTAAAAAGTTGTTCTAGGAAGGGTCATTGATCCAGTTTCTAGAAAACTTTTCACAACTTATTCGATGAGAGAGAGGGAAATCAGCCCCATAAGGAATTCATCTTCAGTCCCATTCTTTCTGACTGGGCTTTCCTTCTGGCTAATGATTAGAGCTGAATGGCAATTCAACAAAATCACAAAGTGGGGGGAATGCTTTTTAAATATAGGTTAATGGCTTTGTAAATATGGGACCTAACAAAAATTAAGTTAAACATTTAGCCATTCATCTTAAGCATCCTTAACAATTCAAAGCTTTACAGTTATACCCAGAACCAAGGAATTCAAATAACTTTTACAGAGAGCCTACTTGGGCCAGACTATGCTAAGGTTTCCTGAGTTGAGAGGATATTTGGGCTCTTCCTCCTGGGAAAAGTGGTGTGAGGAGGAGAGGTCACCAACAGCCCCTTCAGAGGTGACGATGGCACCATGTGCCAGTGCCAGTTGGTCTGTTTCCACACAGCTTCTTTATTATTTTTTTTTAATTGAAGTATAGTCGATTTACAATTTTGTGTTAATTACTGCTGTACAGCAGAGTGATTCAGTTATATATGTATATATACATATATATATATCCTTTTTTATATTCTTTTCTATTATGGTTTATCACAGGATATTGAATATAGTTCCCTGTGCTGTACAGTAGGACCTTGTTATTTACCCAGCTTATATACAGTAGCTTGCATCTGCTAACCCCAAACTCCCACTCCATCCCTACCCTAACCCCCTCCCCCTTGGCAACCACCAGTCTGTTCTGTATGTCTGTGTTTCTGTTTCTGTTTCATAGATAGGTTCATTTGTGTCATATTTTAGATTCCATATACAAGTGATATCATATGGTATTTGTCTTTCTCTCTCTGATTTACTTCATTTATTATGATAATCTCTAGTTACATCCATGTTGCTGTAAATGATATTATTTCGTTCTTTTTTACGGCTGGGTAGTCCAGACAGCTTCTTGCTTATGGAAACCCTGTGTTATATAAACCACTGCAAAGAAGTTTGTCTAACATACTTGTCAGTGTCCATTAAACACAATCTCCCCACCATATATTCCTTATATAATTGAGATAATTCCTTCCACTTACCATGTTTTGGTTCAAGTTATGATGGATAAAAGTTATCTTACTTTTATCATTTGACACTATTATTGTTAGGTTAACATCCAGGAACGAAAGCATGAACCTTAAGAGATTTAAACTCCGTTAAGGTTGAAGTATTCATTAATTAATATGTTACATATTTCTCCCTGTTTTGAATTAATTACAGAATGCTATCAATCATACTGAGATGTGATATATTAATGTTGTCTTTAGGTATGGTTTTTGGACTCTTAGTTATTAAAATAGCTTAATTTTTGTTTGCCAAAAGAAAAGTTTTCCTAAATGGAAAGAAACTTTTATTGAGGAATTATTTGTTATATTTAGCTATTAAGCAATCAAATTATAAGGTGATAGAGATTCTTTTTTCATATATATATACATATATATATTCTTTCTCATATTCTTTTCCATTATGGTTTATTATAAGACATTGAATATAGTTCCCTGTTCTATACAGAAGGACCTTGTTGTTTATCTGTTTTATATATGGTAGTGCATATATGTTAATCCCAAACTCCTAATTTATCCCCTCTGCCTTTTCCCCTTTGGTAACCATAAGTTTGTTTTCTATGTATGCGAGTCTGTTTCTCTTTTGTAAATTATGTCATTTGTATCATATTTTAGATTCCACTTTTAAGTGATATCATACGATATTTCTCTTTGCCTGACTTACTTCACTTAGTATGATAATCTCTAGGTCCATCCATGTTGCTGCATATGGCATTATTTCATTCTTTTTTATAGCTGAGTAATATTCTATTGTGTCTATATACCACATCTTCTTTATCCATTCATCTGTCAGTGGACACTTAGGTTGCTTCCATGTCTTGACTATTGTAAATAGTGCAGCTATGAACATTGGAGTGTGTGTATCTTTTTGAATTAGACTTTTCTCCACATATATGCCCAGGAGTGGGATTGCTGGATCACATGTCAACTCTATTTTTAGTTTTTTAAGGAATTTCCATACTGTTTTCCACAGTGACTGCAGCAATTTACATTTGCACCGTGGGAGGGTTCCTTTTTCTCCACACCCTCTCCAGCATTTATTATTTGTAGACTTTTTGATGATGGCCATTCTGACCGTTGTGAGGTGATAAGGTGATATAGATTCTAATTTGTTCTTTTTTTTCTTTTTACCCACAAATACTAAATTATCATCAAGATGAAAATAATTGAATTACATTTTTAGTTAAATAATTTCAAATTATTAAGTAACAGATGCAGAAAGTCATGTTTTACACTGAAAAATTGACAAAATCGTCATAACCCATTTGTTTCAGCCAACAAGTATTTATGGAATGCCTACTATAGGTCAGTCACTGTAATGAAAATATCAAGATGAATTTGACAAAATGGTATTATTTGTACCGCTAGTCACAGGGAGAGATGAGAGAAAATGGGTTTGTGGGTTAGAAGTTGTGGAAACAGAAGTATTTTTTTCTACAGAAGCATGTGAGGATGGGGTTTCACCCTTCTGGTTTCCTTGGCTGGCTGATCTTTGAAACAATGTCCATAAAGACATGGGTTTGTAAATAATGTCTCAAACTCAGTTTGAGAATTGTTCTTGCAGAGTATTCAATTATTTAGAGATGTAATAAGCTAAATAGATATTATGCCCCCCATGCACCCATTAAAATACTTTTCTCTGCAAATCCTAGAAACATTTTTGTTTTCAATGGATTATCACACCCCTCAAAAATAAAGACAATAAATATTTCCCTATTTTTTTTCAGATTGGGTCAGATAAGTTTTGTAGCCTTATTGTTTCTGTTCCAGGAAACTTAGAATTATTGTCCTGAAAATAGAAACAAAATTTTCATGAAGCCATGAAAAGTTGTCTTATATGAATTATCTGATTTTGCCTTATGTAACTTTTGTTTGCTGGAGAATGTTTCACAGAGCAATGCAAAATTTTTCTCTTGAGCACTCTTAGGAATCAGACTTCAGGAGGTGGCATTCTTAATCTGTTGTGATAATGTCAAGGGTATATGCTGCCTTATAAATATGGATATTGTATGGCTGTCCCACACCCATTATACTACATGTTGTGGCTTTACCCTGGTAATTAACCCAGCATCCACTAACAACACAAACCATACAAATTAATTTGGCCACACATTTTACTGTAGATAATAAAGGTACAAATAATGACCTGGTTGTCATCTTGTCATCTAAACCGAAAGTACCAAGATCCTGGTGAGATCAAAAAGTGTACAACTGAAGTTGAAAAAATTGTATGTAAGCTTAAAGTTCAGTTTTTCAAAACATGAAGTTCTAAGTACTTATAGAAAATAGGTTAGCAGAGTTTTGAGTTCTTTGAGATGAAGATTAAGGCAGATATTAGCACCTATATTATTTCTTTCTACATATTCCTAGAATGTTATTTAAATATGAATAGAAACAATAGAAATAACATTTTTTCTGTATTGCTTTTTTAAATATAGTAAAAGCCAAGAAGTAAAAGTGTTTTGATTCCCAGGCTATTGATCCAGTTTTTTTTCTTGAATGAATGTATTCTATTTATATCACCTGTTACTGTAACATCTCTCACTATGGTATGTAATATATATTTACATATGAGTAAATATACATATATACATGTGGGTTATATATTTACATATATCTGCATATTTATATATATTTATTAAAATTTCAAATTAAGGATCATTGGTCTATTAGTGTGCTCTCTTAATGTAACTATATTAAGATTCTATCTGTGCTGATGGTTTCTAAAGAAAAGGATATCTTCTCATTTTTTATATATTAAGAGCAAAGGCAAAGTTTTGATGAACTAATCTTCAATATTAGGTATATACTTTATTTCCATTTTATAGCCATTTGCGGCAACTAGAAACAGGATAAAGGGGAAAAATAGATGGGTGACCAAAATAGATAAAATCTTAAAGACCCAGGAAATACAGATGAGAAGGTTACAGGCCAAAAAGGAAAATGGATGAGTGAGCACCAGAGAGAATAAAGGTGGAACTAGAACCTGTGCTGGAAGGAGGGCAAAGTCATAGGCAGATGAGGTAGAAGAAATGTAAGAGGTTCAGTACATATTACATGGATTCCATTTAGATAATAACCATCAGAGAGTTATGACTTTTATATGCTTCTCCTTGAAATGTTTACTACTGAGTATTGATAGCATTTAGGTTTTTCTAATGTTTAAGCTGTGGGTGGTAAACATTCTCTGTGCTACAGACCTAATGAAAGCTGTCTCTGGCATCCAGTTTTACAAACTGCCACAGACACATTCCCTGAAAATGCTACTGTCCACACACAAATGCGTAAATAAATGATGAGAAGTTTATTAAATTAACTGGTAGTACAGAGAAATATATTTGTTTGGGGAAACACCATAATCAGCCTCTTGCCGCTTGATATAAAAGATGAGATGCTGTGGGCGTGAATGAAAGTGGCCATCAACTTACCAAAGGAAGGGAAACTCCTTCCAGTGCAATAAAGAGAGGAAATGGTTGGTTTTCTGCAGAAGGTGGAAGATCGAGGGAGTGAGGAATGAGAGGGAGGGACAGGGTGAGGGAAAGAAGGAGTCTGGGACTTAGTGAAAAGCCACCATTTGCCATTTGAATCTGTCTGCCTTGCTATGACTGAGTCATTTCTCTGTCTCCACACAGCTTTCAAAGGTATGTTCACAAATGCTTGCCACAGAGGATCTTCTTACAGAAAGTGAGACACTTCAGCATAGGAGGAGCATGTGCAGTAGCTGAGCTCAGGAAACAGAAGGTACCATTAGAAAGCAAATCACCCGACTGCCCCCCCCCTCCAAAAATTCAGGAGAGGTACAGAGAGGCCTTAATTAGCATCTACTCTATGGAGAATTGGCTGGGGGGTGACTGTGGATTCTCATAGTGGTTATACCTAAATTTCTGAGGTGTTGGGAGCTATAAGATTAACATGGATTGCTGTCCAGTTCTAGAATTATCAGGTTACTTGGAGTTTAGTTGGGCTTTGATTTTCCCTATCTCATCCATTTATTTCTCATAAAGTCTGCCTGAATGGGTGATCCACAGTGAATGTCTCAAAACCATGTTTTTTCAATGCAAGTCAACGGTGAAGGCAGTAGGTTGGATATTTCTGATCTTGGACAATTCTGTTTCAGTGGCGCAGGTGGAGAGGTTGAAAGTAATGGCGCGGAGACCTCTTAAAGAGGATGGGTGTATTAGTTTCTTTGAAGATGGATAAGAGCATGGCCTTGAGTGTCAATGTGACACTGGATTGCATCTCAGCTCCTGGATTTAAGCGCAGATTTCTTTAACATGCAGTTCCTGTAGAATATGGATGATAATAGTCTCTACTTCAAAATTTTAGTGTGAATATTAAAAGAAATAGTGCACACAATGTGCATATTGTCTTTGGCGCATGAACATATGCAGCTATTATTACCAATATTATTGTTAAATATTTTTTAAAAATCTCAAAACCATTGGGAATTTAGAGTCCAGTATATTCCCCAACTATGGAGGAGGTAAAATTTACATTAAGCCTTAAAGAATGTGTAGATTTTATGTAGGTAGAAGGAAGTAAGAATCTTACTTCAGATATAAAGAAAAGCATGTACAAATGTAGGAATTAACACAGTGCCTGTGGTTAGGGAGGGTTGCTACCTGATTGGAATTCGAGGTAGAAGTTTTGTGATGGCACGAAATAACGTTAAGTATGAAGAATGGGTCTCGGATATGGCAGAGCTTGAACTTCAGAGAAATTTTAGGTCAATAGGACAGGTCAGAAGGAGCCATTATCTACTTGAGAATGTGGATGTAATAGAAGTTGGTTTTAGGAAGTTTAATCAATTGTGTTATGCAAGAGGGACTGAAATTCAAAGACTGTTTTCGATACAACAACCAGAAGGCTCAGCAGTTATCAAGGAATGAGCTGAGGAGAACTTGGAATAATTTTGACTGAAAGTAAAATAAGTTTTTATATTAAAGCTCTAAGTCTGTAAGTAAAGAAGGAAGAACCTGTAGGAATCCATATGTACAGAATAAAGAATAAGAATTCTATAGGTAAAACAGTAATAAAAGAAAAGCATGATTCAGTCATAAACTTAAATCAAGTGTCCTTAATTTATTACTGAAGAATCTAAGGATTAGTGAATAAATATTGCATACATCTTATGTTACGAAGTGAAAGCAATTGTGTGAGTTTAACCAATGTGACATTGGTACTACTGGGTAAATAACGCTACCTATGCTTGAAGCATGAAGAGAGAGAACATTAAATAGATATACTTTTGAGAGTTCTGCTACATTAAAATTTAAGAACATCTTCCTAACAACAGACCGACTTGAGGGCCCCCATACTGTACAAAAATGTTATCTTTTTTAATATTAGAAATGGTATGGCTTGTTGATTTTTATGGAGAAAAATAATCAGAGCCTTTTAGGCGGGCCGTAGAGTTTCAAGTTATCAAGTTAACAGCAACAAAAAAAAAACAATGAATTTACGTATTTAAAAGTTATACTCAGCTGCTTCAGGACAGAGTTTAGAAACCTACAAGTTGCACGTGTAGCATCCTGAGGTATTACTAAGTAAATTCATATAGGCACTATCGAAAGTCAGCAGAAAAAATAGGTCATTAGGACTTTGCAGTGAGTTTAATATCATTGCACACTGATGCGAACTCTGAGTTTCCTGACAGCTAAGACAAAAAGGAAAAATGTATTATGGATTTTATAATATTTGTGAAAATAATTGAGACTTGGTCCACAGAGACTTTTGTGCTTGTATCCAAATCCATAGTGTTCACCATACAGATGATTATCTGTAACTTGAATTTCACAGACACACTATTTAGGACAAGTACATTCATTTTTTATAAAAGTTAAGAGGCTACACTTCAGTGATAACATTTCCTTAAGCTAGTAGAAGATCCCAACATTCCAGGTTAACAAAATCAAAGTTAATATTGTATATAATTAATGTGCTTTAGGGGTAGATGTAGTAAATTTTAATGACATTTCTGGTATCTGTTGGGCTCTGTGAAGCTTCATTTGAGAGACAGTGATATTGCCTCAGGATTCATATGGGAATGGAAGAAAAAAATGATCTCTTCCATATTCCCTTTTTACAGAATATTATTTGTCTCCTCTTCATACAGAAGGTCTACCTGGTGTCATTTTAACAACATTGAGTGCCTACAGATGTCCAAAATTCAGTGGGTGATCTCAAATAAATATATATATATATATATATATATATATAAAGATAAAAAAGATATATATATATATATACACACAGAAGTGCTAAAAACTAGGGCTTCCCTGGTGGCGCAGTGGTTGAGAGTCCGCCTGCCGATGCAGGGGACAGGGGTTCGTGCCCTGGTCCGGGAAGATCCCACATGTCGCAGAGCGGCTGGGCCCGTGAGCCATGGCCGCTGAGCCTGTGCGTCCGGAGCCTGTGCTCCGCAATGGGAGAGGCCACAGCAGTGAGAGGCCCGCGTACTGTAAAAAAAAAAAAAAAAAAAGTGCTAAAAACTTTCTAGAAGGAGCAAACACGAACACAGGAGGGTACAGCCTGCATGCTGGTTGTGGAAGCAGACAAGAAAATCGGTGTGGTTGTGACGAAGGCTGATGGTAAACCTCTTCTCAGCTGAAGAAAGGGGAATGATTTTGGTTGCGTTGTGAGTCTCATCCCCAATATCTTTCCCAGCAATTTCTTTTTTGGGCAAAAACTCAGGGCTTGGCAAAGGGACCATTCTTCCTTCACTCTTTCTGGGAAACTAATGGGAGCCTATTTTCTGCAAGGATAGAAGAAAATTGTCCTGGGTAGTTTTCAAGTGGTTATAGTGGTAATTGGATAATTTTTTTTTTTTTTTTTTTTTTCCGGTACACGGGCCTCTCACTGTTGTGGCCTCTCCCGCTGGGGAGCACAGGCTCCGGATGCACAGGCTCAGCGACCATGGCTCACGGGCCCAGCCGCTCTGCGGCATGTGGGATCTTCCCGGACCAGGGCACGAACCCCTGTCCCCTGTATCGGCAGGCGGACTCTCAACCACTGCACCACCAGGGAAGCCCTAATTGGATAATTTTTAAAGAACCAAAAAAGGTACAGTTAATGACGAAACGGCTGGACAGATGTTTTCTGCAAAGCAAAACATTTAAAGACATAGTATAGAACTTTTTGCTATGTGACAAAATATCAGGATTTAAAATAAAAAAGACCCAATCCCCTTACAGTCTCAGGTAATAGATGTTTGTTTTATTGTCATTTATAGATGATTTTAAAGCATTTTGACAGTCTCAACTTCTGTGTCCATCAGATTGGGAAGGAAGTATTTAATGACATAACTTTTCAACTAACTAAGTCAAAATGGTTTATGTATGTGATCATTCATTTACCTATTCACTTCTTAAAAAATTTAAGTGCTTGCTATATGACAGAAATATTAATAGCGAACACATATAGAATCTATTATATTCCAGACATGCTTTTAAGTGTTCTACATATTTTCATTTAATTCTCTTGAGGAGCCTTTGAGGTAGATTATTCTCCAAAATTTATGGAAAGGGAAAATGAGGCTCAAAGAAGCTAAATAATTTGCTCAATATTACACAGCTGATTAAGTGTTGGAGGGGAGACTTCAAAAGGCAGATTGCCTTGGAGTCAGAATTCTTAAACAGTATGATGTGTTGTCTTGAGTACAGAAGCGATGGCCTGAGGCTAAAGTGATGGTCTGTGGATCTGTGGACCAAACCATACATTTCCCAAACGGAAGACCATGGCTGTGGAGGTTTTTGTCATCATCATTATATTATTATTATCATTACTGTTGTTATTTCTTTGCTATTACAGCCTTGTCCTCTATTTCTGTCACTAGAAATTCATCTCTAGAAACACACTTCATGTTTAAATAGGTGAAAAAGTTTCCTCTCCCCAATAGAGATAGGACCTTTGTAGTAAATTTATTATGCAACAAAAAGTTACCAATTTTTCTGTAGTATAGCAGACACTTGTTATCGTGGGCTGGTCTTGACCTCAAAAGTTTTAGCTTCTAAGGGTAGAGAAAGGTAGGTGCACAAAATATAATCTAGAGTAATAGGCACTAAACTAATGCTATTGGGGTTTCGAGGTGGAAGCAGCTATGTCCATGTGTGTGTGTGTGTGTGTGTTATGGGGGTGGGGATGCACAAGGGGCTTGAGAAAAACAAGAGGGATGTGGATTTAGGAAATAAAATGAAAACTTTGGCATAATCTTTATTGTTTATTTATTTATTTATTTTGGCTGCACTGTACAGCACGTGGGATCTTAGTTCCCTGACCAGGGATTGAACCCGTGCCCCCTGCAGTGGAAGCTCGGAAGTCCCATGGCATAATTGTTAAATGTCTTTCTTTTCAAACATAAAATGATTGAGAGCATGATAAAGTTATGAGCAATTTGCCAGTCTCAAATCATACACCTTCCTCAACTTTTAAAAATATTATTTTAAAGTAAATCCATACAGATGAACAGGTTTGCAGGGCAGAAATAGAGACACAGATAGATGTAGAGAACAAACATATGGACACCAAGGGGGGAAAGTGGTGGGGAGGTGGGGTGGCAGTGGGATGAACTGGGAGATTGGGATTGACATATATACACGAATACATATAAAATAGATAACTAGTAAGAACCTGCTGTATAAAAAAATAAATTAAATAAAATTCAAAAAATATTAGTAATAAGGGGAAAAAATAAAGTAAATACAGAACAGCAGACTGCTTTTCACATCCAATATTAACACTGGGCCTCATTCTAAATATTGAGTACAAGTTAGAGAACTAAATAGTGAGAAGAAATACTTTTACCATCATTGGAAATGACTGAGGGTGTTGTTTCGGTTAAGATAGTTTTAAGACCTCTCTCCATTGGTCATCGAAATCTTAGAAACATTTCCTACTTTAACTTTGGAGAGAGCCATTATAGGGGATTTTGCTGGGTCTCCAGAGTGTGATTGTTTTAACAGCACTCTCATGGCTGCCATGCTTGTTTGTGTAGTTTGTGCCCTAAATAAGGGGTCCTGATTCAGGGAATATGTGTGAGCTGCAATGGAGCAGAAGCTTATTCCCCCAAGAGCACGGGGCAGGGGGTGCATTTCTAATTTGCAGCAAGAAATCTTAAAGGTCACTTCTCCTTACTGCAGCAGCTAGAACTCAAGGTGTTTCCCAGGGCTTCGAACCTTCACACTGCGTCTATATCAGACTTCTAGTAAAAAAGGGGAACTGTAATTTGACAATTGGAGCCAAATTCAAAGAAATTTCTTGGCTGGTATTTGACATGTAATTGTGACAAAGTACTAGTGCAAATATGCCATTGGGTAATGACTGTGCAAAGTGGTTTTCTGTATGATTATCTTATATCATATTGATAGTACTCCATGGTATGTCAGAAATTAAACTTGTTTTTTTTTTTGCTGTACGCGGGCCTCTCACTGCTGTGGCCTCTCCCGTTGCGGAGCACAGGCTCCTGACACACAGGCTCAGTGGCCATGGCTCACGGGCCTAGCCGCTCCGCGGCATGTGGGATCTTCCCGGACTGGGGCACGAACCCGTGTCCCCTGCATCGGCAGGCGGACTCTCAACCACTGCGCCACCAGGGAAGCTCCCTAAACTTGGTATTTTTATTGCTAAAATGAGTAAACACTAATCAGAATGCCAGCAGGTACAATATCTCTGAATGAAAATACCACATTCAAACAGCTGTTTGGATTCTTTTCGTACGTGATCTGCATAGTTAGTATGAAAAATATGAATAGAATTTTCATCCTGACATTTAATGAAAATGAAATTACCTATCATTGTTACGTACTACACAGAAGCTATTGTTTATGTTGATATTATTCTAATATCCTATTAGTCTGTGATTGGATTTGTATCAGTTGTTTGTATGAATTGAATTATTTCTGATTACTCAGCTTTTTAAAAAGCCAAGGAGTAGAAGCTAGTGCCTTGTGCATGGATACAGCATGTTTTCCTTTTCTTTGAAGAGTTAGAGGTAGAAATTGAGTAGTTCTGTGTAAGTGTAGTTGTATACTATTTTCCTGGTTTTTCCTTTTGACTTCTTTAGGTATTTTGGTGCTTTTAATGTATCTTTTGTCGATTTACGTTTTATTGATAGTATCTGAACTAACACTGATATTTTTTAACTATTAATACCCCTCTGTCTAGACTCCCATTTTGTGATTACTGTTGTGATTAACTTTCTACAATCATAGTCAGTAGAGCGGCAGTGTTCACGGTCTGTCCATCCATCCATCCATCCATCCATCCACCCATCCACCCATCCACCCATTTATTCTTCCCTCCATCAGGTACTGTGGATTTCCAGGACTAACTCACACTGAAGCTAACTGGAGTTCAGTATTATAAATTTCTCTTTTATAATTTATAATCAGTTCAATCCCCTTAATATGCAATTCAGAACTTCCAGATACTTGGTATTTTAACAATTGCTTCTATTGACTAATACAGCTCAGCATAATACTCTGTAAAATCATTCAGGCAGAAATGCTAAGCTTTAGTTCTTAGCAAATAGCACTCAGGATGGTCAAACAGGAAGAAATATCAGTGGTTTACAGGATCCTAGTCTTTCTAAGTTAAGCAAATCAATTCACTGTGATTTTGAAGTGTTTTTTCTTTAGGACTGAGGGTATTATATTGATAACAAAGCAATAACATGGCACAATATTTGAAATCCATAAAATGTGGTTATGAATTTTAAGACTAAACATCTTTTTAATTGGAGAAATGGAGGCGAAGCAGATCTCTTTGATTCAGATCCATACTGAAGTTTAGTTTGTACAGTTCAGTTTAACTTAAAAGCAAGGGACCAGTTTCTTTCCACACAGCAAATTACTGAAATAGCAAATACATGCATCACTCAATTTTTATTTGAGAGAAAATCAACTGATTCTAAATCATTGACACCAGTGATTGCTTCTTATGGCAAATCAAACTGCTTATTAAAAAACACTCAATTTTTTGGAAAAGAAAGTAGAACATACAAATAATGTCTATTCGTCTATTCGTCCCTTAGGTGGCATATACCAACTAGGGAGAAAAGAGGAAAGATAATCAATATATATTATATAAACAGCTACCCCGGTTAATCAAAAGCTGGTTGGTATTATCTGTTCAAGTTCTTATAAAGATTCTCAATGAGAGGAGAGGGTGCCGTACTCCCCACCCTGTTCTGAGTTTATCTCTAACAGACTGAGCAACAAATCAACTGCCAGCACTTTAAAACCACATTATTTGCAATCTTAAAATTTAAGATAAATCAAAAGGGTCTATGATAGGATTATTTTTTAACCTCCATGACCTTGAGAAACTTCTAGAAATTTTTGACATTAATTTACCGCAAAGGAAATGCCTGATGAGATGAGCTTAAATGTTAGAAACTTGCGCCAACAGGTGAGGGTTAGTTGATGAATAGACTTGAATTTTGAGTAACCCAAAATAACCAGTAACACGTTTTTGCAACATAGCATCCTTTTACTGTTAGGCTCTGATGTGTTGGGAATTTCTGACTTGTGTTTATTTAGATTTTGTTTATGCGTTTGTTTTTTAGTCAGTAATGTCACAATACGAGAATGCAGTTTTATGCTATTAGTTATGGGTAGCCTTAGGTGAATTGCTATGTTTAATTTCCAATACAACTAGAGCTTCTTGGGACTTCGAATTGCCTTAGAATATAATAATTCTAGTAACAAAAGAAAACAGATTGAAATGGACCAGACAGAAATTCATCTGTTCTCTCTTTTTATAAAGAACAAAACAAAAAGCGCTTATACATTGAGGCATGGCTGCCTATTTGAAATAATAAACAGCCTCTAAATTAAGACATAACTGTTTATTTCTCTTCGTTCTTTAAAACAAATCAAGTAAACTACAGTCAAAAGACATATGATCATTTGTCTCAAGATTTAATTTTTGACAATGCCTTTTAATCTTTTGAGTTCAAGTTAAAGAGGCCATTTGCGCTCCTTATTAATTGTTTGTTTTTATCATATGATCTGTGGTTATTAGTTGATAATGAGAATATGCTTTTAAAACAGCTTTTTTCTATATACTTCATTCCATCATAACAGTTTTATTGTTTTTTACCTTCAAGTTAAAGAGCTAAAATCTGGTGCTTTACTTTTTTGTCATTATGGAAATGAAGGGAGAGAGGAAAGAAGTTCAATGACTGATTCAAGGTCAGATATGTGTCTTATTGGAGTCTTTTATTCAAATGCTGTGCCCTGTACTCTTCCATTGACATTTCACTCCTGGGGATCCTGATCAGCTAAATAGAGAGAAGGCAAGAGCAATATTGGTCATTTAGATGAGAGACTTAAACCAAAGTGTAGAGATGGAAATTAGAAACAAAGAGTGGAAAGAAGTTGAGTATATGTTTAAAAATCCTATTATAAATCTACCCGTGACGGGAGGTAGTGATTTCACGACTGTCGATAAGATAACATTAAACCCCATTGTAGACTTAAAGGATAAACAGGATGTTATATATTTGTAACTGTTTTCTATATCACAGACATCATAGATGTGTTCAGGAATATGTTCTTCAGAAAAACAACTCACTCCAACCATTGCATGGCTCCCCGAAGCTCCTGTACTCTTACTGAGAGCTTGAACTTTCTTTTTCTCAGGATGGCACTGCTGCTCTTGTTCTGGTGCCCTATTTGCCCAACTAAGAGAGCCCATCAGAGGAAGGGCACCAAATCCAGTGGCATGTAGGCCTTGTTCAAACAGGGACTCGTTCACTCATTCATTCATTTATTCTTTTAATACATTTACAAACCAGTCAAACTGCAATCTCTTAATCAGGTGGACATTATTGCTTTACCACTTTATTTTATTTATTTATCTATTTATTTTTGTGGTACGCAGGCCTCTCACTGTCGTGGCCTCTCCCGTTGCGGAGCACAGGCTCCAGACGCTCAGGCTCAGCGGCCATGGCTCACGGGCCCAGCCGCTCCGCGGCATGTGGGATCTTCCCAGACCGGGGCACGAACCCACGTCCCCCGCATCGGCAGGCGGACTCTCAACCACTGAGCCACCAGGGAAGCCCTGCTTTACCACTTTACATTGTGGATAATACCATGCCTTCCTATCCTGTAGAGTGGTAAAGATTGATAACATTTGTATTTTCTTAATCCCTTTTCATGGATTCATGTTAAGTCTTAATATTTGATTGTCATAGTATATGGATTTCCTTTGAGTATAAGATTCTTTATAACTGTAATACACTGAAATTAGAAATTCAGTGAGAGGTCCCTCAAAAAATTAAAAATAGAACTACCGTCTGACCACAATTCCACTTCTGGGCATGCGTCCCAAGAAAACAAAAACACTACTTTGAAAAGATATATGCACCCCCATGTTCACTGCAGCATTATTTACAATAGCCAAGATATGGGAATGACCTAAATGTTCATCAGTGGATGAATGGACAAAGAAAATGTGGCGTTAAGTGTGTGTATATATAGATATAGATACAGATACTGATATTTATGTCTATATCTATATCTGTATGATGGGATATTGTTCAGCCATAAAAAAAAAAGAATTGAAATCTTGTGACAACATGGATAGACCTTGAAGTCTTTATGCTAAATCAGACAGAAAAAGACAAATACCATATAATCTCACCTATATTTGAAATGTAAGAAAACAAAAACAAAAAAGCCAAATACCAGCTCATAGATACAGAGAACAGATTGGTGGTTGTCAGAGGCTGGGGTGGGGGGGGTGCGGTGTGAAATGGGTGAAGGGAGTTGAAAGATACAAACTTCTGGCTATAAAATAAGTAAGTCATGGGGAGGTAATATACAGCATGGTGACTATAGTTGAAAATGCTGTGTTGCATATTTAAAAGTTGCTAAGAGACTAGATCTTAAAAGTTCTCATCACACACAAAGAAATTACCAGTTGACTTTATCACTTATTAATAAAATGTATAATTGTTCAGACAACACAAACAAAATGGTAATCATATAAACTAAGCCCTAAATTCCAAAGAAGTACACATTCAATATACTTCCCTGCCTTTTTCTCCAGTCTTTCTGAGAATCCTTGTATAATTAGACAATAATGTCAGGTCTAAAGAAAAAAAATCCCTCTTTTCTTTTCTGGTACTCCTTTTGAACAATTCTTTCCGCAGTAGTAATTTATCCTGGTAAACAGGCACTCATGGCATGATCTGGAAAGTACTGATTTTTTTCTCAATCTGCTACAAATACAATTAAGCTGCTCTGCTTCCAAAGTCATGCACCCCTGTTTTCTGAAATAGGAGGTCTCCAACTTTCTCCATTTTCCACCACTAGTTTGAAACGAAGCTAATCTTTTCTAAATGGTTCTTTTGTGTGAAACAAAAACATGCTTTGTAATTGCTGGTACTGTCATACTTGTGGACAGAATTTCCAAAAGATCAAGCTCATGTTGCACATGTCAACTTTTTTTGAAGAAGTACAGTTAACTTCTTCAACATTATGTAATAGTGGCTTGAGGTTTTTTTATGAGGGAGATGCATGTGACATTTTCCATCACAGTACAGGTGGTGGTACAATGATGATTATTATGATTCTGAAACTAGTAGCAAAATGGACCCTGGTTTTCCATATTTAGTTCTATTCTAATTATATATTTTATAGTGAAAAGAAGTGAAAATATTTAGAAGTCCTAAATGTCAAAAACATGAGCTCTCATCTCAAAGCAGATTTTGTCATTATAGATGGTCTTATTTCCATACCAATAATAATGTCATGTTTCTTCGCTCTCAATATATTATGCAGGTGAAATGAGATGATACATATGTTAATTACATTAAAAATTATAGTCTAGGCTTCTGAAATTCACTATACACACGCTATAACTTTCTTCTATGAAATAAAAACAGATAAACCTCAATATTCAGAATAAGCTTACAACTTATTTTAATGTCTTCTCTCCCTAATTATAAATATTCTATATTTGGAAAGCACACATCTTATGCAAACTGCAGGTATTCAGAAAAGAATGAACTGGTCTCGTTTCAAGACAGATGTGGGGAAAGCATCTACAATAGCAAATTGTAGAATTACGTCAACTGAGTGATGATGGGGCAGGGATGGGTGATGTAAACATTTTTTAAAACACATTTGAGAATATCTGAATATTTCTATCTGTAAATTTTAAGCTATATATTTTGCCTTATTTAAAAGTATAAGTTACAAAAATTAATGGTAATGAATTAATCTTTAGTTTATTAATTTAGCAAATACTTTTGGATCACTTACTCTATGTGAGACACTGTTATGCTTGCAAATATTTATTGATTCGAGACTGAAAGGAGCCCTAGGAGACAGATACTACTGTTATCCCATTTTACACATGAGAAAATTGAGGCACAAAAGGTAAAGTAACTTGCTCACAGTCATAGGTGTAACATGTGGTAAAGCTGGTTTTGAGCCCAGGCAGTCTGGTTCTAGAAGCATTGCCCTTGAACGTCTTGCTCTGTTGTTTCCCCATGATAAGGTGTGGTGTCACAGAATCGTCTTTATCTTCTAGGTCAGATAAGTTTTACTGTTCTTAGGCTTTTAATGTTTTTCTGAGAGTTAAAAAATTATTCTTTTTCCGTGGCACAGAGGCGAGTTTGAATATATCAAATCTATTCTACCCTATGTCATTTATATAGGTTCACAGCAATAAAGATGCTTTTAGAAAGACTTAGCACATTACCAACTGTTAAATGAATTCCAGTTTTTCGTGTCATCAAATTGTATAGGCTATTATATTAATGTAAGATTTAAAACTTAGTAGTAAAAGCCTTAATCTATACATTCAGGGAAGACTTTCCCATAAAGCCAGAGGGATTGCAAGAGTTTAGGCTGTGGATTAGACAAACGAAGGTTAGAAAATAACAGTGTACACAAAATCTCCACTCACTGCTGTAGCAAAGTTCGTCAAAAGTGTATCTTTCATGAATTTGGACTCGCATTGTTTTGCTTTCTTACACTGAAGCCAAACTTGACATACGTTTGTAGGTTTAGGACTCAATTCCCTTCTAACATGAAGTGATTATTCTGCTTGATGTCTATGAACATTGAATAACTTGAGTGATCACTGAATCTGATATTTTATTTGTTTTAGCATAATTTAATAAAAACAGTTCTCTGTGTGACTCGTCTAATTTAGGCGGACAGCAGAATAGCAGGTGCTGGGGCTGTGTCAGCATTTTCATTGCTGGGGCGTGGCTATGTTGTCAGTTACTGATTAACTTCTCTCTTGAGTGATGCCACACTTCCTACTACATGAAGGGAGGAAGAGGCCAACACATTCCTTTGATTTCACATGAAGTTTCCATTTTCTCTTAAAATAGTTTCCTCATACTTTTAGTACATAAACGATTACAACTCCATTAATGGTTTTATATGGAAATCGATATCTAAATTAATATTTTCTCTGTGAATACAGCAAGAAAGTTCTGGGTATAAGCTGTTTAAAATATATGAGAATTATGTAATGCAGAAAGTATATAGCATGTTTCCAAATGGTTATTGTTGCAATAATAAAACACGATAAATACAACTCTGAAATTTTTCTGGTTATAGTTTTCACTTTTCAGATATTATATCTCTGAAGTTTTAGGTTTTGTTTTTATTTGTTCTTGAGTGATGGTGATTTCAGCATATTTCAAATAAAGATGTTAATACAAAGAGATAATACCTGGAGTTGGACAGCTATCAGTGGTTCCTTTCCATAGAGAAACAGGTATGTAAATTCGAAGTTACATTCAGGCAGAAGATTATATATAATAAGAAGAAAGAGGCACCGGATTAGATAGAGTTTTTTACAATGTTTTATTTATTTTCATGTTCAGGTTGCAATGGCAATTAATTTTCATTCCCCCTCTCCAAAATCTGACTCGATGATCAGAAATATATTTTTTCCTCTTCTTTGGGCATACTGAAGGTTTGAAGAATAGTTCATATGGCTTTCAAAGTGGTAAATTGATTTAATTGACCAAGATTTAGCAGGGAATAGTCAACTGATAATACAAGTAAGAAATTATGTAGAAGGGGATTTTCTATGGCCACTCATTCAGTTCATTCAAGTTCCTTTGAATTGCTGAGTTCAAACATTAGAGTTTAAAAAGTCACTGACAAAAAAGGAAAATAAAAGTCATTTTCTAAAGGGCTTGATTTCCAGGGAGCAGAAAAAAATGGAATCATATTGAAAGATTTTCTGATCTTTAGAAGGTCAAGTAATAATTAAGAAGTGTTTACAAAATACGACTAGGCCAGTTTTAAAATAAGTATCAGAAATATATTATTAAGTACCTGAGTATAGTGAGACTTCAGTTGGTAATATTTTTGCCTGAAGTATGATGACACACTCATTTAGAAAACACAGGAAAAAATAGGGGGCTAGAGTGAAGACATAGATAAAAGCAAACTCAAAGATATCAAGTACTCAACGGGCCATTATCTCCATTTGAGTAATTTGATTGTCATAGAATCAGATGTGAAAGAATTAAGATGGGGAAATAAGGGAAACTTTGTTCTACTTTTTCAGTTACCTACAGTTCAGTGGCTTTCTGCCTGGTTCTCAAAATTTTAGAAAAGCAGAATTTCTCTCTGAATCTTCTGGGAGGAGAGAAGCCCCTGCGCGGAGCTCAGCTCTCATCTTCAGTTTGCCTGACTGGGCTTCGCAGAGCAGAGCCTTCATCAGAATCACAAGGCACTGCCACAGCCTCAAAAGCAGGGAAGAGGAAACGTGGAATGCAGACGGAATCTCAGGGTAGCCTCGCCCCCGAATAAAGTTACATGGCACGGCATGATCATGGCGCATGGGAGTAACAGACAAAGCCAAGAAGAAAGATGCTCTTCTACGTACAGTTAGCACACAGTGGTACTCTCCTGCCTGTGGGTGCTTAAAATATCAAGAAGGAAAATAATGTTCATCTATGGTCATAAAGGCAAGGCTTATAAACATCCAGAATGGATCAGAGCCTCCACGTGGGATTACTGGGTTCATTTTTTCCCACCAGTTTTACACAAGACCTGAAGCTGTCACATATTAGAGATTCTTCCCTTTGTAACCAACAATTTTTTCTTTTTAAAAAGTACAGTTTCGGGCTTCCCTGGTGGCGCAGTGGTTGAGAGTCCGCCTGCCGATGCAGGGGATATGGGTTCGTGCCCCGGTCCGGGAAGATCCCACATGCTGCGGAGCGGCTGGGCCCGTGAGCCATGGCCGCTGAGCCTGTGCGTCCGGAGCCTGTGCTCCACAATGGGAGAGGCCACAACAGTGAGAGGCCCGAGTACCGCAAAAAAAAAAAAAAAAAGTACAGTTTCAATATGGAAAAACATCTGGGAAAAAGAATTCCATTGCTTTAGCACAGTTAATAGGCCTTCAAGGGCAACTTGATGGCAAGGCCACATGGAAATAAACTCATAGGGAGGGCGGTGCCATAGAGGAAAGGATCCGGAGGGAAAAAGGAAGACAGATAACCTTCTCTTTTTTTTTGCTGCCTACGGCTGGTGCAGATAGTTACAACCCAGGTGATGTCCAAGTTACAACACATTTTAGAGCTTGCACTGATAGCTACCTAAAATATTCATGTGTTTTGATCACTAGGTTTTATTTCTTTTCTACAGCTCAGCACACAGATAAGGCAGCACCTAGCTTTCAATGTAAGTAAACTCAACAACTGGGCCAGTATTTGTGCTGTGAGATAAACACCATTATCTGCTTCCCTTAAAATTTTCTTTCTGATTCTTAACCATCAACTAACTAACTCTGATGTGTGAGTTTTGGTAGGACCTCAGCTGGACTGTTAACAACGTGCCCGATGGTTACTGAGCCAGGTTCCTTTGCCCAGTGTGCAGCGAGATGCTGAGGTTTGCAGCAGAGAAATGGATTATTCACGGGGCAGCCAAGCCAGGAGATGGGAGAGCAAATCCCAAACCCACCTCCCCAGAGGCGAGGGGCTGAGATATTTAGAGGATAAAGAGGCAGGGTTGTCCGAGGCGTGGGGAGCCTGGTTGGAAATAAGAAAAAGGTGAGGTAATTATCATTATGCCCAGGTGTAACTAAGCTACAGGATTCTTCACGAGACTTGTTCAGAAAATGGTGGCCGTTGCATGATCTGAGGGTGGACTTTTCAGCCCTCTGACGTCAAAAGGTCACCTGGTGGGCACTTGTGCATGCCCAGCTGGAGGTTGGCGGTCCTATCCAGTCTTAACCAGCTCAGCTTGAACTAGGCACAGATGAGTCCAAGTTCATGGAAAACAGCTTGGGCAAACATCGTACTATTTAGGCTTCCTGCTGCTTGGAGGACATGCAAGTCTTTTGTAGCAACAGTTAAAAGGATCAGTGAAGGCTGGTTACAGGTATAATGGATTGAACTGGTGATTACCCAGAGTTTCATGATGTTTGGCGGAAAATTATCATTTTTAGAAGCATAATATTTCCGTTGGAAACTTAGCAGTTATCCAAATGTTCAGGAAAGGTTTTATTCCAATCTAGGGCATTGTTGTTTGTATTCTGGAGTTATCTCATCCATGGTGCAGTCTCAGAATGAAATATATACACTTGAATTTGGGAAATCTATTGGATCGTCTTTTATTTTCAAGGACCTTTTTTCTCTGAGAATAAGATGAGACTGTTGTATTCATCCTTTTTACTCCTAATGACTGTGATGGTCCCTGGCACTGAGTAGGGCTTCATTCACTGTTTTTTCCAGTGAATACATGAAAGCACAATGGAGAATGTAAACAGGGTAAATACATAGACCGAAGTGGTACTAATGACAGTGTGACTACAAGTTGTTGAATTTGAAAAAATAGAAAATCTGATTTTAGCGAGTGGTTTACTGTATAATACACAGAATAGGATATGAATTGGAAATCAGAGGATATGAATTTACTTCTGTTATAGTGAAAGAGAGGGGTTGATAAGCATTGGAAAACAATACTGGAAATAAGTAACTTTAGTGTTTTCTTGCAAAATATTGTTCTGGTCTTTCTGCTGTTCCAGATAACATGACATTGGCAGAGTCCAATGATATTTAGAGCTAAAGGAGTTTGTATACCATCAAATTAGACTTCTTATATCACGTATGTTTGGGAAGCTTTCAGGAAAATTCCCTACGTGTGACCTAAAGTTCCTTAAAAACACTATGTTAGAAGTTTTTCTTTTTTTTCTTTTTTTTTTGCGGTACGCGGGCCTCTCACTGTTGTGGCCTCTCCCGTTGCGGAGCACAGGCTCCGGACGCGCAGGCTCAGCGGCCATGGCTCACGGGCCCAGCCGCTCTGCAGCATGTGGGATCTTCCCGGACCGGGGCACGAACCCGCGTCCCCTGCATCGGCAGGCGGACTCCCAACCACTGCGCCACCAAGGAAGCCCTAGAAGTTTTTCTTTTTATGGGAAATAAATGAGGTAAAAATCATCAGGTTAAGCAAAATATGCTAGAGTCCACTTGCCTGTTTTACAGGTAATGAAATGTCTAAAGGTCTTTTGTTGAGAGGTTTTTTTTTTCTCTTCATTAATTATGCTCATGTAACAGTTCTTTGTCGAAACCCTGTCTAGTATTTGAAATTGTAATTGGTAGAGAATAGGAGAGTAAAATCTTTTGATCTCTGTCTCTTGCTTTTATGCAATACCTTTATCATTGATCAAAAGAATCAGAATATCATGCTGACCAGAGAGAGACTGTGGCACTGATTTTGGTCAAGGACCATAATAACAGATCAGGAAGTTAGCTGCTATAAATGCCTGAAAATGACAAAGTCAAAACCAAAAAATAAAACTCTGCTGGGTGCATTTCTTTTAAGCACCCTTGTATCCATAAATGGCATAAATCGATCCATAAATAATAGATCCAAAAGTAGATTCTTAATACCATCCATAATATGAATCCATGGTAGATCCATAAATAATACTGTCCAGGAGAGAGATATAGCTCCTTTAAAGAGAAGCTACAGGCCAAGCATATTCCTAGGAAGGCATTAAAATAGACTTTATAAAAGATAAGCCTGAAGGAATAGCTTCTACCCATTCTTGAATTTAAAGCTTCTGAGGAAAACTGGAATCCTAAAAAGACAGAATTCCCTATTTTTTAATAAATGCACCATTTCTTGAAAGTGTTTCTCTCCCTATACCACTTGACCTTATGAAGTTAATGATGTTTGTCTTTGATATGATGCATATTCATTTCTATTCTCCCCAGGCCCCTTTCGTCCTGGTTATTTATTTCTTATTATATTTTCTAAAGAAATTTCTCTTCTAAGGACTGCATTAGTAATGTAATTATCGAAAGAGTTAAATTGATCTCATGCCTTGGCATTCCAGGGATAAGTTGCATTTTAAGATACCCATAAAAGGAGAAAAATGCTTAACCTCAGATTTCTAATATCCAGAAACCTAAATGGAGAGAGTTACTATCGGGTGTCAGAACCAGTTGTGGACGCATTCAGTCCAGACCATGAAGGCAAATGAAGGGAATTACACACACACGCACACACACACACACACACACACATGTAATTCTGTTCTGCAATAAGGTTATATTATAGCTTCTGTTTAAATTGAAGTATTGGGGCTTCCCCGGTGGTGCAGTGGTTAAGAATCTGCCTGCCAACACAGGAGACATGGGTTCGAGCCCTGGTCTGAGAGGATCCCACATGCTGCGGAGCAACTAAGCCCGTGCGCCACAACTATGGAGCCTGCGCTCTAGAGCCTGCGAGCCACAACTACTGAAGCCCACGTGCCACAACTACTGAAGCCCGAGCACCTAGAACCCGTGCTCTGCAACAAGAGAAGCCATCGTAATGCGAAGCCCACACACCACAACGAAGAGTAGCCCCCACTCACTGCAACTAGAGAAAGCCTGCGCCAGCAACAGACCCAATGCAGCCAAAAATTTTAAAAATAAATAAATAAAAAATAAATCG
This sequence comes from Mesoplodon mirus, assembly GCF_964341445.2. Lineage (NCBI taxonomy): Eukaryota > Metazoa > Chordata > Mammalia > Artiodactyla > Ziphiidae > Mesoplodon > Mesoplodon mirus. The sequence goes on from NC_138985.1 coordinate 106,184,472, forward strand.
AAGTATTAATATAGTAGGAATACTACTTAGGTGTTAGTAGGAATACTACCTAGATATTCCTACTATACAGAGAGAAACACCTTGTTTTGTTTGTTGTTTTTTTGTTTTTACATCTACAATCAACATTTATTTAGCATCTACATGAGACCTTAGATACTAACCATACAAAGATATAATCTCTGCCCTTCAAATACTTAGGTCTGGTGTTTCTTTCTTTATATTCGTAGTATGAATACTTAGATGGCAGGGGATCATCTAGCTCCTTTTAGTATTACAGTCCTACCATCTCCCAGCTAGGATTCCTTGATTAGAAATGAACCATCTTTTATTCTATTTTTAATTGACTTGGCGTTTTATATATAAATATATTCCCCTTTTCTTATGATACCATGAATTTTTTAAAGAGCTCTTTCCTTTGTCTTTCCCCAATTTAATTCATTTCAGTAGGGAGAGGCACAGAATTATTTGGAAAGGTAATCATATATAGTTATGTGCTAATATAAAAAAAATATTTATTTGCCCCAAAACAGAACTCAAACAACCTGTAAAATAATTAGATGCTAACATGTAATTTTATCATAATAAGTCAAAAAGTCAAAATTCATAGACTACTATTAATAAAACAAAATAATAAAAGTGGGAACATACCTTAACTCATCTTCACAGAACACTAAACTTGTAAGATATTAGAAAATGGGAAAATCTTGAGAATTTAAATTAAACAAAAAATTATGTCCTAAAATGTAATGTATTAGGAAGTAATCAAAAAGGTCATATTCCTGTCTTTGTGAATTTAAGGCAAACATACTCACTTATATTTCCCCCTATTTCGTTTTTGTGTATGAATGCTTTCCTGGCCTAAGGAGACCTGGAATACCAGACTTACATGGTTTACTGAATATTGTCTTTCCTTTTTCCTGTTTTATATATGTTCTTAGAGCTCTGTATGTAATTCCTATTTAGAATTTCAGGTGAGAGAATGAGGGGGGAGACACACACACATGCACCCCTCCACACACACACACACACACACACACACACAGAGGCAGAGAGAAATTAAATGTGAATATGAACTGAACTCAGATACCACTAATGCATGATGGGCATTTCAAGAATTAGTTCCTCATTTCTTTATTTCCTCCTACCTTCCCTCCTTCCTACTTCCCCTGCCTGATGCAATTTAAATAAAAATCTCTAAAGTTATTAATATTGGGTCCCCAAGACAGATCATGTGAACACAGTTCAGGTAACAATAATGAATGCCCAGTCTAAATACAAGTTGATATGAAAATATTAGATGTATTTATTTAGATTTCTCTAGGTATTCCTCTGGCCACAAACTTTACCAGTTTCCAAAAGAATTGTTCAGACTGGGAAATCTTGACACACTTTTCAATTAATGTTGATTCACTTCTGGAGGTTGTATTTTGGCTAAATAGTATTAAGATCTAAGTGAATGATTCTGTCTACAATGATGTGTAATTATTAAGTGCACCACAATATGCTCAGACAGGACATATTTAACAAATACTCTCGCTGTTATCATTCTCAAAATCCTCATTTTACTGGGCTTCTCTGGTGGCGTAGTGGTTGAGAGTCCACCTGCCGATGCAGGGGACGCGGGTTCGTGCCCTGGTCTGGGAAGATCCCATATGCCGCGGAGCGGCTGGGCCCGTGAGCCATGGCCGCTGAGCCTGCGTGTCCGGAGCCTGTGCTCCGCAACAGGAGAGGCTACAACAGTGAGAGGCCCGCGTACCGCAAAAAAAAAAAATCCTCATTTTACTAAAGATCACCCATACACACACACAACTCATAATGAAGAGGGAAAAACAAATATTTGTATTGAGGCCGGTGAAGGACACTTACATTAATTTTTCACACACCTGCACATACATGACTCAGAAAGTCAACAACCTATGATTTCTGTTTGTTTTCTCAAAGTCCTCAAAGAGAATGAACACAATCCCTTTCAAAGACCTGAAACCTACCTTGCACATCTCCCTGCAGCTCCTGAGTCTTTACTTCTTGTCAGAGCTGTGATGAATCAGTTGCGTGTCAGTGGGTGTCATTTGCTGATAGCAAATTTATTCAAGGAGCCCTCAATCCATGTAGGACAAAACTGTGATGTGCCTCTTGGTACTATTCTTTGTGTTATACATTGAGGGATTTCAGAATTTATTATCCCATTTACAATTTTGTATATGTTGATGACACATCATAGCCACAAGGAAGGAGTAAAGAGCACAGGGGGAGGTATATGCACAAATCAAACCTCTGCCACAAAAAAGGAAAAGCCCCATAGATTAGAGTGATAACTTTTCATATTTAACCTGTGACAGCTGTGGACAGTACTGCTGGCCTCCAACTCACAGAACTATTTTACTCTTCACTTTGTGACTGAACCATCTTGATCCAAGATGTGTTAACCAAGGGTAAAAAATAGGCCTGTTGGGTGACAGGCTGCCCATTGGATGGCCTGTCCAGTTTTCTTATGGAAAGACAGTCATATTTCATTGCTTTCATTTCTGTTTAGATGTCAAGTATGAAGAATAAATTATTTCCCATCCTATATGTAAAAGTAGTTTGATGTATCTTTTCCACCCCTAGGAAAAACTATAAAAATAGAACAATTTATTTTATACTGAAAGCATTAAAAAGTGACATGATGATAAGATAGATAGTAAAATCTCCCTGGGATGGAGTGAGCAAGAGAGAAATTTCATTTATTCCTTAAACTTAATTCTTCAAGGATATGTAGAGAAAAAAGAAGACATTTAATATTTATGGTTCTCTATGGTTCCATTTCTTTGAGCCATGTTTACACAAAATCTTGATTTAAGGGCAATCTGAGTTAGCCAAATAATAGGGAGTACTATAAACAATATGCCGTATACTTTTTTGTTCACGATGGATCAGCTGTGTTGGTTAAACACTAAATTTTGAAAACATTGGCATCCGGTAGATAGGAGAGGGCACCTTTTAAATAATAAAAACAATTGTGTATCTGGTTGCACAAAAACAATGAAACTTTGATAAATACTCGAAAACACTGGCCTTTTCATTCTGCAAAATTTTGCGACTACAACACAGTATAACACCTGAGATACTTCAAGTGAAATTAAATTTTAGAAAAACCCCACATCTATGACTTACGGTTCATCTAGCAAGCAGTCCATTCATATTTTCATTGCTTATCAACAAATGAGAAGGTTATAAATGCTCCATGCATTTTGAAGGTCAATTTTTATGGTTGCATAATTTTAAACGAGCATAATTCTCAGTGGTTATTGTAATAAAAAGGAATGAACTAATGGCCTCTTAACTAAAGTGAACTTTTGATACAGAAACAAAAAGAATATTAAGCGTGCCCTGCCTTAAGTGAAAAAGATTAAGAGCTTTATTTTGTGCAGTAAGTGGGCAGGACCTGAGATCTAGGACTTTTGCACCGATATCCAGGATATTAAAAGGGTGATGTAAAGAGAGCTGGGAAATTAGCCATGGCTGGAAAGAATCACAGAACGATGTCCTAACTATTAAAGACAAGATGATTTTCGCTCCAGACTCTAGTCACCATAGGGTATGCATAAATACTGAAGTGATGTTCTTGGTCTTAGCTCTGCCATCCAAAACGTCCAGAGGTTTCCTCCTTGACAAACCACTTTTTACGTGAACTTCAACCCATCATGTTCCAAAGAAGCACTGTTCAAGATTCTGGAAATATTGCAGAGTTCCTGTATCATTGTGTGTGTGTGTGTGTGTGTGTGTGTGTGTGTGTGTGTGTGTGTGAGGGGAATAGTTGAATGGATGGCTCTAATGCAAACTTTTTTCTCATAGAGCAGATAATCAAATGAGAGTATAAAAATTAAAATATGTCATATGGGGATAAGTGGAATGTAGAAAAATAAGATACAAGTAATGAGGAGTATTGAGTAGGATGAGAAGTATTCTTTTATGTAGAGGGCTCCAGGAAACCCTCTCTGATTTTATAAAAAAAACCCAGTGAAGTGAGGAACAAGCCATACATGGTGTCAGGTCAGTGAAATTTCCAGTTTAAAAGAATGTCGAGAGCAAAGATCCTGAGGCTAGAGCATCTTCAGCTACTGGAGGAAAAGCCAGTAAAGGTAACAGGGTGACGTGGATGAGGGTAGTGGTGCCAAAAGTGAGGAAGAATGTTAAATGCAGCATCCACTTTGTAATTTACCAATTAGTGGCTATGTATGAGTCATACATTATAGACCCAGGATAGTAGATCCTCATTGTTTCTTTTCAGTTACCCCAAATATGATTGTGCTGTGGTTTGTAGAAAAAAATAGTATCACGATTTCATGGCTTCAAGGTCTGAAACAGGGTCAAACTGTCCTTAAGATATAAGCAATAATCAGAAGCTGTTACTCAAGAACCAAGTATCACATCACTCATTCTGTCCTTTATCAGGTTTATTCCATTAATCCGGCAGCGTGATTTATTTCTAGCTGCCTCTGTCATTCACAGTATAGACTCAAGCTCATTTGTAAATGCCAAACTCAGTTTTCTTTTCTTGGGTGAGGAATAGAAACACCACAGCTCCCAGATTAGGGTCTACTGATCTCTAGTTAATTAAGCTCAGTTTATCCTAGTCACCTTGAATTTGTTCATCGCGTTCTAGTTGTCTATTGTGGTATACCAAAGTCCCCCCAACTTAATGTCTTAAAACAACAGTATTAATTTGGTCATGATTTGGGGGGTCAGAAATTCAGAAAGGGCTCATATGAGCTATTCACCCCTGATTCATGCTGAGATAGGATGGGAAGATCCATTCCCCAGAGGAGGGGTTAATCAGTGATAGGTCAGGTGGGGTGGATGTTCTTTGATCTTCTCCTCTCCATGTGGCATCTCATCCACGTGGCTTGGGTTTCTCGTGAGATAATGGTTTCTGGGTATTTGTACTTCCTCCATGGGGGCTGACTTGCCTCAAAGCCGGTGTTCTAAGAGGCCTCGCAAGAAGCTGTAAGGCCTCTCATGTCCCATATCACTGCCACATTCAGTTGGGGAAGCAAGTTTCAAGGATCAGGAGTTAGACTCTACTTGGTAATGGAAGGAATGCAAAAGCATTTGCAGCCACCTTTTTTTTTTTTTGCGGTACGCAGGCCCCTCACTGTTGTGGCCTCTCCCGTTGCGGAGCACAGGCTCCGGACGCGCAGGCTCAGCGGCCATGGCTCACGGGCCCAGCCACTCCGCGGCATGTGGGATCTTCCCGGACCGGGGCACGAACCCGTGTCCCCTGCATTGGCAGGCGGACTCTCAACCACTGCGTCACCAGGGAAGCCCATTTGCAGCCACCTTTAATCTGCCAAACAGACAATGCAGAATTTAATAATGATAATCTTGCAGAATATAATGATCTACATGAGGATGCTTTTAATCTTTATGAAAAATGTTAAAGTATGTTCAAAAAACTTTGTTTACTAAATCAGGAAACAGGTTATCACATATTATAAAAAGGGTTTTATTGACAAAATTATAAACTAATTTTTTATTCCTCAGTTATAGTTTACTATATATGTATATGTGTATACACACACACACATGCACACACACACATACATCCCACTAATAGATAAAGTGGTATGGTACTTACAGTCCTAAAAATGTAATAATACTTGTATTACTAAAGGTCTAAAGTGACTCAGAGTGTTAAACCTTATAATCAAATACATAATTTTAGTTTAGGATTACTTAATTTATTTTAGAAGTATTTACTCAGGAAGTAAATAGGGAGGGAAAACAATCATAAAACTCTCATGTATTTACACTGCTGATATTTGCTGAAAACAGAATTGAAAACATCAGGAAATCGATGGCCTAAAGGAAAATTTAAATTAATTAGAATGTCTTGAATATTTTGTGAGGAGTAATGAACCTGGAAATGTGTGCCCTTTATTGTAGTGACCTTGAGCCAACTGTTCTTTTCATCGAATAATTTCTTATTTATTTATCTACTCAATCAGCAATCAGCAGTTACCCTTCCAAATGTGCCATTTATTCAATTATCTCCAAGCATGAGTTATCGAGAGATCTCAGAGAAATTTCCAAATGGAAAGCTGCATCGATGAAGGAGCGAAAGTAGATTGTGCATATAAGCTTTCATTATCTATTAACAATCATCATTTGAGAATTATTACTAACATGGTTCATTTGTGACGCAAATAATAAATATCACTAAACATGGAAATAATTACTCTGTTTTACCTTTTAGGATACTAGATTTCTGTTTGATTTTCTGCTCTGAAACATATCCCTCACATAGGATGTGTCTTATGTATGCATGCCCAAATACACTGTAAATGAAGAATGACCTGGAGGGCTCCCAGAGTGATTAGGAAGCAAGGTCAAGTCCTTCATTTAAAAGAATAGGTTATCACAACCTGGAAGTTCTTTAGAGTCAAGGGGGTGTGGCTATGCTCCTGCCCAGTGTTGTTGGATGATCAGGGGAATGGTGGTGATTTACTTCTGCATTTTCAAATAATTTTTATTGACCTAAAATTCATTGCTCATAGATGTCAGTTTCTGTGAAAGCATATTAAATATCAGAGTAGAAACATATGCCTCATCTCTCATGCCCTAGAAAAAAAATTGTATGGATTAAATATGTTACTTCTTGACAATATATTATATACATTATATTTTTTATTGAATATTAATTTCCCACAGTGCATCTTCTTATATAAGGTGATAGAAAAGTCAGGCTTCAAAGTTGAAATCCTATTTATTCACTCAGAGAATATTTTAGCAATCACAATATTAATATCAAATAGCAGGTATTTTATTTAAGTCAACTTGCTATTAAAAAGTAAACTCCTGGGCTTCCCTGGTGGCGCAGTGGTTGAGAGTCCTCCTGCCGATGCAGGGGACGCGGGTTCGTGTCCTGGTCCGGGAAGATCCCACATGCCGCAGAGCAGCTGGGCCCGTGAGCCATGGCCGCTGAGCCTGCGCGTCTGGAGCATGTGCTCCGCAACGGGAGAGGCCACAACAGTGAGAGGCCTGCGTACCACAAAAGAAAAAAAAAAAAAAAAAAAAGAATCGGCCTGCCAATTCAGGGAACACGGGTTTGATCCCTGGTCCGGGAAGATCCCACATGCCGCAGAGCAACTAAGCCTGTGCACCACAACTACTGAGCCTGCGCTCTGGAGCCCGCGAGCCACAACTACTGAACGTCATGCACCTGGAGCCCGTGCTTCACAACAAGAGAAGTTAGAGGCAACAATGAGATGCACTCACACCGCAACGAAGAGTAGCCCGCACTGGCTGCAACTAGAGAAAGCCTGCATGCAGCGACGAAGACCCAGCACAACCAAAAATAAATAAATTTATAAACAAAACAAAAACAAAAACAAGGGGAAGAATCCTGATTGTGGGGAGGTGGGGTAGCTTCTTCCTGCTAAGTACAGCTACAACCCTGGTTATTATATACAAAATGAGCAGAAGGAAGACTCTGAAAGGTGGAAGATGAAGGTGAACAGGATAAGGATCTTGGGGCCCAAGGCACAACACAGTGGTGAAGAAGTTGGCAAAGCAAAATGCCAGTGAATGCAGACAAAAGAATTCCCAACTAAAGCCTGCATTGTATATAAATGCATCAGGAAGAGCAGACAAGTAAGACAGAAACTTTTAGACAGTAATTGCTCTAACACCCTGTTACAGGCTGAATTGTGTCCCCTCAAAATTCATATCTTGTAGCCAAAGTCTCTGGTAGCTCCAAATGTGACTGTATTTGGAGTGAGGCCCCTGAGAGGGGTAATTGAGTGAATATGAAACCATTAGGGTGGGTCCTAATCCAATCTGACTGGTTTCCTAATAAGAAGAGAAACTTAGACATACAGAGAGATACCAGGCAAGTGTGTGCACGGATGTAAGACCACATGAGGGCACAGCAAGAAGGCTACAAGCCAAGGAGAGAGATCTCAGAAGAAATCCAACCTACTGATACATTGATCTTGGAGTTGCGGCCTCCAGAATTCTGAGAAAATAAATTTCTGTTGTTTAAGCCACGTAGTCTGTGGTATTTTGTCATGGCAGCCCTAGCCAACTAATACACACGCACTACCTGTCCCCCACTCCCAGCTAAGCTTTTACAGAAGTGAGAAGAAAATACTGTCAGTCTCAAGGCAGACTAAATCCCAAACAATAAGTGAGAAACATATTAAAGAAAAAAATGTTATTTAATTATTCTACCTTGGAAAGTTCAAGATTATTATTTTATTCATTGGTCCATTTACAAATATTTTTAAAGTTTATATAATTCGTGTGTGAATGTGCAGTGTGTACACTGGTGCCTCACACATAAATGGACTTGAAATAATGAAACAGCAAACCTCTACATTGAAAGCCAAAGACAGGTATTTGGAGCTTCAAAACAGGAATTAATGCAGTTAATTTGTAAGACATTTTTGAGCAATCTGTAACCTGAAAGATATTTTTTTCTTCCAAATCAAAAGTAACCTTGTTAACCCCTTTCACCATCTTGACTGAGATGATAGAGGTGAGAAACGACAGACAGAAGAGATCCACGCACCCCATGTTCATCAAAGCGCTACTGATCATCGCCAAGATATGGACACAACCTAAGTGCCCACCAACAGATGAATGGATAAAGAAGATGTGGTGTACACACACGCACACACACACACCTACGCATACACACACACACAGAGTGAAATGCCACTCAGCCATAATAAACATGAAATCTTGCCATTTTTGACAACATGGATGGACTTGGAGGGTATTACGCTAAATGAAATTTCAGACAGAAAAAGACAAACACTGTGTGATTTCCTTTATATGTGGAATATAAAAAAGCAAACAAACAAAAGCACAAAAAAGCAAAATAAATGAACAAACCGAACAAAAACAAACACTTAGATACAGAGAACAGAGTAGTGGTTACCCGAGGGGAAGGGGTGGGGGAGGGGTGAAATAGGTAAAGGGGGTCAACTGTACGGTGACAGGTGGAAAATAAATTGTTGGTGGTCAGCACACTGCAGCGTATACAAAAGTCAAAATATAATGTACACATTAAACTTACATAATGTTATAAGTTCATATAATGTTATAAACCAATGTTACCACAATAGCAGTTTTTTTAAATTGTCAAGATCATGCCCCAAGCAAGTAGAACTGGGTCTACTATCATTCTTATTTCTACCTGACAAATATTAGCCTTGTGGATTGGTCTCACAGCTGTCCCTATGTTATGTTTTATGAATTCTGGGTAGGAAAATCTTTGCTAAAGTAAGATTTAATTCTATGCTTTAATGTTTTATTGATGAGAATATAAAAGTGGTAATAAAAGAGTATTCCTTCATTTTTACAAAAGGCGGTTGAAGATGCTGACTAGTATTTTCCCAGAAAATCTGTCTAGAGCTTAGTGCCATGAAGGAAATATCTCTTTCAAGATTCTTTATTGAACTTACTTTTATCAGCAAGAAAAGTGTAATTCAGTATGTTTTCTCTTTCCCTTTTCTGCAAAGGGTAAGAGCTCAGTTTGTAATGTTCAACAGTGATTGAAATCAACTTATCTATCCTTCTGTTGAAACATTTTAGGACATTTGCTTGTTTCATGCTTATTTTAACTGTGTTGTTCTATTGGCATTATTATTCTAAGTTTGATCAATTTTTACAAAATGATTAGGTTATAAGTTATTAATGTAATTCCACTAACTTACCTGACATTAAGAATGTAAAGTATCATTAAGAAATTTTACAAGTAAGTTGATATATCATGCAGAAACTCCAGGTCTTAAATCCCAACATATCTCTAATTAAATTATTTTAACATTTATTTTCATTTTAATTAAGATTGAGTAAAACTTGTAAGTGTAAGATTGAGTAAAAATTGTAAGTGCCTTTCATTGAACAAGTTTTGATTAATAGATACATTAGCACAAACGAAATGCATGCAGTGTATCAATATGTGAAATGTAAGAAAGAGATACAAAGAGTTGGAACAATTTTGTACAGTAATACTGCAATTCTGGCATATAAATAATTTGATCACAAATAATGTAATGTTACCATATAGCTAGCAAGAAAGGATTTTGATAATTAATTTAAAAGGTTGAAAAACCACTTATGAAAAAACAATTTTAGTGTTTAATTCTAGTGTTAATTTTGGAAAACAAAAGAAACATCAAAACAAGCAAAAAAAACAGACTTGCTAAATTATCTAAAAAGTATTCGGTTTTAGAGTACTGTATAGTGCTTCATAATTTAGAAATTTTATGCACATGCCTGATTGTGTTTGAATCCTCAAAGCATCTTTTGGGGTAGGTATGACAAGTGTTATCATTCATTACTTTAGATAAGAGGTGGAATTTTTTAAAAATTGTTTATGTACTTTTTTGAATAATTCTGTATTTATAGCAATAATTCTTGATGTCTGTAACACACTGAATTTCACTGCTTACGTGATACCTTACCTTTCACTGGAACATTTGCAAACAATGAAGTCTAAAAATCCTGGTCACTCAGGCAGAGTCAGACTCTGCTTGCCGTTACCTGTGCACGTACAAACTTTGAAAGCCCCAGCACTAAAATGTGCAGAATGTGTGTCCCTGTGGAAATCATTCTCCAGAGACAATAGTGGAGCGGTCTTTTAATCCCTAGGAACCAAATAGAGTAATATTTGAAGGAGATCATGAATCAGGTATGTTTACCAATATACTTCAAGTCGAAATCAAAATATGGCTAGTTCCACGTAGTTGCAAAGTCACATTTCAACTGCCAACATCACTGGCTTTTCTTCAGAAATACCACATAACCAGCGCTCTTAAGAGCCCAGGGAATGGCATTGTGTGGAAAAGCAAAAATACTAAGAACTCTAGATCTAAAAGTGATTTAGGAGAGTTCAGTTCCAGATGTGAAGAAATTATAGAATGTTAATTAATTTATTTTTGCTTATATATTTTATGTATGTGGGTGGTAAAGTCTGTCTCTAATAAAGGGTGAATAAGTTCTTTAAATATATGTAAAAATTCTAGATGTTAGAAAGCACATAATTTAATTGGCTGGATGTTTCCCTTCTTTCTTTTTTTTTTTTCTTTGCGGTACGCGGGCCTCTCACTGCTGTGGCCTCTCCCGTTGCGGAGCACAGGCTCCGGACGCGCAGGCTCAGCGGCCATGGCCCAGGGGCCCAGCCGCTCCGCGGCATGTGGGGTCTTCCCGGACCGGGGCACGAACCCGTGTCCCCTGCATCGGCAGGCAGCCTCTCAACCACTGCGCCACCAGGGAAGCCCTGTTTCCCTTCTTAAGGGGTATATCTACCAAGTGGTGATGTCTTAGATTTGAGTAATACTGTGCTAAGTACTTAGTATCCTTAGTAAAGTTCTTCTTTGGAGCTGCTTTATCCCATTGATCTATTTGTCAATTCTTGTACTAGTACCACAACATTTCAATTATATTATGCTTGTAGCATCTACTAACATTTTAGGGGAAGACTTTACTTCTTCATTATTCTTTATTCATAAAATTATTTGGCTGTTCTTTCTTGTTAATTTTCCAATTGAACTTCAGATTTACTGTGTCAAATTCCCTTTCAAGAAGTCTCTCCCCCGCCCAAACAAAGTGAAATCACATTATAGTTATGAACAATTGGTATTTTGCAAACATGGGATCTGGAGACACAAGATGGCTTTCCATTTTTTCAAATTGTGTTTTATGTTGTTTGGTGAAGAAATCTTTTTTTTTTTCTTTTTTCTTAATGTAGGTTACATATCTTTCTTGTTAACTTTAATCTCTAACAGATGATTTCCTCTGTTACTGAACGATGAACAATACATTCTCTGAAGGTTTTCATAGGAATAAATGGGTTCAGTTTGGAATATAAAGTGTTAGCCTTTGGTTATTCGAGAAACACAAGCTTTAAACACTGCACCTCTGGTTAGGATATAAATCTGAAGCTGGATATGAAATTACAAATGATTTAATTTCATACTTCACTTTTTTTGTAAAGAAAGTGATCCCCTACATATTACATATGTGCTTGTCACATTTAAAACCATAAATGTGTAATATTTTTGACTTATCTGATATATTTATCCTTTGCTACAATGACCTTGAACAGGGCAAAAATAACTATCCTCATATATTAGAGTTGTTCATGGAAACGCTTTAAAATGTCTTTTAAAAAGTTAAATAAATCATCAAGCGTAATCCATTTTTAAAAAAGAGATGAGGAATTTGCAGTAATATTTGAAACATTTAAGCTGATGATTTCTTAAAACATGCTGTTAAAAGAAAAAAATATGTGCCCAATTGAAACAATCTGAAGTAAGTGAACTAAAAGAAATTGTCTGAAAGGCAATTTAGAGTTTTTAAATTATCAACTTATATAGGAAATTGGATATTTAATTTGTTTCATCCTAATTGCATATTTTTGAAAGTTTAGGAAAAAGTAAAAGCTGTGTTTCAGACCAAAGTTGTGTTCATATCTATAATAATTGGTAAGTTGGAATAAATCCTGTAAAATACTTACTGAGATTCTGCAGGTTCTTAAAAAGTAAGATATTAAAAGCAAAAGATATTATGATGTTTCTTTAAGTTGTACAAGTAATTCTGTTGAAATTATGAGCAATATAAATATTTTCTTATATATTTCTGTAGTTTTCAAAACATCATTTTTGCTGGGATTTGCTACATTTCTAGGATTTTAATTCCATGCCATTAAAACTATACAACATCAGTAATATTCTTTTGTAGACTCATGCCAAAAAAATTAACTTCCCAAATGGTCATCCGATGCGATTTCACTGTGAAAAAAAAAAACCAAAACATCATTGTTGTGGATGTCCAATTTTTTTTAAAAAATCATAAATGTCTAAAATATAAAAAGGAAGCATATAGAGAACATGCTATTGTACAAAATTTGAAGAGCAGTGTTTTTCTACTATTTAACTTCAAAACTGTAAAAACTATTTCCTTTGCAATAATTCCTCACTATATCGCTCATGTTCTGAAGAGAATGGTTTCAAGCTACAATACCTCCATCAGCATAACCAAAGGTCAATCAAACATTGCTCTGTAAATTGTCTTTGCTGGAATGTAAATTCCAGTATGTTATCTTCACCAAAATAAATTGTCCTTACTATAGAAATTCTGACATCCTAAGTGATCATGTAGAAAAATAGAAGTCATTTTATTTAAGGAAAATCATGAAAATAAAATTAGTTTCTCATAGGTGTCTTAAACTGATATTTCAAACAAACCTGCTTATTCAGGGCTGGTGTCTGGTAACTCTCCTACCCCATTCTTCATTGGACTAACATTTAATAGAATATTACCTTCAGCCTGGCAGTGAAACAATTGAATCCAATAATTATATACCTTAAGAAAATTTAGAGCAAACACAATAAGATTACTAAAAGTTTGAGCAAAAATAATACCCTTGTTAGAAATATAAAAGTCTGTCATTAATGAACATGAAAAAGAGATGCTGGGCTTCCCTGGTGGCGCAGTGGTTGAGAGTCCACCTGCCGATGCAGGGGACACGGGTTCGTGCCCCGGTCCGGGAAGATCCCACATGCCGCGGAGTGGCTGGGCCCGTGAGCCATTGCCACTGAGCCTGCGCATCCGGAGCCTGTGCTCTGCAACAGGAGAGGCCACAACAGTGAGAGGCCCGCGTATCGCAAAAAAAAAAAAAAAAAAAAAAAAGAGATGCTAAGAATAGTCTGGCGAATAATTAGTTTGAACATTGTAATGCAAGGTCAATGAACAGCTGGTTCTCCATTTTTATGATGACACTAATTGGAGTGGATTTAAAATTTAGCAAAGACTCTGCGCTCTTTAAGTTTCGATGGTGTAGGAAGGCAGGTAAACGTACATTCTAAGTGGCTTGGTGGAGTTGTGCCTGACTGTGATGGACTTTGTATGTGGACTAGATAACAAGTTATGAAATTGATAAATGGTCCGTCATGATGTACTATGTTCCAATAATGATAACACATTTTTTTGATGGCATATGTGTTACCAGAGATTTTTTTTCCATTTCATATGTCCTAATGAGTTTGCATTTTTCCTCCTGTCCTTTGTAGGATTCAAGATGTTAGGTGAAAGGGTGGAATCTAGGCTTTGTTCTTAAGGCTTATTACGGTCCTTTTGGATTAATTATATGAAGTTGGCTGGAAACACCTGATTAGACTGTTGGGGGTCATTGTGAAGTTCATATTTCTTCCCAGTTTCAGTACTCCAGTGATCAAAGGTTCAGACAGATGTAGCTTCTCCACAGTCTTTATAGCACAAACTGCTATGTTAAAGTGAGAACACACACACACACACACACACACAAAATCATACTTACACCCACACACAACCCTGAGAACTCTGAAATGCCAGTTCCCACAGTTTATTAATAACAGGACCAGCATGGGACCTTAGACCCAGTCATTTGTTTTTCCCACTCCACTCCACTTTCAGTAAGCGATTTCAGACATCACCGTTTTTACCACCAGCGTTGCCCAAAATGTCTTCTAACTGCTCTGTGAACAAAAGGGAAATCAAAAGAAAACGGCATTTTGCTCTAGATACTAAAGCAAACTTAAAGGGAACTCTTTCCCGGTTGTACAGCTGAGGAAGAAGAAGAGGGCCAGGAACAATGTGTAAAACACAGACTTGTCACTAGTCCTGGGGTGCATGACTTAAAAGTGAGCTTTGTCTAGTAGCTGATATCCGTGCGAGGATTATCAGTGAATTAATAGTTACTGAGTGCCTGCTAAGAGCTCAGCGATGCTCTGCCTCTGTAACAACGAGTGAGATAAAGACACTCTCACAGTGAGGGTTAGAGGGAGCTGGAGAAAATATGAAAGCAAGATGCACATAAAAGGGACGCGCTTATAGAAAAGACGAAAAAGAGTTAATGAATTCATCCGGAGGGCTGATAAGGCCACTAATTTGTACCATGGGAGAATACAGGTTGTTTGTTTGTTTGTTTGTTTCTGTGGAGCCCCTTCTAGGCAAGGAGGAAGGGAAGAGATGAAAAACGCCTTAGCACAAGGAACCCTGACCATAAAGTTGGAGATGGAGTCTACAGCTCCTGCAATGTCGAGAGGCTGTATTTTGGAGCATTTGTTTACACTTCACAATGGAAAACTTGTCGAGTGTGGCTAGGAACCCAGACTCCATTCTAAAACCAGCCTTGGCCATTGACTTCAATTACATGCAGTTCTTTTGGATGCTACAATTATTAAAGGATGGGTGGGGAAAAAGGAGTTCAAAGCTAGAAATGAAATGGGAAATGTTCAGTCAGAGACCAGGGGGAGAGCAGAGAGCACTGTCGTCAATATTACCAAGAAAAACCAGACTTGCCTCAGGCCTTCGCCTCCCAGCGGGTGAAGAAAGACCTTGAACCAGATACTAGAATCAAACGTTCCTGAAATTGGGAGGGCTAGAGGAGGTCATCCAGTCAATCTTCCGAGACTTTATTCTGTCATTAACCTCCTGGATCCTATAAGTGGTCATAGTCTGCAAAATTTTCCCTGGATGGGCAACGCAGAATTTTTCAAAAAACATACAGTACGTTCTCTTTCTCTGTTAAATTTCCCAGTCAGCATTGGCTTTTCTTCTTTGTTTCATGGTCGACCATTAAATGCTCACAATAGGAAGTTATTTTACCTTGAGCTTCAGAGTTACTGAAAGTCTGCACCTGAAGCATTTAACACCAGATGGTAGACTTTTATTTACGATTTTGGGAGAATAAACACAACTCTGTGGCCCTTTAGCGTTGGCTCAGTGAACTGGGAATGAGATAAACTGTACTTATCGAACACCTAAACTTACTAGCAGAATATAGTAGTGTTTTTTTCCTGACTGGCTCTTAATAGATACGAAGCAACAGGAACATTGGTTAAAGCAAGATTTCCAACACAATTTTTTTTTTAACATCTTTATTGGGAGTATAATTGCTGTACAATGGTGTGTTAGTTTCTGCTTTATAACAAAGTGAATTGGCTATACACATACATATATCCCCATATCTCCTCCCTCTTGCGTCTCCCTCCCACCCTCCCTTCCAACACAATCTTAGTCAAAATTAATACCAACTAGGGTTCTAAATATCCATTCTAGCAAATCCTTTGATGTTCCCTCAATCGTAAATTAATCTAATTGGTTCCGAAGTTTTCTTTTGAAAACTTTTACTGACGTGTGTATCTCTTTTCTTATTTATGCTGTTAATCATCATTGTATAACATGTTAAAGTCACACACCTTTGGAATCAGGTTTATTTCACTTACCTTTTTAAAAAAAAATTTTATTGAGGTATAATTGCTTTACAATGGTGTGTTAGTTTCTGCTTTATAACAAAGTGAATCAGCTATACATATACATATATCCCCATATCTCTCACTTACCTTTTGATATATTAAAATTATCTGCTTTTTATTAGCTCTCAGTAGGAACAGTAACAGATTGGTCTTTATATCTTATCTCATTAGCACCAAACAAAACAGATGTTAAAAAGATAAAAAGGTTTTTTACTTCTTTGTTTTCATGATTAAAAATATATTATTAAATTTTCAAATATAAAAATTTGAATAATGGAGTGAATCTCTATATATCCATCAATTACTTTCAAAGTAATCTTAAATTCATTCCCCCTGCTTTAATTATGTTGTTGATTTGGTAGGGAATTTCAAATATAGCAGATATTAAAATCATGGTGTATTAGTTTTCAATTGTTGCCTGGCAAACAGCCAAAAGCCTGGACCTTTACTTGAAGAGTTCACCTGATTAGGTCAGGCCCATCCAAGATCATCTCCCTTATGATTAATCCAAAGTCACCTGCAGAGAGCTCCTAATTACATCTAAAAAAATCTCCTCACCTTTGTCATATTCTGTTCTCTAGAAATAAATTACAGTTTCTTTTAGCACCCCAGGTAAGGCGTGGGAAGCAGGGGGTTTACACATAGGTGTGGCTACCAAGGAGTGGGGACCACAAAGTCCATCCTAAAATTTTGTCTCTCACACATGGGATAACTTAGCAGCAGCCTTTTACCCTTAATAGTATCTCTCATTTCTAGTTTCTTTATTTCTTGAATTGCATGTGACATAATAAAGAAGAAAAGGAAAAGCTAATTGCAAACCTGTGCATGTATGAAAATTTTCAACTATATGAAAGGAAGACTCAGAGTCAAAAGAACTGAGAAGATACATAAGTTGATTTGAAAAGAAGTTGTAATAAAATTTGATTTCAGAAGAACTGGCCCATCAAATAAAAAACACAATGTGCATTTAAAGGAAATAATGCAGAGTTATAATTTACCAAGTTTATATTAGTCTAAGAGTTTGTTTAGTGGGGTTTTATGTTTGCTTTGTTTTTTCAATGTTATATCAATTTGTAGGAAATTCAAGACAGCATAAATGTTTTATATACAACTTACATTAAATTGACTTTAATTAGATGATACTTGTTTACTCATTAGAGCTCTAACCAGGTAAGACAGAAATGTTTAACTTATTAATGTTTTGGAAAGTTTACCTGTTTCATTAAACTCCTCTACTAACCCACATTTTTTTCAGATTTGTTTTCCCTTTTTACCTCAGGTACAGACTGTCGAATTAATCGTAATCTTTTATTATGACACAAAAATTTGTTTACTGTTTGTTGTTTTAACTTACTTTATACTCTTTGTAAGTTGAATGGCTTCCAAATTATTTTGTCTTGGTTGTTAGCATTATCTCAGTTTTTCTGAACTTTACTACTGGGATGTCAGAGAGAAAGGGATACTGCTATCTAAATAGTATTTTAACTGCTTTGCTGTGCGGTATGTGATGTAAAATCATATCTATTCCCCTGTATGAAAGTTTCCGTAAAATCTGTATCAGTTTCTCAGGCTTTAAAACAAGTTAATTTATTTGGGGGAAGTTAAAAGAATTTGTCCAACATTGGTCTGTGCTGGTGAGTGTCAAAATAGAGCCAGTACAAAAGGGAGACTTCAAGAGGTTAAGTACATTTTCAAGGTCACAGAGCTAGGAAATGGCAGAGTTGGGGCTCAAATACATAATTTTAGAGTCCATAGTTTGAATCAGTTTTTCTTTTTGTGTTGGTTTGGTTTATATTACATTAATGGTGTGTTCTTTGTTTTTCCATGTATTTTCATGCTGTGTAGTATTCATAATGTAGCATCACAGTTTTTTAATTGAAGTACCTTATTGTATTTTTAGTTTTATTATAAATATGGCTAGAATTACAATTACACAAAATCATCATTTTTAATAATTTTCAAA